>NC_139022.1:44618368-45962410 GCF_964662115.1 Mustela nivalis | reverse complement strand
ATGTAGCATTTCAATGTGTTGATTTAAATATTTTATGCAAACAGCACAAGTTACAGTGATACCTACAAGGCAAAATTCATTTAATTCCACGTTAATATAGAACTTAACCTACTCTCTAACAGTTTGTGGATTTTCCTCCCCAGTCATGAGCTTCACGGAATTGTTTGCACTTGATTATGTTACATGTCTTAAATACTTCATTTTTTCCCATAATGCTGTTATTCCTCTCCCACCACCGAAAAGTTTATTTTGAAAGCTTAATATAAAAAGCATTTAGGGGCTTACCAAAATGAGACAATCATAAAAAACCTAATCCCAAAACCTGGCTCAACAGTTTTGCCCCTCCTCCTGTAAAGCTATAGAAGGTAGGTAGGTGGGATTACACAAACATGGCTGGGTTAGAAATTCCCCACCCAGACTCTAGCAAGGGTAGGAAACCAAGTATCTTCACACATCACAGAGGTGGAAACTAGAAGTTTGGGGGTGACAGGCATGGGTTCAGAAAGGTGGATAGAACTCCACAGCCCTAGATCTCATGGTGAGAAATAGCTTCTCCCTCCCAAGAGCTCCTTTGCTTCCTGACAAAGCTAGGAGGTGGACCCTTCTCCCCACCTCTTAGCGGAGACTTCTTTTTTTAAGATTTCATTTATTTATTTGACAGAGAGGGGGAGAGAGAGAGACAGTGAGAGGGAACACAAGCAGGGGGGATGGAAAAGGGAGGAGCAGGCTCCCAGCAGAGCAGAGAGCCCAATGTGGGGCTCGATCCCAGGACCCTGGGATCATGTCCTAAGCCGAAGGCAGATGCTTAATGACTGAGCCACCCAAGTATCCCTTAGCCAAGCCTTAATAAAAATACATAGTAGTTTACCACTTGCCTGTCTTCCACCCTCGTACGTACTCTAGAACAGCAGAGAGCTCACAATGTCCAGAGCTATGTGTATGTAGGTGAAGAGCTCTTAGGTATGCTTCTGTGGGCTTGTGAGCAACTGCCCAACACCAAATGAAAGTGACCCACGCCCAGTGTTCCTCATCACAGGCTATACTTCTCCTACTGTCTCAACCCCAGAAAGCATACAGACAGCTCTGTGTGTGTGTTCCCTGTGTGGATATGTGCACAGCACCTTGCCCATCTGACCACTGGACGCTGTGGACCCAGGGTAGTAGTAGTGACCAAATGGTGTGTCTATTTGGTTACCCAGTAGGATAACCACTAAGCACATGTGGTAATGAAATATTTAAATTAATTATAATGAAGAAAAATTTAAAAAATCAGATCCTCACATAGACTACACACATTTCAATTGCCCAGTAGCCACATGTTCCTAGTGGCTGTCATATTAAGCAATGCAAATAAAGCATTTCCGTCCTCACAGAAAATTCCTTAGGACCGTGAACTTCTATTAGTCCTAAAACCCAGAACCTCAAGTTGTCCTTTTGTTTCCCTGTGGTCCTCAGGACAGCTTTGGGTCTCGTGAAGAAGGGTTAAGTGAGGATATAGGGAAGTTCGTCCTTGGCAACATCCTTGATGGCAGGAGAGGCTGAAGGGGCCACACTTGAGCGGTCAGTGACTGGGACTATTGGGACAGAAGAGGAGGAACCCCCAGCCCCGGAGATGAGTTCGGCAGACTAGCCTTTGTGAGGAAGTGGCGATGAATTCCCTAAGTTGCAGAGCCCTCTGTGGAAGCAACTTCTCTATCCAGGCCTCTGCCTTGCATTGTCACTAGAGAAAATGTCCATTTGGTGAACAGAATCTTTTGATTATCTAGTGAGCACAAAAATGAGCTTATCTGATGGCAAAATTGTGTAGATTGTCAGCTTGTCTTTCCCATCCGCAAAGAATATGCTCGCGAAGATACCTATCACCTGTTCTGTATGTCAAGAAGCAACGAATATAGCCCCATGAACTGTAGATACAGTCCATAAATTAAAAGCACTTGACATGGTCTGTAACACATCCCAATGATATGAATCACCCACCGTCCAGTAAATGGGTTATGCTGAACATTTGCATTCATTAGCTGAGCTGTCATAAAGACAGAGTGCTGGAATTGTTACTTCTAGTCCCAATTCTGAGCATTAGACACTCGGGAAACAGGCAGACTTTGCTCACGTAGCCCATAGCAGGTCTCTGCATGTGAGCCGCCATCAGCATCTTTCTTCTCTCTCAGTGTGCTTTTCAATGAGTGCTAAAGAAAAGCTTTAGGAGCTGGAGAAAGCTGTCAGATCCCCTGTGAGATTAAATGAACAAGCTCAACAGAACAGAAAGGCAAAAGGAAATCTGCTCATGCAGGGGCACACTCGCTCTGGCTTGCAGCTGTCAGGAAGAGAGGGAGCTCTGGTGCCAGCAGGAAAAACGAGCTCCTCCTTCAGCTGCTTAATGATAGGATTTTCTTAGAAAAGGGCAGTTTCCCTGGGCATGCCTATTTAGACATTTGGGAGAGAGTCCTTCACCAAAAAGAATTCTCTTTGTCTTGGAATTGCTTCTGATAATATGCAGACCCTCCTAAACAAGGAGGTGCTTTCCAGAGCCTCTCACTTCTTACAGTTGCGGCATTTCCTATTGGAGCCAACCTGTGGATGTGTGTGTCTCCATCACGATGCATGTCACAAGACATGTCACAAGGAGCATGTCTCCCATGCTCTTTGCGGGCCAAGACCATGACCTTCAAAACCAACCCCAGCTCCCAAAGTATACTTCCCTGCTCAGGCCCAGAGGAGAGTGTAAAAGATGAGGACACAAACTGTGATTTGGTTCTGAAGCATCAGATTGACACGCCTTTGAAACCATGCATCCCTCATAGTCACCTACGTCTCCTTCTGTTTTACCAGCCCCTCCTCATCTGCTGTCTTTAAATCTCTTTGTGCCCCAGAGACCAGTCCTTGAGCTTCCTCCCAGATGGTTACCTCCTTCAGGTGATCTCACTGAGGCCCATGGCTTTAAGTCCCATGTATATGCTGCTGATTCCTAAATTCAAATCTCCGTCCCCTTATGACATCCAAAATTTAACTTCAGACGTTCCCCACATAAACATGATCCCCCACCCCACCCCACCCCCCGCCCCAAAACACTCCCTATCTCAGCTGATGGCAGCGCTAGCTTCCAGCTGCTCTGGCCAAAAGCTTCAAAGTCATTTTTGCATCATCCAATGCAGTGCTGGTAAATGTTTCACAATCAACTCTTCAGGAAAAAAAAAAATGTACTTGTATGTGTGTGTGTGTGTGTGTGCGCGCGTATGTATGTATATGTATATATATGTGTGTGTATTAATGTAAATATTGTGTATATATGTAAATGTGTATATGTGTGTAGCTGTCTGTCTTTGTTGAGTTTTCTGAGTTCCACGGTGCCAGTGTTCTCCTCATGGCTGGTTTTAACGTGACTACTGTGACTTAACTGTGGGCAGAGGGAAGAAGCGATGGTACAGTCTCCTCTCCTAGGCTGTTGTGAGCTGGCCAGGGCTCACTCCAGGCACTTGCCTATTTCTTACACACATCCCATTTAGCTCAGAACTTCCTCCGGTTGGCTCTACCTGCAAACCATATCCAGACTCCAGCGTGCTCTCTGCTCCTGCACTGTGCCATTCATGGTCAAGTCACTGTCATCTCTCAGTTTTACAGTAGTCCCCTAACTGGTCTCCTTTGCCCTGTACATTTTATCGTGAGCCAGAAGTAACCTTTTAAAAAACGAACCACGTCTCTGCTCAGAAACTTCTAATAACTTCTATTTCTCCAGCTGCTATAAAAGTGATCCACTAGTAGTTCATTCCTACCTTATTTTTCTGTATTTTCCTTATCATCTTCTAATATAATTCTTTATTGATTTATCATGCATTTATCTGCTTTCCCATTCTGGAATGTAAGCTATAGGAAACCACAGATTTTTCTCCCTTTTTTGAAGCCCCAGCTCCTCAAAGAGGAAATGGACATAGAGTAAGCATTTGTATTATAATTGTTGAAAGAATGGATAAATTAATTAATGAGTTCTTCCTCTTGACTGCTTTGACTTGGTTGCTCCCCATCTGGTTCCTGGGCCTGACCTACCCCTAACCATGATGTGTCCTGCACCACTCGTGACCCAGTCACTGTCCCTCACTACTTTAAGAGCTCACATTGGATGGGTCAAGCCCTGATACCCACCCAGCTCACCCAATTCCAGCTCTGCTAGTTTTGGTCTGCCTCATCGCCAGCCAGAACCTGGTATAACCCATAGAATATTCCTTTTAGCCTGCCTCCCAGCCTACTTTTAGAAACCTGCGCAAAACGAATAATCATACAACCCACTTGCTATTTTATATATGACACTGTGAGGATCACTGAAAACTAATTCATCTAAATCTAATAATTTTGATGAATGATTATACTTATGTGTTAAGTCAGTACTCATCATCACCTAGTGCAGGTACAAAAAAGGGCAACCAGTGAACTAGTAAATGATCAGAGTCATGATAAATAATATTTACTGAGCTCTTACTGTATACTGGAGACTTCGCTTTCTCTCTTTTCACATCGTTTCATACCCACTTCTGTTGACTTTGATCAAGAGTTTGAACTTCTGAAGTAGCCTTTCAATCAGAATCGTTGTTTTAACTTTCTTCCCCCTTACCGTCCTATTCCTCAAACTACAGTCTCCCTGATTTTTAGAAGGGCTTAAAAGCAGTCCTGAGCCTTCTTGCCATACTTAATAAAATTCAGACTCATTATCAGCATCCAATAAGAATTTTCAACATCAATGGGTGCTTACTAATTTCAAGTGTTGTTTGAATGCTTTAGGTGTAATTATCACATTTAATGCTTTCAACAATCCGATGAGGTAGAAAAAGAGGCATAAAGAGGTTAAGTGGTTTGATCAGTGTCGTGCATTTAATAAGTGGCACATTTGGGATATGAACCCAGTCACTTAACCACTCTGCTGTCCTGTTCACCGGATGAGCAGACTGGCCAAAGGTACTACCTCAGCCTCATCTCCAGCAATGCCCTCTACTTACCAAGCTGTACTTCTGACATCCAGGCTCACTTTCTGCTCCTGGAACACACGGAATGGAATGTCCTTCTCAGGAAGGCTTCCCTGGACCACCCGATCTAAAGTGAAAGCCTCTCTCTCGTAGCATCCTGTTCTTTTCCTTGTGAACGTTTATGGATTTGCTTGTTTGTTTATATGTGCGTGCTCTTTGCCCACCACATATTTATGCCATTCCAAACCGTCCGCCTAGAACTCTTCCATTTCTTAATAGATGTCTGTAGAATCCAGTCATGAATTTAGTGTTCTCGGGTCCTGACCCCAGACCCTGAGGAAGTACTACTCTTCACTGACAGAGATAGTGAATAACTTGCTCAGGATGGAAGAGCTTCTAAGTGGCGGAGCCCGGGTTGGAACCCTAGCCTTTCTGGTTGGAGAGGATCAGCCGGTTATGCTGCTCCCGAGATGCTTGGGATTTGAGGGCCCTAAACAAGGAGATTACTAAAGCAGCTGGCAGATGGGCTTGATAATCTCCGGTATAATTATCTGCAAATTTGTAAACCTTGAAGTGAAAAAGAAATCCTCCCTACTCAGGTTTCTTTTGAGAGTAATGACTGGATGACCAAATGGAGTCTCATCTTGGGGGTTGCACTGAGCAAATCACAGCGCAAGGAGGCAGCTAATTGCCTAACTTGATTGCAACTGCTAATCACAGTCATAGGGAAAAAAGTGTTGGGAATTAATTAGGCAAGGACCTTCCGAACAGCAGCAGGAAGCCTCCAAGTGACCTTTATTTACAGTCAGTTAAACAGAAGTGTGACTAAAAATGCCAGGGAGCAAATCAGATTATTAATATTGATTGCTTAAAGAAAATGAATAATTTAGAAGCCAAGTCAGAATAAATATCCAGTGACAGAGATGAAAGAGCACAGCTTACCACATTTCTAACATTCATCCGTCATGCAGCAGTGTCCCCTGCTCGGAAACAGAGAATTTTCACCCTCACAAAGCACAATTAGTTTCATGACCCAGCATGATTGCCACGAGGAACTGTTCTCATTCAGCCAAGCATGGGGGAAATCCAGGGTGTTGAACTAAAGCTTTTGTCAACACTTTGCATGGTAAACTAATTACAAGTTCACGGAAGGTTTACTTTTCGATTTTTATCAATACATCAACCAAAAGAAGTTGGATTGCATTTTCTGTGCTTACGGAGCAAAGCTCACAGGTTTGGGTTCTTGATAACGGTATTTCTTTTGTGGTGCATATAAGACGGAGGTTTTCAACAGGGAGGGCAAAGGTTGCAGATTGCTCGTAAGTAAAGATTTTCAGAGGCGATCTCCAACTTCTCATAAAAGTAGTCTTTTATATACTGGAGTCAGTTTTCTACCATACTTCCCCAGCCACATGCCTCTGCCCTAACTACATTGGCTGATAAGACAGATGTAGAAAATGTATTTATAGCCAGATTTTGAATAGGTACTTTTGAATTACAAGTTTTCTTTAAGCAGTGATGTTTGAGATTTTGAAGCCATGCCGAAAGGTGTTTAAGTTATACTTAAAGTTATGCCCTTCTCTATCTGGAAATACTCATTAAATGTCCTGGGTGGGGGTTATTGCAATAATTATGTGTTAGGGCTATAGATGTGAATAGTTTTGCTGAAGTGGAAACATTTTAGAACTACCAGTGCTGGAAAATCCAGACATATTTAGTTTGGATAGGGCTCAGGGAAATTAAGCTCTGTTGCTATCAGATTAATGTAGCAAATTAACTAGCCGTGTTCAAGGCAGCCACAATTTCTATATGACAGTAAACATAATTTGTAAACCAATCAATAAAGCAAGTCAAATCACTCATTTTCTCTATCCAGCCTAGACATTAGTATTCATTTATGCCTATACTAATTTATGTCATTCATATCATGTATCAACTATAGATATTAGAATTATACATATATAAGAGCAATAGATACCGAGATCAAATGTTTTCCATATGTATATTGGGAACAGAATTGAATGGTCCCCTCTTTTCAATACAGTCGTCTGAAGTCCATCCCCTTAGTTCTTGACCGTAGAATGTCGAAGTATATCTCTGGATAATCTCTCTGCACTTCCATCCCCTACAGTTGGGAAGGAACCATATGCAAGCCTCAGTGAGGGCTGAGATCATGCCACATGTGCACTACTGACATGCATTGATCTCGTTTTCTTGACTGTTGGACTTCAGCAAATACCGTCCAGCTAATGAGTCTGACATACCCTACGTGAGACCCAAGCCCAGAACACCTGTGTCCCTTTAGTCAAAAAGGACGGGTACTAAAGGTAGGAAGATTGCACCCAGCATGGCTGATGTCTTCCAGTCTGTCTAGTTGTTGATTTAGGCATTGATGAGCTGCCTGTCAAACATGAAGGCGTTCTCACTTCTCTGTGAGAGATGGAAGTTCCCAGTAACAGCGGTCCCACTCTAGAGGAACTCGTTGATTGATCATTTCACAGTAACAGGAATTACCACTGCTTTTGACCTGTCCAGGGGAACAGTGGGAGGAAGGTCATCCAATCATGCATCTATCTTGTTATATAGACTTTTTTTTCTCATGGGAATTTAAATTAATATAGCACTCCTGGTGGAGGGAAAAAAAGGTCATGTAAAAATCAGAGTCTTCAATCTTCTATGGTCAAACGCGTATGCCAGCACCTCGGACTGATAATCTTCTGAGGGAAGAATTCTCCTTCATTTGGTACATTGTAAGGAAATAGAGGCCAGTAGAAGACTTGCTTTTGCCCTACAAATGTGAAGGAAAAAAATCATTTTCAGGCTGTGTTATACCATTCCTAGTATCCTTCCCTGGATGTTTTAAATTAGCATGGTCTTTTAAAAACATGCAAAACCAGTGCTCACGGGAGATGCAACGGCAACGAAATGCAGAGAGCTTTAATTAAATGCCAGCATAAAGCCTTAATCACATTTGATGTTAAAGTAATACAGTTTTTATTGAGGTGTACTAAATGGTTCAGGTAGCTGGCAGGTGGGTTACCACAAGTCATTAGAACCGTGAGGGGATTTTATGGGCTCTTGTTTGTGTCTAGATGCTAGCACACTGACTGTGGCAAACTTCCCTCCCCAAAGCAATTTTCATTTTGGGGAAAAAAACAAAAAACAAAAACAAACTCATGGAGAATTGTGGGCTCTCATTTAGATTCCAGAACCTACCCCAAATGGGCCTAGACTGTAGGTAAAAAGGGGAACTCACCTTTTTCTGATTCTTTTTCCCTTTCCAGGCAACACAATGAAAGGCAATAATATGGAAATGTGCATCTTTTAATCCATGAAACTTAACATTTAATACATGACTATGGTATTCGTAGATTTCTTCCTTTTGCTACTAGAGGATGGTGATTTTCACATCAATTGTATGTCATTTGTAATGGGGATGCCTGGCCTTATGTGTATATGTGCCCTATTCCTTCCCGTTATAGGAGGCAGGTAATACGGCTGCAATAATTCCTGGTATCAGACTATAAAAGCAGCATCTTTAGAATTTGTAAATGTGCTGTTTTTATTTTATCCCTTTGTTTATACACAGATTAAAACATGCTCCCCCATGGCTGCAGCCTGTAATTGAATAGAATGTTCTGAGGCTGCCGCAGAGCTATGGAGCCATGCTTGAGTGACTCTGGAACCGAGTCAACACCTGAAGAATACATTTTCTCCTTGATCTTTTACTGTGGCCTTGAATTTTTTGATAATGTTGCGAAGACACAATAAAAATGATACTATTTAATGAGCAAAGAAGTGTAGCTAGACACCGTACTGGCCGCTGGAGGAAAGAAAGGTTTTCCCAATATACTCGCAGGAAGTGGGGGTGGGGTATATTTTCCATATAATTAATTTCATCTTAATTTGCTTAGCTTTCTGTAGAAGATCGTCAGATTGAAATTGCAATATGTTTCTTTGTCTTTTTTATCCCCCTGAAGTCTCAGCATAATTGAGAACGAGGCAAAAGCGATTCTTTTGCACTTTGCATGCAAGTCACAGTTTCCTTATTGGGTTCCAAAGGATCCCTGGTCTCCAAGCTCCAGTACACAGCTGCCACTGCATATGTTGCCGCTGAAAAGTAAAACTTGCTGAAATAATCATTCCCTATGTTTTTAAGAGGCTGTGTTTAAAGTACTACTTGACACATCTCATTTCTTTAGGGAGCTGGAATTCGTATTCAAAAGCGAATGTAAAACCGCAAAGCCAATAAAAAACTAAGATTTCTTTTTTCTTTCTGTTCAGTGTTGACTATTATGAACAACCCTTAGAATCACTTAATAATCAGAACTCTTTCAAGCCTGAGGCACTGTATGTACTTTAGTTTCTAAAATGCATAATACAAATATAAATTAACCCCATATAGTGAATATAGAATATAGATGCTTTTCCATATACATGATTTAAAAATATAAATGTTCTGTACACACACACGAAATTGGCACCACTTATGTTTGAAACCATTAGAGGCCCTATTAATTTTTTCCTTCTTAGGATGTTGCTCCAGATTATTTCCAGTACCTTTTCAAACAAGTAGCTAAAGTAGAAAAATAATGTTTAAGCTGCTTTGCTAACATATAGAATCCACACCGGTTGCCCTTAGATAGGAAGGGACATGTAAGATGCCTCCACATAGGTTGAGATACCTCTTCACCTAGAGGTCCATGGACTTCTACTTCTATTGCATGGAAATAAGAGAGTAAAAAGCATAACTGCCAAGCAATAATTTGCAAGTTAACACATAGAACTATTTGGACACAGCCAGGATCTCCATACATTTTAAAGGTAGGGTGCTGTGAGGAACATTATTTCTGAAAATTAAGAGCTTTGTTATCAGCATCCCTGAGAGGTGAAACTTAAAATATAAGTTAATGGAAGATTGCCTGGGTGGAATTCACTGACATCCTGAAAAGCAAATTCTCAATTAGACTTTCCTACCATTTCCTTTCCCCCAAAATTCTTGATAAATAAATAAGAATACCAAGGCAATTTTCTGACAAGCCACAAGCATTTTTTTGTGGAGTTGCTTTTTTCCTTTTTCTCCAACTTGTCTTACTCACCCATTCTGGACATCTGGGTTGTCAAATAGAAACAGGAAACATTTCTCAATGAAAAATTGTTCGAAGTGTGGTTTCAACCCCCAATAATCATTACCAGCTTGAATTTTGAAGAATTCTAAACATTTTTGTTTTTATGCATGGGTTGGGGGGGGAGGACTAAGTTGCATTTGAACAGTTCACTGGTTTTGTAAATAATATTTATGTTTAAATTTGAATGCAAAGTGTGGGAAATTTAAAGTAGGATGGAATTCGGTAATTACAGTCTCTTTTTAGCTAAGTTTTAATCAGTGTGGAAGATCTGTCTTTTGTGGTTTCATTGTATTCAGATGATGTCAGCAGATTCCAAGGCAGGAAAATAGATACATGTTCTTTTGATATTTTCCTTGGGAAAGCTGGAAGTGCATCCCACAGGGAGGATATCTTTCTTCTTGCCTGCTTAATAGCCCCTAGAGACAGAGAAAGTCACCAAAATATCTGTATTTGATTTTTATATAAGCTTTCAATTTCTGAGTAATTCAACAGTTTAAAATTTTTCTTAATTAGAAAGGATTTCAGCATGGCAAATATAATTTTTTAGAAAAATTTTTGTTATTAACTCCTTAAAGGTAAGAAAAGCTATCTATGACTTGACTTGTTAACTTTTCATAACTTAAACTGATCAGATCTCTTCTACAAGATGGCCTTCACAATTCGTGTGGACCATGTTGGCCTGTCATAATCCATTTTATGTCCATGGTTGATTCTCAGTAAATTCATCTTCCTTTATCAAACCCACCGAAAATTAAAGTAATTTCAGTTACTATGGTTACTAACTTTGACTGTAAGGCTGAACTTCCTTTAATCTTTTGCTCAACTATCTTAATAGAAAGTTTTAGTAGGAAGTATGAGATTAAAAAAAAAAAAATCTTAGAATACCGGATACAGCAAACTAGAACTAATTGGAATTAAATTTTAGAGAATTAATTATCCTGGATGAAGATTACTACTCAAAATGCATATAGTTCTTAAAAAAAAAAAAAAAGAAAGAAAGAAAGAAAGAAAAGATTGGAAGCACTCCTCATCATTCCAAGATTCTAGATTTTAAGATTCTAAGAAAAACACTTTATAATAATAATGTTTAATTACCCCCAATGAGGTTATGACAGAACATTTTATAACACCCTTTACAGATATCATAAGTTGAGAGGGTAAATACGTTTTAAAAATATAGGGCCAGTTGGCTAATTGAGCACCCATGTGGGAGTTCAGATAAGAAACAACAAAGACTGGGGGTATTACTCCTGCAGATGATAGAAGGCAAGACTGTGATGTATAGATCCCGCAGTGACACCATCTACTAGACTTGACTGATCATTTATGAGAAGCAAGAGACCAGAAGCCGAAAGTGACCTCAGATCTGCCAGCCCGTAGATTGGGGTAGCTGAAAGGAATGTGGTTATGTGAGCAGGAATAGGGGAAACAGGAATCTTTGGATCTTATAATGAGTTCAGCTTAGAATCCTTTGAGTTTTCCAGGTTAGGATAGCTAGGTGAGAGATGGAAAATAGCTAACCGCTTAAAGATGTCAAGGCTGGAAAGACAGATGTGGATGTCATCTACACTGACATCTGTTATCTTGATGATAAGAAATGAACATAGAGTAAATGGAAAAAGTACTTCTAATCCTGCTACCCAGAAATAACCAAATGGTATTATAATATCTGTAATACATTTATAGTCTTTACACACATATGAACATGCTCTCAGCCACTCACTTGCATGCCTAACTATTCTGTGTTGAAAACTTGTAAACAGGTAGCTAAGATGTTTTAGCATCAACAGTGTTCCACAGCCATAGAATTGATTTGTTACCTTGTGACCAAATTGTGGTAAGGAAAAATAATAGACTAGGAGAGCATCCATGCAAATTCCAATATAATAAGTGCTAGTAAATAAGGGTTTTTTGTTTTGTTTGTTTGTTTGTTTGTTTAGGGCACCTTGTTTCAAAGAGCATCCAAGGGAAAGAAATGCAGTTAGAAAACGCCTCTGTACCTTGGCTTAATATGCCAAATCAAAATTGTCCCACTTGTTCCCTCCCACCTTCCTCAGGTTTCCTCCTCTTCCTCCTCTTCCTCTTCTTCCTCCTCTCCTCTTCCTCCTCCTTCAGTCTCTAACGCAATTTCAGCCAAGTTAAAGCCAGTGCTGATTTGGGTGATCAAATCAGCAAATCAAATGTCTTTTCTCACATCAAGGAGGAGAGAGATTGCTCTAAATTGATATGCATCATAGGGTGTTCGGTTTGGACCTGTGATGATTGATGGTCTTAGACATACAGCCTCACACAGCTAAGTTTCAGAAGCTCCACAAAGAACTGCGTTCCCTGTTCAGTCTAAACGCAAATACATGAGAAGTGAAGAAACATTACTCAAGAAAGAAAATTATATGTCAATAGAAGAAAAAATTGCCTTAATCTGTGTTCAAATAGCCTAAAAATATAAAAAAATGTATTAAAATATATATATAATAAAAAATATATAAAAATATAAATATCAGTGGGTGTATGCCTCACAAGTCTGCAGTGAGAAAAACATCCAAAAGTTCACAGAGCTCAACTGTTTTTCCAAAATGCCTGAAAATCAATTAACGAGACATAAGGAGCCCTGTGGAGAAACCACTTCATTTCATTGGAACGGGAAGAGAAAATGTGAAAAAAAAAATTTTTTTTTTTCCTATTGCCTTACCCTTCCACAAAACTGTGAGATTCACAAACACAGAGAAATAGAGAGGCGAGAACAAATAGGAAGATGCCAAAGTTTTCTTCACCTGGTTGAATCTCAGCTACCAGTATTAAAATCCTCATTTCTTTAGTACAGAATTCTGAGTTTTATGTATGGCTCCTGGGCAGAGTTTTACTCCTAGGGCTACCACTGAATCCTAGGGTCCTGGTTTCCCAAGAGTAGCTTCCAGATGGGAGGTGATCTTCAAATTACTGTTTCTTTGGAGTTCTGAAAAATGAACAGACGAGACTTTTTTCAGTTTCACTTTTCCACACTCAAGGTGGCTGAAGGGGTAAGCAGCGACCATGGCCAAAACAAACACAAATTATAGCGTTTCCAGGAGTTTTCCAACTCCGTCTTGCTGATTATCCCAGATCCGTAGAGACTCATACTGATGTCTTTTGCACTAGAGTGTGAAGTTATTCAAACTTTGCTTTCCTTCAGTCCCTGGACCTTCTCTAGATGATAAAGCCTGCTTTGTTATTTCAAATCCAGGTGGTTCAACAGAAAGGCGTTGCAAAGCCCAGTGGTAGAATAGTTGTGTATCCATAGGACATTTACATAAGCCTGATCTTATGAAGATGGTTTACATTTCTAGGGGCGACAAGACTCTGACTCTCATTAGTTAACTGTTTCTACTTTCCGGGTCCAGGTAGGGCATTTTCTCACTAGGAAAGCTCTGTCCAAGCAGAAATATGTCAGATACTGCTTGGATTTCAACCCTGGTTCCTCCACATACTGTATGAGTGAGTTAACCTCTCTCCCTTCATGTCTTATCTGTAAAAGAGGGATCATAGTACTACCTACCTCATAGGGATACTGTAAGAATTCAATCAATTAATAAGTTAAAATGGCCCATAAGTATGCCTTTTCCATTGAAAGCATTATATAATTCCTATCATCGCCAAGATTCATCTTGCAGTAAAGCTGTGTTTGGAACTACGTGGCTGTTTTGGGTTGAACTGTGTCCTCCACAAAAATCATGTATTGAAGTCCTAACTAGCCTCAGAACCTCAGAGTGTGACTGTATGTGGAGAGAGGTCTTTAAAGAGATAATTAAGCTAAAACGAAGTCATTAGGGTGGGCCTTGATCCAATGTGACCGTCATCCTTTAAGAAGTGGGCATGAATACAGTCAAAGAATGACTATGTGAACGAAACACAGGAAGAAGACAGACATTTGCAAAACAAGGAGAGAGGCCTCAGAGGAAATCAGCTCTGCTGACACCTTGATATCCAACGTCTAGCCTTCGGAACTATGAAAAAAAATAGATTTCTGTTGTTTAGAATACCCAAGTCTGTGGCCCTTTGTCATGGCAGTCCTAGCAAACGAACACAACTGGATTTCAAAAGTAGGAATTTTCTGATGAAAGTTCCGATTGGGAATTCTCTTGGAAGCCAAAATATTATGACAGCAGAGACCTCCCCTCAGCTTCATGGAAATCATGGAAAGCCTTTGAGTAGTAAATACTCTAAATACTCTAAATCTTTAGAGAGGGACTGGGTCATCCAGGTGATCACAAGGTCGCCATTTCTCATTTTCTCCTTCCTACACACCGGCTCTGTTGGTATTTATGGAATCTGATCTAAAGGCCTAGTTCGTATTTGGTGATTATTTATATCTCATTCTCCCAAACGTAGTTAGATAATCCTTGGAGTAGAAAAGACCTTCTCCCATGCTGACGCCCATGGGAACTTCAAAGTAATGACAGCATAGCATGTGCGGGCTTAATGTTGTTCACAAGCAATGACCTCTGCAAGTCTGCTTTCTCTCCTGCTTAGCATCAGCAGGAAAATACACATTTTACAAGTGTATATCAGGTGTGTTTGTGTGTGTGTGTGTGTGTGTGTGTGTGTGTAGATGTATATGTTGTAACCCCATGTTTGAGAATTATTTTCAACAGGACAGAAAACATTTCTTTTCTTTTTTTTTTTCCTTTCTTTTTTTTTTTTTTTACAAATTTGGGTATCATGAAGCCAGGGGCTTCGTTTGCCTGATTCTGGCTGAAATCTCATCTGCTTTTCCATGTGCAGCACATTGTGACCTCGTTCTGAAAAGCACTGTCATTTCTAAGACACCAATCCAAGGCCCTACCTGACGTGGCCAGCCAGAGACACTCCGCTACAATCTCATGCTAAGCAGTATGTAATGAGGACGACTCCTTCATGGGTTGTAGCTACCACTGGAAGAACGGTTCACGTCTGCTGCAGGCTGGTCAAAGAAATACTCAGTTTTTTAATAACAAGCTATAAGCACTTGCAAGTCAAAGGGAGGGGGGGAGCAAAAAGCGTGCCCAAAGTTATTTCAATAGGCAAGCTCTAGCGCATTCTAAGGTTAATACCGCCTAATTAATGACAGCGCCAAATGGACCCGAAAGCGTGAAGTCTGCAAATGGCTAATAATGAGGGCTAGATAGATATATCCCACTTTCCATGTATGTTCATAGGGCTGGCTGCAAAATGTAATTGAAATGAATGGGGGTTTCTGCCTATTTCTTCTCCTTCAATGCTGAGTGTTGGCTGTTCTCTTTTTGTACCTTAAAGAATCTCAGCTAATTGTAGCAAATCTTGTATCTGATAGTTTCACTGCTAAAATCATTGGCACAGAAACCCTTGAAGGTCATTTACAGAAGGAGGGGGGATATAGGGATAAAGTCCTAGGCACCCATCCGGTGTGCAATTGTCTCTTCACAGTTGCAGCTGATGGACCCTAACTGCTGGGCTGGGGAGAAGGTGGGGAGACTGTTGTTTTCAACTCCTCACGCTTGTTAAAACCGAGGCTTTCCATTCTTACTGTTAAATGCTCAAATCCAAATCATTTTTTAAGTACCATGACCCTTTAATGAAAACAGCCAATAAGATAGGATCTGAAAAAGAAAGATTTTAGGAACAAGGGATTTTTTTTTTCTTTGTGCTTTGTTTTCCCAGCCTTGAATTAATCACAGCTGTCTTTCACCACCAAAGGTTATTTTTGTCTAGCATGCTTTAAATTAAAAAAACAACAACAAAGAAAGCGATCTGATGTTCTTCAGGCTTCCATAACCTTCCGTAGAAAAGAGGGAAGCCTGAGCTCTGTGCCGCTAAGAATCCAGCTTTTAATTATATCTTTCTCGTGTTTACATGAACTTTAGTTTGCATTTCAGAAGCCTTATGGAAAGATTCCTGTGGCGGACCCTGGAGTAGTGGTGAATTTCTCCATCAAGTGAGTATTGATGAGCTGCAAAGTTCAGTGAACAGGAAAATTCTGCTCCTTTTATTGCCAATGTGACAGGTTACTTTATTACCATGCCTTTCACAGCAATTTAACAGTTACCCTGGTAACGGATTCAGTGAGGTAATGGGATCACAGGCATTAGAGCAGAGGCAGGCTGGCCGCTCGGAGCAGCCATCTGCTGGCTGCTGTTCCAAGGCTGTTTGCCTCGAGGAGCCCTGACACTCCCAGGGCCTGCATGTCAATGAGGCAGGTGAAACCGCAGGCCTGCCCTATTTAGCTGTACTCTGGTGATTTGTCTTTCTAATTCTATTGAAATAATAATCAGGATTTGTTTCTGATTAATTAACTAACCTTTTGGTAAAAAGATTAGATAACGAAATTGCTGCCTATTCAGAGATAATGAGATTTTTATTACTCTGTCAAAAGAAAAAAAAGTACATTTATGTGTCACCAGCCGCTGTGTCAAGAGGGGAAGGAAAAAGAAGAGGAGGAAGAAGAAGACAGATTGAAGTCTTTGTCCGATGGGTAGACTCCTCCACGGACCAGGGGCGTGTCCATTATCCCCGCAGGAACGCAGGAACTCGCCAGTCTTATTCTGAAGCCTGTAGGAAGAGCTTTTAAAACAGCAAACAAAGTCATAAACACATTTAGGCCAATAGGCTTTGGGGGAGGGTGCTAATTTGTTTGAAAATGTCTCCTAATGGAAGAGAACCGCCCGGGACTCGCCTGTACTGTGTGGGTATATTTATGTAAGTGTGAGAGTGTGAAGAAAGCAGTCAAATCTCCGCGCGAGGCTTTAAAATGACATATGTAGACAGGCTGCTTTTCCTCCGCACTACAGATACGTCTCCGGCTCGCAGTACATTTGTCTTCTGGCAGGAGTGGTACTTGGGCAACGGGAAGGGGAAATCATCCGAGCTTAGCAGGCTGGCAGGTCACCTGTGACTGTCACAGGTAGGCTGCGTTAGGAAATGAATTATTCTGAGTAAAAAGGGAAGTGGCCCTTCTTCCCGTCTCACTCCAAGACACACAGCCGGGCGATTTAACCTTTTCTCTTAAGGAGTCACAGCTCAAGCCTTTGTTAGGGGGGCTTTCATCTTCTCACTCCTCTGTTGGGATACAGGGAAAGAGGAAAAACAAAACAAAACAAAACAGCAAAAACCCCAACCCAAGGAAAAGGGCTTCCCTACTATAAGAAGATGCCAAATGAACCAAAAAGGCTGTGTGCGGCAGTCAGCGTTGTAGAGAACAAAGTGCAGTGTATTTCCAAATAAAATTTCACAGAGCTCCAACATTGTTTTAATTACTAAAACCTGAGGAGGAAACAGAGTGCGTGTCTCTTCCTGCATTGCAATAAAACCAAAGGGGTGGGGGTGGGGGTGGGGGGCAAGTGGTGGGCTGGGACCCAGCTGAGCATTTTGTTAGAGTGAATTTGTGTCACTGCCTTTTCAGACTCAGTGAGACACTTATGTTTCTTGTGACATCCTGTGGCCTTGGCTGCCTCGGGGTGTGTGCGTGTGTGTGTGTGTGTGTGTGTGTGTGTGTGTGTAGGAACATGAAAAGACTGCAAGTTCTAAAAATGGAAGTTTCTGTTTTGAATTTCATATGGTTCACAGACAAGCTGAAGCAGACAGACACACACACACACACACATGCACATACAAAGTGAAGGGATTGGATCGGATTTGAACATTCCAGAGCTGACTTTCCTGTCCTGGGGTTCCCACTCCCCAGCCCACCCCCCTCCTTTATTCTCAGCCCCTCCTGCCACTCCAGTCTCTAGCTCACAGGCTCCATTTCTGATAACAGATGCTTGACAAAGAAAGAGAAATAAGACATTAAAAAGGAGAGGGCTGCTGCCGGTGTGGGGATTTCTGAGAGTTCATTGCCAATAGCTTTTTACAGGAACTCTCTCTTGTTGGCTCTCTACCAAACTGAAGGGAAAGAACGGGTGGGGGGCAGGGAGCCTTTGTCTTCAAACTCCCAGTGAAATATAGGGTTAATATTAGCAATTATTATTAAAATTAGCCAAATGTTATTAAATGATCTTTGGATAGAAGAATAAGTATAGTTTTCCTTTTGGCAGACAATGACATCTGCAGTTCTACATTTTCATGAAATGACTATACTTAACAAAAACATTACTTCATTTTCATGGTATTTCTTTTGTGCCTAGGAGCAACCCTGTAATTGTTCACTTCAATTACAACATTACTATTTTAAACTGAAACCCATTTTATCTGCATGCCAGCTTTTTATTTGTTTTACCAACTATATCTATTTCCATTACTGCAAGGCTGATGGTTTGTCTCAAGAGGAAATCAAATCCATTAATTCAGAAATTTCAAGCCCGACTAGCTCTGCCATAAGCAGCATTTCTTATGCTAATAGCAAATGTGCTGAGGCTGAAAGAAACTGACATGGCCCTGTTTTTTATCATAACTTAAGCATTTATGTAAGAAGGCAAATCTAATAGTACTAGGAAACTGTAAGTGTTATTACATATAATTCACTTTCCCGAGATCTGGACAGGGCTCTGGTTTGTGTAGCCATGGTTTAAATCAAGCTGCCACGAGACTTTAACTCACCTGACTTTTCCTATTTAGCCAGCATATTGCTTCACAACAGATACATCCAGGATGAAACCAGATTTGTGGTTTGGGTTTTCTGTTGTTGGTTTTTTTATTCTCAATTTTTTTCCCCCTCCCTGACTTTTGTCAGTGCAGAGGGGGAAAAAAAAAATCATTTGTATTCAGGTGACACCTAAAACACATCGTTGTAACTGCGCCAGCCTGAGATGAACCTGGCCCCATTCTGCTTCATTTTTAATGCACACTCTTTGGGTCCTGTCACATGGTTTGTGTTCAATTAGATAGTTTGACTTGATAAAATCTGACTGTGACCCAGGAAAAAAAAGAGAAAGAGAGAGAGAGATTGCTCCTGACTACCGCGTAAGCTTCTGCAGGCACTGTGACCTGTTTATGTCACCAGCAAAGTGTACGAGATTCCTATCACAGAACCACAATCATCTTCTGGGATCTAAAAAAAATACAGAAAGCTCTCAAGGACCCTAGCCCTCCTTTGTCACCGCAAAGCCCTCCCGTGCTATAAATCAGTCCTCATTGGGAGCTCTTCTACACCAGCCGTCACCGATAAGCTCTGGAGAAGTAGACAAGGCTTTTAGGAATTGCTGAACCATGAAGTTGACCCGCTTAGGGTTTTGTGGTAGCTATTAAATCCAGGATGGCCGTTTTAAGACGATTCCACTTTCTTCTTCCCCTTGGTCTGGTTAAGGAACTTCACCCCCAGCTCATTATTTGCCTGAATTAAAAAAATAAAAGAGAGAGAGAGAGAGAGAGAGAGAGAGAAACCTGCTGTTTGAGAATGCTACCTTCACACACTAATTTAATGAGAGTGACTTATGCTGACGTAGTTGACAGGCCTAAACATCTTGACGCCGATTTCGCAGCTAAGAGATTTACTAACTGTACATACCACTCTGCTTTTGTTGGCATGAGTGCCACGATTCTTTTCTCCAAAAAAACGAACTCAAACTCTTTTGTAAACACGCGTTATTTGGTTAACACATTGTAAATGGATCCCAGTTGTGCTGCGCGAGCGCTCCTCGCCATTATGTAAACAATTATTCACTGAAAGGCTTGCTTTAAATTGTCGATGAATATATTTCAGCTGTAATGTTGCTTTCAGACCTGCCCAGTGGTATAAATCTGGTCATTTGTTTTTTGCACTCTGCCTGTTACTAACCAGTTAGAAATGTGCTGATTATTTGCACAAGCCTTTCACACTGCGAACGCAGTTAAATTGCTGTTTTATTTTTCCTGTGTTTGATGAGTGTTAACAAGAGCGCCATTTGAGGAAACCCAAACCAAATACAGCTCTTTAATTGGGGTTGGGGGTGTTTGGGAAAAGCCACCCGGTGAGTAATTCCACTGTTTAATGTTTGAGAGTTCGCCCACCCCACCATAGGACTTTCGGCAAGATTAATTAAAGGGGATTGACAAAAATCCACTGCCTTGCTCAAGCCACAGGCACCACTGGAAATATGGTGCATCCAGTTACAGGGGAGCAGATTACTTGGTGAGGTAGCTCATTCCCAGCTCCCTTTTTGAAACTTCTGCCAGTGCCAAACAGCTCCATGTTTGGACAAAGCAGTTTTTACATTCTGGTCCCCTCAAAGGAAGCACAATTTAGAAAGAAAATGATGCAGCACTCTGACTGGGCACGTGACTTGCCTTTGCCAAGTCGGCCCCAGGCTGATTAAAGTTCCAGCTGACTCAGAGAACTTTGTCTCCTTTTTCTTTTTCCTAAACAGTTGTTTTTTTACGCTTTTCCCTCCCCTTGCAGTTTCATGGAGCTTCTGTAATGTGCTGATCTGCAAAGCTCTGGAGCTAGAAATATTATGACCTCAGATGGTCTTGTTGGTGTGAACCAGAATAAGTGTTGTAGCTTTATCTCGCTCTGTTGCTCGAACTACAAAGCTGCCTTGCCTTAGATAGCACTGACCTTAGATCAAGCCTAGGATAATGGAAAACGCCCCAGGTTCTAGCCCTGGATTTGTCCCTGACTCGCTCAGTGACTCTGGACACTTCGTTTAACCTCTGGGAGCCTTATCTCTGACATGGTAGGGCGAGGCGCCACGACCGTCATTGTTCCTCCGAACCTGAAATACTAGGCTGCATGTGGTACATAATTCTAGCTGCTTGTTTGCATTCATAGATAAATATAGGGTGTTTAGTAGATAAAAGTAGGAAGCTCTTTACTTCCATTTTGGATATGAGAAAGGAAACCTGTGGTTTCCTTGTTAACTGCCAATTCTGTCGAGTTAATGTAGATTAGGTATACTTCCTTCAGTGACTGTTCTTTGCAGCCATAAATGACTATATTATCACTGAGTAGACCACATAAGTCGTATGTTTTCATTCTAAAATAGTTCGTAATCGTGTTATTTCCAGTTTTTTAAATATACTCTCTCCTCTAGTGATCAGGATTCAGACTACCTTTATCTTCCTAATAAGCTATTTATTGAGACATTCTCGTTTACATATTAAATTCGATTTAGGTGGAATAATGAAAGTAATGTGCATGTCAGTATATTCCTGTGAAAATAAGGACAGAAGGCTTCCCCCGTCTGAGATTTTCTTATCTCTAGATATGGTTCAGGTTATCACTCATGACAAATTGGTACTAGAATTCTTGAGCACAAAAAGCCCATTTAAGAACCATTACTCTCAGCTTTATTATAATGACAAATACAGGGTTGATTCAGTTCTTTTGCTGGGCTAAACACAGTTTTCTAAGTAAGAAACAGACAGACATGCTGCCACAAATTTCTGTTACTCTGCTGTTTGTGTCTTATATGCATTCACAAAGAACATATTGGAGTATGTTTGAATTATATATGTTCTAGTTTAAAAAAAAAAAAACACCACTTAAAAACTACTTAATTCTTTTTTTCTAGCTAGTCTTGAGTCTTGGTAGTTGGTTCACTTTAAAATTTAGGTGTTAGACCAAACCGAAGTATTCGCAGTGCTTCTCTGCATCAGCTTTCCCAACTGCCGCACATTCAGTACTTCCTAGAAAATATATGTATTTAACTCCTCACTGCTTTGCTCTTTTCTTTCCCCGTTTCTGTCTCAATCCAGACAGACAGACAACTGTGCTGTCATGATTTTACTTTTCACCTCCCCACCTTATAACGGTATCTACGCATATTCTACCAGAAAGAAGGAACCACTTAGTCCAGGCTAGACATGTAGAGGATTAATAAAGTCACTCCGGAGCTGAAATGTGGGTCGAGCAGTTCACTGTGGCCTTATTAACATGGTGGGGGAGGGCAAAATGTCTCTGAGGTCTATTGTCTCTGGCTGTTTAGACAAAGACAGACTTGGTCTGCTTTCTCTTTCCCTCAAGCTTTCATGTTTATTGCACCTAGAAACCTGAAAGAGTTCAAACAAGTTTTCACATCATTATGCTGAATGAGTTTTTAAAAATTCAAATATTCTAACACACAGTCTCAATGTGCCTGAGTTGAGACTTCCTTGCTGTTGTCAGTTCGCCAACTTAATCTAGTTGGAACATATTCTGTACCATTTTTTGAGCAGGTAGAACTCCTCTATGACCTGGATCTCAGAGGATGTCCAGCTATTTAAAAATGGTAAGATAAAGGTCACACGGCCTTAATTGATATGTTCTTTTTCAATTACTTAAACTCATAGAAAGTAGAGAATTTACCTGCCTCATCTTCCTAATCTGAAATCTAGCCATAATGGCTCATCTTTAGTACGCATTCAATAAATGTTTGTTGACCTAATTAACTATGGCACCCCAAATATTCATTCATTCTTCTAAGGCGGTAGGCACAGGTCATGTAATCATCAGTGTATACAATTCATATGTATATGAAAATGCTCATTCCTACTTAGAGAATATTCTGTTTGTGAATTTGCTTAAGCCTAGATACTAGTTCAGAGGCTAAAAAGTGATTCGTATTGCAAAAACGATGATTTCCCTGAAGTACAATTAAAATAATACACCGGGGCGCCTGGGTGGCTCAGTGAGTTAAGCCTCTGTCTTTGGCTCAGGTCATTGTCTCAGGGTCCTGGGATCAAGCTGTATGAAGGTAGTATGGTATCTCTCTGTACTATTTTTTTACAACTTGCTTTGAGTCAATAATTATTTCAAAATAAAGACGTTTTTAAAATTTTTGAAAATGTATGACTTTTTAAGTGGAGAGAATTTTGCCTTTATACGAGAAGAGTAAAGGGGCACCTGGATGGCTCTGTTGTTGTATATCTGCCTTCTGCTCAGGTCATGATCTCAGGGTCCTGGGATCAAGCCCCGCATCAGGCTCTCTGCTCGGCAGGGAGCCTGCTTCCCCTTCTCCATCTGCCTGCCTCTTTGCCTACTTGTGACCTCTCTCTGTGTCAAATAAATAAAATCTTTAGAAAACAAACAAATAAATAAAGTAATACATCTATTTGAGTTAAAGCAGTATGCCAGGGGAGAAGGGAAGATGATAAGTTACAAATAAAGAAATGAAACCTGGCATTTAGAAGGGTTTTGAAACTGTCTTTCTATGATTCCATACGCAGAATGTGATATTCTGCATAGACCTATATAAAGAACTTATAGCAGTGCCTTCTTCTGCTTTGAGGCCTGTTGGTGTGAGCGCTTTTCATTTGATAATCACTCATTTAAATGTTTTAGTAGGAGGAAGAGAATGATTTAGTAGCCATTGTCATATATTATGTTACTCTTCTTAACTAAGCATGCATTCTTTTTTGGAAAACAGCAAAGCTTTTTTTTTTTTTTTTTTTTTTTAAGATTTTATTTATTTATTTGACAGACAGAGATCACAAGTAGGCAGAGAGAAAGGAGGAAGCAGGCTCCCTGCTGAGTAGAGAGCCCGATGCGGGACTCGATCCCAGGATCCTGGGATCATGACCTGAGCCGAAGGCAGAGGCTTTAACCCACTGAGCCACCCAGGGGCACCAACAGCAAAGCTTTTTTGAAAAAAGAAAACTGGTTGTTTCTGTTCTTTCAAATGCAGTGTGCCACAAAATCCAGACAAAAGGAATCGGGAAAGGCTACCTACAGATCAATGTTACAACTATGCCGAGTCTTGAAGGAGAAGGGGATTTAGCCTGGAGCCGGAAAGTGAGATTGATTTCAGAGGGAAGAGCATACAGTGTTCTTGAGCTTTGAGTTTAAATCGGACCATGTTAGAAATGCCTTTCCTGACTTTAAGGTAAATGTTACTTATGTTTTGTAGAGAATTAATAATTTAGGATAATCCTCCACCACCTCCTCCTTAAAAAAATCCTTTTTTAAAATGGAAATTTGGGATTTATAATAACACGATTATTAAGTGTCTCAATGTGAGCCCATTCATTTTCACTTTTGGCAAGACTTAATCTTGTTTATTTGTTCGTCTAGTCCATAAAATGGTATTCAGTCTATGTGGACGTCTCCAAGAACCGCGGGAGCTCCTAGGGATACAGGAGTGGAAAACCAATGTGGCCTCATGGTCTCATGAATCTTGTAGATGTTTGAGGCCATTTTCTTAACCGTGATCAATAGTGAGTGCATCTAGAAGAAAATCTCTAAGAAATGGATACTCATGTATTACCTTTTCTCTCTCTTTTCTTTTCGCTCTTGTTTTGCTGCTACCCAATGAATTATCACAAAACTTTGTGCCTGAAAACAACAATCATCAGTTAGTATCTCCCAGTTTCTTTGGTTCAGGAATTTTGGAGCAGCTTTGCTGGGCTGTTCTGACTCAGGGTCTGTCACAAAGCTGCAGTCCGGTATTGGCTGAGAGACGCCCTTCTGAAGATTAGGCTAGCCTGACAGCTCTGCTTCCAAGATCTCTGAGACACATGGCTGGCTGATGGTGGGGGCTTCTCCAAAAGAAGGTTTGTGTGACCTCAGGGCATGGCACTGGTTTCCGCCAGAGCAAATGATCCAACAGGCCAAATTGAAAGCTGTGACTCCTTTTATAACCTCACCCCAGATAACACACATGATCCCATCCTCAGTATCCTATTAACAAGCTTTAATTAAATGTGGGTGGGAACCACACAACAGGGACTGAATACCAGGAGGTGAACCCATTGGGCCCACCTTGGAAGCTGGCTACTACAATTACTAAGTCTTTGGAAAATTTCCACATCTCTGAATCTAATTTGTGGCGTAGTTGTTAGTTCACCCATAAGTTGAATTTAACAGCTCTTTCAGTTTAAGAAAAAAAAAAAAAAGGCTATTAAATTTAAGTTACAAATTCACAGGAGGTACTAGGCTTTTTGTTTCTTTGTTTTCGATTAAATAATCATCCCTCGTACTTTGAAACCATTATTCTCCATCGAAAGCCACCGCCTAGAGTAAGCTTTCCCTCTGTTCTTTTGAAGCATAAGGCCTCAATAAAGTACTAGAGCAATTAATTGAACCATAATATGTTCTTCCCAGATAGTGAAAATTCTGACTCACCAAAGAGTCATTTCAGCTCTCCCATCTGTTGTATATCCTGAAATTCTGAGTAAGGTTTCAAGTTTTCAAAATTTCTGGTTGGGAAAAAAAAAAAAAAAATTCTAAGTCCTGAACTAATTCAAAATCTTACCAAGTGCTAGAATTCTTTACCAATATCCCTTAGAGATGGTCATTGCATAGATGGACTGTGTTGCATGACGGGAGGCTCACTTCTTCATGGGAAATGGTAAATCCATATCCAGAAGAAAGCCACCATCAGCCTGCCGAAACATCAGTCCATGGGTCTTAACTGCCTTCCGGAGCACTGTAAGATAGGCTGGCCCTCTTTACTGTGACAGCCCTTCACATTGATAGCTGTCATTTCTTGCCCTTAAGAACAGGCAATAAATTGACTACAAATTGATACTCTAACTCTAAGTCATTAGTTAAATCCCCTGAGGCCCCATTCTATTTATCTACTTTCAAGGCATTAACATTTCTTCAAAGATAGTTTCCAAATCAAAATTTGTCTTTCTCTTCTTTAGTCCAAATTAGTGACATTCGACTAAATGCAAAAGCAAATACTTGTTACATTTCTCAGAGACTGTGAATTTAATTTAATGGCCCTGTAGAAATCTGAAGCAAATTCCTTTCCTGCCTCCACATCTATTTTGTCACAGAAGGACTTAAAAGTCAGATTGCAAATCCTCAATGCGACGGCCTTCTATCTGGTTGACAGGTATTCCTTGGGTTTGCTTGGAGTCAGGGATGAGATTACCTAGTCCCAAGAGTCCTATTTTCCCTTTTGCCTAAAGCCTTCGTGGTGTTAATTAGGTGTAAGGAGAGGCGCAGAATTAACCCTTTCAGGAGTAACATCTACCTTCCTTTCATTACATGTTCTGCAGCAATAAGGAGGTTATTAATAATGCCCTTCATTGTGGAAGTTACCATACTTTAAAGGAATCCCTAGCATTACCTGAGAGAATCGTAGATCTCTTTCTCAGCCAGAGAGCTACCAGGGAAGGATTTAAGATTTCTTGACAGTTTGCTCAGTACCACTATTCTTGGAGGCTAACTACTTTTGAAAGAATCCCTTGGTGGTGGTGGCTGGTTTGTTGTCTTTTCTCTGACCTTCCTTATGTTGCAAATGCCTGTCTTGTGATAGCAGTATTTCCATCTGGCTCTGTGTTCCTTTGAACTGAGGCCACATGGAAAGATTTTTCTCTTTCTCTGTATTCCTCAACAATCAAGAAGGTTAAGTCAGGCTTTCTGGAGAGTTTTATCAATGCCAGTAGCTTGCCTATAGTTGCACACCATGACAGCAATTGCTACATTTTTTAAAGTGCACTGTTGTATCAAAGTCTTCAAAATCATGTTGAAAAAGTAACATCTTTATATAATATAAATAGTGTATTGGAACTACTAAAACCTGTGCTTTATACGCAGCCAAGAACAAGGCAAATATGCTTCATCTCTGCGTCTTTATTCCATTAACTTTCTTCTAGTGTCACCTAGGATCAGACAAAGCTAAAGGAATTGCTCTCTTCAAAGTAAAAGGAAAAGAGATGGCCTTGTCAAACAGCCAAGTGAAATCAGCTTTCACCCCAAATGTGAATGTTCTGGGTTTAAGAAGTAATTAAGAAGTCTTGCCAAAATGGGTTAGAAAGCCATACTATTTTGGTAGGTGGAAAGTTAGGCTGTAAGAATTTCGACAACTAATTGAAGATTTTAGAGATTAGTCATGGTAGAGAGATGAGAACTAAAATCTTATTCTCGTTGCTATTTTTATTGCATCTTTCTTACTTAAGTCATTCATAAACAAGGTGTAGTTCATCATTATAAAAAGTCATGGAGTAACATAAATCATTTATTTCCAGGAAGATTAGAGACATCTCTTTTGTTTGAAGCTAAACTTTGAGTACTTTGGGAACTGTTTGCATGTTGGGAGAAATGAACCTCAAGAGATTAATGTGGTCTTTTTTTACTTTTGCTCAGATTTTATCAGAAGGAAGGTATCTAAGGAAGTTATAGGAATAAAATAATACCACACGAACCCTCTTCCTATAAATTGATCTAAGCCCCAAAATTAGTTTTAAATATATTATTATCCTTTTCAAATGGGATATTACATCATGGCCTGAAGACATTATGATCTTCATGAATCTCTATATGGTAGTCAAAGAGAAAAAACATTATCCTAAATAATCTAAGTAGATCATGTTTAGATTACTAATAAGAAGATAGTTAAAATATTTAAAGCACTATGTAACACTCAAAATGCTTCCATGTTGTATTATCGAAGTCTTAGAGGCATATTATAAAGTTACTAAAAATTATGTGTTACCTCTGCTTTACAGATGACTAAAGTAAAATAGAAACTTAATCATGGTGATGGATCTAGATTACAAGGCAGTTAATGAGTCATCTTGTGGACCTGCCATTTTCCTTCGGAATCTCTCAGAATCCCATATTGTTCTATTATGAAGAGGAGGAAAGCTCTCTCCATGCATTATATATATAGTAATCATCATAGTGAGACTAGTACATGAATAGTATAAATTTGTATCAACCAAACCAGGGCAATTTGGGAACTGAAAGGGGATGGTACTAGTAATAATGCTGGGACCTTATGTGATCACTCTAAATAGGCATACAGCTGGAAGACTACTGACTCAAAAAGTGTTTATACAAATATATATATATATACGTATATATGTATATATTTGGGGTTTTTTTCAGTTTTATATTCAGTTTATATTATATTCAGTTTTCTTTTGTCATCAAGTAAGAATCCACTTCTTATGTGTGTGAGGATTTTTGGTTCCTTGCTTTGTTTGTGTGGGTTTTTTTTTTTTATGCTAGAGTAGGAGGTAGGTGAGGAAAGTAATGCTCCCCTTAATCTGGATGGGACATTTATTTATTCCCTCTTCTTAAAATATCTTAGGGTATTATGCAGGTTAGTCGACATATTTAGGCCAGTGATGCAAAATAATAATTATTAAGAAAATTTTTAGGGCACCTGGGTGGCTCAGTGGGTTAAACCTCTGCCTTCAGCTCAGGTCATAATCTCAGGGTCCTGGGATCCAGGCCTGCATCGGGCTCTCTGCTCAGCATGGAATCTGCTGCCCCCCCCCACCACCACCGCCTGCTTCTGTACCTACTTGTGATCTCTCTCTCTGTCTAAAATATTTTTTTTAAAGATTTTATTTATTTATTTGACAGAGAGAAATCACAAGTAGGCAGAGAGGCAGGCAGAGAGAGAGAGGAGGAAGCAGGCTCCCTGCTGAGCAGAGAGCCTGATGCGGGGCTCGATCCCAGGACCCTGAGATCATGACCTGAGCCGAAGGCAGCAGCTTAACCCACTGAGCCACCCAGGCACCCCTAAAATATTTTTTTAAAAAAAGAAAATTTTTATCTTCAGAGGTTTTCCAGAATATGTATGCATATATATATATATATATGTATTTGCACATATATTTTTTCTTGTCCTGAGAAGACAGATGGAAATAATGAATTTCCATGAATTGAATTGGAAACGAATTTTGAATACTATATTTTTTTGATTTTTAATTTTTTTCATCTTATAATGTAGCTAACATACACTGCCATATTAGTTTCAGGTGTATAATATAGTCATTAAACAATTCTGTACATTATTCAGTGCTCATTAGAATTAGTGTACTCTTAATCTACTTCACCTATTTACCTCATCCATCCAACCACCTCCCCTCTCGCCTCTGTTTTTTGCTTTGTCTCTCTCTCTCTCTCTTTTTTTTTTTTCATTTATTCAGTTGTTTTCTTTCTTAAAATCCACATAGGAATAAAACCATACAGTCTTTGTCTTTCTCTTACTGGCTTATTTCATTTAGCATTATACCCTATATCCATCCGTGCTGTTGCAAATGGCAAGATTTCATTCTTTCATGTGGCTAAATAGTATTCTGCCATGTATATATTAACCACTTCTTTATCAATTTATCTGTTGATGGACACTTGGTCTGCTTCCATGATTTAGCTATAATACATAATGCTGCAATAAACATAAGACTGCATATATCTCTTTGAGTAGTGTTTTTGTATTATTTGGGTGAATACACCAGCAGGGCATTGCTAGATCATAGGGTAGTTCTATTTTTAATTTGAAGAACCCCCATACTGTCTTCCCACAGTGGCTGCACCAGATCGCATTACCGCCAAGAGAGTATGAGCATTCCACTTTCTCCACATCCTCACCAACACTTGTCGTTTCGTAAGTGTTTGATTTTAGCCATTCTGGCAAGTATGAAGTGATATCTCTGTAGTTTTGTAGTTTTGATTTGCATTTCCCTGATGAGTGAGGTTAAGCATCTTTTCATGAGTCTTTTGGCCCTCTGTATGTGTTCTTTGAAGAAATGTCTGTTCATGTTTTCTGCCCATATTTTAGATAGGATTATTTGGCAGGGGTGTTTGGGTGGAGAGTGGTATAAGTTGTTTATCTGTTTTGGATAATAACCCTTTATTAGATAAGTCAATTGTAAATATCTCCTCCCATTCAGTACATTGAATTTTAAGGGTTTTTTTTTTCAGCATTTATCTATTTATTTGTTAGCATAGAATGTATTATTTGCTTCAGGGATACAGGTCTGTGAATCATTAGTCTTATACAACTCACATCACGTACCATATAACATACTCCCTAATTTCCATCAACCAGCCACCCTATCCCCCTCCCCCCCCTCCAGCAACCCTGAGTTTGTTTCCTGAGATTAAGAGTCTCTCTCTTTTCTTTTTTTAAAGATTTTATTTATTTATTTGACAGAGATCACAAGTAGGCAGAGAGGCAGGCAGAGAGAGAGGGAGGGGGAAGCAGGCTCCCTGCTGAGCAGAGAGTCCGTTGCAGGGCTCCATCCCAGGACCCTGGTACCATGACCAGAGCCGAAGACAGAGGCTTTAACCCACTGAGCCACCCAGGCGCCCCGAAATTAAGAGTCTCTTATGATTTGTCTCCCTGCCAATCCCATCTTGTTTCATTTTTTCCCTCCTTACCCTCTACAACCCCTGGCCCTGCCTCTCAAATTCCTCTTATCAGAGAGATCATATGATAATTGTCTTTCTCAGATTGACTTATTTCGCTTAGCATGATACCCTCTAGTTCTATCCATGTTGTTGCGAAGATTGCAACAACATCCATGTTGCAAGATTTCATTTCTTCTGATGGCTGCATAGTATTCCATTGTGTATGTATGTGTGTTTGTGTGTGTATGTGTATGTGTGTGTGTGTTTGTGTGTGTATGTGTACATACACGCACCACATCTTCTTTATCCATTCATCCATTGATGGACATCTAGGTTCTTTACATACTTTGGCAATTGTGGACATTGTTCCTATAAACATTTGGGTGCAAGTGCCCCTTCGGATCACTACATTTGTATATCTAGGTTAAATACCCAGTAGTGTGATTGCTGGGTCATATGGTAGCTCTATTTTCAACTTTCTGAGGAACCTCCATACTGTTTTCCAGAGTGGCTGCTTCAGCTTGTATTCCCACCAACAGTGTACGAGCGTTCCCCTTTTTTTAAAGCCTCACCAACACCTGTCATTTCCTGACTGGTTCATTTTAGCTATTCTGACTGGTGTGAGGTGGTATCTCACTGTGGTTTTGATTTGTACTTCCCTGATGCCGAGCGATGTTGAGCACATTTTCATGTGTCTGTTTGCCATCTGGATGCCTTCTTTGCAGAAATGTCTGTTCATGTCCTCTGCCCGTTTCTTGATTGGATTATCTGTTCTTTGGGTGTTGAGTTTGGTAAGTTCTTTATAGATTTTGGATACTGACCCTTTATCTGATATGTCATTTGTGAATATCTTCTCCCATTTTGTTGGTTGTCTTTTGGTTTTGTTAACTGTTTCCTTTGCTGTGCAAAAGTTTTCATCCTGATGAAATCCCAATAGTTTATTTTTGCCCTTGCTTCCCTTGCCTTTAGTGATGTTTCTAGGAAGAAGTTGCTGTGGCTGAGGTCAAAGAGGTTGCTGCCTGTGTTCTCCTCAAGGATTTTGATGAGTCCCTTTCTCACATTGAGGTCTTTCATCCATTTTGAGTCTATTTTGTGTGTGGAGTAAAAAATGGTCCATTTTCATTCTGCATGTGCCTGTCTGATTTCCACAACACCATTTGTTGAAGAGACTGTCTTTTTTTTCCACTGAACATTTTTTTTCCTGCTTTGTCAGAGATTAGTTGAAAATAGAGGTAAAGGTCCATTTCAGGGCTCTCTTCTGTTCCATTGATTTATGTGTCTGTTTTTGTGCCAGTACCATACTGTCTTGATGATAACAACTTTGTAATAGAGCTTGAAGTCTGGAATTGTGATTCCAGAAATCCTTGGATTTCTTTTTCAACATTCTTCTGGCTTTTTAGGGGCTTCTCAGGTTCCATGTAAATTGTAGGATTATTTGTTGCATTTCTTTGAAAAAAGTTGATGGTATTTTGATAGGGATTGCATTAAATGTGGAGATTGTTCTAGGTAGCATTTGTTCTTCCAATCCATGAGCATGGAACATTTTTTCATTTCTTTGTGTCTTCCTAATTTCTTCCATGAGTATTTTATAGTTTTCTGAGAACAGATTCTTTGCCTCTTTGGTTAGGTTTATTCCTATGTATCTATGGTTTTGAAACCACAAATGAAATCGACTACTAAATTTCTCTTTCTTCTGTCTTGCTGTCGGTGTATAGAAATGCAACTGATTTCTGTGTGTTCATTATATCCTGACACTTTCCTGAATACCTGTATGAGTTTGACTTCTTCTTTGCTAATTTAGATGCCTTTAATTTCTTTTCATTGTCTGATTGCTGAGGCTAGGACTTCTAGTCCTGTGTTGAATAGCAGTCGTGGTGGTGGACATCCCTGCCATATTCCTGACCTTAGGGGGAAAGCTATCAGTTTTTCCCTATTAAGAATGATATTCACTGTTGGTTTTTCATAGATAGCTTTGATGATATGGAGGTATGTACCCTCTATCCCTACCCTTTGAAGAGTTTTGACCAAGAAAGGATGCTGTACTTTGTCAAATGCTTTTTCAGCATCTTTTGAGAGTATCATACAGTTCTTGTTCTTTCTTTTATTAGTGTATTGCCTCACGTTGATTGATTTGTGGACATTGAACCAACGTTGAAGCACAGGAATAAATCCCATTTGGATATGATGCATAATTCTTTTAATGTATTATTGGATCCTACTGGCTAGTATTTTGGTGAGAATTTTTGCATCTGTGTTCCTCAGGCATATTGATCTGTATTTCTCCTTTTTGATGGGGTCTTTCTCTGGTTTTCGGATCAAGGTAATGCTGGCCTCATAAAATGAGTTTGGAAGTTTTCCTTCTATTTCTATTTTTTGGAACAGTTTCAGGAGAATAGGTATTAATTCTTCTTTAAATGTTTGAATGTTTGGTAGAATTCCCCTGAGAAGCCATCTGGCCCTGGGCTCTTGTTTGTTGGGAGATATTTGATGACTGCTTCAATCTCCTTACTGGTTATGGGTGTGTTCTGGTTTTCTGTTTCTTCCTGGTTTAGTTTTGGTAGTTTATATGTCTCTAGGAAAGCATCCAGTTATTCCAGATTGTCTGATTAGCTGGTGTATAGTTGCTCATAATTATGTTCTTAAAATTGTTTGTATTCTTTGGTGTTGGTTGTGATCTCTCCTCTTTCATTAATGATTTTATTCATTTGGGTCCTATCTCTTCTCTTTTTGATAAGTCTGGCCAGGGCCTTATCAGTCTTATTAATTCTTTCAAAGAACCATCTCCTAGTTTTGTTGATTTGTTGTACTGTTCTTTTGGTTTCTATTTTATTGATTTCTGCTCTGATCTTTATGATTTCTCTTCTCCTGTTGGCTTTTGGCTTTCTTGGCTTTTCATTTTCCAGCCCCTTTAGGTGTAAGCTTAGGCTGTGTACTTGAGACATTTCTCGTTTCTTGAGAAAGGCTTGTATTGCTATGTACTTTCCTCTCAGGACCACCTTTGCTGTGTCCCAAAGATTTTGAACACTTGTGTTTTCATTTTCGTTTGTTTCCATGAATTTTCTTAGTTCTTCTTTAATTTTCTGGTTGACCATTCATTCTTCAGTAGGATGCTCTTTAGCCTCCATGTATTTGAGTTCTTTCCAACTTTCCTTTTGTGATTGAATTCTAGTTCCAGAGCACTGTGGTCTTAAAATATGCAGAGAATGATCCCAATCTTTTGGTACTCTTTGAGACCTGATTTGTGACCCAGGATGTGATCTATTCTGGAGAATGCTCCATGTGCACTAGAGAAGAATGTGTATTCTGTTGCTTTGGGATGGAATGTTCCGAAAAAGAAGAACAGTACTGGAGGTATCACAGTTCAAACTTCAAGTTATATTACAAAGTGTAATAGTCTAAACAGTATGGCATTGACACAAAAACAGATACACAGATCAATGGAAGAGAATAGAAAACTCATAAATAAATCCTCAATTACATGGTCAACTAATGTTCAACAAAGGAGGCAATGGGAAACAGTGTCTTCAACAAATGGTGTTGGGAAAAATAGACAGCTACATGCAAAAGAATGAAACTGAACCATTTAATTATACCACACACAAAAATAGACTCAAAATGTTTTAAGGATATAAACATAAGGCCTGAAACCAGACAAATCCTAAAAGAAAGCACAGGGAGTAATTTCTCTGACAGTTAAAAACATCTTTCTAGATGTATCTCCTGAGGCAAGGGAAATAAAATCAAAAGTAAACAACTGGGACTACATCAAAATAAAAAGCTTCTGCACAGTGAAGGAGATAACCAAAACTAAAAGCCAACTGGTTTCATGAGCAAGATGGTGGAGGAGTAGGAGAGGTAAATATCATTGTGTCCCAGGAATTCAGCTAGATAGTTTTCAAAGCATTCTGAATTCCTACAAACTCAAGAGGAGATCTAAGAGAAAAATAGCAGCAATTCTAGGGATGGAAAAATAACCACTTTCTGGAAGGTAGGATGTGTGGAGAAGTGAATCTGAGGGGATATATGGGAAGATAGACCACCAGCTGGTTCCTGGTAAGCCATAGACCAGTGGAGCACAAAATCGGAACTTTTACAAGTTTGCTCCACAGAGGGACATCACTTGAGAGGTTAAGCGGGGGAGGGGGGTAGCACTTGCAGGGACAGTGTGGCCTCAGGTCCCCTGGGATCACAGAAAGATCAGGGGTATCTGAGTGAGCAGAGCTCCCAGGTATCAGAGCAGGGAAGCTGGCTGCAGAGATGTCTTTTCTTGACACAGAATTGCACTACCCTTGCCAGGAGCTGGGCTAAGTAATCTGTACGGTTTTTGTCTTGGGAACTTTTGTTCCCTGAACAAAAGTTTGGGGATGCATATGGTTTTTGTTCCATATAGCTTTGAAGGATCGGGATGAAGATGACAGCCTCCCAATCTCTGGCCCCACAGGAGCCATGAGCTTGGGGCCCCACTCCTCAGTGTGCCCTCAGAGAAAAGCAGTCAATCCCTCCCATCTCCCTGGTCTCCAGCCCACTCTATGCTCACCCGGCCTGTGACTGAGTGTTTCTATCTCTGGTGTGCAGCTGTTTGGAGTCTCCAAACCCAGCATATTCCTGCAGCACGCTCATGCCCTTCCTCCTGGAGAAGGAAGGTGAGTATCCCCAGATCTTCCACTTGTGGGGTCCCTGTTTGAAGAGCAGTGGCCTGACTATGCCTTAAATCATGGTTTAAAGTAACCCTGAGCTTCTAGGTTATCCACTTTGTTGGCATATAACTTTTCATAGTAGTCTCTTAATGTATCTCTGTGGTGTCCATTGGTGTTTGTCCTCTTTCATTTGTGATTTTGTTTGAGTCCTCTATCTGTTTTGGCTTTTGTTTGTTTTTGAGAAGTCTGATCAGGTGCTTATCATTTTATTGATCTTTTCAAAGAACCAGCTCCTGATTTCATTGATCTATTCTATTTTTTTCTGTAGTTTCTTTATCATTTATTTCTGCCCTAATCTTTATTGTTTTCTTCCTTCTACTGGTTTGGGCTTTTGTTTGTTCTTTTTCTGGCTCCTTTGGGTATTAGTTTAGGTTGTTCATTTGATATTTTTCTTGCTTCTTGATGTAGGTCTGTATTGCTATAAATTTCCTTCTTAGAAGAGCTTCTGCTGAATCCCCAAAGTTTTGGACCATTGCATTTTCATTTTCATTTGTTACCATGTACTTTTTGATTTCTTCTTTGATTGCTTGGTTGAGTCAGTCATTGTTTGGTAACATGTTATTTAAGGTCCATATATTCGTGGTCATCCCAGATTTTTTCTTGTGATTGACTTCAGATTTCATAGTGTTATGGTCAGAAAAGATGCATGGTATGACTTACGTTTTTTTTTTTTTTTAACTTGTCAAGACATTTTTTGTGGCTTAATATGTGATATATTGTGGAGAATGGTCCATGTGTACTTGAACAGAATATGCATGTTGCTGTTTTAGGATGGAATGTTTAGAATGTATCTGTTGAATTCATCTGGTCTAGTGTATCATTAACAGTCACTGTTTGTTGTCAGTTTTGTATTTGGATGATCTGTAAATCAATGTAAGTGGGGTATTAATGTCTCCTACTATTTTTTTAAAAGATTTTAATTATTTGTCAGAGAGAGAAAGACCGAATGAGCGCAAGCAGGGAGAGCAGCAGGCAGAGGGAGAAGCAGGCTCCCCACTGAGTTGGTAGCCCAACTATTAGATGATGACCTGAGCTAAAGGCAGATGCTTAACTGCCCTAGGCATCCCAATGTCTTCTACTATTATTGTATTACTATTAATTAGTTACTTTACATTTATTACTATCTGATGTATTTGGGTGCTCCTATGTACATATGTACATAAATGTTTACAATTGTTATATCTCCTTGTTGGATTGCCCATTTATTATTATATAGTGTCTTTCTTTGTCTCTTGTTACAGTGTGTTTTAAAATCTATTTTGTCCAATAGAAGTGTTGCTACTCCAGCTTTCTTTTTACATCTGTTTACATGATAAATGTTTTTCCATCTATTCACTTTCAATCTGCATGTGTCTTTCTGTCTGAAATGAATCTCTTGTAGGCATCTTATAGATGGATCTTGTTTTTTATACATTCCATCACCCTGTGTCTTTTAATTGGAGACATTAGTCCATTACATGCGAAGTAATTATTGATAGGTATGTATTCATTGTGATTTTGTTACTTGTTTTTGTTTTTTTTGTAGATCTCAGATCCTTTATTCTCTTGTTTTCTCACAGTTTATCTTTCTTTAGTGATATACTTGGATTCCTTTCTTTTTATTTTCTGCATATCTATTACTGGCTTTTGATTTATAATTACCATTAGGTTTATGCATAGCATCTTCTGCATATAGCAGTGTATATCAATTTGGTAGGCACTTAAGTATGAACCCATTCTTTACACCCCCTGCCCCCACCTTTTAGATATATGGTGTCATACTCTATATCCTTTTATTTTGTAAGTCCCTGTCTGATTTTTATAGATATACTTATTTTTACTGTTTTTATGATTCCTGTTTTCTTACTCTTACTTACGGTCTTTCCTTTCCACTCAGAGAAATCCCTTTAACATTTCTTATAGGGCTGGTTTAATGGTCATGAACTCCTTCACCTTTTGTTTGGGAAACTCTTTATCCCTCCTTCTATTCTGAATAATACCTTGCTGGATAGAGTGTTCTTGGCTGTAGATTTTTTCCTTTAGCACTTTGAATATATCAGTCCACAGCTTTCTGGTCTGCAAAGTTTCTGCTGAAAAATCCACTGATAGGTTTATGGGGTTTCCCTTGTATGTAACTGTTTTCTTTTCTCTTGCTGCTTTTAAAATTCTCTTTGTTGTTACTTTTTTACAGTTTATTTACTATGTGTCTTGGTGGGGAACTCTTTGGGGTGATTTTTTTGGGAGCACTCTGCCTCTTAGATGTGAATATCCATTTCCTTCTCTAGATTAGGATAGTTTTCAGCTATTATTTCTTCAAATAAAATTTCTACCCCTATTCCCCTCTCTTCTTTGGGATCCCTATAATGTGAATGTTATTATGTTTGATGGAATTCTCAGTTTACTAAGAATTCAGTAAGAAAAACAGTATGTAGCATATTTTTTTTCTCCCTCACCTGCTCAGCTTGATTACTTTCCATTACCCTGTCCTCCAGGATGCTAATTAGTTTTTCTGTTTCCTCTAGTCTATTTATTCTCCTGAGTGTAGTTTTAATTTCATTTATTGTGTTTTTCATCTCTTACTCATTCTTTTTTTTTTTCATCTTTGTTAAAGGTTTCATGATGTCTTCCACTCTTTTCTCAACTCCAGTGAATATCTTTATGACCATTACTTCACTTGTTTATTAGGAATATTACTTATCTCTGTTTCATTAAGGTCTGTGATTTTGTTCTTTCTTTCTTTCTTTTTTTTTTTTTTTTTAGAACATATACCTCTGTCTCCTCATTTTGTCAAACTCTCTGCATCTGTTTCTGTGTATTAGAACAGTCAGGTACATCTGCTGCTTTTGAAAGTAATGACCTTATGAAGAAGAGGTCCTGTAGTGACCTTTAGTGCAGTGTCCCCCACTCGCCAGGACCTGGTACTTCAACAGTAGCTCCTATGTGCGTTACATGCACCCTGATATTATGTATTAGCTATTATTTTCTTCAGCCCCATTGTCAGAAGTGGGTCTCTGTCTGTTGTGGATGGCATTCTGTCCCTGTGGTGTTAGTGGACCAGTCTGGAGCTGATTTGGGCTTAAGTTTAGTCAGACTCGGCATTTACCAGAAATCAAGTAGCACCAAACTTCAGTGTACTTTCCCTATATTGTTCCCTGAAAAGCTTTCATTGGCAGGCAGGCTTGCAGTCAGACCTATTGTGTGCCCCAGCTCACTGCTAGGGCCGCAGTTCAGACTAGTGTATCTAGCAGTCTTCTCCTCTCCCCAGGCAGGAGTTACTTTGAAGTGGTGGTGGCTCCATTTTGACTGCTTTTACACTGCCAGGCTTATGGCTGTGGTTTGAGTGGGCTCCAGCCAAGAGAATTTTGGAGGGAGCAGGGCTTGCAAAATCTGCATTCAAGCAAGAGGGAACATGCAGCCACTACTAAGACCTGACTGTCAGGGGTCAAGAAGGTGTGCACTGGTCTTCTGTCGGAAGGGACCCTACACCACCACCACCCCTGCTACTGCTACTGAGATTGAAGTCCCTCAAAATGTGTGCGTCACTATGTCGGCAAGGTTTGTGTTAGTCTTCTGGAGGAGGGACCCCAGACTGAGGCAAGCTGACTACAAAGGGCAGATCTGCCAGTCACCAGGTGGGGAGGGCTTGGGGTAAGCAATTTAGGTAGTGAATGCTGGCACTGCACACTGTTTCCCACACATGACCGAGTGTTTATGCTAGGAGTTGAGAGAGAAAAATGGCACCTGCCAGCTTCTTTGTTCTTGGCAGAGTCCTCCAGTGATCTCTGATAATTCTCTATCCTGTATGCCCTGGGCATTTTTCAAAATGCTGCTTCTATCCTGTATCTGCATGGGCTATTTGTCCTGCTCTTCAGGGCAGGGACAGTTTCTTACTGCTCTCCAGTCTTTCCCAGAAAAAAGCCTACTGATTTTTTAAATTCCAGGTTTTAAATCCTGCTGGTTATAAAAACTCACAAAATTTTTCCCTTTTGTTTTTCAAAAATAAATGTTACAGGATTCGTCTTCTCTGTGCAGTTTCCCAGGTGTGACAGTCTGTTCCTTTCTCCTCTACGAGCCCACAGTTTCCTCTCTCCAATGGCCAGACCCACAGGGTTTAGCTCTCTACTGCATCTATACCCTTCCTACCTTCTTCAGTGTGGCCTCTTCTTCACTTTTAGTTGTGGAGTTTGTTTTGCTAGTTTTCAGGCTGTTAACAACCCAGGCTGTTACCTGGATTGTTTACAGTGATGTGTGTGTTATCTTTGTTGTATCTGTGAAACAAGGTGAGCATACTTCACCATCTTCCCCGCCTCTGTTTGAGTACTTTCTTAAATATTCAGATGTTACATAAATTTCTTTACATGCTCGCTGAAATTTAATTTTGGAATAATGACAGTTATAATCTCACACAAAATAATCCAGGGTTTACATTACCAGATTTTTAAATTTCTCAGTAAAGAAATCTACCCAATCTGAAATTATTTGTCTTTAAATAAGGGATTTTAACATATAATATTTCAATTGTTATCACCAAAATATGTGTCTTATTTATACCATCCTCTGTTATATTTTTCTTCCACTTGTTTTCTGTTTCTTCTTATTATTATTTCTTTCTTGATTACTGTTTGCTTGGTCACATTTCATTTGGTCCTAATATTTTTTTAGATAATTAGGTAATTCTAACTTTAATAATATTTTACTAATTACTATCACATTTCAGTAATAAAAAGATTTTGGATAAATTTTCCTGACAACATCAAAATTAGTTAATTGTGCTAGCTTTGCTTTGATGACAACCTTCAAACCTACAGTGGTTTACCACACATAAAGCTCATTTCTTTCTTAGGTTTCATTTCTTTTGTGAAGGTTGCAGGTTGCCCTGTGGCTCTATGACATTTATCTTCATCATTCCAGAATCTAGGCTAAGGAGCAGTCCCTTTTTAGGATATGCCATTCTTTTAACAAACAGAAAAATAAAATTAAATTAAAAGAACTAAGGCATTCGAGACTCTCAAAACTTCTGGTTAGATATGGTGTATTTTGTGTCTGCTCATTTTTCATTGGCCAAAACATGTCACATGCTCCTGATACAAAGAGGATTGAGATGTATGCTTTTCAAATAAGATGGTACACATCAGAGGGCAACAGAAAAGGTAGAGAATAACTGGAAAGGAAGGCACAGCTTCCTACCCTAACTCTAGCCTGTTGCTCTAAGACAACATCAGCATTTACTGAACTCATTTATGTGCTAAGAATACTGTAAGAAATAATATTATCCTCACTTTGATGAAATTTATGTTCAGGTTATGACTTTCCTACCCTTCTACTCTTTTGGTTTTGTACTCATTATATGGCCATAGAGTTGAGTGTCCATATCTGGGCTCTCTACTCTATGCATCTGTTTTTGTGTCAGTACCAGGCTGTCTTGGTGATCACAGCTTTGTAGTAAATCTTAAAATCAGGCAACATGATGCCCCCAGTTTTGTCTTTCTTTTTCAACATTTCCTTGGCAATTGGGGGGGTCTCTTCTGGTTCCATACAAATTTTAGGATTGTTTGTTCCAGCTCTTTGAAAAATGCCAGTAGAATTTTGATTGGGATGAAAGTATAGATGGCTCTAGGTAGTATAGACATTTTGACAAGTTCATTCTTCCAATCCATGAGCATGGAATGCTTTTCCATCTTTTTGTGTTTTCCTCAATTTCTTTCATGAGTGTTCTGTAGTTCTTTGAGTACAGAGCCTTTACCTCTTTGGTTAGGTTTATTCCCAAGTATCTTATGGTTCTTGATGTTATAGTAAATGGAGTCTATTCTCTAATTTCCCTTTCTGTTTTTTCATTGTTATTGTATAAGGCAACAACTGATTTCTGTACATTGATTTTGTATCCTGCCACGTTACTGAATTGCTATATGAGTTCTAGAAGTTTGGGGGTGGGGGAGAGTCTTTTAGGTTTTCCATATAAAGTATCCTGTCATCTGCAAAGAGAGAGAGTTTGACTTCTTCTTTGCCAACTTGAATACCTTTTATTTCTTTTCATTGTCTGATTGCTGTTGGACTTCTAGTACTATGTTGAACAACAGGGGCAAGAGTGGACATCCTTGTCGTGTTCCTTATCTCAAAGGAAAGGCTGCCAGCTTTTCCCTATTGAGGATGATATTTGCTGTGGGATTTTCATAGGTAGATTTTATGAAGTTAAGGAATGTTCCCTCTATCCTTATACTTTGAATCGTTTTAGTCAGGAACGGATGCTGTATCTTGTCAAATGCTTTTTCTGCATCAATTGAGAGAATCATGTGGTTCTTCTCTCTTCTCTTATTGATTTGTTCTATCACATTGATTTGTGAATGTTGAACCACTCTTGCATCTTTTAAATGTACTGTTGGCTTCTATTAGCTAGGATCTTGTTGAGAATCTTGGCATCGGTATTCATCAGGGATATTGGTCTGAAATTCTCCTTTTTGGAGGGGTCATTGCCTGGTTTGGGGAATCAGGGTAATGCTGGCTTCATAAAAAGAATCTCAAAGCTTTCCTTTTGTTTCTATCTTTTGAAGCAGCTTCAGGAGAATAAGTCCTATTTCAGGAGAATAAGTATTTTTTCTTCTTTGAATGTTTGGTAGAATACCCCAGCAAATCCATCAGGTCCTGGACTCTTGTTTTTGGGGAGGTTTTTGATCACTGCTTCAATCTCATTACTAGATATTGGACTATTCAGGTTGTCAGTTTCTTCCTGATTCAGTTTTGAAAGTTTATAGGTTTCCAGGAATGCATCTGTTTTGTCTAGGTTGCTTAACTTATTGGCATATAACTGTTGATAATAGTTTCTGATGATTGTTTCTATTTCCTTGGTGTTAGTTGTGATCCCTCCCTTTTCATTCATAATTTTATTAATATGGGTCCTCTCTCTCTTCTTTGGGATTAGTTTGGCCAATGGTTTATTGATCTTATTGATTCTTTCAAAGACACAGCTTCTTGTTTCGTTGATGAGTTCTACAGTATCCCTAGTTTCTATCTCATTGATCTCTGTTCTAATCTTAATTATTTCCCTTCTTGTGTGTGGGGTTGGCTTAATTTGTTGTTGATTCTCTAGTTCTTTAAGGTGTAAAGAAAGCTGGTGTATTCTGGATTTTTAATTTTTTTTGCAATTATATAGAATGTGCACTAAGTTTCCCAAACTACCCCTCTTCCAGAGCAACCTATTCTTATTCTGTAAGTTTGTATTCTGTCAAATCCCTGGGGATCTGAACCCCTATTTTAAAGTTTTCTCATATTTCTAGTGTCCACTTTACTTTCTCCAGTAAGAATTTAAGTGTATCTTTATCATGTGTTGGCTTTTCTCATGTTCCTGGTGACTGCTCTGTATATTATAGTTCAGATATATATCACTATTTCCCAGGCAAGGAATGCAGGTTCTGTTTGCAAGTCATCTGGCTCTACCAAATAATTACTGTCACATAACTAGGAAGCGCCTGTTGTGTGGCAGCCGGAAACATATTGTTCAGTTGGTTTTATTTTAAGGTACCTATATACACACTTATTTAAGGAATCTGTATACACATGATTCTTATGTAATATGAAAGTCATTTAGTCTCTTGCTCTGTTTCTCTCCCTAACCTCAAAGTTCACTCTGAGTTCCCTTGGAAAAGTTGCCATGTTATATAATAAAGAACTTATGTCTCTGCTTTATTCTGACGATGAACACCAGAGCCAGCATATTCAGTGTAGGGTTTGGCTAAGCAAGTCACAAAACTTTAGGTAATATCCACAGACTGTCTCAGAGTCCACTCTTCCAGTCTCTGATGTAAAGGTTATTCCAGATACAAACCAGATTAAGGTGAGACACGCAAGTTGAATGTGGCTCTTACCTCAGGTACAAAATTCAAGCAATAATCAAGGTAAATCGTGTTTTAGTACAATGTAAAAAGAATCAAAAGTAAGATAAAAACCTAGAATGGATAAAATATCAAATCTTTAAAGACAGGATCACTAACGTCATATGAGCTAAAATGGCAAAATAGAAAATCTGTAATACTACTTTCTTCTAAATTGGGGGATTTTTGCATATGTTTTTATTTTTAAGGCATTAGGTTTCAATTATTGAGTTTTGGGGGTATGTCTTCAAATTTCACATTCAGGACAATTGCCTCATGTCTGATTCACCTCAGCGAAGTTGTAGCTCTGACTCAGAACCCTTCTAGGAAAACCTGTCATTTCAGCAGCTCCATATTATATCTGTATTGTGTGAGCATTTCTTGGGCTTGGTTGGGTTAGGTAAAATGATGTCATCTATCAGCTTTAGAGATTTCACAAGTTTCCCAATATTATTGATCACTTGATGGAACTTAATGTTTTTCTGTATTGCTATAGATTTTGTTTTATTTTTTTTATTTTGGGTTTTCTCCCCCTGTCTCCTGCCAAGTAGGATTTTAGGAGAGGGGAAATATAAGCTTATGTGTATACATGAGCTCAGACAGATATCTTGAAATGGGAGCTGACAACAGACTTTTAAACAAGAGAAAAGTAATAGAAGAATAAATTATTTAAATTTAAGGGATGTGGTGGTGGAGGGAAAGGCACATAAGAGAGATGGGATACCCAAGTTAGAGTCTCATAATTATTTTTTAAATTGCCCTTCAAAACTACTGGAAGGATTTGAGGTGAGCGTATTTTGGAATTTGAAAATGAAAGGTTTGAATCGAAGGAAAAAAATTTTTTTTCAATCAAGCTGTAAAGAAATAATCTAGAAAAGTAGAGAAATAAGCTACTCATTTCCATTTCCTGTGAAGACTTCAAAGTATTATATAGATAGATTCCTTAGAAGAAGAACAAGTAACTGAGCAAATAAACTTTTAAAGCATTGAATTATTAAAAACATTATTAAATTTAGGTGAAAACATGGTCAAAGCCATCCTATGTCGTGCTGTGCCAGAGATCTAGCCCAATTGTTGTTGATCTAGTTGACTCTAGCAAAACCTTCCCCATAGTTCTATTGGCAGTTCAAGGCAGAACTCTAAATAACTAAATTGTGTCCCAAACACTGAGGTGTTAAAATAGAACCATAGTATCTACCACTTATTAATTGCTTGATATGAGCCAGAGAGTAAAATACTATTTCATTGCACTCTTACAAAACAAGAAAAAGTAGGAATTAAAACTTTTCCATATTTTGTAAATAAGAGCACATCTTAGAGAAGTCAAATCACTTGATCAAGATGACAACATATAATTGCTGAGCTGTGGTCATGCCCAGACCTCTGATCCCAAATGTCTGCTCCCAGCCATCATGTTATAGTTGAGCACAGAAGAGATAGGTTTTATGTATATTGGTGATCAAATTAACAGTCCAGTAAACACAGAGTGGTAAGCAGAGGATCCCATTTCTTTACTACTTCAGTCATTTCATTAGCACCTGTTCATTTTGAGTGTGTAACTTCTTGTACTTCACTTTTCTCATGTATGAAATGAAAGTGATGCCTAAAACTTCTACTCACTTTGTAATTCTCTGTTTCTGTAATTACTGTCAATAAGCTATTTGCTCTAAGTAGAATGTATTTAGATACTCTACCGTGTGAGAGGGTAAACCAAAAGACTAGGATCGAAGCAGGCAGATTCCAAGGAAACAGAGGTCATACCCTTAATTTCATGCAGATTTTAAATTTGCCATTCTCTCCTTTTCCATTCGGAATCACTTTTTTAATGTACCAACCTTGTCTTTTTTTCATCTTGTATTGATAGAACCAATACCAAAACAACATTTGGCCTTCCTTCTGATACTCAGCTTTTTATCACGTTTAAAACCAAGCCACTTTTAGACGAAAAACACCTGAGGTTCCACGGCAGAAGAGTCCATACATCTCTCTGGGGGGCCATGATGTCTTACCCCATAGTGCAAGGATCGGAGAGAGAGCCTACGGAGTTTTCCTACTAGCGTAGAAAGTTTCTTGAGCTTTCCTTTCTGGAGTTTGTTTTTATTAAAATCACATACTGTCAGGGAACTTCAAATTAAAAAAATAAAAAAGAGAGAGAGAGAGGAAAGAGAGAGAGAGATTCAATTTCACAACCCTGACCCTGAAATTTTAAGAGTACTGGAAAGGATTTCAGGTAACAGCGATCCTCATAAATTGCTTGGTGGTGGGGAAGGTAAACTTGTACAATCACTTTAGAAAGCAATTTATCAAAATATCAGAAAATCAGGAGATATGCATGTCTTAGGACCTGGTAATTTCACTATCATCTGTGTGCACCCAGACTCATTCTAAAAGAGTTCACTGTAGCATCACTAGTAATATAGAAAAACTAAATGATGTAAATGTTCATCAGCAGAAGAGCAGAAACATGAACTTGATTGGGACAAATAGTAGAGTACTATTCATTGATCAAAATGAATGAACTAGAGCCACATGTAACAACAGGAATAAATCTGAAAGCATAGTAATAAGGGCAACAAAAACAAGTTGCAAGAGACACCTGGAAGGCTCAGTCAGTTAAGCATTTGACTTGGACTCAGGTCATGACCTTGGGGTCTGGGGACCAAGCCCTACATCTGGCTCCCTGCTCAGTGGGAGTCTGCTTCTTTCTCCCTCTGCCCATCCTCCTTGCTTGTGCTCTCTCTTTCTCTCAAATAAATAAATAAATAAAATCTTTTTTTTTTTTTTTTTAAGCTGCAGAATGCTACATACACTATGAAACCATTTAACAGGTTTAAAAACACATGAAACAACAGACTATTTCACTTATGAATATATAATCAAAACTTACAAGTAGGGTTCATGGGGCAGAGAGTTTCAGTTTGGTCTGTTGCTCCTAATTCTTGAATGGGTAACATATACATTGTTACTTGTTATACTATGTTTATATTTTTTCTTGTGACTTAAATATTTTGTAACAAAAGTAATCTATTTTCTTTCTTTTTTTTTAAAAGATTTTATTTATTTATTTGACAGAGATCACAAGTAGGCAGAGAGGCAGGCAGAGAGAGAGGAGGAAGCAGGCTCCCTGCTGAGCAGAGAACCCGATGTGGGGCTTGATCCCAGAACCCTGGGACCATGACCTGAGCCAAAAGCAGAGGGTTTAAACCACTGAGCCACCTAGGCGCCCCTATTTTCTAAATATCAAATTCTAGTATGAGATTCAGTATGTTATTTCAAATCACTCACATTTTTCTCCCTAGACACTGATATGTCCCCAAGAATGAGAATCATTGCTCTGACAGTCCATACTTACCTCAATTTGATAATGCAGCATAATTTAATGATGAGCTTAACCAATCACTACTTTATGGTGTTGACCACCATTTCCACCTACCCCCAAACTGTAGGTGAGTGCAAACTTTCTGGGAAATCACAGAAGCCAGGAGAGCAATCTGACTAGCTGGTTGCCAGATTGGTCCAACCTCAAAGTTAGCCTGGTGTTAGGACTGCTGCTGACAGGAATAGCACTGACTTATTCAGAATCAAAGGTAAAGCTTCGGTCAGCAGCCTCTGGAGCTCTCAAGTACACAGGCATGTGTTGACCCTTGAATATATCATTCAGAGGCTTTCCCTTCCTAACATCATTCTTTGCTGCCACCCAAAGCGAAGCTAGGAAAGCAATGTGTGGCCCAGAGAGTCCAATGACTCTCTGCTTAATTGGTTTGTTAGTTGCCTCAGTAAAAGGTCATTAAAATAAGATTTGGTTTCCAGTGCCAAGATACTGAGAATCATTTTATACATGGTTTGATCTCCACGGAGACCTTGAGCTCCATTTCCTCAGAATACTAAAATATCCTTGGCTCCCTCATCCCATATATTTTACAAGTATTCTCAGTTCAAGAACTTGCAGCGGTTTTTTTTTCCTTGCACTTATTTTCTTAACACCACTAGTCAGCCTTTCCTTGCCAACCTCAGTACGTTTCCCACTCACCTCACCTCAGCTACATGTTTCATTACGGCACCCTAAATTTCTGTTTTCACAGGAACTATTAGCTTACCTCATGCACCTCTTTTACTCAGGTACTGTCTTGTGAAACCATTCTTAGGCAAGAACTCTGGCTTACTAAGTACATCATCACTTTCTCTCTGCTGATAACCTCTTGTTCTCACTCCTCTTCCCTGGATAGGATTCCAGACGTCTTCATTGAAATACTTCTTTTACAAATACCCTCAATTCCCTGGCCTCTCTCCCTCCATGGCACTCACTTAGCAAACACTGATTCTGGTTAAACCCAGACATCTGTTTTCTCTATGGCTGAACCCAAGAAACTAAATACTGCTAGAGAAAAAAACTACACTGTTTGACTCGAGTCACTTTAAATACAACACACAAACTTTAGTCAGAGTTCAACACTAACCCTGCCTCTTTTACATTTTCCTACTGTATTCTTTCTCACTCTCGGGGTGACTGTTTCGTAATTTTTCTCAGTGGTTCTTAAGCTTCTCATCCCTTCCTCCTCCCCTTTGCAGTAAATCCTTGCCTCATACTTACCTGAGAAAAGAAAGCCAGAAAATTAAAATTTCCTAATGATCCAGCAAACCTACCTATAACTTCAGTGCCTGTCGGCACCCAGACGCTTTATCTTTTCTCCTGCTTAAAAGATAGACATATCCCTGTTTCTGTTAATAGCCAAGATATCTCCCTGTGCTAAATATCACTTCCTATTTTGTCTTCTCAAGGACTTTGCTGCGGGGTTGAATTAGTTATCTATTGTTACATAACCCATTCTTCTGAAACACAGCAACTAAAGACAAGAAACATTTGTCTCATAGTTTCTGAGGGTCAAGAATCGAAGAGTGGCTGCTTAGCTGGGTAAGTCTCCCAAGCTGGCTGTCGAGCTCTCTGGGACCACAGTCATCACACTGCCGAATGAGGGCCACAGCTCGTTCACGTGGGCACTGGTTTTTCACTAGAGGCTCCGGTTCTCCACCATTAGGGCCTCACCATATAGTTGCTCCCAGTATAGCAGTTTTGACCCTCAAGAGCAAGTGATAGAAGAGACAGAGAGACAAACCAAGCAGAAACTGTTGTCTGTTATAAAATAATTTTGGAAGGGACCACCCACCACTTCTGTTTTGTTTTTTGTTTTTTTTTTCTTGGTCACATAAACCAGCTGCAATTACAAATGGGATGGGTCTAGGCAAGGGTGTGAGTACCAAGAGGTAAGATCACGGGGAGTCATTTTGGAGGATGACTATCACACGCCGTTCCTCTTGTCCAGGTTAAATTATAAATCTCTCTTTTCTTGTTGGAGCTTTCCCATCAGCACGCGAAGTCGCTTCTGTCAAAAAAGAAAACCCTCACGTCCTCACATCCCCCTCCATCTGCCACCCAATCCATTTGCCAAACCTCACTTCCACATGTCACAGGACTTGGTAACTGCTGTCACCTCCTACAGCACTTCTCATTCTCTGATCCCTTCGTCTATGTTCTGGCCACACCATTCAACTAATAGAATTCTTGTCAAAACCAGCAGTGATTTTCCATTACACATGCTAGTGGACCCTGATCTACCTTCATCTCACCTTAACTGCTAGCAGTGTTTTTAAAAATACTGTCCCTGGGGCGCCCGGGTAGCTCAGTGTGTTAAAGACTCTGCCTGCAGCTCAGGTCATGATCCCAAGGTCCTGGACCAAGCCCCGCATCAGGCTCTCTGCTCAGCACGGAGCCTGCTTCCCTTCCTCTGCCTCTCTGCCTACTTGTGATCTCTGTCTGTCAAATAAATAAATAAAATCTTTTAAAAAAAATGCTGTTCCTTCCTTGATTTACATGCAGAGGTGAATTTAGGTTTTATGAGACTTGAAGCTTGTGCAATTTTGGACACTCTATTTAAGAAAAGGAATTAAAAAATTATAATATCAGATATGAAAGTAAAAATTTATCTAGAATGAAAGACAAATCACAAAAAAAGTGGAAGTGTTAAAAACAAAAATGCCACCAATACCAAAAATTGGAACAGAAAAGAACACAACTCCTCTGTAATTTTTTTTCTTTTAGCTTTGGCTGCATACTGCCTTATTACCTCTTCTTATAATAATGATCTTGAGATATTATTTTCTGTAGTCATAATAGATAATTTAGCTTCTCTTCTGGAGTTGTTGGTCATGAAATCTGTTCTTATTTTTAGTATATGGAATATGCTTTCAGCTTAACAACTCTTCATAGATGGTTAGAGTTGTCAAATTTGGGAATGTTTTTTGTCAGGCTTATTGCAAATAGGAGATACATGATTTTTATGAACTTTCCGTAGATTAACTTTGAGTCCATGTATTTCAAACCTTATTTCTCCTCTACTTCTGGTTCCAGGCATCATGATCAGCCCTCTGACTCTTAACTTCAGTCATACTGGGTGAGTGGTTAGCATAGTGGACATCTGGAGCATTCCTGGAGGCCATTCCCACACTAGTATGGCCAGCAAAATTTAACAGTGCGAGAAAGGAATTTGGAAACTACTTAAAATTATCCCACTCAATTCAAAATAAATGAATACATTAAATGTGTGATATGCCAATATACTAATGTATACTATGTATAGATTTTTTTTTTTTTTTTTATATTGCTGTGTTAACAAATGAGCACAACCTTCACAGCAGGAAACATATCTCATCATCTCCATGGATCCAGAGCCTGGGCACAACCTAGAAGGTCTCTCTGTTTAGGGTCACACCAAGCTGAACTCAGCATCATCCAGGGCTAGGTTCTTCTCAGAGATTCAACAGGGGAAAGAACCACTTCTAAGAACCATGATTCATGCAGAATTCATTTCTTTGCAGCTGGAAGATACATGGCAGCCAGTTTCTTCAAAGCCAGCAACAGCGAGAATACCTAGCAAGACAGTTGCTACACTGAAATATAATCTCACACATACATTGACTCATTCATCACCTTTGTAGCATTCCACTGGTTAGAAACAGGTCACATGCCTTGCCCATAAAGAAAATGAGGGGATTACACAAAGGTATGAATGGCAGGAGGTAAGAATCATGGAGCCATCCTAAAGTGTACCTACCACTGTCAGTCTTAAAGAATAGATAAAGAAAAAAATATAATAAATACTTATCATATAGAATAAAATTTAATGAATTTAAAATAATCTGCATATATTACCAAGTCTCAGTAGCTCTATGAGGTGATGTGTGTTTGCTTTCCACATAAACAAATGAGAATTTTAACTTTTTCTGATTTCAGAGCCAGGTAGTTGGACTTCTCAAGTTTCAACATCTAGTTGATCCCTCAGTAATAGTAACTGCCTCTAGAAATACTATAAAGTTAAAACTTCTGTTCTTTGAGATAGCATGTAAGTACCAGAATCACTCAGTACACATCTTTTAAGGAAAGATGAATTACTGAGAATTAATTAAGCCCATAGTTTCCATTTGCATGCATTAAAATATATTTTTATTCAAACTTATCTTGATACATCACCAGGTCTTCACATGTATAAACCCAAAGTTTTGTGGACTTTCCCTTATCTTTTCTTTCTTTTCTTTCTTTCTTTCTTTCTTTCTTTCTTTCTTTCTTTCTTTCTTTCTTTTATTTGCAGGCACTCAAAGTTATCTTTATCACTTAGTTTGCATTTTTTCTCCTGACACCTCATACAGAGATCAGCTCTATCTTTAATTTATCCAAAAGGGTGGGCAAGAATTTTTTCCATGACTTTAAGAGTAAATTTACATTGGCAATAGTGGTAAAGTATAGCTTGTTTAATTTCAATTGCCCTGTGTCCTTTTTCTCTGCTATTACTCTTAACTAGGTACCATGATATAAGTGTTCCTTGTTATTACAGCCTTTCTCCTCCACACAGATAAGCCTTTGGATTAAAAGGCCATGTTCTTATAGCAGAGAAAATATGTATGTTTCCACTTGCCCATTAATGCACACAGCAGTGAGATTAGCCTTTTAGCAGTATACAACGCATTAGCAATCTGAGTGTTTTTGAATCAAAGCTGAAATTTGTAGTGCCTCTAATGTGTAATGAAGTTGCATATTTTTACCGTGCATTCACTGAAGCATATGGGTTTTATAATTGAACTCAAGAGATTGTATTTTGGATTCCCTTCTGCTCTACTAGAAATGTACACATACCAATGCTTCTGTCCCTATTTGGAGACATGATTTGATACAGTTTGGTCATCTGTTACAGAATGTAGTTATGCTTTCCTTACTCTGTTGAAAGACTAAAGTCAGGAAAACTTATTTACGTAAAAAATCATTACTAAATAGCAAATGGTTTATACTCTATTTCTATATGGACATTTAAGAAGAATTACATGATGCTATGAATTTGCAGTGCCCAGAACAAATATTACTGAAAGGAATATGCTTAATATTCTTGAGGAGACATGGATTTTAAAAGCATCAGCTTAGTTCTAGTGATACTGCTTTTAATCAACCAAGCTTTCAAGTAAATGTTCACATTTATATGAATGTTTAAATTGTGGATTTTAGGAATGCTCAGATTATACTCAGAAGCAAGTATTACCAGATTTTGCTCAAAGTATTACTCTTAAAGTATTCTTTTTACTGCCCTTGAATGTAGATGAATCACATCTGACGAGAGTAGAAGTAATCAGAAAATTCATTAAATCTTTTTAGACAGCCTTTAAAGATGTGAATTAAAGTTACATTTTTGGTTAAGTTCATAGTTCATAATTGTCATTTGTGTGCAATGTAATTTTAAGGACTGTGATAATGTAAATTAAATCAGAGTGGTTTTAAGTTTTTCTTCTTACATTTAATTCTCTGCCCTTCTGTGGAGATGTTTATGCATCTCTTTCTCACATGTGATCACATCATTAATTGGGGCAATCATTATTATAGTCTTCTAAGCAATGAAAAATTAACACTATAGTGATCAAAACCATGAAATGGATAATTTTTTAAAAAAATTATTTCCTAGGAAGTTGACTTTGGGGTATTATATCTTATTAGGAAATGAATGGAGCATATATTTGTTAATACAAGATGAAGACATAAAAATCACTAAAATTTATTGAGCATTTGTTTTTGTATATTAATTTACTCCTCTGTGTTAGCTTACGACATATCCTAACTACAACCTTATAGAGAAGTACGATTATTTTCCAGATTTTATAAGAGAAAACTGAGACACAAGAGGCTAAGTGACTAGTAAGAGGGAAAGCTGAGATTCCAAACCTGGAAGTCTGGCTCCTAAAGACGGACTTACCCCCTCTTCAGGAAATTGGCACCAACTCGAAATTATCTTTTAGTGACAGTTTATCCATGGATTTCAAAACAAAATTTCTTCTAATTGAGATTCTAAAATTCATGTTTTGTCTTATCTGCTATTGAATTATATAAGAAGTTTATAAGCAATGTCCATGTGTACTCTGTTTTTCTAATGCAATAGTCCCATATTATGTCAAAATTATCATATTGCTTCTTTTGCTCTAATACCATTTCTTTCATCTTTTTTTTTAAAGATTTTATTTATTTATTTGACAGAGATCACAGTAGGAGAGAGGAAGGGAAGAGATCACAGAGAGAGGAAGGGAAGCAGTCCCCCGCTGAGCAGAGAGCCCGATGTGGGACTCGATCCCAGGACCCTGAGATCATGACCCGGGCCGAAGGCAGCGGCTTAACCCACTGAGCCACCCAGGCGCCCCAACATTTCTTTCATCTTTTTAAAGATTTTATTTATTTATTTGAGAGAGGGAGAGAAAGAGCAGGGGATGGGGCAAATAGGGAAGGAGAGCAAGAGGAAGAGAATCCCAAGCCAACACTGTGCTAAGCAACCGAGCCTGACACGGGGCTCAATCTCATGACCCTCAGATCATGACCTACACCGAAACCAAGAGCTGAAGGCTCAACCAACCAAGCCACCCAGGCAACCGTAATACCATTTCTTCATAACTGTGTTCTTAGTGTTTTTTCACAGCTTTTTTTCATTTCTCAGTGCTGAAAATCTGTTTCCTCTTTTGTTCTCCACATTCAGCACCACTTCCCTTCTCCACAACTGCCAAATAATGACAGTAGACATCCTTTAATTGCTCAGCCAACTATTTTGCTCAAACAATTATATTTATTAAAATAACCAAATTGACTTTCCATCTATAAGAAAAGACATTTTGAAATCTATATGCTTCTTGGTCAAAGGTTATGTCAATAAAATACTCAGTAAAGTGGAGATTTGGAAATCATCCAATTAATTTGATCAATAGAAAGACAAACTCAATATATTAAATTCTAAAGCTTTTTTTCCCCTGCCCTCTTCTGAATTACTACGTGCAGATAACATTGACTACATTGAAACCACCAGCCAGACAATCACCATGTCTCAATGCTTCTTGTGTTCCATGGTCCATTCACTCTTCAATGTTATAAACAATTGATAGGCACCACAGGTCTTTTCAAATTGTAACTGGTGAACAGTTGAGAGGTAAAGAAATTGTAAGAAACCTCAGGAAAATATGTAATTACACAGAATTATAACTGTTATTTTTGTGACCTATCTGACTTTGATTTTAAGAATATGTCCCTTGCATATAACTTAAAAATGTTCTAGATGACTTTAATATTAAGGCGCAATTTGACTTTAACATACTAAACAAATTCAGAGATTTGCATGGGGATTTTTGACAGCATCTATCTCACCTGTTTTGAAATTTCACCTTACTCAGGTTTTAAGCAGGAATTCAAAGAATTGAATGCTAAATCAATTTTAAAATGTTGTTGTGACTTTATAGCAGTCATAGAGAATTGCTCCATTTCACTCTCAAGGGGTTTAAAACACTGATCATTTTCAAGAAGTCCTCCCATATCTTGTAACTTCTGTTTCATGATGATGTCAGGAATCATCTGAGGTCATGTTTTGTACTGTGAGTAAGTGCAAATTATGTGTAGTGAAGAGTCCACTGTTATTCTAGTAATAGCTACGTTTTCCCAGGGAAAATAATGTTTTTCATTCAAAGTAGAGAAAAAACTAAGTTGATTTAAGCCACAAGCCTTTATTACAGAGAAAAGATTTGGGCTTTAATGCATCACTTTGGATTATTTGAGGCCCAAATTTTTAAAAAATCAGCTAATGGGATTCATCACCTATCTGTAAAAGTGTCAATAAATGAAAATAATGGCAGAGAATTACTAAAAACAGTGTAAAAGTAAGAGAAAGAGTGAAGCCAGTGCCTTTTTGTATGTATTCATGACACTGTGTGATTATTTTACACATTAAGCTGATTTGTAACTACTGAAAGAGCTGACCCATTCCCAGAAAATGAGAGTACCTAGGAAATATAAGGAAAGCCAGTGTGAACTTTCTGGGTCTATTAATGTGCTGATGAGCTTTGGATGCCTTCCTAATTACTTCTTAATGTTTCATACAAGTCATCAAAAATGCTAATACATCTGCTGAGTCCACAAATGGAAATATATCTGTATGTTAAGATACAGAGGGAATACATTACAATAGAGTGTATGATAGTATGTATCTTATAATTCCAAGTCATTTACCTCTGTAGAACTACTAGAATTTGTGAAGTCCACATAATTTTATTGTTTTAACAGTTTGGTCCAATTGCTGGCCTATTTCCTGTTTCTCTGTTACTGCTTTATGCCAGAATTTTGTCCAAAAATACCACATGAGCCTTCCATCTGCTCTTATTTAAACTTAAAGCAATTTTCTTTAATAGTATTTAAGTCATATAGATACCATACCTTGTTTTCTCACTTTTAAAGTGCATTCCTCATACATATGTATAAGTAAAAGTCTACTTGGTAGGTAATAACCAAAGGGACCTTTTAAAACCATGAAATAAGGAAGAAATAGCTACTTTCTAAGTTATCTTACCCCAAGATAAGTTACAAAATTAAGTTGACATTTAGAAAAATATTTTTGAACAACAAAAACTTTCCATTTTAATCTTTGGCCAGATAATATTGCTAAAATAAAGCTTTTGGGAATCACTAAAATTTAGGGAGAAAAGTTTTTCTATGACTTCTTAATTTTCATTATTATTTATTTATTTATTTTATGAATATATGATGTATTATTTGCCCCAGGGTTACAGGTCTGTGAATCATCAGGCTTACACATTTCATAGTACTCACCATAGCACATACCACCCTCAATGTCTATTACCTAGTCACCCTATCCCTAACCCCCCCACCCCCAACAACCCTAGGCTTGTTTCCTGAGATTAAGAGTCTCTTATGGTTTGTCTCCCTGCCGATCCAATCCTGTTTCATTTTTTCCCTCCCTACCCCCCACAACCCCTGGCTCTACCTTTCAAATTCCTCATAACAGAGAGGTCATATGATAATTGTTCTTTTCTGACTTATTTCGCATAGCATGATACCCTGTAGTTCCATCCAAGTCATTGCAAATGACCAGATTTCGACTCTTTTTTTATTTTAATTTTTTATTTTTTTTATAAACATATGTTTTATCCCCAGGGGTACAGGTCTGTGAATCACCAGGTTTACACACTTCACAGCACTCACCAAAGCACATACCCTCCCCAATGTCCATAATCCCACCCCCTTCTCCCAAACCCCCTCCCCCCAGCAACCCTCAGTTTGTTTTGTGAGATTAAGAGTCACTTATGGTTTGTTTCCCTCCCAATCCCATCTTGTTTCATTTATTCTTCTCGTACCCACTTAAGCCCCCATGTTGCATCACCACTTCCTCATATCAGGGAGATCATATGATAGTTATCTTTCTCTGCTTGACTTATTTCGCTAAGCATGACACGCTCTAGTTCCATCCATGTTGTCGCAAATGGCAAGATTTCATTTCTTTTGATGGCTGCATAGTATTCCATTGTGTATATATACCACATCTTCTTGATCCATTCATCTGTTGATGGACATCTAGGTTCTTTCCATAGTTTGGCTATTGTGGACATTGCTGCTATAAACATTTGGGTGCACGTGCCCCTTTGGATCACTACGTTTGTATCTTTAGGGTAAATAAATATTTGACAAAGTACAGCATCCCTTCCTGATCAAAACTCTTCAAAGTGTAGGGATAGAGGGCACATACCTCAATATCATCAAAGCCATCTATGAAAAACCCACCGGAAATATCATTCTCAATGGAGAAAAACTGAAAGCTTTTCCGCTAAGGTCAGGAACACGGCAGGGATGTCCATTATCACCACTGCTATTCAACATAGTACTAGAGGTCCTAGCCTCAGCAATCAGACAACAAAAGGAAATTAAAGACATCCAAATCGGCAAAGAAGAAGTCAAATTATCACTCTTCGCAGATGATATGATACTATATGTGGAAAACCCCAAAGACTCCACTCCAAAACTGCTAGAACTTATACTGGAATTCAGTAAAGTGTCAGGATATAAAATCAATGCACAGAAATCAGTTGCATTTCTCTACACCAACAGCAAGACAGAAGAAAGAGAAATTAAGGAGTCAATCCCATTTACAATTGCACCCAAAACCATAAGATACCTAGGAATAAACCTAACCAAAGAGACACAGAACCTATACTCAGAAAGCTATAAAGTACTAATGAAAGAAATTGAGGAAGACACAAAGAAATGGAAAAATGTTCCATGCTCCTGGATTGGAAGAATAAATATTGTGAAAATGTCTATGCTACCTAAAGCAATCTACACATTTAATGCAATTCCTATCAAAGTACCATCCATCTTTTTCAAAGAAATGGAACAAATAATTCTAAAATTTATATGGAAGCAGAAAAGACCTCGAATAGCCAAAGGGATATTGAAAAAGAAAGCCAACGTTGGTGGCATCACAATTCCGGACTTCAAGCTCTATTACAAAGCTGTCATCATCAAGACAGCATGGTACTGGCACAAAAACAGACACATAGGTCAATGGAACAGAATAGAGAGCCCAGAAATAGACCCTCAACTCTATGGTCAACTAATCTTCGACAAAGCAGGAAAGAATGTCCAATGGAAAAAAGAAGCCTCTTCAATAAATGGTGCTGGGAAAATTGGACAGCCACATGCAGAAAAATGAAATTGGACCATTTCCTTACACCACACACAAAAATAGACTCTAAATCGATGAAGGACCTCAATGTGCAAAAGGAATCCATCAAAATCCTTGAAGAGAACACAGGCAGCAACCTCTTCGACCTCAGCCGCAGCAACATCTTCCTAGGAACAATGCCAAAGGCAAGGGAAGCAAGGGCAAAAATGAACTATTGGGATTTCATCAAGATCAAAAGCTTTTGCACAGCAAAGGAAATAGTTAACAAAATCAAAAGACAACTGACAGAATGGGAGAAGATATTTGCAAACGACATATCAGATAAAGGACTAGTGTCCAGAATCTATAAAGAACTTAGCAAACTCAACACCCAAAGAACAAATAATCCAATCAAGAAATGGGCAGAGGACATGAACAGACATTTCTGCAAAGAAGACATCCAGATGGCCAACAGACACATGAAAAAGTGCTCCATATCACTCGGCATCAGGGAAATACAAATCAAAACCACAATGAGATATCACCTCACACCAGTCAGAATGGCTAAAATCAACAAGTCAGGAAATGACAGATGCTGGGGAGGATGCGGAGAAAGGGGAACCCTCCTACACTGTTGGTGGGAATGCAAGCTGGTACAGCCACTCTGGAAAACAGCATGGAGGTTCCTCAAAATGTTGAAAATAGAACTGCCCTATGACCCAGCAATTGAACTATTGGGTATTTACCCTAAAGATTTCGTTTCTTTTGATAGCTGCGTGATATACCATTGTGTGTGTGTGTGTGTGTGTGTGTGTGTGTGTGTGTGCGCGCGCGCGTGTATCTCACATCCTCTTTATCCATTCATCTGTTGATGGACATCAAACTACGGTTCTTTCCGTAGTTTGGCTGTTGTGGACATTGCTGCTGTAAGCATTCAGGTGCATGTGCCCTTTCAGATCACTACATTTCTTTCTTTAGGGTAAGAATGCAGTAGTGAGATTGCTGGGTGATAGGGTAACTCTATTTTCAACTTTTTGAGGAGCTTCCATCTTGTTTTCCAGAGTGGCTGCTTCAGCTTGCATTCCCACCAACAATGTAGGAGGGTTCCACTTTCTCTGCATCCTCTCCAACATCTGTCATTTCCTGACTTGTTAATTTTACCCGTTCTGACTGGTGTGAAGTGGTATCTCACTGTGTTTTGATTTGTACTTCCCTGATGCCGAGCAATGTTGAGCATTTTTCATGTGTCTGTTGGCCATCTGGAGGTCTTCTTTGCAGAAATGTCTGTTCATGTCCTCTGCCCATTTCTTGATTGGATTATTTGTTCTTGGGTGTTTTTTGTTTTTGTTTTTGTTTTTTCCATTCTGATACACTTTGTTTTTTAATTGGGGCATTTAGCCCATTTCCATTCAGGTAACTACTGAAAGATAGGAATTTAGTGCCATTGTATGGCCTTTAAGGTGACTCTTACTGTATATTGTCTCTGGTTTCTTTCTGGTCTGTTACTTTTAGGCTCTCTCTTTGCTTAGAGAACCCCTTTCAGTATTTCCTGTAGGGATGGTTTGGTGTTTGCAAATTCTTTTAGTTTTTGTTTGTCCTTGAAGCTTTTTATCTCTCCTTCCATTTTCAATGATAGCCGAGCTGGTTATAGTATTCTTGGCTACATATTTTTCTCGTTTAGTGCTCTGAATATATCATGCCAGTCCTTTCTGGGCTGCCAGGTCTCTGCGGATAGGTCTGCTACCAATCTAATATTTCTACTGTTGTATGTTACAGACCTCTTGTCCCACATTGCTTTCAGGATTTTCTCTTTGTCACGGAGACTTATAAGTTTTGCTATTAGATGACAGGGTGTGGACCTGTTTTTATTGATTTTGAGGGGGTTCACTGTGCCTCCTGGATTTTGATGCTTATTCCCTTCACCAAATTAAGAAAATTAGCTGCTATACTTTGCTCCAATATACCTTCTGCCTCCCTGTCTCTTTCTTCTTCTTCTGGGATCCCAATTATTCTAATATTGTTTCATCTTATGGAATCACTTATCTCTTGAATTCTCCTCTCATGGTCCAGTAGTTATCTCGCTTTTTCTCAGCTTCTTTATTCTCCATCATTTGGTCTTCTAGATCACTAATTCTCTCTTCTGCCTCATTTATCCTAGCAGTAAGACCTTCCTTTTTTTTTTTTTTTAATTAAAGATTTTATTTATTTATTTCACAGACAGAGATCACAAGTAGGCATAGAGGCAGGCAGAGAGAGAAATAGAGAGAGGAGGAAGCAGGGTCCTCACTAAGCAGAAAGCCCCATGCAGGGCTTGATCCCAGGACCCTGGGATCATGACCTGAGCTGAAGGTAGAAGCTTTAACCCACTGAGCCACCCAGCTGCCCAAGAGCCTCTGTTCTTTATTGCACCTCATTAATAGCTTTTTTCATTTCAGCTTGGTTAGATTTTAGGTTTTTTATTTCTCCAGAAAGATTTTATTTTTCCAGAATGGATTCTCTAATATCTTCCATGCTTTTCTTCAAGCCCAGTTAACATTTTGATAATCGTCATTCTGAACTCTAGTTCTGCATCTTACTAATGTCCATATTGATTAGGTCTCTAGCCATTGGTACTGCCTCTTGTTCTTCTTTTTGGTGGTGAGTTTCTCCACCTTGTCATTTTATCCAGGTAAGAGTAGATGAATGAGAGAACAATATACTAAGATAATAGCAACAACCCCAGAAAAATATATACTAACCAAATCTGGAGAGACCCCAAACCAGGGGGAGAAAAACAGGGGGGAAAAAATGAAAAGAAAAGGAAAAAATATTTATTTATTTATTTATTTATTTATTTATTTATTTAGGCTGGCAAATAGAACAGAGCTACACACGTGATTTCCTCTGTATTTTTGTCTGTTAGAAGAAACTACCTCTCAAAAATTTTAAAGAAAGAAAAACATATATATATACACAAAAATAAGGGTAAACATGATAAGGGGTGGAATATGACTATAAGGATGAAAATTAAAAAGGTTCTAAAAATGGAATGGATAAGAAGTTGGTTGAAGAAAGAAAAAGTGGAAGGAATGTGATCAGGCTGGAGACTAGAACAAAGCTATGTGCTAGATTAAGTGTATATTTTGATCTATTAGAAGATATTGTATCCCAAAATTTAGAGAATACTATATATATACAAGAAATAAGGTTAAATATAATGGAGGGATAAAATAGGACTATAACAATGAAATTTTTTAAAAAAATTTAAAAAGGAATTGATAAGATAAAATAGTTTAAAAATGTTAAAATAGGAAGGAAGAAAAATAAAATAAAATTTTTTAAATATTTAACTTTGAAAGACCAAAAGATCATAGGTGAAAAGCCATGAATTCTTTGTGTTGCTTTTCCATAGGTCTGAAGTTCCACACTTCTCATCAATAGGTGAACTTGGTCTTGGTTGGATGTTCTTGCTAATCTTCTGGGGTAGAGGCCTGTTGCTGTGATTCTCAAATGTCTTTGCCGGGGGCGGAATTGCACCGCCCTTGCCAGTGGCCGGGCTAAGTAATTTGTGCCGTTTTGGTTTTTGGTCTCAGGAGCTTTTGTTCCCTGAACGCTTTCCAGGAAGGGAATGAAAATGGCGGCCTCTCGATCTCTGGCCTGTAGGAGTGGAGAGCTAAGGGCCGCACTCCTCAGTGCGCCCTCAGGGGAAAGCAGTCAATCCCTCCCATCTTCCTCACCTCCCGCTGCACTCTGCACTCACCCAGCCTGTGACCAAGCATTTCTATCATAGGAGCATGGCACCGTTTGGAGTTTCCTAACCCAGCAGATTCCTGGAGTGCACTGCCCTGCCTCTCCCTGCAGAGGAAGAAGGGGACTTCCCAGATCTGCCACTTGTGGGGTCCCTGCCTGAAGAGCAGTGGTCTGACTGTGCCTTGGATCATGGTTTAAGGTAAGCCTGAGCTGAGAACCGACTCCTCGGCTCCTTCTCTGGAGCCGCCTTCCTCACTCCAATACCTAGGAGCTCTGGCACCCTCAGAAACCCATGTCTTTTTGTGATCCTGTCGGTCCTGAGACCGCACTGTTTTTGCAAGGGCTCCACCTGTCCCCCACTTAGCCTTTGGATGATGTCCCTCAGTGGAGCCGACTTCTAAAAGTTTCTATTTTGTGCTCTGTTGCTCTACTGCTTGTTGGGAGCTGGCCCTTCCTGCCATGGTCTATCTTTCTGTAGCTTTGGATTCACTTCTCCGCCTCCTCCTGGCTTCTGGAATGCGGTCAATTTTCTGTTCCTAGAATTGTTTCTCTTCTTCTCTTCTATCTCCTGTTAAGTTTGTAGATGTTCAGAATGATTGATAACTGTCTAGCTGAACTCCTGGGACCTGATGATAACTCAGTCTCCATTCCTCCACCATCCTGCTCCTTTTCTTCCAATTTTCATTATTTTTAAAACAATAAACCAGAAGTGTTCCATTTTCCAAAATAGTATCCAAAATATAGAACCAAGGGCTAACTACAAAAGAAAATTAGATTTATAATTCAATTTCAACATACCAGACTTATTACTAACTTTTAGTGAAAGAAGCACTCTAGATACATGAGTCAGAGACCAAGCAGAGAGGCAGATGCCACACCAGGTATTACAAACAGAGGACATTTAATAGAGAGCATTAGTTGCATAGGTGTTGAAAGTGTGAAAGAGCGAAGAGGGAAAGCTGATATGAAGAGATCAACATTGTAGAGAGCAAACAGCACTCTTCAGCCTAGGAAAACTAAATGGGAGAAGTGGTGAGGTAGAAGCTCTTGTGGGCCTGGTGTTTGAAACTCTAAGAGTGACATCCATGGCAATTGCTTGGACCATTGAGGGATGTGCCTCACAGGTCAGATGTACGCTTCTGGAATGAAGGGATACTCCATCTGATGGAGACAGCATGTGAGGGCGCAGCTGGTATTTGGAAGGCGGGGAGGAGTGGGAGGATACACAGCTGGTATTTCAATCATTGAGATGCATAAGACAGCTGATGCTCAGACCACTGAAAGCATGGGTCAGGTCATGCTGGAAGCACTAAGAGAAGTTGGAAGCTGGTGCCTTCACTGTTTTCGTGCAGACCCAAGTAGAAAATGGATATATGGGCTCCTTGTGTATACTCTTGCTTTCAGATAACCCTCCAATTCCAGCTCCTCCTTCCTTGAAGCCACTGGTGACTGCTAATCTCCTTTTTGCTTCTGTGGATTTACCTATTCTGGATGTTCCATAAAAATAGAATCACATAATATGTGGCCTTTTATTATAGCTTTTTTCAGATGGCATAAAGTTTGGAAGAGTTGTCTTTATTATAGGGTATTAAGACTTCACTCATTTTTATAAATGAATAATATTCCATTGAAAGTATATCATATTTTGCTTATCCATGCATTAGTTGAGGGACATTTGGGTTATTTCTACCTTTTGGCTCTTATGAATAATATCACTATGAAGATTCATATACAAGTTTTTGGGTGAACATATATTTTCAGCTAGGAGTAGAATTGTTGAATCTTATGGTAGCACTACTTTAACTTTTGCAAGAACTGCCAAAATATTTTTCAAAGCACCTGCTCTATTTTACATTTCCAACAGCAATATAGGAGGGTTTCAGTTTCTTCCCATCCTCCATCTTTTTTAGTGTAGCCATCCTAGTGCATGTAAAGTGGCATCATACTGTGGTTTTGATTTTTTTTTTTATCTAATAACTAATTATTTTGAACATATTTTCATGGACTTGTCATTTGTGTATATTTTTTGGATAAGTATTGATTCCTTTGTCTATTTTTTTAAAGACTTTATTTACTTATTAGAGAGCCAGAGAGAGCACATGCAGGAGAAGGGGCAGAGGAAGAAGGACAAACCACTCCCTGCTAGCAGGGGGTCTGAGACAGGAAGATCCCAGGACCCTGAGATCATGACCTGAGCCAAAATCCGATACTGAATGGACTGAGCCGCCCAGGCTCCTCTCTTTTGTCTACTTTTAATTTTATTTTCTTTACTGTTCAGTAGGAAAATTTCATTATAATTCTGTAAACTAAATTCTTATCAGATAAATGACTTGCAAATTTTCCCCACATTCTGTGGGTTGGCTTTTTTCACTCTCTTATGTGTATCCTTCAAAAAAAAAGTTTTAATTGTGATGAAGTCCAGATTGTCTATTTTTTCCTTGGTTGCTTGTGCTTTAGGTGTCACAATTAAGAACCTCATTTAAGGTCACAACATTTTCTTCTCAGAGATTTATAGTTTTGGTTTTCTTACACTTAAATCTCTTACCATTTTGAATAAATTCTTGTATATGGTGTGAGTTAAGGGTCCAGCTTCTTTTTTTTGCATGTGGATATTCAGTTGTCTGGCCACATTTGTTGAAAAGCTTTTTCCCTCTTTCCTTTGAATGTATTGGGATCTTTTCCAAAATCAAAATCATGTGACATTAGTTGTACATGGGATTTTCCCCTAAACTCTCAGATCTAGTCCATTGATCTCTATGTCTGTTCTTAGGCCAGTTCCACTCTGCCTTTTTTAGTTTAAAGTGTTCATCTTTTACAGTTTGACACTGAAGTGTATTAGAGATAAAATGATACAATATGTGGGATGTGCTTCAAAATAATCCAAGAGATGGGAGTGATGGAAATGGGCACATATACAAATTAAATAACATTGGTCATATATTGGTGGTTGTTGAGCCTTGGTGATATATGCCCAGAGATTCTTTACATGTTTTATAGTTTTGATAACAAAAAATGAGCAAAGTACCATCACTTCCACCACCACCATATTACAGCTCTGGGAGAACTAAGGGAGAAACTTGGGTTTAGTTTTCCCATGTGGAAATACTTTCCGAGCATATCTCAGGAAATGTATGTATTTTTCCTACTCCTGAATCCTGAGAAAAAAGAAACAAAAAATCAAGAAAACAGATCCCTCTGTATTTCATAAGCATGATGACATGCATTTCCCTCAAATCTTGTTACTCAGCCTATTACCTGTCAGACATGAGGGGAAAAAATCAAGGAAACGAGGAAAAACATTAGAATTTTCCTGTAAAATTTAGAGCTTAACAATCAACATACAAACATTACTAGTAAAAGAAATCGCCAATGTCAAGTTGAAAACAAGAGGAGGAAATGTAAAAGGTTGAAGTTGATGTTTCCAGAACCAAGATAGGAGCACACTGGAGAGAAATATTTCTGATCTAACCAATCTTACTTATAGCTGTTGACATGTTGTAAGTGTGTTCCTGACCCTGACAAGTTATCTTGCAAACTTTTTAAAATTTTAAAAATTATTTATTTATTTGCTATGAGGTGGTTTGTTTTTTTGTTTGTTTGTTTGTTTGCAAACAGATTCCTTTTGTTTGGAGTGTTTTGTTTTGGTTTTTTTTTTCAAACATAAATATTGACAAGATTATTTACAATAGTGTATTTTATCCAAATCCTATTGGCAATGCTCTAAGAAATAAGTTTTAGAACCAAAATACATGCTCAAGTTAGTAATTTTGGTATGGCATTCTGTATAATTGCTGTCAAAGGGTATTTGAATGTTATTTGAATGCTACCCAATAATGTTCCCTGGTATTTCCCAGGGATTGGACGTGTGCTGTAGTTCTTTGTAAATATCTGAACTAGAGAAATGTGAATAGAAGATGTTATTGTGGAGTATTTCAGCAGGAGTTCAGAAACAAATCTAAAATCTCTATTAAAAAACTATCAATTTCAATGACAAAATTCAGTTCAGTGTAAGCAAACAAAATATATTTATCATGAAAAAGGAAATGAGATTTATAGAACCACAGGCATACTAATCTTAAAAAGCTTGTGGATGAATTTTTAACAATCTGATCAACATTGTTGAAAAATGAAATTTTTCTGGTTTGAAAAAAGCAAGATCATAATAAAGAGGGAAGATTATGTAATAGGGCAATTAATGCTTTGTGGGTTTTAAAATTTCATTTTAAGGGAAATCATTTCTGATTATTAAATATGTGTGGCATTAGCTTTCAGTGAATTAAATGATTTGTCATTTATTTTATATGAATGTTATTTTCTTTTATGTTTTCTATCATAAAATTTTCATATCAGATGGAGAATCATTTTTACATGTTACTGAAAGATACAATCCTGTAAAGCCATGCTTTATTATTATACCATTTCCTACATTAAATCTCTGAAAGTATAGTATAAAAATGGCTTACAGTTTATTGTCCCTCATTATCACAGAAAAAAATATTATAAAAACAGGAGAACTTATGATTTCAGGGTTGCCTGAGAATTTCCAGGAATTCTGGCTTCTCATTCCAGAATCTTAAAGATTGTTGTCTGTCAAGAATTTGGAAATACTACTTTTTGGAAATACATTCTGTTTTGAAGATGATGGGCTATTCTATGAAGACTAGAAGCATGGAGTTATTGGCATATTAATCTCCAGAGGGACAGTGGCCTAAATGAGTTAATGAAACCATTCCTCAGAGAGATCCAGAAACTCAATGGGGAAGAACACTTGGTAAAAGACCAGGCTTCTTGTATTTCCTGGAATGGGAGCTCAAAATACTATTCGGTTATCATGGGGAAGGATGAGCACTTAAAAGTAGAGCATTCAGGAACATCTGAGATTTGGAAAGGATTTAAGTTCCAAAAGTAAGAAGTTAGTGAACCTTAGATGGTCAGTCTACAAGAGAGAAGGGGTAACTCACTTACTATTATATTATGGTGTGTTGACTATCTGTGTCCTAAACAGCTCTTCTTGACCACCATAGAAAATCTCATAGAAGGAAGTGGAAGTGGTTTCATTAAATAATCACTATTTAAGAGTCAAGAAGATACACTGCTAGTTAATTGTAGAATCTCCAGCTCTAGGCATAGTTAAGAAGTTGAAAATCACTTATTCAGAGTAGTAAAATCCATCTGTCTGAAGTAGGCAGGTTGGGCTCCCTGTGTCCTCCAAAATTATTATTCTATTTATCTTTGTAATAGAATCTGAGGTTGAGGTTTTATTTACTTTAGGCTACAGGCCTTAATGAGCTTAAGATCTTTTTCCTGTGTTATGATCAAATAAATAAATCTGTACATTTAAGCATAAATCATCTTGAGATTTAAATCACAAGAAGTATTAAACTTAGTTAAGAGTTTATTTCTCTTCTCCTAGGGCATTAGTGATGGAGGTTTGGGTGAGCGGTGGTATGTGTGGCCAGGGCAGCAATATAGGTTGGAGGGAAGAGGTGATGTTATATATTTATGTCACCAGCCCACCATGACATAACTACTTGCTGGAAAACATGGAGTGATACTTGGGAAACATGGAAGATTTAATGTATCTTCCAAGAGAGCAGTTCTTTCCTTATTAGACAAGTTGATGAGGTTCACTGACCATTTTGTAGATACAGCTGACATTTTGCAAATTGAAAACAAGCATGGACAAGCTACTTTATTTTCAAACGATTTTCAGAGTCAAAAGAGAATACTATACCCACAAATACGCTTACTTGAAATAGAATGTTTCCATTCATTTTTCACGTGAAAAGTTTTGACAGATGAAATGAAGTGAATTGACTTTGGCAATTTTTCTGTTTGGCTTTTAATACTTGCTGCTCTTTTACAGAGAAACTTAAAGTTCAATTAAGTATATTATACTATGTTGAAATTCTATAACATTTAACTAAAAACCTAAGAGCAATAATGCTTTTCAAGAATGGAAAAGAGGTATAATAGTCCATTAGAAGTGGATTATTTGTATCATTAAGGAGAATGATTATGTGCTTTTGAATGAGAAAACACTCTGAAGAAACAGAATTTGATGGTGAATGAACATTTGGTTAATAGTTATGCAGCATACATTCAAGAAGAAATAGAGATATGTGTTTGTGACTAATAGACAAAAGAATTTGAAACACAAGTTGCATGTAACATTAAAACACAGTTATTTCTGGAAAACCCATAAGAAGATTTTGCATCGGTTCATATCATCATGTTAATACCCATTTTTCAAATATACCAATTTTGAAATATAATATGCCATTTCCCTTGCTATTAAAAACTTAAATTGCTGCCACTAAAGGATTTATAGTGATTAATCCAGATGCTCCACAATTCTTCAAAGTACAAGTATCTCAGCCACAACCCATATGCACTCCTTCTTCTGTTTTATAAACAGAATTTCATCTCCATCCTCAACCAACCATGAGACTTGAAACATAACCTGCCAATTATGTGGCAATGTACAGAATTGGATGGGATTAGAGATGGCTGGCTGAGTTAGGTGTGGGTGTATAGAACACATAGACAGACACCTACACAGGAATGATCTTTGCTTTCTTTTTTCCCCCTTGATTATTGAATTAAGCAACAGCCAAAATATTCAGAAACTAGTCTTAAGTAAGGAATAATGGGAAGGCCTAGAAGAATAACTCCATACACTTGAAAACATCTCTTAAAAATGAGACTATAGGTCTTTTTTTTTTCTTGTTGGACAAATTCACACATCACTGAAGCTAAAACTCTAAGAATTTACTAAGAGCAGAGAAAAGTATTTTCCTTTTGATAGTCTCAAAAAGAAAATGACTAAATCAGCTTATTCTCTTAATCATTTGTGTGTGTGTGTGTGTGTGTGTCTTACTGTCTTAAAAGCCCCAGAGGAGAGAATCTCCCTCTCTCTCATTCTTTCTCTCTGTCTCTCTCTCTCACACACACACACACACACATGCATACACAATAAAATGAGGTAAGTTGAGGCAGCACTGGTATGCATTATCAAATTTTAAAATGTGATTTTTTTGGTACCCTGCATTTGAGTGTCACCAAGAGACTGTATTTTCCAGGTAACTTAAATTTTTACTTAGCAGTTTCCAAATTTTATCATATACCCTGTTTCACATCATCTGAACTCTCACCTTCTAGAAATTCACCTTCAGCCTCTGATTTGTGGCTTCTAATCTGCTGTGTATTTGGGAAATCATGTAATATACCTTGCTTTAATTGTGTCTGATACCAGATGAAAGAGAACAGGTCTGGAGTGGGGGTCTGGAGGGCTCTATGGTAACTCTCTAACAGTTCTTCCTATGGCTCTAGATGATCACTTAAACTCTGAACTTTAGTTCTTTCTTCTGTAAAACATGGTTGATTGGATTCCATGGTCCCTAATCTCTTTGATAGTTCTAGGATTTGTTTTGTTTCTCCAAGACAATTTTTTTGTTGTTTTTGTTGTTTTCTGATTCCTATTTCTCTCTTTAGTTTGACAAATAAATGGCCTACTTTTGAAGTGTTATCATATTTTATTCTCTCATTTAGTGGCAAGATCTTTCCTAAGAATCCTAGTAGAAAATGAAGTTTAAAAAATAGATTGTATAAGCCACATAGATTATATGTGCCATTTTAAAACATTCCATAGGTATTGATGCAAATATTTACAATAATATACTTGTATTGCCCCAGCAAATCACATTAAATCATCAAAAAATATTTGATGCTTGGATGAGGGAATGAACATGTAAGAGTAGGTCAGCTAGTATCATGTATCAGTCAAAGAATAGGATTTACATCTTAACAAGTTTTTCATCATTCTTCATTCTTCTGTCATTCTTTGTTTAGCTACAAACAGAAGCATACGTTGTCCCTTCTTTCTAAATTTAAATGTAGAGTTTTCCAGTCCATATGGACAGAGAATAATTCTTTTGATAGAAGTTATTCTGTATTATTAATTCATTTGCTAATGGGCTTTTCCTGAGTATTCCACAACTTATACTGTAAATGAGAACCTTTGTTTTGCATACATGTTAACGTATATACATGTTATATAGATATGAATATGAATGAGGAAATGACTAACAATGATCAGCAGTTTATTAAAAGGATTATTTTTTATTAAGAAGCTGTGTGCAGTGAACCTAATTTTTTTCTTTTTACACCTTCCCCTTCTATTACAGGCTGTTAAGCTCAGAGCTGAGATCGGCTAAGCAGCAGACTCAGTAACAGTAAATGAAGTGCTGTGAGCTTACATCAGACTAATTAGTCTAAGGGATAAAAAAAAAAAAAAAGAAAAAGAAAAAAGATGGGGGAAGGGGTTGGGAGGACTTTTCAGGTTGCTTTGTGAAAGGCAGTTTGCTTAATTAAGCCAACCACTAATTGTTAAATATTTTTCAGGCATTAACAGAGCTACTCTGAGTGTAATTAAATTTTGATTTTAGTGGTATTTGCAGGGATTAAAGTCACAATCTGCTTAGGCACTGGGGTTAGTTAATATTCACTTCACTGCCACAGCTGTCCTCCATTATAATACAAAGGACAGGAAAAGAGACAGCAGAATGGGGGTGAAGTAATGAGAAAGCTATTCATTCATCTGAACCAGCTCGTCACTCTATAGCCTTGTACAAATGGGTCTGAGCTGGATGACACACAACCAGGCATTAAATCCGATTTAATTTGATACAATAAAGGGATGTCTAAGCCCTGTGCATTTTTTTATTTTTATACATGAGACTATGGAATGGATTTTTTTAAAAAGATAATCATATGATTATCATACGTTTCCATCCAAGTGGTATTTCTGGACTTATTAACTCTACAGGGGTCCACCAGGATTGTAAACCAATTCCTGCTAAGCCATTATTTGTCCCAACTGAGCGTGAATGAACCCTGTAGAAGGTAGCAGTGACTTTAAATCCCTAGTAAAATCTAAACCGGCAGGATTAATGTTTTGAGTTCTTTTTTTTGGACTGAGACTGCAACCCCACCCCACCCCCCCAAAAAAAGAGCCCAAGGGCTTATAGGCACTTAAAATGGATGAAGTTTAACATCCTGTGATTGACAAGGAACATTCCTACCACTGACTCATAATATTTCTGGGGTTTTATATGTTGTTTTGTTCTGTTTAACTTGATAGCTTTACACTTAAGCAGTGTCTCCCAATTATTACTTACTCTGAAAAGAGAAGAGGCTTGAGAGAAACCATCCTGTCATCCCTTCCAACACTAGCCCCCCCAAATAGGAATCTAACCTAGAATCTACTGTTGTTTCCTGTTTAGTGATGACATTGGCTATTGATGGTAGAATTTTCAAGATGATCCACACAGTTCAGTCCCTGCACCCGTATGGAGACCATCAGTGGTATTAGGCTCCCAGGGACATGTGAAGTACCAGCCTTGGAACTAGCTTTTTGATACGACCTTGAGCTAGAGGTGTTAGTGTGAGCATTTGTCATTTACATCTGGCATTGATGAAAATCACGAAAAAAAAAAAGTCACCATAACCTGGAGTGCCTCTAGTGTTTACCTTGACTCTTGACATTACAATAATATATGGAGTAGTGGGGAGGGAGAGGAAAAAGGAAGGGAAGCAAAGGCAGGGAAAGGAGATCAAATCTAGTATAATTTCATCTCAAGGGAATTTGACTGCAGCATTTCTGTTTATAATGTGATAACTTCAAAGACCAAATGGTTTATATTAACCATGAGATCTCTTCTATAATTGAGTCGAATTACTCTGTGGTGAACCCTGCCATCTGAGTTTGTTCTATAACAAAAGATATTGTCTGGCTGTTTCTGCGGGCAAAGAGAAGTAGAGAGATGATGAATGGATTTTGTAGAGCAATCACCTTGAATTTCAATTCATATTCGCCCAAGTTAATTCTGGTGTTAAGATGACCCTGGTCCAAAGGACTAGGTTACTTATTTTTAAGGGGCCTTTGATTTTTTTCTCTTCACAGGCGGTCCCACTCAGTGACTGGGAAACATTTCTGTTAGATAAGGCAAAGCTTCCCATTTAAAAGAGCACAATACAGTACCACGGGAAGAAATTTAACAGAGGTGATGAGCATTAACGATGCAGTCCAAATATGCTATGTAAATGGCTCGTGATGTCCCGGTTTCTTGGGTCTCTGAGTGACTAGAGGTAACAGGGAACATTCTTGTCCTACACTAGTTATGCCTCATTGCTACTTTCTGCATTGTAACCCTTTCTTCTACCCTCTAGCTTGGACTACTCTCTTGGTGCTCATGTGATCATCTCTGCCTGCTGCCCTTCCCTTCTTAGAGAGCTACAGTGTTCCTTTTCAAAACTTGTCATTTTAGCAGAGAAAAATAGCACATTTTTTTTTCTCCTATTTGTGGTTAATTTTACTGAATGAGTGAATAAAACAAACAGGCAGGTCATTTTTCTCTTCGGCCTTTCTTTTGTTACATGTCCTCATCAGCATACACAATCCCAGATGAAACTGTAATTATCTACCTCATTTTGGTTGCAGTCCATGAAGCTTTCTTCTCTACTTTGCCGAGTGAGGAAGGAGTATATCTTCTCTGCTTTAAGGTATCTCACCCCTAATATATTACCCAAATAAGGATCTAAACATGAGAAACAAAGTCTCCAGTGATTTCCATGAGTAATATTCATAATGTTTACTATCTCTTTAGATGCGAAGATAAAGCCTGAAATCCCCCCTCATAATGGCACATTTCTTTTAGTCTCAAGAGACCGAAGCCTAGTTGTGTTATGCTGATTAGCCCACAATTTTCTGTTGGTTCCTGGCAAAGAGCAACTGTGGACAGTTTTAGAATGGTCATTCAGGAATGGGGTATTTCATTATTGTGTAAAAACCAAAGCTAGCTAGCTACCCACACAGTATAGATAGTGGCCATCTCTACAACCTGTAGAAAATCGTGTTTCAGTTGAACTGAGCTACCCACACATATAAGATGTATATATAAGATATAATCTACTATATTATATAATACTATAAAATATACTATAATATACTATATGTATATATAGGATATAATATAATATATAAGATATAAAATACCCACATATAAGATGGGGTTGAAATGGCTCTGGTCTACACTGTTGAGATTCATGAAAGAAAATTTCCATCTTGTCTGTGGAAACACAAGTCTGTCCAAACTATAATTTGGGCTGCCATCAAGCTATTATACTTAGCAGGTAGGGTTTGCTTGATACCATCAATACCAATCGATGTATCGGCAGTTTATATCGGTGAGCAAGGCACTCATCAGCCAAAATACACTTGTCATTTTATTTCTGGCAAAATCAGTCTGGCAACTAAAACTTCCAAGAAAATTTTCCCTCACATTAAAAATATGGCAACCGTAGAACTTTATTCTGTATCCCGCAACCACCCCCAAATTCTAAAATAAAGCAGCAGGAATTGTTTTTATTATCATGGTAATTTTTGGAAAAATAAAATTTATTTTAGGGTAAAACAAGCTATAAAACAAACTCAGATAATTCAAATGATTGATTCATTTTTTAAATGTCTTACTCTTTTGTGGAGCTTACCTTTTAAAAGCCTCCGCTTCTCTTCATCATCATCGATCATTCTTAATAGTCTTAAGAACACCTCTGGCAATGTTTGGCTTACTATTCTATTTCTTTTCAAAATGTTTGGTTCATACACAAAATAGGAAGTTGTTAGTATCTTTTATAAATTTACATTTGTTTGATTCTTAAAGTTCTCTAACATGATCAACTTGGAGGTAGAAGTCATTATTCTCTTGGTATATCTGGTTTGTTAGATGATCTAAACATGCTTTGGAAGCATTTTACAAAGTTTCAGTTACAGGTTTTTATGACAGATGTGTAAGGTACTAAGATTTAGGCCAAAAACATGCAAGAAATTCTTAACAGGGTCTGACGCTAAAGCTGAATCAATTTTTAAAAAGCTGATGTTTGATTCTGACAAGATGTTTCTCTGTAGATCCTGACAGGAGAAAACAAACAAAATAAAACTCTTTCATTGCGATAATGGCACATGATGTATGCTACTTCCTGTTTTGCAACCAGGGTGGATGCGGGGGAGGGGGCCAAAGTCCCCTGTTGACTTGTGTCAGCCGTGAGGTTATTTGTGTGACACACGTGTTTGAACCGTGCAAAGCCTTTGCCTTCCTAACTCTAATGTCTGTGCTTACAAGACCACAGCCATTAAGTCATTGTAAACAGCACCATTTGAATCTTGCAGCCCCCTACATGATCAAGTTGGAAGAATTTAGACTGTGAGAAAAGCAAATGCTTGTTTAAACACATGTATGATATAATTAAGGGAAGGCTCTAGGGAAATCATCCCAAGCATATAAGAATCAAATAGATTCACTTTAACAAGGATAAAAATTCGATTCAGAGAGAAGCTTTTTGTGACTTTCTGAGAGATCCCCACTTGAAAAAAAATGGGGAGGGGTCAAGATTATAATTCATTCTAGAACTATATAGCATAAGTAAATGAACAATAAAAATGATAAATTGAGCCATAAAAAAGATTACAGAAATAATGTTTTCGCATATTGGGCATTCATTAAATTGACTTCTCAGTGTAATTACTTTAACATTTCTATTTCTGATTCAGTACAGATTTTTGGATCATTCAATTAGATAGTAAATATTATACATTTTTTCAGGAAGGTAATTTATGGTCTGAGGAATTCTTCAGTGGAAAGTGAGAATGTCTGATGACCAGACCAGCATTTTCTGTAGTAAGGTGTTAGAACTTAAAACCATTCTTTAAAACCAGTGTAAGAGACACATATTGTGTACTTCCTGCATGCGGCATTTTCTAGTAGGCTAGCACATAATTGACACATGGCAATTATTTCATATACCACCATATTCACATAGGATTTTGTGAACACTTTCTACTTTCTACATTATATATTATACAATCTGTATGTTATTCATCACAAAATAATTACTTTAGGTATGAGTTTTTATTCCCATGCAAATTGCAATAATGGTACCATCACTGCATACAAGGAACTCACTCACGAGTTAGGAAAAAAAGCACATCCACAACTAAACAAGTATCAAAGCAGTATGAGAAAACAGATAGTTTCAATTAATTCTTTCTGGTAGAGGTGGAGGAAAGGCTTGAAGAAATGGTATTTGATCTAGGTCTCTGGAATAGTGGAATTCACCAGGCAGTGGGATAGGAAAGAACGGTCTGGGCAGGAGGACAGAATAAGACACAGGTACGTGGAAGTGCATGATCTCTGCAATTCGTTCTGGAGCCTTACTAGTCCAAGAGCAGTTTGACCACCTGGGAGCTGGCTAGAAATGCAGAATCTTAAGCTCCATCCTTGAACTTCTGAATCAGAATGTGTATTTTAACAGTATCCCAAGGTTCTTCGTATGCCCACAAGTGAAATATACCTACCAGTATGGAACACTTGCATTGCTGGACTGATGAAAAAAGGTAGACAGAAACTAGATGGGGACACAACTAGACCATAATTCATCCTGGAGGCATGCTGGACCACCTGAGGTTTTCTGCAGAGCAGAATAACATTACAAAACCCAAGTTTCAGGGTGCTCATACTTGTGGAAAATGATGAAGAAGGATGCTAGCTAGGACATTTTAATAAAATTTTAGGTGAAAGATTGTGATGACTCCCTGGTTTGAGGCAATGGTAGTCAGAACTGAAAGAATAAGACATTTCCCAGAGAAATATTTCAGACAGGGTTGCCAAGATTTTATCGCAGCTTAAAGAAGCCACATTCAGAGATGGGAAACGGAGAAAAGGAGTTGTTTCAGGAAGTGACTAGTTTCAAGATGACCCCTGTAATATATTGTGAGTATACATTACAACTTAGGAAGGACTTCATTCATATAAAGTTTGTATGATAAATAAATAGACAGTTGTTAGAGCTCTAAAGATAGAGAAACTTCCAAACTAGGATTCCAGATTGCTCATTTACACCAATCATTTACTTACTTACTCATTCATTTATTCCACAATGTTTGTTAAGCGTCTGACATCTGTATATACCAATTACTTATGAGCACTGTGGAAATGAGTCTGCCCACAAGGGACTCGTGTTCCAGAAGACACACCAAACCAAACAGGTAGATGAATGAGTATGTAATATAATATCAGGTGGAGATTAGTGTTCATGTTATTAAAAAAAAAAAATCAACAGGGTCAGAGGTCAGAGAAGGACTACCTCTGAGCCAGGTGCTCATTGACTGTAAGAAAAAAACTGAAATATTTCGAATTGTCTTGAGGAATTCAACTACCTTTAAGCAGACATTTATTTTGTTTCATTGTTTTGCCGAAGAAATGGATTCATTATCATTTTAATGATAACCAAGATAATACCTTACCTCTGACTGATTTCTCACAGTTTTGCATTTTCACAGATTGTCACACTGATATATATAATCCTTCTGAAGGGGAGAAGGATCAGGTTTTCCAGATAAAAAGCCCAAGTTTCAAACAGATGGAGTGACTTGGTCAAGATTACAAATCTAAACATTATGATCTTTTACTTTTAGATGACTTAGCTATTAAATAGTGAATTATGCAATGAAGTGTTCTAAGTGTTCAAAGCACAAAGCAGGTTACACATATAAAAACATTAACCCCACTGTGGTAGATTAGACAATTGCAAAGTCTTCCCTACTCCTCCCATTGAGGAGTGACGTCTAATTCTCCCCCACAAGAATCTGGATAGGTAAAATGATTTAATTGCTAATAGCTTATGGAGAAAGTGGTAAGTGATGCTCTGTGACTTTCAAAGCTAAACCTACGGAAGCCTAGAAGTTTCTGTCTTTGCTGATTACATTCCTCACTGTGGGAGGGAAACCAGCCACCAAGTAAAAAGTCAAAGTATCCAGAGACCACCCTGCTCATAGGAAGACCAAATGAGCCATGTGGAGAAACTACACGGAGGGAGATACCCAAACACTTCCAGCTGGGCCAGCCATGCCAACCCCAACAGAAGATACATGAGTGAAGAAGCCTTCAGAGGACTGCAGATGGAGCTGCCATTAGACAACAACCACATGAGAAAACCCCAGGCAGAACTGCTCAGTGGAATCCAGCCAGCCCACAGAACTGTCAGAGATATTCACAAATTATTATTTGAAGCCCTCAAGTTTTGTGGAAGTTATTTTTTACATAGAAATAAACACTGGAACACTCATTCTTTTAAAGACACATGTGATGGAATACAAAATATTATAAATAAATGGATACTGACTAAACTAGTGACTTCAAAAGTAATTTATTCTTTTATAGGAGCATCAACATAGACTTGTACATAATCAAAGGACAGTTTCTTTTTTAAGTAATGACTTTATTTTGAATTTATAATGTGTTTTAAATGTAGTACTTTGGGGGTGCCTGGGTGTCTCAGTCAGTTAAGTGTCTGCCTTCCACTCAGGTCACGATCCCAGGGTCGTGGGATTGAGTCCCACGTGCGGCTCCCTACTCAGTGGGGAGTCTGTTCTCCCTCACTTACCCCTGCCCCTCAGCTCACCTGTGTTCTCTCTTTCTCACTCTCTCTGTTTCTCAAATGAATAAAATCTTAAAAAAAAAAAAAGACTTAAAAAAAATAAATGCAACACTCTAAATGAATAACGCAGAATCAAAGAGAAATGGAAGATAAAAGAAAGTTCACAGTTTGCAGAGATTCAGAGAAACTTAGCGATAAAACTTGGAAACCTTAGGTCTCTAGATTCATTTTTTTAATCCTTGCTCAGAGATTGTTTTAAAAAATCAGTATTTCAGCAGATGATGAAATCACCATGGTATTATTTGACTACTAGATTACACTTCATACTGTCAGGTGAATCCAAGTATTATATAAATTGGACCTAACACTTCAGAAAACAGTACTATTTGTTTTTCTGATATGTTGTATTAAACTATATTCTTTGGTAATTTAAAAGCAAATACACTCACAGGAAAACTAATCTATGACAATAGGAATCAGAAGAGCAGTTACCTATAGGGTGGGGAGGGTATTGAAGATCTGAGGATCTCATTGACTGTAAATTACTCCTTAGTTAATAAATATAAGAACAAAAGGAAGGGAGAGATTTTGTTCTTTCACATAAGAAAATGACTTAACTGTTTTGCCAATAGTAGTGAATGGTTTGGGCTTAAATACCCTCTTTCTCTGTTTTTCAATTATGAAATGGATGGGTGAGGTCAAGGGTGTGTACATCTGTGTTCATAAAGTAAAGCTAACAAAACCTCTCAGAGACTAGATATATGTGACCACAAAACATTAGTGTTAGAGAGGGTCTGATAAGTCATTTAATCCAACTTTGTTTCATTTTACAGATAGTCTTGGCCTTACTACTATATCCAGTAAACAGCTGGGCTCTTAAAACTTGATGGAAAATGAATATGCTGAGCCATTGGCGGAGGTGAAGAAGCCCATTTAGTCTATGAACAAATTGGGCCAAGGATAAAAATAGGTTAAAGGTGAAATTCAAGAAGAGAGAAACCCAGGTAATGTCACCTTTTTTGTTTAACTAAAACATGAATTGGGTTTAAACATTCACTCTTCACAGTCTTCTGGTGATGGACCATAGCCTCTGGACAAAGCACCTGGGTTCTGAACCTCAGTTCTGCTCCTTGCCAGCTGTGTGACTAAGTGGGAAGTTGTATAGCTCTCTGTGCCCTAATTTCCTTATATGACAATGACATGATATTACCTACCACACAGAGTAGTTATAAGGATTAAGTGGATTAGCATCTCTGGAACACTTAGAACAGTTCTTGGTGTATTACAAGTGCCCATAAGTGTTTGTTTAATAAACAAAAACAAAACAACTTTTATAATGCATCAACATCAACATCTAGTTTAGTTTCTTCAGAGGACTGAATTTCAAGAGACCTTCTTTCCTTTTTTTTTTTCTTCTTACAGTAGTCTAGTCTGTTTAATTTGATATCAACTTTCTTGTTGTTATTTTAACAAATCAACCTTATCAAGTCTTTCTTTAGCATAAAATTTCCCTTTGTGGAAACGCAATACTATTTCCTTTACGTTATTTGGCCAGTTGGGGTGATACTTACTAAATGAGAAAGGAACAATAAGAACTAAACATTGTGTGGTATAAACACAGTAAGTGCTTGCTGGGCCCCAGTTCAGCAAGTGCGGGCAAGTAAACAGACCCACCTGAGAATAGCCCAGAAGCCAGCTACTTGCAGAATACAGTGGGCATTTGTCACTGTATTTTACAGAGAGAATGAGAACTTTGCCTAATCCAGAGGTTAAAGAGTTGCAACTATACTGTTTGAAACTGTCATCTTAAGATACTTGGAGACTTTGCGTTCTTTTCAACTTGAACTTGAGAGATCTGTGTTTTTAGTTTATAAATAAAATACTTCAATCATTCATGAAATCTCTCTTTTTCAGGAAGCATCATTAATACTAAATAGTTAAGGGGAAAAATTACAGAACATTTCTCAACAAATCTTTCATAGACACAGATTACATTTTACAGTGTCAGATGAATCCAAGGATTACATAAATTATACATAAGCCTTAACTCTCAAAGCAGCACGATTTATTTTTCTGATAGATCGTATTACGTTCTATGGCTTGGCCATTCAAAAGCAAATGTGGAAATCGAATCTATGGGGATAGAAATCAGAAGAGTGGTGACCGGGAGGGGGTTTGACTCCGAAGGGGCACAAGAGAACTATGTTAGGTTGTAGAAATGCACTCACTCTAGACTGGGGTGTACATTGCATGGGGATCGGAGTGTGACCTAGATACTCCCCACGCCCACCCCACTCCCCTGCCTTCTCCAGTGCTGGGATTGCCCACTTCCTTCTCAGTTTATCCTCTTCTTGCTCCTCACCCCCAACCCCCTGCTGGAACTGTTCAGCAGGAACACATCAGCAGTGGCCGCACAGCTTCCCTGCGTGCACACCTGGTCAGAACAGGACAGGAGTGAAATCCCTGATAAAAACATGTCTTGGAAATTGACACCGACACAAGCTGGGCCTCTCTCTGTGTTTTAAAAGTGTTCTGTTGGACTGCTTCATGCTAACAGACGTTTGATGGGCGCTGTTCCGTTTCTTCTATCCCGCTCCGAGAAGTGGTGGGCCACGTGAGGACGTGGCGATGACACTTCGCTTGCCTGCATGGGCTAAGCGTGTGTTTCAAAGATAAATACAAAAATCTCCAACTGAAAATCATGCATTTTCATTGAGACAGCTGATTACAGCCTCACCAGCAGGCCTGTGTGTTGATCCCCCATTCAGTAACACTTGGGATGTCTTTGTTCCAGCATTTTCCAGCACTGAAAACATAATGCAGAAGAAACTGCCAAATGACCACTCTCTGCTGCTGCTGCTTCATATATCCATATATATAAAGCATATATACAGATAGATATGTATACATCTTATATATACATAGGTGAAAAATAATTGTGGAGGGGGAAAATAAAGAGAGTAGGAATATAAAAGAAGACAAGAGACGTGTGGATCAACCAAATTTATATAATCTGAAATGGAGGAAGCCTTTGCACATAGTTTGTGGTTTACTTTTTTTTTGAAGGAAGTGAGCAACAAAACAAAAGGAGAAAGGGAAAAAAAAATGGCAATAGTGAACTCAACATTTCAGCCTAAGCTCTACCTCCCAGTGGTGGTCTGAGCCGTGCTTATGGGAAATCCGTGAAAATGGGTGTCACCGAGGGGAATATATTCCTGGCTATCCTCAGGACCCTCTAACCAAAACGTGCACTTTGAAGATAAAAAAAGACACATTTTGTCCCACTTTAAAACAATAATCCTGCAAGGAGAAAAACGTAATGTGAGTCTTTATAAACCAGCAAGCAAGCAGTCCCAACGGGCTCAAGCATCGCTAGCTACTGCCACGTTTCATATTAGGGCCCGGATGCCTTTTCAGGCCCCACTTCTCTGCTTTCTGCCTCTACATGGTGACCCTTGTTGTCACGCATGTGACACTCACATGAACACGAACTGCATTCACGACGGCCACCAGTGAATTCTAAGTGAGAACAGTTTAAAAATGTTTTTTTTCAAGACGAGTCAACACGTTGCAAACAAGCCCTATTTTAATGTAGAAACCAGACTGAAACACACCGGGAAGAGGGAATCTGACTCCCTCATACTCGGTGCTATGAGGATTGGGGGTGGGGGTTGCTGTCACAGCTAGGAGGCTCTCAGAGAAAGAGGGGTGGAATTCAAAGCCAACACCAGTTCCCCTGGGGTCTGTTGTAATCAGGAGACAAATGGTCTGTACTCAGTAGCATGTATTCATTCTGTTGCAAGAGGCTGCCAAAGCGAACTTTCCTACGCTTTTGTGGAAATACAGTATGAGTCTTTTTTCCCCTTTCGGGTTGCTTTAGGACAAGAATTTAAAAAAAAAAAAAAAAGCCTACTGCTGACAAACACTGCTTTGGGCATTTGACATTGGTCTTTGATCTAGTTACTCAGACAGTTCAAAATAAACAAATTAGGTGTTTACAACAAAAGACATTCCCTTTCAGCCTGTTCAAGTGCCAAGTGGGGTGGACAGTCTCCTCAAACAGAGCTGGGAAGTATCTCCCTCCCCAGGCCATAGGGCCGGTGTTGGGATTTGATTTCCCCACAGACATTAATAAATGAGGACCCTGCCTCTGTGAATTAAAAAAGTAAAGAAAACATGGGGTTGAAGGTCAACCAAGTCAAATCTATACCATCTGGAGTTGGACTGGGGACACTTTGGATAACTCAAGCTGAAGGCGTGTGCAGGGACGCCTCTTAGTTCTTCATGGGTGGTTTCGTGATGGGACCCGCACAGAAAAAGCATTCATTTTCATTTCTTGCCTGAGGACCATGGCACCCATCCAGTCCACACACCACACAGAAAAGGACAAAATCTTTATCCTATTATGTAAATTCAGCTGTTAAAAGTATTCTAACATTCCTCTCGAAAAGAGGAGGAAAATTGTGTGTCTCCATGTCATTTCTATTCATAAAAAAGAATGGTTTTGTTCCCTTGACTTAAGTGTCTGTTTTATTGCATTTGAAAACAGTACATCTTAGAAAAGAACTCTATGCCTCGATTTCTTCTTTGCGAAATGAAGTGTTTGTGCTATGAGATGATTTGTTAAAAGCTTACACGGTCTATGATTAATGAAGGACACCCTATAAATAGAATGTGTAATTTGCAGCATGTTTTTCTATTAGGGGATGCCTGGGCTCTGATGTTTAGAAAAGCAGGCACCATCTCGGCAACTGTGCCCAACAGCAGTGGGCTCTCTTTGAGGTATGCTTTGTCATATAAGGAATACATAAAGAATGTGCTGGGAAGTGCTGCCCTAAAATCATATTTCATCTTCAGCAAGCAATGGAGAGTGGGAAAGGGAAAGTGAACAGAGAAAAGGAAAGAAATCTGTTAGCACAGATCCAGATATCCCCTAGAATCGAAATGTCAGACTTGAAAATACCAAGTGAACCAGCTTGTCTAATATGTTACCATCCTGGCTTATAATTACCGGAAAGTAGTTATTTATCTGTTGTGTTCAGCTACCCTGTCAGTACTCCTGAGTTTAATTACCAGACTTCACTGAAAGTTCAATTTCCTCGGTTCCTTCCTCTTTTTGAAACAACATAAATTGAAATTTCTTCATGGTTTCTGTTCACTGTTTTGGCACACCTTCTCACATACACACACACCCCCTTCCCCCTCTGGGGAGGCTCTGCTCCCAGCTTCTCTCAAAGGAGGCAGCTGTTTGGCGAACTTTCAACCCCCACAAGGACTGTTTGGTCTATCAAAGTTCACAGCCTCTTGTCCATCAACTCAGTGAAAGAGAGAAGCCTCTCGAAGGGGCTGTTTGTTAGCTTCACCTCCATGGAGCACAAGAGCTTCGAACATCTGCTTGTGATGGTGCAGCCCAGCCAGGAAACTCTGAAGCACTCCAAATAAGGGGCCCCTGCAAGTAAAACAAACAGTTCTTACCATGCACTGCCCCCTTCACCTCCCAGGCCAGGGATCCTTCTAGTGAAAAAGATCTTACTCTAGGTGTGACTCCATGCAGTCCATTTAGTAGAAACAGATCCTTGATTGTCAGAGACAAGAGCTAGGGAGGGGTAGAGAACTTTGGGGCCTGGGATTACTGAATTAAAAAAAGAAAGAAACAACAACTAGAATTTAGATGTTGTAGGGGTGCCCGGGTGGTGCCATCGGTTAAGCTTCCGACTCTTGGTTTCTGCTCAGGTCATGATCTTAGGGTCCTGAGATTGAGTCCCGTGTCAGGCTCTGCAGTCAATGTGGAGTCTGCTTGAGATCCTCTTTCCCTCTCCCTCTACCCCTCATGCTTTCTCTTTCTCTCTCCAAAATAAATAAATAAATTAAAAAATAAAAAGAAAGAACATAGGTGTTGTATTCCCCACTCTTACCAGTGGTGAGACTGAATTCAACCCTGAGGAGAAACATGGATACTCAGGGCAAGATATCATCATTACAAGGTCTGATTAAGAATCTGAACTCGTCTTGTGGAAATCATCCTAAATCGAAGTAAATAATCAGAAGGTGGTGATGTTTGTTAAAGTTTATTTGTAGCTGAGCTCCACAGCAACTGAAATTTTCTTTCGTCAGTTTGTCGGACCCCGAGGTATAATTCTCTCCATCACCAAATGCTGTGGCCATGATTGAGCACAGACTTTGAATTCCAGCTCTGCTGCTCACCTCTTCTGGGACCTTGGGCAAATCACCTGACTCTTGTCATTGCTTCAGTATTCTCTATACAGTGGGATAAATAAAAGTTCCAACCATGTGGGGATGTTAGGTATCATAATATATAAATGTATTACATGCTGGATACTTAGAACAGTGTCTGACACATGATGGGTCCCCAGAAGGATTAGGTATTACTATTATTATTATTAATTACTATTACATTATTATTTCATTTTCTGTACCGTTTCCCCTTCCCCCCTAGTTCCTGGAATATTGACTTAATTTATTCAGAGTTAGCTTTCAATAAATACAGATTAATAACATATAGTGCAATGTTACAGGCATTCAGGGAGAACTAGTTCAATGACAAATATTTGGGGCAAATATTCTCATAAGTTCAACATCTAACAAAGTGACAGCAAACACTAATTTATGTGCAGTAAAGCTCCTCTACTTACAAGCAAGCATGGAAAATGGACAGAATTTTGTATATTTTACACAAATTTAGAATCTAAGGGTTTGTTGTCTGTATTAGCTTCTTAGAGCTGCTGTGACAAATGACCACAGCCTTGGCTTCAAACAACAGAAATTTATCTTCTCATAGTTCTAGAAACCATAAGACTGAAATCAACATCCCGAGAGGACCATACTCTCTCAAGATGTGCTTGGGCAAGAATCTACTCCTTGCTCTTCCAGCTTCTGCTGGCTCCAGGCATCCCTTGGCTTCTGGGTGCCTCACGCCAGCTCTGTCTCCAAGGCCATATTGCCTCCTCCTCTATGAACATCTGCGTCCTGTGTGTCTGTCAGAGTCTCCTCCCGCCACCCACCCCCCACTCTCCTCAGGATACTTGCCATTGGATTTAGGGCCTACCTGGATAATCTAGGATAAGCTCCTCTCCAAACCCTTAGTTTAATCACATCTTTTGCCATCTAAGGTATAACTCATAGGTTCTGGTGATTAAGAGGTGGGCATATCTCTTTGAAGGATACCATTCAGCCCATGCAATGTCGATTCCCAAAATATGCTGGGAATGATTATGAAAGTTGTCTATTTTATTTAACCGAGGGCAAGTAATGGATAAGTTTATAAGGAATATTACATACATACATATGTGCCCAGCCACCAGCTTTTCTCCATTGGAGTGGGAGGGAGTTTTTATTTTTGTCATTGGGAGAAAATGTGCTTCACTGGATGAGAAGCCAAGGTAAAGGGGAAGAAGGACAAAAAAAAAAAAAAAAAAGGAAAAAGGAAAGAAGATGGCAGGATTTCTATATCACCTCCCATGAACTGGTTTTCATTCTACTTGTAAGAAAAAAAGATACAAAGCAAAAGGCCATGAAAGGTCATGTGATTCCTCAGGCCAGTGAAAAGGACCTCATGAATGCCCCGTGCCCAAGGAAAGCCGCGCCAGAGCCCAGCAACCATGAGTGGGACAGAGCGACAGAGTGAGCCGTTCCCTCTGCTTCTGTGCAGAACCAGCAGAGCTCCTGCTTCCCGAGATTCCAAGTCTTGGGAGTGTCCTGCAGAACCTCCCTCGTGTTAGGTAGAACTGATCTCCGGATATGCTAGGGCACTGGCAAAACAATGGAAATAAGCAAGCAAACAGGGCCAAAGAAGAAGGGCTAGAGGCAACTTTCGTGAGGACATAAGAGATCCATCCCACTAGACGCCTCCACGAAGATCTGAGGGCTTTTATTCAGATGGGCGAAAGCCTCCTAGTGTGTGGGTGGAAGTCACGCTGCAAGTTGACATTTGCATAAACATCTCCCTGCTTAGAGAAGGAATTGAGGAATTGAACAAAAAAAAAAAAGAGGGGGTGGGCGATTGAGGACACTTTATAAACTCTATAGAAGACTGAGAAACTGGAAGAAACATTTTGACAAACTGGATGTATTCGTTTTCTATTGCTGCTTTCCAAAAAACTTACAGCTTAAAATAACACTCATTTGTTATTTCAGTTCCGTGACTCGGCTGGGTTCTGAAATCATGGTGGTGTCAGAACTGTATTCCTTTCTGGAGGCTCTGGGGGAAAATCCACTTCCAGGCTCTTTCAGGTCGTTGGCTAAATTTAGTTCTGTGTCGCTGAGGGATTGAAGTCCTCTTTCCCTGCTGGCTGTTGGCTGAGACTTCTAGTTACTGTCCACATTCTCATGTGTCCACTGTCCACTCCTGACTCACACTGTCCGCTCCTGACTCATGACCTCCCCCCAGGTCCAAGGAGTCTCCCCAATGGCACATCTAAGCCTTCTTGATTTCTCAATCTCTCCCCTTGTCTTTTCCTTTTAAAGGCTCCTTTTATGCTGAGAACAACCAGATAATCCAGGATAATGTCCCTATGTTAATTTCAGAGAATTAGTAACTTTAGTTCCATCTGGAAAGACTCTTGCTATGTGAGAGAACATACTTATGTGTGTAATGCCAGGAGGATGAGGGCATGCGGGCCAGAATTCTGGCTACCCCACTTATATCTTGCAGTCAAGGCCTTCCTCCCAAGCAGATCTTTGGGGTAATAATCAGAAGACCATGTTCCCGTTTCCCCTCTACTGCCAACTAATTTGTCGACGGGAAGCCACTGTCCTGTTTGGGGACTGGTTTCTTTTTTAACTGTAAGTGAAGGAGTCTGAGTAGATGCCATGTTAAGTCTCTCGTTGCTCCAAAATTATATAACTCTCTTGCTCCAGTATTGAAAGATTACAACCTATTATCAAATCTGTGGTGCAAAATGTATTTTTTTCAGCCAAGGGCTGAACTGTTTTATTGTCAATGCCATCATCAAGTGCTGCCAACCTGTCTACAAGCTGTGCTTTTATGATCCATAACCCTGGCAGTGTATGATAGGATAAGCATACCGAAGAGGTTCCTTTAGAAAAATCACTGAGTAGTCATTCAGTAAAATCATTCAGAATAAAGGTTGGAGCTTTGTGAGTGTAAGCTTTCTCAGCATTGGTTACTTTTGTGCAAAACAGTTCATACGGAGTTTAAGTGCAACCCAGTTTTTAAGGAGAACCTCTGCTTACAGCACAGCACAGGGGCAACCTACAGATACTGCAATGAACTCCTCCTACCCATAGCATTGAACTTCTACCATAGGTCTGCCTCAGATGCCCAGGCTCAGACAAAAATTACCCAAAGGATTACATTTTGTCAGAGCTTGAAGTCTAAAGCATTACCTCAAATCTTTTGACTTCCCAATAAGGCTTTAAAAGATCTAAATATCTAATCCTATCATTCATGTCTATCACACTAACAAGATTTTTGGTGGCTCTTGACATGCCAAGTGTATCAGTACAGGATTCACAGGAAGGACCCCATCTTTCAGGTTCTGTCTCTCTCTTTCTCAATTGCTCTCTATTGCTGTGACCCTATATCCATATCTACATCATTTTCATCGTATTCTGTATCCATAATGTTCTTCAAAGACTAAAGAAATTAATATTGTCATGAATTTTCCTAAAAGGTTATGAGTAGTTACTGAAATTGAACTATTCATATTTCATGGTACTAAATCACACTTCCTAAAGACTCATATCTGAGACCAAGAACTAAACTAAATTTCGTTCATTCCATAAATATGTATCGACTGCCTACTATGTACCGTGTTTATTGTGAGAGAGAAAACGATGAACAATAGTCCTTAAGCTTAGAACTTGCATTCCAGTAGAAGACATACAATAGACAAATAAATCAAAATGCTACCACGAAAAACGAAGCGAGTAAGGGAATCGAGTGTGACTGGAGAATAGGACTTTTTAGAACAAGTGCTATCTGTCACGGTGACGAATGAAACAGGAGTGAACATCGTGAGTATGTGGTGCAGGAAGATTCCAAGCGGAGAGCCTGGGAGGCAAGTTCAGAGGCCCTGGAGTAAGATGTGTCTGGCATATTCAAGGAACACCAAGAAAGCTAGTGTAATTCCAGGGCAGAGAGTTAAGAGTTGGAGAGGGAAGAAAAAGAGTTTGAAGGAATGGCCAGGGTCAAATCATATAAGCCTCTAATAATGAGTTTGGATTTTATTCGAAGGGTAAAGAAGCCAGGGAAGAAAGTCAGTGAAAACCGAGGAATGATGTGACTTGATTTACAATTTTGAGTTAACACTTGGCTGCAGCTGGAGGATAGAGTTCAAAAGTGAAAGCCAGAAGGCAAGTGAGAGTAGTTACTATGTAGCAAATATAAGCTCAGGCAAGAGATGGACCAGGGAGATCGTTGTAAAAACGTGATCAGGTTTGGATATATTTTGAGGGTTTTGCTGACATGTCTGGCTAATGGAATGTATGTGGGAAATGAGGAAAAGAGAGAATATTGAAAGCCCTTCTTTGACTAGTATAGGGTAACTGTCAATCACATCTTCAAATGTAAACTTCAGTCTTCTCTGTAAGAAAGGAGGATTTGCTAGTTTTCTTCATTGTCAATCCCCTTGGGAGGACTTGCTCATGTCTACATGTGAGGATATAATGATGGATTGCCTGATAGTACGGATCTATGCCCAAGGCCTATGAGCATTATGGAGCAGAAAACATCATGATCCATTTTATGCACATAGGGGCTGCATTGAAGGAGAGAGTCCTGCATTACAGCATACACTCTGCCTTTTTCTTCTTTTTTAAATATTTTATTTATTTATTTGAGAGAGAGAGAGAGTAAGTGAGTGAGAGAGAGCACAAGCTTGGGCAAGAGGCAGAAGGAGAGAGAGAAGCAGTCTCCCCACTGATCAGGGCTCCATCCCAGGATGCTGAGATCATGATCCGAGCCAAAGGCAGACACTTAACTGACTGAGCCACCCAGGTGCCCCTCTCTGCCTTTTTCAAGGCAGTTTCCTAAGGCAGCCATAATGAGGGAGGGCAAATAGCCATTTTACTTTGAACTTTAAACTATATGACCTAACTGTGTCAGCTTGCAACCAGACTGGCATTGGCAAAATAAAATGGAGTAAGTTTTAATAAAGGTTGCAGATGTTTCACAAGTATACCTTTAGGAGAAAGTAACACTTATTTGCCCCTCGCCAAGATTCCTTTTAGATCAAGATTTGAAGTTTTTACCATCCTGACCCTTAATGTTTATACCTGTTCAAATTTTGGTATTAAATATATATGAAATACTACAAATGAATAGTTTATGTATTACAATCCAGGAATACTCAGCTGTATAAATTCCTTTAATTTTTTTTTTTTAATTTTCAGATTTGTGTGAAGGTGCAGTATCAACTATTTTATTTGTTCCAATTAATTTAATAAAACAATACTGAGTTCTCACTGTAGGCTAGAATCCGTTTCGATTCTAAAAATACAAATATGAGCCCAGCAAGGTCCACATGTAGTTAAGCAAGAAAGATACATAAACAAATACCTATATTAGTATACAGTTTCAAAATAAAAGCATGAATGAAGTGCTACAGAAATACTGATATATAGGCAATAATTATTATTTGGGTGAATGTCTCAGGCAGAGTGAATTGAAAAAGCTGACATTTGAGTTGGACCACAAATGCTTAGAGTAATAACAAAGACAAAAAGAGACAGCGTGTACTGTATGTTGTGGCCTTTGTTGGTAGTGCCAGATCCATGGTGGAGGGGACTGGATAGCACGATGCTCAAGAGTATGGTCTCTGCACATGCAGCCTCAGCTTCAACCCCAGTGCTACCACTCACCATCTGTCAATGGGCAGTCTCCGTAATCACTGTGTGCCTCTGTTTCCCCATCTGTAATACTAGAATTACAGCTGTTTCATAGAGTTTTATAAGGATTAAAATTTTTCTTAACACATACTACCTTGTTAAAGATTTTATTTATTGATTTGAGACAGAAAGACAGAGAGAGAGAGAGCACAAGGAGGGTCAGAGAAAGAAGCGGACTCCCCACTGAGCAGGGATTCTGATGCGGGACTCGATCCTGGGACTCCGGCATCATGACCTGAGCTGAAGGCAAACGCTTAACCAACTGAGCTACCAGGTAGGTGCCCACATTTACCACTTTTTAAAAGGATTTATTTATACTTTTTTTTTTTTAATTTTAGAGAGAGAGAAGGAGAAAACATGAGCAGGGGAAGGGAAGAGGGAGAGAGAGAGAGAGAAATCTTCAAGCCGACTCACAGCTAAGCACAGAGCCCAAAGTGGGGCTTGTTATGGGGCTTGACATGGAGCTCAATCCCACAACCTTGAGATCATGACCAAAGCCAAAAGCAAGAGTCGGACACTTACCCACCTGTGCTACCCAGGCACCCCAACATTTACTCCTTTGAAATAAACCTTTTAGTACGCAGAGCTTTACAATGTCTCTTATGATTATAGCATTAAAAAAAGCAGGCTAATATTTTCTCATGTAAGCCAAGCTAATGAAGAAGGACAGACAGTTTTTATGGAGTGATTTAGGCTTTAAAAAATGATTTTTGTTTCTCTTAATGTCGAAAATTAAGACTGAATTTAACAGGATGGAAACTTTCGTTTCAAATGGCCGTATCTGTGGTTAGTTACTTCTAATGAGGTTTACGTGATAGGTTTAGTGACTAAATGGGTTGTGTGGATTCACCCTGCTCTTGGCCACAGACAGAGCCTTCAGCCCTCGCTAACCAGGAGGCAAATGGATCATGAGGGAGGCTGACCACACAGTGCAAACCTATCTGCATTAGTCATCAATTAGCCCCTAGAAAAATAACTCAAAGTCATGCCCTAATGGCACCAAGGCAGTGATGTCATTTGAATGAGTGAATTTAATGCTTTAAAAATTATAAATTGAGCTACGCTGTTCTTATGCCTGGGAAAGAGCCCATATTTGAATTGTAAGAGAGAAATTCTAGGTGAGATTCTTCTATGCTTACTGCATACTAACTCATATCAACGCTAACTCGTATTTTACAAAGAAACTCTTACGACGGCTTTATCATATTCTCCGTTCCAAAATGATCAAATACCGAACTTGAGAATCTGGAGCAAGATGGAGTGTGGGGTCGTGGTGCGAGGCTGCCATAGACAGAAACGGACAGGGAAGAGAGACATGACTAGGTTTTTTGCCCTGGTAAAGCTCAGCCTGATGATGGGCGGGGAGACTGAAAAACAAAGGAGAAGCAGCTCACATGAACCCATCATTCCATGCTTCTTCATCGACTCTCTTCTCCTCTCTTCACTTGGCAACCGCGGGACATTCTTCAGTTGCCAAAGCAGAGACACAGCCAACACGTCCTGGGCCAGAAACACATTTACATGACAATACGACACTGGCTGTTAAGGAAGAACAGCCCGGTGAGCTGGAGATGCCTTGCCTGCCACCGCTTTGCTGAGTTTAAACCGTCCTTCGTGCACCATTTATTCTGAATACATTTGAGGGCAGCTGGAACCACACTGGTGAGTGAGCCTGAATACGGAGAGAGGCGAAGGAATGACATTTTCCGGGCAAACATGGAGACTTGGCGGCCAGAAACAGCAGCAGCTGCTACAGATGCCCACGGTGTGTCTGGCAGCGGGCACACGTGGGCTGGCGTGGCCGTGCTGTGGGCAGGGCTACCCCAAGGAGGAAGCAGTCCACTCCCACAGATGCTCTAGCACCCAGCTTCTTCTCTGGGCGAGCTGGCTTGCTGAGACATAATAGGAAGAGGGAAGGGGGTGCAGGGGGAGGGAGGGAGATTGATTTAGAATGCGGTGGAGGCCACATTGTGCGCAGCATTCCAAATCTGAAGAGGGGAGCCGGCATGCCGCTTTTTCTCTTCAGAGCAAGCTGTGCACACCTCCTTTGGAAACTAAAAGATACTGCTTTATGTTCAGTGACCTTAAAGAAACTCTACTTTGGTAGCTTTGATTCAAGAATTCTTTGCCAGCCACTATGGTTTGAAATCATTAATGATCGGGACAAGTGTCAAAACATTTGACTGGCTGTCCCAAACATTGAGAGTTTAAAAATACAGTCTTGTGGGTTGAAAAATGCCATTTAGGTGTCAGTTAACCTTGAGGACTTTCTGACCGCTGTCCTCTAAAAGAGTTCATGAAAATAGAAACAAAGAGAATCAAAACGCACCTAACTCTCCGCAGCTGCAAACCCCATGAAACAGCGTATCAAAGGACCGGCTCCAAGTCAGGCTGACATTTGAAGAACAGCAGGGCTGACATCAGGTGCGATATCAAAGAACACAAAAAAGGAAGTCAGGCAATTGCAGCCTTACCTGGCCTTTACTAGGAAAGAAAACCTGGAAAATCTGAGGCATCCATTTCTCAGTACGTTCATAGCAGGTCAGACGCTTTCAGATACCACCGAGAAGTTACGGAAGACCAGTTGCCATGTGGACTTTCATTCAAGAGCCACTTAGTGAGACACTACTATGGACCCGGCACAGAAGGCTGGGACAGAGGTGCAAAAGAGAGACCCGATTACTGACACACATACGTGGATATATTATACGCAGGTGCAGATGATAGAGGTCAGGTATCTCTATATCTATACAGATACAATTATGTATATTTCCATGATTTCAAAAGAGTGCTATAGAGATTCCCAAAAAAGAGAATGCCGTGCTTTTAGAATGACATTGAGAAGAGAATAGATAGAATTTTTAAGAATCCCTCCCTGGAGGAGGAGGCCAATAAATAATAATGGCAACAGTAGGGGAAGGTGCCCGGGTTTTTGTAGATCATGAAAAGAAGATTGTGCCATTAAAGGAGAGAGCATATAAAAGAAGTCAAGGGGATGTGGTGAATTCAGCTCCACCTGTGTCTGTCCGATCTGCATAGGGGTCCTCCAAAATCATCAATGGCCTGAACTGAGTTGCATTTCCTTTTGTGCCCCATCCTTATAACACTTGAATAGCAAAATGAACAGAAAAGACGCAAGAACAACAAAAAAAGTGATTTGCTTATATCAAGATAAAGCATTTAGGACACCTGAGAGTTTTGGGCAATCGGGCCAGACACTTGGACTTCTTCTGTCTTGATACCCTCCTCCACTCATTCCTCTGATTTAATTGCTAAAAGCGTGAGCCCAAAATCTGCCCAAGTTGAAATTCTACTACTTGCTGGCTGGCTGGTCCTGATAACGTGCTTGGTCTTCGTATGGCTCTGCCCCTCCTCTGAGAAATGAGATAGAGCTGATGAGACAGTGCGATGCTGCACATTTTTTTAAAGCTTGAAACAATGGCTGGGACACAGCCAGTGCAGTTACTTTCTTTCCCTCCTCTTATTCTTCTATTCTGTGTTGGGGGTGGTGGTGGGGGGGGAAGCAGCTTTGGATTGAGAAGATCTAGGTTTCTATCTTCGTGCTGTCATTTATTATCTGTGCTTTCTTGTGAAAATCCCCTGACCTTCTGAACTTAACTTTCCCTAACCATAAATTGCAGATGTTGGTAATGCATTGCTTATTAGGATGTGGTGAGAGTGAGCAAAATGTTATGTGTGTTGGCTGTTCTCCATTTGCTCCTCCAGATCCACTTTCCCACCTTAGACACCTTTCTGTGCCCTGGTTGACATTTATCAACTAAATCTATGGACAGCCTTGCCCTCTGCCTTCTGGCTTAGCTTGGTGAATAGAAGACAGCAAAGGAAATTTAGGAAAACAAGGGAGTGAGGTCAGCGTATTTATTTCTCCTGCTGGTCTCCCTGCTCCGTCCCTGGGGCAAATTGCATCAATCTATAGAAGGTTGCAGTTCGACTTAAGTAGCCCCTTTTCCTTCTGGATTCTGCGAGGGACTCCCTACCGTGATGCCCTAAGTGCAGAGGTAAGAAAGGCGTTCCCTTGTTGCTAGTCCGGAAACAATGCATCATTCCTCGGTTGTTTCTCTGTGATCCCAAAGACCTCTTTGTAAATTACCCCTTTACTCAGTTTTCCTCAGTTAGCCCTATTTGAGCATGACACCCATTTCTTTCTAGGATCCTGATGGCTACAATAGGTAACTTCCCTGGCACTGTGCCTGTATCCTAATAAGTGAGAGTCTGTCCCTAAAAACAGTGCCTGCCAGTAAGGTCCTCATCCAGTCTCTGGCTGTGGGGTGGTGCTAACATTAAAAGAGAAGAGTCCTGACATGAAGCCAAGCAATAATGTAGAATCTTTGAAAAAGTGGGAAAATAACATTTCCCAAAGTAGAAGAACCCATAATCTTTCTTGGAAACTCAGACCGGAAACCAAATCTGTTATCCGTGAGATTTCTATTTCTGTTCCTATGTGTTGCCACCTGTCTGCTGCTGATGCAACAGTGCTCTGCTCATCCTTCTGTCCTTTGGGCAATCCCAGAGCCCTCTAACTCATGAGAAAGAAGAGCAAGTTTGCTTTCAGTCACAGATCTGCAAATCCTCTCTCTCCAAAGGAGTTTCCCCCAAAGCCACAGGTTGGATGATTAGGGAGAAACAACACAAGAACAATCAGAAGTTGATGTTAAATCCTTTAAGAAGCAGCACTGCGGTGCCTGTGTGGCTCAGTCTGTTAAGTTTCTGCCTTCGGCTCAGGTCATGATCTAGGGGTCCTGAGGTAGAGCCTCAAGTTGAGTTGGGATTCCTGCTTGGCAGGGAGTGTCCCTCTCCCTCTGCTCCTCCCCATTGCTCACGCACTCACTCACATGCTCTGGCACTCTCTCTCAGTAAATCTTTTTTTTTTTTTTTTTTTTTTTTTTTTAAAGCCAGCATTAAAAACTTCATCAAGGCTTTACATGGAAGGAAAAGTATCTAGATTTGTTTTCCTACTTGTAACAACTCCACTAGCATCTCCTTTAATTAAAAATCAAAATATTCACATTTTGGTCCACCAAAAACATAAGTATTAGTATTTTTGTGAGGCACACTTTTCCTACTGTGTTTTATTTATTTTTCCTGAGCTCCTTGGCTTTTTGCACCTCCACTGGCTTCAGTTGGTGTTCATTCTTTGTATTCAAACATGCTTTTCCTAAGCTTCGTGTTTCATTAGCCTTATGCCAAATACCAAGTATTTTCAACTCAGATTCTTAAATGTATGCAAGATATTAAATTGCTAGTGCTGTTTCCATAACCCTTGACACTGCATATTTAACAAGGGCTTAAAAAAATTCTAGTAATTGTCCCTGGTTGTGAGAAAATATGTCTCGTAGGCCAGCCACTTAAAATGTAAGTAGTATTTCAAATCATTAGCATTAACATGCTCCAGTGTAGTATTTCTTTTATATGTTAATATTAGCAATCTCTTTGGATGTTTTGTAGTCTTTTTCTGCTTCACAAATGTTTTTGCTTACATATTTTAAGAATTGTAAAGCTCAACAATGCACAGATAATAAATACTGATGTCTCTGTTTTGTTTAAAATCTGTAAACTCTGATTCTCCCTTCACTTCAGCCATGTCCTTGGTGGCTGAGAGCCTTAACCTTCCAAGTGCCTTGTGTGAAGCAAGATGGTTTGTGTTCCTTCATAACAAAACTGACACACAGTAATAATTACAAGACAGCGTTCTTTTCCTTAAAGAGTTAAAGGCATGTAATTTGTCCTCAGGAACCTATAGCTTGCATCCCCAAGATTATTCTGATGTGTTAGTTTACTAAGAAGAACTAAATGGGGGGGGGGGACGCCTGAGTGGCTCAATCGGTTAAGCATCTGCCTTCAGCTCAGATCATGATCCCAGGGTCCTGGGATGGAGCCCTGAATTGGGTGCCATGCTCAATGGGAAGTCTGCTTCTCTCTCTGCCCCCTCCCCCTGCTCTTGCTCTCTATCTAAAATAAATAAATAAAATCCTAAAAAAAAAAAAAATAGAAGAAGAAGAACTAAATGGTTACTGACAGATGAGGATGAGGTAGTGCTATGGGGAAAGCTATGTTTTTCAATTTGGGGCTCAATGTTTTCTTTTCCTCTTTTTTTTTTCATTATTTGTTTTAATTTCTTTTAATGCTGATAAAGCTGAATCAAGATGAAAAACAACCAGTAGGATTAAGACCCCTCAGCTCTCCCTCTCTTGTACTTCCAGCATTGATCAGTGCCTCGAATGTTTGGCTGTGGAGCAGCCATAATGGGTTTTCAACTCTGTGCAGTCAGGAAATTTCTCTAGGGGGTTGAATCAGTTCACAGACAAGCCTGAGCTTATTTTGAAGAGTCACTAAAAAGCCATTGCATAAAACAATATCTTGGAATCAAAAGGTAAAGGTACTCTAGATAGAGCATCTCCTCAGTGTAACACTAATAAAAAAAAAAAGTCTCAATATAGCCAATTATTTGTTTGGGTGGAGTTTTTTGTGTACACTTTTAAAATATACATTCTATCATTTTTAATAAAAATATTATTACATATTGATTAGCATGGTGGCCAGTGTCCAAAGAAGAGAGATTCTGAGTGCTGCTGTGTATAGTGAACTGCTGACTTGTCAGTCACCATTCCTTATAGACAAGAGGAGGGAAATTGCAATCTTAAAATAATTTTTTAAAAAATCTGCTGTCATTTTCCACTATAAAACTGTTATAGTGACTTGCTACATAAAAGATCTGATGGTGGCCCTCATTCCCTATCTAAACCCTGTGTCTGCCAGCCAAGCCACCTGCTAATTTTGATGGGGAATCATCCTATCACTACAAAATTTAGCATCATAACACAAATAAATGGGTCCAGTGATTATAGCAATAAAGAAAGGAATCTAAGAATAATTTTGGAGCAAGCTGGTCTGCTCAATGCATTTCATATAAATAAGAGTTGGTGGAAAGAGTACAGTGGAAAGACTACAGATTCTGAAGCAAGAAGGAGTTGCAAATTCTAATTCAGCTCCTTATTTGCTCTATGATACTAAACAAGTCGTGTAAATTGAGTCGGCTTTCTCATCAATCAAATAGATGACAATACATATGAGGACTGACAAAATGCTTGCAGAGTCAGTGCAGAGGTCAACACTGGAGATGCCAATAAACAGTTATTCTGGTAAACTATATATATACATATATATGTATATCTATACACACATATATATGTATATAGTGACTTGCTACATAGAAGATCTGATGGTGGTTTTTTTAGTTTTTATTGCAATGTACTATAGATGAGAAGAGTTCTCAAGAGGAAAATGTTGATCCCAAGCATACAAAATCTGCTTATCTACTATGGACTTTCTTTCCCTTTCAGGATTGTCCTGTACTTTTTCTTGACTTCAGTCTACAGGCTTGTTCTTCTTTGCTTAGACGAGGGAAGAGCTCTGTTCTCTCTGCCAGTTGGAACACCTTCATGATGACCTTTCCTTGAACTGTTCCCCTAGCACAGGAAAGACTCCATTATCTCCCACAGCAAGAATCATACTAGTCTTCCTCTCAGCTCCTACACAGTGTTGGCCTCCTGGCCCAAATTCTGAATCCAAAAAGGAGAATTGGTGGCCTTATTTTTCCTCTGATTAACTTAACTCAGTCAATATTATTCACTCTTGATTAGCAGTTGATTCTACTTTACAACATAAATAAATCAATTGTGAAAGAGAAGATATACTCTTCCAGATAAATCATCTGGTTAGGCGCTCCAACTGTGGCCAACCCCTCTGGGTCACCTGGGTTCCCTGTTTGCTGGCTGTGTGATTGTGAGCAAATGATTAATTCCTCTCTTCTAACTTGCCTTACTTGAAAAAGGAGTATAAAAATAGTACCTACCCTTTAGAATTGTGGTGAAAATTAATGGGTTACAATATATCAAAAGAGAGTAGAACATACAGTAAATGCCATGTAAGTGTTGGCTATAATTTTCCAGGAAAGTTCCACTGAACTAATTTCATAGTACTTATATATATATATTTTTATGTTATATATATATATATATATATATATATATATATATTCCATAGTTAACTATAAATATATATATTCATATATATATTTTTCAGTTAACTATGAAATATATATATTCATATATATATTCATATTCATATATATACACACACACACACACATACACACTCAACTATTAGGGTGTGTAGTTAAGCTGGCTGACTTAGTGTAATTGAATCCTTCATCCGTCTCCATGGCCAGCCTGGTCTCACAAAGTGAATGTGCTTGAAGAGGGGTGATTCTTCAACTGTTTCTTTCTTCATTGGGCTGGTTGCCTTGAGGGCTTTCTTCTCAATCTCTCTTCACTGCAAAAGCCCAAAATGATGTCTTTGCAATAAAATCCAATCTGTATCTCTTTTCTTTTTCTAGTTTTATTGAGATATAATTGACCTGTAACATTATATAAGTTTAAGATTTGCAGTGTGATGATTTGATGTATGTGTATATTGTGAAGTGAAAACTACAATAAGGTTACTTAACAAACATACTGTCATCTCACTTAGTTACAGTTGTGTGTGTGTGTGTGTGTGTGTGTGTGAGAACTTTCAAGACCTACTCTCTTAGCAACTTTCAAATGTACAAGTCTGTATTGTTAACTGTGGTCACCATATGATCAGAACATTACATCTCCAGAATTTCTCTTAAATTGGAAGTTTGTGCTCCTCGATTTTCTTCACCAGGTTCCTGCACACCATCCCACCCTGGCAGTGACCAGTCTGCTGTCGCTATGAGTTCAGTTTTGGGTTTTTTCAAGTTTTGTTTTGTTTTGTTTTATTTTTTTAAGATTCCATGTAAGTGAGAACATATAGTATTTGTCTGACTTATTTTACTTAGCATAAGGACTCCAAGGACTATAAGTGTCTTTAAAAATGACAAGATTTTCTTCTTTTTTATGGCTGAAAAATGTTCTATCCATCTGTGGACACTTAGGTTGTTTTCATGCTTGGACTATTGTAAATAATGCTTCAAAGGACATGGGGGTACAGATATCTCTTTCAGATGGTGATTTCATTTGCTTTAGCTATGTACCCAGAAGGGGGATTGCTGGATCATTTTTGTCATTCTATTTTTAATTTTTTGAGGAACCTCTATATTATTTTCCCTAATGGCTATACCATTTACAATCCCACCAACAGTTTATAAGCATTCCCTTTTCTCCGTATACTTGCCAGCACTTGTTATTTCTTGTCTTTTTTTGTAATAGCTGTCCTGAAAGGTATGAGGTGAGATTCCATGGTAGTTTTGACTTGCATTTCCCTGATGATGTGTTCTGTTGCACACCTTTACATGTTCCTACTAGTCAATTCAATATCTTTTTTGGAAAAATGTCTATTCAGGTTCTTTGTCCATTTTTAATTGGGTTATTTTGGGGTTTTTTGCTACTGAGTTGTATAAGTTCCTTACTTATTCTGGATATTAACCCCTTATCAGATATATGGTTTGCAGATATTTCTCCCACTCCGTGGGTTGCCTTTTCATTTTATTGATTGTATCTTTTGTTATGGAGAAGCTATTTATTTGATGTCGCCCCATTAGTTTCTCTTTTCTTTTTTTGCTTGTGCTTTTGGTGCCACATCCAAAAAATCATTACCAAGAACAAGAAGCTTTTTCCCTGTTCTGTTCTAGGAATTTTATGGTTTCCAGTCTTACATTTAAGTCTTTATCCATTTTGAATTAATTTTTGTTAATGAAATAGAGATCCAGTTTCATTTGTTTGCAGTGAATATCCAGTTTTCCTTTTATCACTTATTGAAAAGACCATCTCTTCCCAAGTGAGTGTCTGTACTCCCTTGTCAAATGTTATTTGACTATATATGTGAAGGTTTATTCTGAACTCTTAGTTTTGTTCCATTGGTCTATATGTCTGTTTTTGTGCCAAAACCATACTGTTTTGATTATTATACCTTTATAGACAGTTTGAATTTAGGAAGTGTGTTGTCTCCAGCTTTTTACTTCTTTTTCAGGATTGTTTTGGCTATTTGGGGCCTTTGTGACTCCTTTTTAGGATTGTTTTTTCTAGGTCTGTAAAAAAAAAAAATGCCAATGAATAGGGACTGCATTGAATCTCTACATGACTTTGGGTAGTGCTGACATTGTAACAACATTAATTCTTCCAACCTATGAACATGGGATATCTTTTCATTTAGTTGTGATATCTTCAGTTTCTTTCATCAAAGTCTTAGATTTCAGTGTAGATATCTTTCACTTCCTTGGTTAAATCTAATCCTAAGTATTTGATGCTGATATAAATGAGGTTGTTTTCTTTCTTTCTTTTTCAGATAATTTGGTGGTAGTATATGGAAATATAACTGATTTTTGTAGGTTGGTTTTGTATCCTGCAACTTTCTTACATTGTTGGGTCTGTAGACTACACTCATTAGTTGAGTGGGGCTTCAAACTTGTGTCCCTGCCTGGAGAGGAGGTGGAATCATCTCCGCAGAGGATAAAATCTGTTGACAAGGGACTCGGTCAGATAGAGGGGCTAAGTGGGCTACCTGGCCTCTAGTTGACTCTGGAGATAGGCAGGTCTGCTGGGATCTCTGTTTGGGTTCCACTGCAAGCCAGAATGCAGTACTCCCAAGATCTGACTGCTGGGTCATCTAAGACTTGTCCCCTTTCTCTGTCTCTATCTGATCCTTAGAAGTTAAGCCCCACCAATTCTCTCATTAATTCTCTGGAGGCAAAATCTGAGTCGTCCTCCTTAGACACATCCTGCAACACTAGGGGATTGGATGTCCACCTTGGACTCCCTTAAAGTCCACTGAAGTCCACTGAAGAAACCATAGGCTCAGGGTGGGGGGTGTTCTCGGTATAGTGCTATAGTGCTATGGTATGATGGCCTAAAGGGTGGGGGTGAGGTGATGCAGTCAAGATGTAGCTGTTCTGCTCACTCTTCTCATACAGCCCTTCTCAGTCTTTGTTGTGTGGAAGGATGCCTAACCTCACCCCCAGGTTCTGGGATTTTCTCAGGGGTGCCTTGTCCATAGACTGTTGCTAGTTGTTCTTTCTCTGAAGAGAGCTCAAGTTGAGAATGACCTGTGTCAATATCTTGATGATATTATGCCAATCCATATCTTGAAGGTCACAGGCTCTTCTTTACTATTCGGGAAGAGACCAGCCCTAGCATTCCCTTCTCCCACTTCACTTTCAGGAAAAAGCAAAGAGATTCGTCAGATTAGGGCCACAGTTCCTGGGATCAGAGTTTTGGAATAGATAAGAGAACTAACCAGGAGTGTTTGATTTCCAACACCCTTTGGACTCCATGTCTTGATAGCATTTCTTCTTTCTTCTCCCAAAGGTTTATCTGTCTCCTGCCTGATAGGGGCTTTCTTATTCTCAGAAGGCTCACATGTCTTTGGTTTATCAACTTATTCTCTTCTCCAGGTTTTGGAGCTGAGCTGACATACTGACTGTAGGGGAGCCACATATCTTCTGTGGTTTGCACAGAACTTTTAACATTTGAGTTAATTGCCAACATTTAAACCTGGGGAGATTCCACATAGAGGTTTAATTTGAGGCATCTCTCAAAAAATGAGAGGCTCTAGCAAAATTGGGCCCAGCTTCTTTTATGATAATAATGGCCTGGAGCTGAGTGTGGCTATCCCATATTGACAGGCCTTGCATATGCCAGAGCTTCTACCACTCCTGATTATCTCATCCCATAAGCTGCATTCATTTATATAAATTATCAAGTCCCTTAGACCCACTCAGTTATTGGACTTCCAATTGAAGAAGAACCATTCTCTCCCTTGGTATGCTTTTCACCTTCTCCACCTTATCCTCTTCTTCCTCCATCATTTACTTCTTCCCTTCTTCTCTGTCCCCTTCTCTTCTAACCATGAGATAGCCTGAAGAGCCATGATAAGAAATGAGCCTGAGGAAAAGATGCAAATGAGACTGATTTTAATTCAAAGATTATGGTCCATTTCATCCAAACTAAAAGAATCTTCAGCCATACCAGCTGTCTAAGATAAGGTAGGTCACAGGAACGACCTTTTCTGTCCTTTATTGGTAAATGCACCATCCTGTCTAATTTCCTGTTTCCCCCTGGGAAAAAAAGACATAGCAACAGTGTTACTGTAGACAGTGCTGTGCTCTTCAGAACTTGTTTATTTTGAGACAATTTCTTGTCTCGGTCATTCCCTAATAGTATTTATTTGTTATTGAGTCCACCATTTCACATGACACTGAATCATCCATTCTGCTGCCTGTGATCAGTGGCTTCCAAATGACCATTTCAGAGGTTTCTGAGCTTCATTGTTAGGACCACAATGCATGTGCTCCAAGAGTGTGCAAGGAACTATGAACGTAGTTTTCTGGTCATGTTAAATTTACCATATAAACTTTTAGTGTAAAAACATAGGACAACACATCTCCCACAATGCATTTGTAGGCTGTAATCACAGCATTCCTGGAATGTGATTTGTTCAGTGTTCACTGCTCCCTTGACTTCCTGTACCACAACTAACAGGGACAATAGGCAAAAGGCCTCTTGGGTAGAGTGGAAAGAATAGTCTCATCCTCGCAAGTAGTGTCTATCTTTTGTTTGGCACAGCTTAAGACAGACCACAGAGAATAAAATATAACCACATCAGTCAGAAGAAAGGAATATATCACTAGAAGGTCCTTTAGGCTTTGTATGGCACCTGTCTCCCCACAGAAGCAATTAACCTGCTTCTCCTTGACTGCCTGATAATGGGATGGAGCGACCACCCTGGATGCTACCAGCAGGGGTGCACTTAGAGTGAATCACACCCGTAGACCCGCTTACCACCCTCGGTTCAGTAGACTGGAGGTGGCATGGTGTTGAAAACTCAAAGGGAATCAACCCATAAGCCCTCGCATGTAGTGCAAACCCAAAAGTCAGTAGCAGATGGTCAGTAGCCCAGATCCCTGAAATCATCCTGTGTTTCATGTGAGTGGGGACATGTCAGCATGCCAGCACCTTTCTCAAAGCTCAGTTTTACATGATCTTCACAAAGATATGCCGGGCTTACCATGGGAATAAACCACTTTCCAGGCCACCATCTGAGAACTGGGTCCTGGCCACAGGGCCCTAGGAAGTCCTATATGTTAGGGATCATGAAGCTTCTTGGGGCATCTACTCAGCCATTGTGAAAGTTGAGGTGAAGTAGACAGGTCAGAGAGAATCCTGAAAGAGAAAAACAAACAGAAAGAAAGCTCCTGCTTTTGTGTTCTAGGCTCAGGGTGTCTCCAGCCTGACTGCGTTATCAGCACCCAAGGGCCCCCTCTTGCTTGGTACTAAGGGTAGAACTGGCCATCAGGCACTACTCTGAAAGCATTTCTAAGACTTCCTGAGAAAGGCTAATATGTCCCACAACTTTATTCTCTGGTTGTTGGTCCCTAGCAAGCTGGCACCTTGCCCTGTTAATCCAGGCCATCTATTACTATCATGTAAAATGAGTCTGTTCTCTCTCAATGTTGTCAGTTTTATACAGCCAAGTCTCTTTGTTTTGAAGCTGAAAAACATTCCTTAAAATCTCTAATCACAATCTAAGATGTGGTTATGGGGCTGAATAAAACTTCAGTAATGGCTTGGGAATAGTGAAGAACTTACAACACATAGACACACACACACACACACACACACACACACACACACACACGGTGGGTGGGGGAGGGACAAATGGATGAAAGAGAAAGAAAGGAAGGGAGGGAGGGAGGGAGGGAGGGAGGGAGAAAAGAAATTCATGTAAGAATTCCTGCTCTTACAGCTGCCAACCTCAAGGCTTCTTTACCCCAATAGATAATGCCAGCGCAGGTTATGTGTCCAACAAATGAACATTAATTTAATGACCGAATGAAAAGTTGCATGATTCAGCGCATCTCTCATGCAATGCGAAAGTCTCAGACTATGTTCTTCTTATCCTGGAGTTAATGCTCCCACCCCCAAAGACTTGACACTCACAGAGAGACTGATAGACTATTCTCAGACCTGCCACCCAGGGTGTATTATTATCCCCACTGGCTCAAATCCACCCACAGTGAAGATAACCTCTTGTATTATTATTCACAGACATTTAACTCTCAGTTTCCATTCCAGAATTAGATCTAGGCTTTATCTTTGTACAAACAAAATCCTCTTGCTGCTTTTCTCCCCAAATATAAGCATCTTACTAAGCAGAATTCAAGTTTTTGACTTCAGCAACACAATTTTTTTTTTTTAAGATTTATTTATTTTAAGAGAGTGAAAGAAAATGTGGGAGGGAGAGGCAGAGGAAGAGGGAAAGACAGTCTTAAGCAGAGTCCACGCTTAGTGCAGACCCCCACTTGGAAGCTCATTCACATGACCCTGAGATCATGACCCAAGCCAAAAACCAAGAGTCAGACACTTAACTGACTAGCTACCCAGGTGCCCCAGCAACACAAATTTTGGAGTTGCAGCTTCTTTTTCCCTTTCCCTTCACAGTGTTCCAATGCTTACAATCACCAGGCAGGATCCGAGGGCCATGCTTCTGACCTTCTCTTGCCACCAAGTGGCCCCTGTAAATGGTGACATTTCCTAAACAAATGATCTATTTGGGGTGGGGTTGGGGAGTCCATCTGACCTCTCTTTATGTTGTCTCCTTTTTGAAAGAAAGTCCTTTGCCTGGCTTTGCCCACTCTGCTCAGTCCTTGCTCATTAGACCCGGCAATAGCGACCAGTCAAGAATTCTGGTCATCTCTACATCTTTTCCTGCTTTGCAGATAAGGCTAATAATCACTAACATGCATCATCAGTTAAATATCCAGTAATAAGGGAGTTTCCATTTTCTAAAGATTGTAATTGTTTAGAATTTACATCCTTATATTTAGGCTTTGATAATTTCTTAGATGATAAATGCTGAGTTGGTATCAGGTTTAAATTTAATTTACTTTTAATCTATATCTAGTCTTGGTTAAGGAAATCAACTTGAATACTTCAAAACTTTGCTGAAATTAAATATTAGAGTTTAAGCTGGTTCTGCTATTATTTAGCCTTTCTTTCCAAAAATACGTTTAATTTTTTTTTCCTCTGTGACCTTTGCATCCTGGTAGTTAATTGCTAAAATAATTACTAAAATGATCATTGTACCTAAGACCTGCTAAGAGAAATCTCATTGTATAAAGGAAGAATAAATGAATGAATTACTTTGCTTAATAATGAACCCATAACTACTACCAGAAGTTGCTTAATTTGGGCTGAGCTCTTCAAAATAACTTTTGGATAATGTTAAGGAAGATCACAAAGTCTAAAGGTATAATGGTTCTGGTTAGCACACTGTTCTACATCCTTAAAGAAATCCTTCCATTTGCTTCACATTTATTTAAATAAAGGTAAAATATTGACCTTCCTATCTATTCTATAGACTACTATTAACCTTGCCTGAAAGAAGGTGATGATTTTTAGAGTTATGATTGTTAATGGCCTTTGGATGCAGCCTGCACAGGCCTTTAACTCCCCAGTGTAAGTAAGGCTCAGCCCTTTCCAGATGGGAGAATGATAAGGACACTGGGAAGATAGCCGGTCATTCTTGGACAGCTGCCAGAAACTTGCAGCAGAGGGAATCATGCAGGGCTGTGGTGCTTTAGCCAGCATTTTTCTGTTTTAATTTATCAAGCCCAAGCCTGTTGACATGAAAGTGAATGAAATTGTTATACAGTGGGCTCTAAAAAGCCAGCTCAAGGGTTTAGTGCAAAAGAGCTCTGACAATAAATAACAAAGAAACTACAGGGAACGTTCTTTCTCCCCGCACCTGCTCTGTTGTTGGAGACGCACCCGCAATTAACTCAAATCCCAATATCAGTATCAACTGGAAAAAGGCCAATTCTTTGAAATATTATAGAGGCTGTATAATCTGTTGTAGATGATTATCAAAAGGCTAATCCTCAAAATAGTCATTTTAGGTTTTGATATGTGGGGCTGTATTTATTTGTTTACCAAATGTAATAAAATGACAGAAATGACAAAAGAATATTGATACTACTAGGAGAGTGGCTTTGAAGTCAGAGAAGGTTAATACCATCTTGCTTGAAAAAAATTATTTTGTAGTGACTTGTCCAAAAAGGAAAACAATGATATAAATCACTGAGTAGCATTCATAAATGAAATCCCTGCGTTTAGCAGAAGGATATAAATCAGGTTTTACAGTAAAAGCAAGCTCGCTGCAATTTCCACTAGGGGGGAAAGAAAAAAAGATTAGCTGATTAGAGTAAGATGTAGCACATGTGCATTAAGGGGGAAAAAAATCGTCCTTGATGAAAGAGCATTTAGCAGTTCTTACTTCTAGTCAATGTTTTGTACATACTGGCTTCTGATTAAATATCTTTCCCCTATTAAAGAATGTTGCATACATTAGGGACATATAAAGTATGATACTGTCTCTTGTCAGCTGAGGATGGGATAGCACAATGTTTCCATTACATAGGCTTGGACCCCATGGAACCTAGAAAAATATATGGTTTGTGAGGTCTATTCATCTGTGCCTTTACCCAAAGGATTTTATTGAATGTGCCACAAAAGTGTTTGTCAGTTGCCCAGATTGTCCAGACAGATGATTCCACAGAGCATGGCACCTACCTTCTCTATCAAGAAAGAGAAAACACAAATAAATACAGATGATACAAATGCAAAGTGATAAATACTTCTACTAAAGTTAAGAATCTAGCATAATCCAAGACTTCCCTTACCCTTTCTCTAATCTGTGAATTCACTCATACCTCGGCAAAAACATAAATTAAGTTCCATTTAGTTTCACAAGAATTTAGTCTTTATTTAAAGGAGTAAAATCACATGATACTGTAACCCTGTTAAGTCTAGTCTGTTATGTTTATTATGCTATAATACATATGCTACAAATAAACCGTTAGGCCATTCCACACATCATTATTGAAAGTCATTTAACATGGCTATTAATATTATTTAATGATGGTAAAATACGAGGCTATTCAATTAACTTTGAAGAAAAATAAAACAATGATTAACATTTTTGAGAATGTATTATGTTCTAGGTATTTTGCTAATTGCTTTATATGCATTGCCAATTTGATCTTTAAATTGTCCTTACAGAGTAATTACTGCTATTCTCTGCATTTTACAGATGAGAAAACTGAGGGTTAGAACATTTAACTAATTTGATAGTGTTTACATTTGATTTACTACCAGCAGTTATACTAATCTGAAAGAGTACCAACATTTGAAAAGAAAAGGTAAAATATTATTATTTGCACATAATATGATTGCATATGTGAAAAAAGAGAATGAACTAGGAGGTTATTACAAATAAGGACATGTAATATTTACATAGTCAATAAGCATAAATTCTTATATGTAAATAAAAACATAATGGAAGAAAATATTTCAATCATAGTCCCAAGCAGTAACTTTATTAGGAATCTGGTGAAAATTTTTCATTATTAATTGAAAAAAATAACAGAAGCTTCATTAAAATGCAGCCTATCCTGTTCTTAGAAATAAGGACTCAATATCATTAAGATAGCAATCCTTTAAAAAACCACAAAAACAATAACAAACACAAAAAAATGCTATAGTATTTACGAAATGAAACCATGTGACAAGAGTAGCCTGGAAAATAAACACACAAAAATAGCTAGAAATAGTCCAAAGAAGAAAAATAAAGAGTTCTACCAGATAATAAAACATATGCTATAGCTCTGATTCCTATTAACTTAATAATGGCCCAGGAGTACACAGAAATATCAATGGAAGAGAATGAGTTCAGAAATCAGCCAGAGTACATATGAGAATTAGTATAAAGACAGCATCTCAAACCAGTGGGGTTAAAGATGAATTTGTTAATAAATCTGTTGTAATTATATCATTATTAAAAAACAAAAAGCCACATCTTCAAGTCACTCCTTGAATAAAAATACTCTCCAGATGGATCAGTGATTTAAAGTAAACAACAAAGCCATGAAAGCACTGGATGAAAACATGACTGAACTTATTAATAAATAAATAATATGTTCCTCCCTTGGGGTGGGGATGAACTTTCTAGATAGACACAAAACTCAGAAACCATTTAAACAACACTTAAAACCTTTCAGCAAGGTCTAAGACATTATAAACAGAAGGCACTTAACAAATTAGAAATATATAATAGCAACTAACTTCATCAATTTTGAAAAAAAAAACCTTAGAAATTGATTTTTAAAATAGAGAATAATCTAATACAAAAAAAGCCCCCCAAATAATAAGTGATCAAAAAGTGATGCTTCATAAGAAAAAAAAAGTAGTATATGAAACATTAACTTTCCTGATGTTGAAATAAATACAAATTAAAGCAATGAAGGAAAAAAATGTATAGGTCTATGTACATTGTATATAATACTAATTTAAAATAAAAGTATATATAATTATAAAAAATATAATAATTTAAAAATGGGACCAATTTAAATATCATTCAGTAGGAGATATGTTAAACAAGTTGTGGTATATCTAAATAAAAACAATTGGGGTAGATTCAAATAATATAAAAGATTTTATCACCTAATCAAATACTTAAATCATTTTAAGATTGATAGCTGCCATAAAGTAGAATTTGAAAAGATGCTTATGTATAGGAAAGTAGAATTACTTCCAGCTACAAATATTCAGAAAATGTGAGCCATCAAGAGTAAAGAGAATTTAAAGATAATGAGAATGAAAAGAAGGGGATTGCATTTCAAGCTAAGAAATAATATGCCCAACTTGAGACTACAGGCAATGAGGAAATGACAGTTTCGTGTGAACTAACCAGTTGGGTGCAAGTAGGTTCTTTTCTGAGATCTATCGCATTTAAACCTCTCAACATGCCTTAGAGTTAAATATCATTATTCCTATTTTATTTTTTTCATTATTCCCATTTTACTTTTTTTTATTATGTTATATTAATCATCATACAGTACATCTTTGGTTTTTGATGTATTGTTCCAAGATTCATTGTTTACATATAACACCCAGTGCTCCATGCAATACGCGCCCTCCTTAATACCTATCACTGGGCCAATCCATCCCCCCACTTCCCTCCCCACTAAAATTCTCAGTTTGTTTCTCAGAGTCCACAGTCTCTCATAGTTCATCTCCCCCTCTGATTTCCCCCTCCCCTTCACTTTTCCCTTCCTTCTCCTAATATCCTCCATTGCTATTCCTTATGCTCCACAAGTAAGTGAAACCATATAATTGACTTTCTCTGCTTGACTTATTTCACTCAGCATAATCTCCTCCCGTCCCATCCATAATATCCCATTGTGTATATGGACCACATCTTCTTTATCCATTCATCTGTTGAAGGGCACCTTGGCTCTTTCCACAGTTTTTTCTATTGTGGACATTGCTGCTATGAACATTGAGGTGCATGTGGCCTTTTTCACTACATCTGTATATTTGGGGTAGATCCCCAGTAGTGCAATTGCTGGGCCATAGGGTAGCTCTGTTTTTAACTTTTTGAGGAACCTCCACACTGTTTTCCAAAGTGGCTGCACCAACTTGCATGCCCACCAATAGTGTAAGACGGTTCTCCTTTCTCCACATCCTCTCCAACATTTGTTGTTTCTTGCCTTGTCAATTTTTGCCATTCTAACTGGTGTAAGGTGGTATCTCAATGTGGTTTTGATTTGAATTTCCCTGATGGCTGATGATGATGAGCATTTTTTCATGTGTCTGCTAGCCATGTATGTCTTCATTAGAGAAATGTCTATTCATATTTTCTGCCCATTTTTTGACTTACCTGTTTTTTTGGGTGTTGAGTTTGAGAAGTTTTTTATAGGTCTTGGATATCAGTCCTTTGTCTGTAGTGTCATTTGCGAATATCTTCTTCCATTCTGTGGGTTGCCTCTTCGTTTTGTTGACTGTTTCCTTTGCTGTGCAGAAGTTTTTTATCTTGATGAAGTCCCAAAAGTTCATTTTCCTTTTTGTTTCCCTTGCCTTTGGAGACATGTTTTGAAAGAAGTTGTTGAGGCCGATGTCAAAGAGGTTACTACCTATGTTCTCCTCTAGGATTCTGATGGGATTCCTGTCTCATGTTGAAGTTATTATTCCCATTTTAAAAGTAAGAAACTGAGACTTGGAAACTTGCCCAGGTTCTCATAGTGAATAAAAATGACATTTAAATTGGGTCACCATGTAATATATTCTGTAACTTGGGACACTTTTGAGAATGAAAGGGACAGCAGGCTTAAACTCATTCTGTCATGGTAAACAAGGGAGAAAGCCCACCCTACATTTGCACCGAAGTCTGTCTTCCAAGCCTACACTCAAGGCTCACTTATCTTCCCCAAATAACCCATACTAAGTATTTTCATTTAAAACCTTTTCACGGGGACACCTGGGTGTCTCAGTGGGTTAAGCCTCTGCCTTTGGCTCAGGTCATGATCCGAGGGTCCTGGAATCGAACCCCGCATTGGGCTCTCTGCTCAGTGGGGAGCCTGCTTCCCTCTCTCTCTCTGCCTGCCTCTCTGCCTACTTGTGACCTCTCTCTCTTTTCAAATAAATAAATAAGTAAAATATTAAAAAAAAAAAAAAACCTTTTCATGGGGCACATGGGGGGCTCAGTCAGTTGAGTATCTGACTCTTGGCTTTGGCTCAGGTCATCATCTCCGGGTCCTGGGATCCAGCCCCACGTGTGGGAGTCTGCTTCAGGTTCCTCTCCTTCTGCCCCTCCACTGTGCTTGCACATGCGTGCTCTCTCTCTCTAAATAAATAAATAAATCTTTATTTTTTTAAATTATAACTTTCACATGACAGTGCTCTACCAAACATTGTTCTGTATCAAAATTGGGGGTGAATAAACCCTGTTCACTCACCTGGCTGACGTCTCTCTCCACAAAATTGATATGCATAGTTTATATTATAGCCTTTCGCCCAAGCACATCTTAAATAACCCAAACCTCAATGTTTCTAGTCTTGTCCTACAGTATTATTCTATAGAACAATGGAGCTAACAACTTCAGAATTTGAATTCCACAGCATTTCTTCCTAGAAAATAAATTTTCCTGCTGTTCAGCCTAAGCCTGATGTTTTGTAGATGAGGATTCTTAGTTGATTTATCATCATATTGTGAACAAATAAATGACATTTTTAAGAATGATTTCCCTTTTGTTGGAAGAAATCATTGTTACCTCAAAGTGGTTATTTAGAATTGTGCACATTTTCAAAATATTTCCCATCAAATATATCTTTGTCAATGGACTCTATTGGTACCTATTATTTTTTTCCCCTCTTATGTTAACCCTGTCATCTTTATCTTTGCCCCCTTCTACCGATATTTTCCTCCTAGCCCCTGTGCATGTTTTCTTTTCATTAGGTATAGGACCATTATATGCACAGTCTGAAAAAGTGCCAGTAATTTTAAGGATAATTGTGTATATATGAGTAGTATTTATTAATTTATTTTATATGAGTAGTATTTATTTAAAATAACTATTATGTACTTTTTTTATACTTACAAGGTTTCCATGAATATATTCCATATGGAATAGGAAATAGGAAATATATCCTATAATCTATCTATAGATAAAGAGATCCACACACAAACACACATATATAAAACAGCAAAGTCATGATAAATGATTATTTCATACCTTAAAATGTATTATAAGTTTTTGGAGGCCTAAATATATTTGGAATTTTCCTTTACCTCCTTCTTGCCAAATATGTTTTATTGTTATTGTAAACAAACTAATTTGGGCCACTCATGTACCTGATTAATGCAATGGATATTTTAAGAAAGGTCAAACCCAAACATTTGTATAGAGACTATCAGTAGTAGTGTTAGCTGGACCTTGCCATTCAGGTCCTTCCAGCTGGACTAAGAATCAAACTGACATATGGCAGATTAACAGGAGAAAATTAAATTCAATAGCTTGTGTATGGGAAGGCCACAAAGACACGGACCGGACATATTTGGCCAACATGAAGTTTCTATGAGCTAAGGACAGGGGTATGGTCTGAGGATACAAAAGGGAGAAAGACCATGAGCAAGAAGGTAAAAGGAGATGTTTAGGGAAAAAAGGTTGCCCTGTTATGCAGAAGAGTTTCTTAGGTAATGACAGATCTCTGTTAATAGCTCCCTTGCCAGTATAGATAGGAGGTTTAGGGGGAAGGTAAGGAGCCTTTCCTGAATTTGCTGGGTTTTGTTTGCTTTTTACTCAAAATAATATTCATGCCAGAGCAGCCCATCTTGGGGTGGCCTGCCTTTCTCCCTTCCTTCCTTCCTTTCTTCTTTCTCTTTCTTTCCTTTCTTTCTGCCAACAAATTGGCCAATGATTTGTGACAGGCACATTGCAGGTGAAGTCAATACAGAGAAGTAAACAAGAGACGACTACTGATCTCATCAAACTCACCTTCTAGTAGGAAGAAATATGAGTAAATTAAGTAAGTGCTGATAGTGTAAAGTCCTCTGAAGAAATCTTCTTTTTTCAGAGAAAGTAAAATAGACATTTTTGGATCAACCAAAGCTGAAAGAATCTTTTTGCCAGTAAATCTACCTTTAAGAAATACTACAGTTTGTACTTTAAGATGAAGGGAAATAATACCCAGATGTAACAAAAGGATGAAGAACTCTGGAAATGGTAACTATGTGGCCAAATATAAGAGAATATCTTTTCTTAAATTTCTTTAAAAGGCAACAACCTTGTGAACATTCATTTATAATGAGAATCTTGGTAGACTATAGATAGATGATAATTTCCTCAATCTGATAAAAGACATCTGTGAGAGATGGCAACTAACATCATACTTGTTTTCAGTAAAAAACTGAACAATTCCCTCAGAATCAGAATAAGGGAAGGATATGTGCTATCACCACTTTTAATTGATTCTGTTCTCCAAGCCCTATCCTTTGCAGTTGGGGAAAAAAATAAATGGAAGGCAGAAAAACCAGGAAGAAAAAAATAAAACTGTCTTTATTGGGGCACCTGGGTGGCTAAGTGGGTTAAGCCTCTGCCTTCGGCTCAGGTCATGATCCCAGGGTCCTGGGATCGAGCCCTACATCAGGCTCTCTGCTCAGCAGGGAGCCTGCTTCCTCCTCTCTCTCTGCCTGCCTCTCTGCCTACCTATGATCTCTGTCAAATAAATAAATAAAATCTTTAAAAAAAAAGCAAACTGTCTTTATTTGCAGATGACTTGATGTTTACATTAAAAAATTCTAACATACCTGGTGGGAATGCAAGCTGGTGCAACCACTCTGGAAAACAGCATGGAGGTTCCTCAAAATGTTGAAAATAGAACTGCCCTATGACCCAGCAATTGCACTACTGGGTATTTACCCTAAAGATACAAACGTAGTGATCCAAAGGGGCACGTGCACCCAAATGTTTATAGCAGCAATGTCCACAATAGCCAAACTATGGAAAGAACCTAGATGTCCATCAACAGATGAATGGATCAAGAAGAGGTGGTATATATACACAATGGAATACTATGCAGCCATCAAAAGAAATGAAATCTTGCCATTTGCGACAACATGGATGGAACTAGAGTGTATCATGCTTAGCGAAATAAGTCAAGCAGAGAAAGACAACTATCATATAATCTCCCTGATATGAGGAAGTGGTGATGCAACATGGGGGCTTAAGTGGGTAGGAGAAGGATAAATAAAACAAGATGGGATTGGGAGGGAGAAAAACCATAAGTGACTCTTAATCTCACAAAACAAACTGAGGGTTGCTGGGGGTAGGGGGGTTGGGAGAAGGGGGGTGGGGTTATGGACATTGGGGAGGGGATGTGCTTTGGTGAGTGCTGTGAAGTGTGTAAACCTGGCGATTCACAGACCTGTACCCCTGGGGATAAATATATGTTTATAAAAAATTAAAAATTAAAAAAAAATTCTAACATACCTATCAAACAAACTACTAGCCAAATTAATGAATTTAACAAGGACACAGGATAAATAGTCAATGCATTAAAAAATCTATTTTATTTCAATATACTAGCAAGGAACAATTAGAAAATAAAACTTAAAAATACTATACTGTCACTGTGTAACAAATTACTGTTAATATAATGGCAAAAAACTCTAATAGACATATATTATCTCATGTAGTTTCTGTGCATCTAGACTTTGGGAACAACTGATTTGGGTGATGCTGGGACAAGGTCTCTCAAGAGGTTTCAGTCAGGATGTCATGTCAGCCACCACAGCAAAAAAGATTAAGGCAGAAATCACAGTTTCATTTCTAATTAAGCCTGGGAAGTCCTGCTCAGTCATCCCTGACATGTCATGTCCTCTTGGTTACACAGGTTAGCCCTATCTGGTAGGGAATGCCTACATACTGGCAAACATACCAAGAAGTGAAAATCTACTGGAAAACTTCCTTGGAGGTGGACTAAATCAGATACCATTTCTTGTAGCCCTCCCACCCACCAATTTTTTTTTAAGTATAGAAAATAAACAAAATGTGTGCAAGACTCCTCACCAAAAACCAAACACAACATTGCTTGGGGGAAATCAAAGAATTTCTAAACAAATAGAAAGATATGCTATGGGAATGAATTGGAAGCCTTGATGATGTGAAAGTGTCACTTCTCCCCCAAGATAATGTGTGATACAAGTCCAATCAAAACCTAATCAGAATTTTTTATGTAGAAGGTAAGAAGCTGTTTATAGAATTTATATGGAAGTGCAAAAAGAAAAAAAAAACCTAAAATACACTTGAAAGATAATTGGAGGAAATACACTATCTGTAAGAATTATTACAAAGTTGTAGTACACATCAAGAAAGTGGTGGACAAATCAGGACAAAGAAATAGTTCAGTGAAACAGAGAATCCAAAAAAATATGTATTTTCGAACTGGTCTATTTGTTATTTTACAATACACCAAGGCAATTTCATGTGGAAAAAACCTCTTTACACAAATAGTGTGGAACTACTGGATAAATGTATGTAGGGAAAATAAGTCTTGACTCTGTCCCCTATTTCATATGATACAAAAAATCAAGATGCGTTATAGACCTGAATGTAAAAGCTAAAACAGTAAGGTTTCTAGAGGAAAACATAATAGAATATCTTTGGGGCTTTGGGGTAGGCAGTGACAAAGTAGAAGAAAATAAATACCATCCATAAAAGAAAAAAAGGAATAGAAAATTTGACTTCACAATTGAAACCTAAAAGCATGGACTTAATAAAAATACAAGCCTCAGACTAAAAGAAATAGACTTGAGTTTAGAATGTATCAAGAACTATTAAAACTCAGTTTAATAACAATAGATAAGAAATAGACAAGGGGCACCTGGGTGGCTCAGTGGGTTAAAGCCTCTGCCTTTGGCTCAGGTCATGATCCCAGGGTCCTGGGATCGAGCCCCACATCAGTGCTTCCTCCTCTCTCTCTGCCTGCCTCTCTATGTACTTATATCTCTGTCTGTCAAATAAATTAAAAAAAAAAAAAAAAAGAAATGGACAAAAGCTTGAACAGGCTTTTGTCACGTGTCTTCACAGAAGACATGTGAAAGGCCATAAAGCACATGAAAACCTCAAAATCATTCATCATCAGACAAGCACAAATCAAAACTATAATGAGATCCTACAGCATACCCTCTAGCCTTAATTTAATGGCTAAACTAAAAATACTGGCATTATCAATGTATTCACGTTTGTGGAACAACTTGAATTCTTGGTGGAGGTGGGGTATAAAATGGTGCAACCAATTCAGAATACAGTTTAATATTTTGCTTATAGTTACCGTACAACCAGTCTATCCGTACAACCAGTTATCATACAACCAGTCTATTCTACTTCTAGGAATTTATCCAGGAGAACAACATATGTCCCCAAAAAGACTGTGCTTAAAAGTTTATAACAGTTTTACTCATAACAACAAAAAAACTGGAAATAGTCCAGATGTCTATCAACAGAAGAATGAGTAAACATATTGTAGTTTAGCCACAAAATGGAATACTAATCAGAAATTAATAAAAGACACAGAACAACATGGATGAATCTTAAAAACATTAGAATGAGAGAACAAAGATATGAAAGAATACGTGCTGTCTGATTTCAGTTTTATACGAAGTTTACTAACAGGGAAAACAAATGCATGGCGGTAAAAAGTGGAATGGTGACTGCCTATGAGAGGTGGAGTTTGGTGAACTGGATGGACTTCAGGGGATTTTCTGGTAAAAAGTGATGAAAAGGTGGTGGAAATGTTGTCTGTCTTGATTGGAGTATTGTTTATATTGACAGATACATTCTTCAGAATTCAGGATCTCTGCAATTCATTGTATGTAAAGTATACCTCAATTTTTGTTTTTACATAAGAAAAAAATAAGAAAGATAAACCCAATTAGGAAATCATTGTGAAAACTCAAATGAGAGATAATGGTACCAGTGGAGGTGGTGGAAGTAGTTGGATGGAAGACATGAATTGGAGGATACAGAAAAGAATTGCTTGTAAACTAGGTGTGAGGATGAAGAAAAAGAAAGGAATCAAGGTTTACAAAGGTGAGAAAAGGCATCCTCTTTGGGAAGTTTTGCCAAAGCTTTTCTTTGGTAGTTCAGCATACCCTCTATCCATCTTTCTACATTTTCCTCTGTTCATCTTTGTTTGAAGGGAGCTCACCATTTCCTTATTTAGAACATTAGGGCAACTCTTTGACCCAGTTGCCCTTAAGTCCCTTCCTCCACCTTCCCCTGCTTTGTTCTTTGTCATACCTTGGAGGGTTGTTGCTCTTCCATTCAAACTGTGTCAAGGCTGCTTGTCAGATGACTTCTGGTTGTGTTGGCCAATGCAAGAACTGTAGGGTGATTACAGCTTACGAGGAAGAGAAAGACCAGAAGTTTTCTCCCCCTCTCTCTCCACGGGAGCATGTGTCCAACAACAACCACAATAACAAATGGCTGTGTCTCATTCATGGCTCCAACTTCCAAGGAGGTGACTCCTGCCCTTGGGCTCTCCTAACCTTCCATTTACCTCTTTAGTCCAGCAGCCTTGTAATGGCTCCCGTGGTTGCAAATTTGTGAGCTGCTGCGCATTCTCGTTGGTTTTTAGGCATTACCATCAGTCCTATGCCAAATTTCTTCTATTAACCTTCTTCTGTTTAAAAATTGTAGTCTGATTTCTGTTTCCCTGGTTCAGCCTTGACCAGGAAAGGAACAGAGCAATAGTGGGACCTAGGAACTTTCAAGATGGGTTTCAATTTGCTTATGGTCTTGCTTATTGTGGGTTGGTGCTCATAAGCTTGAAAAACTCAACTGTTACATTTTTGTAGGAAAGGTCAACTTAATAATAACAATATCCCCTTTGCCTTCAGGGATGTTGTAAGCAGCATTTGGGGGATCTAATTTTTCTCTTTAACATGTATAATAATTGGCTTAGTGCTTTGCTCAAAATAAATGTTCCATAAACACTAGCCATCATCACTTTCAAAGCTTCTTGTACTACTGTTCTTCAGTAAGCTATTCTCTGGAATTCTGTAGTCCCGAGGAAAATACACTCATAATTAACCTCAGACTTAAGGGTTCATGTACAAACGATTATGTTAAGAATATGATTTAATGAACCTTACATAAGGAAGAGAGAGAAGTTTCCTAATGGACTAAAAATGTACTTGCTTCAAAATATGTCTAAAGGTTTGAGATGATGAAAAAGTTCTGGCAATGGACAGTGGTGATGGTGAGATAATATTGTGAAAGTACTGAGTGCAACTGAAGCGTACGTTGAAACGGGTAAAATGGGAAATTATATGTTGTACACACTTTACCATCATTTTTAAAAGTGACAAAAAAAATAAGCCTACAGAAAGCAGAAAATATGGGATTTGGAGATGTCTGACAAATGTATTTTTAAAGATTATGATTTAAAAATATGTCTGTACAAATGTGTGTTAGTCTGATGTTCTTGATTTCAGAGCATAACAACAGAGAAAATGTACAGGAAAATGAGGCATAGTTTATTTCTTTTCCACTTCTACCATCTGTTCACATTAGCCACAAAGAAACACCCTTATAAAATTCATTAAACTACCAAGATATAATTTAATGTGGTAATAAGTCTTCAACACAATGAACACAATTGCCAAATGACTACGGCAATGACATCATTGTAATGGTCATAATTACATGACAATTCAGATATTTGATCATTCAAAACATCAGTAAAGTAACTATTCTTCTTTTTTGTCAGCCTCTAAATACCTCTATTCATTCTTTATTCAAGAATCTGTGGCTTTCAGGGAAGAGGTAGAAACCCAATCCACCAATGATGGAGACAAAGCTAGGAAAGGGGGAGGAGGCTAAGGTTTTGAGGGACGGCAGGAAAAAAAAGCCCTGCAACATGCACTTGGAGAGGCGTGGGGAGATGAATGTGCATGAAGCCAGCCTAATTATTGGAGAGTGAAAGGTCATCAAAATCAATTTGCAACATGATGTACAAAGGTCATTATCAGACTCAGATTTTCTCTGCCCATTTAAAACACAATAAAAATAAAGTGAGTGCTTTAATAACTATGATTAGTAAAGAAAAAAGCATATCATCGAGCCATCTGTTTAAATATTTGTGCTACCTTAGTTTTACTCAAAACAGCATGAAAGATGAGCAGTGCAGCGATTTTTTTTTTCTTTCTTCTATTTGTTTGCTTTTAAAATCCTGACATTTTCTCCACTGGTTGCTGAGATTTATAACACAGATGAAAGAGCTCCTCTAAAATTACTGCCCTTTGAAATCAATAGCACAGTATTTGTAACGACTTTCTTTTTATTAGAGAGCACTTCATTATTATTTTTATTATAATTTTATGGGACAGTCTGGAACAGAATTCATCATTCACTTATTTGAAGTATCTCACTTACTCAGTGGCACAGATGGCCTGATCTGAGGAGATTTAATCACCCTGTGTTAGGGCCGCCCTGATGCTAAGGAAATGCAAACCATGAGAGAGACAGTAAGAAATGAGCACAACAATAACGTTATCTTAGGTGCCATTTAAAACTCTCTGGAAGCCAATTGATTTGAGAACTTTGGAAGTTTTAGTTATGAAGCTGGATCTTTTTCACTTTCCCTCTAAAAATTAAGATCACGATACTACTGTATGGGGCAGGGCTTTTGAAGTTTGTAACTATCGTCAAAAAATACCTTTTACATTAAGAGTCGGCATACACACACATAAATATTCATGCGTGTCCTGAAATTTAAGAAGCAGTCTTTGTCATATAATATGGGAGTCACTGTGCTTTTTTTCTAATCGATTTTTTTTTTTTAATGCCAGTCATCATCCAGTAAACTTTCTAATAAATAGCCTGAGTCCTTATATGAAAAACAGATTCAAGATGTTCTTTTGTGTTTTAAGTGAAATAATGTGAGTGAGTGCTTAGTACAGTATCTGGCCCGTGGTAGACGCTTGATATTTATAGCGGTTACTGTGAGAAATGTCCCAAATGTGTTTCGTGACCTACTCTAGTTTAAAGCAACCAGGAATGCTCTGTCTATAGAACTGGCTTCTTCTGAAATTTATTCTTTTCTATTTGTTTTGTCCTGTCTTCAATCCAACTACCTGGTTCTGAAAAATTAACCAATTGACTTGATATTATAGAAGACCTAGAGTGGCAGACAGGAAAACCACCAACATGAAGGAGAGATATCCGTGGAAGACTTACATTTCCTTTCTATTCTCAGCTTCCTGGCTCTTTCACTTATTAGATCTTATCTACATAGTCTGATATAGACAAAAAGTTAGAAGTGTAAATTCCATAAAATTGCACCTTTATAAAAGAGTTACAAAAGTCGGTAAACTGTGACCATAAAAAAAGACAAAAAAGGCAAAAAAAAAAAAAGTGGGGGGGAGGGTAAAGAAAAGTAGAAACACATAGGGAAGAAAATGAGGATTTCTTTAACTTTTGACTACATGTTATATTATTCACTTAATTTTCAGAAACCTGGAAGGAAACTTTTGAAGTCTTTCAGCTAACTAAAGTATCATATTTATTCAATAAATACATATTTATTGAAATCCTATGTTTCTACTACAAGAGAGTCTAAGTTTTATACATGTTTCATTATTTTGGTTAAGAGAGGAATTATCCTTTCTAAAATTTTTTTTTTAAAGATTTTATTTATTTGACAGATCACAAGTAAGCAGAGAGGCAGCCGGGGGAAGGGGGTGGGGGGAACAGGCTCCCCGCTGAGCAGAGAGCCCAATGCAGGGCTTAATCCCAGGACCTGAGACCATGACCCAAGTTGAAGGCAGAGGCTCAACCCACTGAGACACCCAGGTGCCCCTCCTTTCTAAAATGTTTAATTTTATGTCTTACCTATGATAAACTAACCAAAAATCAAGAAATTGGAAACATACTGCTTATGAAATTTCCTGAAACTTATTCTTTTAGGTGAGGGTAAGAATCTGAAAACCATGGTACCATGAACATTGAGCCAGGCTAAGAAAACTTTAATCTGGATCACCACCACTGAGAACCAGGCAAAGAGCGTTTTTAGGGAGATCAGTAAACAAAGATCAGAAAGAGGCGGTAAAAGTCAGTGGGAAAGACAACAAAGTGTGTTTCCTTTTCTATGCGGACTCATGTCATTTCCATTCAGTGGATGAAAACGTGAACATTCTTTCATTGCCCTTTGTGATGGATGAAACACCTGTGTCTCCCCAAAATTCCTCTGTTGAAGCCCTAACCACCAATGTGATGAGATTTGGAAATGGGACCTTTGGGAGGTGATGAAGTTTACATGAAGTAAACCTCATGACACCTGGGCCCCCCATGACACATGGGATTTGCATCCTTATAAGAAGACGAAGAGAAAAGAAACCAGAGCTCTCTCTTTCTCTGTTGTGTGAGGACCCAGCAAGAAGCTGGCTGTCAGCAAGCTTGGAAGAACTTTCTCCAGGAACTGAATCTGCCAGCACCTCTACCTTGGACTTCTTACCTCCCCAACTGTGAGAAATAAATGTTTGTTGCAAGCCATCCTATCTATGCTATCTTGCTGTAAGAACCTGGATTGATTTACATGTCTTTAGTATCTGGTATTTGATAATTGTTGAAATGTTATTTATTTAGCTTGAGCCATAAACCTGTGAGGTGTGTTCTCTACACTGACCTCCATAATGACAGGAAAGTAGTGACAGAAATTTACAAAAAAGATGGTGGAGCCAGCCAGAAGTGTGCTGTTGCTGGTGAAGCAGTGTGACTTCATTAGGCAGAAATGCCATATTTGCAGAAGCACAGAAATATAGGTAGGAAGGGGAAACGTCAAGCATTTTTCTAATTATTAGTTTTTATTTTTATAGTCCTGTTTTTGCCCGAAGTTGCCATTCTGAATCCTCAAGTCCTCATTTTAAAAATGCACGTTAATAGGAATTCCAGCATAAGCTTCAGTTTATAGTACACTGCTTGATGAATGTGGGGTTGATTCAATTAAATACTACTGACATGGAGACTTTCAACACTGAAGCCCAATTACAGGGATGAAATGATCACGAGAGGAGACTCATGGGACAGTTCCTCAGATGCTTCCCCCCCTCGGCTAAACTGAAGACTGAATTTCTCATGGTGACGATCTGATGAATAAGAATTCTGAGATAGAAATAGTGTACAGATGAAAGTGAGTTCCTCTCCATGGCTGTGCTAGCACCAACCCCCATGGCTAGTGACTTGGTCACAAAATGCAGGGGTCACATTCAGCAGAAAAGTCTGAGCCAAGCACCAAAGTTCATCCACTGTGGTATTTGTGATGTTAGGCACCCAGGCTCTGAAAGCCAAACCGCCTGGGTTTGAATCATGACTCTGTTCCATTTCATTGAATGTGGCAGCCGTGTCTGTACTTCCTCATCTGGAAAATAGATACACAACGTCTCGCAAGGTTGTCCGGAAGATCGAATGAGATCATCCAGGGAAGCCCTAGATCAGGCCGATCTCTTCTACTTCTTGGACCTAGAATTTCCCACTTCGGAAACATGCTTGAGAAGAAGGCATTGCAGACCCAAGAATTAAAAGGAGGGCAGGAAACTATCTAGTCCAAGGGAAAGACAGTGAAACTCAGAAGGATTAAAATCCCTGCCTGGATCCCACAGTTGTCATTAAAAGTCAAAAGCCAAAGACCAACTCCTCTGATTTTCCAGGGTGGACCCCAAGCACTTTTGCACATGGCCTCCACCAAGGAGGAACGCTTCTCCACATGCTGATGAGACGAGTCAGTCACACTGCGTAGACTCTCTTCCCTTCTTGCTTGCCCATGTCTAGCCTACACCACTGTTCAGACCACATTTTTTACTGTCAGCACTTTCAAGTTTTTCTAAGGCATTGTTGTCATCTCAGATTCTGCCCAAAGCCCATCAAATCTGAAGTCAGCAATTCTCTGGCCATAATGAGGCATTTAATTAATATCGTTATAAAATGGGCTTTCCCGTTGGCGTAGAGACGAAGCAAGACTGCGTCCTCACTGAGGAAGGATGTGTGTGCAGAGCTGCTCTCTGCATCTGACCTTTCACCACACGGCTTCCTAAATGTGTTTTCTAGTCCTTCTCAGTTCTGACTTGTTGGTGAGCCTGCCCTGTGAGACTAAAATCTAGTTTATGGGAACACATGTAAAAGTTTAGGAACTCTGTCCCATTTCCTGATTTTTTTTTTTTCTCTGTTGGCAGATGGATTTTAATTGTCACAAGTTTCTTCACGAAAATTTAAAAGAAATAATAATAATACCTGTGCACCTTTGCTTTCCTTGCAGCCCAGTTTTCTTATTTTGGTGAGTAGCTTTAAAAAGGGGTAAAGAACACGTTTCGCTAGAAAACAGTTGTTTCAGTACAATAATTTGTGCTTTATGTCATATTATAGTGCTGAGTATAAATTTATCTTTGAACCATGTTTTATTAACTTTTCCCCCATAGAGTTACATCAAAAGACTCTCTAAATAAATGATGTGCTCAGCCTGCTAGTTCTTATGTGCATACCAATTACTTCTAGTGGTTTCAAAACACGTAGTCAGTACTTTAAACAACCATGATAATATCACAAACTAAAATATTCAACATCTCCATCTCGGTATGCTGTCACCAGGCAGACGACGATTAGAATTGTTAATCAGTTTCACTGCTGGTAAGCTGAGTGGCACGGTGCATTTTATATCCATGCTTATGTCAAACTCAATTAACATTCTAACACAGTATATTCCAAAGACACTGACCTAATCTCAGTGAACAATGCATTTATTTATTTCACGTTAAAAGCTCTTACGTTTTATGAAGTGTTCTTAAAGCAAAGATACTCATTGTCATGATAATATTTAAGTCGAAGCTTCTGAAGAAATGCAGAAACAAATATACTTACTCTAAAATTCCTAGTGTAAGTGATGCATGCCATTACTGTGAAAGGTAAAAGGAACTCACCAACTGTAAATCTTCAGAATTTTAAAATTATATAAAGATTCTATCTCCTTACAAATAACATTTTAAATAGCCTGTGATTTTCTTTTCTTTGTATACCCTAGCAACAGAACAGTTGAAATGAATTTATTGAAGAGGGGGAAATTTCAGGTCATGTTTATATGTATTTACCTACTTATTTATTTATATACTAGTGTCATCTCCAGTTATTAATGCAGAAGCCAATTAGCAGAATAGGATTCATACATAAAATAAAAAACTATACTAAGATCTATACAGATATGTGTAGACATATATGTTTGTGTGTATGGTACATCTGGTACCTTCCTCTCTCCGTTAACAATGTATTAATAGTACATAATAAGCTTCACATGTCAGATTAGTTATTCAGAATAATAATGAGTAAATAATCAGAAATTTTAAAAACCAGGAGTTTTTCAGGGAAAACCGTCATTGCAATGGTACTGATAGGAAGTTTCTATTGAGTATCAACTGTTAAAACTGGGGAAAGACTTTGCCAACATGATGGCAGAACATCTGGATAAAAAAATGAATGGTGCTCTTAGATTACCCATCTGTTTTGTCTACACAGTATGAACAGTCATAGACTAAGAAACACTGGGCCAGTTAGCACAGTATAGATAAACCATCTCAATATTTAAAGTTATTTCGGAGTTAACATCTGGATAGTGGAACATTTTTTTTTCTTCACATCTGTATGTTTGTACATTGCAGAGACACAGCCCTGAGATACAAGATTACCGCTGCATTTCTTTTTAAAAAGTTTGCCATTCATAGTTCATTAGATATTATCTTCTTTTAATCATACTTGATGAAACCACATGGTGTGATAACCCATATCAATGAAAAGCCAGAGAGATGAAAATTAAAATCTTGTATCTCAGAATAAATTTTATTGAACATTTATGGAAAGGAAATGGAGAGACCAATATTGAACACAAGGATAGCATTTCTCTCCAAACATGTTTCCCTAGCTGAGTCCGTATTTTGAACCTGGCCGTGACAGCTGGAATTCAGAGATGTTTCCCACTTTGGGGGTGGGGGTGTGAATGTTTAATCCCACATAGAAAGTGTGTTTTTAGAAGAGGACGAAGACAGAGTTCCTTGAACTTCGATTTTTCTCATGTTCTTGAGGCCTTATCATTCTTAGACTCCAGCCTGAAGAATCCAATCTTACAAAGTAGGAGAATATAGTGTACTTAGTGACAGTAGGCTGACCATCTAGAGGGAAGAAGAAATGCTCTGTCATGATTTTTTTTTTTTACAAATATGGCTACATTAAAATAAATTGTTTTTCTAAAAAGTCATTGCTAGATGAGAGAAATTCTGATCTCATTTCTTTATGTGCCTTAAAAAATGCTAATTCTGGGACGCCTGGGTGGCTCAGTTGGTTAAGCAGCTGCCTTCGGCTCAGGTCATGATCCCAGCGTCCTGGGATCGAGTCCCACATCGGGCTCCCTGCTCAGCAGGCAGCCTGCTTCTCCCTCTGCCTCTGCCTGCCACTCTGCCCACCTGTGCTTGCTCTCTTCCCCCCTCTCTCTCTGATAAATAAATAAAATCTTAAAAAAAAAAGCTAATTCTATGTAGAAAAAAATATATATTTAAAATTTAATACCAGGAAAAATATTCTTTGTCATCGACCACTCCCGCGCAGGAGGGGGAAGAAAAATCTCTCTTTTATTTCTTGTTCGGTAGTGACATTTCTGATGAAAGCATTTGTTTCAGCCAATTTATTTTTGTAGCAAGTCTGATTTTATGTAACATCACATGGCTCTGTTCAATTGACATCTTTTTTGGTGTGAGCAGGCACATTTCCAGAATAAAACTAAGGCCCAACTTGGGAACTGAATGCAGGTGTCTTCTACTGTACATTTAAAATGAAGAAGATCCAGAACACACTGCTCAAAACCTTAATGAATCTCATGTAAATCCAAAGCTGTTCACCTGGCAGAAAGGTACCACAACCCTATGCTGAACCCACTCCAGCAGAAGATTTTATTGATGCAATGGCCTGGGCTATACTTCTATTTATGTGTCTTGTTTTCTGTTGTTGAGGAAGGTACCTACAGGCCATCCATTCATTTCCATTTTACTTTTATTACTACCTCTATTAAAAGGGAATCAGAAAGCAAAGCAAAGATACAGATGTAGTGAAAAGAAGGGCCATCTGTACCCCAATGTTTATAGCAGCAATGGCCACGATCGCCAAACTGTGGAAAGAACCAAGATGCCCTTCAGTGGACTAATGGATAAGTAAGATGTGGTCCATATACACTATGGAGTATTATGCCTCCATCAGAAAGGATGAATACCCAACTTTTGTAGCAACAAGGACCGGACTCGAAGAGATTATGCTGAGTGAAATAAGTCAAGCAGAGTGAGTCAATTATCATATGGTTTCACTTATTTTTGGAGCATAACAAATAGCATGGAGGACATGGGGAGTTAGAGGAGAAGGGAGTTGGGGAAAATTGGAAGGGGAGGTGAGAGACTATGGACTCTGAAAAACAATGTGAGGGGTTTGAAGTGGCGGGGGGTTGGGAAGTTGGGGTACCAGGTGGGGGGTATTATAGAGGGCACAGATTGCATGGAACACTGGGTGTGGTGAAAAAATAATGAATACTGTTATGCTGAAAATAAATAAAAAATAAATTAAAAAAAAAAAAGAAAGCAATGGAGTTTCTTTTGTCATAAAACAATAGGAAGGCCTATCTCCTGACTATGTCTTTTAGATTGAAATCATCTACAGTTAGTTGTATTTTTATTTGAAGCTGCTAAGCTGGAGTCATGCTGATTCCCTGTGGAACAGGAGGTGGGGTGTGAATAACACAGCATCTCAACCTCCCATGAATCCAGGGAAGGCCTCACCTTAGTAGGACTCAATGTCCCCACAGGCCTGCAGATCCCTGGGTCTGGAAGCTATCTTCCCCAGATAGCTTCTGTCAAGAGCTGAGATTTAAAATTCAGACTGCCTGGCACCCTCACACTCTTTTTGTATTCACACTAGCAGTACTGTCATGCCTACCTTGTAAGTGACTGGAATAAAAGCCCTCCTTGGACCTAGAAGACTGACCAGAGTCCTTAATAGAGCCCTCAATACAGCATGGGAAAGAAGGGGTCTGCAAGGCTTTTCTCTTCTTCATGATCCTTGCTTAAAAAACTTCCCCTATAATCCATATCATACAGCCTGGTGGAATTTTTTTCCAAGTTCTGCTCCATGGCAGATAGCAGTGATATAGAAAGCTGTATTACCTGATAAGTCTTGCTTTGGAAAGCAAACATGTTCTCTCCTAGTCCTGTTCTAGACCAAGTGCAGGTCCAGGACGGAGTGGGGGAGGTGGGGCGCAACAGAGAAGCTTCCATGTTGCTTCTTTTTTTCTTTTTTTTTTTTTAAGATTTTATTTATTTATTGGACAGAGAGAAATCCAAGTAGGCAGAGAGGCAGGCAGAGAGAGAGAGGAGGAAGCAGGCTCCCCACTAAGGAGAGAGCTTGATGCGGGGCTCGATCCCAGGACTCTGGGATCACAACTTGAGCCGAAGGCAGAGGCTTTAACCCACTGAGCCACCCAGGCACCCCTTCCATGTCACTTCTGAAGGATAAGGATTTCAGCCAAAATTCCAGGCTGGCTCATCTGCATTGTTGAAGTCTGGTGCTTGTCAAGAATAGGATGGAGTTGCCAGCAGGGGCTCCAAAGGAAGCTGAGCAGAATGGCAGAAGCCAAACATTTTAGTCCGACAAGAGCGTGGAACCGGAGGTCTGCAGTAACTAAACAGGAAGGTAGAGAATGAGAGACAGGGAGCAAGGCTTGTCAGCATCAAGAAATGGTGACTCTCCCAGAAAGCCAGGCCTAAGAACAACAGATCCTTAAAAAGAAACACAACAAAAACAAACAAAACAATGCATAAATAGCCAGGCAGAGAACTGATTGTGGTCTTAGGACAGGGGCATTACTGGCAACTTATTGGCTGGTCGGTTTGAAAGCAATAATGAAATGTGCTGGATTCTGCCATCTACTATCTAAAATCGGTTTGCCCATTTCTTCCAATTATTAAGAAAGTCCCCGGGGGAAAAAATGGAAGCAGCCTCTCAAGACAGTGTGACCGTGTGTCCCAGTTTGGTGAGACAATGGCACATTTTGTCTTTGTCCTCGTATAATTAGCAAGAGAATCTCCTTTCATTCTAAAAAAGAGTCCTGGTTTCAATGACAAACTTTATGGTCACCCTCACTTAGAGGGCTCTGCGATTGGGAAAAAGAGGGAGGAAATACGGATGAAGCCAGGCTTCATCCATTTATTCAACAAATATATATTGATCAGTTGCTCTGTGCCAGGCTGTGGTGATACGTCTATAAATTTGATAGCCGCATCTGCTCTCCTTACAGAGTCAGCCAGGTAGCAGGGAAGATAAATAGCTAAACGGAAAAGTAAATAGCAGACATAGTCTGATTAAAATTAATTTCATAAAGGACAGCTAGGTGGCGATTAGAGAGTGATACCCGAAAATAACATAAATATTCCAGAAACATGAAATCTGAGAAATAAAAGCTGTAGAAAATAGGATGTATTACGGATAGTGAAACAGATATCACATCCCCTGTTTTCACTCCACCTCTAACTTGATAAGTATGAGTACATGAAAATTCCTTTTAATAGATCTAGGACCCATTTAATCTCTCAGGCTGTCCACCTACCAATATTTATTCCTGTAATGCTCGGAACACTGCACCTGCTGGGCATGTAACTAGCTAAGGGACCTTATCTTGATAGAGTTGAGCTGTTTGAGCTCCAAGTAGTTGAGATTATCCCAAATCCTTTACAGACTAGCATTACTCAATACCTAGAGGTCAAACTAAATCTATGCATTTTTTTTTTAAGATTTTATTTATTTGACAGAGAGAGAGAGATCACAAGCAGGCAGAGAGAGAGGAGGAGGCAGGCTCCCTGCCAAGCAGAGAGCCCGATGCAGGGCTCAATCCCAAGACCACAAGATCATGACCTTAGCCGAAGGCAGAGGCTTAACCCACTGAGCCCCCCGGGTGCCCCAAAAGCTATGCATTTTTTTAAAGTAGTTTCTATATGAATTTTTTTTTAAGAATTGATGTCACCATCATGAAAAAATAAAACCATAAATTTTTTAAACATCCTTTTCTTGGTCTACATCTCTCATTTTTGTGTTTAAGAACACAGGGTATGTCTCGGTGTGCATGGGCTAGTATGTATTTTTGTGCTTAACAACTTGGAGTCTATTGTTCCAGCTCTAGGAACTGACATCCAGGCTCAGACTTCCTTCAATGGAATTTCCTGGCACTCTCTTGATCCATTCCCTTTGGTCTCCTGCTGCCTAGGAGAGCAGTCAGTACACCCATATCTCCTACCCAATTGGTAGCCTCATGAGATCAGAGGACCAGCTATTCCTCCATCACCATCCCCCAATTGTGGTCTCATTAAGAGCATGCAGCCTATCTCCTCATCAACCTCTACCTACAGGCCACACGCTTTTCCTCCTGTAACAATATCCCACAGAGCCAGAGTCTTGAGGATCTCTTGAAGTAGAAGTAGAACTTATGATCAGCCCACACTACCATTGGTAAATGCTATTATTAAAAGAAAAAAAAAAATCCACGGGTAACTATAGCTCTTTCAAAAAGGGAAGGAATTATTGTTTAGACTGAACTGAGTACATAACTATATGATAAACCCCTTGGTATGAAAGAAAAAAATTACGTGTGTAAAGAGAGAGATTTCCCAGTCAAACACCCGACTGACTTCTAGAAGACCTCTTAGAAGCAAATGCTTAAAACCATTCAGTTCCTGGGGCACCTGGGTGGTTCAGTGGGTGAGAGCCTCTGCCTTCAGCTCAGGTCATGATCCCAGGGTCCTGGGATCAAGCCCCACATCGGGCTCTCTGCTAGGCAGGGAGCCTGCTTCCCCCACTATCTCTGCCTCTCTCTCTGCCTACTTGTGATCTCTCTCTCTGTGTGTTGTCAAATAAATAAATAAAATCTTTAAAAAAAAAAAAAGCCATTCAGTTCCTTTTGTTTTGATTCATGAATCACCAAGCAGGGTTCTGTTCTCAATTTACTTTCCCCAATGGGAGGAACGTACCTAATGGGTTGACTCAAATATTCCAAACTAGTTAATAGCAAGGATTCCCAGTGCACCTTAATAATTTACACCGTGGCCTGCTGAGAGTAACCTAGGATTGGAACTGCTGTGACTCCCACCTCTGGGGACTGATGACCGAGCCAGCCAGTTATTGGAGGTGGTGTGCAGAAGTTACCTTTCTTCTCTTCCAGGGCACCCACAACACTCAGAGTTTTGAAAAGCTGCCATGTTATTCAGACCCAAAGAATGCTGGTAGTTGATTAAGATGATTCCCCTTAAAACCATAGGTGACCCTGATAGGAGAGTGAAAATTGGTTGAAATCAAAGGAGAAAGAGAAAAGAATTCAAGTTCCTCCAGCCTGTATTTATTTCTGCATTCCTATTGTCTAGTATAATTTTTTCCAATTTATTGAGTAATTTATTTTCTATCTATAATACTTTGCCATGTTTACCACCTCTGCTGTGAACTTTGGTATTTTTCTGTAAATTATCCTGAGATTAAGTCACTTTTTTTACTTAGCCAAATTCCTGAATTTCCTTGGAGTTTTATGCACTTAGTTCTGTTTTTCTGTAAATGCGCATCAGTGTATATATACATATATATATACACATGTATATATATGTGTGTGTATGGATATACATATACCTGTGAAATCATTATGATAAAATCATCATGCATCTAATCTGTGAAATGCAGAATTCCATTAAGAAACATCAATCTCAGTTCCTAGAAAACAGAGGCTTGGGGCTGCCAAATGGAGGAATGGTAGGAACGACCAAGCTCACTCCTCCCAACACCACCCAGCCGATCCCACCCTCTTTTCCTCCAAACCTGACATTCAGCTGACGGTGCCTGAGATCATTGCTTCGTCCAACTGTTTTGAATAATCAGAACGGCCAAGAGAGAACGCTGGCTTGCACGTCCTGACTTCAGTGATTCTCTAATAGAAAAGACTACTGTAGTTTTTCCAAGTGTCTGCCACGTGCTTTCTGTGACGGTGACACTCTTGGCCTGTCGACAATAGTCTGAGGCCATTCAGAAGATTTTCAGGAGCAGTGATGTATTTCCCAGGACAGTATGACCTGGGCCTGAAGGATGCATTTCCAAGACAGTTGGCTCAGGTTAGAGATGTTAGAAATGACTCTGCCCTGAGATTTTTCTCTCCTACCTCTGGAACTCTACGAACAGACACACAGAACTTTGTTTTATGTGTTTATTTCAATATAAATATAAACAAACAGAAACAAATTTCTGACAAACAGAAACAAAAAATTTCAATATAACTATAAACAAAATATAAACAGAAATTTGTTTTATGTGTTTATTTCGATATAAAAATGAAAGGCTCTTTTGTTTCTTGCAAAAGCCTGCTGTTAATTTCATCTACCTCTACTGAAAATACACACATGACACTGCTATTGGCCACACTGGGTAGGACAAGATAGAGATTGCAGCCCCCCCACTCATCAGGTTAACATTGCTGTTACCCTCTGCCTCTCAGGCCCAGCAGTGCCATGTTCCTGTGCAAAGGACAGAATATTTGAAGGATCTTTCCCATGTCATTAAGCACCTATCAGTGGCATGATGTTGTTGGTTGACTGATCCTGCTACAAAAGAACATTAACTTTTTTTTTTTTTTTTTGGTACTTGAATGTTTTATCGAAGTTTTTTCATAACCAAATATTTTCAATAAGGCCAATCAGTCCCTTCGAGAATACAAACATTTGTTCTAAAAGGGAAATCTCAAGCAGCAAAGTGAACAGTAAAAGGTAGAATTGAGGGGCACTTGGGTGGCTCAGTGGGTTAAAGCCTCTGCCTTCAGCTCAGGTCATGATCCCAGGGTCCTGGGATCAAGCCTCGCATCAGGCTCTCTGCTCGGCAGGGAGCCCGCTTCCTCCTCTCTCTCTCTCTGCCTACTTGTGATCTCTGTCTGTCAAATAAATAAATAAAATCTTTAAAAAAAAAAAAGTGGTAGAATTGAGCTAGAAATGAGCATGACAAGGTGCGATATTCAGTGTGTATATCAGATTTAATTTTGCATAAGAAATGAAATTCTTCAGCTTATTTTTTAATTAGCTTAAGCAAGTGCATTCGGGAACCAATAACACGGGCTTACGGGAACTGAATTACTGAAAGGGTTCGGAGCCCAGGCTCTAAATCACAGGCCTTGAGCTGATCTCATAATTAACACCGAGCCGAAGCACTGCATCAAATGCTCCAGAAACACCTTTGCCAAAGAGTGGATGGGGAACACAGCCATCGTTATACCCAGGCAGTAGCATCTCAGGGACTACAAAGCCTCGCCAAACATTGGGAAGTCAGTTACATCAACGTGCTAAGCAGTTAATGTCCTGTCAGGCACATCTGTGTTTAGTACCGTCAGATAGTCCCAGCTGTTCACATCGCCTCTGTTTGATGGTCATTCTGGGACCTGCTCGATGTTGAGAAGCATGTTATTAGAGAAGTAAATTCCTTACCGAGGATTGATCCAGGAGGGATGTAAACTCCAGGATGCTGGAGTTGGTTCATAAAGTTGAGGACAGAGATGTGTCCTGGCAATTACAGAAGCTGAATTTATTTAGGACTCTTGATCAGGGCTTTTAGGGGTCTGTTAGTGCTGTGGCTTAAATAATGCTTTCAAATCCTTCCTGTAGTCGGGTTCTTTTAGGGAGCCTCAAATAGATATAAACCCTTCCTTTCCTTGGCCTGGAAGCCATCAGGGGCATTGCTACTCTACAGAAAAGGAAAAAGAGTCATTGAGATGCCCAGAGCAACATCTCAATCAAACAGCTTTTTCTGAGGCCAGGTGCTGTGGATTTAAGAGAGGAATTGAACGTGTCTGTGCCAGGCGTCTTCCGTTTGCCTCTCCCAGATCTCCTCTCCCTTTCTCCACCCCGCTCACTGCTCTGAGAGCCTCTGGGGATTCAGAGCCCTCTGGCTTCCCTTTGGGGCTCAGTCCCTGGGGCACCGTGGCAAGAGGGACAGGAAGGTAAAAGAACTCTCTCCCCCTCTCCGGCCTGCTTCCATTCACCTGACCACTCGGGAAGGTCGCAGAGCAGAGACGCCATGGGGCTTTTCTTCCAGCTTTCTTTGAGCTTAGGGTGGTTCACAGTCTCTCTCTGATCATCCTGTGTGCTGTACCACTCCCTGTGATCTCCTTACGCCTTGCCCACGTCTTTCTTCTTTTAAAACTTCTTTGAACTGTCGTAGTTTGGGGGTGCTGTCTTGTTAAGAACCTGGCTGCCGTAATACCCCCGCCCCAAGTGAGCCCGCAGGCTGCACAAACGCCTGGAGAACAGATCGAGACCTGGGTTGTTCCGCACCTGAGTGACACACCCCAACCCAAACCTCAGTACTTCACCAGGGGACAAGTTCACAACGTCTGTGTCTTTTTCTCCGAGCTCCTTCTGCTTTCCTAGCGTACACTTTGAAGGTAGAGGGAGAGGGAAAAACAAAACAACAGCAACAACCAAAACCTGGAAGTCAGCCTCACTTTGAAGAGCTGGACATCGCCTTCTATAAACTTTTACCACCAATCCCACGGACTTTACATCCATTTCCATTTTGTTCTCTGTGCTCTCAGCCTTTTCTCAAGAATACTGGGCCTACTAAGTCCTCAAGGCAAGAAAGAAAATCTGCTATGGCCCCAAATTCTGGTCCATGCAAAAAACTGCATCCATTTTTGCTATTAAACTCAGAAATGTTCAAGTTTAGACTCTCGTACTATGGCTTAAATGGCTTAAATGATAGCTGGCTATTCTGGTGAACTAAAGAATTGGTTAAAAGAGTGGATGAAAGCTACTTAGGGTAAATAAATGCAAGCATTTCACACAAAATGAGAACCAACAATGAGGTTTCTATTCATGGCGGTTGCATCTGGCAGCTCCTGATCAGGGGATAGGATTTGGTCTCAATCCTTAACCAAAGTGAAGTTTCAAGAATAGCCTGAGAAGGGAAATGGTTAGTGCTGGTGGCTGTTGTCTTCTAAATAAAATTTTTCATTGCTCAGGATGAAGGACTTGTACCTCTCCTGGAGTGACTCAGCAAAGCCAGATGGCTCAGAATCTTCAGGAAGCTCCCACTGGGTTAAAAGAAGAACCCATAGCCGCTCTGTGCTGCCTTTATTACTGGTTATGGACCACCTTCGTGGAACGACTCAAGGTCTCCACAGGTACAGCAATTTCTTTTTTGGCAACTTTATTGTCAGACAATCTGCCTTCTGGGTATGTTGTTATCGCTGTAGTCAATTGATGTTCTGACATTGTTCTTGGCAGGCTTGGTTTTCCAGGGCACTGCTTGGGGAAAAACCATGAAAAACCTGGCACTGTTTTATACACTTTTCTTTCTTGTGTGTTATACTGTACAAGAACGGAGGTGGGACAATTGTTCCTTTAAAAAGCATGGCACCGCTGAATGGAGAAAAGGAGTGACCTCAGTCCATAAAATCCTGTCGGGTACAGGCTTTCCCATGAGGAAGAGCTGTGGAGGTGCATGAGTTTTAGCACAGAGTATGAAATTGTTTAGTTGACTTTTAATCTTAGGTAGAAGATTGACCAAATTTAACTCCTATCAAAACTCAGATGGGCAAAGAAAACATGAATATTTATTTTGTCTTAAGCTGATCTGAGCTTCCAACCCTGTCACTATCCACACACACACCTACACCTCCATCCCCTGCCAACTCCCTGTCTCCTACTTTGTGAGTAACAGGAAAAAAAAAAACTTGGTAAATGTCCCATCCTGTTTAAAGTATAATCCATTCAGATGATTTAAACAACCCAATTAGTCTTTTGACTAAGCATGTTTTTTAGTCTTTTGATTAAGCATGTTTTTCTCTGAGGAACTCCCAAGTCCTGTTTCTTTCCTTGTGGCGCTATCTGGTCATATTGGTTGAACCAGGTGACTTAACGAAACTTGCCTCTGTAGAGAATAGTTAGGGCCCATCTACTCAAGCCTCCGGCCTCTTATCATCCATGTGCTGCTTGCTCTGAAGGTGTTCTCCAGGAAACTCTGCAGTCGAGTCCCTTGGGATCTTGGTCCACTTGATTCAGGAACCATTAGCACTCTCTGGAGAATGTGACCTCCTTTGGGTTTGTGCTCTGTTGACTTCTGTGAGACATGGCTCTGACTTCCATTTGGCCCTGGTCTTGATTATCTCCTCAGATGCCCATGGAAGACAGCTGTGTCTCCTCACATAAGCAATCCCTCCAGCCTCTTCTCTGGTGAGACTGTACCACATAGTCTGTCTACACCACTTAGGAACCAGAGGATGCTTGGGAAAGCTGGATACCAGGGGTTCCCTCTGCTTGGACCTGGTGCATCACTGGGTTGATGTGATTTATCCTTTACTGGGGTAAGAAAGTCTCCTCTAAAAGTCACAAATAAAGATAAGGATAAAAAAGGACACCCCCACCAGTCCTGTCAATGTACTTAACATGCCTTCTTTTCTCCAAGATGATGCCCAAAAAGGAAAACTCAAGAGACGTATATATGGTCCTATAACTCTCCCCCTTTGTACCATCTTCTGTGCATCACCTCACACAAATTTTCTGGGATCAGAAGAATGAGAACCTTATTTGAAATGCCCACTTAGTCCTCTGAACTTCTGCTAAGCCACAATAATGTTAGAACTATCTTCTCTGTACTCTATGTCAGTAAAGCAATGCTAGCCATTAAAACAACCACCCCAAATCTCAGTCACATAATACGGTACAGATTTCTTCTCAGACACCCCACGGTCCAATGTGGACCAGTATTGGGGGCCAAGATACTCTATTGTAGGGACTTACGTGGGGACCCTGGGATCTTCCCATGTTCTTGCTCTTTCATCTTCTAACATATCTGTATTCCCCTGTATAGCTGTATTCAGCTGTCTTTGGCTGCAGCTGAGGAAAAGAGCATGTGCTTGGAGGAGTGTGCAGGTTTGGGGCCAGGCTTGGAAGTGGTAAACATCATTCCTTCACTCTACTGCAGGAGAGCCTAGGAAACACCATCTTCCTGGGTGTTCAGGACCAATATGAAACAGGTGTGATGGCTCTGTCTCCGTCAGAGCCTAGTGATACAGTCTACAGTCTATTTACTGAGCCCACCAAGGTTGATAGTTGGTATTATAATGGTGGGTTAAAGATTAGGAAGAGGCGATGAAAGGAATTTTCAGTATCTACTCCCAAGCTGTGAGCTTCCATGACATAAACTGAATATCTTTTACTTCAGGCTTCTTTAAAAAAAAATAAAATAAAATAAAATAACTAATCTTCTTAGGAATATGGGTATCTATTTTGAGTTACAGTGAGCTCTGGTATGCAGGCATGGGGAGAAATATTTTTTTGAAAACTTAAAAATTACCCCATTACAATATAGTTGTAATGGCCCTTTCCCAACAGAAACATAAATATGAGAATGATCTAGAGCATAGACAAGGGTCATTGAGAAAAGACAAACATGCCTGTCTAGAGACCATTTAGTAAAAGAGTTAGATAACTTCTGGTCCACACATTGGGCTAGCTTCATAGACATGCAGTCTGTATAATCACACAGAACCCTCACTCATGGGGGCCTCAGGCTTGGTTCTGCCATTGTCATCCTGAAATTTTTAATTTTTTTTTAACATGAAGCCCGTATTTCCATTTTTGCACCATATTCCACTGTGTGGCAAGTCCTACCCACTTGTGATTATGCCCAGAGGAGATGAGACATCTCTAGATGCTTAGTATCTTCAAACTGTACTCTGAGAAGCTCTTTGGAGTTGGTGGAAGTTCCTCGGAGACCTCTCCAAGGTAGAAGTGGTGTGGCATTGGGGGGAGGGGTGCATAGCTCAAGCAGATGGTCTGCTACCCACTTTTATTCATCACATGTTCCAGTTTATGAATGATATTTCATTTGAGGAATGAAGCTATGCTACAAAAGTTGAAAGCCAGTGAGATACAAAATTCCTCTCTTTTTTGATGACGTAACAGAAAATCAACTGCAATGAGGGTGAAAAGAGATCTAAAACTCAGTTTTAGGGCATCTGTGTTTATTTCCTACTTCTGTTCCTTTTTAGCTTTGAGGCCTTACACAAGATATGGCTTCTCTGTCTTTGTATTTATCTGTTAAATTGAGATAATAGTAAACTGGGTATACTTATTCTCTTAATTTCATAATATAGGTGTGGATACTTTAAAAATAATAAGCCCCTGTAGAAATAAATTATAAGAGCATAAAATTTTAAATAGACTTCTTTATTTTTAAATATATTAATTTGTAAAACTTAAAATGAACAAAAAGTTGATACTATAAGGACATTAAAAAAAGGAACAGTAGTGCCTATTTGATTCTATATTCCTTGGTTATTTACTGATCAGAGGCCTTACATGACAGGGCTTATTGGTAGTATTGTGCTGTCAACTCAGTAGAATTATTAAAATTAAATGAGCAAGATATTAGTCAAATGTGGTTTCCCAAGGAGTGCTTACTTAAATGGCATTTGGTACTTAAAATGCTGAGAAACATCACTCCTGTTCCTCAATACTCTGGAGTATACTAATGCAATTCAAATCTTGGAATTCTGCAGTAGATACTTCTGAAGAATAGGTACTTCAGAAGAGACCCACTTAGTATATTCCTCATTCTGGAACTTCTGGACCCTTGGTGGCTATCAACGTGGTGACTGAGGAAGACAGATACCATTGGTCTCTCTCTCTTCCTTGGCTTTGATCCTTGAGCTACAACAACCCAGTGAAATGAAAGCCCTACACAAGGGAAAAAGACTTCCTTCCTAGAGCAGAGTTTCCTTTATTGCTTTCCAATGGATCTCATCCCAGTTTTTCAACACCTTCCTGTTTCAGAAGGCACTTCCCAAACAGGAGATTCAGCAGTGACTTGGGAGTGAAGAGGGAGTGGCAAAGTAATAGGGAGGGGGTTGAAGGGGAAAAAAATAATAATAATAAAGGAAGATATTCCAAAGAGAAAATAAGTCCTAAAGGAAACCAATTTAAAGAGTATTCTGCTGGCAGAGTAACTCCTTTCCCACTGTCCTTTGTGTAGTGGCCCTGTTGTCTTTGCCCTTGATGTACACACATCAGAGGTCCCTTGGTTGGGGGTCAAATGAGTTGCGAATAGGAGAGCCAAAGCCTGCGTTCTCCAGAGAAGGCAGAGTTTACAGTCAACATACATAAATGTCTGACACGTGAATGTCTGAATAATTTTGAGACTGTATTTTTTTCCTGCCTTCCTCTTGCCTAACAGCTCTTGGACATGCAAGTGGTGGACTTGGGGTTACATATGACTTAAAAGAAATTGCTCTGTTGGCTTAATATGAAAGAACTGTTGGAGGAGTTTATTGGTAGGGAAACTAAAATCATGACAATGATAATAATATAAATCTAACATTTTTGAGCATGTATTATTACTTATTAGACTAAGAACTGTCACATGAATTATCTGAACCTTCATGATAATCATTACTTTAGGTATTATTATAATAACTGTCATTATGTTCCATATTTCCCAGTGAGAAAATAGAAGCTCAGAAAGGTTAAGTGGCTTATCCAAAGCTGCACAGCTTGTGTCTGGAAAGGGTCCATTCTTTTGCCCTGGATTCCTGAGCATCAAAGTCCATAACCTTAGCCCTGTCCTTACTGCTACTTTCTGTGCACAGAAATCACATGGCTACAGGAACCATAAAAAGATAAAGAGATCAGTAGACTTGGTAATCCCAACTTTCAATTTGTATCTAGAACTACAAAAGAGCAAATGTACTTTGGCAATTTTCTGGTGAATTTGATCTGTGACTAGAGTCAGAGCAAATTAATCGGTCCTACCCGCTGGCTTGGTGATTACTCATTTCTTACTTCCTTTGAACAGTGTCTCAAATCTGTTAGTCAGAGAAGTCCTCACTCCTGGTGGGAAGCAGGTGATTTGCCCAATTCTTCCATCCTTCCAACCAGAAAACGTTCCAGCTACAATCTGAATGTGTATCCTGGTCCTACAGTCCTACCAAAGGGCTTCGTCGCTCACAGCGGCTACTTTTTACAATAGAACCCACTCACACCATCATGAGAAGGTATGTTCAATGACACCTAATTATACTTGGGTCAGCTTTTTATCAGCATTTTAAGAGTTTGTCTTTCAAAGAGTTCTTAAGAAAACCTACCACTCAGACCATGTCCTTGATTCAAATATGAAAAAAAAAATAGCTATACACATTTACGAGCCTCAGAGTATAAGCATTTGAAGATAAATATAGTAGTTTTCCACCAGAATCTCTAGCATAGAAAGCCCATCAGAAGTTCAAAGAAAAATTCCCTCCTCGACGGTAAGGTGCGCGAAGGCAGGGAGGGTGGAGGCCCGGCTGACCACAGAATGTTCCAGACTTAGCGCAGGGCTCCACACGCGGCCGGCAATCACCAGAGTTTGGAAGGTGCTACACCTCATACTCATTCCCTTCATAGCCTCTTTCTCAAATCTGGAGGCTGCACTGTGGACTCATGGGTAAGAAATTACCCATAGTAACTGATTCTAGTTTACATACTCTTGTCCTGGGGCTATTTTTTATAAACTGAACTTCCGGTTTGATCAAATGGCTCCCTAGGCCATGCTCATTGATGAGCATCGCGCCATAAACATGGGGTTCTGACCTGAATAGGTTATAACCTCCTGCGTGGAGTGTGGTGCTCTTTTTGGCCTCTCCTGGATTTTGACCGGCTTCTAACAGCAGCCCACCTGCCTTAATAAGCTGTCAGTCAAGATATTGGGGTTTCATAGAAGGAGGTTTTAGCCAATTGGGGATGGATAGGATGTCCCAAAAATAATAATTAGATTTCACTATGGTGTACTACTTTGTGTTCGTAATTTTTCCTTCGAAGCCTTTTGTTTGGGTTTCTTAAAACTCCGAAGGCGATAGAATTTCTTCTACTTCCTCATGCGGTGCAGAGGCTCTCCCAAGCAGTTTGCGAACTCCACCCTTGCCAAGGGGATCCTGAGAGGGAGAGAAAGAGGTAATATTCATAAAAGGGAAAAGAAAGAAGTCACAGAGTATACTTTTTTTTTTTTTTCCTCTTCAGCTCCTCTTATAGGCCTGTCCTGATTTCTTGTAGGCCTTGGGCCTATTTTCAAGGCTGCCCTCAGCATTACGTAAATCTAATAGTTCCTTCTTTCCATGAGCTCTACATTACACATCTTTTTTTATTTATTTATTTATTTTTATTTTTTACATTACACATCTTAATGCCAAGTAAATGTTTCTGCCATTCTTGTCACTTTGGCTTTCTGACTGGGTATGTGTGCATTAGTAAGGGCAAAGGCAGAATCTCATTTCTTGGAATAGCTTCACAATTTTCGTGCACCTACAATAAAAACAAGCAAATTGACACCCTGCCAGGAGTAGCCAGAGGAGATCTTAGAAGAGTTCGGAATGACACCGTTGCCATATTGCAAGCCTGTAAATAATTCATTAAGTCAACCACCCTTTTGTTTTAAGCAAACACAAGCAGATGCCTTTTTAAACTGGATGCAGACAACAGTCTTCAGAAAGACATTACTGTAATATGACACTTAAAAAGAGCATACTTGCTTTATTGATTTTTGCAGTGGTAATACATGGCGATTACTTGTTATTCTCTTATCCATTTTGTCTCACTCGTGGGCTTTGTCCTTCACTCTTATTATTTTACACTTGTGTATGTGTGAAATTTCACTTTTAATGGCAGGAATATGCAAAGGTAATGAGATTAATTCATAATCGGTCAAGTAAACCCAGGCGAGCTTCCTGGTCAGCACTGTGATATTCGGTCTGTGATATTCTGTGATATTCTGTGATATTCGCACCAGGAGGAGAATTCTGCTGATCTCTTGATTCGGAAGATTATATGTTACCAGTTAATTGAAGGAAATGCAACAATTTCCAAAAAGGAAGCACCTCTGTCATATGTAAAGGGTTTATGAGTCTTTTAGATCAACCAATGTATATACCAGAGTCAGAGTTTGGAGCCAATATCACTATGCTGGTATTTTCTAAAAGGTAAGATTTGTCTGTTCTGTCAGAACAATTTGCTTCTTGAATTCTGTACTTATTTATTAATATGCCATGTTGTTCCAGGACATAGTTTGTCCGAGTCACCCCTTGAAATAATTGTTTTTAGAATCTGTGTCCAATAAACTGACTCGTATTGGATAGGATAGTAGTTCATAATCTCAGCTGTACATTAGAATTACATGTGTGACCTTTTATACAAATCATATGCCCTGCTCTCAGGAGTTTGATTTGATTGGTCTGAATGGGCCCCAGGCAATAGATTGTGTAAGTTTCCCAGGTATTTCTTCTGTGCAGCCGTGCAGGGAGCTGACTCAGCTGATCTCTCTATTGACCAGATAGTCTCATTTATTTGGGGATGGTCATCATAACTGGGTAATTCTGAGCATAACAGAACCTAGTTATTAGCAGACAGTGGATTTTAGTTATTATCATAATAAACATATGTACAAAATTATAGGATGTTAGAACTAGGAGCAAAATTGGAGAGCTGCCTTCTCCATGGTATAAATGAATAAAAAATTCTAGAAGATCTCAGAAGATTGCAGTGCTAATTAGAGTCAAGTCCAAATTAGAATCCATATATCTCAGATTTCTGGTCCAGTTACTCTTCTATTATACATAAAATTTGCATTGGCTAAAATAGAGATAAATCTAAAACCATTGGGTCTAATATAGAGAAATCAAGAGATGTCCAGAAGAAGAAGGAATCAAGGGGCTTTTGAGAATCAGCAACCAGGTCTGGAAGGGAACAGAGAAAAGACACACTGAAGAGGTTAAAGAGTTAAGGGTGCACTACTGAACTGGATACTGAACAATAGCAGGATAACAGCAGGGACCCAAGACAGAGTCCGCCTAAGAGAACTTAAGAGTCAAGGTAAATCCTTTGTGAAAAGGCACAGATTTTACAGCAACAATAGTGGAAGCTAAGGTTGCTTCTTAAAATTTGTGAATGAGAGGCTGCCTATAAACACTCAACTTATATTTCAAATGTAGATTGGCGTGGCCCATAGGCAAAGACATGATGGTCAGTCAGGCTCAAGTCAGGCAAAGATGGGTGTGGGAAGCTGTTGTTGATAGTCAACACATCTCAGTAGAAGCTTCAATACCTAATACAATCCTTGGAGGAGACCTTTGTCAAGGGAAACCCTGACCAGATGTTCTGATTATCATCATTAGTGAATAGATTGGAATATTTGTACAGGCTTTATTGGTTCCTTCAAGGCTCTCATGGTGATTAAAATGAGTGCCAGATGGCTTTCCTGACCTAGATAGCTAAGGAAACATTGCCCATTGGCTCTTTTCTGTTACTATCTATAAGAAAAATTGTAAAAATAAAATTTTGAAAGGATCTTCTATTACTGTCATGTTAAATGCTGGTATGATACTCACTTAAGTAAGATTATTAATTTTTATCATTCTGTGGATTACATACATTACACAAACACATTACTTTCTTGATCTTAACCTAAGAATACAACTTTATCTCTCTTTTTTAAAAATACCTTGTAGTGTATGTTTACCTTTTTGGAAAACACAGATCTTAGAAATGAAATATTGTGGGTGAATGGATAGAGACAAAATAGCAGCATAGCTGAATTGTTTTAAAAAAGGAAATAGATGGAATAAATATATACCTACCTTCTTTGTATATGTATTTTATTTTTAAAAATAATTATGTATTTTAGAGGAATCATTTTTATCTTATACACAGAGTTTCCAGTTGTGTGTTCATGTAGTAATAGGTTTCTAGAGGAGAATATTTTAGATAACATAAAACTTCGGAAATTAGAGATAACCTTATACTCACCCCTAGCCGCCCCACCCTGTGTAAATTAGAATCACGCATAGTTAGTTGTTTCTAATTGCTTTGAAGAACTAATTCGAAAATAGAATCCTCATTCTTGGGTAGTCTTCTGGAAGTCAAAGCTTCAAGTTTTGTCATGGTCTTTCTGTAGCAGAAAGTGTTGTTTCAGTGCATTTGGTTATTTAGAGAAATATTTAAGAATTCCATAATTCATTTTAGCCCCGGGCATTAGTAAAAGTCTAATCTTGATAGTGTTTGAAATTGTGTCATTTATGTGAGATCTATGGTACATTGCCTTTTTTTTTTTTTTTTTTTTGAGAGCAAGAAGAACAAGCACTGAAATCTCTTCCAGAAAGATTTACAGCATTAATAACCCTAGGCTATTTTAAGTCACAGTCAATCTTTATGGAAGAAGTACAGAGATTATACAGCAATGGTTCTATTTTTTTTCTCCTAGAGTTGCAAACTGATATTTCACATATAAGTTATTAGAAGAAAACAGTGCATTCACACTTCAAGAATATGCCTAAGGTCATTACTTCCTTTTCTTTATGCTTTCCATCTGTGCTCAGATGTTCAATGAAAAAAAAAAAAAAAACAACCCTCAAAACAAAAACACCCCACTGAATCCATCAAGTCCAAGCAGGGTCTGAAATTTAGACTTACTTTGCAGTTAGAAGTACAGCTTTCTGGGGTGTCTGGGTGGCTCAATGGTTAAGCCTCTGCCTTTGGCTCAGGTCATGGCCCCAGGGTCCTGGGATCAAGCCCCACATCAGGCTCCCTGCTCTATAGGAGGCCTGCTGCTCCTTCTCTCACTCCCCCTGCCTGTGTTACCTCTCTCTCTGTCTCTCTGTCAAATAAATAAAACCTTAAAAAAAAAAAAGTATAGTCTTCCACATAAAGAAAACAGGTCATTAGTTTTGTGAGAAGAGACTGAAAATGCCTATAGATGGAGTGAGAGTCTAAAGACACACACAGGAATATTTACAGCAGCATTATTAGTAACAGTCAAAAATGGGAAGTAGCCTTCAAGTCCATAAGCAGGAGAATTAATAAATTGTAGTAAAATCATACCAAAATATCCATCTACAATAAAAGAGAACCAAGAGCTGCTATTCCCAACTATATACTGAAGCACATTAGGGAACTTTTTGCAATAATGGTGATCTTTGATGTCTTGCTAGGGCTTGTGGTACCACGGATGTGTGCATTTTTCAAAAACTGAGAATGCACAATTAAGCCGTATTCTTTTCACTGTCAGTTTTTTATCAAAAGAAAAAAAGCTATAAACAAACATTGAACTCCAGCTAATGATATGCATGATGAAATATTTAGGGGAAAGTGCACTGATGTCTGCAATGCACTTTGAAATGCATCAGAAGATAAGATGGATGGATGGATTGATATCTAGAGGAATGGATAGGCAGGTGGATGATGAAGCAAGTAAAGTGTTCATGGTAGACTCTAGGTGATGGGCATACAGATGTTTGTTGTAATCTCCTCTGAACTCTGCTGCACGTTGAAAAAATGGGAGAGAAGAGTCCGTCTTAAGAAAAAAAAAAACAAACCTCCATTAATCTATAGGTGACTTTCGCAAGAAATTTTACCCTAATGAATGCTGTTTCATATGTTGAAATACATGGAGAGGTCACAAAATATAGAGCTCTAGTAGCAACGTTAGCCTGAAGGTGGTTGAATTTAGGACCTTATCATGCATGTCTGAATTGTGACTCTTACTAAAGAAAAACACTAGGATTTTTTTTCTACATAATACAAGCTTCTTCTTAGGTTTTCTACTTAAAGTACACCCCATTAACTGATGCTGATGTTTTTCTAAATTAGAAACCAAAGAGAAATGAAATCATTCTTAGTTCCCCAAATCTCCTACTAGATAGCAAGTCTTTTGTTTGTTTTTTCAGGCAAGACTGGTGTTTAGCTTCCTCGGGGTGGAGAGGGGGGAAAGGGTTTTCTATTCACCCTCTCTTAGAAAACAACCATCTAGAAATGCTGCGGGTTCTCTCTGCTGTCAAAAAAAAAAAAAAAAAAAAAATCTGGTCATGGGACTTTTCAACAATAAGTAAAAATACACTGATTTATCTGGAGCCTGGTTTGTCTCAACATGATTCCTTCAAACACCTCATTACTAAGTTGCTATTTAGTTTCTTGAAGGCTGTTGCCATCTGCAATTTTCATAGCTTTTAAAAAATGAAGGACAGTCCATATGTGGGCTCTGGAATGATTGATAGTAGAGTCACATTTTTTCAGTTTGTGACAAGAATGACAACTTTCTCAAGACACTGTTCATTGTAAGCCAGATTCAACATATCCTTCCCAATGTTGCTTTTGACCTACATTTCTCTGTTGCTGAATAAATGATCTTTCCATATTGTCTTATAAAATACCAGATCTTTACGTAATGTCTCCAACCTTTTAACCTTTAAACCTCCTTGGCTTATTGCTCTGATCCTGACCTGCATGGACAAGGACAGAACTGTTTTAGCAGCAGCTGGAATCTCTGCCCTCAGTTTGTGCCAGTTTATTACTGATAGAGCATAAACAATATGCAATCTCTTTGCTGTAATTTCTCAAGACCGCTCCTAACAACATTTACCTACACATCTATTAAAACTAAGAAATTTGGTGCAAATTTACTGATGATGATAATTATAATAGTTATTATTTATATATGCCATTTCATCCTTGCCCGTTATGGTTCAGGCGTTTTGCTGGTTAACTAATCTACCTTTTTCTTTTCTTAAAGGAGAAAAAGAATTGATTTTGTGTCCACTATCCTTTCATCCCCTTTGTCCCAGATTTTCTATGCCAGAGAGATAGGTCTCCTTGGACAAAGAAAAAAAGTTCCAACAACAGGAGATATAGCCACTAATGTGTTATTTATGTAATAAGATTTCTTTTCTTTCTTTCTTTCTTTCTTTTTTTTTTTTTTTGATGAGAAGACAGTTGGGATACCAAAGATGGATAGTCTCAACATATGCTCCATTTAATCTCTTTGATTGTTAAAAGTCAGACTGAAAAACAAACAAAAAATTAATCCTTCTTTAGTAGCAAGAGTAGGAGCTCCTATACAAATTAGCTGAAATAGTATTCATTCTCTACAAATAGCTTGTAAGATATCCAAGAAAAAAATAATTTCCTTTCATCTGTCATTAAAAGCCATGAACCTTGAGTATATAAATGAATCACATGTGCTCCTTTATCTTTATTCTGTCCTTTCCTCTTTTATCGTTGCTTATAAGTAGAAGTTTTTACATGAGAAAAAGCTGTTTGATTATTCTGATTTATTTAGTACCAAGTTTATGTCTATGCATGTCATTTTCATGTGCATTCACACAAATCTTTGATTCAATTAGCCATCTGGAATAAAGAGCCTTTCTTTTCCGCAATATTAGGTATTTGGGGGACTTCAGTTTTGTCTAACTGTATCTTTGCAATATTTCCCCCTTGTTTATATAATCTGTGGCACATTTTTTGGTTTATTCTGTACACCCCATAAAGACCTGTTTTCATAATACAGTATTTTACAACCAGAAGGGACTTTTGAAATTCTTAGTACAGAACTCTTCCGATTATAGAGAGTAAGATCCGGAGCTACGAAACGACACTTAGAACCTATATATCCTGACTTCCAGTCTAGCTGTCTCCCTTGTGCAGAGCTATATGTGATTTGAAACTAGTCTTATTCATCAGCTTCTGACTAATCCACAGGTGAGGCAGCTATTAATTTTCAATAAAGAAAAGAGATGAGTCAGGTGCATTAGGATTTTAAAGAACTGCTTTGGAGTTTATTTCTCTCGTGGAGTTCAAGCATGTAACTTGAAAACTAAACTTTCAAAAGTAATGAGAAAGGCACTGTGTAATACCGTCTTCCTCCTCTCTCTCTCTCTCTCTTTTATATTCCTTCTCTATTTTTCTCCCTCTTCCTCTGTCTCTCCCCACCCCTCACCATACTACTGTACTAGACACTAAATATACGAAGATAGATGAGGTATAGACCCTGCTTTGAGGAGTTCCTCCTCCTTAAGGAAGACCGAGAAATAAAGGTATGTGATGTGTGAGCTCCCCAAAGAAGAGAGACTTAGAAGAATGACCTGGGAATGCTTCCTGAATAAGGCACACTTGAGCTGAATCTCCAAGGATGAAGTGGGATTAGCATGTAAAAAAAAAAAAAAAAAAAAAAAAAACAAAAAAAAACAGAAGGGATATCATGGTAGGTGTATATCATTGGCAGCAGACAAATAAATGCTAAGCCAATAAACTTTCTTTTTATATCCAATCTCCAATCTGATAGTCCTTTAAAGGGCTGCCACATTTGCTATCGCAAATATACTCCCTATATTCACCTTTTCCTTCTCCTCAAATATATGGAAGCAGCAGAGTAAATTACTTGGGAGGAGGTAAATGCTGTTTTCAAGATCAGAAAACAGCACCAAGAGGAGAATATGGAGAGATTCCTGAGCATGAGGTCGATAAAACCCACTATCCGCTCCACTCCTCTGTAAGTTTCTGATCTTGAAAACAGCATTTACCTCCTCCCAAGTAATTTACTCTGTTGAAACCTTTAATTGAGAGAATAATATCTTCTTTGTAACGTACAGTGGTAATATCAGATGAGAGACAGGGAAGTATGATAGAAAATACACAGCATCATGCAGATAAGCTATTGTTACCTACATGTAATGGACCTATAACAGCTCTCTATGTGTGCCAGTAGTGCTCTGTTCATCTGTAGGTCTGGGGGATGGAGAAAGTTGGTGCCACAACCCAAACTGAAAAGCACATGTCCATTCAGCATATAGGATTTGTACTTTTCCTTTACACTTCTCTTAACATTGGTAATATTTAACGTTTACTTTTTCTGTGAGGTCTGAAATTGTCCTATTCACTTTGATCGTCCTGTACCTAGTAAATTTCCCGAGAATATTCTGAAAGGTGGAAATCATCATAACCCTCACTAAATATTTTCTGAGTCAAGAATGGAATTTTTAAGCCTGTATCATATAACCAACTGATGGACTTTTCCCTAGCTCCATAGACTTAATGTTTTAATTTATTGTACACAAAACAGTCTTTGTTGGAAAGGTGAATTTTCGTGGGTGTTTTCAGATGGTACCTTTTCTGACTATGCATAGGAATACTCTTAGCCACATTCCATTTCTTCAGTAAATACTTGCTAGATATGTAGATATGTATAATACAGAGTTATAGCATTAATTATACAGAGAAATAGGAAGTATCTAATTAAGGAGGCTCCTATCTTATATAAAGTGACCTGACCGTATAGATGTCTAAGTGTGGAATGCGGAATTCAGGCAAAACAGTACGGCAGTTTAAAGGGAGGAGAGATGTGGGGTGGTCAGAGAACGGTTTCATAAAGAACTGTAATAACAGCTAACTTTCATTGAATACATGCTGAGTGCCAAGCGTTGTTATAAGCTTTTTACATATGTTAACTCATTTGGTGCTTGCAACAACACTTGAATACTACCATTATATTCTCCTTTTAAATACAAGGAAATGGTGGCTACGTGAGGATAAATAACTTGCTAATTTAAAGAGCGGAGTCTGAACCAACAATCTTGGGCCAGGGTGTCCTTTGTCGTTCCTCTCCAGTGCCTCCCCCAGTACCACATTCAGGGCCGTGTCAGGTGTGACCGCTCACATGAAGGATGGGGGAAGAGTGCGGAAGAGCAAAGTCATGGAGGTGAGATCGGAACAGCCCAGGTGGAATGCAGACCTCCTGCTGAAGAACAGTGGAAGTCTTGACTGGAAAGTTGAGATGAACTCATACCAGGAAACCTTGAGTGATAAGCTGAATAAATAGATCATGTTGTTGAGGCAGTGAAGACAGGTCACCAAGTTTTTAGTCTAGCTTGAAAACATTAACATATTGGTGTGCAGAGGTTTGCAAGTCAACCTTGCCTTCAAGTCAACCTTTATTTGTCCAGAAAGAAGACTATGCCCATCTCAGGAAACCCTGCTATTGGCCGCTGCCCCAACATCTACCGCCATCATCCTCAAGAGCTCCTGCTTTCCATCTGGGACTTCATGAGGTGGCAGGCTAAGCCAGTCTGTGACTTTGAACCCTCTGATGAGAGCAGCGGTGAAATCTGCATTAAACTTAAGACTTAACCTTAAGATTTTTAGATTAAGGATAGAGTCGAGTATGGCTAGAAGCTAGCCTGAGGATGAATGCACAAGGTAGAGCGCAATGACAATAATTAATAGAACTCACATCCTCATAATATCTGAAGCCCACCTAACTTCGGGACTTTTCAGGAATGGGAACTACTCTATTTTCTTTGTTATTTGAACCAGTTAGAGTAGGCCTTATATTACTTGCAATAAAAATCACCTTAAGTACTACATTGCCCAATGCTAACGATAATCCCTTGATTTTAGCACATAGAAAAGCTCTGCCTGAGCTGCCTAGCTCCTAACGTTGTCTCCTTTTTTTATGACACCCCTCTTCATGACCTTCTCACCAGGACAAATCCCAGTGATTTTTCATAGTTCAGCTCCAAAGCCCCAGGTTCCAAGTCTGTGTCGTCTTTGCCAGGACTGCCGGAGTCTCTGTAAAGCTGTAGGTGCCTGAGGAAGGGCTGTACATCATACCCAGTGCTTTCGCATCCAAGTACCCAGTGGAGGCCTCATCCTGTTCAAAATGACAAATTAAAACGAATCCCAGAGCTTTATTCTCTAAGAACATAAGACATGTTTTCTTTCTGAACGTTTCATTGCACTGTCTTCGGAATCAAGCTCTCTAAAGAATGTTATTATACCTTGAGCTTCTTGACACATTTCCTAATAATTTGAAGCTTCTGACATTTATACAATAAAAGATGTGCTTCTGGAAAAAAAAAAAAATCAATGAATCTTTTTGGCAATCGTCCTAAATCTGTAGAGATTAAATTCACTTCTCAGACATTGCTATTCCATATCAAACACAGAGTCACGCAGTATAATTAAGATAGTTGTAGAACCATATATTTCATGCCCTAGCTGTCTGCTTTAAACTATCTTGGGAAGTTCAGAAATAATAGGGAAGCTACATCTTAACCAGAGTAATTACATTTGCTAAGCAGAATGGCATGAGCTGGAGCTATGTAAAGGAATAAAATAAATCCACCAGAAAACCAAGAACTGCCACATTCTTTCTGATATATAAACCGTGCTGATTAAAAAAAAAAAAAAAAAAGAAAGAACGAAAGAAAAGAAAAAAGGCTCACCTCCAGTTACAACTCCCAGGAGAATGGCAGCTATTAAGCCCTATTGGTTGGTACTTAGCAGATAGAGCCTGAACAATTCATACAGAAAAATTAACCATAACATTCCTGTTTATTATTACTTTAGCTGAGAGGTGGTGACATTTAACAGTTGTGCACTGCTGCTATCAATCAGCAGGCTAGAGATGTTCTCAGCATGCGAACAGGACTCCTTGGAAACCGTGTTCGTCAAAGCAACCAGCTGTCAGAATTCCTCAAATTAAACTGTTATTACAGTAGTATTCATTAGTCAGTTACTGGCTATTAAGATATTTTTATATTGGCACCATTGACCGTGGCTGTTGCTTTTTAATATGCAAGTTACATATACACATGATTCAGTAGTTCCGGCGAGGAGGACTGCGTCTCGCCGGGCTCAGTGTCCCAGGTTCAAGGCTGCAGCAGAGGGCTCGGGTCTTAGCCACGAACACGCGATTTTCTCTGGGAAGCTGGATGTTTGCTAGGGTGGTTGAAGTGGGGAGAGGGGGTAGTAATAATATATTTCAACACTAGTATTTGCCCATCCAAGTGATAGGTCAACATCAGAAATTATAACTCTGAAAGCTGTTATTGAGCCCCTGATGACAGTGGTTTATGCTTCCCCAGCTTGATGGTTTGGATTTCCTTTCTGTCTGTGCTCCTGGGCACGTGTTTAACTTTGGCTTGAAATCCCCAATCAAACAAAGGATGTCAAATGGGGTGTGTGGAGAAGTAAGGAGGAAAATCGGCATACAAACTCTGATAGACAGAAGAAACCTGACAAGAGTTCAGGTTCTTACTCACGTAGATATTGTCCTTGGCCTTTGGAAAAGGTCTGAAGCCTGACTTTTAGTTTCAATACAAATGAAACCTAAATCATTGTATTTCAACTGGGGGAACAAAAAAAAAAGTGTGGCAAATACCCATTAGCCCGGAAAGATTGACGTATTACTTATATGCATAGCACAAACTCAATCACACAGTGAAACTACGGACACTCTAGTTTCCCCCTCTCTCCCCATAAATCCCCACATGGCAAACAGAATGCTGGTCTTTTTAGTTGAAATGGAGAGGACTTAGTCCAAATTGTTTATTTCGTAAAGGAAGGAAGCGCAGCTCGATGAATTAGGTAACTGGCATCAGCCTTAAGGTTATTTTTCTCCTCTGTTTTCTGAAACACCTTGTGAAGCTCCTGTTCCACCCAGAAAACAGCGACTTCCTGGTCCCCGTGTGCGTGAAGATACCAACCAACAGTACATGAACACTCTCTGCCTCTGCTGTGAGCAAGCCTGGGATTAGTCATTTTCTCGAAACGGGAATCTGACATCCCCCCCAGGGCTCAACACCGGGGCAGGGCTTCATTTGATGTGCAGGAACGAAGATACTAGGCTGAAATTGGGCTATGGTGGGACTGTTTACACCATGGAAATTGGCTACTGCCAGGAACTCTGGGGTGGTGCCTGCTGTCTCTTCTGGACATGGGATTGTTACCCATTTATCAGCAGACTGCTACTTTGCTGCTGACCCTCTGTTCTACATCCAGACACAAGGGAATGTGTTCTGTGGATGAACATCGCCACAACCACCTTCTGTAAATTCATTCAGTAAACTGCTCCTGGGAACCTCCCATCTTCCAGGCACTTTAGCCAACTCCTGCCCTTGCCCTGGATAACTAAGGACCAGCATCGAAGCTACTGTCTGTCTGTGCATCTCAGAGCAGGCCTGCCTCTACCTGGAAGGAGGAAGATGTCTTTCTAAATATCTCAGAGGGACTCCTAGAGCTGTGGGTCTTTGGGACACGGTCTGCAGCCCTTTGTCAAGAGGGACACCACAGTGAACAAATCACAGTTGGGGTTGCAGAGTTCACCTTCTAGGAAGGGGACAAAATGAACATGAGGCTTTAAGAAGGGAACGCAAGCTGTCAAGGAGACATAAGGTGGAGAGTGCTAGGAGGGGGGCGGGCGGCTGGGCATCAGGAGTTCAAGCCCTGCTTCTGTGCTCTGGGGAAAGAGCCCTTCAAACAAAGCGAGAACAAATGCCCAAAGTGGAGAGTGAATGTGTATTCGTGGAGAAGAGAAGACAGACACCCAGGGTGACTGGAGCAGAGTCAGAAGCACAGAGGAGGGGACAAGCTGGGAACACAGAGGTAAGCAGGAGCCTTTGTTGTCCCTGGAGCAGGATTTGGATTTTGGATTTTGGTTTGAGAAGTGCGAGAAGCTACTAGAACGTATTAAGCAGAGAAGTGATTTGCATTTTTAAAAGATCACTCAGGCTTTGGTATGGAAATGAGATTGTAAGGAAACGGAAGTACACACAGGAGACCAGTTACAAGAATGGATGCCTGGATGCCATTCTCCCACACCTGAGTGCACGCTCCCCAGGATTGGGACTTCCTCTTTGTGTTTTAATTTTTATTTATTTCAGAATCTTGCTTCTGCAGCCCGGCCCCAGCCTCCTGACTCAGTCACCACTCACCAGCCCAGAGACCCAACTTTTACCCTTGTAAGTGTTAGGGCTTCCCTTGAATTTTTGTCTGAATTAACTGTTTATTAAAAGCTTATCGCGCTTTGTCTACTGGAAGAATTCAAAAGATAATTTACGGAGCATGGGACAATTAAAACCGAATGCCAAGCAAGGGGAAAATGGGCCTGTTAGGTGGCAAAATTGGTTTTAGTTGGAGACCTTACAGTGGCGTTACAATGAAATAATAACCCTGGAAGGGCTGAGGGTCTAAACCAGTGGCTCTCAGCCCTGGAGGCATGTTGGGGTCACCTGACAGACTTTTAAAATTACCTGTGCCTAGATCCAACCCCAAGCGTTTTGAATTTCACTAGAGAGTCTTTTAAAGGCTACTGGGTAATTCTAAAGGGTCCCCAGGAGCAAATCTCACACTTCAAAATGCCCGGGCATTTGGTCTGAAGGAAAGTAAAAATGACAAAGGACTCTGTATGGATCAGTTGCAGGAACACCTACTCACCCTACACCCTGGAATGATGAACAAGTGGCGCCATTTTTTTCCCACATGAAGGATGGACAGTTCATTTGGCAATGGAGAGCTCAGGTAACAGAAGAAAGTATTTCTCCGGTTGAGGGGATGAGCTAAGTCCAGGTATAGTTCATGCCCCAAAAGAGGTGGAAACCGTCTCAAATACTTCTAGAAGTGACTGTCTGCTACACAGAGATGCCTCTGCTTCCCTCTCACCCGGTTCAAAATACAGATCTCGAGTGTAGTAATGTGCTCTCTCCTGTGATACCAGCTGCCATTCAGATGCTCAGATTCTGGAATGAAACACATACCCGAAGCTACGTCAGAAAGGTCTCTCCTTTCCCAACTCCTGGCCTCAATATTCTCCACCTTCCAAAAAGTAAATGTTAGTTAAGGTATGATGCCCCCCCGAAAGATAGAGTTGGATAATCTCAGCAAAGGGAAAGGCAATGACGTTCACTGTTTTCCTTCTACCTGTCAAGCATCGTGAGTGATTTTCCCCAAACTATCTTGGTTATCATCAGAATAACCCATCAGCACCATCGCCTCCATTTCACAGTTGTTGAAGTTAGGGTTCCAGGGCTAAGGGATTTTTTTTTTTTCAAGGTCCCACATCTAGAAAACACCAGAAAAGGGATCAGTCCCCAGACCCGTAGTCTGTTCCTTGCGCTATGCTTCTTCCTTAGACAAAAAAGGATGGAGCCGCAATGCTGTAGAAACTGGGAAATTTGGAAAACAGCTCTTGAAATATCTGGAAAATTTGGAGGTTAGGGAGAGATCAATGCCAGAAAAATTATTTTCCTTTCCCCTGCTTTTGGAGCAGAAGTACTACATCAGGGCTTCTTAGGAGGAATTTTACATGGCATGTGGAGGGGTCCCCAGCTAAGGACGCCTTCATGGAACAAACCTACAGCGACATGGGTTACAGGATGAGCAAAGGGAAGGAGGCTGAACACACCAGCTACATGATAAGTACATGGCACCAAGCACCCACGAGTCATCTTGTGATGTGGCTTCGTTCCTCCCCTTCCTCTGCACCCCTGAAGGAAAGCATTTCAGAGACTAGCTCTCAGATGGCACTTTGTTCACCTCTCCCTGTCAAACTATCACATTCAGGAAAAACTGAAAGCCTATCTGCTTATGCGTTTACATTAGACCCTGTTCGCCATGGTGATATAGAAGAACAAAACTTTGGAATGTTTTGGTTTGATCTGGGTTTGGTGTCGGTTTTAGTTGGCAAAGGTATCTTGAGAGTGCTCAAGAGTGGACCTGTTCTTCTCGCATGAGGTAAACATTTGCTGAAATGGACCAAGGAAGGGACGCTGGTGTTTTCTACCTTCTGTGACACTTGAAGCTGGTTTATTCTGTGACAATTAGACACCCTGCTTCTAGTTAAATAGCACTTTCGTACAGAGTCCCACTTTTCATTATGAAGTGCCATTGTCATTGCTTGAAGGACAAAATGGCTTCCTCCCAGCTAATGAAAGACCTGACTTGAGCCCCTGACTCCAATTAGTAATTATTCCTGGGCCAAACTAATGGAAATACAATTGTGCCCAGAAGAATACTTCCACAAAGGTTTATGAATACTTTCCAGGCTGTTTCTTTTTAATTTTTAAAACTCTCACCATGATTCTCTTTAAGGTTCTATCAAATTACTTACCTCAGTCTCTGTGAAATCCAAGTCATTATGAAGACAGTCTCTTTATCCCTGGCTCGTAGATAGCCGTAGTCTGCCCATCCATCCCGAGTAAAAGGGTCTTTTTCTTTGTTTTATTTTGAGTCCCCAAGAACAAAACAAAGATAAAGTTGAAGACAAAGCAGTCCCTCTTTGCTGAAGGGTGGGATGGTGTCCAGGGCAGCCAAGCTGGTTATCTGTCAGGGAGGCTGCTTGAATCCTGCCGCCTCATTGGTTTCGCGTTGTAAAGGTTGCTTTGGCCTTTCTGCAGACTTGGAGAAAATCTTATTTATGGCATTGTCACATCTGTGAAATAGAGCTCTTTGATGACAACACGGCCTGTGAGATAGAAGGTAACCTTTGCTTTCCTATCAGGCAGCCCGAGAAGTTCAGTCATATCTCAGGGCTGTGAGTGATGTCATTGAAAGACGAGGCTGTTAAAAGAGAAACCCAACACAAAACAGTGGACTCCCACTGCATTCTCGCCAACAGGAAGACATCCCGTTCAGGAACAAATGCCCTGGCTGGGTTAGATTACTCCTGGCTGGAACAAAGCCTGTCGATAGCTGCCAGGAAACCAAACCGTGATAGAAAAGCAAGTATGTCACCAAGTAGTTGGGTTTCCTCTCGTTTCTTGTTCCGTTGCCCTCAGCAAGAGAACTTGAATACCTGTAAATAAAACATTAAGGCAGAGGACGAACTGAAGAAGAGACGAGGTTGAAACTAGTTTAATTTGCCAAACCTGTGACCCTTCTAAGCCGCTGCCCCCGAGCTCAGGCTTGGAGTAGTCGGCTAATTCTTACCCTGCCCTCCCAAAGAGACAGTTCCTCTGCAGGAGAACGCTTAGGCCTCCATCAACAATATCAGAGATGCTCTTTATAATCTGCCGCATGCTGAAATAATAACTTTTCTGTTGGTGTCGACTGTTCTTAAAATTCACTGTTAAAGGATGAACCCTTGTCCTTAACCAACAACGTGAGCAAGTATCATTCACAGTTTTTCAGCTGCCATTTCCATTTTCTGAGGGTCAGTTTTTCTTCTTTTCCTTCTGGGCCCCTCTGGCATGTTTAAGGATTAATTATTTCCTTTGTGTATTTCTTGGACCCTTTTTTCTTTTTCTTCTTGCTGTGTTATCTTGACCTCCCTCTTCACTCTTATCTGCGCCAAATGGAGTTCAAGGCCAGCGTCAATTCTTGGAAACAGATTGCCTGAAGGATTCGGTGGGTGAGGAAGTCCTGGGAATTCGTGATGGAAAAGAGGTTTCAGAATTTCCCGTGGATTCTTTGTTTTCTCTGCTCTCACTAGTTCCCACCCAAACTTATAATTGAAATAGAACTGTTTTATATATCTGCATCGGGACACAATGCAGCCTATTAATGCGAGATGATTGCAAAGCTGTTTGGAGTGGAGCAACATCTGGTAGTAAAGAGGGGGTTTGATACTTGTCTAAACGTGGATGTCATAGTTTTTATTTTCCTATCCAGTGTTTGTAAGAGAGGAGGATTTTCCACATTGTTGATATAAATTGTATATTGAAATCATATGTTTTTTCAAAGCAAACACATATGATGGCTAAATCTGGGGATTCTGATTCAGTAGTCTGTGGTGGGGATCAGTCGTGTGTGCCTTTTAAAAATTTCCAGGTGATTCTGAAGCAGACCTCTGGTTGAAAACCAATGGAGTAAACATTAATTTATTTTATATGTGATTTTTTTTTTGTCTCTGCTGTCTATTTTTAAAAGAAGAGATGTATGTCAAATGCTTAAGTTTAAAATAACACGCTATATAGTAACCCAAAGATTGGATTCTGAGTCAGAAATGTCAGGGCACCTGGGTAGCGCTATTGGTTAAGCTTCTAACTCTTGGTTTCACCTCGGGTTGTGATTTCAGGGTTGTGAGATTGAGCCCCACATCAGACTCTGTGCTCAGCAGGGAGTCTGCTTGAGATTCTTTCTTTCTCTCTCTGCCTTTGCCTCTCCTCTATGCCTGCCTGCATGGTGTCTCTCTCTCTCTCTGTTTTCTTTCTCAAACAAATAAGTAAATCTCTAGAAATGTGTCTTCTGATCACAATGGTGTGACTTACTCTGGGGCTTGCTATCTACATTGGTTAAATGTGGGGTTGGTTTAGGTGAGTCCCAAGGTCCCTTTCTACTTCAGCGTATATGATCCCGTTTGTACCCTCAGCTCGTGTGAAACGGACTGGCGGTTGCTAACAGAAATAACAAGCGCCTGAGCAGTTTCCTGTGCTCCTTCTGGAGGACCGCAGCATCTCTAGAGTCAGGGGTACCCAGGAGCTCAGCTTTCTCTGTGCCATCTGCCTCAAAACAAGTAATGGCTTGGTTTACACAACCTGTTGTCCAGGTGGCATGTCTTGGACTGTCAGCTTGCCTGTCAATGTCAGCCCTGTTAGATTCACGACCCTTAAAGGTATTAGTTGCCTGATTGACCGACTGATGATGAATGACATGTATACACAATTAACTCTTCAGTCTCACTAGCCCTAAAATGAGACCCATATGTTGCTAATCTACAAACCTGTGTTAGTCTCTCTCACAGTGAAAATACAATCAGGAATTTCCAAAGAGATGAAGGCCAGTGGTTCTTAAGCCCTTTTTCAGTCATGCAGATTTTTTACTAGGATGACTTAGCAATGCCTGTCTTTTACATGGGATTGTATAACCATCTGCAAGAGATTAGGCATAAAGAAGTAACCCTTTCCTTTCTTTTTGTGTCAAACTCTCCTTAAACTACCAGTGACAGGGGTGCCTGGAGGGTTCTGTCAGTTAAGCATCTGACTTTAGCTCAGGTCATGATCTGTGTCCTGGGATTGAGACTTGCATCAGGCTCCTCACTCAGCAGGGAGTCTGCTTCTCCCTCTCTCTCTCCCTCTGCCCCTCCCCATGCTCATGCTCACATCTCTCAAATGAATGAAATAATCTTAGAAAGAAAAAAAAAAAAAAAACCTACCAGTGACAAGGAGTTTTCTTCTTTGTGTTTTTTTGTTTGTATGTTTGGTTGGTTGGTTGGTTTTTTTGCCTCTGGGTATTTTGGGTACAAATAATTTTTCTACTAAAAAAATTTGTTTTAAAAATATGCTATACCAAAAAAAATGCTACAAATAGTAACAGCATATAGTCAAATACCAACACATTATGCATGCTGTGTGTCAACACCTAATTCACAGAATAGTTGCTAATTTGTGTATCTATGGCATGAAGTAGATACCTCTTAAGTTCCCACCTTGAATTTTGGAATGCACCTAATTTCTTTAGAATGGTGATGATGGGTAGATTTTTAGACTTAATGTTCCCCCTTCTCATTTAAATATATGCCACCTACTTTTGCTTTTAGAATACTTAAATGTTGCTTACTTTTGAAGAAGGGAGAAACATCCCATTTTTTTGTACCACGCTCACTTCCAAAGCATTGTAAAGCACTGAAGGAAGGGACAATTCTATTCTTATACATCTATTCTTTGTGCCCCCAAATAACAGTTCTAAGCACCTCATACATTAGCAGCATCCCAGACAGTCCTACACTTTCCTAACCTGTCCAAACATTTACTGACCATTCATTTACCAATTCAGTACACGTCTAGTGAGTGTCTGCTGTGCATAAACACTCTACAAGGCAGGCAAGGGAGACAGAAATGGAAAAGGAGACACCAGCTCAAAGCAGGAAAGCCAATAAATAAGTACATAAATGAGTAAAGAAGATAATTTCAGAGAATAGTAAATGCTCAGAAGAAAAAAGAATGGGTGTGGTGATAGAGGAAGGAAGATCAGGAAGCAAGGGAAAGCTGTGCTGACAAGGGGGCCACTGAAGTGGGACCTTAAGGAGAGGAAGGAAACCAGAGGTGACAAGGAGGAAAAGAATCCCAGCTAAGGGAAGAGTAAGGGCTGAAACCTCAAGACAGCCACAGACCTGGGGCATTTGAGGGAAAAGGGTCCGTGGTGTGAGCCCGATGGAGAATGGAGAGAGAGGTCAGAGCAAAATGGGAGTTGCAACAAACTTAGATTTTATTCTGAGTGCCGTGGTGAGCTGTGAGAGGATTAATACACATGTGCCGGGAGTCTGGAGAACTATCGCCTGTCTTAGATTTTCAAAATTGGCTTAGATTTTCAAAATCGGAAGTTAGATTATAGGAATGCAATGGGGGGGGGCGGAGGATATTAATTACCTTCCTTTTAGGGTAATTATGGAGCATGCAGAAGGGTCTTATGTATTTTAAGTAAATGTGAGACATCATTGTGAAGTCAGCTTATTTCTCTTCTTCTTCTTTGCTCCTTGATGATGGTGAATGTCATTTTAATGATCATTTCCACAGTTCAGGTGGTGATGATGACTCAAACCGGGGGGCAGGGGGTGGTAAGTGCTAGAGATGATGGGAAATGGATGTGTTTGGGAAAGAATTTGGGGTTCCTGGTACTTGTAAGAACCCAGATTCAGTTCAGTTTCTCATGACATTTGCCCTTATTATTTCTCCCTCAGAATACCTGTAGCACCAGTCAGTTGGCTGTTATTTATACTATCATCTTGAGTCTGCTTCTTGTCAGGTCTGTGTCTAAAACTCATTCAAGAAAACAATAGCAACAACATATATGAGGGTGGTTGAGAATGCTGATTCTCAGGCTCAACCCTAAAGGAGAAGGAAGAAATCTTCATTTCAAATCGAATGTTCCAAGTCATTCAGGTTATGGTGGCTTGTCAACCCCACTTGGTGAAATACCAGTCAAAAGTTTGGAAAAGAGAATAAGACTAGAGATAAGAAGTAGAGAAGCTTAAGTACATGTATATGTACCAATTAAACTATGGGCATGGATGCAACTGCCTAGGGGGATTGTGTAGGAGAGGTAAGTGGGCTTAGAATTAAACCTTGGGGAACCTTGAGAACTGAGGGACTGGTGAAAGAAGAATCTGAAAGAGAATGAGGAGAAAGAAGATTGAGGGTTGTATCAGGGATGCCTACAGTAGAATTTCAAAAAGGTGTGATCATACATTCATTCCAAAAGCAAATACTATTAGAAGGCCTTCTCTGTGGTAGGCACGAAAATATAGTAGAAAGTAAGACAGACAAACCTCCTTGTTCCTGTAGAATGTAGATTCTAGTATCAGATGAAACAGATGGTCTGAAAACCCCGAAATAGAAAAGAGAGCAGTTTTAAGGAGTGTTAGATTGACATCCAAATTGCAGTGGGTTGAGGAATGAGTAGGAAACAACAAAGTGGAAACAGGAAATGTGATTTATACTTTCGAGATGGCCATAAAGGGTGAAAAGGAACCAAGCCCTGCATGGCCTCTCCCATGCCATTCACCTCTGAGTTGTGTGACCTCTGTGAACTATACTGCTACCAAGAAGCGAAAACTTAATTTTGAACTCCAGCAAACAAAATTAAAGACGTCGAAAGAACTAAAATACCTTCAAGTCCCAGGAATCAGGAAGCACACAAATAGAATTCTTTGCAGAATGGTTAAAAAAAAAAAAAAAAAAAAAAAAAGCAAAAATACTAGACAATGACAGATCTTTGACTTCTAGGAGGAAAAAAAATGTTTTTCATGAGGTATTTCAAGATTCACAAAATAAAGAATAAAGCTGAATCAAGGGGCACCTGGGTGGCTCAGTGGGTTAAGCCTCTGCCTTCAGCTCAGGTCAAGGTCTCAGGGTCCTGGGATCGAGTCCCGCATCGGGCTCTCTGCTTGGCGGGGAGCCTGCTTCCTCCCTCTCACTCTGCCTGCCTCTCTGCCTACTTGTGATCTCTCTCTGTCAAATAAATAAATAAAAAATATTAAAAAAAAAAAAAAGCTGAATCAATAAGCAGTAGTCAAGCTTGATAATTATGAGATGAATATTCTGCAAAGTTGTTATGAGACTTTTTTAACCATATAAACTAGAGGCAGAAAGAAATTTGAGACTGATTGAAATATAATGGGGTGCCTGAGTAGCTCAGTTGGTCAAATGCCCGACTCTTGATTTTGGCTCAGGTCATGATCTCAAGCTCCTCACTGAGTGTGGAGCCTGCTTAAGGTTCTTCCTCTGACCCTCCCCTCCCCTGCCTCTCTCTCAAAAAAAAGAAAAAAAAAAAGCCAAATGTAAAAAATGCATGATTCATACTCATTTCCTCCTTTCCTGATTCAACTCTTTCTCTTTTCCGCACAAACTAAAAAGAGCATTCAGAGAAGTCAGTTGCAAGCTCGTACTGTGCTTTCTTCGTTTAACCTTTTGGAACTAGGGAGGAGTATATGAATGCCATATATTATGAAATAGGAAGATTGAAATATTGTGTACGACTGGCACAGTTAAGTTGTCGTCTACTCGGGTACAATTTTTAGTCATCAAGACAGTTGATTCTCTCCGAATATGCATTAAAAATTACTCACCCTTTTTCATTTTTCCGTGATTTAACATGAAGCAAATTAAAACTCCAGATATTTTTGGAGCAGGTACTGTGTTAAAAGGAGAATAATACTAAGTTGGAAACCAACACAGGAAAAGAAATATATGAAAACTATCAAGAAGCTTCAAAAAGAAAATGAAAGTATATTTCCTCCTTAAACTAATAAATTTCAGATAGAACAATGTTTTAAGGCCAAAAAAATGGAAATACAAAATCAAGAGGAAAAAGTGGGAAATTTATAAGCATGCCATAGGAAATATTTCATTTCTTACAGAATATAAAAACTCAGAAGCAATAGTTGTCTCATTAGATAAAATTTAAATTACTGTAGTAGTAATTCAGTCACATTAAATGACAAATACAAAAGAAACATTTGTAATCTTTTTGACAAAGAACCAACTTTCTTAATTTCCAAAAAGTATCTACAGTACATTAAATAAAAGAGAAGTGATCCAATGGGAAAAATGACGAGTAAGTATGAACAGGGGCTTCATAAGCATAAGAAATATTGTTAATAAAATTAATGTAAAGGTATTTCCCTTTATTCACAGATACTTTGCAAATAAAAGTAGTTGTCACAAGTGTATGAGAGGAGGGTACTATTATTACTCCCACTTGAAGATGACTATTGTAGTAACATTTGTTTACGAGGCTCTCCATTCCCCACTGATTTGCAGTGCCACAACTGATAAACAGTAAATTTTCCTTATGAATTGAACTGGTTCTGGGCTTTTTGTTCCACTGCTATATTTGTCTATTCCTGAGTAAATACTACAATGTCTTGATTACTACTCCTTCATAAAGTCTTAATATTTGGTAGGGAAAATTCCTCCAGGATAGTTTTCAGAAACATCTTTTAACTATTTGGAAGCTTTTATACTGTTATAAAACTCTAGAAAAATATTGTTTTTTCCTGTTCTGCAGAGGAAAATGCATATAAGGAAAGAAAATTTATTTATTTTTCTTTTTTTAAATATTTTATTTATTTATTTGACAGACAGAGATCACAAGTAGGCAGAGAGGCAGGCAGAGAGAGAGGAGGAAGCAGGCTTCCCACAGAGCAGAGAGCCCAACGTGGGGCTCGATCCCAGGACCCTGGGATCATGACCTGAGCCAAAGGCAGAGGCTTTAACCCACTGAGCCACCCAGCAAAGGAAATTTAAAATATTTGTGGAGAAATCACATCTTTCAAAACCAAATCTTCCTGTCCATGAACATGTTACAGCAATTCATTTATTTAGGTCTTTTCTAATTTTTTTCAATAATGGTTCATAATTATCTCTGTACCACTTAAAATATCCTTTGTTAGAATTTTTTAGTTACATCGGACTTTTATTTCTAACTATCTCTTTCTTGTCTATCAAAGGTTAAACAGCTCTTTGGGTAGGGTTGTAGGAAAAAAAGTCCACACATTGATAATTTTTAAGAACTGAACTATGGAAAGGCAAAAAGAGTGATCACCAACCAGTCTTAACATGTCAAAACGACAACCTCTCTTTCTGTAACTGCAAATACCTAAGAGATGCCTAGGACCATCAACCTCACTTCTGGGAATTGCTTAGTGATGGAAGAGAGTTTACATGTTTAACTATGAGTAAATGAAATTTGAAAGAATAAACTGACAGCACCCACTTGAAAAGAGGTCAAATGTACATCTGAAAGGGAATCAAAATATTTAAAGGAAATTATGGCATTTACAGTCTATAAAAAGTATAAATAATTACCCAAAGGAGTAAAACATTAAGGATATTAAGAAGATTTTCTTTTTTCCTAGATCACTTTTTAACTTTTAAAATCACGTGACATAATTTGTTGATGAAAGGAAATTACTTCTTCAGGAGCACTCAAATTCTGTGAACAAATGTCCCAATTTATTTCTTTGTAAAATTATTCATGTTCCAAGTTTGCAAGAGGTATTACAGTAATCAATGAAGGGATAGGGTCTTAGAAGAAATGTGTTGTTTTAAGTAACATAAAGATTACACAACACAAATTCTTCTTGACACCTAAAATTCCACTGGCCATTTCTGCTTAACCATATGCTGTCTTTTTCTCTTTCCAAACATTCTCACTTTCTCTTACTGCTCTATCTACTGAGAAGTTTCATTAAATGGCTACTCATTATCACTACCCTAAGTTTAAAGGACATATAAGAATAATACAAAATATAGTAAAACCCTACGAAGGAATTTAAAATATATTTGTGTAGGAAAGAGATGGAATAATAAAAGAACAAATACGCAGAGCATTGACATCAAGTTCCAAAACGCAAGTGCTTATTGTTGGAAAACAAAACAAAAAAAAAGAAAAAAAGAAAAGAAAAACTTAGAGCTTCCCAAACAGTTCTGTGAAGTATAAAGAGAAATAGAGAAGAGAAGATAAAGTACAATGCTTATAATACTAGATTTTCTGAATGTCTGTTCAGTTTCTTTTAGGCCTAGAGCTTGTGCTTCAAAGAGATAAAGGAGTAAATGTGAACCATTCAGTAGAAAAGCATCACCTCTTTTTATCCTTTCTTCAATGAATGGAAATGGCTTACGCAAACATTTCGCCCAACATTTAGTTGGCGTATGCAAGGAAGGAAATGATTATTCTTCATTGCTTGAATGTTTTCTATCATGCCTAAGCTTCTGGGCTTCATGTTATTCATTGCTTACATGTGCCCCAGTTAGGGAAACACGTTCCTCCAAATGAGTTGAATCAAACTTTCCAAAGGGTACCATAGCCATGAGAAAGTAAGGCCAGCATGGTGGCACTCTTTGTTAATTGAATAATGCTTTGCATATCGTGGCTGACACACAACAAATATTTGTTGAATTAGCAGTTTATTTAGACCTGTAATGGGAAGTAATATTTAGCACATCGTATAAGGAAAGCCATGTGAAAGGGAAGAAAGGAATGTTGTTCTGCCTCTTCAGCACGTCTGGAGGCCTTCTACTAGGGATGGTTGGGGAGCGTATTAGTTTATTGAGACTGCTATAACAAATTAGCTCATATTTAGTGTCTTCTTACAACAGAAATTATTCTCTCCCAGTTGTGGAAGCCAGATGTCCAAATTTCAATGGGCCAACATCAGGGATTCAGCAGGACCACGCTCCCTGAAGAGGCAAGGTGGGGGTTGGGGCGCTGCTCTTCACTTCTTGCAGCATCTTAGGCTTCCTTGGCTCGTGGCCACATCACTGCAGTCTCGCTTTCATGGTCACACTGTCTTCTCCTTTTAAGTCTGTCTCATCTCCCTCTGGCTTGCTCTTGTAAAGACCTCTGAAGGCCCTTAAGGCTCACTTAAAATCTCCACATCTCAAGATTCTTAACTAAATCACATCTGCCAAAACTGTACCAGTTAACATTGACAGGCACCAGAAATTAAGATATGATATCTTCGGATGGCTACTGCTCAGGCCAATATATGGAGGAAGACTCTACTGTCCCGTATATCATCATTATGAACAGACCAGGGGTCTCCCAAATTCTCGTCCACTTGGTTCACAGAGTAAGTTACCTCCTCCAAATTACATTCTGTCCGTAAGAAAGCTGAAATGTTGATCTCCTAATCTGTCTTAATCTTGATTTCTCAAAATATTTAAAATATGGACAAGGAGGAAGGGTGCTATTTATTAGTGTCCTCCTTGGAACTTAGTAGGAGAAATAAGGTGAAAATAATGTCATAAAATTAACAACATTGACTAGTGGAGAAACCCCCTTTTACCATATGACCCTGCAAAGAAGTACAGAAGCAAAAACTAAATAATGTAAAGGCAGGAAAGAGGAGGCAGAACATGAAGATAGAGACCTAATTCAACCGCTGCATGCATATTCATTATGCACAGTGGAGTATCTACATATGGCACCTGAAAAATATCACTGAATTAATAATTTAGATCATGATTATGCCTCTAATTTCCTACCATATTCTACTAAATAGACATTGTAATGAAAAGCATATTTTATTTACAATTATAGTTTATGAACCCAAATGTAAACTGACAGTAATGAGGAGATGGTGTCACTAAATCCATTTTAATGTAAATTGCCACATTTAAAATATTCTGAAAGCAGGAAGGGCAGTTAATGAACCTCGTGCTGGTATCCTTGTCAGAAATGCCTGGCTGACACCCTGATCTTCTGTTTCAAACTAGATGATGATCACCTTCTCATCCTTTATATGTTTATTGTTTTTCCTCATGATACTCTAATTATAACAGTTTTTCTTCCCCCCCACCCCTACCTCCCAGCTATCAGCAAACCTGGTTTGAATTAAAAAGGAACAACTCTTTGACTAGAAACACAAATCTGTCTCCAAAGCAAGAGCTGGCTTGTTCTGCATATAGCAAGGGAAGCGATGATGTAACAAGGATAATTATAACCTGAGCTGCCTGGTGTCACTGCAGAGAAGGGCCTGTCAGCATTTCACTGTGAATAATGATACCACTGCCTCTGCTCATATGAAACACCAAACTTAAGGTTCTTGGAAAGCTTGAAGTCTAAAGATGCTTAAGGCAGCTTTAAGTCAAAGTCTAAATTGAAGACTTTGATGGAAAATGCTGTACTTGCTGCAATCCTGGTATTACAGTGCACAAAGTCTTTTCCTCCTCGTGGTAGCCACCACTCTAGAATTGGGAGCTGCACGTGAACTTCAGTCCAAAGCATTAGGGAGGAGCCATGACCTGGGATGCCTGGGTGGTGCCATCATGGAAGTGTCCGACTCCTGGTTTCGGCGCAGGTCATGATCTCAGAGTCATGAAGTGAAGCCCCTCATCAGGCTCCACACTCGGCATGGTGCCTGCTTAAGATTTTCTCTCCTGCTCCCTCTGCCTCTTCCTCCTCCACACACACAGTCTGTCTCTCTAAAACCTTAAAAGAAATTTAAAAAAATGAAACAGGAAAAGAGCTATGACAGTGATTCAGACTGGAAGTGAGGAGGGAAAGGAAGAAGCAAGTCTATTCAATTGTTCTTTCTTTTTTTATTTCTTCCTTCAAAAATGTGTTCTCAGGGTGCCTGGGTGGCTCAGTGGGTTAAGCCTCCACCTTTCTCAGGTCATGATCCCAGGGTCCTGGGATCGAGCCCTGCATTAGGCTCTCTGCTCAGCGGGGAGCCTGCTTTCTCCTCTCTCTCTGCCTGCCTCTCTGCTTACTTGTGATCTCTGTCAAATAAATAAATGAATAAAATCTTTTTTAAAAAGTGTGTTCTCTTGGTGGTAACTTATGTTATCTAGAGACCTGCAACCACCTGATGAAAAGTTCAAAGAAACTAGAGATACTTGTGAAGGGGTCAGTGTTCACCTTTAAAGCTACATGGAAAATGAGTGATGGGGGGGATAGTTGTAATTCTTATCACACATAAAGTCTTTATCTTCTGAATAGAGTTGTAAGTTGTATTTAATCAAGTTGTAAGAACCCTTACAACTTGATTAAATACCAACAAGTCAATAGAACTATGGGCAACAAACATGAAAAGACATTCATTTAATATAAACAAACATAAACAGGCACTCAACCTCATTCATACTAAGAGACATGCAAATTAAAATCACACAGAGATATTCTTCTCACCCTCCAGATGGGCAAAAATCTCCAAGTCCAACAACACATTCTTTTCATGAAGATATGGGGAAACCAACTCATCACTTGTGCCCAGGAATACAAAATGGTCCAAACCCTACACAGGCTGTTTTTGTGTTCTGCTGCTGTTATAACAAATCAACACAAGGTCAAAGGCTTAAAAAGAGATAGATTTATTATCTCCTGTAGTTCTGCCCATCAACATCCACACCAGTCTCCCAGGGTGAAAATCAGTGTGTCAGCAGAGTTTTGTTCCTTGTTGGAGACATCCAGAGAGAATCCATTTTCTTTGCAGTTCTGGAACTGAGGTCACCATAATCTTGTCCAGTCAGGTTGTTAGCAAAATCCAGTTTCTTGCAGTGATTAGCTGAGGGCCATTTCCAGCTTCTAGGGCTGCCTACGTTTTTTGGCTCATTACCTGTTTCTTCTATTTTCAAAGCCAGCAACACCAGGCTCTACCCCTCAATGGGTTAGAATATGGATTCCCCCTCACCGCCCAGTTTTATTGCGGTATCATTGACAAATAAAATTGTTGAGTATCCAAAGTGCACACATGTTGATTTGACATCCATACAACTTGGCAAGGGTTTTTCCCCAGAATTAAAATCAAATGTATTTGAATAGTAAAGGTAAATTCTTGAATGCCCATTGATAATTTTACTCCCTTTGCACTGTTCCCTGTGCTTTTCAGTTACTGTAAATTCCCTTTTTATAAAAAGTTAAGCATAATTAATTATGAATTTGAATTTAAAAGCCTGGCATGAGCTTTCTAGTTTCTGCAAAGCGTGAGAAGAGCAGTTGACACACAGAACAGTGGTTCTGTACCCAGAACCAGCTCTGCATCCAGTAACCTATGCCTCTCCAGTGTCATTGGTGCCTACCCTCAAATGAACCAATGCATAATAGAAATTGCTAAAGCTACTAACTTCTGTGGTGCAATCTGGGTCTATTTATAGGGGGTTCAGCTCTTTTTATCACCTTGTTTTCCTGCAAGCATTCAAGGACGGAGCCTTTGGGTTTTTAGTCATTTGCATTTTTTTTGCCTCTGAGTGGTGTGGTAAAAGTCTTAATACAGTTGAGACTGTGGGATTATATGATTTTTATTTTCTTCCTTGCACATATATTTTCCAAACATATCTGTATTACTTTCTGATCAGAAAGAAGAATGTATTTAAGTGTCCATTATTCGTATCTCATTCTTGCTTTGTCTAAACTTTCATGCCCTATAATGATAAGTTAAAAACCTAGCAAGTGTTTGTCTAACAATCATGCCTATCAAGTTTTAATATTCAGCTCCGTAACCTGATTCTGTCCCTTCTCATCATCCTCATCAGCCTGCTGCCTGGGCTGCTTTGCTCTTCAGCCACATGCAAGAAAGTCTTTTAAAAGTGGTCAAGAAAAAGTGTGTGTGTGTGTGTGTGTGTGTGTGTGTGTGTGTGTGTGTGTGTAAAGGACTGAGGGAGAAGAGAACAGCTAGTTTTCTATGAAAAGCACACTCTATAAAATCAAAGTAACTCCCAGATGTTTAAAAAAAAATAAGGCAGGGGGAGGGGGAGGAGAAAATCTTGTGATCAATTATAGTTGGTTAATACGATACAATATGTCTTACAGCTTGCACCACATCATCTATGTGTACTTACTTACCTCTTTACTGATTAATTACAAAACAGTCCCCTGGGCATAAGGAACAAATGGTCCTCGCAAGGATTCTGCACAGCATCAGCGGGGATGCTCAGGTACCTCCTTCATTTTCAGCTCAGGAAAACATTCCCTGATGTCATATGACATTTTCTTTAAATCTATTAAAAGTATAATGTCAGGAAAGTTGTTTGAAGCCTCTGTCTTCAGAGGATAACATTAGAACCCTTGATAGAGTAAAAATAATTAACCCCATAAAAAAAAGAAAGACACCTCTTCTTACCAGCCTCTAAATTATGACCAACCTTCATCCTCAGTCACTTTTGCATAAGCCGCCTCTTCATACTGAGGTCTGAGCGTATCCTCCAGTCCTAGAGAGAGATCTGCAGACACAGGCTTGTACTGCTTGTACTGCTTGTACTGCTTGTTAACCCCTTAATGATCTACATCACCAGTGAGAAGTCTTTGCCTCATAGAACTGTTTTGGGGACTTGAAGAGACAGCACATGTAAAGCACTTAACACTGTTCATCATTTGAGAAGGATTCCTTGTTCTCTCTTCCAGCCTTGGAAATCTTCTAAAATTCACAGGGACCCAGCATGTTCCCAGAAATTTGGAACATATTTTTAAGAAGTACCTGCCCCCATAGAAATTTACCACAGATTCCTTCAAAGCAAGAAACTGCCCTAATGTATTCTCGGCGGGGAGGACACATTATTTATCCCCATAACCTCAAATGTTCTGGAATCCACATCTGCACTGACAGCTGGGCAAAGCCTGAGTATTTATGGCTCAGACATTGCTTGAATGGGTCCCACTGCTACTGCTTCTGTAGAAGACTTGAGCATTCATAGAGGGCTGGAATGCACATCCAGACAAGTAGGAATTCCTCTAAAGTTCTTAAATAAGTCCTAAATGTAACCTATCCATGATTTAGAAGGGATAAAAGGACCTATATGCCATATACACGTTTATACCCATTTATAGTGTTTTATATAAACCTGTGATGGCTTGATTCATAAAACAAATTACTACTTTGCAGTTGTATCACTCTACTTAAATTTATGTACCTTCTTGGGATTACCAGGTTAGACATCAGAGTGTGAAGGCACTGTTCAAAAGTATCCTTTCATTTTAACAGGGGAAAACATGTTTAAGATGGGCTCAGTATATAGATCTTCTTGGACCTCATTTTAGCAAAGGGAACTAGAAATTGGAATCAGGATGGTTGAAGGGAAAGAGACAAGCCGTGTTGCATGTGAACAAACCTTTTCCACTCTATTTTATCCTTTAGGGAAACAAACAGAAAAAAACCTCATTAAGTCAGTATGAATCTAGTCAAAATGGCTCACCATTCTAAGTAGCTCTGATTCCCTCACCAAATAAATACCCTCTTGTTGTTTAATTAAAACATCAAGTAACCCAGACCAGTCCAGATCCTGGTGATCCCTGCTTTTCAAGTTACTGAGGTGTTCCTTGTTGTATTGGGTAGGATTTAGAGAGTGAAAACAGAATAGCTAACATGATAATCCCTATCTGCTCACACACTTGTGCACACACAAACAGACCTACAGGCACCTAGGCAAATACATACAAACATTGAGATTACTTGAGACCGCTTCCCAAGTTAGTCATTTAATCGATGGCCAAAGCTCAAGATGGCAGAGTTAAATGAGGAAAGCCAAGCAGATGGACCTCTCACCATTGTGGCAAGTCAGTCAGGACACCACAGAGAAATGAGACTTCCATGCAATTTGTGGAAATGGGAGAAAGAAAAAAATTTTTATTTTATTTTATTTATTGTTTATTTTATTTTATTTTTTTACTAGAAACTCAAAAGTGACAACTTAATTCTGAATCACTGATGGGGCAACTTGGCTTTCATGATCCTCTTTGATTTCACACTGTAAATCACACTAAAATCTGTTCTGCCAGACTGCACCCCACTCTCTAATTTATCCAGGTGAAAATTAGAAAGTAAGCCTTTCATGTTACATCAATGAATCTGCTTGGAACAAAAACCCTTGTGAACTCAGGAAAGTTAGAAAGAAGCAGGAAGTGTAACATGGGAATGTTTGGGTGAACTTTCCAGAACTTCACAGGTACTTCAGTTCGGTTTGTGATAACCCTTTGTAAAAGGGATCAAATAAATTTATTTTGTCCCTCCACCAAGACTACAAATAGATCTTCATAGCACAAAGCAGAATACAAGTGCACATGATCTGGACACAATTTGCTTGTATCTGTGAGTAGCTTGGGGCCTAAGCTACAGCAGACCCACTTCAATGTAATTTTACCCAATTACCCTCAGTTTATGTCCCCTTTCTGCTTTTAACTAGCTGCCTAGAACTGGTTTCAATATTAGATAAGCCTGAAAATCCAGAAAAGTTGTTTTGCTATTGTTATTGGCTTTTGTTTTGTTTTATAAGGTAGCAATTGTTTGAGGACTGGGGCTGGGCATTAGGCTCTCTGTTGGAGATAACAGGATGTGAGATGAGCCCCCAACCTTAAGAAAGGTACCAACTACTAGGAGGAATAATGAGGCTCTTTTTTAAGCTCTAAACTAGAAGTGATGTTGGGTTCCTGGGTGGCTCAGTGGGTTAAGCCACTGCCTTCCGCTCAGGTCATGATCTCAGGGTCCTGAGATCGAGTCCCGCATCAGGCTCTCTGCTCAGCAGGGAGCCTGCTTCCTCCTCTCTCTGCCTGCCTCTCTGCCTACTTGTGATCTCTCTCTGTCAAATAAATAAATAAAATCTTTAAAAATAAATAAATAAAATTAAACTAGAAGTGATGTCAATCCTTGGAAAGCTTTGGGGAGACACCTCACACAGGTTTTGCTTTTCCCCCAAAATACCGATGGACCCCTGAAGAATCCAATTCACTGTCTCTCTCTTGCATACAGCTTTAAGGCACTAATTTTATAGCAAAAGACTAGAAAAGCCCCAAACACTTTATTTGGTAAATGCAAGAAGTGAATATATTATATGGTATCATGAGAAAGGCACTGTGTAGGACTATGCATTGGATTTTTTTAAATTATTATTTTTTTAAAAACTAACTTTCAATTCAAAAGAAGAGTCACTTCTCTATCAGAAAGGCAAAAGGCTATCTCGTTGCAACTACAGCTAAATGTTTGTGGTTCTGTTCAGTTATACTTTTTCCTGAGGCAAATTTGAGATAACTCACAGTTACCCGTTGCATGATTATAATATGTTTAAAGCCCAGAGAAAAACATCTATATCTGGTGACAGAAGGGGCAAATTTTTACAAATATTCATGAATTAAATGTATTTATAAATATTTGCAATGCTGAAATAAAATGAATAAATAGTATTTTGCATGTTTATTTTATGCCCCAATTAAGAATGACTTTCTTGGGGCGCCTGGGTGGCTCAGTGGGTTAAAGCCTCTGCCTTCGGCTCAGGTCATGATCCCAGGGTCTTGGGATCAAGCCCTGCATCGGGCCTCTCCTCTCCGTGGGCAGCCTGCTTCCTCCTCTCTCTGCCTGCCTCTCTGCTTACTTGTGATTTCTCTCTGTCAAATAAAAAAAAAAAAAAAGACTTTCTTCAAGTATGAGGTATCGTTTAATTATTGAGATTTCTTGTTTTTCACTGTCAAACCCATATTACATTGGTGTTTCTTTGTCATTTGGCTATTTAATTACTTTAATCAACTCTATGCCCAGGCAGATAATACGATGTATATGATGTCACAAGAAAAATATGTCCACAGATAGGTTTCCATGTTGAGTTTACGAAGTTGGGGATTTTTGTTCATTAATACTTCTCTGTAGTAGATGGTAGGGACTTGCCTAGAATTTCAAAATACCATGGAGTTCTGTTGTTACCAGTTCCTTGTTTAAGCTGTCATGTGTCCTGATTCATGAAAAATAAGTATAGCTGGGTTTGTTATTAGATTTATCAAATGCCTTTGTCTTCCTGCATGGACCAGCCCCTCACCTCAAGGGACGAGTTGCAAGCTGACAGAGGAAAGCTGCAATGGCGGCATTTGGCCTTCCTGTAAGACTTCATAGAGCTCAGATGTAGGTGTCCGTTTGAGGTCTTAACCTTGGGGAAGCAAATGATTTTTTCCCCCTCTGATATTTAAGAGTAATTTTTTTTTTTTTTACCAGCTTAACTACTGCATGCTTGCTGACATAATAATTATAATAATTAAAATCTATTGAATGTTTACTAGCTGCCAGGCCTGAGACCAAGTTTATTATAGACATTTGTTTTTATTATCGTCATTCATTTCACTTAATCCTCACTGCTCAGCAAGGTAGGTACTATTACTAGCCTCATTTTACACATCAAGAAAGTGAAGTTTAAAGGGGTTCAGTAACTTGCCACAAAGTCACATAACCAGTAAGTGATGCAGAAATTTATTGGAGGCCTTTGTTCTTAACCTGTATATTATTCTGCTTAAGAAAAGAATTCCTTAGGAAGGAAAAAAAAGGGAGAGAAGACTCTACCAGGCAAACAAATAGTTAAAGTTAAATTCACAGTGTAAGTAAACTTTAGGGGGGGGAAGTGGCTACTGAGTTTTCGTATGTACTTTACCAGTGTTACCTTTTTTCACTAATCAGATACATGTCAAAAAATGGGAAAAGAGGCACTTAAGGTATTGGGGATAATCCTGAATTGGAGAATCTGTCCATTTCAACTCAAGTTAAATCTTGAATTTTAATACATCTTGAGCAGTAGGATTAAATTTTGCCTTGAATTACCAAGTCATTTGTATGTCAGCAAATAATGCCTTGACTATTAGATTTATATAGTTAAAGCTGTCTGCACATATGCACTCCTAGCCAGGCATCTTTGATATTTTTTTGTTATGTAACATTTGATACATACAAAGAAACATATGAAATTAACATATCTACTACAAAGAACAAAATCAAAATAAACACCGGGTGATGCCACCAGCAAACCCAGAACCTAACAGTGTTGCTGACATCACCGATGCCATGGGGAGCTCACTCTGCGCCCCCTCACCTTGCCCTTTCCAACTTCTTGCCCCAAAATAGCTAACTAGCATCCCAAATTTGGTTTTAATACTCTCTTGCTTTGTTTGTTTTTTTTTAATTGAAGGATAATGGACATATTAGTTTTAGGGTACAATATAATGATTCCATATTTGCATATACTGTGAAAAGATCACCACAGTAAGCCTAGTTAGCATCCATCACCACAAACAATTACAAATGCTCTTCTTATGATGAGACCTTATAAGATTTACTCTCTTAGCAACACTCAAATATGCAATGCAGTATTATTAACCATAGTCATTATGATATCCCTATATCCTTATGGCTTATTTTGTAGCTAGAAATCAGTGCCTTTTGAATTCCTTTACCCATGTCACCTATACCCATCTCCCACTCCTGGCAACCAGCAATCTGTTATCTGTATCTATGCCCTCAGTGTTTTGTTTTGTTTTGTTGTGATTTCTTTTCTGATTTTACATGTGAGATCAGACAGTATTTACTCTTCTCTGACTTATATCACTTAACACAATGCCATCGAGGTTCATCCATATTGGACACACGATAAGATTTCCTTCTCTTTATGGCTGAATAATATTCCATTGTGTATATGGACCACATCTTTATCCATTCATCTCTTGGTGGATGCTTAGGCTCTATCTTTCTGTATCTTGGCTATTGTAATTAATGCTGCAGTCAGCATAGGGATGCATATATCTTTTCAAATTAGTATTTTTGTGTTCTTTAGATAAATAACCAGAAGTGAAATTGCTGGATCATATTGTAGTTTTATTTTTACTTTTGGAGGAACTTCCATAATGGCTGCACCAATCTACATTCCTACCAACAGTGTACACAGGTTCCTTATTCTCCACATCCTCACCAACACTTGTTATTTCTTGTGTTTTTAATCATTACCATTCTGACAGGTGTGAGATGGTATCTCACTGTGGATTTGATTTGCATTTCCCTGATGATAAGTGATGTTGAGCATTTTTTTCATGTACCTGTTGACCATCTGCATGTCTTCTTGGAAAAATGCCTATTCAGATTCTTTGCTTGTTTTTTAATTGGCTTGGATTGTATGAGTTTTTATATATTTGGGGTATTAATCCTTTATTAGAGTTACAATTTGCAGATATTTTTTCTCCCATTCAGTAAGTTGCCTTTTTATTAGTTTCCTTTTCTATACAGAAGGTTTGTAGTTTGATCTAATCCCATGAGTTTACTTTTGCTTTTGTTGCCTTTGCTTTTTTAAAAGCTTTTTTTTTTTTTAGCTCATATTTACATATTCTTCAGCAATATGTTACTTAGCTTTGAGCTTTATAGAAGTGGTGTCCCAAAGATGTACCTAGGTGATTGATGTACCTATGAACTTGGGGGGGGCAGCAACATTTATTCTGTAGCATCTCCTATGCATGACTATCTCTATATCTAGGATAGCCATCTTTCTAGAGCAGCATTTAGAAGCTATTAATGAAAATCCAGTTTCCAAGCCAACCTTTATGAATGTTGTTTCTTTTCTTGTAACAAACATTTGCAGAGTTTATTGTACAATGAAAAATGATGTTCTGTCATTAAGTGCACATTTTGTTTATTGTACTTTATAGTCACGAATATCTGCCAAGGAATCATTTAAATATTACACATATTTATAATAGAGCTGAAAAAAACGCAAGTGATATCATTTGAACTTTTGTAGCCTTTCAACCCAGTAAGAAAACTAAAGCATTTCACTTGTTTAAAAAGCTGTTTAAAGTGTTACACTCATGCTTGTTTAATAAGGAGTCCATTTTCACACTTGTTCTAGCAAAAGGAATGCAACTGACATTTCAGATATATGTGTGTATAGGTAATGAAAAATACTATCCAAAGCTGAAAAGATGATGAAAAATGGATAGTGATGCCAGCGTAATGTTTGCAGCTGTAGTCTAACCTCATCTTGTAGAGTTCATTGATCTTAGAATTGGGTAGTAGTAGTAGTAGAAGAATTAGAATCTAGTAGTAGAATCAGGTACTTAGAATCCTTAGTAGAGGAAAGAACCTTAGTATCTGATTCAGAACTTTGGAGACCATGAGACTGTAATTATGTTCATTTTTAAATGAAACACTGATCTACGTGTTCATATAGTACACCATAATGCTTTTCATTGAAAGAGACAGAAAATCCAAGGTCAACCCAAGGAGGCAAAAAGTCACGTTATTGGGTCATGGTACTAATAAATCCTAGATGGATCTAGTTTTGTCTGTGGGACAATGTGCCACAGGACCTGATCCTTCTTCAGGAATTAGCTCAACTCTTGTCCCTTTTGGCTGCCAGAACTGTGCTCTCCTAGGTCCAGGTCTACAGGAACAATGCACACATGTTTCTCTCAGAAATCTCTGCCACGAGTCTTGAATTTCATTGACTCTGGCTGGTTCCCACACCAGTCCCTGAGCAAGGCTCTGAGGACAAGTGAAAACAAGAATCTGGTTGGAGGGAATTACCTGCCTGCCCCTCCAGTCAGAGAAGAAATCGGCCTTCTCCAAAACACTGAGCTGAGAGCCCCCGGGAGAAGGTGATTCTCCAGGGAAATAGGTATGCCCTCCAGAAGAACATCGGAGAGATACCGAGTGCCCAATTCACGCTTGATTTTTGTTTTTTTTAAACGTTCTGGTTCCACGGAATTGTATTTCAGAGTCTATGTCTCATTCCTAATTACCCTTTCCTTCCTTTCTCTTTGCTTTCTGTGCAGTTATTTCATGTTCTTTTGTTAAGGGGGATTGATTTGGGTACGAAGACTCACCCTCCACAATGTCATTACAGATATAACTATATTCTGCTCACTTGCCTTCAGTGTAACCCACTAAAGCATTCTGCATTCGTACCGAGGAATTTGACATTCTTGTCATCTCCCTCCAGCAAGTTTGAAGGGAATACTTATGTCATTCAGTAGATTCACAATGTCCCAAAGCAAGTCTTAAGCATTTCACATTCAAGATTTCTCTTAAGTTAGCTTATAATGATCTCAGCTTTGGTTTCAATTTGTTGTTGTTGTTTTTTTTTTCTTTAGTTCTCACAAAATTCTGTTATCATTTCATGTCAGATCTCCTCCCTTAGCACCCAAAGAATTTAAAATTTGACATTCTACTGTGGCTGAAATGACTACCCTACAGAAACTGTCCTCTCACACTGATACTTCCCCTGGCTCACTCCTGTGAAACACATATGAAACATATGCTCATTAGTTACAGGAACCAATTTAAATGATAATGTTTTCAAATGGCCAACATCAAATAAACTCGGGGAATAAACATCATTGCAACATGGTAAACAAGCTCTGAAGTGCAGCTGGGTGTGAAGGTGATTATCAAGGGACAGAGCCAATGGATACAGAGGAAGCAAACCAATCTACTGCCAGATAATAATGTAAATTTCTCACGCAGTGCACTCCATTACTTCTCCCTTCGTTCTGCCGTTCTGCCGCTACGTTCCGCCCTGCAGGTTAAAAAAAAAAAAAAAAAAAAATCTGAGTCCTAGCTTGCAAGTTTAATGTCCATTAAAAGCAGGGAGAAGTATTTCACATGAGGGAGGTTGGGCATGGGGTTTAGCTAGATGGCCCTGTAAGTTATAAAGAGGAGTATGAGTATCATTATGCTATTGCTATCAAGTGTCTTCAGATTCAGAGTATCATAGATTCATTATGGAAACCAAAGCTGGGCGCCTGGGTGGCTCAGTGGGTTAGGCCGCTGCCTTCGGCTCGGGTCATGATCTTAGGGTCCTGGGATCGAGTCCCGCATCAGGCTCTCTGCTCAGCAGGGAGCCTGCTTCCTCCTCTTTCTCTCTCTACCTGCCTCTCTGCCTACTTGTGATCTCTCTCTGTCAAATAAATAAATAAAATCTTTAAAAAAATAAAAATAAAAGAAAGAAACCAAAGCTATTTTAAACTTCACCAATAGCAGCATATATATATATAAAAAAAAAAAAAGGTCATTCTTTAACTCTTATAAGTATTGAGCACATTTTAAAATAGTACCTTAATACTTAGAACATCTTAGGAAAAAAAATTAGTGCTGAGTAACGTTTGGTGGACACTACGTTAAACAGTGCATATACCAAGAACAAAACAGACTCAGAATGTTTGAGTTGCTATGAAATGATGGACGGGAGTTTACCAGATTCACAGAGAGGAAAATATTCCCAGCAGAAAGCATTATATGCAAAGAAATGAAAATATGTGACCCATTTTAAAAATTGCAAGTTGATTTGTTGGAGGGGGATGGAGTAGGAAGAAATGGAGCTAAAAGACAACTTCATTTGTTCCAAATTTTAAATACCAAATGTTACAAAATTTTAAATATACTAAAGCAAGAAGAAGAAAGCAAAAAAATGAGGGGCACCTGGGTGGCTCCACCTGTTAAGTGTCTGCCTTCAGCTCGGGTCATGATATCAGGGTCCTGGGATTGAGCCCCACTCCGGCCTCTTTGCTCAGTGGGGAGTCTGCTTTCCCCTCTCCCTATGCCCTTCCTCCCAACTCGTGCTCTGTCTCTCTCCATCTCAAATAAACAAATAAAATCTATAAAGAAAAAAAAAAAGAATCGTAATCTCAATATCCAACTAGCCTTGTTGATAAGTTTCTATATAAAACCACAAATGTATATATGGGTTTTTAAAATCATATAGAAAAAGACAAGAAAGAGGTAAAAATCCCCCACTTTTTCTTTTCCAATGTCTCTCTCCGAAGGGAATAATATTAATAGTTCTGGAGTTTCCTTTGTATTTGGAATAATTTGAATTTTTAAATAAGTTAAATTATACTCTACATGCTCTTCTGCATCTTGGTGGTTTGGGGAGGGGCCAGTATGACATATCTTTCAGAGTACAGACATAGACGTAGATCTTTCAGAATATTTTTAGCAGCTGCCTAACGTTCTACTGTAGGGTTCAAACAATTTTTAACTGATTTGATTGATGCTTGTTTGTGTGGCTTTCTGGGCTTTTTGTTAATTACAAGGTTATATATTATTTACATCAATATCTTGACATATAAATATCTTGGCCAAATGACTTTTCAGAATCTTTTCAAAATTTTTCCTTCCCTCAACATTTTATCAAGTGTACCCTTCTTCCCACAGACCTGGCAGCTTTGGATATCATGAAGTCTTCTATATTTTCTAATGGAATAGATGAAAATTTCACTTCTGGATTGTTTTATTTCTGTTTCTCTTAAAAAGAGCATGCTTGGGGCACCTGGGTGGCTCAGTGGATTAAAGCCTCTGCCTTCGGGTCGGGTCATGATCCCAGGGTCCTGGGATCGAGCCCCGCATCGGGCTCTCTGCTCGGCGGCGAGCCTGCTTCCTCCTTTCTCTCTGCCTGCCTCTCTGCCTACTTGTGATCTCTGTCTGTCACATAAATAAATAAAATCTTTAAAAAAAAAAAAAAGAGCATGGTTGAGCATATTTCCAAAATATGTCTAGCCATTTTTGGACACAGATTTTGAAGAAATTTTTATACCATGCTAATAGTTTTGGGTATTATCCTGGGACTGAAAATTATTGCATCTTTAAAAGTTAAGTCTTGGTAAAATCTGGTTGATAAAATTGAAAGGGAAAGGACCAAATTATATATTTTTATTATTCTCATTTCATTATTTTTTTATTTATACCCTTAATTGTACTATTAAACTTACTGTTGAAATAAAAATTATTTGGATGGGGAGTCAGGCCTTCAGGCTTTAAAGTACCTGACTCAAGAAAACTAAGAGGGGAAACTCTCATGCATGGAGTACCAGGTTGGGGAGCTAGGGGGAGAAAGTGCTACCTTATGTATTTAGCCACAGAAACTCAATTAAATCAATAAGTTGATCAATGATTTCTCAATGAATTTTCCCTTCTTCTGCTTAAATCAGCCATATTAGCTGAACTAACAACAACAACAAAAAAGTTGGGTTGAGAACAGTGGTTAACTTTCATGTCGCTCATATTTTCAAATATTTGTCACACCCAGGTCGTCCAGCACAGTATGGGCCCTTACTCGGTCGTCACTGTATTGAGTGGTAATAGAAACCCAGAATGACGAAACAGTGTTCCCAAGGGGACAGCAGAGTCCCCACTGCAGCTCTTCAGCCAAGGGTGCCTTGATGGATCATGTCAAACAGCAGACTCTGGCCTTCGTCTGTCTCTCTATTATCACGCATGTGACCATTCTATCACCGGGTCTCGGAGGCAGACTGAGCTTCTGTCTTTCTTAGGAAGCTTGGGTATATTCTGTTATTGTCTTGCCTCATCGACCCCCCTCACTGTGAGACCTAGATTTATGTTCAAAAACACCCAACCAGACAAACCAACCAGGTGCCAGTTTGCCTAGATGATGTGTGACTGCTAGAAATAAAACGGCATTCTCAGTAACAATATTGTTTAGAAAATTGTTCACTTTGAATATGGATAATTAGGAGTTTTCAGAGAACAGATCAACCAGGAGCAGAAAGGGTTTGTTTTCTGCCCCTGACCTCATTTGCTTTTATAAAACTCTGCTATTGCAGACAGGCAGGGAAGGTCTGCTCAGGGGACCCTATCCTTGCCTTCAGTCTACTCTCTGTTTAATTCAAAGATTGCTCCTCTTTGGGGGATAAATAACCCCAATATAAACTGAACTTTAAGGAAGTAATCTATGTACTATATTGTTTAGTCAGCCTCATGAAGTTTGGTTTTTGGTTCTGTGTTGATTTGTTTTTTCCATAATGAGCCACATTCAACGTCACTCATGTTCACAAAAAGCAAACAAACAAAGCAATGGATTATACAACTTATGTTCTGAGATTTCACTTTATAAAGTTGTCAGGATTGAAAATCCAGCTGTGTTAGATGATAATAATGTTGACATCCCTCTCCGTGTCCTCTCCACTTGATATTCTACTAAAGGTTTTGGGGTTTTTTTGTTTGTTTGTTTTCTTTTGTGAGCCTGTGTAGGTTTTGTTTGTTTGTTTGTGGGGTTTTCTGTTTGTTTTGTTTTGTTTTTTTTGTGGACTGAAATCTCATGAATTCATTATGGGACTAAAAGACCCTACTTTCAGATTGCAAAGAATTGCAAGAATCCTCCCTATCCTCTGTTTTTTTCCTTTCCCTAGATTTGTAACCCAAAATTTTAGAGAAGCCAAAACATCATCACTATGGAGATACTCACATGCCTTGTTTTTTTTCTCTGGCTCTGGAAAATAAGTCTTGTGCAATGCACACAATAGTGTAATTGACTCTGTGGTGCAGCTGCCATTGGGTCTTTCCTGTAAGAAATCATATTAGCCTTCCTTTTAAATGTGTTCAGGGTAATAAGTCATCCTTGACATTCGCCATTCATACAACAAAATGTCTGTGTTACAAAATCAGCTCCAAGCTTATCAAATAATTAATACCAGATTTGTAAGTGACACAGATGATGTCAGGTTTTTGTATTAAGTAGGACCTTGATCCCCAGCATTTATTGGTTGCAATCCTTTTACTAACAGATAACATCTGCCAATGACTAATACTTGCTTTCAGGGAAGAACAGCTTTTAGTGATTTTAATCCTATGAAGTTTACTAGTTTGACAACACGTGAAGCCAAACGCTTTTGTTTTAACCGCCATAGAGCAAGAAATGGCCATGCAATCTCTTTCACAATTTTTTAAGCCTTGAGGGAATGACATTTAAGGATGAGACTCTATTTACTCCTTGGCTTGGACTCATTTCAGAAATGACCAATGAGCTCATTGCCTTTACACTTTAAAGTCATGTCAATACGTTGAGTCTCAAGTGGAAAGACATTCTACACCAGTTAGGATAGGATAGGATAGGATCAGATAGGACAGACTTTGAGTTAGGAACTGTCATCTACTAAATTACATTACTCCTAAACTGGGTAAATTTCTTAGTATTGGAGTGGGAGGCTACAGTTAAGCAAAGGAGGACTCTACAATGACTCATGAATATTAGGTTTGGAGACCTCAGTATGATCTCATGTGATACTTATTACAGACGCAGACGGTTACATACAGAAATACTTATAGACACCGTAACATACATGGGCTGGTATACACATATGTGTTTCCTTGTGCTTTCAGCTGAGAGGACATAGAAACAATGATACCTCAGGAGCAACCAGAATATCTAGCTCCCAGATTTTCTTTTCTAATTCTGCTCTCCGATAAAGAGAACCAACCTCCTTGGAGAAATTCCTCATTCTAGAATTTGAGCAGGAAATATCCAAGATGAGTTTGGAACATCTTGAGGGTGCCAGAAAGTAAGAAATTACTCAATATGGCAAATGAACAAACAAACAAAAAATGGAAAGAACCCTCTATATGGAAGGGACATAGAGACCAACTGACAAAGTTGCAGATGGCCAAAATTATAATAATCTGAATGACAAAATAAAATAGTATTGGATTATAACAGAAAACTTTAAAAAAATCCATGAACTCATATTAATATTATGATAATAATGATATTAAATGATGGAATAAATAAATGGGGGAGAATAGACAAATTTCCTCTGAAGAACAATTCCAAATAATTCCGGTAGGTATTACCTGCATAATTCTCCACTCCTTAAGAGTGGTCTGCACATAGTAATCTCTTCCCAAAGGATACCCCACAGAAAGGGGGAAGACAGATCACCCTGGCCAACACTACCTCAGCCAAGTGATCAAGGTTAACACCAGTGATAAGTCATCTTAAGAGCCTGTACCCTTGATGTAATGGGGTAGGAATGCAACTTGTCCTCTGTGGTCTTTTCAAAAGACAATAAACCCTGATCATAAGAAAAAAAAAAAAAAAAAGTCAGACAAGTCCCAATTCAGGGACACTCTACCAGACACTTGAGTACTCCTCCAGACTGTGAGGGTCATCAAAAACAAGGAAAGTCTGAGAAACTCATAGGCAAAAAAAATCAAAGGCAACATTGCAACTGACTTTCATGTGGTATCCTGGATGCGGGTCTTGAAGGGGAGTAGGTAGAAACTGAGGAGATCTGAATATAGTGTGGGTTTGAATTAATAATAATGTATTAATATTGGTTCATCCTTATGACAAATGTACCACAGTAATGTGAAACATTAATAATTGGGGAAACAGGCCTGAGGCCTCTGGGAACTCTATACTATCTTTACAATTTTTCTATAAAAATCTAATTTTACTATAAAATTTAAAAGTATTAAAAATTTAAAATCCACTCCCCACCTCATCCTTTTTCATATTCATATGGACCTTAATTAGATATCAATTTTTTTATGACATCCAAGCCAAATTATTATTCTCTGATGCCCCGTAAATTTGTGAGTCGGTTTCTTCTAAATGTTTTAATCAAAGCTTTAATTTTTGCCCTGAGAACAGGCTTTCTAGTTGTTAGGGAAATATTTTCTAAGTTGTTCGTATGCTGTCATTTTAGTTATTATACCATCTCTGATAAAAACCACTATAGCTTGACTTTCAGTTTTATTAAAACTCTATTATGATTATCCTTCTAAAAACACTCTAAACTCTGGTCAGCCTCACTCAGAGTGGTAATGAGGGAGGAATGTATCATTGCAAGCCTAATTCTGCCCATTATATTCCTGCCTCTCCATTTATGCTAGTCTAAAAGTGTTATTTGAGCTGGAAGATCATTCTGTAACCTTCAGATTACTGCTGGGTGGCTTCGGCAGAAAAGGAATTACCAATGCATTAAATTTGAATTAGCTCTGAGAAATCATGCAGATGTATGCACAGAACATTATAGCAATACTGTCTCCCAGGCACAGCAGAATTGCTTTTATGCAGTTTTAAAGAATCACTTGAGCAACCTTTAAATTGCACACATGATGGAGCTTAGCCAGCATCTTGCTTTAAAAAAAAAAAAAAAAAAAAAAAAAAAAACTTGCAGCCCAAATGTAGCCTTTCAGGGACTTGTCTTTCAGAGAAACCTGATCACACAGAGACTGCTGCTGAGTGGACTGTGTGGGTCCCAGCCCCACCATGCTAGAGTGACGGCAGAAGTGTCACTTAGACTAATGATTATGAATTATGCAGAGGGTCATATCCCCTTAGTTACAAGTCATTTACACAGTCTCCCTTTAGACTGCCTAGCTGGGTTCAATTTTTTTTTTCCTCCTACGAAGAAATAACTCATTGAATAGATGTTCGAAGTTGAATTTATTGACATTCTATTTTTCTTCCATAATGCCAAGCTTGCAAAACAACTAAATGGGAAAAAAAAAAAAAAAAAAAAAGGGAAGAAAGAAAAAAAAACCCTCAGTGAAATTACAGCAGTAACAAGTCTGGGTTTCTTTCTTTCCTTTAGTCTGTCGAGGGTGCTTCCCAGTTTCAGGGTCTGACAAGGATCTCTCTCTCTCTCTCTCTCTCTCTCTCTCTCTCTCCCTCTCCTACCTTCAGTTAAATTGAAAAGGTGATGTAAAAGTGTGTGCAGGGGGAAAGAGGAGAACACAGCCAATGCTGAGCTCCTCATGTCTCAATCTGTAGGATATACGCCGTTTCGAAGAACATGCTTAGAAGGAAAGACAATAGGGAAGCCAGAGGGTCTTGTTCTTGAAATGACAGAGTCTGTCAGATTTAGCTATATTTTTGTGAATCTGGGCCCTTGGGACAGCTTATAGACAATTCTGTACCTTTTAACAGGTGACTTATTAAGCCTGACTCTATAGCAGGATGGGGAAGCCAGCTGACATACAGGGCCTGCAGTGTAGAATCTCCTTCTCTGGTATTTGCTGACCTTAGATTTCAAGGGAAGATAGAGTGCTGACCTCTCCCAGAAAGCGGACCTTCAATGACCAACAGAGTAGAGATTATTTCTCACAAGAAAGCCAACCTCAAGCAGGGGGAAGTGTTTTTTTCCAAACTGACTGGGCAGATTTTGTCTCACTGACACTGAACGGGCCAGAGCCTCTCAAGACACTGTAGGCTAAGTCAGGGCCCACAGACCTTGTTAATGTTTGTAGGGCAGCTGGTTGCTGGGCCACGCGAAGTGCCATTCAACGCGGACCTCTGTTCAGGGCAGCTGCCCAGACGGCTAGACTTTCAAGGGATGTCCTTGCTGCCAGAAATGGCTGGAGCCAAGGAGAGATAACAGGAGAGTGCTCTGGAGTGTTGTTCGTACCTCCCACAAGTTGGTTGATATATGGGATCTGATGATTCAGCGATGGCATTAAGCAGCCTCATTTTGCTGTTCCTGAGTGACCTATGGTGTCTATTCTGATTTCTTGGGAAACACAAATGTCTCCCCTCACAGTAGAGTGAGAAGTTCACTGTCAGAGCACACCAGCTGGATCTCATTCCCATTATCCCTGCATGCCCCCAAAATAAACCCAGAAAAGCTCCCAAAGGGCAACTTGGGCCAGCCCAGTGGAGTCAAATGTCAGTTAAGGGCCTTGCGTGGCAGGATGAGGCATGGAGATAACAGCCAGAGGGATCCTTTTCACAGAGAACTACAGCCACGCTATTCCTCTCCTCAAACACGAAAAACCTTCTCAACCCTCTCAGAGAAAACGGAGATGTTAGAATGGCCTACAGGTCAACAGCTCTGCCCGTCTCTAACGCCAGGACCTCCATTCCCCCTCTCTCCCTTCACTCCATTCCCTGGCCACACGGCCTCCTAGCCGTCCTCAAACAAGCTAAACTTGCTCTGGCCCACGGCCTCTGCTTGCGAAGCTCTTCCTTTACCCTCACTCCCTTCAGGCCCCGGCTCACTGGTGCACTCTGGGACCTTAGATAACAAATAACAAATAAGAATCCCCAGCTGGAAATCAGCTCTCTTCTCGCAATGTTTTATTTTTCTAAATCATACTCCTTTCCCATAAACACGTGGTCTATTTTAACTTACTCCTTCATTCTTATCTCTTCAAACAAAAATGTCAAGAACACAAAGGACAGGAAATTTGCTTCATTTGCTCTTTCATGGCTAGAGCCTAAGTCTAAGGAGTGCCTCACGTACAGTGGTTGCTCAGTAACATTTGTTGAATCCGAAGAAGGAGTTGTAATGTGTTGTTTTCCCCCCTGTGTTTGGCCCTTCTCAGCCTAGCGCCGCCGCCACCCCACCCCCACATACACACAGACCCAGCGCAGTGACTTTTAGAAACCTTGCTATTAATACAGATCAGAAAAATGCCATTGTTAGACCACAGACAAAGTGTTCCCAGATGCAAAAGATAGAAGTGCTTCTTCCTAGCAAGGATTAAAAACAAAAAAACTTTTCAGCCCTGAAGTAGGAAGCAGATGTTCAGTCCTCTGGGCCTTTGGCACAGAGGCATGGTGGAGCGCATGCGCAAGGACGCAGTTCCACAAGCTTTCCCTCGGGGTCAGCAACTGCACTACAATTTTGGGAGAGATTCAAGGCTGAAAACAGACCCCGTTGTTTGTTCTTCACATTTTATAATATACGGGTATATATAGTAAGTGTTAAAGAGTTCATATTGTGGTGTGCATGTCCTCCAAATATCATTCTCTTATCTTTTAAAGATATTTCCGAAGTCTAGAATATTCATGTTCTTTTATATGCAGATACTGGGACCAGGTAGACTTGGAAGTGCCCAGAGAAGACACAGTTTGGGCAGTAGCTCCTTCATTCAGAGTCTGACTGTGCTGTGTGCTCTCTTGGTATGCACCTGATTTTGATTGACAGAACCTTATACCTAAATTCAGGTACCTGGAAATGACATCCTCAACCAAGAATGGAAAGTTGATCTCATCTTACATGCCAAGTCCAATTCATCAGTGTAGCTCTGTGTAGAGGGCTGTGTTGAGAAGAGTTCAAATACTATGTCTGGCTCACTGGAAAAGAAAGTGACATGGTCTATGCCTGCCATGAATTAAAAAGAAGAAAATGATGGCTTATGTAGCTTTATTTCCCATCTTTGCTTTAGATGCCAGCAGCAATTCCAAGCCTGAGACTATACCAGCTTGGGGAGTGTTTCACCGAGTGTTTCACCAAGGGTGTGCACAGGTCTAGTGTGACAAGACATTTAAACATCACCATTTTATAGATATTTTTAATTCATGCTGTATCATTTATTTTGAAATTCCACATAACACCAAAATAAAGTGAGGTATTTGGGGTTTGACCAAAATAGGCAATGCATTTTCAAATGCTGAGAAACATTGCTCTAGTCTACAGATTCCTAAATTAATTTCATCTTCCATTTTGGCAGTGCATGTAATTAAGAGGAACTCAAGTTAAGCGTTAATTGTGCACCTAGCATAAGGCACTATTCTGGACACTCTCAGCAGTTCACACAATCAAAGAGCTGAATTAAATGAAATTGCTGAATTAAGTGAAAGATCACTTTTTTTTTTTAATCTTACAAAATAAAACTCCCTCCTGTCGAACGCCTTGTCTTTTTTCCCTATCCCCTTTCCTTGACAACTACCATTCTCCTTTCGGTTTCCAAAACTTTGAATACTTTAAAAAGTTTATATAAGTGAAATGATTTAGTATTTATCATTTTGTGACTTATTTCGCTTAGCATAATGTCCACAAAGTTCATTCGTGCTGTAACACATGACTGGATTTCCTTTTTCAAGGCTAAGTAATACTCCACTGTGTGTATACCTACAATGTCTTGAACCATTCATCTGTCAGTGTACATTTAGGTGGCTTCCACCTCTTAGCTACTATAAATAGTATAGTAGCTATGAAATGAATGCTGATGAAAACATGTATGCCAATATCCCTTCAATATCCTGTTTTCAGTTCATTTGAATATAGACCCAGAATTGCAGGATCATGTGGTAATCTGGTTTTTAATTTTCTGAGAAACCTCCATACCATTTGTCATAGTCCTACATTTTCATACATTCCCACCAACAGTGCACAGAGTTCTAATTTCTCGACATCCTTCCCAACACTTGTTATTTTCTGGGTTTTGCTAGTGGCCACCGTAATGAGCGCAGTTTGATATCACATTGTGGTTTTTTTCACATTTCATTGTGGATGAGTGATATTAAACGTTTTTTTCATATACCTGTAGACTATTTATATATCTTCTTCAGAGAAATGTCTATTCAAGTCCTTGGCTCATTTTTTAATGGAGTTACTAGGGGCTTTTTATTTTGTTTTGCTTTTTTGTTTGTTTGCTATTGAGTTATAGGAGTTCCTTGTATATTTTAGATATTAACCCCATATCAGGGGGGTTTTGCAGGTTTGTGTTGTATTTTAAATCTGGAAGTGTGATGCTTCCAGCATTGATCTTCTTTCTCAGGATTTTTTTCAGTTATTTGTTGTCTTTTTCGATTCAATATGAATTATACAATTGTTATTTCTATTTTTGTTTTTGAAATGCCATTGGAATTTTGGTAGGGATTGCATTGACTCTGCTGACTGCTTTGGGTTATGCCCAACATGTAAACCTATGAAGTCCTCTAATCCATGAACATGGGTGTCTTTTACATTTCTAGCTTATTTAATTTTTTAATCAATATTTCATAGTTTTCAGTATACAAGTATTTCACACTCCGTTGTTATGTTTATCCCTAAGTGTTTTATTCTTTCTGATGCATGTAAATGGAATTGTTTTCCTCATTTCCTTTTCAAATAGTTCATTGTTTGTGTACAGAAATACAACTAGTGTTTGTATGTTGATTTTGTATCCTATAGCTTTATTGAATTTGTTTATTGGTTTGATCAGTTTTTTGATGGAGTCTTTAGAATTTTCTGGGTATGGGATAATACCATCTGTTAACAGGGACAATTCTGCTTTTTCCTGTCTAATTTGGATACCTCTTATTTCTTTTTTCTTAACTTACTGCTCTGGCTAGGACTTTGAGCAGTATAGTGAATAAATAGAAGTGGTGAACATTGGCATCCTTGACTTGTTTCTGATCTTAGAGAAAAGCTTTCAGTTTTTCACTATTAACTGTCATATTAACTATAGCTTTATATATTCATTTGGTCTTTACTATTTGAAGTGCTTTCCTTCTATTTCTAGTTTGCAGAGAGTTTTTAACATGAAAAGGAACTGAATTTTGTCAAATGCTTTTTCTGCATCTGTTGAGATAATCATGTGATTTTTAGCCTCTGTTCTATGGATGTAGTCTGTCATATTGATTTTCATATGTTGAACTATCCTTGAATCCCTGGAGTAAATCCCACTTATGGTATATGATCCTTTTTGTGTGCTGTGGGATTCAGTTTTTTAGTACTTCATTGAGGATATTTATATTGATATTTAGCAGTGTATTGGCCTGTGTTTTCTTTCTTGTGTTGTACCCTTGCTGCTTTGGTATCAGTAGTGCTGATCTCATGAAATGAGTTTGAAAGTGTTTGCTCTTATTCAGGTTTTTAGAAGAGCTTGAGAAGAATTCACACTACTAATTCTTCATTAAGTTTTTGGTAGAATTTACTAGCAAAGCTGTCTAGTTTCAGTCTTGATATTAGCTGTAGATGTGTTCAGATTTGCCATTTTTTCATGACTTAGTCTTGGTAGGTTGTATGTCACTAAGAACTTGTTTATTTCTTCTGCATTATCTAGGTTGTTGACATATAATTGTTCATAGTTGTCTGTTGTGAGCTCTTTTATCTTTGTGGCATTAGTTGTAATTTCTCTTCTTTCTTTTCTAATTTTTACAATCTGGGTCTTCTTTTTTCTTCTGTTAGTCTAGCTAAGGGTTTGCCAATTTATTAATCTTTTTTAAAAAGATGACTTTTAGTTTTATTGTTTATGTTTTTCAATTTTTTATCACTTATTTCTGCTCTAATCTTTGTAATTTCCTTTCTTTTGCTAACTTTGGGCTTAGTTTGTCCTCTTTCTAGCTCTTTGAGGCAGAAAACGAGGTTACTGATTTGAGATTTTGCTTCGTTTTTAATGTAGGCATTTATTGCTCTGAACTTCTCCATTAGTACTGCTTTGCTCGATGTTGGATATTTCAATATATTGTGTTTTCATTATTTGTCTCAAGATATTTTTCTAATATCCCTTGTGATCTCTTTCTTGACTTGCTTGTTGTTCAAGACAGTGACCTTTAATTCCCAGTTCATTTTTTAAATGACAGTTAAAGCCAGTTATTATAAATATGCCTTAAGAAAAACACAGAAACAAAGAGTTTTGATATTCTCCCAATAACATGAAAATCCACCCACCTTCTGTACAAGTGAATTTTATATATCAAGATTCAGGAATTCATGACAAGAACTGAAAATCTGACATGAAAAGGCTTTCACCCTGATACTGAACACCCTTCATGCTCTGGTATACCGAAGACAAATGTCCCCAGCTTCATCTTTCTCTGTCCAGTTCCAACCGCTTTTATAGTTCAGAGCCTCATCTCATGAGTATCCCTGAGTCAACAGTTTCTTATCCTGCCCAGATTCTTTGCAGACCATTACTCATTGAAGACCTGTGGTCTGTGGTTGCAGCATGATTTTGAAGAGCTAGAGCTAAATCCAAGCTTATGGGCTTCATGATTTTCTGTTTCTATATTAAAGGAGTTGAGACATATAATTTCCTATGTCCACAGTCTAAAAAGAGGAATACGAGAAATTGTACTATCTACCTCTAGGTAGTATTCACTCACAGACTAAATATAGATAGAAAATACCCAGTTTTAGCAGTCAGATAAAATTCTGAGTGATCCATAGAAAGAAGCAAAGTTTTTCTTTATACTGAGTGTAATGTGTGTAGAAGACCGAATATTATAATCATTTCTGCCACAATATATCAGTAGCTCCCTACAATTGTAATCAAAATTTTGACAGGTTCCGAGTATGTACATATGTATATATGTAAGGAATTTGGGAAAGTAATTCTAAATTGATATGGAAAGAGTCATAAATATTAAAGAAACTGATTTAAAAACAAAAAGGCAAGAGAGGCTATCTTCCCACATATTCTGACTTACAGATTACTATTTAAGAAACGATGGTATTGGAGCAAGCACAGACAAATAACCAAAGGCACAGACTAGACAGTCCGGAAATACATTTAGGAGTGAAGTCTTCTACCTCCCTACCCTGGCTAGACAGTGAGAATGAGATCACTCCCATTGCCATTATTATCATGACTTTCAGTTCCACCATCTTCATAGCATTTCTTCAGTCTTTCAGGACTGTCTTGCCCAAGTGAATGGTTTGCTAGTTTATTACAGGAATTTTCCCATCTACCCAACAACTCTTAGAAGGAAAACATCGACAGTTTATTATACTCCCAAGATTCTTCGAAACCATTACTTCCAAGTCCTTCCCTTGCTTTTTCCTCCAGCTCTTAACCATCATGCTTGTGACCCATTCCTAACGACATCTCCGCAGTGAAAGAGCAGTCTTGAATAAAAATTTCGATTCTCGGTAACTTCTAAGAAGACAATCTAGGAGGATATCTTTATGACCTCAGGATAAGAAAGTTTTGTTTTGCTTTGTTTTTTAAACAAGTTATAACAAACCCAAAATACAGCAGATAAAACTGATTAATTTAACTTTATTAATTTGAGAATTCTAGTTTATCAACACTCATTATAAAGAAAGTAAAAAGAGAAACCACAGATTATAGAAGGAAACTAGCAACACATTTAACACACAAAGAATTGGAATCATAAGTATAGAAAGAATTTTTACTCATCAATAAGGGAAAAAAGGTAAAAAAAAAAATCAGGCAAATAAGCATGTGAAAAGACGTTAATCTCATTTATAATCAGAAAAATGCAAATTAAACTATACTAGGAAACCATTTTACACACAACAGATAAGCAAAAATTTTAAACTCAGATACTAACAAATGTAGGCAAGGATTCAGAACAGGAATTTTACAATATACAGCTGGGCAACAAGTAGGTAGAACTATTTTGGAAAATCATGTGGCATTATCTGACATATAACATATTCAGCCTACTTCTTAACAATTTTTAAACTATTTTTCTTACTCTTTTTCTAACACTTTAGTTATTTGCTTTATAAGATTACTTCTGAAAAGTCATAGTCTTCTAAGACTTGAAATGGTCCAAGTCTTCATTTTGGCATCCATTCTCCTTCCACTCTCTACATCAAGAGGCTAAAATATCAAGCAGGCAAGGAGAAGGAAAAGGAAATTGCTATTTTCCACACAAGGGTCTGTGTCCAAATTGGAAAGCACCTAGAGATTCCATTTCTCCTCTAGATTTTGCAGTCCTGAATGGAACCCTAGTTGGAGAAGTTAAACTTTGAAAGGAAAGGAGCAGTGACTCATCAGTGCCAAGATGTATAGTAATTCCAGTTACCATACAATCTGTCTCATTGACACTATCTGGGGAGGTGAATGGGGGCATACTGTCCTGTCCATAGTTAAGGTCTCCTTCTATCAAGCTGTGGGAGCAAAATCCAAGACAGATTTTTTTCCCCTTCATATTTGAATGGGAATATTTTATTTCAGTGGAGTGAAGACCCACTAAAATGCTACTATTTTTCTATCATTTCTGCCCCTGCTCTGAATTTCCCACAGCTCTTTGAACCACTAACAAGATTCCTATTGGAGGTAGGGGGACATTGCAGATTTTCCATTCTTCTAAGCTGTACACCTTTTTAAGGCATCTTCATATCCCTTAACACAGAGCCTTGCAGGTAGTTTGCCCTAAACTGATATTCTTGACTTGAATGCGTTTTGCAAAAGTCATAGCTCCAAGTGGCATACTTAAGTGGCAGTGCCCGATTTCCGCCTTCTCGCTAGTGAAGAACAGGTTGGCAGCGAAGATTTTTGAATTATGCTGTGTATCTCCTAATAAAGACTAATAGATGAGTCTGAGTCAGTCCTTCCGAGAATTAACTTTTGTAAAACCTCACAATTTTCCCAGCTTGTGATATGTCTCCCATCTGGTAAATGATACATAAAGGGAAATTAAATGCCAGTTGTAAATAACTGCATGATATTTTAAAGAGAAAAAAAACCTGGGGGAAAGAAGTTATCAGCATATCTTCAGAGAGTCTGTGATTATTGATATTCTTTCTTCTAAATAGCATTCCTGCATTTCAAACTGAAGGCGTGAGTTTACCGAGGAAAATAGGGTACATGGCTGTCACTTTGAAATCAAATTAAGTAAATGGTGCCCTACTGGCCCAAAAGAATTAATGTACCTCCAACATGTGAGCCACTTATTTCCACTTCGGGGAAATAAGGTCCTTATGAATCTGGACAAAAGATTCATGAAAAGAAGGGAGGTATCAAGAGTGTGATCCCCATTTTGGGGATGGAGCAAGTCAGACAGAGGAAATTGAAATGACTGACCTTTGTCCTAAAGGGAGGCACATGTCAGAACTAATTACGTAGACCATTTTGCCTTCCTATTTTAAATTGTCATACTTCAGCAATTAGAAATCACTTATGCTCTCGGTGCTATATTAATTTGGACTTAGATTTGCAGACCTAGAGGCTGTCAGAGATTAAGCAGCCTTGGAAGCCAACCTCTTCATTTTTCCGATGAGGAAACTGATACCCAGAGACATACTAAAGCTTCTCCAAAGTCTCTCTCTCTCTCTTTCCCCACACACACATACACACACACACACATGCACACACACACGAAGTCTGATATTAAGTCTACTACTCTTTGGTGATACTCTATTTTGGATAAAACAGAATTACCCTGGGGTGGAAATACAAACAGAAGCTGCCGTTTTTATGCCACGAAGAGGACACTGTACTTAAATCCCAACTGAGGCACCTTAACCAGCAATGTCAATTTGGTCAAGGTCCTTAACCTTAATGAGCCTTAGATATTGGCTATTGTCATAGGTAGAGAAATTTTGACTGAAGTGACAGCAAGTTATGTATGCCAAAGAAAGAGTTGCTGTTTTAGTTTAGCGTATGATTTCTGATGCTACTGACATTATAGCAGTGGTTTATCACAAATGGAAATGTGCCTATCTTCTCTGACGTCTGTCATGGTGTCTGACCCCAGTAGTTAAAGATGCCTTACATGTACATAAACTCTGGGAAGCCATGTGTCACATTTTCTCCCTTTCATAGGTTTTATTCATTGTTTAAAATGACCTCTATAAAAGATTGATATATAGATTTAAGGACTAATTATCATGTGTGAGGTGTTAGGTTAGCCCCTGGAGACAGAGTTGGAAACAAGAGAAACATCATCACTGTGCTCCTGGAGTTTAAAAGCCCATGGAAGGGTTAACGAGCACAGGCTGAGAATCAGAGCCAAAGCAAAGTACATAGGAAAAGACCTGTGTGTCAGAGGAGTGGCTTCTGCTGAATAACCTTGACTCTCTGATAGTGTAAGAGGAGAAGCTGTGGTCTTGAGGACCAAGAGGTGGATATGCTCAAGGTGGTGAGCTGCCTTTACCATCCAACGCAGAGGAAGGGGCTCTTATAGGTACCAGTACTTCTAATGCTGGCATTCTTCTTATATGCTAGTAGGATAGTAGCAGGTGAAACCACGACTTTCTCATCCTCAGACTCTGTCAGAGTGTCCAACTGTCTCATCAGAAGACTCTGTCTGGAAGACCTTGCTTTGCCTCCTCATGCTTACTTGAACTTCCCAGTTCCCTCTTTCTATCAAGCCTAGAATCTGGCCTCAGTACCAAGAGAGTGTCATGAAATTCATGATTTTTCCATCTTCTTCCTATATTGAATGAACCCCAAATGTTTTTTGTGAAGTTAATTCTGCGTCAGCCCCTTTTCCTGCCTGAGTATTGGTGTTGTATGGGGCAGCTTAAGCATTTGGACTTTAAGCACCAAGGTAAGCATGAGTGCTCATCCTCACCTTCAAATTCTGTGGTGTGATCTGAGAGGGTGGAAGGAGCAGGGGGCACTGGAGGAAGAAGAAAGCCAACATGTATGGCAAAAAAAAAAAAGAAAGAAAGAAAGAATGTGAGGGGGAAAATGATTGATGACATAGATGGGGGTCAGATAATGTAAGCTGTATGGCCATGTTAAAAAAAATAATTGAGTCTTACACAAGGGGCAAAAGGAAGTGTTCTTTCTTTCTTTCTTTCTTTCTTTCTTTTTTTTTTTTAAAGATTCAAGAAAGCAAATGAATTCAAAATACAAAAGAAATCTCAGAGTAATACAAACATTCTGTCTGGAAAAAGAAAAAAAAAATAACAAAACACCTCAACATGATCATTGATAGCCATGACTTCTCTTTGATCAGTAACTGAAGGAGATACCAGGAAAACATTAGGTTCTTATGTCTGTGCTGTTCACTGGGGGAGCAGTAGCTTCACTGGGTCACGTAGTGGGAGACTTGCATTAAGCCTGGAAAGATCATATGGCTCTGCTCCCTGCCAGCAGAACTTCAGGATAGAGGAACACAGAATAAGGGTGTCTGAATGAACATATATGTACGCACAAACATCCAGAGATAGTTGACCCTGAAGAACATGGGTTTGAATTAAGCAGGTCCACTTACATGCTAAGTTTTTTATGTAAATATACTATAGTTCTATAAATGTATTCTCTCTTTGTTGTGATTTTCTTAATATTTTCTCTAGCTTACTTTATTGTCAGAACACAGTATATATTATATAACATATAAAACATATGTTAACATATGTTAATTGACTATGTTTTCAGTAAAGCTTCTGGTCAGCAGTAGGCTATCAGTAGTTAAGTTTGGGGGGAGTCAAAAGTTATACATGGATTTTGAATTGGATGGAGGCTTGTGGCCCTAACCCCCTCGTAGATCGAGGGTCAGCTGTATGTATAGTACAGATATAATATAATATAGTACATAGACTGTAGTTTACACACATATATTTCACAGCTGCCTTCTAAAGCACTTCTAGCTCAATGCCATTGGGGTGTGAGAAGCATATAGGAAAGGTGTCAGTGGCAAAAGACACAGTGACTGGTTGCCAAAGAGAAACTTTAGTGAAAAAACACATGTGTTGGAGCACCTAGTGGCTCAGTCGGTTCAGTGTTTGCCTTCAGCTCAGGTCATGATACCGGGGTCCTGGGATCCAGCCCCACATTGGAGGTCCCTGCTCAGTAGGGAGTCTGCTTCTCCCCCTCCTTCTACCCGTCTCTTCCACTCAAGCTCTCTCACTCAATCTCAAACAAATAAATAATGTCTTTAAAAAAAAAAAAAAGGAAAAAACACTGTGTTCATTAAACAAAAATTCCCTGCATGACTTTTATTTTCCAGACAGCATCTTCAATGATAGAGTAGGAAATAGAACACACAAAATTTCCACCCTCATGGAGCTTCTGAAGGAGGGAGACAGAGATGAACCTTGAAGCAAGGAAATATATAATACAAATTCAATGGCGCACAATTAAGTAGGGAAGAGATAGAGTGCTGTGCTCAAAGAATGCCTCCCAGATAAGACGGGGTATCGCAAAAAGACCCGAGGGAGGAAGGGAACTGTGCGGACATCCAGCAAGAGTTGCTGAGCAGTAGGGGCCATGATGACCAGGCCCTAGAGCCGTCATGTGCTGGAGGACACACAGGGAGATCTCAGAAAGGGAGCAGGGTGCCGGCCCATCTTCAGTAAGAGGTTTTATCATATTGTTTTTTATATGATGAGCAGTATATGATCTCCATGTCCTCCTTAGTAAAATCCTCACAACTGGCTTTTGCCAGTGGATTTCGATGCGGTCAATTAGTGAGTCCTTTTTTACTACTGGTCCTAGGCTGTAACTTCAGGCTGTGCTAAGAGGGCCCAAAACACCTGGATTAAAGTAAGATTTTGAGTAAAGGAGGACCTATATCGAAGGAGAGGTTATATTTTAAAAATAGTTGCAAGTCTCAGGAACACAAAGTTGACTCAACAGAGTGAACCCATGAACCACGCAGAGATCCCCAGGGATGGAGGGAAAACTCTTCTGACCAGCCATCATATCTACATGACTTTTGAACAGAACACCATTCTGGGAGTTACATTCTCTGTGTTTTAAAATGTTGTAGATACGTAGAATATGTCCATTCCCATAGGTTTGCTGTGGAAGAACCCACCCACCCACCCAAGACTCAGCCCTATGGTTTGGTTGGAGAAGAGCTCCTCTCCTTCCCCAGATTCAGGGACAAACCCTGCGGGACTCAAGTGAAATCATTACTCAATGTTGTTGGTCACAGTGGTCAGGGGTAGTACCCGGCCTCAGCAAGTCCAATCAAAGTGGCCCTCAAAACTTTTGCTTCAGAATTCTGAACATATTTGTTTACTAGGACTGCCATAATAAGGTACCACAGACTGAAAGGTTTGAACAAAGGAAGTTTATTTTCTCACAACTACAGAGGTTAGAAGTCCAAGATCAAGGTGTTGGCAGGGTTGGTTTTCTCAAGGCTGCTACCCTCCTTGGCTAATAGATGGACGTCATCTCCTATTGGTGTCTCCACATGCTCTTCCTTCTGTGAGGTTCCTTCTCCAAATGTCGTCTTAGAAGGAAACTGGTCTTGTTGGATTAGGCCCTCCATAATGACCTCATTTTAACTGAATCACCTCTTTAAAGAAGTTCCTATTTCCAAATGCAATTGCATACTGAGTTACTAGGGAATTACCAGTTCAACATATGAATTTGAAAAGGACACAGTTCAGCCCATAAAATGGGACAAAGAGTAATTTTCCTGGAAGCCATCCTAAGAGGTTTTCCCTTTTCCTCAGAAAATAGTGGTATGGTGACATGAGGTGGTCAAGGAAGCAGCAGTTCTGTGATCTAGAAGGACCATGGAAGGGGAAAGTATTTGCTTATTAAATGCTAGAGCACTTTTTTCATGATTTCTTACACCATGAAACAGCACTGAGGAAGTTTCATCAAGGAAGGAGCCACAGTGCTGCCAAAATGGCAAAGTTGAAGAGGCAAAGTTTGGGACCGCCCTATCATGTTGTCCCCAAACATGTTCTTTTTCTCTGTTTCAAACATAAGAAAAATTCTAGATGAGAACAGCTTACAAGTCAACCTACACTGTTGAAAAAATGCTTTATTAACATTACATTACCAACGTGTGAGAACTTTAACATTAGCAACTACCATTCCAACATGTCCAGCATGAAGACAACTTCAGAGAATAAGGGACTTTGAAGGATGACACTCAAAAACTTAAACACATTAGAATGAAGCATGTATCTTAGTCACCTAACAGGAGGCTACGTGGTCCTTCATCTTGGCTCTCATGTTGCAGAGGATTAAGTAGCAATGAAGAGGAGTTTTCTTGTCTTTGGTGGTAAAGCATGAAGGTCCCTCCTCCCGGGCACTCAAATGTTTTAATTATTCACTTGTGCTAACAAGCCTTTCTCTCTTCTTTCACCTCAGGTCAAAAACCTTTGCCCCAGTCTTTCCCCCATTCCTGTTTAGCTTTAGTCAATGGCCCTGAGACTGTCTCATCCCTGTCTCACCCTAATCAAAAGTAAGCATCATCCTTTCAGAAGTGTCTTACAAGAAGAAATGGCACACCACCCCAGTGTTCTCACACAACGGGCTTAGGGTATTTTTAAGCAGACCAGAGGACAGAAGGGGGATAGGCCTATGTTCTCTATAGTCCCCGATGTGGGCAGTAGGCAGTCCTCATTCTCCAGACCAAAGAGCCAGCTATAGAGAAACATTAGAGATTACATCTGCCTCTCAGTACAATTGAATTACATGTTCAGTCACAAATCTATCTGGCTTTTTACTACATGGTCACATTAATGTGTGGGCTTCCTTGTTTTGCCCATTTTTTGACATATCTCTTGCAAAGCCAGCGGTGGAAGAATTTCCTTTAAAATTTAATTCATAAGCAAAACAACTTGTAAATCATGTTCAACCTTTACGGGTAATTCCCCTTAATGCTTTCCAGTAGAACAGGAAAGTCCATTTACCAAGAATATTTTACATGTTGAAAGTATTGTCTATAGTCATATCAGTGAGGACCCTTAAATAGGTAACTAATGTTGAAGAACTAAGACAAAAATATATATATCATGGCCTCTCTAGTGATAATGCAGGTTGCCAAGGTTGGTTTTTTGTGTGTGTCTTTTTAACTAGAGAGAGAAAGCAGTACTGTCTGATAGAAATGTGATATAATCCCCATACATCATTTTAAATTACTTATTTGCCATATTTTAAAAAAATAGAAATGGTTAAAATTAATTTTAATTGTATATGATATATTTAATGCTTATATAGTATATATTATACCAAAGTATTGTTATGTGCAAATATTACATTATATCCAAAATACTACTTTTCAGTAAACTTATAAAAATTAATTAGATGCTTTACATTCTTTCTTCTAACTAAGTCATTCAGTCTGGTGTATATTTCACACTTACGTCACATCTCAATTGAGACTAAGCACTTGTCAAATGCCCAATAGCCACAGATGTCTAATGGCTGCCATACTTGGCAATGAGAACATGGAAATCTGTTTGTATACTTTCTGACTTACGTAGATATTGCATGTTAACATTTATAGAAGCCTTTGATCTTGAAATGTTTATAAGGCCACAACTACTTTTGAGAGAAAGAAAGAAGGTGTGCATTATTTTTATATTTCTAAATAGATTGCAACTGATCGTTCTGAATAATCAAATTCACAAGCTTATCCTTTTTTTTTTTTTTATAAAGAAAGAACTGCTTGAGATTTGTCAAACACCAGCTCCCCAAGTATCAACAATATTAGCTTTTGAGAAGGTGAAGCTGAATTGCTTATCCCAGTAATGGAGAATAGCACCTTACCTTTGGCAGCATCTTGGACAAAGGAAAGCAAAGTCGAACTCTGAGAGTGGAAAGTTTGGTGTAAAAGGATCTTCCTCTGTGGGGACTTGATTAGAGTTGGTTAAGGGCCATGATTTACAGTCTGTGGAAAGAGCCAGAATCTGTGGGCAAAGACTACTTATTGGTGCTTTCTTTTGAAGGTTGATGGATATTTCAGAGAGTTCCTTAAGAAACAATCCCGTCATTTATTACCTGATCTAGACTCTGCTGGAAGAGTACAGCCATGCTAAGGAAGAGAAGGAGTGCTTAATGTGGTCATGTTAACACAGACAGCAAACTGTGTGCGTGAGAGGGAGGAATAGGTAGTTTGGGTTCTCAGAGTGTGTGTGTGTGTTCCTCGCAGTACAAACAGATGTCCAGCAAAGAGAAGATCTCTCCTTTTTCACTTATCTGACAAATCTTGAGAAATACTTGCACAAATAAGCTCCATCTTTGCATGCCCACTTCCACATAAGCAAATACAGAAAACCAAGTAAGTATAGGATAAATTGGCAGAATGCTTTAAAAATACAAAGAAATCTCTTCTTGAACCCACGTGATCTAGGTCACCTGTCCACGTGCTTGAAGTGGTCTTCTTTCACCATCCATCAAATATTTGGAGAGCTCCTCGTCTATTCTACATCAGCACTGAGCTTTCTCAGCAGTAAAGAAAATGCAGAAAGCACCTGTCTTCAGGGAGCTTACATTATAGTCAGGAGAACTGGGTCATTCTTGAAAGGAAACAAACAAGGAAGCCATACACCAGGGAATTGGTCTAGGTGTGCTACAGCAGAAATAGAGGCACTTAGAACCCTGGGGGTAAAGAGGTCTGAAGAGGACTCTGGTAAGGAGGTCACACTGATTTGTTGTCTCATGAAGGCAGAGCAGGAGCCAGCATGAGAAGGGCGAGTGGCAGAGTATTCCCAGCCTGGAAGAGCCACGTGCAAATGTCCGAAGGCAGAAAAGGATTTAGGATGTTCAGGAAACAGAAGGAAGACTGCTGTGGGTTAGTTTAGTAGGACTGATTTAAAATGAGTTTAGAGCAGTTTGGGTAGAAGTCAGAGGTTGATCCCATCACACAAGTTCTGAGGTCCCTGTAATCTTTCCTCTTCCTGTCCTGAAATTTGTAATAATTTTTTGAGCAGGGAGGTCCTCTGTTCAAAAATTATTCACATGGAATGTCACATATTATGTAGCCAGTCCTACTGGTAAACCACAGTAAAGATTTCAGTTCAACCTGTATGATTTTTTTTTCCCCCTCCCCTTCACACATTCAAGGAACCTGGAAGTAATCAGTTCAGGGCTTATGTGCTGTCTGTGGTATCCCAGCCTCCAGTTCTTCTATCTTGTGGCTCTGCTGTTCAGGGCTTTCAATCCCAACAGCACCCTGGAATCCAAAAATGACTGCCAGGGCTCCAGCGATAAAACCTCTTCCCAGCCACGATCAAGGTCACTGATTTGCCATACCATTTTCATCTACATCCCGTTGACTACGTCTAGAAAATGGCCATATCTAGCTGCAAGACTTCTGGGAAACCAAGTCTTTATTCCAGAAAGGCACATGGCCCGCTGAAAACTAGGATTTCTTTTTCCAGAAACAGATATGAAGGGAGCTGTTGTCAGCCCTGCTGTGCACTCTCACTTATTCCTTGGACCTGCAATATTTGTTCACGTATATATTTATACATTTATACACTTTATATGTATTATGCACTTATTCACTCAGTATTAATTCACTCAGTTAACGAGAGTCTATTTGTGCCAGGCTGTGTTCTAGTGACTGCGGAAAAGAAAACAGTTACGTGTTGGACTTTCAAAAACAAAGTATGCGGAGGGAGGAAGGCTGCAAATAATTATGCTGCAACATCACCAGTACTGGAGTAAACTGTCTAGACAGATAAGGTCATGACTAAGCCACTGGAGGTACGATAAAGCTGCACAGAGATGAGTGGCACATACGTTTGGTTTGACCAAGATAGACAAAGAAGGGGAATGTGTTTCTAAGTTACACCTTGCACCATGAAGTATGATTTTGGAACAGTTTTTTGTGGGATTTCTGCAGCGCAGTTAGAGTGATGAGTCAGACTCAGTATATACAACATGGTGCAGCTGATTCTTTGGTTAGACCATTTAAGTGATCACTAGGTCCCCACACACCTGTTCTGGCTGTCGCCGTCAGAACCGCTGGTAAAGAGACACTGGTAGAGATGGATTGGCTGCGTTGTCACTTGGTTTGCCGACAGACATAATCTGTAAGGCGAAGACAGAGCTCCTGTGGAGCACTGCCTTTATGTTCCATGCCTCTAGCCCCGCATGCACCCAACTGAGAAATCGTGCCTCTGCCCTCAACCCCGGTCCTCGGCCAGTCCCCTCGCAACGGAGATCCCACAAACCAGCAGCTTCCCAAAGGGCCCCGGCATTGCAGGAGTACATCTAGCCCCATGATGCCCCCATCCAACGTTGGGAAGTGATATTCCCATCTCCGGTAATGCCTTACTCATCGTTTCCCAGGAAATTAAAAAATAATATATAAACCAAAATACTTGGGAACAGCCTCAAGCTTTAGCAAACAAACAAAGGGATTCCTCAGTTGGAAAATACGGACTGATTCAGACTTTTCAGACTTCACCGTTTCCTTCTCTGGAACTCCAGTCATACCCCAACTATGAGGACGGCTGTCACCGTCACCCCAGTGACCCTCCTGCGCCGCTATTTTCTTCTGAAACAACAACAACAAAAAAAGAGCTCTGTGATAAATCACATCTGCAAGATGTGTTTCATATGTCAAGCACACATCGCTTCTAAATCAAATGCTGATACATGACTTATTCCGTCAAAAGTAAGCAGAATGCTATAATTTATAATCATCTTGAAGCACACTGCAGAGAAAATGAAAGCAGACCATTAAATTTTAATGCCTTTTCGGCTCTTGGAGAAGAGGGTTTCTGGCCACGTTTGAAGCCGGGTAGTGTTTCTAACACCACTGTGCACGCCCCCCCCCCTCCTCCAAACAGTTTGTGTTTGCCAACATTTGTGCAAACTAATTGAAAAAATGATTTAGCTGTCAAATACTGCCATCAGTCAGGAAGTTCTCCTGAGCACAGAAGGTGACGGCAGAGGGACGGGTCCTGCCCAGAGCCCACCCCCGCCCCCATTTCTCGCTCTCAAACAACTGCGTGTTGTGGTGCAAGCCAGCTCCCCGCAGCAGGGCTGGGAGCAAATATTCATCGGGGTGTCATGTCCGCTTAGGCTCTTGTCCTGCACACCTATTCATCTGTGTTAAGTGAACAGCAGCATCAGCTCAAATTAAGCTGGCTTGAAAACAGCCACTGTTAATAATTTCTGCTGTGATTCAACTTAGCTTTGGCTAACAGGTGAAGATGTTTCATAACGGAGGCAATTACAGCTCTGAGAGCTCTTTCCTGCTGCCTGTTTAATCAGAGGAATGGAACACTGGCTCTGCACGGGGAAGGGCCAGGCAGCCACCATCGGCTGCATTCATCCGTTATCTGCTAGATTGAACAAGCTGCCTGCCGGGGACAGATGCTTAGTGCAGTGATTAGAATATAAAGCAATTGCAAAGGCTGCGGGGATTGGAGTCAGACTCCGTTATCTCAACTTACTACAGGCTTTTCTGGTCAGATAACAAGTCTTCCAAACCCCCGCTTTGTAGATGAGAACTCATATGTATATCAATGCATGAAGACTCATGCATATTCATTCATCTGTGCCCTGTGTGATTTTTCCATTTAGAGGAGGAACTATTTTAAAAAAAAAAAAAAAAAAAAAAAAGGTTGGGGGGGAGGGTCTTCAATTCTATGCAAATTTAGTTCCTTTTATAAGCGAATTTTTGTGTCAAGGAATATAGAGATTCCTGAGTGTTAAAACATACAATAAAAATGCTTGCCAGGTTTCATTACTTTCTGAGATTGAAAAGTCCATTGGTTTTACTAATTTCCAAACAGCTTTTATATTTAAGGTTGATAAAAGAGAGATCAGTGAAAACTTCAAAATACATGACCCTAGATTTTTACTTCTGTTGCCAGTAAAGAAAATTGAAATTATGTGTATGCTCTTGTTACTTCTTACATTATAGAGATAGCATAGTTACATCTAGAGGAGAATCTATTATTCTAGCACAAAATGATTTTTCGCATCAACTCTGAATAACTTTAAATTATGGCAAAAACATAGCTGTATACTTCCTAATTGTGGGGATTTCCAAATAGTTCATTTCCAGCCAAACAGTTTTCGTCTTCTGCTAAAAGAAAATCAAGGAGTCCAAATTGAATTTTTATTCATTACAATTTCCTGAAATGTAGTTCTTAATGGTTTATGATGTGCCTAAAGGCATGAATCTTAAACTACTTTCCCCCACCTCCTCCAACCAAAGAACTAGGAAAATGAAAAAGACCCATTTGGTTACTGGTATTAAATTTCCACTGTATACATTAATCTGCTTTCAGAGTATTTTCCCTCAGTATATTTTGCATCAAGGGCCTATAATAAAGTCCTTGGTAGGTTATGTTTAATGAGCAATTGATTACAGAGCTGTATATCCCCAAACTGAATGTGTTTTCAACAAACAGCAAAATAGTTGGGAGGGTTGGCGGTGGAAAGGGGAGAGGTCAGCCACAGGCTTCCTTTTATTTAAAAAAAAAAAAGTCTTTTAGAACCTTGGGAATGATTCTGATTTCATAACACCGAGATTATACTGAGAGTAATCTATTTCCATATAGGTTTTATAATGGAGATTGTAGTCTTCATCAATTATTAGTAGGCTTTGGGGCAGTGTGTGTGTGTGTGTGAGAGAGAGAGCATGTGTCTGAGAGTATACACACATACACACACAGACACGTGCACACTTAAGTTTTCAGAACAGGAATAAACACACACACACACAAAAATAGACTTGAACTACATGATTCCAAGCTGTGCTTAAGATAGCCGCATAACAAGATAATGACTTGTGTTTTTTAAAAGGTAGCATTCCCTCATTCCTTAGATCCATACATACGTCTAGCCTCATCTTGGAATATTCTCAGCCAGAATCCACTGCCCACTGAGTATTCCCCCCACAGTTACTGTTGCTTCTTACCCTTGGAGCTTTGAAAGCCTGTGTAACATTAGCCTATCTAGCCCAGTGAAAATGTCTTTACAGATTAGTGTAATGTTAATACTGCCGGCTCCCTGCTTTTGACCTAAAGTGGAGTATATTGCATGGCTGGAGCAGATGGGATCAGAGTTTCATGGGACTGCAGAGATTGGCTGCCTGCCAAAAATGCACAGCTAGTGGCAGCGAGGGCTCAGGCTTAGAAAAGCAGGCTTGAATCTATTCTCTGCTCTCGAAGAGAGAAAACAAAAGTGTCACGTAAGTTTGTGTGGCATCAAAATACATTTGTTAAGATTGTTCATCTGCAGATGTTTACCCGGCATTCGAAAAGTAATTGAATCTTCGGGTGTAAAATGGAGACATCTTTATTCAGTTTTGCTGCAAGACGTGAGACAAAAGCCAGAGCAAAGAATAAAACAAGAAATTATCTGAACTCCATTTAACCTTCCAGTTGAATGCTGATCTCACCGTAAGAATACAAATGTGTACATGTGGGGTGTTTAAAGTCTGTCTCCCTTTTTATGAGTGCAAATAGATCTTAGTCTGAAATGATAAAACAAATGCATAAATGAATTTCTTTAAAAAAAAAAAAAAAAGGCTGATGTATAGCCCAAGTGAAATAATTACCCAGATAATTCCAAACCAGGATCTGAAATTCTAAAGGCAGGGTTGGGGGTGCGGTGGGTGGAAATCCGTGTCCTAAATTATCTTTACTGTCCCTGTTATTGACTGTGGCATTCAGACACATGCTCAAGACCCTTGCTGGTTTTGTGCACACAGAAAGAGCTGGAATCATTCCAATGTCTCTTCCAAAATAGATATTCCTGTTGACGGCTTCCTTTTCACCTGGAACATTGGGAACACTGGTTAAACACTTCAATAACAGCAGCTAGAATCTGTGGTTGTCAGATTTAGCAAATTAAAATGTAGGACGCCCATTTAAATTAACATTTCTGAAAAGCGTTTCATGGTGTTTTAGTGTAAGTATAGCCCCAATATTGCCTAAGCCATGGAATATGCAGTATTTGTGAAATACTAACGTTAAACCTATATTCCCTGCTCACCTGAAACTGGATTTCGCTGGGCATCTTGCATTTGATCTGGCAACCGCAAGATGGATTCTTCATTGTCTCACTTTGTGAATGTGCAAAGTTCCCTTATTACACACACACGCGCGCGCACGTACACGCACACATACACACACTCCTAACTTCCAGTTTTTAGCACACTTTAAAAAAACAAATGTATCCATCGGGTTATTTCTAAGTTTATTTTAATCGTATTTTCCTCCCAAGTACTGCCTTTCCACAGCAGTAAAACATATGCTGTTTGCTGCCTAAGTAGATGGGTAATGTAAGCTGTGATGTGGAGAGGATTCTTCTCTTATCCGTTCTCTCTGAGGGTGTAGTTACAGAAACATATATATGTGCTTTTATCTGTGATAAGAGCTACCATCTGCTCGCTGCAATGTGCACAGCTTACCGTCTGAAGTGCTTATACATATTATGAAAACACACAGCTTTTGTGTATGTTGAGAATACATATAGACAGTGTTCTAATAAACCAGAATATTAGGCCTTCGACTATGTCAAAAGGACACAAAATAGAGCCACAGTCATGGACAAGAGCCACCAGACGCGGCCCATCGCTGTGCCTGTACTCACACCGGCAGCATTTTTGTGACCTTTAATAACTACGTTCTTTGCAACCTCTTCCCGCAAGATAATCATTTTAAATAAATGGAACCTTTTCAATGAGAAAAGGGCTCTGCCTCAGTCAAAGAGTGGACGCTTTCATGCCAGGGCCCCCCGATCCCTGAAATGTGTGGTGCATATATGTGAGCCGCGGGAGAGACTGAGACAGCGAGACAGAACATATAAATTTGAGTTACTTTGACCTTTAATCCAGGAGAGCACGAAGAGAAATGCACTGGGAAGGTTGGTCTGTAGCTGTCTGGAGGCTGATAAGCTGTAATAAAGGTGCACTCAGTTGCAATTCATCTAAAGCTTCCATTGCTATCATCCTCCTTTTTCGATTTTTGTTACCTCGAGTACTTATCTAAATCCCTTTCAATGCCAGCTTGAATGCACTTTGTGTTCTCTCCAGCTGTGACTAGGGCTGTCTGTGTGCGTCAGTGTGCCGCAGCACACACTCGTTCCCTTGTTTGACAAGAACCAATGCCAACACCTAATTAAGGATAAGCCACAGAGCTCTCGGCTTTATCTTTGTCAACTGCTCCATTCCTAGCTTTCTGCCTAGTTGAGTTTTTAATGACATGAGCAACAGTTCGGTTCAGCATTCCTCAGGCCCACCAGCTCCCGATGTGGGTAACTAACTCTGGCGGGTGGCAATGACAGGCACACGGGGGGCCGTGTGTGCCCTGTGGTGTGTAGGCAGTGCGGGGGCAGAGGGGTGGCGGTGGGGTTCGTGGGATGTAATCGCGCTGTTATCTCTTGGTCACCTGCGCACTGTATGTGTGCCGCTGCCTGGGAGGAACATTCAGAAGGTGTCCCTCCAAAAAGGACTCCAAATTTTTCAAGCACCTGATATATAAAGAAAAGCCCATCCGGTTCAATCTCATATTACATCATATTAAACATTCTAACTCAATTTTTGCAAATGTGAGAGTGAGTTGTTTCCTAAAACTTGGGCAAAATTAGATTAAACTGTGTGATACTGACTTTTAGACAGCCAATTAACTGTATTTAAAATGGAAACTATGGCATATATATATATATATATATATATATATATATATATATATATTTCCATATAGATGTATGTATGACTGTATCCATAATGATGTCTGTATGAAGAGAGAGAGAGCACCTTGTGTTCTATTTTAGTTTCTCTACTTCTGTATTATACTCACAGAAGTGCAATCCTTTTCCTAGAAGGTAGCTTTATTTGTTAGTTTTAAATCTGTACATTTGCAGATTTTTGTTCTCTGACTGCTAATTGAAGCTTAGTGTTTTAAATGATCAGGATGTCACGGGGCATCCTGCTGTCCCCAGAGGATATGATTTGCTAAAAGATCATTGACATTCAAAAAAATACCCAAATGCTGATTATCTGGATATCTGATACCGGATATCACTGTTGTCAGTATGATTTTTGGCAATGTTTAAGCACAACTACATCAGGTGGGAGAAGAAATGGATTATTTGCCCCAATTTCCAGGGCTCACTCATTTCAATTTTATGTCAGTTTGAAATGTACACAACATCTTTTGTTCTAGCTGCAAAATCATCTTTCTTTAAAAGAAAATTCACTTTGATGTTTTGACTCCGTTCAAACTTTCATCTCGTTCTTAACTGATAGTTCTGTATAACATACAAGGAGGGGTGAGAATATCCCATAACAAACGGAGACAACATAGTAAAAGTGACTAATTACTAACCCTATTTCACAGACAATCTGAAGTCGGTCCCTATGTCTCTTGTAGTATGCTAGGTATAGAATGGGTAAGAAATAGGAGAATCCCTAGTTGGCAGGAGTGTAGAGTCCAGTTAGAGATAAGATACTCTCTATCTGACATCTCCCTACACGATCTTGGCAAATAGTAGTAAATCTCTGCAAATATTTTAATGAGTCTCAAGTAGGCTCTATTTGTTTACCTCCTCTGTAGGCATCAACCCAGCCCTATCAATAAAAACAAAAGACTCAAGTCTCTTATCCACTTAATTTAATTCCTACATTTGCTTTTGCCCAAATTTTCTGCATATTTCAGATGAAACTTCTGCTCATCCAAGGTGTTCCATCCTCCTTTTGCCGGCCAGCAGAGAGAGCCTCCCCTCTTCTTGCCACCCTAGCATGTCAGAAGCAGGGACATCTTCTGATCCTGCCACACTTCCTCAAGGAGATCCAGCTGATGGTTTTGTGGTCTTCCCTGATGAACATTGTTTTTGGGAGTGGTGGGAACGGGTTTATCTCCCAACCATCTGTACTGGGGCGTAAGGTACCCTGAGAGGCTGGAGGCATTCCCGGCAAGATGACTATGCAGAAGCTTGTGTGCATCCTTTAACCACGAAGTTCAGTTATTTCTCTTCTCTGTCTTAATTGCATCACAGTGAAATCATTCAAACCAGCTTCGTCTCTAATTGGTCCAGCTCCACAAAGCTAATCTTCCAAAGCATTGTCTTACTCAGAAGGTGGTAAATGCAGATTTCTCAGTAGACTGGTTCACACGAGAGTCTGAAGGATTGGACATGGTTGGCCTACATCTTTTGTGATACGCCTTTTTCTAAACTGGTGCTTTTGTGGCAGGGAAGATGAAATTAGAAATGTTATGTGATCAAGATCTCCTAGTTCTAGAAAGAACTAGTTGTTCTAGCTGTTGGATGGACCTTCCATTAAAGAACTAGCCTGTCTACACTCTATAATAATAATAATAATGGTTCTGTCCAAAAGGATATGAGTACAAGCCCTTTAAGGGGATTATATTGATCCTAGAATTACTGCAGTTCATGGGACAATGAAAAAACAGTAGTCTTTCATAGGCTAAATTCAATCTTTGGTGAAATAAACCAGCTTCAGATACAAGTACAACAGATCTAAAGTTGACCAAGTGAACAGAATAAGAAATATCTGGATATTGTAAATTAAATGAAATTTTTCTACAGGCAGAAACGACTGACAATGTTTCCTATTGAACTTTCTAGTTATAATTTGTTGTTTTTTTTTTTTTAAACAAATAAAACCTGAAGGCTTATTGCATCAGTGGTTGATGGAGAATAGCCTTCTGTTCTACGCATAAAGAGTCTCATTTCCAATATTCCTGAGGTTTACTCTGATCATATTAATTTCAGTTAGAAAATAAAAGTAAGCATATTGTGAAAAATGCAGAAGCAGAATATTTGGGAGTTACTATTTGGGAGTTACTTTGAACATGTTACTTATAGATCTTTGTTAATCATATGCCAAGTATGAACAATATATTTTTCATTTCCTGTTTTCTGTGTGCATACACTGCTGTCTATAGCAAACCTTCTCTGCAAATGGACCAGTGGATTTTCACATGAGCACATTTCTCTCAATTTTCAGGCTTGGTATTAAATAAGAGAGAATGCTTGTTCTACATAACCTTTATTTATATGCATGTTCCCTTGCATTTCTTACTGAAAACTACCAATTTTACCTGAGTTTACTGTGTATAAAACGTTTCCATGTTCTAAGGATAAACACAGAGCTATTACTAGGGGGCTATCCATGAATCTTTATTTTAACATAAACTAAGAAATTCAAATTTATACTAAAAATAGATTCACCACTTAAGGCCACATTCCATCTGATTTAACACATGCAAGAATAATCCATCTACTTATAAGACCTGTCCAGAAACCATTGTTTTAATACAAAAGGTGACCTGTTTTGCTAGACAAAAGTGTATGTGTCATGGGTCGATAATTAACCCCCTCAATGTTTGCCTCTCCTAAGTCAGTATCTTAAGCTGCTTATACGCAAAAGTAAATGAACTGCATAGTGAAATAAATTGTGGGACTAAAACATAGGTAGCATCCCGTGCTGCTCTTCCATACTTGAGAAGAATCAGTGCAAATCTTTTATAAGAGGAACGCCAGTATGGAGCTATAGGTTGGTTTCACCTCCGGCTGAATCCGATGTCAGTGTGGTAATTACCAGGCCCAGTCAATAATACCTCTCCTCAGTATAATTGCAAATCCAGTACAACCATGACCAGAACTAAATTGCTTCAGAACAATCAATAGGAATCTTCTGATTATGTCCCCGGGTGTATGCATCAAATATAAAGAGGAAAACTGTCCATTCAAGCAAAAGGTCAATTTTATAAATAAAAAATACTGTATAAAAGTCATGTTGTGTTTTATGTTCTTTCCTGGTAGAGAGACTAAACGTATTGGTTAGTTGTCCATGGGAAGAAAGTGTGTAGCAAGGAATTCATCAGCAGACTAACCATAATGCAAGAAAAGCAAGAATAATTTTGAGTGAGAGGTGTATCCATGACTGAGGATAAGCTAGCCAATTCAGCGAACATCGTCCTGCTCTCCTGAAACAGAGCTTTAAGCAGAAAACTAAAGTCCCTGTGCTCTTCAGCAAGCTTCAGTCGTTAAAAGGGATAGTTAACTAATGAGTCCCATAAGTTGCCAGTTCCATTAGAAAGTAAGATTAGAGCTATTAATTTCCTATCAGAGGCATGTAATAATATAGATTACTTGAAAGGGTCAGTGTCCCATCTGTTGAGATCTGGGCTCTTTAAACTGAGGAACAGAATTTCCAGGCAGTTGAGAAGATTAGAATCATAGAGCTACAGAGCTAAGCGAAATAATGATAATAATAATAATAACAGCAATAACAACAAAAAAATTGTTTGCTGGTAACAGACTTGGGCTAAACTGTATTCTCTCGTGTCCAGTCACATAAAAGGGTTTTTGAGTCTAAAAAACTGGGCACTGGGTTCCATAAGGCTTGGTCATGAGAATGCCCCCGGGAGGCTAAGTAGAGGGGAGAGGGGCGTGGCAAGCAGAGAAGGGAAGAGAAAGACAGGAAACGCCTAGGGATACTAGTGATTATGACGTGAGAAGAGAACGGAGGCCCAAGAGATTAGAGCTTTTATAGTACGTGTCGTGAGACATTCTGCTTCCCCTGTTTTGTTTTGTTTTTTAAAGATTTTATTTATTTATTTGACAGAGAGAGATCACAAGCAGGCAGAGAGACAGGCAGAGAGAGAGAGAGAGGGGAAGCAGGCACCCTGCTGAGCAGAGAGCCCGATGCGGGACTCGATCCCAGGACCCTGAGACCATGACCTGAGCCGAAGGCAGCGGCTTAACCCACTGAGCCACCCAGGCACCCCGCTTCCTCTGTTTTAAGGTATTTGGCCTTCACAGAGAAGTGAGGGAATCAGTGCTGAATCCCATTAGCCTGTCTTCTAATCCCCCCTCCTACTTTTCCTGTTTCTGGAAGGGGAGATGTGAGGCGATAGTATGCCACAACGCCCTGTGTTCCGGGGTCCTCAGTCCTCAGTGACTTCCCACCAGCTAGCCAAACACTTACACTTCTTAGCTCAAGCCAGGCCATCCATGGTCTGCCTCCATCCACCTTCCGGACCCTTCCCTGCAGTGTCTTCTCCTGACCCCCGACCCTATGCTTCAAGTTCCAAGGAGCTCCCAGTGCCTCCGCCCGTCATGCGTCATGCACACTGGCCTTCCCCATCGCTTCACTCCAGCTGTGACCAGAATGTTCTTCCCTCATCCCTACCCGCAGACATCCTACCCTATACTCCCATGCCTGGGCAATACCAGAAAGCCTCCTCAGCCCTTGTCTTTTAAAAAACAAAACAGGGTGCCTGGGTGGCTCAGTGGGTTGGGCCTCTGCCTTCGGCTCAGGTCATGATCCCAGGGTCCTAGGATGGAGCCCCGCATGGGGCTCTGCTCTGCGGGGAGCCTGCTTCCTCCTCTCTCTCTGCCTGCTTCTCTGCCTGCTTGTGAGCTCTCTCTGTCAAATAAATAAATAAAATCTTAAAAAATAAAAGAAAATATTAAAAACAAAACAAAATAAAACTCTCCTTCTTAAGTACTCACACTTCGTTCAGACTCTCCATGGTTGTCTTTGATTTGAGTTAGAATGAAGGTGACATCGGTGAAGGCTAACCATCACTAAGAGTAGTTACAGTAAGAATATGCTACTAGTCATAAGATAAAAGTGACCTAGAATGTTGGCTGCATAATGAAGTCTCACTATATAAGTGAAAATTAACCATACCTAGGGCTGACCCTATCCTCCACTGGGACCCTTAGAAACTAATAGAGAAACACGTGACTCCTACTTGCGAAAGTTCTCAAAATGCCGAAAACTATTTTTTTAAAGATTTTATGTATTTGACAGAAATCACAAGTAGGCAGAGAGGCAGGCAGAGAGAGAGGGAAGCAGGCTCCCCGCTGAGCAGAGCCCTTGATGCGGGGCTCGATCCCAGGACCCTGAGATCATGACCTAAGCCAAAGGCAGAGGCTTTAACCCACTGAGCCACCCAGGTGCCCCTGAAAACTATTTTTGATATAAAAATCAATACTTTATAACCCTTCTTGAAATGTTGCTGACATGCCATTTATAGAATAAAACTGAATAAACCAAAGTGTGTAAAAATGCTCATTAGTTTCACTGTAAAAACCATTGGATCCAGAGTCTTTTCGCAGAAGCCAACATTTTCAGCAGATGCTAAGTGAGAGAGAGAAATTAATTTAAATGCTCTAGTAATTTCCAAAGAGTCAAAAGTAGCACCTGTCTCATGAGAGCACATCTTGTGTGTATCACGTTGTCTCGGCTTCTTTTTACCACCTAACCTCCCCACTAGCAGACAGGAATTCTATAGTTGGCATTTTTTGTGTTAAGGTATAAATGAGAATGTCGCAGTCAAAACAACGTAAAAGACTGTTAAATAGCTGATAATTTCATCAAGTCAGAAATGAATGTAGCTGTGTTAGAGGCATAATGCTATAAACATTTTCAATTACCTCCTTAACCCTTCTAGGAGGCTAATATTGTCGGTGAGGCCCAACAGGCATGAAGGAACACAATAACAGCCCACCAGCACCCCTCCCCCCATCGCCCCGCCTTGGCCTCCACTGCAAGGGGACTGTGCGGACTGTTGCCCACATCAGTTTTAAATTGCTCAAGCAATTGTTTCTTGTAGATTAATTTGTAATTCTAAATTTCCAGGCGAATGAAATGTGATCCTGTCCATCCCTCAGGCCGTTTCCAGAGCTCCAGCTTTCCTATAATCTGAGGCTGAGTGCTAACACGTGAAAACAGAGGGAAGGGGGCAGTGCTCAGCCCAGGGGTTGGGAGAAAGAGAGGGTCCGGTTGCAGGGAGGCAGAGGACACCGGACCAGGAGAGGGAAAGAGCCTTTAAGAGAAGAGGGGGTGACAGAGGGAAGAGAGAGTGAGGAAGGCCCAAGCCAATAACAGGATCTCCAACCCCACCCTCCTCAACCTCCGCAGAATTTTCTGCCTCCTTACCTCGCGGGCACTTTTGTTTCCATTTCATGCCTCATCTCACTAAATAAATAAATGAACACAATAATTTGAAGCAAGATTTTTGCAGCACAGAGAGAGATACCTCTCTACCATATTCCCAACAGAGTGAGTTGTATTCACTGGTTTTAATAAACTGGCACGTTCCCTCCCCTTCTTTTAGGCTTTATCCTGGTCTGCCACTTTGCTCTGAGGCCAAATTACCTGTCACCTTGTGGGGCAGATTGGGTCCATGAGAGGAAATGCATCCTCTAGGTGCAAAGCACAAAGTTAATTCCCCCCAGACGGTGGTTTCGTTCAGTCCATGTTTGTGACCTGCCACTTCTCACGGCAAGCTCTATGAGAGCATGTATTTCTGGTTAACCAGAAACTTCTCTGAAGTCCATCATTTAATGCAGGGAAACTTAACCTTTCTTTGGGACATGGACCCCCTTTGAGAATCTGACTTTGTGTTTTGTTTTGTTTTTTTGAAATCAGATTCTTTAAAATATAGGAATCCTCTTTGAAAATGCCATGAGCCTACCTATGAAATCGGGCATTAGTACTGACTTGCCTTCACGGAGTCAAAATAGAAAAAGAAGCTTTATGAAAATTTGTATTTTGCACGGCTCGCTTTCATTTTTCATGCAAATATTTATGGCGATTTCCTAAATTTAATATAAGTCGGTCCAAAAATATGCAAAAACATGTCAGTTGAGATCTCGTTTGGAAGTAAATTTCAACATGAAGTCCGCCAAAATTTGTCTGTAAGCAGACATAGAGAATGGGACTTCAACGTGGTCATGGGCTTGTTGTCATCTTTGAGTCATTGACTTCAGCTCTTTGTCTTGGAGCAAAAGTTCTTAAAAACCTTCTGTTTCTATTTTTTTGAAACAGCTTCAGGGGACTAGGTATTATGTCTTCTTTGAATGTTTGGTAGAATTTTCCAGGGAATCCATCAGGTCCTGGACTCTTGCTTTGGGGGAGGTTTTTGATCACTGCTTCAATCTCGTTACCTGTTATTGGTCTATTCTCGTTACCTATTTTAGTTTTGAAAGTTTATAGGTTTCCAGGAACACATCCATTTCTTCTAGGTTGCTTAACTCATTGGCATATAATTGTTGATAATAGTTTCTGATAATTGTTTCTATTTCCTTGGTGATAGTTGTGATCGCTCCTCTTTCATTCATAATTCTATGAATTTGGGTCCTCTCTCTTTTCTTTTGGATTAGTTTGACCAGGAGTTTATCGATCTTATTAATTCTTTCAAAGAACCAGCTTCTAGTTTCCTTGATGTGTTCTACTGTACCTATAGTTTCCATCTCATTGATCTCTGCTCAAATCTTGATTATTTCCCTTCTTGTGCATGGAGTTCACTTAATTTGTTGTTGATTTTCCACTTCTTTAAGGTGTAAAGAGAGCTGGTGTATTCAGGATTTTTCCATTTTTTTTGACTGAGGCTTGGATGGCTATGTATTTCTCTCTTAGGACTGCCTTTGCCATATCCCATAGATTTTGGACTGATGTGTCTTTGTTCTCATTGGTTTCCATGAATTGTTTAAGTTCTTCTTTGATTTCCTGGTTGATCCAACCATTCTTTAACAGGGGGGTCTTTAGCTTCCAAGTGTTTGAATTCCTTCCAAACTTTTTCTTGGGGTTGAGCACCAGTTAGAATGGCCAAAATTAACAGGACAGGAAACAACAAGTGTTGGCGAGAACCCTCTTACACTGTTGGTGGGAATGCAAGTTGGTGCAGCCACTTTGGAAAACAGTGTGGAGATTCTTCAAAAATTAAAAATAGAGCTACCCTATGACCCTGCAATTGCACTACTGGGTATTTACCCCAGAGATACAGATGTATTGAAGAAGTGCCATAGGCACGCCAATGTTCACAGCAGCAATGGCCACAATCGCCAAACTGTGGAAAGACCCAAGATGCCCTTCAACAGACGAATGGATAAAGAAGATGTGGTCCATATATGCAGTGGAATATTACCCAGCCATCAGAAAGGATGAATGCCCAACTTTTACATCAACATGGACGGGACTGGTGGAGATTATGCTCAGTGAAATAAGTCAAACAGAGAACGTAAATTATCACATGGTTTCACTTACTTGTGGAGCATAAGGAATAACATGGAGGACATCAGGAGAAGGAAAGGAAAAGTGAATTGGGGGAAATTGGAGGAAATCCAAAAGAAAAGAGAGAGGACCAAATTCATTGGAGAAACTATAGATAGACTATGAGAAACAAACTCAGAGTTTTGGAGAGGAGGGAGGGGAGGGGATGGGCAAGCCTGTCGGGAGATGTTAAGGAGGGCACGTATTGCATGGAGCCCTGGGCGTGGTGCATAAACAATGAATGTTGGAAAAATAAAATGGAAAAAAAAAAAGGAAATAAATTCTTAAAAACCTTCCCTCACAATGTTATGTAGGTGTCAGGAACCAGAAACAGAGTTTCCTGAGCTCCTTTTGCCTGACAAAAGGAAGGTTTTATCAAAGAATTCTAGAGTACTCTGTGTGGCATTATTTCCTTTATCTGCTTGGTTAATAAGACCATTTTCGGCAAGCTCTGAATCACTAATATCAATGTGACTATATCATTATTGTTAAAAGGAAAACAGAATAAAAGGTCTGTGAGGTCAGAGGGTATCTGAATCATTTTCCTCTCAATCTACTACTGTGCTAATACAAGAGATAGTGGGCGGCAAGAACTTGGAAAATTTCTTTCTCTACCAGAGGATTAACACCTCCCATGCAGACAAATAAGGTGCTCTATCTGTACAGAGATACCCCGACCTTTCTTCTAGTGGAGTTTGACTTGACAAGGCAATCAAGCAAAGTCTAGAACACAGGAGACATGCCACTGATGTTTGCTGACCATGCCACTGATGTTTGCTGTTTTTAAAAAGCAGAAGAGGAGTTGGCTTATCAGACCATATCCCCATGTTGTTTAGTTTCTGATTTTAAATAATTTATTGGGCATTAAACTACCAGTGAGGTAAGAATGAATGCCGTTCTTTGGGGAGAAAGTTATAAAAAAATAAAATTGAATATTCTGTGCATTCAGCTGCGGTTGACTGACGGGTTGAGATACGTAAAAGTGTTGCAGAACATGAGGGACTATTTAAAATATCTTCACAGTTTTCAAAAGCTCAGCAGCTCCGCGAGATTTCTGTTTGGCCTGGAAAATGTAAATTGACCCCATACACACACATATTTCTTGGCTCTCTTTTATGCCTCCTTTACCCTGCATGCGCATGTAAATATATTCTGTGTTGGTGTCTTTAAATCATAAATCATTAAAGCTATCTCAGCTCAGGACAGTGCTTTTGTGGTTTTTTTGTATTTTGTTTGTTTGTTTGTGTTTGTTTGTTGGTATATAGAGAAACAGGAATGGAGGTAACATTTTCCCACAAACAAATGAACCCATATGACCCTCCAAGATATGGGTGGTGTCTCTATGTCACCAGGACAGCCAGACAGTGGAATGTCAACCTTGAGTGGGCTGCTTGCACTTTCATGTGCCAGACTGGAAAATGATGATGCTACTGACAGTTACAGTCTAGGAAAGTGCCTTAGCAATATTGGATTATGCCAGTAAACGTCTGACAGAAACAAGTAAATACAACCTTAAACTCCGTACTGGGACCAGAAGCCCTAGGGAAATGTAAGTCTTACTGTAGAATGACCACTGAATTAGATGTTGCCCTCAGCCTGGTCTTCTTCTTCAGTCCCCAGTGTAGCTGATTGAATGTCTTTCTTTGGGATTGGCGGGGGGCGGGGGGGGGGGTCCAAAAACTTGAAGTTAAGAGAATATGTGCCTAACCTAGCCAGTCATCATCATTCCCTCCAAAAGGATTCCTACTGAGCATTGTCCTTGTGCCATGCCAAAGCATTCGTGTCAGGGGCCCTTAGGAGAGGTACCAAACTCTTGTCCAATCCATTGAAGCCAAATAGGGCAAAGCACCCCAGTCTCTGTTAGGGAACCACCTTCTTCTTGGTAAAGGAGGAGTTATATTTCTGGATTTCTCAAAGTGACACCTTGCACGAATGACCCAGGATGTTAAATTGTATGACCTTAATTCATCTCAAATATTTATCAGTATGATGACATGGCAAGTAATTTTTAAGATGTCTCCAAAAAACAAACAAATGAAAAACAAAAAACAAAAACCAGTACGGTGACATGATACTATTGAGATACTTGTAGAAGAACATGGAGACAGCTCTCCATTCTGTCCTGATATTTCCTTTGTAAGCAACTGGGTACTGTGTTAGTGATTTGCATGTAACAGCCTCCTGGCACAGATTAACTGGAACAAGGTCCTATTGCAGCTAATAAACTCACTGTAACAAGTCCCTCAACTTTGCCTGGTCACACTGCTCAGCAGGATTGCCATGTGTGGGACTGGATGGCAAGATAAAAATAACATCATTCTGTGCTTTCAAAGCCGTACAACACTATATTGTCTCTCTGGAAATAAGATTTGTTTAATGGCCAGCGATTATCTCCTATCTGGCTTGCTCTAATACCAGGTTTGGGTTTTGGGGAGGGGGTTTTTGTTGGTGTTGTTTTTTAATCAGTAGTGTTATCTTGTACTTTGGAAGAAGAGCGACAATTAAGCATATTTTTGAACAGAAGAGGAGAAGGCAGCAGGGCTCTTTTGGCATAAGTTCCCACAGCCTATCATTCCAAAACATTTCTGGTTTTCCCCTGGTCTCATCAACCAATGTCAGCACAGCTGAGGTGACTGTGCTAATTAACCGTCTCGCCGAACCAGCTGAGAAAGTTTGTATAAACTCCATGGGAATATGAGCTGTTGAGAAGAAATTCTATCCAGTGGAGCTAGGGACCAAACCCAAATATAGAATCAAAACAGGGAACAGTTGCCCTTAACCATCAGGTTGATAACATCATCAGCTACAAGATGTTGGAGAGTCAGCAGAGCTGAAGACAAGACTGGTAAGACGGAATAAAAAAACAGTTCAAAGTAAAGAGGTCAAAGTCTCCTTTCTTCTCCTACTGAAACCGAGCATATGGGAATAGCCAGCAAAGCATCTCTGAAGAGTGAAAGCATGCTTGCTCCAAAAGTCCATTCTCAGGAGAAAACCGGTTCAACATAAGAAATAGCTCTGTAGTCTCCTAGAGGCTGCCTGAGGGGCTATAAGACTGGCTACAAGTGGGGACAGTTGTCGCAGGGATGTGATGAAATGGGCAGTGCGGGTCAAAGACCCAAGAGGGTGTGTATCACTTGGCACATGGATAGGAGAATGAGAGGCTACAAGGAGCAGATGTTAAGGGGAAGGAGACAGAGTTTTAACATAAGTTGCTGTGGTGGGGTGCCTGGGTAGTTCAGTTCTTAAGGATCTGCTTTCGGCTCGGGTCATGATCCCGGGGTCCTGGAATTGAGCCCAGTGTTGGGCTCCCTGCTCAGTGGGGTTCCTGCTTCTCCCTCTCCCTCTGCCCCTCCCCCTGCTCATGTGTGGGCACGTGCGCTCTCTCTCTCAAAAATAAGTAAATAGAATCTTTAAAAAAAAAAAAAAGTTGCTGTGGTCTAAATACTGCTACCATCACTACTTAAAAAACAATTTTTTTCCTTACAGATATGGATGAAGGGAGTATAAAGTTATTGAAATGTTTTAAGATGAAATTATATATCAGTATACAGGTGCTTCAATTAGGTCAAGCAGACTATGGTATTAGAAGAGAGACAGAGTCCTTTAAATAATCACCCTTGTAAAGTCATTTTGGGCTTAAGAATTCAGGAGCAGAGGGGACAGCACATAGTTGTTGAAAACGGAAGACCCCTGTTGTCATGTCACAGGACAAATATTTATTACTTCCTATAAACATATCATGAATGAAGAGAGAGACTCAGGACAGTGTTTTGGGGATAATTCCTCTGAAAGCACAGGTTTAGGTTAAAAATTTCTTGAGCTGAAAGTGGGCTGGTTTCAGAGCAACCTGCAATTAAACAAGTTGAAATCCTACCCCGTCTTCACTGCCACCATCATAGAGAACCAGCATTGCAGCAGCAGAGAGTGGTCGAAGACTCACAATGAATTAATGGTGGATTGAATGCTTGGGTGTGGAAAGGTTCACAACCAAAACAAGTAAATCATCATCTCATTCACTAGCTCAGCATATTTTCCATTTTCTTTAAGGACAGATCCATAATCATCAAAACTTCTCAATACTGTATAGATTTAAGGACTTAGGAGCAAAAGGGCTAGACTTTGTTCTCCCTAAGGGCCTCTTTCTTGTTCATGTCTGTCTAAGGATTTCTATGTGGGAATAAGTAACTCAGGACCTATGAGAAACAGAAAATTCACCCACTGGGCATGCTTTATTTTGAAATGGTAGAACCTGGGTGGCACTTAGTCTACTATATTAAAAAAAAAAATCCTTTTAAAGAAATAAAAAGGATGAGGCTTTTGGGCTGTGGTTCTCTAGATACAACAGTGGGACTGTCTTGGGCTCCATGGAGCTTGTCAGTTAGAAGGCACATGTCAAGACTGAAGGATCAGAGATTTTACCCAGCTTTTAAGCAAGCAAGTTAATCTTACAGAAGACACAAAACCCCTAGAACAGAGACAGAGGACTTTATTATTCACAGTATATCAACCAGCATGTGCTTCATGTTCCCATCAGTCTCCCTTGCCCCCACCATGTCCCATTAGTGATGCAGTGTGGCTCAGGTCGATGCTGAGTACATTGTGGGTTTGCCTCACAGCTGAGGAACCTGCATCTTTGATAATGGGCTGCAAGGAAGCCTGCCTGAGCCTTGCCCCCAACAGGGTACCTTATTGCTCTTACACTGAACAGTAGACAAACTAGACCTCTGCTCAATAGAAGGATACTACTTCTGTCTTCCAAGGCTGTTTACCATACAAAGGTCCTTGAAAAGACAGTGCTTCTGCTCACACAATGTGCAGAAGTGTCAGTGACTAACAGATTTGTCTCCTGGATTCACAGAGGCTGCTGACACTGTGGTTCATGCTTTCTAGCGCTTACTAGGGGTGGAGCTCCTGGGTGGCGACCAGTAAACATCCACAGCCACGTAAGTTGCTGTGCTCGGCCCTTGAGGTCATGCAGGTCCGAGAACATCTGCCCGGCTCTGGGGCCACATGTAGATGTTAGGGGTACCATTCATTTGACCTCAAGTCATACAAAGGGAGAACTAGGTCTGTAATGCAATCATGATGTGAATTGCCTTCATATTGAGGAAAGTGAATATAAATCTCACCAGTCCTCATTTTTCTGCCTTTCTTTTTCTTCCCATTCCTGGAATTTCTCCATGAGGTGATCATCTCCCACATCCTTCGGCTGTTGAAGAGAGTAGGGTTACGTGCTCTTAGAAATAACTCATAATGTCCACCAGCTCTACTAATCAAACACTTTGAAGAACAACAATTTGCACCCTCTAGTTCTCTTCTTAAATGATGATTTGTGAGGTGAGATTGCATGCAGATTCTACTAAGGAAACAGGAAGTTAGAAACGACTTCTCTACTTGAATGTCCACACCATGAATGCTCTAGTGAAATGGAGCTTGGGCCTGGAATCAGAGAGTCTCAAGTACACTACTTTCACTATCTGCCTGACCATAGGCACATTAACGGATCTAACCTAGGTCTCAATTCACTCATCTGTAAAATGGGGTTAAGAATACCTATATCCTAGTATCGTCATGGGGAATACATGAGAAAGTATTTGTAACACATTTGGCCCAGTGCCTGGCTCCAGGAACAATTGTTGTTATTATTGGCTATCCTGTCAGTCACAGGAAGCTATAAAGTACATGGCCAGGGAAGGTTTGCTCTTAATTTACTGCCTGTCCTGAGATCCATTCTTAAAACTGCCAGTAAATCCAGCATCAGTGCCCACTCTTGGAGATGCACACTGCTGTGAGATACTCAGTTCAACTTTGCTGCTTTGGTGATGGACACAGATACCACCTTTGTTCACCTAAATAATGGCATTCAAAGAAGGATGCTTACAGGCACTGATAAGCTGCCAGGAAACCAGGTGTGTGCAGAACTTAATCACTTTCGACTATCTTGTCTGGATCCTAGTGCAGGATCTTCTTTAAAAATCTGAAATTAAAAAAAAAAAATCATTGTCCTTTTTCATTTAATATAACATATACTATGATTATGCTTTAAATTAAGGCTTTCTGCTAAGCACTTGAATTCGGAAAAACTGATGCCTATCTCTACTAGAACTACTGGCCCTCAAGTTTGTAATCTCACCAAGTTCTTTACATCAACAAAGCGCTTAAAAACAGTAAACCTCTTGAAGATGAAGATACTGGGCTCAGGAAAGGTATTAAGTTGTCCAGCTCCATTCCATTCAGTAAATTTTCTCACCTCTATAGCCGAGTCATTAACTCACTAGGCAGATATTTATTGAGATTCCACCATGAGGAAATTATTATCCTGGCCCCTGGTGATACCTATGTGATTAAGGTCTGATGACCACAGTCAGAGAACTTATTGCTTAAAAGGAAAGAAAAGGCAGCTTTTATATTGCACCTGCCAGGGTCAATGCACAATGGTAGAGATTCCTGAGTACTTTGTAAGATGAGATTCTTTTGCTTTCACGTAAGGGAAAAAGTCAACTCACCTTTGTAAAATTCAGGGTAAAAGACATCATAATCAGCGGTTTGATAATGCCATCAAGAAACCAGATTCTTCAGGTAGTTAATACAGATCAAGTGCTTTAAAAAATGTTTGGCATCTAATAAATACTCATTGAACTTCATCAATTAATAGCTAGCACACTTCTCCCTAGACTCTTGAAGAGCTCTAGTAGAGTTATACATATAAATGAGAACAGAGTGAATTTTACCAAGAAATGAGGGACAGATTTTACAGAGAAAGTTGTATTTAAGCTGGCTCTTGAGCTTAAGAAGACTGCCGAATAGGCAAAGAAAAGTCTTTTCAGACAGAGGAAGCAACATGCACAAGGGGAGGAAGCTTGAAGGGCGTAGTGACTGGTTAAATAAATTGTGGTTCACCTGTACAATAAGATAATAAGCAACCATTTAAAAAGAGTAAAATAAAATCTATGTATTAAATGACATATTTATGAATGGAAAATTAGGGTCATACAGTCGTATGAAATAGTGGACTATGATTCAATTTTTAGGTAACTACATTACTTGAGTCATTTATAATCATGTTATTGATTTTTGCAAGATAGATGAGAACCTATGTTATGGTTCAAGAAATAGCAAATTGTTTATTTTTACAGGAGGAAGGGAAGATGATGAGATGGAATTACAATTAGAGATCAGACTGTATGTTATACTAAGAGTCTGGACCTTCTGCTCTAGACCCAATCAGGAGCTGGCAAACTTCAACCCATGAGCCAAGCCCAGCCCACACTTATTTGTGTAAATAAAGCTTTATTGGAACACGGGCACTCATTTGTTTATATATGGTCTCGAGGCTGCTTTTGTGCCGCCATAGTAAAGAGCTGTGAGAGAGACATATTTACTACCTAACCCTATGCAGAATAAGTTAGCGGACCCATGTTCCAGTTAATAAGAAGACATCAAAGAAGGGAACGGCATTATCAGATCTGCTTATTAGCAAGATTACAGCAATAGAGCTTGGGAAATAGATAAAAGAATGCTAATTATAGTGATTCCTGCAGACTTTTTACTCTGTCTTATGGAAATTTCTCAGACTTCGTACACCGTGCGAGGGGTAAAAGCAGGTATGATTATATCCTTTTTATAAAAGAGAGAAGTGCGGAACAGGCCACGTAGCTATTAAGTGATGTGTCCCTCAATAGAGTATAAGCTCCAGGAGGGAAAAGACTGTCTTGTTCACTGGTCTAGCTCCAGCACCAAGGACAGTGTCCAGTACACGACCAGGTATTTGTAAATATGTAAATATTTTTGAAACAAATGCAAGAGGGAATCAATGAATACGTAAATAAGTGAGTGGGAAAATCATATGAGAATGGAAGCAGGCTCCCAAAGTCATACCGCAGAGCCAGCCACCCCAACTCTGACATCTTGTCAGGGCTTCAGGCAGTGACTTCCTCAAGATCCTCAGCATCATCCTGGGAGCCAGGAACCAGGAAAAACAGCCCAGAGTCTTCCCATTCTTTCCCAGCCCAAAGCTATCTTACTCCTCTGGGCCCTATCTAAAGACAGTTATCACTTCATTGGTCTCAACCGACTTGGGTTTGCTGCATAGCATGCCCTATCTGCTTCCTATTTCTCACATCTGGTTCATTTCTGCTCTTTAACTCCAAACAGTTGTGGGAGTCTTTCCGATTGCTAAAGGGGTTCTCCGCAGCAGGTTACCCTCCATCACCTGTCTCGTAGACAGGTTTGATTGTTGTCAAACATTGCCGTTGTACAGTTTCTCTCCAGTTCTTGGGCTGATCTTTCAGCTGCACCAGTCCTTGAAAGCTGACAGGATGAATTGCTTGCTTTCCCAGCCTTAATGTTTATCTCCCTTCAGATCACACCATCTGCTGTGATTTGGCAGCTCAGGTAAGTGCATTTTTTTTTTTTAACTACTTTCAGTTGCTCAGCTTCCTGCAGAGACTGCCATGTCTGTGTCCTCCCTCTCTTCAGACATCATCTCCTTGGAACTGTAGGGTTTATATTGAAGTTGACAGATGTGCCTGGTGCTTCTCCCCTTCCGTGCTTCTGTCATCCTTTGGGGTACACACATTCAGTCTGTCCACTGAGACCTTTGCATGAAGGGGGCAGAACCATCTCTAAAATCAGAATCAGCTGTGTGCTTTCTTCATTCCAATTCTTAGCTCTTGTTTCGCAATACTCTTTTCCTTAGCTTCTAAGCCAGTGGTGGCCAGGCCTCTTGGGCTTATCCTGAAAATGACTCTCAGAGTGGGAAGTCAACTAAAAAGAATGGAGACTTGTCTTCCTTTCCAAATTTGGAAGAAGTGGTACGCCGGGGCTTGCATTTCACTTGGGCGGAAAACAGGCAGGCTGGATTCCCTGCTACAATCTTCTGAGCCTGTTCATACTCTCCGATTCCCCCCAGCTTCACCTCCCCGGCAATCCACCTTTACCTCTAATCCTCATGAAGCATTTATGGTCGTTCTTTGTGCCTGGACTTCATTTGAGCTTTTTCAAACTCTGATGTAAAACCATGTTTCCAAAATCCCTTTAGAGAAGGGTCAGGAAACTTTTTCTCTAAAGCAACAGAGAGTGATATTTTAGGCTGTGCAGGCCATATGGAATCTCTCTCAACTGTGAAACCCTGCCATTGTAGAGTGAAGGCGGCCAGAGACAAAACTAAACAAATGAGCATGGCTGTGTTTCAATTGAACTTGATGTGCAAATACAGGCAGGGAAACAGAGCTGGGCATGGCCCAAAGCTTTCTGACCCTATTTTGAAGCATCACCTTTGATTCTGAAATACCTCCAGTAAATTCGCTCTGTATCATGCATTTATTAAGGAATAGTCAAACGATACTGAATGACGACATCATCTGGTATGTTCTGCTTCCATCCAGGTTAAATGAGTTTGTATGTGCTTATGTGTATTAACTCATAATCCTGGCAGCTCTAATTAAATGATTTTAGAGTGGCTTGAATTGGTTCTAGATTTTAAACATTTATGGCCTTCAGGAACTTTAATATAATATTATACATGCACTACTTGATCCTTTAAACATTGTTTACCCAAGTAAATAACAGACCCTATGGAGACCAATACCGAAGATACTCCCTAATTCCCTTGGGAGCTACATTATCTGCTTCAAGCGACCATGGAGCCATTTAGCATACTGTAACAGAAGACAGAGTCAGTTAGTACCCTCCCAGCAACTGCGTCCCCTGAGATTGTCTCGGCACTAGGGAAAATCAATCTCAGATTTGTTTAGCATTGTGCACAAGTTACAATAATTAATACAGTAAAAATGTAGTTAAATCTTTCAGAGATATTTCTTGATGAACTACTAAGTGCCACTGCCAGGCACCATATCTATGCAAGGTTTTCTGAGAATTAGAGATTTTATATATATCATATATATATGGTCATATTTTGTTATAATCATTTTATAATATCTATTATTATAATGATCATATTTCTATATAATGTTTAATTCTCAGAACACTTAACTTTACACATGAGCAAACTGAGACTTAGATGTTAAGCCGCTGGTCCAAGTTACAGCACTTAAGTACTTGTCTCTGCCTTTAAAGCATATGCTTAATCCCTACCTAAGGGTTTTTCTTTTTTTTTTTTTTTTACTTATTTATTTGACAGAGAGAGAGAGAGATCAGGCAGAGAGGCAGGCAGAGAGAGAGGGGGAAGCAGGCTCCCCATTGAACAGAGAGCCAGATGCGGGGCTCGATCCTAGGACCCTGAGATAATGATCGGAGCCAAAGGCAGCGGCTTAACCCACTGAGTCACCCAGGCGCCCCTAAGGGTTTTTCTTAATATGATGTTTTCTATATATTTATTCCCTCCCACACGTACTATAAAAAGAAGAGGTCTTTGGCTTAGTATATTTTTTTTTTAGTCTTTGGCTTAGTATTTGATGCAAGTTTGATGTCAGTAAATGTTCTTGGGGTAATAAAAAATTTCCCATCACAAAAATTTGCCTCTCATCTCAAGACCCTTATCTTAATTAAAATTTTCACCATTTATTCAAATATGCAAGCTGAACACCACCCATCCATCCATCCATTCTGTATCTTCTTCAGCCTCAGTTCTCCAACCCATTGGTCACTGAGATTGTTAATTTTATGTATGAGCTTTGCTGGGCCACAATGTCTAGATTGGATCTAACATTATCCTGGATGTTTCTGTTGAAGATTTTTTTGGATGACACTGACATTTAAAAAAAATTTTTTTTAATTCTGTTGTTAGTCGCCATATAGTACATCATTAGTTTCTGATTTAGTGTTCCAGGATTTTTTTTTTTTTTTAATGTATAACACCCAGTGCTCCATGCAATATGTGCCCTCCTTAATACCCACCACCAGGTGAACTCATCCCACCACCCACCTCCCTTTTGAAACCCTCAGTTTGTTTCTCAGAGTCCACAGTTTCTCATAGTTTCTCGTGGTTTGTCTCCCTCTCTCCAAACCCGCTTCATTTTTCCCTTCCTTATCCTAATGTCCTCCATGCTATTCCTTATTTTCCACAAGTAAGTGAAACCATGTGATAATTTACTTTCTCTGCCTGACTTATTTCACTCAGCATAATCTCCTCCAGTCCCATCCGTGTTGATGCAGAAGTTGGGTATTCATCATTTCTGTTGGCTGAGTAATATTCCATCGTGTAGACAGACCACATCTTCTTTATCCATTCATCTGTTGCAGAGCATCACAGCTCTTTCCACAGTTTGGCTACTGTGGACATTGCTGCTATGGACACTGGGGTGCACATGACCCTTCTTTTCACTATATCTCTATCTTTGGGGTAACTACTCAGTAGTATAATTGTGGGGTCATAGGGTAGCTCTATTTTTAATTTTTTGAGGAACCTCCACACTGTTTTCCAAAGTGGCTGTACTAGCTTGCATGTCCACCAACAGTGCAAGAGACCTCCCCTTTCTCCACATCCTCTCCAACATGTGTTGTTCCTTGCTTTGTCGATTTTTGCCATTCTAACTGGTGTAAGGTTTGGATTTGAAATTCCCCGAAGGCAAATGATGATGAGCATTTTTTCATGTGTCTATTATCCACTTTATGTCTTCATCAGAGAAATGTCTGTTAATGTCTTCTGCCCATTTTTTGACTTGATTATCTGTTTTTTGGGTGTTGAGTTTGAGAAGTCCTTTATAGATCTTGGATATCAGCCCTGACTGTTGTGTCATTTGTGAATATGCCTCTTTGTTTTGTTGACTGTTTCATTTGCTGTGCAGAAGCTTTTTATCTTGATGAAGTCCCAGAAGTTCATTTTTACTTCTGTTTCCCTTGCCTTTGGGGACACATCTTAGAAGAAGTTGCTGTGGCCGATGTCAAAGAGGTTACTGCCTATGTTCTCCTCTAGGATTTAGATGGATTCCTGTCTCACATTGAAGTCTTTCATCCATTTTGAGTTTATCTTTCTGTATGGTTTAAGAGAATGGTCAAGATTCATTCTTCTGTATTTAGTTGTCCAATTTTCCCAGCACCATTTATTGAAGAGACTGTCTTTTTTCCACTGGATACTTGTAATTGCTTCGACACAATTACACAATTTTAAATTGGTAAGCTTTTGAGTGATGCACATTGTCCTCCATAATGTGGGTGGGTCTCACCTAATTAGTTAAATGCCTTAAGAGAACCAAAACTGACTTCTTCCCCACTCCTCACTCCTGGACAAAAGGGAATTCTACCAAAGCAGTCTTGAAATTGCAACATTAGCTCATCCCTGGGTGTCCTATTGGTTCTGTTTCTCTGAAGAACCCTGACTAATACAGTCACTGAGTTCTATGAATTCTTTCTCTGGAATATTCTTCCTCATCCTGCAGTGCCTCAGGACCCAGTCTTTTGACTTATAATTAGTCTTTCTGCTTTTAGCTTCTCTAATTCCCAATTTGGAATTAGGTCAGTGGCTCTGAAATGCCCGCAGAATTAAATCCAGGCTCCAGGGCATAAACCTCAAGCTCCTTTCCAATCTCAGTCAGTTCTCCTGACCAGCTCCATTGCCCATTCCACCTCACCCACTCTCCCCACATTAGTCAGCATCCCAGGATTGTGTTCTTCTTGCTCACCTGTTCTTGCCTTGTATTTTGTGGCGAGATACGTTCTTCTGGTCATCTGAGCAGGAGTTCCAAGGACCAGGTGTCAGTCAAATACTAGTCAAGACTCAGGCTCAGCCTGTTAGTTGGCCTAGTCACTGACTGGATTATGAGTTAGAAGAAAGAAAAGAGGGGCACTGAGTGGATCAGCCAGTTAAGCATCGACTCTTGATTTTGACTCCGGTCATGATCTCAGGGCTGTGAGATTGAGCTTTATCCCAACTGTGCAAGTGTACTCTCTCCCTCCCTCTCTCTCTCTCTCTCACAAAAAAGAAAAAAAAAAAAGAGAGAGAGAGAGAGAGAGAAAGAGAGAGAGAGAAGAAAAAGAAAAAGGCAAGAGTCATTCACCCTTCTCTAAGAATCCTTTCCCTTATCTCTATGAATCATATAAATCCAGATATGCCCTTTAGGCTCTGTTCACAATGAAAGAACAACCAGTTGAAGGTGAAACAAATTGTCTACTTGCTCACTCAGCACATTGCCAAGCCACTATTTTGACTGTCTATTCCTTCACCTTATGTTTTTCAAGTTAACTGACACAATATCCTCATTATGTTTTCATCAGGTTGCCACACCTCAACAGAGAGATGAGGTGAGGCGGGGGCCCATAAAACTTCCAGGATAATTTTAAAGTCTTTTGTTTCGTGTTGTACTGAATTTCATCAGACTGATTTCTGACTACCTGTCATGTATGTTTCTTTTGTTCATTAGAATGTAAGATGAGTGTTGCTCTAAAATTCCCTTTGGTGAATTGTTAAGAGCTGTGAAATGTTATCAAAAGGTCACTGAAATACATGTACCAGTAGCTTTTAAAGTTAACAGGCAGGATGGCCAATTCTGTATCTGGAAAATAGCCCAGTCAGGAATACAAATACAATAACACCTTCATTCATTTATTCAGCAAAGGAGATTGAATTCCTCTCCCATGTGCCAATATAGCATGCTGTCTGCCCTTGAAGGGCTTATAATCAAAGGAAGAAGACAGCCAGATTAACTAACTACAGTTTGTGTGTCATAAATAATACTTAAAACCTGCATAAACTTAGAGAGTGGTCAGGAGAGGCCCACCAAGAAAAAGAAACAAGAGTGATTTTGAGCTGAGTTTAGGGGTTTCACTTAGTTGGAAATCTGACTTGCTTTAGACAGTGATTATCAGAGTGTGGTACCCAGACCAACAGTAGCAACATCATTTGGGAATTGGTGAGAAATGAAAACTCAGGGCCCAATTCAGAACTCCTGACTCCCATATTCTGGGTTTGAGACCCAACCATCTCTGTTTTAGCATGCCTTCCCAATGAGGAGTTTCAGAGTCACTGACCTGAACAGGCACCACCCAGCTAAGATGTGGGTGTGGAGAAGGGGGTTCTGGAGCACCACACAGAATAAGGACTACAGACAGAGGACAGATTACAAAGACTCCTAAATAACTTAGTAAAGTTCAGACTTTATCTTCTTGGTCATGGCGGGTATTCCATCTAGGAACTGTGATGATTAGATTCGTGATTTTAGGTAAATAACTGTGGTAGCCATTTAGATGAATTCTAGATATGCAAACAGTAGTGGAAAGAAGAGACTACTGTAAAGTCCAAGGCAGTGGTGTTTTGAGCCTGAATTAAACAGCCAGAGGCTTTGAGAATGGAGAAAGGATAAATTTGAGAATCTTTTAGAATGTGAAATCGTCCGGTCCCGTTCTTGTGTTGTTGTTCTTTTGTTTTTTACGAAGTATCTGAATACTAGAGATGAGGCAAAAGATTCATCTCCTTGATCATTGGGAGCATTTTATCTTTCACCAATTCACTATTTGCAAGTTGGTAAATAAGTAGTTGAGAGATCAGTAGGCACCAGGGAGTGGGGTAAGTTTTGAGATTTGAGTTATGGTGTCTTGAGGTGTCCTTTAAAATACCTATAGCAGAGATCACATAGAATATTTATGTTGGTATTTCCATTGTTTTTTGTCTTTTGTTTTTTGTTTTTAAATCTTGTTTTCTTGATTTTTCCTGTTTGACTTTTGGAGTACCCTAATTTAAAAAAAAATAGATATTATATATTCTGTTTGACTTTCAGTTCACAATAAAAATTCTAGATGAGAATTTGGGTGTCTGTATTACTCACGATAGTGCCACTCAAAGGGTCTCTTTGAGAATAACTCTAGTGAATGGCAGGTCCATTCTCCCAGCTCTGTAATGTCATTTTGCTCAGCTGGTAATTGGGTAGGCAGAAAGATTACTACTATGGAACTCCCTTGAACTACTTGAACTACTTGGAACTCCCTTGAATATTTTTGTGTGGTCTTTGATTCTGAAGACTTTTAAAAATTATTCTGGGTAGATTACCAAAATATCCAACAGTCAAGTGAGAACATTTTTGAGCCTCAGTCCTATTCATCTTCATATATGAATCGGGGGTGGGGGGGGACTTTTTTCTTTATAGTCTCCAGATGAGCACAGTTGAGCTAGTGGGACAGAGAAGGGGGAACCAATCATTTCAGCCACCTTAAAGGTCCTTCCAGAAGTCCATGTTGACAGGTTGACCAAGGCATCTCCATATCTGTCTCATGCATAGATCCAAATTTGCTTTCTCTTCTACCTACCTCCCGAAATGACCCACTGGGAGAGATTTGTGAAAGCCATGTCCCCTAAAATCTGACCCCCTCCTCTCACAGTCAGCAAAAATGTAAAGGGATCCTAAAGATGTGTAGTCACAGCAAAGCAACACTGAAACAGGAGCTGCTTGCATTTAGAATTTGGTAATGACCTTACACCCATAGAGAAAAGAGGGGCCCGTGTCTTCTCCAATTCAAGCTACCATGCTGGAGTGACAATTAAGGTTCCTGAATGGGCTCAGATTTAGCTCCGTTGGCTATTGTCTGCATGACCTTGGATGAGTTACTCTGCCTTCTTTTTAGAGAGAAAAAAAAAAATAAATCCTGCACTGATCTTTGGGAATAAAGGGAACTAAAGCAGATAAAGCATTTTGTATAATGCTCTCATATTGTTATTCTAAGAGTAGCCATTATTCTTGTCCTTATTATTTTTACTAGTTGAAGCACTTCACAATCTTGGCCTTGCCTGTGGGACAGGAATCCACATCCTGAGCTTAGGATGTGTTCTAAAGGATCATTTCTTAAAGGATCATTTTTATCAACCTGTGTATTTTAGCATCATCCTTGGTTAAGAGCTCTACCATAATATCCCTCATTTACTTTAATATTGAGATTCAACATCATGTCTTGCAATGTTTATGTGTGTTATTATTTGCCTCCTTTTAACAGCAGATTTATAGAATATCCATATAATAAAATACCGAATTACTAACACATTGTTTTAAATGCTTCATATTCATTGAAAGCACACATATTGAGCATTTACTCCAGCTTGGCGTTGATTAATTTTTCCTAATATTCACATAGTTATTTGTAGTATTTTCTCATTAAATATATCCTTTGACTCTCATAGTACTTTGATGGGAAAAACTTACTCAGAAACTTTCTTTTCCTTTGACTGCAGTTTAACAAATCCTGTATTTGATTTAACTTGGGTTCTGCTCCCGTCTACAAATTGCCCTCATCATTTAAAGTTCTAATGCATATTACAAAGGGCTGCCCAATTCATTGTCATTAACAACTGAATGAGTCAACCTAATAGTCTGTCAGAATATGAATGTCTAAAGGATCTGTGTGTCTCATTTGAATATGAAGCTTTTGTTAATTATTGTTCTCACCTCCTGGTCTAAAATATGCCTCCTCCTTAAAATTATCTGGAAGATAATTACAAAATTTCCTTGAGCCAGACCTACTGAACATTTGCCCAGCATTTCTGTAGCATACGGAGATGAGAATGCATATATTTTAGAATCCTAAACTATTCTGCTGTGGAGCTGATTGCACTGACCCCAGGTATAACCAGTAGTTCTCACCATCCTGTATCCAGGCAAAGCTGATTCCTCTCTCTACAACAATAGCCAAACCATTTTAATATTTTCCTTTTTGCAATTAGCCTACTTCTCCTGAAGGAGAACCGGTTTTTAATATGGCTGTCAGGAAAGACCCCTCAAACATATGGAGTAAGCTCTACATTGCGATTTCCCATTTCCTAAATAGGAATGTCATTAAATCAAAAGCTGTAAAACAGTGTATTAAGCCGTGTTCTCCACCAGAGTAACCATCCCCCTTTCTTGTCTTATTTTTCTGTTGGAATTTTAGACCTCAGATTTTTTTTTTATGGGGGAAATTCTTAAATGGAACTTTGTTACCACTTAAAGATAGATGTATTTTTCTGTTCTCATATGATCCATTTAAACTCACCATCAAAGTGAACTATGGACTCATTTTGGGAAGAAAATATATCCCATAGACCATAATTCCCCAAGACCTTTATTTATTTGATTTCTGCTCCCTGGGATCACGGCCTCATGACATGCAATTCTCAGTACTGTGAGCTTCTCAGGAAATAGCATTCATAAAAATCATTTCACAGCAGACTTCAATGCCAACCCAACAATAAAATATTCCAGCACATTCTCACACTAAAGGCAGCTACGGACAGCCACTGCTCCTTTCTTTCTACATTGAAAAGACATCTTTTGGTAAAGACATCAAAGATATCTGCAGAATAGACTACCCAGCAACCTCTTTTTAATCGCAGTGTCCTTGGATGTTATACTCCAATATAATCTAATTGGAACTTTAATAATTCCAGCTCTTAGAGAATTAAGAATACTATCAACAGGCAAAATGCCAGCAATTCATTTTTTTTTCCCAAATGAAGAAGTAATTTTGAATATAAAGCTGGAGGAAATCCACATCCACAAAATGTAAAGGGATCTTCAAAGCCCCTTCTTTCTCTGTCTCGCAAAGCCAACCATAAAATCGTCCCTCCTGTCCTAGGAGAGGAGAAATCCTCTGCTTCACTTCCTTTCTGCTGAGTCTCTTTCCAGCTTGGGTTCTCTGTACTTTAAAGCCCTCCCATTCCTTCCTCTCTCTCAGTCCTACATCTCACCCCCTTTAGCTTTGAGCATGGTGTAGTCAGTCATCCGTCAGGTGCCACCAAGTTCAATTTTGTTTGGGACAGCGAAGGAAAAGTTGTCCTGATTCAGCAGAACCTCTACAAGACTTAAAGACTTTTACAAATACGCCTTTTCTTGACATATTTGCTGGTGATTTAATGATGTAAATCACCAACAAATAAACCAGGGCCCCTTTCTCTGAGGTCATAAAGCTGAGTGTGCCTGTTTTGTTGTGTTTATATGAGAGGCAAGGAACTGGATATTTAAGAGAACAATTATCCAGTTATTTGTACATGTAACCTGAATTTACTGAAATAATTCCCAGTAAAAAAGCTCCTTTTTTTATTCATTCTTTATCAATACAGCGATAGTCTCAAGTAGAAAGAAAACTATTAAACAGTTTGCTATGATTGAAGGACTTGGTAGGAAGGCTAATCTTACAGATTAAGGTAAATGAGGGCTTTAGCAAATATGTAATTTTGAGCTATGCTAAACAGCCAGAATACAGTGGGAAGGCACATGTATTGTGCATTATGGTTCCTGCCCTTTTATACTAACTGTTTAATAAATATGGACATAGAACAGATTCTTTCTAGGTTGTGGTTTTCTTATCTGCAAGATGAGGATTGGGTAATAGTCTTTTTTTTTTTTTAAGATTTTATTTATTTATTTGACAGACAGAGATCATGAGTAGGCAGAGAGGCAGGTGGAGAGAGAGGGGGAAGCAGGCTCTCAGCTGAGCAGAGAGCCCGATGTGGGGCTCGATCCCAGGACCCTGAGATCATGACCTGAGCCGAAGGCAGAGGCTTTAACCCACTGAGCCACCCAGGTGCCCCTGAGTAATAGTCTTTATGATGCTTCTAAATTCAGAATTCTGACTTGAAACTCAAATAATAAATTGCGATTATGATTTCTCTTAATACTTTCTTTTACTCTTAAGCTAATGTGTTCTTTTCTCTTCTCTCTGATTTTTCATGTATGACCCAAATTTTAAAATACTGGGACACCTAGGTAACTCAGTCAGTTAAATGTCTGACTCCTGATTTTGGATCAAGTCATGATCTCAGGGTCATGAAATTGTGCCCCACCTTAGTGTGGAGTCTGCTTAAGATTGTGTCGGTCCCTCTCCCTCTGCCCCTTGCAAACCACCCCTCCAAATAAATAAACAAACAAATAAATAAATAAATAAAATACTTATAAATCACATTTAAATTGTATTTTAGAGGTTTGATTTCATTCACTCCTGCCTAGAATCTGGCAATAAATTTCCCTAATCTTTATCTCTCCAGGTATTTTTGCAAAAGATTGAGTAAATTGGATATACATCCAATCATTTAAGAATATTTATTATTTAAGAAACAAAACAGAGGATCATAGGGGAAGGGAGGGAAGAACAAAACAATATGAAATCAGACAGGGAGACTATCCGTAAGAGACTTCTAACTTTAGGAAACAGAGGGTTGCTGGAGGAGAGCGGGGTGAGTTGATGGGGTAACTGGGTGATGGGCATTAAGGAGGGCACCTGATAAAATGAGCACTAGATCTTCTATGCAACTGATGAATCACTGAATTCTACCCCTGAAACTAATAATACACCCTATGTTAATTAATTGAATTAAAATAAAATAAAATTATTTTAAAAGAGCATTTATTGACTCCAAGTGTCTTTTATTTCTATTTATTTTCCCTAAAAGATCTAAAAAGCAAGTTGCAGTTATTGCGACAATCGTCTTAAGAATATTTCAGTAGGGGTTGCTGACGTCAGTTACCACAATGCCGTTGTCACACCTGAAAAAAAAAGAACGCCATGGTAATTCAAACATATCTTCTAATACACAAACCACATTTACATTGCTCCTGTTAGTCCCAAAATGACTTTTATGGCTGGTTTGTTTTCCAATCTAGGATTCATCCAAGGTTTTCAAGTTGCTTTTGACTGTTAAATTCTTTCATTTTTCCTTCAAATCTAGAACAGCAATCATCAAATTGTGGCCCATGGGACAATTCTGCATGGTTTGTTTTTTTGTGTCTCAATCTAACAAGGATTTTTACATTTTTAAAGAGTTGTAAAACCAAACAAAAATAAAACAAACAGAAAACAAGGAAGAATACTACACACAGAGCCTATATGACCCACAAGGGATGAAAGATTTGCTATATGCCTTTCACAGAAAATGTGTGCTGATTCCTTTCTGATCTAGAACATTGTGCCCACGTTTTTTGATTTTCAGAACAGTTTTGAAGACTCCAAAGCAATTATCTTATAGAATATATCACACTTCCTAGATTATTTTGATGTATTCCTTATGACTAGACTCAGGTTGAAGATTTTTGTTGGGAACATTACAGAGCTGAGTTGTACATCAAAAGAAACATCACATTAAAAGAAACATGTCAGTTTGCCCCCTGGTGATAATATGGAGTCTGACCATTTTGTTAAGCTAATAACTGTCAGATATCTCTTGGATAGGTGTATAATTTTCTCTTTATAAATAATAAGTAATTTGAGTAATGGTACCTTAAGATTGCATGAATATCTTATTTCCTTATGAACTTCACCCAGTGGTGCAATCATCTTTTGATAATCCTTGCCGGAATCACTTATTACATTGGAAATGTGTAATATGGTAATATTCTATCATTCAGTCTGGATTTACCTGGCATTACTCTAAGTAGAAAATCTTACTCCTTCTTCTTTCCCCCTTTTCTCCCTATCTCTTGTCTGTCTCTTTGACAGTGATTATTTGTTGTTGTTGTTGTTGTTGTTGTTGTAATTGTTTTCTGTATGTTCTTAAATGCAGTGTTGGTAATAGTATTATCATTACTTGGATGCTAGATTGTCCATAACTTGTCTATTGGGAGCCCTTCAAGCTAGCACCTTTATCGTGTTGACATAACCTCATTTGGATTTGAATTCATTCTTAATTTCTGGCACATAGTGTCTGGCTCTTATCCTATACTCTCCCAATCCCTGGAAGAATCTGCCATTTCTCCAGAGAATCTCATTTCTTTTAGTGGAGAACGCTGTTTAGAAAACATCATCTGGGGGGCATCTGGGGGGCTCCATCGGTTAAGCATCTGCTTTCGGTTCAGGTCATGATCCAGGATCCTGGGATCAAGCCCTGCATCAGGCTCCCTGCTTAGCGTGGAGTCTGCATTTTCCTCTCCCTCTGCTCCTCTCCCCTGTTTGTGTGCTCTTTATCTCTCTCTCAAATAAAATTAGAAGGAAAAAAAAAAAAAAAAGGAAGGAAGGAAGAGAGAGAGGGAGGGAGGAAGGGAGGAAGGAAGGAAGGAAATATTATCTGGGTTCTAGGCGTGCTCATTGCTGCTAAAGTGTCAATGATGCCAGACTTTGGGTAAACAGAACTGGGATGGGGTAGGAGGTTGAGGGTGATATAACCCTATCTTTCAAAACAAACAGCCGAAGAAGCAAATGCCACAAACCTTTAAAATCACTAAAAATGTTTGGATCATGGGATTTTATGTGTTCATACTGAACCCTCTGGTTCAAATCTGCCACCATGGATTTTTTTCATTACCTTCTACATTCCACATGTATTTCTCTCTGCTTCTACAGCAGAAACTCTGGTTTCCAATAATATCAATTTATTTCTTGATTATACCAATACAACTCCAATATTATTAAGAATAACGAAACTATGAGATTTGACGGAATCATTCTTATCCTTAGACTGCATTCCACTAAGAATATACAGAATTTTGCGCACAAAAGTTAACTTAAATGTATTGTTTTCTCAGTGTGGTTATATAATAACTTGACATTTTGGTTGTCCATTTGTTACTCATTATAGCCAATTAAAGGGTTTGATTTTTTTCAACCCCATTCATGAAATGTAATTTTTGAATATTTAAAACATTTGTATGATTCAGAAGACAAGTCGTATAAAAATGTTTTCTGAAAGATATTTCCATTGGTATCACTGTTCCCCAAATTTCGACTTAGGTAAACATTTTCATTAGTTTCTGGGTTTTCTTCATGTATTTCTTTTTGCAAAAAATAAAGCAATCACACTATATACTCTTACATCTTGCTTTTTAAACTCAACAATGTATCTTATAAATCAATTCGTTCCCTAAGGACCTTTCTTTGGTTTTGTTTATTTGTTCAAAGACTACATAATGTTATTATGTTGTATGGATACAACATGAGCTGTTCACCATTCTCACTGGGCTGTGCTTACATTATTTCACATTCCTCTATCTGTGTCATCAAATTCACAATGGAAATTTTGCAGGGTCACATGTTAAATGTATACGTCATTGTGTGGCATTTAGCCAGACTCCCCTCCAATGCATTTTGCATTCCACTGCACAACATCTGAAAGGGTCGCACAGCCTCACTAAGCATGACATTCAGTTTTTGAATTCTAGCAATTTGAGAGGTAAGAAATAATAGCTCAATGTACTTGTGAATTTGTTCTTCTATTATTTTTTGGAGTTCTTTCAAGGTCATTTGCGTGTACTTTCATATTTTTTTAATTTAAAAACATTATTTTTTAGGGAAGTTTTAGGTTCACAGCTGTATTGGGCCGAAAGTACGGATAATTCCTGTATAACCACTGTCCTCCCCCACGCACGATGTCCCCTACCGTCAACATCCCTACAAGAATGGAACATTGGTTACAGCTGATGAACGTATACTGACATATCATAATCACCCCAAATCTCGTGGTATACATTATGATTCACTGGTGTTGTATATTCTATGGCTTTTTAAAAACATACAATGACATGTATCCACCATTGTAATATTGTGCAGAATGACTTTACTGCCTTAAAAATCCTCTCTGTTCTGCCTGCTCATTCTTCCTCCCCCTGTGGTCCCTGGCAACCACTAATCATTTTTATCATCTCCATAGTTTTGCCCTTTTAGAATGTCAGATAGTTGAAATCATCCAGTAGGGTAGCCTTTTCATATTCGTTTCTCTTACTTAATAATCTGCATTTAGATTTCCTTCCTGTCTTTTGATGGCTAGATAGCTCATTTCTTTTGAGGTGCTGAAAAGTATTATCTAAATGTACTACAGTTTGTTTACCTGCTCTTCTCCTAAAGGACGTCTTGGTTTCTTCCAACTTTTGGCAATTGTGAGTGAAGCAGCAATAAACATCCAAGTGATGAGTATTTGGATATAGAAGTTTTTAATTCTTTTGGGTAAATAATCAAGGAATGCAGTTGCTGGATTATGTGGTAAAACTATGTATAGTTTTACAAGAAAATGACAAACTGTCTTCCGAAGTGCCTATACAATTTTGCATTCCCACTTTAAATGAACGCAAGTTTCTTTTGCTCTACAGCCTTAGTATCACGTGGCGTTGTCAAGTGTCATAGATTTTGGTGATTCAAGAGAATGTGTAATGGTAAAGCATTGCTATTTTAATTTGCAGTTCTCTAATGACATATGATATCCCACATCTTTCCATATGGTTACTGACAGCTGTATATCTTCTTTGATGGGATGCCTGTTCAGGCATTTTGGATATATTTAGAAAGGGTTGTTTGTTTTCTTATTGTTGAATTTTAAGAGTTTATAGTTTTGTATGTTACATTTAGGTCTCTGATCCATTTAGAGTTAGTTTTTGTCAATACAGTAAGATCTGTATCTAAGTGATGAAGTTCTAGAACCTAGGTGAGGTTCGGTGGGCTGAGGTCTGGAGCCGATGACCAAGAAAGAATTCTTGAGACATCTTGGGTGCAAAATGGTGGTTTATTAAAGCACAGGGACAGGACCCGTGGGCAGGATGGGCTGCTGCCCCAGGTTGTGAGGGATGGCAGGTTATGTACCCTGCGGTTGGGGAAGGTGAGGGCAAGGGAAGTTTCAACGCAGTTTTCATATGTTAAAGAGGGCCTACAAGGTGCCAGGAGGAGGCCTTGCCCTTGTGGGGCTTGATCAATCTTTAGGCCAGCCATTAACATCAAGATAGTTGGGAGATTTTTGGTGGGGTGTTATGATCCTGCTATCATTTACATTCCCTTCTACCTCAGCCTCCTCCAGTTTCGTTTATGATGGGGAGGGAGACATTAGGGCTTGAGGAACTGAGAGTTATTTGCCTCTGGAAATCTGTGCTATTGATAAGGTAACCTCCCTGTTTGTAGATCTCTAGGACATTTGTAGAGCAAGGGAGATTCCTGTCCTGCAGGACTGTGATCTCTGCAAGTTAACTATTTGTTTATCGTCTATGGCAGTCAGGGGTGCCTGAGGAATGCTACACATACTACAGAGGGGAGGGGGTACAGAAGGGGGTGCAAGGCCCCAGCTTTTGCTTTGTCTTCAGCCAGCCTCTGCTCCCTCATCCTAAGTAATTTCTCTTTCTTTTCTTTTCCTTTTTTTTTTTTTTTTTTGCATGTGGATGTCCAGTTGTTTCACTACCTATTGTTGGAAAGATTATCTCTGTTCCATTGTATTACCTTTGCTCCCTTGTCAACAATCAGCGGCCCATAGTGATGTTGGTGTATTTCAGGTCTCTCTGTTTTGTTCCATTGACCTATCTGTCTATCGGTTTGTCAATTCCATACTGTGTTGATTAGAGTAACATTATATGAGGTCTTAAAGTCAGATAGTGTCAGTCTTCTGACTTAGTTCTTCTCCTTTGATATTGAATTGTCTATTCTAGATCTTTTGCCTCTCCATGTAAACTTAAGAATCAATTTGTCAATATCCACAAAATGACTAGCTGAGATTTTGATTGAAGTTGCACTGAATCTATAAATCAAGGTAAGAAGAGCTGATACCTTGACAGTATTGAATCTTCCTATCCATAAATGTGGATTATCTCTCCATTTCTTTAGTTATCTGTTATCTTTTATCAGAGTTTTATAGTTTTCCTCATATAGAGCTTATACATATTTTGTTAAATGCGTATTATTTTGTATGTATTTTGTTTTGGGAAGTGCTAATGTAAATGGTATTGTGTTTAGTTTCAAATATCACTTCATTGTTGCTGACACATAGGAAAGTGCTTGACTTTTGTATATAACCTTAAATCCTGAAAACTTGCTATAATCACTTGCTGGTTTCAGAGTTTTTTTCTCAATTCTTTCAGATTTCCTACAAAGACAATTAAGTCACCTGCGAACAAAAATAACTTTATGTATTCAATCTAAATATGCATACATTTATTTCTTTTTCTTATCTCATTGCATTAGCTAGAACTTCAGTACAATATAGCAAGGCAGCAGTGGCTAGCTGGGGAACATTCTTGCCTTGTTCCTGATGTTAAGAGGAAAGCTTTGAGTTTCTCACCATTCAGTATGTAGGATTTTGTATATATATTTGATCAAGGTAAGAAAGTTCCTCTCTATCCCTTGTTCACCAAAAGTTTTTCTCAGGTGGGGATATTGGATTTTGTCAAATGCTTTTTCTACACCTTTTGAGATGATCATAAGATTTTGCTTCTTTAGCCTATTAATCTGTTGAACTAGATTCAGATGTAGAACTAGAATGTTGAACTAGCCTTGTACATTTGTGATAAATCCTACTTGGTCATGGTATATCAATATTTTTTTAGACTTTGTTGGATTTGATTTATTAATATTTTGTTGAGGATTTTTGCATCTATGTTAAGAAGAGATAGTGGTCTCTAGTTTTCATTTCTTGTAACATTTTTGTCTGGTTTTGCTTTTAGGATATAATGCTGGTCTCATAGAATGAATTAGGAAATATTCCCTTTGCCTCTATTTTTCAGAAGAAATTATAAAGAATTTATATAATTTCTTCCTTAAGCTTTGATAGAACTCACCAGTGTACCCATCTGAGTCTGGTGGATTCTGTTTTGGAAAGTTATTAATTATTGATTCAGTTCATTAATCGATACAGGCCTATTCAGATTATGTATTTCTTCTTGTGTAAGTTTTGAAAGATGGGGTCCTTCAAGATATTGTTAGCTATGTTAGATATTGTTAGATATGTTAGCTACATTCCAATCTTTTCCATAGATTCATTGATAACCTGCAAGAATGTTTATGCTTAGGACTGTTAGGAAATATACATAAAAGGCAAACAAAATACCCAAGAGTGGAGAGAACAATGAATGCATGGTATTGATTGTATGTGTTGTAAAAGAATAAAACAGATGTTAAACTAGGAAACAGTATGCAAAATAACGAACTTTACCATATACTTTTATTTATTTTGTAATATCAAACTCATTCACTACATATATATATATATGTATACCTATATATATATAGTAAGATTTTATTTATTTGACACACACACAGAGAGAGAGAGAGAGAGCCCACAGAGGAGGGAACAGCAGGCAGAGGGAGAGGGAGACGCAGGCTCTCCAAGCAGAGAGCCCAATATGGGGCTCGATCCCTGGACCCTGGGATCATGACCTGGGCCAAAGGCAGATGCTTAATGACTGAGCCACCCAGGTGCCCCACTACTTTTATTTTTTTTTTTTTTAAGATTTATTATTTTTAGAGAGAGAGAGTGAGCGAGAGAGAGCAGTGGGAGGGGCTGGGGGAGAGGGACAGCCAATCTCAAGCAGATTCTGCTCGGAGTGTGTAGTAGACCCAGGGTTTGATCCCATGATCCTGAAATCACAACCGAGAGCTGAAACCAACAGTTTCAGGTGCACCACCCCAGGCGCACCTCATTCACTTCTTTTAATTCAAATGTCTATCAGAATGCCTTATACTTGTGGATACTTTAATGAACAAGCATAAGAAAGAATAGTGTGCTGGGTGAGTTGAGACAACATTAACAGATTTCTGTGTGTTTAAACTGACAAAGCTAATCAGGGATAACAAGTGTCTTAAGAATTGGAGACCAAGATAATCCCAAATTCATTGGAATTTTTGAAGATCTTTGCATTGCTATGTACATTTAGATGAAATCTCTCTCATTGTCTCATTGTGAAAGGGGAAATCACAGTCCCCCCAGGGTAGGCAGGCCTACAAAAAGCTGAACAGTGGTTCTTATTTAGTAAACATGATATGAACACCTACCACCTGCCCTTTGTGGTACTAAGGAGGGTGGTTATAAATCTGATAAAACACACCGCTCAGCCCTGGGGAGTTCACAGTATGGTAGAGTATGAGGGCGTGGACTGCCCCACATTCTGATATACTGTGGTCAGTCTGTAGAGGAGAGCTCTTCGGTGTACGCAAAAAGCAGTAGAGAGAATCCTTATTCCTGCAAGGGGACAGAGAAAACATTTGGAGCGTAAGAAAGGAGGTGTTTGCGCATCGGAGAATCATGAGAAGAGAATTCAAGCCCTAGGGCTGCAGCACAGGCCAAGACAAGAAGGCATGAGAATGCCTGGCACATTTTACAAAAGGCTAAAAGTTCAGCATGGTAAGGACCCAGGCTTGCCAGGATTAAAAGGAAGTGTTTAGTCTGATTGTAAAATACTCACGGTCTTCACGGTAAGGAGTTTGGACTTGATTCTGGAAATCGGGGTGAGGCCTTAAGGATTCATTCTTGTGGACACTTTGAGAAAGTTCCTGCAAAGCGTTTCTTTGAGACACCAGCTCTGATTCACATACACTGACTCAGAAACCAATCGAACACTCAGGAGTCCACATGGTACAAAGACTACTCTTAAGGTGGTTGTTAGAAGCAAAACCCTTTAGGTGGCTCTCATTAGAACTCCGCAGCACACCAGAGAGAGCTACTCCCCAGCTGGTCTTACTTCATTCTTTCCTTTAGTCCTCCATTGCCAATTGTTCTCTTCCAGAAAGTCTCTCCTAATGAACCTAAGCCAACTGGAGGTCCCCTGGGGATCCACCCTGCGTCACACCCTGATCCTGTTGGTTTCCTCGTTGTCCCTTTATCATTTTCATGCGTTGATGCACCACATCCCAACCTCACTCTTTCTGTTCACACAGTAAACATTCAGTATGTTCTCTCTACTGCTGTTTGATGGGCTATCTTGTAAGACAGACCTACACAATGGAGGAGTCTAGGGATTTCAGCGGAAGCGGATCATAATGAAGGAAACCCCCATTAGGTAATAGTGGAAAAAATTAAGCCTGCTAGCTAAAAAATATTACTGCCACAAAGGGAAGACTAGAAAACCAAACAAAGTATTAGAGAGTAGGCTGTGAAAAGAGAGGAGAGGAATTAATAAAGGCTCAGCCTCTGAGAGATTGATCGCACTGTGACTCTAGGGCTAAGAGTCTCATTACTTGCTTTTGGGAATGTTGGACCACAACTTTCAAAACGATTTCCTTGGAAGACTTGTTTTATTACCAAGTAATTTTCCTTGATTTTTAAAATATACTAAAAGTGCTTAATATGCCTTATAAACATTACCAGAATATTTTCAATAAGATGTCATTTCTCCAAGCCACAAACTCTTTTCGGGCCCCGTAATTTACATCAGCACTGCCTGGATTCAGGGAAACTCCACCAAGATTTCTGTGGCAGACTTCCATCGCTACGAAACTGAGGACCAGTTTGGAAATGAAGCAAATACCAATTCATTCGGAGAGAAAACATGGAAGCTGAGACATGATGAGATTGGCCCAAGTCCTGGACTCTGGTTGCCTGGTGAGTGAACAGAGCCTGGCATTCATCTGCATGGGAGCGGAAGGGATGTTACAGAAAGTGTTTTAAAAATGTCCAGTGATAGGTGGAAGCTGTCTCAAATCCAGACGGCACTGGGATGGTTTTTAACACCATTACTTACCTGCTATTCTATATTGAAGAAATTCGACGATGGTGTTGGGATATAAGCAGCACCGTGTGTTTATAACCAAGACCAAATGATAGAAATAGGGAAACAGACAGTGGGCACACAGGGCACAGTGAGGACTGCCTTTGTCCTGACATGTTGCCTGTCAGCTCAGAGAAATGGAATGTCTCTGTTGCTTTGGCAACGTGAGAAGGACAGGGAAGACCTCTCTCAAAGCTGTCTTCCTTCACCCTGACCAGTTATCTTCCAATGGGATCTTGACTCTCTATTAGGCTTTTATCTTGGAGGAGGAGGTTTGAATCAGATCAATAATTTAATTTCCATGCATAGCAAGAGAAATAATAGGAGGCCGAAGATAAATGAGGAAGGACCCTCAGAGTATAAAAGGAGGGCCTGGGAGAATTGAAATCATCTCCTTAGTTATTTGGTCTCAGGGGATGCCCGTGTCATGAGAAGAGGGAGAAGGAAACAGATGCAGAGACGGGGAGCAGATCCGGGAGGTTGGCAGCAGAACAGAGGCAAGCCTGACACCAAAGCTCTCGGTGGGGAGAGGTTTTTGTTTTTTTTTTTTTCTTCCTTCAAAGAGAGTTATGGACACATAAACACTATTTAGGTAGATCTTTCATAAACACCTATTCTCTGTTACAGCATCCCATTTATTTCCTTTATAGCATTATTGCGAGCGGCAAGTAAATTACCCGTTCTCTGGTTTTCTTCTTTATTCCCGGTTTCTCACATGAAACCATCCCTGAAAAGAGAGACTTTATCTTTTGCACAGTCTCGAGGTTTCATCAAACAACATTGTTGAGTAGTTGAATACACTGAGGAATAAATGAATGTAAGCGCTGCAGAGAGGCTGGTCACAGTGAGCTGGGGAAATGGTGCTGTTGAGTGTTGAGTGGAGTGGCATTTAGGAGGACTTGATTGTTTATAGGAGAGCAGTTTTTTTTTTTTAATTTATTTATTTGACAGAGATCACAAGTAGGCAGAGAGGCAGGCAGAGAGAGAGGGGAAGCAGGCTCCCTGCTGAGCAGAAAGCCTGATGTGGAGCTCCATCCCAGGACCCTGGGATCATGACCTGAGCCGAAGGCAGAGGCTTAACCCACTGAACAACCCAGGCGCCCCCCCCAAACAGAATTCTTAAACTGATTCTCCAAGTTGACTCTGGATCACACACCCTGGGGTCTTTCTTGTGGACTGAACACACACCAGCTCAGCCCAGAATGCCAGAGGAGCATCATTCACTTGTCCGCCATATTGAATTAGCCACACACACGCATACACAGAGCTCAATCAGAAACTCTTAAGTGAAGCCTGTATTACACATCTGTGTTGTAGTGGATACTTTGCCTCTTGGTCCACTGAGAATCACTCCTTTCTTCAGGAAGTATTTCTTCAAAGCCATGCTTCTAATAGTGGAGTATGTAGTGCAATCCTAGCAATCCTACCCATGGGCATAGAACCTAATCCAAGATGGGCTAATCCCCAGACTTCTTCTTCTACTCCCAACTCATCCGTTCGTCCCCCACCTGAGGTGATAGTGTCTAATCTAAGCATGGTCACAGGATCCAAGCCAGAAAAACCATAGTCCCTTGTCAGAATTTTTAAAACAATGACTGGAGAAAAAGAGTGTTTTCCTCTCTTGATTACACTGACGCCTAATGGAAGGAAGCAGTGAGCTGAGAAAATGAAGCCAGTGCTCAGAAAGAAGCAGAAATGCAAGAAGATTCCCACAAGCACATGGAGTCGCTAACTTAGGTCACTACTACCCCTCCAGAGTTTTGGTTGTTGAGTTTTCCTCTTGAGTCTCTGTACTACTCCAATATTCTTCCACTAAATCTTGTGTTTTAAGTTCATTTGAAATGAATTTCTGTTGTTACCCAAAAGAACCCTAATACAAATGATGATACTTTTTTTTTTTTTTAATTTCAAAATAAAACCGGGAAGGGTCCTGGGTAGTTCTTTTCCCCAGCCTTTGAGAAGGTAGCTAGAATTTAATTGTCAACTCAGAGGCTACACTAAGAATTAGAGTGTTACTACCTTATGTTAGCTTTTTCTACTTAACTTTTGTTCTAACTCAGAGCAGAGGACCGAATGCCCATGAAGAGAAGAGTGCATGAGAAGATGAATGGCTGAAGACACTCACTCTTCCCATTTCAGTATTTATTCGTTTAGAGCACTGGCCAGTCTGTGAAGCAGAAGTACACCCTACTGAAGGTCACCCTTTACCCACTGAGCTCTAGAGCCTCATTCTGAGGAAATAATTCTGCATCGGTAGGCCAAAACCTATAACAACATTGGTAGGGTATACAGGAGGAGAGATTTTGCAAGTGAAAGTACCTTCCAGTCTAGTCTGTTTGTTTTTTTCTGTTTTTTCCTCTCTTTTTAATTTTTCCTCCCCACTTCGAGGTCTTCGCTTCTTTCTCAAATGCGTGTGCAGAAGAGGCGTATTTTGCGGTGTCGGTTGTACTCAGGGAGAAAAATCATGTAACAAAGCAAGTATTTTAAAACACAAGGAATAATGTGTAAATATGTAGCACTTGAGAGCATGTGGACAGACCGTTTAGCCCCAAATCCAACAAGAATGACCTGCGTAGATATGACTTACACCTTGAACAGAGTTACTACGTGTGGCAAACTGCTCTCCTTTCTTCCTACCCACCACCCACTCTCATTATTTCTTGCTAAGGAATTCCTTGCAGCAGTAGGCAGAGGTCCAGTGTAACGATGGTTGGCTTAAGCCAGTCATCATGAACTCTTGAATTTTTGCCAATAATTGCTCTGAGGGTGAACTTGCAACTCAGCCCTAGGCTAGATAAGCCATAAGGGGAAGACTGCCTAGGGCTTCCAAGAAAGATTCCTCACAGGCGGTTGTTCCTGTCCCTTCCTCTCCTATTTCATCACTGTAGTGTGGGGTTATGGTACCCGGATGTGTCACTATAAAGGAGATAACACGGGCGACCCAAGGATGAAAGAACAAAAGGATGGAGGAAACTGGACCCTTGGAAATTTGTGTTAAGTAAAGTCACAGTTAAGTTTAAGTTATAGTTATGTTCTGGTGGTCTACACACCACTGTTTATACACTTATTGGTTATTTGCACTAAATGCATCTTAGCTGGTACAGTATGAAAAATAACTGAAAGCATACTTATACGCCCCAATTTTCATTGTGCTAGCAAGGGACTGGGTAATAATTAACAAGTGCTGTTACCATGGAAAAACTAAGCTTTTCAGTTGAGTATCATGAACTCTTGGTAGAGAAGTTCTGTCATGAGTCAAGACTACACAACGCTAAGATAGTTGACGGTCACAGATAGAACATAGTAAGAATTTAATTTGATGTATGCTAAAATACACTTGGTCTGGTTTTACTTTATGCACCATTTCTCTCATGTACAAAGTTAGCACTTACAGATATGATTAAAAACAGATTAACTGAACAGAATGTGTAATGGTCCTCAGCTGAGTATTGGAAAATTAAAACAGATTTGAAAACTCTTCTGCAACACTCAGGATTTAAATACATTGAGTATGTCAGCAATTTTGTACTCTCACAGCAAGAGATAAAAGAAGCAAAGATAAAGGGATGCACAAAATAGGAATGTCTTTGGGGATATTAAGGCAATTAAGAGCAATATGGAAGTAATCAAAACTTGGTCGACAGACCAAATAAGACCTCATGAAATAAAAATATGGGCCAACACTTGCAAAATGTTGCATGCCTTCAGATTACATATGTCTACAACAGAAATCAAGGGTTAGATTCAACAAGCAGATACGAAACATTAGCAATGGATGAAATGAGCAAAAGGATTGCCTGGGCTCTCTCAAATCTTTCACCGTGGGAGACGAAGCAGCGTAGGAGCAGAAAATATGCAAAAGTCGAACAAACAGCTTGTTTTATTTATTGTGAACTGTTGTGTTTCACATCCATGTGAGATACCCAAGAAGTGTTTATGAAGTTTGTATTTTCAAGTATTATTTCTTCCTCAGATGATAGGGACTAAAAGGTATATACAATGAAGGCATCCAGGATCCTAGGCTAAAACATCTAGGACTGCCTGAATGCAGGTACCAACCGTGGATTAATAAAACCAAAACACCCGCATCAGGGGATACAGTGCCTTTCTGGAGACTTCCTTGATTTGAGAAGTAAGAAGCACAGACCTAGATAAACACAGGATTTAAACTATCAGTCAGTGCAGATCTCATGAAGATGAGAACACAGCCAACAGATGTGACCCAAACTGCACCAGACAGAGGGAAATCATAACGAGGCAGACGAAAAGCTATGTCTCTGTCTGGATTATATGTGATCGTTGGAAACTGACATATTACAATCCCGATTTCAATGCAGCAGCTGTCATCTCGCTGATCCACTGGTGTATTTCTCTCAACTCATTCAGCTTCCTTTTTTGTGGTTCTTCCAATGTGGCAGTATCCTAAAAAGATTATTTTAATCATATCAAAGACGTGAACTTTAATAACGGTGCCACAAAGGAGAGGCATAGCTGGTGTTTCTGCTGCTAATTTGCTTCATTGCTTCTTATGTGGGCGGCTTTCCTCTATTCAGGCGCATCCCTTGTGTTTGCAGTTTGGTTGTTAGGGAACATCTAAATGCTTTTATTCCCTCCACTATCCCCCCCTACCCTTGCGTATCAAAATTCCCACCCTTTTTTCTTTGGCTACAAATTGTGGGGGCTGATTCAGACTATGATTTTTCAGCAAGACCATGTTCCTGTTAGTTTGTCTAACAAGGCGTTTCTTTACAGTCCCTGAAACAATTGTGACAATACCCTTTGGAGCCCGGTGACTGTGCCTGATGTTCTATATAGCCAGGACAGCCATGAGATAGAGGATCTGCTAATAATTAGCCACTTTTAGAATCCACCCTTAGGTTGGCAGACGAAACATCTAGAACCTTCAAGGTCATGTGAATAAATCACCTTTCTCATCAGTGTTTGCAAATGAAAGGGAGAGGTCTCCAACTAAAGCAGTGTATCAAGCCCAGGGAGCGTTCCATAACCACAGAGCGTTATTCCAGAGGAAAATTAGCAACCCAAACCTCTTTGGTTTTAAAAGATTTCAAACACGGACATGAATTTGGTAATCATCCTGCTACGAGGTCACAGTGCTGCTGGGAAAGAGGAGAGGTGGGGATGTCAGCCCTGTTCCTATTTCCTGAAGCTGAAGGGAACAGACAAGAATGCAGTTGATGGCAAAGAGAGCCACGGCACCGTTGCCAATGAACACTCTTCTTGTCCAGTCGCTGCCTTGCCATAGAAGCAAGGATCACGTGCTTGACAAAGGAAACCTGAGCTTAAGGGACTGCTTCTATCCCAGCCTTGGTATTCAGTGGCCACTTCATAATTCAGGTCACTTGAGAGCTTTGTCTCTAAAATGAAAGGTGGGGCAAGGTGACCTTTCAGGTTCTGTCCTCTGTCAAGCACACAGGTGTCCGCTATCTACCTCTGAGTGGGAGACAAACAAATCCCAAGAACAGAAAAGAATCTTTCCCCAGAATGGCCTCCCTTATGGTTGACAACGCCTCATCTTCACTCTACTGCTCAAAATCTTGAAAGCTCAAGATGCACATGTCAAGGGTGAAGATGGGAGCAGGAAGCTCTTCGGTTTGGGAAGGAGCTTGAATGAAGTAAAGAGAGGAGAAAATGGGAATTGCAGGATAATATGAAGGACTCGAATCCTTTGTGGATTGATTTCCTTAGGGGTCGTGGGGGTTTATACTGGGATATCTTTAGGCATAATTACTATTTTATTCACAAAATGGGAGTGATCCTGTTTAGTCCACATAACCCAAACTTCAGGCAATGAGAGGCTGTGGACCATGGTATCCTAGTTATGGAAGGTGGGCATGACAGAGCTCTTGGGCTGGGCTGGGAAATCTTTTTCCTAAAAGGGTTGGATACCGTGCACAACGGTGCAGTAAAAAATAACTCATATTCAGCAAATACATAGTAATTACTCTATGCTTGGAACTAATATGCACACTTGACCTATATTAACTTATGAATCCTATCAATAATCCTATAAAGGAAGTGCTATTATTATCATCTTCCACATATGGACCCTGCCCAAGGCCACAGGGCTTGTGGTCGTTACCTGATGTTGTATAACAAATCCCCCCGAGCAGCTGAAAGCACTAACACAGTATTTATTATATATTTCACAGTTTCTAGGGGTCTGGCATTCAAGAACAGCTTGACTGGGTGATTCCGAGTCAAGGTCACTGGTACGATGTCACCTAGTACCTGTGGCCGCAGTGGTCTGCAAACTTAACTAGAAGTAGAGCTGCTTTTAGGGTGGCTCATTGTCCTGGCCGGTACGTTGGTGCTGGCTCTTGGTAGAAGCCTTCAGTTCCTTCCCATATGGGTCTTTCCCCGGGGCATGGGCGTTTTCTCGTGTCACCCCCACTGACTTCTTCCTAAGGAGATGATTCAAGAAGGCAGGTAGAGGTTGCAGTGCCCGCTCCAGCTTCAGACGTCACACGCTGAGTTTTGCCATAACCATTGGTCACATCCATCAGCTCTCCCTCGCTGTGAAAGGAGACCGCAGGAGGGCATGAACAGCAGCAGTTGAGGACAATTAAGGGCCGTCTTGGAGGCTGCCTATTGCACAGCTGACAAGTAATGGAAGTGGTTCCAGCCTAGAGGTCTGGCTCCGCAGTCCATGCTCCTCACCGTGATGCTAGGGCTGCCACCTGGCTCGGGCTCCTGCCTTCTCACTAAGCAGTCACAAGGGAAGCAAGACTAGGAGCTTAAGCAAGCCTGGGTGAAAGGCTTGAATCTTTTATCTTTTTCCTCCTTGACAGTGAATCAAAGTCCTATTCAAGATCCAGTTTTAGGTATGTAATTGCCTCTAATTTCCCTCTCTGAAGCCACTTCTGTCCCAGCAACATCCTCCCAGATGGAGAAGTTGGACCGGAGTTCTGAATGCTCACCAGCCCCCAAGCAGTGGAGATCCAAGTGGAGCTGCTCAGCAGGGGGCGGGAGCCAGGGAGCAGGGAGGGACAGGCAAGGTAGGGTGGGCTGGCTCCTTTCCTCAGGACACAGAGGGAATTAAAGGAGGAAGGGAACGCAGATTTTCCTTCTATCTGGGCAAGGGTGATTCTGTCGCAGACGTAGGTTACAAATGAGGAGAGCTGGTGGTTATCCACTGCAGTGTCTTCCGCTGCGAATGAGTAAGAATCTAGGCACAAAAGAGTTCTTCAAATCTGAAAGGGAAGATAAAAAAATTGACCCCAAAGGAGACAAAGCCAGAGAAAAAGTGGTGATTCTGATAAATCTGATAGTGTCCCTGGATGTTAACAGACAATAGATTTCAATTTGAGAAATTTGAAGATTGAGAAATTGCCAAGCGAAGCTGAAAGTTAGTCCTGTTAATTAGCATTCTGTCCTCTCCCAGTTTCGGTATGGCCTTTTCAGAGGTTTCATGCAGAAATCTGAGCAAGGTTTTTCGCTCCCCCACCGCCAGTCAGATGCTGACAATTCCTGAAAAAAAAAAAAAAAAAAAGGCAATTCATAGAAGAAAATATGCACATAGCTAATAAACACATGAAAATGTTGCTCCAACATAATAATAATCAGAGAAATATAAATTCAAATACCATACACTGTTGTCTGCTTAGCACACATTTGCAAAACTTTTACATATTAATAATACATAGTACTGGTAAAGATCTAGGGAATAGACACAGTACTATACTATTATTAGTCATGTAAATTAGGGCAGGATAAGAGAGGAAAACTTGACAGTATTTCTCAACATTCTGCTTCCAAGTGTTATCCTAGAGAAATACTCCCACTTGGTCCTAAAGAGGGACATACAGGGAAGACCATTGCAAAACAGTGCATAAGAATGAGAAATTAGAAACCCAATTTTTCATCTGTAAAGTCTTGGTTAAAAATAATTATGCTACATTCAGACTACAGAATTTCTTCCAGTGGCTTAAAGGAACTTGGAAGATCAGTATGTATATGGACTTAAAAAGTTTTCCAAAACATCTTGTTCAATGAACAAACCAAGTGCAATATGAGAACTGTAAGAACAGTAAGTGTAGTATAATTTTATGTGTGTAAAAAATAACACAAAGCTATATAGATCACATAGTTGTGTATCTGTAAGTGAATCAATCCATAGGAAAGGGTCCAGAAGGCTGCATCTCTCTCTGTAAAGCATGGTCAGCCCTGAAGAATAGCATAAGACTGGTTGGGGTAGGGAGAGAGGATATAAAAGGTAGAGGAAGTTATGAAAAGGAAGACTACCATTTTTTAAAAATAAAAATTTATTCACGTATTGCTTGTATTAAAAAACAAACAAACAAAAAACCTGTGAACGTTTTAAACATTAAGACCTTTTAGACCAAGTATTCAGTGCACAAAAACATTCCATATGCATACACAATATCACCTTGTTGCAACCACGTTCTCAAAACATCAAGCCTTGTTTGCTTGAAACTAAGCAATAGCGTCTGACAGAATGAGGCGAAATAAACCCATCTATCTCTGTCGTGTGTTGTTACGTTATGTCCTACCTTCTTCTGGTTTCTGTCTTGGTGTCCTTCTTATGATCATTGTTTCCCACCCAACTCATAGAAAAGGTCTAAAACATCCACCATGGATGTTGTGGAATCAATCAGTGGAACTAGAAAATTGGACACGAAAAGCTTACTTCATGAAAAGCCACTTGCTGCATTAGAGGCACGTGGACTTTCCCAGGTGGATATTGCAAAGAAAAGTAAAAAATGTTGTTGTTGTTGTTTTTTCAACATGAGAAATAAATGGTAACACCACCCAAATCCCAGCAGAGACTCTTACCTTCTCTCAGCTCTGTCGATACAACTACCATGTAAGCTGCCTACTCTATATAAACAGTGCCAGTGGTTGCATTTTCCTCATACCTTGTCACCTGTAGCAGATACCTTCATGTGTTTTAAGCCTTCTACCTACTTGTAGTTACTAGGTCTTTGGCCATGGCTGTCTTCCTCACCAGACAGCAAATGGTACGGGGGTTAATGTGTCTCATTCATTTTGTATCTCCCATGATACAGCGTCTAGCTTAGTGGCTGCACTAGACGGTTCTTAAAAATTATTGCTCATCAAATACTCAATTGATATATAAGTGCGTATGTTCAATGAAGCTTCTATAGAAGGAATTTTCTTTTTTTTTTTTAATTTTATTTATTTGACACAGAGAGATCACAAGTAGGCAGAGAGAAGGAGAAGCAGACTCCCTGCTGAGCAGAGAGCCTGATGAGGGGCTCGAGCCCAGGACCCTGAGATCATGACCTGAGCTGAAGGTAGAGGCTTAACCCACTGAGCCACCCAGGCATCCCTTAGTCTTGTGGATCATAGCAAGTTATGAAAGGAAATAGACAAGACCCCACATTAAGATTCCAGAATTTGCCAGAACTAGGGGAGAAAGTCTGAGAGGTACAGTGGAAATATTTGGGCCCTGCAGCTCCTCAAGGCCAGGAGCTGTATCTTCCACCTCTATCATTTCTACACCCCACGCAAGGCCTGGTGACCTAGTGGATGGTCAGTGAATATTGCTGACTAATGTCTAAAGCAGCCAGCAGGCCTAGGCTTTGGAGGCAGATGATCCTCTATTTGAATCCTGGCCTGATAAAAAATTTTACTCCCGGACGTTCAATATTCTGTTTCTTTACATCCTCATTTGCAAAACCGAAACAAAAACTCCCATTATCACCAGGTTGCCTTGAAAGTTAAGTGGGTAAAATATCCACAGCAGTGCTTGGGTCTTGAAAAATCATTATGTGCCTACCTTCTCTCACCCACGAGGATAGAAACTGGCTTCCTAGAGAGATAGAAACTGGCTTCTTCCTAGAGAAAAGATAGTAAAATCAGTCAAAGGAGTTTGACTGGCCAGTCTCACTTTCGGCCACCCCAAGCCCTTCTCTGTTACCTTAAGTGATATTAACATGATGTGGATAAAATAAGGTAATAGTGTTGAAGTCTTTTCAGTCTTTTTTCTCTATACCCCCTTCCACCCTCCCCAACCACTTAGCTAAATAGAAGCTTCTTTGTTCTCTTGGCCTCAGCCCTGGTGTCCAAGAGAAAAACTCAGCTTCTGCAGCTTGCCAGTGGAGACTCGGGAGACAAAGCAAGAACAAGAAGAAGAAATGTGGAATTTTCAAAGAATGAAGTCATGGTTTGTTCATGGGAGAGAAGAAAAACCAGGGGCAAGTGCAAGGAGAACCTTTTCAGCTCACTCTGGAGGAAAAGGTTTTTGTAGAGATTGGCTAGATAATACACGTATGCCCTTTGGGGTACCTAAGAGGTAAAGAGACCCAGAGTTAGAAGAAAGAAGAAGAAAAGAGATTTTTTTAAACTGTTGCAGTCAATTATGAAGCCAATATCTTGAAATGTTTTTCAGCAGATGTGAATGAAGGTCACCTTTAGGTTTATTCATGTGGAGATGCTAGACAGTGCTTCTTTATGCACGATACCGTGCAAAAATGGGGTATCCTGTTGTCTCGGACTTTCTTCAAGTTATGTAAAGAGTTCCTGGAAGATTACAGGGGAGCTGCCCTTCATATAGCGATCAACAATGAAAAAGACTGCAACTAGCATACAAATGTTACATGTGGTTAATTGTTTGAAGAACACACAGAATACATGGAGACTAGGAGAGGCTTAGGCAAGGTGGTCCCATGTGGAGGGCAGAACCTAGTGTGGTACATGCCCACAGGTATAGTACAGCAGGACTGGATGCTTCTTCTCTGAGGAAGACGTTGCATATGCACAGGTAGAAACACATCCATCCTCTCACCTGTTGTAAGCAGGTCAAATACCTGGAAGACAACAAGCTCAAATGATCTTGACTTCTCTGTCAATCACTTGCTAAATGAAAGGGTAACTTTTCAAAGCAGACCGCAATGAAATGTTGCAGATATGCAGAAAAGCAGATGGTGTCGTTTCCTAGGGCTGTTTTAACAAATTACCGCAGACTTGGGGGCGTCCATCATAACTTTATTGTCACAGCGCTGGAGGCCAGAAGTTCTATATCAAGTGGTTGCAACAGCTGCAGTCCCTCAAGATGCTCTGTGGGGAAAAATCCATTCCACGCCTCTGTGCCAGGTTCCAGGGGCTCAGGCTTTGTGAGGACACCAACTTCTGCGGGCTCTTAGGCTGTGGCCACGTCGGCCCAGCCTCTGCATCGGCTTCCACATCCTCTCTGTGTCTGACATGTGATCTCATGATGCCACTCAGCCTCTGTCATCCCAGTACCTGCCTTTCTTTCTATGTATCTCTTCTCTTTGTATTTCTCTTTTTAAAAAGAAGATTTATTTATTTATTTATTTATTTTAAAGAGAAAGAGCAGAAATGTGAGAGGAGGAGGGAGAAAGAGAATCTCAAACAGATTCCACGCTGAGCACAGAACCTGCTGTGGGGCTCCATCTCATGACCCTGACATCACCGCCTGGGCCAAAACCCAGAGTCAGACGCTTAACAGACTACCCCACCCAGGCACGCCTCTTTGGGTCTCTCATAAGAACACTTGTCTTTGAATTTAGGGCCTACCCCGAGAATCCAGAATGATCTCATTCTTTCAGTATCTTTAACTTACTTCCATCTGTAAAGATACTTTTACCAAATAAGCTAATATTCACAGGTTTCAGGATTTGATTTGATGTGGACATATATTGCTTGGGGGTCAACATTCAGTATACTATAGCACGCATATGATGACATAACTAAGTATTTTTCTAAGGTGACATAACCATCCCCAAATGAAGAAATTAGGATCATCCCAGAAGCCCCATCATGCCACTTTATCAGCACTACCAGTGATAAATGTCAGTTTTGTCACTTTGAACGGGTATTAAATGTTAGTTTTGTCACCTTGAGAATGTCATATAAAGTGATCATCAGTATATATACTCTTAATGTTGTCACATCACACTGTGAGATACTCGTCACTGGGATATTCATGTGGTTGTAGATTACTCATTGTCTTTGTGGTATCCCGTTGTGTAAGAATACCACGGTTCATCAGTAGTTCCATCTACTGTAGGTGGACATTTGTATTGTTTCTACTTTTTGGCTATTAAGAATAATGCTATTATCCAGATTCTAGTACATATCTTTTAGTGAATATATGTATGTGTTTCTGTTGGGTATACCCCCAAGAGTGAACTTGCCGGGTCATAGATTATGGGTATGGTTTGCTTTGGTAAATACCACCAATCCATTTTCCAGGGGTAAGTCAGTCGGGCAGCCATTGAACTTAAATTTGCAGAGTCTACTAAAGTCTCCGAAAGGGAGATTCTGAAAACTCCTTAGGCAACTTCCCAGAGGTTGAGCAAATTTCAATGTTTCCAGTGTTTTCATGAGAATTAGTGGAACTCACTTTTGTAGAAATGTTTTGTTAAGTAAATAAATAGTCCTTACAAGATGGTGGACAGAACGCTCCATCCACTTAGGAAAAAAAATTGGAAACATTTTCACATCAGGTATATACATATGCACCCAGAGTGGGAGTGGCATGCTCGATAGATAGGCTGGCACTGTTTACACAGCCCTCACCACTCCAAGGTCTGCGCAAGTCCAAGGAGTTTGCTGACAAGATTTGCAGATTTGCTGATTTGCTGCAAATGTCACAGCTGTGTTTTCTAGGTTTTTCTCCATTCCGTGGGTGCTTTGGCTCTTGGGCACTGGATCAACCTGGAGAGAAAGCAAAGCCTCCAGACCTAGTCACCCTGATGGATCAAGAAGGCCAGATACTTCTCCTTCTATCATATAAAGCAATTTAGTGTTTTAGTATTCCCTAATGGGTACTAACAAAAGCTGCGTGTCCAAATCCATAAAAGTACCCAGCAAAATGTGGCCTTCTGTGTATACCTGGATCCAGACTCCAGAGAGAAAACTGGGGTTGTGAATATGGAACCTAGGTGGAGGGGCACTGACCACAGAGAAGAACAGATGCATACACATCACTGCAGTGTTCCTTGGCCCCATGCAATCCCTTATGGGCTGTGTGTGTTGGTTGTACTAGATAAGGTTGTGAGATATCTGAGAATCTTGATAAAGGGGACCAGCATTACCATTCAGAAGGCTTTTCTACATTCTCTGCATGAATTCTTCCACTTAAGGGGATGTTCACAAATACTGGGCTTTCCTGGCTCTTGGATCTAATTCAACACTAGCAAGGCAGTATCGTGCCATGATTTTCTGTAGGAGAGAGAAGCAGAGTCAAGGTTCTGAAGTCCCCCAGCAGCATCTCGGCCTCCAGCTTCCACAGCCTGGAAAGCCTCATACCTCACTGGGAGATGATCGGATCATGCAAGTCATTTTCAAAATGCACGCGATGTGTTCCAGCTTTGGAAGAGGGCACCGTGGAGGAAACCAGATCTATAAAACCAGTTCTCTCACTTTGACATCCAATTATGAACCTCTCAATTAATGTCTAGAGTATTATATAGAAGAATTGAATGAAATATTTTAGAAGTGCCGCAGTCTTCTGGAACATGGAAGCAGTTGTGGTATATCCTTGCCAGTAACGTTTTCTTCACCAATTTCCCAACTGATAATCCACATTTCCCAGCCCTGTGTTGCACCACTAAGTGTTTAATAACAAGCTCACTGAGATCAGAAAACCCTGACTCCTTGTGACTGTCCAGTGTCCATGATGTAAATATACCCCCCAGTGGCCAACCAAAAGGTACCAAAATGGCATCATTGGATGCAGATTGGTCAAAGATGCCCAGTAGCACATCATGATACAGTATTTTCACCACACAGTTACTATAGATACAAATAAACTCAAGGGCAGAGACAGTAGTAAAATGATTAGGAAATGGTGAGTTTGGGGTATTATTGCTTTTTCTTTTAATACAGCTTAGCTACAAATTCCCTAATTTAAGTTTTATTAATGGCTGTATTTTACAACTGCTTACAAATTTCCTGACAATTCAATCATTGATTCCAACAAATAAATCCTAACCAGCTCCAGTACATCACATCCCTGGGTTAACCCCATTTTCAGCCTGAAGGCAGGACCTAACTTTTCTCAAGCCCTTCAGCATTTCTTATTACCTTGACTTTAGTTTTAGGATGGAATCATGATTCATTTTAAACCAATGAGACACCAAGAAGCTGGGGGTTCCCCAGAAGGAAATTCTCCAATGGTGTGGTTTAAAGATGTAAATTCTAAAACTGTTGTATCATGAAAAAGTTCAACATGAGGATAAAGATGACATATGGTTGAAGACAGAGTAGACAGAATTGTATAGAAATGGAGCCAGAGATCTAAGAACCTCACAACCATGCCTAAGTCAAGCCATCCCAGAAGATCTTCCTCCAGATATTCTAAGCTCATGAGCCAAATGATATTCTCTTTTCTGCTCATGCCCTTTGAGTTGGATTTTATGTGACTGACAACTTAGAGAGTTCCTACAGATATGTGGAATATTTGATTTGTAAAAATAAAAAGCCAGGAACCCTTCTTAAAGATACTTGTGGGTAGTCCCCAAATAAATATAATATAGTAGATAGTGTTTCTCAGCAATAAATGAAGTAATTTCTTAGATAACCTCTAAATTTCTGCTTTCTTTAAACATTCAGTGAGTAAGCCTCATTAAAAGCATTTTCTAGACATTAATTTTTAGAGCCTTTTGGGTAATAATATAGGTGGCATTTTAAAATTAATTATTATTATTAACACATAATGTATTATTTGCCGCAGGGGTACAGGTCTGTGAATCGTCAGGCTTACACAATTCACAGCACTCGCCATATCACATACCCTCCCCAATGTCCATAACCCAACCACCCACTCCACATCACCTCTCCCCCCAGCAATCCTCAGTTTGTTTTGTGGAGAGTAAGAGTCTTTTATGGTTTGTCTCCCTCCCCATCCCATCTTGTTTCATTTTTTCCTTCCCTATCCTCCAAACCCCCCACTCTGTCTCAAATTCCTCATATCAGGGGGATCATATGATAATTGTCATTCTCTAACTGATTTATTTCGCTCAGCATAATACCCTCGAGTTCCATCCATGTCATTGCAAATGGCAAGATTTCATTTCTTTTTTTTTTTCCTTTTTTTTTTTAGATTTTATTTATTTATTTGACAGACAGAGATCGTAAGAAGACAGAGAGGCAGGCAGAGAGAGAGAGGAGGAAGCAGGCTCCCTGCTGAGCAGAGAGCCCGATGCGGGGCTCGATCCCAGGGTCCTGGGATCATGACCTGAGCCGAAGGCAGCAGCTTAACCACTGAGCCACACAGGCGCCCCACATTTCTTTTTTTTTTCAATATTTTATTTATTTATTTGACAGAGATCACAAGCAGGCAGAGAGGCAGACAGAGACAGAGGAAGGGAAGCAGGCTCCCCGCTGAGCAGAGGGCCCAATGTGGGGCTCGATCCCAGGACCCTGGTTTCATAACCTGAGCCAAAGGCAGAGGCCCCAACCCACTGAGCCACCCAGGTGCACCAAGATTTCATTTCTTTTGATGGCTGCATAGTATTCCATTGTGTACATATATCACTTCTTCCCTATCCATTCATCTGTTGATGGACATCTAGGTTCTTCCCTTAGTTTAGCTATTGTGGACATTGCTGCTCTAAACATTCAGGCGCACAATCCCTTTCAGATCACTACATTTGTATCTTAAGAGTAAATACCCAATAGTGCAACTGCTGGGTCATAGGGTAGCTCTATATTCAACTTTTTGAGGAACCTCCATGCTGCTTTCCAGAGTGGCTACACCAGCTTGCATTCCCACCAAGAATGTAGGAGGGTTCCCCTTTCTCTGCATCCTCGCCAACATCTTTTGTTTCCTCAGCAGTTAAATTTAGCCATTCTGACAGTATGAGGTGATATCTCACTGTGGTTTTGTTTGTGTTTTCCAGATGCTAAGTGACATTGAGCACTTTTTCATATGTCTATTGGCCATTTGGAAGTCTTCTTTGCAGAAATGTCTGTTCATGTCTTCTGCCTACTCCATGACTGGATTATTTGTTCTTTGGGTGTGGAGTTTGATAAGTTCCTTATAGATTTTGGATACTGGCCCTTTATCTGACATGTCATTTGCAAATATCTTCTCCCAATCTGTCAGCTGGGTTTTGGTTTTGTTGACTGTTTCCTTTGCTGTGCAAAAGCTTTTGATCTTGATGAAGTCCCAATAGTTTTTGCCCTTGCTTCCCTTGCCTTTGGTGATGTTTCTAGGAAGAAGTTGCTGCAGCTGAGATCAAAAAGGTTGCTGCCTGTGTTCTCCTCAAGGACTTTGATGGATTCCTTTCTCACATTAGGTCCTTTATCCATTTTGAGTCTATCTTTCTGTGTGGTGTAAGGAAATTATCCATTTTCATTCTTCTGCATGTGGATGTCCAATTTTCCCAACACCATTAATTGAAGAGACTGTCTTTTTTTCATTGGACATTCTTTCCTGCTTTGTCAAAGATTAGTTGACCATAGAGTTGAGGCTCATTTCTGGGCTTTCTATTCTGTTCCACTGATCCATGTATCTGTTTCGTTGCCTGTACCATACTGTCTTGATGTTTACAGGTTTGCAATAGAGCTTGAAATCTAGAATTGTGATGCCACCAACTTTGGCTTTCTTTTTCAACATCTCTCTAGCTATTTGGGGTCTTTTCTGGTTCCATATAAATTTTAGGATTATTTGTTCCATTTCTTTGAAAAAAAAATTGATGGTATTATGATAGGGATTGCATTAAATGTGTTGATTGCTTTAGGTAGCATAGACATTTTCACAATATTTGTTCTTCCAACCCATGAGCATGGGACGTTCTTCCATTTCTTTGCGTCTTCCTCAATTTCTTTCATGAGTACTTTATAGTTTTCTGAGTACAGATTCTTTGCCTCTTTGGTTAGGTTTATTCCTACGTATCTTATGGTTTTGGGTGCAATTGTAAATGGCATTGACTCCTTAATTTTCTTTCTTCTGTCTTGCTGTTGTTGTATAGATTTATGTGCATTGATTTTATATTCCAACAATTTACTGAATTTCTGTACAAGTTCAAGCAGATTTGAAGTGGAGTCTTTTGGGTTTTCCACATAAAGTATCATATCACCTGCAAAGAGAGAGAGTTTTACTTCTTCTTTGCCAATTCAGATGCCTATTATTTCTTTTTTTGTCTGGTTGCTAAGGCTAGGACTTCTAGTACTATGTTGAATAGCAGTGTTATAGCAGACATCCCTGCCATGTTTCTGACCTTAGGGGGAAAGCTCTCAGTTTTTTCCCATTGAGAATAATATTTGCTGTGGGGTTTTCATAGATGACTTTGAAGATATTGAGGTATGTACCTGTATCCTTATACTTTGAAGAGTTTTGATCAAGAAAGGATGCTGTATTTTGACAAATGCTTTTTCAGCAACTATTGAGAGTATCATACTGTTCTTGTTCTTTCTTTTATTAATATATTGTGTCACATTGATTGATTTGCAGATGTTGAACCAACACTAAAACCCAGGAATAAATTCCACTTGGTTCTGGTGAATAATTCTTTTAATATACTGTTGGGTCCTATTGGCTAGTATTTTGTTGAGAATTTTCGCATCTGTGTTCATCAAGAATATTGATCTGTAATTCTTTTTGATGGGATCTTCGTCTGGTTTGGGGATCAAGGTAATGCTGTCCTCATAAAATGAGTTTGGAAGTTTTCTTTCCATTTCTATTTTTTGGGACAGTTTCAGGAGAATAGGTATTAGTTCTTTCAATATTTGGTAGAATTCCCTTGGGAAGCAGCCTGACCCTGGTCTCTTGTTTGTTGGGAGATGTTTGATGACTGCTTCAATCTCCTTACTGGTTAATGGTCTGTTCAAGTTTTCTATTTCTTCCTCGTTCAGTTTTGGTAGTTTGTATGTCTTTAGGAATACATCCATTTCTTCCAGATTGTCCAATTTCCTGGTATATAGTTGCTCATAATATGTTCTTAAAATTGTTTGTATTTCTTTGGTGTTGGCTGTGATCTCTCCACTTTCATTCATGATTTTATTTATTTGGGCCCTTTCTCTTTTCTTTTTGACAAGTGGCCAAGGGTTTATCAATCTTATTAATTCTTTAGAAGAACCAGCTCCTAGTTTCATTGATTTGTTCTACTGTTCTTTTGGTTTCTATTTCATTGATTTTTCACTCTGATCTTTTATATTTCTACTGCCGGGTTCAGGATTTCTTTTTTCTTTTGTTTTAAGATTTTATTTATTTGACAGAGATCACAAGTAGGCAGAGAGACAGGCAGAGAGAAAGGAGGAAGCAGGCTCCCTGCTGAGCAGAGAGCCCAATGCGGGGCTCAATCCCAGAATCCTGGGATCATGACCTGAGCCAAAGGCAGAGTCTTTAACCCACTGAGCCACCCAGGTGCCCCAGGTTTAGGCTTTCTTGGTGGTTCTTTCTTCAGCTCCTTTAGGTGTAGGGTTAGGTTGTGTACTTGAGACATTTCTTGTTTCTTGAGAAAGGCTTGTGTTGCTCTATACTTTCCTCTCAGGACCACCTTCACTGTGTCCCAAAGATTTTAAACACTTGTGTTTTCATTTTTGTTTGTTTCCATAAATTTTCTTAATTCTTCTTTAATTTCCTTGTTGACCCATTCATTCTTTAGTAGGATGTTCTTTAGCCTCCATGTATTTGAGTTTTTTCCAACTTTCCTCTTGTGATTGAGTTCTAGCTTCAGAGCATTGTGGTCTGAAAATATGCAGAGAATGGTCCCAATCTTTTGGTACCAGTTGAGACCTGATTTGTGACCCAGGATGTGATCTATTCTGGAGAAGGTTCCATGTGCAGTAGAGAAGAATATGTATTCTGTTTCTTTGGGATGGAATGTTCTGAAAGTATTTGTGATGTCCATCTAGTCCAGTGTGTCATTTAAGGCCTTTATTTCCTTATTGATCTTTTGCTTGGATGATCTGCCCATTTCAGTGAGAGGGGTATTAAAGTCCCCTACTGTAATTGTACTATTGTCAATGTGTTTCTTTGATTTTGTTATATATTGTTTTATATAGTTGGCTGCTCCCGTGTTAGGGGCATAGATATTTAAAATTGTAGATCTTCTTGTTGGAAACACCCTTTAAGTAAGATATAGTGTCCTTCCTCATCTCTTATTAGAGTCTTTGGCTTAAAATCTAATTTATCTGATATAAGGATTGCCACCCCAGCTTTCTTTGATGTCCATTAGTATGGCAAAGTGTTTTCCACCCTCGACTTTAAATCTGGAGGTGTCTTTGGGTCTAAAATGAGTTTCTTGTAGATAGCATATCAATGAGTCTTGGTTTTTTATCCATTCTGATACCCTGTGTCTTTTGATTGGGGCTTTTAGCCCATTTCCATTCATGGTAACTATTAAAACATATGAATTTAGTGCCATTGTATTGACTTTAAGGTGATTCTTACTGTATATTGTGTCTGTACCTCTGGTCTACTCCTTTTAGGCACTCTCTTTGCTTACAGGACCCCTTTCAATATTTTCTGTAGGGCTGGTTTGGTGTTTGCAAGTTCTTTTAATTTTTGTTTGTCCTCGAAGCTTTTTATCTCTCCTTCTATTTTTCAATGATAGCCTAGATGGATATAGTATTTGTAGCTGCATATTTTTCTCATTTAGTGTTCTGAATATATCATGCCAGTTCTTTCTGGCCTGCCTGGTCTCTGTGGATAAGTCTGCTGCCAATGTAATATTTCTACCATTGTATGTTACAGACATCTTGTCCCGAGCTGCTTTCAGGATTTTCTCTTTGTCACTAAGAATTGTAAGTTTTACTATTAGATGACAGGATGTGAGCCTATTTTTATTGATTTTGAGGAGGGTATCTCTGTACCTCCTGGATTTTGATGCTTGTTCTCTTTACCGTATTAGGGAAATTCTCTACTATAATTCACTCCAATATACCATCTGCCCCTCTCCCTCTTTCTTCTTCTGGAATCCCAATTATTCTAATATTGTTTTTTCTTATGGTATCACTTATCTTTCAAATTCTCCCCTCATGGCCCAGTAGTTGTTTGTCTCTCTTTTGCTCAGCTTCTTTATTCTCCATCATTTGGTCTTCTATATCTCTAATTCTCTCTTCTGCCTCATTTATCCTAGCAGTAAGAGCCTCCATTTTTTTATCACACCTCATTAATAGCTTTTTTGATTTCAATTTGGTTAGATTTTAGTTCTTTTATTTCTCTAGAAAGGTATTTAATTTCTCCAGAAAGCATTTTTCTGATATCTTCCATGCCTTTTTCGAGCCCAGCTAGCACTTTAAGAATCGTTGTTCTGAACTCTAGTTCTGACATATTTCCAATGTCCATATTGATTAGGTCCCTAGCCATCAGTACTGCCTCTTGTTTGTTTGGGTTTTTTTGTTTGTTTGGTTGGTTTTTGGTGGTGAGTTTTCCTGCCTTGTCTTTTTATCCAGATAAAAATATATGAACGAGAGGGGCTCCTGGGAGGCTCAGTGGGTTAAAGCCTCTGCCTTCAGCTCAGGTCATGATCCCAGGGTCTTGGGATCGAGCCCTGCATCGGGCTCTCTGCTTGGCAGGGAGCCTGCTTCCTCCCTTCTCTCTCTGCCTTCCTCTCTGCCTACTTGTGATCTCTGTCTGTGAAATAAATAAATAAAATCTTTAAAAAAATTATTAATGAGAGAATAAAATACTAGAAGAGTGGCAAAGACCCCAGAAAAACGTACACTAACCAAATCAGAGGAGATACAAAACCAGGGGGAGAAGAAAGGGGGAAAAAAGAAATAAAAATACAAAAATACAAAATACAAATATATATATATTAGACTGGTGAATAGAACAGAGCTACCAACTTGATTTTGGGTGAATTTTGGTCTCTTAAAAGAAACTATCTCCCAAAATTTTAAAGAAAGAAAAAAATATATATACATACACATACACACACACATACACATACACAAAAATAAGGGTAAACACAATGAAGGGGTGGAATATGATTGTAAGTATGAAATTTTGTTTAAAAATCCTTAAAAAGGAGTTGATAAGGTAAGTGGTTGGAAAAAGAAAAAAAAAAAAAAGAGGAAGGAATGTGCTCAGCCTGGAGACTAGAACAAAACCATGTGCTAGATTCAGGTATATTTTGATCTATTAGAATAAATTGTATCCCAGAATTTTTTAGGGAAAAGAAAAACCTATATGTATACACAAAATAAGGTTAAATACAATGAAGGGATAAAATATGAGTATAACAATGAAGGTTTAAAAAGATTTTTTTGGAAAGGTACTGTTAAGATAAACTAGTTAGAAAACATTGTAAGAGGAAAAGTTTAAAAAATAGAATAAGAAAACAATAAAATTTTAAAAATTTAACTTTGCAAGACTAAAGGATCGTGGGGGGAAAGCTATCTATTCTATGCATTGCTTTCCCCTAGTTCTGGAGTTCTGCTGTTGTCCTTGATCAGCTTGGTCTTGGCTGTATGTTCTTTGTGATCTTCTGCAGGAGGGGCCTGTTGCTGTGATTCTCAGATGTCTTTGCCCAGAGAGGAATTGCATGGCCCTTGCCAGGGACCAGGCTAAGTAATCTGCTCAGGTTCACTCTTGGGAGCTTTTGTTCCCTGAACACTTTCTGTAGAGCTGGGGAGGAGGGGAATGAAAACGGTGGCCTCCCAATTTCTGGGCCAGAGGAGCTGAGAGCTGGGGGCCCCACTCTTCAGTGCACCCTCAGAGAAAAACAGTCAATCCCTCTCATCTCCCTGGTCTCCAGCCAGGCTCTGAGCTCACCTGGCCTGTGACTGAACGTTTCTATCTCTGGTGCATGGCCCCATTTGGAGTCTCCCAACCCAGCAGATTCTTGCTGCAATGCTTCTTCCAGAGGAGGAAGGTAAGTCTCCCTGGATCTGCCACTTGTGGGGTCCCTGTTCAAAGAGCAGTGGCCCAACTGTGCCTTGGATCATGGTTTAGGGTAACCCTGATCTGAAAGCTCACTCTTCAACTCTGTCTCTGTAGTTGGCTTCCCCACTCTGATACCTGGCACCTCTGCCATAATCAGACACCCCCGATCTTTCTGTGTCTCCACCTAATATCATACTTTCCCCATGAGAGCTCCACCCCTGCTTAGCCTCTGGAGCGATGTCCCTCAGTGGAGCAGACTTCTGAAAGTTCTGATTTTGTGCTCTGCTGCTCCATGACGTGCCAGGAGCTGGCCCCTCCCCCCACAGTCTACCTTCCCATCACTTCAGATTCACTTCTCCACACGTCCTACCTTTCAGAAAGTGTTATTTCTGTTTCTAGAATTGCTGCTCTTCTTCTCTCCTATCTCTTGTTGGGTTTGTAGGTGTTCGGAATGGTTTGATACCTATCTCGCTGATCTCCTGGGATCTGATGTCATTTCAGTCTGCTACTCCTCCACCATCTTGCCTCTCACCTATAGGTGGCATTTTTAAGTGAAACATTTTATTTTGAGATAATTGCAGATTCAAACAAAGTTGTAAGAAACAATACAGAGGGGTCCCAGGTACCTTTTCTCTAGTTTGTCCCAATGATAATGTCTTATAAAGCAATGCTGAAATGTCACAGCTAAGGTACTGATACTAATTCGGTCAAGATGAAGAGTAGCTGTGTCACCACAAGGATCATTTTGTAACCATCCCCACATCCTGGTACACTGATCTCTTTGCTATTTCAATAAATTTCTAATTTCAAGAGTATAATGTCAAGGTAGTCACACAGTATGAAACCTTTTGAGATTGGCTTTTTTCACACAACGTAATTCTCTGGAGGTATGTCTAAATTGTTGGGTGTATCAGTAATCTGTTCCTTCTTATTGCTTTGCTGTATCCCATGATAGCAATCTACCAGGGTTTAACTTTTCACTTGTTTGTGGGGGTTTTTGTTTTTGTTTTTGTTTTTTTACAATTTCATTTACTTATTTGAGAGAGAGAGAGCATGAGCAGGGGGAGGGGTAGCAGGAGAAGCACTTCCCACTGAGCAGGAGCCTGACACTGGATACGATCCCAGGACCCTGGGACCATGGCCTGAGCCAAAGGCAGACACTTAACCAACCAAGCCACCCAACTTTTTACGTGTTGAATTATAGCTGTGTTGTCACAGTTTTTGGCTATATCATAAAGCATCTCTGAACATTGTATACATGTATTGGGGAGGGTAGTATAGAAATTTTTATTCCCCTGAAGAAAATGCCCACGAGTGTAATTGCAGGGTCATATAGTGGTTGTAAGAAGACACTAGCAAACTGCTTCCCAGAGTGTTTGTACCATTTTACCTTCCACCCAACAATGCATCATCTTGTTCTTTCACATTCTTGACAGTACTGGGGTTTTTACTATTTTTTGTTTTAGCCCTTGTGATGGGTGAGTGGTGATATCTCACTGTGGTTTAAATTCACATTTCCTTCACATCCAATTACGTTGAATATCTTTTCATGTGCCTGTTTGCTGTCCATTTATCCTCTTAAGTCAAACATCTGTTTGTATCTTTGTCCACTTTCCAGTGTGATTGTTTGTTGTTACAGTATTGAGTTTTAGGAGTTCTTTTTATTTTCTAGATATTAATCCCCTGTGAGAGGTGTGGTTTGTAAATATTTTCCCCCAGTTAGCAGATTGGTTTTTATCTCAAAAGGATCTTTTACAGAGTAAAAATGTTTAATTTTGCTGAAATCCATTGTATCGCTTTTTCCTTTTCTGGACTGTGTTTTTGGTCTAAAGTCTAACACATAGCTTCTGAAGATTTTTTTTTCCCTAGAAGTATTATAGTGTTCCTTTTCACACTTAAGTTTGTGATCCATTTTGAGTTAATTTTCTTTTAAGTGTGAAATTTCTGTCAATGTTCATTATTTTAACTATGAATGCCCATTTGCTCCAGCATTATTTGGTGAAAAGCCTAGGTGGAATTTTTAAAAATGATCACTTGTACTGATTGCAGCAGAAAATCTGGAAGATGGTTATTTTTCTAATAAGAACACATGTATTTAAATTGGTTGTGATTTATTGCTTTTCTTAAAAATAGAAAGCAGTGAAAGTAACTTGCTCTATTATGAAATTAATTTGGATAAATCAAAGTTTCTCCATACAATCACCGAAAGCTACGAAGAGTCTATCAGACATCTAAATACTAGACCCTGATTAATCTTTTTTTTGTTTGTTTCCCTGTAATGATAGGAGTAACCTATACTTGTGTGGTCTATCAAGTAACAGGACTGGGGGCCTGTTTTGTTTTGTTTTGTTTTGAATGTCACTTGTGGAAATCAGTCTTATTCCTTTGTGGTCTCACCACACATTTATTTCAGCACACCTCTTTGCCTAACACATGAAAACTTCATCTGCTCGGAGTAAGCAAAGATACAAGAGAAGAAAACAAAAAATATGGATTTAAGAAGTATTTATGAAAGTCCTTAATATCAGAGAAAAGAATGAGAATGCTCAACTCTGAAAGAAAAAATTCTTTCATTATATATGTACTATTGTCTATGAGCTACATCGAGCCTGGCGCAGTAAGGTTCTCTTCCCACTGGATTCAGAAACTGCCCTGAGCCCATCAGATCCCGCTGAACCACTCTGTAAGAGCACTGATTCTGGGGGTACCTGTGTGGTGCAGTCAGTTGGGTGGCTGACTCTTGATTTCAGCTCATACCATGATCTCAGGGTCGTGGGGTCAAACCCTGAGTCAGGCTCTGTGCTCAGCCGGGAGTCTGCTTGAGGATTCTCTCTCCTTCACCCTCCGCCCCTCCCCCGACTCATGCTTGTGCATGCCCATGTGCTCTTTCTTGCTCTCTCTCTAATAAATCTTTAAAAAAAAAAAAAAAAAAAAAAAGAGGTAGTGATTCTGCTTCACGCTTTCCTAGATCCTTGTCATTCTCCCCTACCAGGTGATAGACTTCTTATAATCTCACCGTCCAGCAGAGTGCCATGTATACAATGAGCGCTCAGTATTTGCTACACAAATAAGGAGATAACGAGTATCAAACAAATCAACAGTTCTCAAGGAACCTACAATCCATTATGAGAGCTTATGGCAAAAATACAAAAGCTAGTGGAATATGAGATGATGCTAGGTTTGGCAGGAATAGAGCAGCAAGACCAAGGCTTTTTGCCTAAGGATACAGGATTTTCTTGTGGGATCCGGCATCTCTTTTAAATTTCACTCTGTCCTTTGGAGCCAAAGCCCTGCTAATAAGTGTTCTTTAGTTTACTTGTCTTTTTTATTTTTAAGATACATTTCCAATGGGTCTCAAGGGACTCTTGTCTGCAACTATGTTTGGCCAAGATTCAGATGTTTCCGGGATCTCTAGCCAGAATGCCACCTAATAAGACCCCAGTCTGACCGGTTTACAGTCTCAGTGGATGATGCTTACCAAGCACACAGTTGCCTCTGACACCCAGGAGCCATCCTGATCTTCCACAGCAGGCTCCCCTCATCCATCCACCTGGCTCTGGTCACAGCCTTACATCTCTTCCTGTCACCTTCCCCCCAGCATTGTCCCCTAATCTAGCCAGGCTTTATTCCTCACTTGGCGAGCTGACTCGGCTTTGGAATAGGCCTTGCATCCAGCTTGTTTCTAATTTACAACCTGCCTAAATGTGTCCAAACTCCCCAAACTGATTAAATTATTCTCCTACAGAAAGCCCCACCAGTCCGTTTCATTGCCCTTAGGATGACGTCCAGCTTCTCTCAGGGCCCTTGGCTGTCTTTGCTGTGCTGTCTATCCGGACTCCTGCTGTCGGGTCCCACCCCCAGACGTGGGAGCTCTAGGCTCTGGCCTCACCGAATTTCTTTTATACCTCCCTTCTCATCTCTGGTCCTTTCCACAACAATTTTTCCTGCCAAGAATGTTCTTTCTGCCTAAATCATCTGCATCTATTAGTGATTATGTTTAAAACTCACAGCCTGTAGGAAGTGTTGCCTGGTCTCCCGAGAGGATCCCATGACCCTGCTGCATTTCTCCTGTGGCTCCCTGTAGTTCTACCTTATAACTTTTCCACATAATTTTAATCACATGGTTTTCAGTCTGTCTCTCATGAGCGACTCCAAGGAGTCTCTAAAAAGAGATTCTTTGTTACTTTCTCATTGCTAGATCACCAGCATCTAGCCAGGTACCATCTTGACACCCAATAAGTGTTTCTTGAGGGGCGTCTGAGTGGTTAAGCATCCAATTCTTGCTTTTGGCTTAGGTGGTGAACTCAGGGCTGTGAGACTGAGCCCCGTCTCGGGCTCTACACTCAGCAGGGAGTCTGTGGGAGATTCTCTCTGCCCCTCCCCTCTGCCTCTCCCCTACACTCTCTCTCTCTCAACTAAAATTAATAAATAAATTCTTTTAAAAACTGGCTTTTAATGAATGAGTAAATGAATGGATAATCTGTATATGGGAGGGATTATAAAAAAAAAAAAAAAAAAAAAAAGGAAGTGTAGAAACGAGTCAGTAGACTTTTGCTCTAATGAAAGAGGAAGGCAATAAAAGCCTGTAGCACTTGTTGGCCAAACAAGAGAAGGAAAGCTGTGGGCTAAGTTACAGTGACTGGGGGTGGGGGTGAGGGGGAAGCTCCAGCCTTTGACTGTGTGATGCTGGCATATTTAAAAAGACAAGAAGCACACACATACACAGAGAGAGAGAGACACAGAGTTTCCAGAAAAACCACAATCAAGTTGCCTGTTTTTACAGTGTGGCAAGGTGGGACTCTGAACTAATTGCCACATTGGTTCCTGGGCATTTTTCTCCTCTTCTGGTTGCCTGTTGTTTGAACTCACAGCAGAGGCCATGGCTGTGAGTATCAAAGACCAAGCTTGTGAAAGTATTTTTTTTTTGTCCAAACATGTGGCTTTGCACATCAAAATCAGGAGCCGGAGGGACCACAACTCACCGGAATGCATGTGAGATGGTGTAAGGACAGTGTTCTAACCCAAGAGGACGTAAACATGCAGGCAGCTGTGAACAGGAGATTCTGGGGGTGCCTAGGGAGCCAAAGCTGGGGAGCAAAGGCCAAACCCAGGGGAGCAGGCTCAACAAAAACCCAAACGTGTTTGGGTGTGGACATCAGAGAATGATGTCTTGCTTCTCTGGCGAGGGTTAAGGTGGTGGTGGGAGTCACACGAAAGCCCTCATTTCAACATCATGCTGGCCTTAAGTCGAGTGGAAATCAAGCAGGGACCCTGGTAGATAGGGCTTGTAGATGTTTTCAGCAACACAAAAAATGGGAGTAAGAGAGCAGGTATAATATAGAGACACAGAGATAGAGATACCAGGGGGCAGAAAAGAAAGGAATAAGCAGAGACGACAAATGATAGCCACTTACCCTGAGTTTTTCACCTGCCTCGTGGACAGTGGGAGAGTGTCTGATCTGTGCCCAAGAAGGACAAGGAAGTGGCCCAGTAGTCAGTGGACTTCGAAATCAGAAGAACAATTCATAGGCCGGACAAGACAGATACAAAAGGAATTGCATGACTGAAGAATCATGATAGCTGTAGACAGATGAGCTGTGAATGCCCCAGGAATAAATGGCAATGATGTGAGAACAGAGGAGTATTTATATATCATTGGGAACCATGGGGACTGGGCGCCAGTGACTGGAACACGTCTCTTGCACAGTGCAGTCTCACCATCCTGGAAAGAAAGAGAAGGACAGGAAAGGCATAGTTGAGAATATCTTGAATTTGACCGATACGAGCCCAGAAGGAACTAATACTATTCCAGAAGTGGCATGCTGTGCCTTGATTGTTTTGTTGAGCAGCTCTAGAGACCCTTTCTTATTACATTTCTGCATGCCTGAGTCACACAGCTTATGAGGTTTGTTCACAATAGCAATAACCAAGTGGGGAATGCAGAGATACATATACTTGCAGAGAAAAAAAATAATAATAAAAGATGGGTAATCTCATTTCCTATCACCTTAACAGATAACTCGCAACCTAAAACACTCGCCCGTGTTTATGTGCTAAAATAGCGCCATGGAGAATCTTTGAGAAATATTTTCATCTTCCCCCCTAAATTGATTGATATTAAATTCAAATTAATTATAAATTAAAAATTAAATTAAATTAAAAATAAATTTAAAATATTGTGAGAGGGGGGGAAAAAAGGCAATCAATCAATCAATCAATCAATAAACCAGCCCCCTCCAAAAAATATATATTGTGAGGAATCTCTCCTCTCTTGCTGGGGTGTCCTTTAAAGGGCTATATTTTAACTGATTCCACCATAGTAATGACCTAATACTCTTTGTGCTTAAATCAAAGCGTGTAAGTAGTGCGATATTAAGTGATTATAAAAGTACATATGTGTTCTTTATATTACATATATGTCATTGCATTATAGCGTTGTTAGGTTACACATGTGTAATCCTATTGTTTAATGGATGTAGCATTGTGTTTCGTGTGGCATTGAATCAAATAGTCCCAGCATTTTCAACTTGGGATGACTTTCCAGATGATTCAGCCAAGGCATCATTATACAGACAAGGGAATAGAAGCCCAGAGAAGTTAAATAATTTGCTCAGTCACATTGTCCATTAATACCGCAGCTAAAATGAGACCCCTGGCATAGACGACTCCGATAATTTTAATTAATTTCAAGAATAATATGCTTTCTAAATTGGTTTATCAGTTAAGACACCTTCAGTGAAAAATAACTGAAGATAGAATTGAAAAGAGTTTAAATAGTTAGAAAAATGTATTATCTTGTATAACAGGGAGTATGAAGATATAGCAATTCCAAGGTTAGTTAACTCTGTCAAAGTCCTGGATATTTTTTCATCCCTGTTCTCCCATCCTCACTGTAGCTGATTGTCCCCAGACTGGCTCCCGTTAGGGCCATGAGATTGCTGCAGCAAAACCAGGCAAACCAGGCAACATACACCCTGAGATCCAGCAGGAAAAGAAGGTAGCCCTTCCAAGGTGTCATTTTACCTGAATAAACACCATTTCCCCAAAATGCCCCCAGAAGATTCACCTGCATTGCCCTTTGACCAAAATTGCATCATGTATTCATGCAACAGGACCTCCTTAAGGAACTTACATTAATTAGGACACTTTAGAGAAAGAAATGTATCCAGCTTCCTCTAAGGTCCTTCTTAGGAAAGTGGCTACCTGGAGGACTCAGAGGAGTCAAGGATAAAGGAGAAAGCAGAGGGAGTAATTAGAAGACAACCAACAGTATCTGTCATAACTGGCATGTGTTCCTGGGCATAAATCCAAGCTGGTTCTACCCAGTATAGAGAAGATGGGTATTCACGGGGGCTAACTGAAAATCCTTGATAAAACAAGTCACTGTTTTATGAAAGTGAGGAATTAGTCACACATTCTTAATGTCACTCCAGATCATCACATAGAGGATTTACTTAAATAGCACAATTAAAAAACTCTAAAAAAAAAGGGCAATTCTTCAATAAGTTACATTTATGTCAAAATAACCCATTTTGGTTCATTTGCCTTTTTGTCCTAAATTATGGTATCTGAGATATGAACCACCTTATTAAGTCAGAACGATTAATTAGTATCTCTATAGGTGATGATAACAAGGCTCTGAGATACATTTATGGTTCTCAAAGTGTGGTCCCTGGATCAGCAGTGTTAGCATCACCTGGAAATTTATTAAAAATGCTAAATACTGAGCTCTATCTCACACCTACTTAGAATCTGTGGGAGTGGCCCAGTAATCTATTATTTTTTTACTTTGCCTGTTTATTTCAAGCAATTTTTTTTTTTAGATTTTTATTTATTTATTTGACAGACAGAGCTCACAAGTAGGTAGAGAGACAGGCAGAGAGGGGGGAAGGAAAGCAGGATCCCCACTGAGCAGAGAGCCCGATGGGGGGCTCGATCCCAGGACCCTGAGATCATGACCTGAGCCGAAGGCAGAGGCTTTAACCCACTGAGCCACCCAGGTGCCCCTCAAGCAATTTTTTTATTATGTTATGTTAGTCATCATAGTTTTTAATGCAGTGCTCCCTGATTCACTGTTTGCATATAACACCCAGTGCTCCATGCAGTCCATGCCCTTCCTAAAACCCATCACTGGGCTCACCCATCCCCCCTACCCACTCTCCTCTAAAACCCTCAACTTGTTTCTCAGAGTCTACAGTCTCTCATGGTTTGTCTCCCCTTCTGATTCCTCCCCCCTTCATTTTTTCCTTTCTTTCTCCTAATGTCCTCCATGATATTCCTTATGTCCACACATTAGCAAGGCTTCCCAGTGATTCAGATATACTGGGAAGATTTAGAACAGTATCGCAAAACAAATAACAGTGAGCCAAGATTTGAACATAGAGTATTTTACCTCCAGACACTCTTCATTTAACCTGTGTTTTAAATTGACCACCACCCCCACCCCTTAAACACAGAGCCTCTAGATAAAACAACTATAGAAAAATGTGTTACACTTATCTTCATTGTGAGAAAGAATACTAGGGGTGCCTGGGTGGCACAGTCAGTCAAGTGCCTGACTCTCGGTTTCAGTTCATATTGTGATCTCAGGTTTGTGAGATCAAGCACCATGCAGGGCTCTGTGCTCAGTGTGGAGTCTGCTTGAGATCCTCTCTCCCTCTCTCTCTGCCCCTCCGTACTGCACATTCTCTCTCTTTCTCTAAAATAAATAAAATTAATCTTTAAAAAAGAAGAATACTAGGTTGGGTAGGAAATGAGTTTAAGATACAGCAAATATGTATCCATATTTCATTCTTGGTATCATAAACATGATCCATGTGAATTGAGAAAGTGATGAATTATAATAACCCACTTGCCACACTGTGATCTGGGAGCTCCAGCCTCACGTTCAGACATGGAACTGGAAGTGTGGAGGACTGAGTTCCTAAGAGAAGTCAACCCTGGGTTTCAATTTACTGAAGTCCTTTTGATAATTTTACATTCAAGTGATCTGATGCAGAATTAAATGAAAGAGATGAATCATGAGATGAGTGTGGGCTACTTGAATAGATATTTTTATAATGATTACAGGCACACACAACACCACATTCTTGAAATTATATTGCCTTGTGTTACAAAGAGCTTATTCTTCCCATAATGGCATCTTGATAGAATGTGGGTGGGCTGAATAGCTCCCAGGGCATTAGCAAAGCAATGACATAAAATCATTGTTTTATTTTCTGTAGCTCCTCTGGATAGCTTGAGGGAAATTATATGACTACTCTATAAATGATGGGTAACTATGAATTCCAGAGAAATGAGTCAAGGGATTGCATGACATCATCAATTCAGAAAAGACAGAGTTTGGGTCCTATTTCTTGCAACCAAGACCTTATAGTCTATTCTCTTTATAGTTTCCAGATATTTCCTTTGTGAGCTACATAATGATTTTTGCCAAAGTTACATGCATCTTACTTTCTGTTCATCTTTTTCCCCATTTTCACACTGAAATTGTGAAAAGTAACCACTCTCACTTTTTTTTTTTTTTTTTTTTTAATGAGAGGGAAGGGGAGGGAGGCAGAGAAGGAGTGAGAGAATCTTAAGCAGGCTCCAAACCCAACATGAAGCCCACCACCGGGCTTGATCTCACAACCCTGTGCTTATAACCTGAGCTGAGACCAAGCGTCAGATGCTTACCCCACCCATGTACCCACTATTCTCTCTTTTAATACTTAATATTACATGGAAGTAGTAGCCAAACAGCAAATAGAGAACTTTACTGTATATACAAACGAAATTTTAAAAAATTTATTTATTTGCTAAATAAAATTGCATTTTACTTAGCAAATAAAATCCTACGTAGGATTTTATTCCATTGCGTGTCATCTGTTTACTTAAAAATAAAACTGATGTCTGTTCACCGTGATGAACCACATCCTGGGCTTGACAGCTCCACAGATACTGTTTTGTGATCCAGAATCAGCTACATACCTTATCTAACCTTCAATCACCAATCTATAAAATGGGGATATGTTGGGAGGGGAGGCGAGGGACAGAAGGAAGGATGGGGTAACTGGGTAGTGGGACGGTAGGGTATGTATTGTAATGAGCACTGGGTATTATGTAAGACCGATGAATCACATACGTATACCCCTAAAACAGATACATTATATGTTAATTAATTAAATTTAAATAAATATTAATTGATTAAGTAAAATGGGGGTAATCATGTGACCAGATAGGAATATTTAAGGTTTGATAGAGTAATAGATTTAAGTCACTGACCCCATGGTTGACTCTTGCATACTAACTTGGATACTAACTTGGATATTTTCATTCTAATTTTTCATCCCTTATTATCATTATCATGGTAAAGATAATTTGAAAAATATGTGAGTGACTGCAGTTTTTAGAAATTTTGTGCAGATGTTTTTCTGTGAATTTCTGTCACTTTTGTGAAATTCTCAGAAGAGTCTTTGACTTTTAACAGAAGTGGTAAGTCCCACAGCAGAAGTTATATATTAATCACCATATCCCCCAAACCCAATAACTCATGTTAAACATGTTAAACAACTAAACTAGCTTATCCGAAACTACTTGCTTTGGGGGAAATGAAAGAGAATTTTTTTTTTCATGTCTTCGTTAAATAAACGTAGAATCACAGATTTTCTTTATAGTTGTAGATACAGATATTTCTTCTTGCCAAATGTTTTCTAAGCAAGGTATGTTAATTGCTTTTTAAAATCATAGCATTTTGCAACACTTTCTGTTTTATGAAGACTTGAAATGTAAAACACTGCCAAGATAACACTGAAATCGCAAGCACATTGTTATCTAGCATCCTGGCGGACTCTGGTTGTGCCTTCTGTGCCTGGATGGAGACAGCTGGTTGTTTAGAACCAGGTTGAGATTGCAGAGTCGACTTTGTCTTATTAATTGCCTCCCCACCCTGGTTGGCAAACGCATCCCACCCTCCACCCTAGGAATACGTGAAGGACGGAGGAGAGTCTGAGTGGCACCATGGCCACAGCTGAAATGCTGGTCCAAGAGTTTGTCACTCAAGAATCTTACCTTTGTGTCATTCAGGTCTGGGCTTTTAGAAAATAAAACCAGGTTTTTTTCCTTGGCTCAGAATAACTGGAGGGAAATGACAGCCATAGCTCATTTTATTGTGCTATACTTTAGTATACTTTGCAAACACTGTGATTTTTACAGATTGAAAGTTTGTGGTAAACCTGCTTTGAGCAAGTCTACTAGCACCATTTTTCCAACAGCCCTTTCTCACTTCATGTCTCTGTGTCACATTTTGGTAATTCTTGGAATATTCAGGCATTTGCATTATTATTGTATTTGTGACCTCTGATGTTCCTGTTGTAATTATTTTGGGGCACCACATGCTGTGCCTATATAAGACAACAAACCTAATCAACAAATGTGTATGTTCTCATTGCTTCACTGACTGGCCATTCCCTCACTTTTTCCCTCTCCTCGGCCTCCCTATTCCTTGAGAAACAATAATGAAATTAGGCCAGGTGATAGCCCACAATGGCCTCTAACTATTTAAGAAAACGAAGAGTTGCGTGTCTGCCACTTTAAAACAAAAGCTAGAAATGTTAGAGCTCAGTGGGAAAGGCACTTGGAAAGCCAAGAGGCCAGAAGGTAGGCCTGTTGCATCTAACAGTTGGCCAAGGTGTGAAGGTAAAGGAAAAGTTCCTAAAGGATATTAGAAGCGCTGCTCCAGTGAACACATGAGTAAGAGGGAGAAACAGCCTTGTTGCTGATATGAGGGAAGTTTTAGTGGTCTGGTTAGAGATCAAGCCAGCCACATTTCCTGAAGCCAAAGCCTGAGCCAGAGCAAGGCCCGAACTCTCTTTGATTCGAGGAAGGCTGAGAGGTGAGGAGGCTACAGAAGAAAATCTGAAGCTGCAGAGGTTGGTTCATGAGGTTTAAGGAGAGAAACCATCTCCATAACAGAAGAGTGCAAGAGGAGGGATGCCTGGATGGCTAGTTGGTGAAGTTAAGTGTCTGCCTTCTGCTCAGGTCATGAGCAGGGAGCCTGCTTCTGCCTCTGCCCAACGCTCCCCCTGCTTGTGCTCTCTCTCTCTGTATCAAAAGAGTACATAAAATCTTTTGTTTTGTTTTGTTTTACTTTTTTAAGAAAAGGGGGGGAGGGGAAACAGCAAGTACTGATGCTGTAGCTACAGCAAGTTCTCCAGAAGATCTAGCTAAGATCATTCATGAAGATGGCTACACCAAACAACATTTTTTCAGTGTAGATGAAATAGTCCTCCGTCAGAAGAAGATGCCATCTAGGAGTTTCATAGCTAGGGAGGAGAAGTCAGTGCCTGGCTTCAATGTTTCAAAAGGCATGGAGACTCTTGGTAGGGGCTGATGCAGCTGATGATTATTAAGTTGAAGCCAATGCTAATTGACCATTCTGAAAATCCTAGGGCCTTAAGAATTATGCTAAATCTATTCTGTTTTATAAATGGAATAACAAAATCTAGATAACAGCACATCTGTTTGCAACACGGTTTACTGAATAGTTTAAGCCCACTGTTGAGACCTAACACTCAGGAAAAAAAAAAATTCCTTTCCAAATATGACTGCTTGTAGACAATGCACCCGGTCACGTGAGAGTTCTGATGGAGATGGACAATGAGATTAATGTTATTTTTCATGTCTGCTAACATAGCATCCATTTTGCAGCCCCTGGGTTAAGGTTTCCACTTTTGAGTGTATTATTTAAGAAGCAACATTTCCTAAGGCTATGGCTGCCATAGAGAAGATTCCTGTAATGGCTCTGAGGAAGTAAATTGAAAACCTCCTGGAAAAGATTCATCCTTCTAGGTGCTATTAAGAACATTGTTGATTCATGGGAAGAGGTCAAAATATCAAAATTCACAGGAGTTGGAAGAAGTTGATTCTATCTCTCATGGATGACTCAAGACTTCGGTGGAGGAAATCAGTGCTGATGTGGTGGAAACAGCAAGAGCACTAGAATTAGCAGTAGAGCCAGAAGATAGAACTGAATTGTTGTCATCTTCTGATAGAACTTAAATGGATAAAGAGTAGTTCTTATGGACGAGCAAAGAAAGAGGTTCCTTGAGATAGAATCGACCCCTGGTGAAGATAATATGAAGATTGCTGAAAGGACAACATAAGATGTAGAATATGACATACACTTAGTTGATGAATCAGCAGCAGAGTTTGAGAGGACCAGCTCCAGTTTGGGAAGTACAACTGTGGGTAAATGTTACATTGGTGTTAAACAGCACCAAATGCTACCAAGAAAGGAAGAGTCGACTGATGTGGCAAACCTAACTATCGTCTCATCTTAAGAACTTAGCACAGCCACCCGCCCTTCAGCAACCACCTCCTTGATCAATCAGCAGCCTTTCACATGGAAGTAAGACCTCTAGCAAAATATGACTTGCTAGATGATGGTTAGCAATTTGTAGTGGTCAAGTATTTTTTAATTAAGGTATGTACATTGTGGAGTTTTTTTGTATAATGCTACTGCAGACTACAGTATAATGTAAATGATTTTTATGTGAACTGGAAACCCAAAAGATTCATTTGACTCACTTTACTGTGATACTTGGGTTGTTGGTCTAGAACTAAACCCACGATATCTCTGAGGTATGCCTGCGTGTGTGAATGTTTAAAAATAGAAACTGTATAAAAAAATAAAAAATTTTAATTAAAAAAAAAATAGAAACTGTGAATTGTCAAGAAATATGCCAAGCACTAGTTTCTGGGTGAAATGATTTTGTGAAGCCGCTGTCATTACACAACTATGATGACCACTAATCACCTCTCCTTAAAATGGAGAACACCATGAGCTTATCTATGATACTTAAGCTAAGGTTCTTTAATTTTTTTGTAGACATTCACTGGAATTCATTAGAATTAATTAGGTAAATTTAACAAGATGGATGTGATGGCTCATTTTATGTTTCAACTTGACCTAGCCACAGGGTGCCCAGATATTTGGTTGTATGTTATTCTCAGTGTGTCTGGGAGAGTATTTCCAGATGAGGTTAGCATTTGAATCAATAGACTGAGTAAAGATTACCCTCACCAGTGCAGCTGGGCTTCATGCAATCCATTCAGAGTCTGAAAAGAACAGAACAGTGGAGGAAGGGATAATTCACTCTCTGCGTGACTGTTGGAGCTGGGACTTCTGGTTTGTTCTGTCCTAGATCTGGGAATTACACCCTTGTCTACCCTGGGCCTCAGGCCTTCACACTTGGAAGGGAACTATCCTACCTTCTTCTCCGGGTCTCCAGCTTACCAATGTGAAAGTTCTCAGTCTCTGTAATCACACAAACAATTCCTTGTAATAAGTGTGTTTGTTCTTTTTCTCTGGAGATCATTAATACAATTGAGATATTTATTATGATTAATAATTCCGATCTTTAATATCATCACTGATAAGGAATCTACATCCTTTCTAAGGAATGACAGCTACATTGTGGTTTTCTTTTTTTTTTTTTTTATTTTTAAGATTTTTATTTATTTATTTGAGAGAGAAAGCATCATCGGGGGAGGGGAAATGGGAGAGGGAGAAGCAGACTCTCCGCCGAGCAGGGAGCCCAGTGTGGAACTCAATCCCAGGACCCTGGGATCATGACTTGAGCAACACAGGCATCCCTGTGGTTTTCTTAATACATAAAATTCAGATTTATTGTAAAAAAGATAAAGTTGTCTGCATTAAGGCACAAAGACAAAAGTAAAAAATACCTGTCCTCCTGCTGTTTAGAGATCATTAACATATTGCTTTTAAACTCATATTGATGTGTCTATACGACTTCAGTGTAAGTAGAATATTATACCTAGATGCTGTTTGTAGAGGTAATTATATATGCCTTTTTCATAACGGTTTTATGTAAGTATTAACATACATGCAAAAAGATACATAATCCAGAATAAATATGTTCATGGAGACAGCACCCATTTCTAGAAATAGAACAGGGCTAATACCCAAGAAGTAACCCCATGCCCACTCCCAGTGAACTATACACACTAGGGTGCTCCTCGGCCTAACCTATAACATCCTGAATTACTTCTGTGTGTTTCTGTCTTCTGTATAATTGGAAACATACAGTGTGTATTCTTATGTACCTGATTTTTTTGTTCAATATCCTGTTTGTGAGATTATCCAAGTCTTCTTGTTTTTTTATTGCTATATAAGATTCTGTTGTATCTCCTATTTTTGACTGAATTTTTTATTTAATGACAGCATTTCTATAGCAATCAAGAGTCAACAAACATTGTCCAGCGCTTATGTCCAGTGCTCTGTATTAGACACTTAAGACATCATTTTAAATGTCTGGAATTTTTTTTACTTTATGAATGGACTGTTCAGTTTGTTTTTAATGATACTTAACCACTGTGGGGGGAAAAGCAATATTCTGGTTCCATGCTTAGAGTTGTAGGAAGGAGTTTGCTTCACTGAAACACTTTGCACTGACTGGACCGGAAAAGTTACTCCTCAGCGTTATCTAATTGTAATTCCAACTGAAACAATTTTACAATTAAGTATATGGGGGGGGAGTAATTCTTATCTATAGACATGCAAATTATGTCATGTAGAACACAACTGACTTCCCCTTCCATACCTCCAAAACCAGTTTTGTTCTGCATTTGTACATATGTTGCTAAACTTCTGATCTCTAAGTGTATCTGTTCTTAAGGTTCTCTCTCTCTCTCTCTCTTTTTTTTTATAAGATTTTATTTATTTATTTGACATAGAGAGAGATCACTAGTAGGCAGAGAGGCAGGCAGAGAGACGGGGAAGCAGGCTCCCCACTGAGCAGAGAGCCCGATGCTGGGCTCGATCCCAGGACCCTGAGATCATGACCTGAGCCAAAGGAAGAGGCTTAACCCACTGAGCCACCCAGGTGCCCCCTTAAGGTTCTCTTTTGAGCCAATTATAAAATCTGCTTGGTTCCCTCATTAAGTAATAAATAGAATTAAATTTTTAACACATTCCCTCTTATGTTTTTATGAGAGTCATGATTTTACCTTTTTCTGGAAATTCGCTTTTTGCAGAATTTTACACTTTTTTTCCATAACAAATAACCTAAGTGATGCTACACAAATGCCCCAAGTCCTTTTTTTATAAAGGATTGTAATTGTACAGTATATATTTGTTTTTATTTATTAAATTTTTAATTTATGTTTTATATATAAAAATAGATTTATATGTTATTTTTATCAAGATTATTTATTAAATAAAATAATTTATTAAATTATTATTTATATAACTGTAAAGATAAAGTAACTGCCCAAGGTGGGGCACAGGGGATCTGTTTAACCTTGCTGACTTAAATATTTTTCCTATTTCATGGTCTATCATGGTTGGTTGAAATCAATTGAAATATCTTCCACCTATTACCTGCAGAATTCAAACAAGTCACACACCGAATTGTTCACTTCAGACATTTCACACATTCCTTCTTATTTGATGCACATTCCACTTCACATCATTGTATATTGATTACTCCCTGTGTCAGGAATTCAATCTTAGATCCTATCAGCCAGTCCTCATTACTAGGAATGGGATGTCCTTGTTCTCCTTGGTTTCCCTCTGATGAGACTCATTCCAGTCATTGTAAGTTAGTTTATAACATCCTTCTCCTCATGTTTAATTCTCCTTTATATCTGCCCCAGCACAGAGCTGGGCACACGGTAACTTATTTGTGAGTGAATGAATAAGTAAATGTCAACATTGCTACCAATCTATTTTTCTGGAAATTATTAGATATGGTTGTATCACAATTTCTAAAACACCACAGTTGAGCTCTTGAGGGGATCCTAAAATAAATTTGTGAATGTTCAATTAATGTAACAAACACAGGCAAAATCAAAATATTGTTAACAGAGAAAGAAAAGCCTAACTGTAACCATTTTTAATTCAATATTGAAGAGTTCTAAAACCCAGAAAATACTCATATTCTGCAACTCTGCTAGACAATATGGACATAGGGTTGGTTTTTCTTCTCCTGAGTTTATTAGTTGAAGAGTAGAAAAACCAAGGGGAGCCCAAAATCTTTCCTCTCGTTTTCCTGAGAATTGAGTCCCTAGACTGTAAGCATCAAGAGAACACATGTGTGAGAATCCTTTATAATATTTCTAGCAGCATGTTTGTCATGAGTGAATCAATCTAAATACTTCATTCAAACTTGTGTTTACATTTATAAAATGTGTATGTGTACAATACTGTGAGATGAGCATAGCTGCAAGGTTTTTTCCTCTTTGAGGCTAAACCATTGAAATAGGGGAATAATATTATGCACTCAACTCTGCAGGTGCCAGTATTTGGCCAAGGACTATGTTGGCCCTTACTCTCTGAGTCAGTGACAAATCAAGAATTAAGTTTACGTCTTCACTGCAGTGATCCTACTCATCCTGGACCCTTCTTCACTCTTTGTTCACATAGTAATTTTAGCTGTGGACATCTTCTACACCTAGAAGGACTGAGCTGGAATCAGGAGGTGGAGGTGTGGGTAAACCATGTGTGTTAGCTCAAGTTGAATTACATACCTAAAGAGGCATTGCCAAATAAACGATCACTTAGGTTGAAAAGAGTAAATCCAGGAGAATGCAACAGCTGTATTAAAAGTGTCTGAGCACGGGACACCTGGATGGCTCAGTGGGTTAAGCCTCTGCCTTCAGCTCAGGTCATGATCTCAGGGTCCTGGGGTCAAGTCCCGCATGGGGCTCTCAGCAGGGAGCCTGCTTACCCCCGCCCCTTTCTCTCTACCTGCTTCTCTGTCTACTTGTGATCTCTCTCTGTCCATGAATAAATAAAAATCTTTAAAAAAAAAAAAAGTGTCTGAGCACGTCTAAGCAATTTGCAGATGGAAGACCACTAAGTATATCACAAGTTGATAGGAAAGAAGCTTCACTAGGTATACTCAATGTACGACAATTGGTGGCCTCATGAAGGCAGAACAACTTGGCCTCTAGCTTCAGTTCCCCCTTTCAAGAGGTTGGATGGTTTTTGTCTCCTCTTATCATTAGCTACCAGAACATCTTAATTGCCTCGGACCTTCACAAAGCAAGGCCCAGGAGTGGCTTTAGGGGTCTGACTTGAAAACTAAATCATAATAAAGTCAGAAGAATGGGGGAGTCCATTCAGAGGGAAATCGGGCCTTCTATTTGCTTCATTCTAACATCTCTGCCTGTGTATAAATACATCTACTTAGAGATCCCCGGGTTCCCTTCTCATCACGCCCAGCTTTAACATAGGACCAAGCCGCCTTCCTTACGTGCTTTCTCCTATGTTGAGAGCTTTAGGTCTTTTGAGATAAAACCAGCAGGAAATTCAAAAATTGGTAGGGGAATGTTCATACATATTTGGGTCTAGAGCCAGGAAGTAAATACATTTTTAGGTTTGCTGGCCGTTACAGCCCCTATCAGAGCTACTCAGGTCTGTCAGTGCAAACTGAAAATAGCCATAAACAATGTCAGTGAATGAACATGGCTGTGTTCCAAGAAAACCTAACTGACAAAAACAGTCAGTGGGCCAGAGTTGGCCTATGGGCCGTGGGTTGCCAGCTCCTGAGCAAGGAGGTTTTGGAAACCAAGAAATTTACCTTAGTATATTACCTTAGTAGGTAGGTAGGTAAGTAGGTAGACATATAATTATGAAAATATGTAAAATATGTATGGGAGGATTGCACCCTGTAATAAACTGACATAGCCAGTATAGTAGAGGCCAGGAGCTGTATTTGGTTACAGGAAATGAGGTTTCCTGCCCCTCGTTCACATCCCCTCTCTGAGATTATAATGAAAGTAGGTCCCTGACTGAATTCTGTGACACTTAGATTTACTAGCAAGTAGACACAAAATGTTACGCAACCTTAAATCAAGTGGTGATCTCTTATGTCCTTTCTGGTACTGGGGGTGGGGGGGACCACAAACCTAAAACAAATGTGATCATTTTATAGCTGGAGGATGCTGGTGATTGTATGTTAGAGTCTGGGGATCAAATTTTTATAAATCCCTAGTGACAAACAGGATTAACTGACAATCAAGCTTGAGATACCAACTGAATTTTTTTTTAAGATTTTATTTATTTATTGGACAGAGAGATCACAAGTAGGCAGAGAGGCAGGCAGAGAGAGAGGAGGAAGCAGGCTCCCCGCTGCGCAGAGAACCCGATGCAGGGCTCGATCCCAGCACCCTGGGATCATGACCTGAGCTGAAGGCAGAGGCTTTAACCCACTGAGCAACCCAGGTGCCCCTCAACTGAATTTTTAACTTGTATTCATGCTTGTGTTAGGAAAGAGTGGGGAATGTAAAAGTGTTTCTACAACATCTTGGGTTCCACTAACTTTGCCAAAGAGAGCCTATTTCAGTGATCTCTTTTGGCTAATTAACAACCCACTAACTTCACCATTGATAAGCAGTTCTTAACTTTTATTAAAAAAAAAATTTCTAAAACTCCAGGATAAATCAGTGCTGAAGAGATTTGAGGCTCTTAGAGAAGGCACCTGTCCACAGTGAACCTTTTGGTTAAATGCCCTCTGACCACCCAGATGGAAATTAACACACATATACCAGCGATAGTCACCATAACTATCCCCCCCACTCTTTTTTTTAAGTGGCTTGTTCTGTATAGGGTACCACTAGTTGGGCTCTGATGGAGTTTAACCCCTGGCAAGAAGTGAAAGTACTCCTGAAAGGGCAGGCTGGAGTGTAACAGTGCTTCAGGGAGAAGCAGAGCAAAAACTGCCAAGGGGCAGGCAGGTTTGGGAAGGGGACAAAGGGGGAATTCTGATCTAGAAGATAGAATCATGGGTTCAGATACACAGAATGAAGATGGTGAGATGCCTGGTTATTCCCGGAAGTCTTTCTCAATAAGATGGATTTGACAGGAAAAAAGTGGGCCAGTACGCCCAGCAAATCAGGTGCCTGCTTAAGAGATTCAGTGAGACAAGGCATAATGATCCTGTGTGTTAAGAAATAGAAGGAGGGGGCACCTGGGTGGCTCAGTAGGTTAAAGCCTCTGCCTTCCGCCCAGCTCATGATCCCAGGGTCCTGGGATCGAGCTCCGCATCGGGCTCTCTGCTCTGCAGGGAGCCTGCTTCCCCCTCTCTCTCTGCCTGCCTCTCGGCCTACTTGTGATCTCTGTCTGTCCAAGAAATAAATAAACTCTTTAAAAAAAAAAAAACAGAGATTATGCCAAGTGAAATAGGGGTTTCAGTAGCTTTTCCTAGTTTATGAAGACATCTTCAAATCTCCTTTCCTCCAAGATTCCTTCAAATCTGTCTATTGTGTTTACTACTCTGCACAGCTCACAGTCAAGGTGAGTCCATGCCTGTAGTATTCTAAAGCTCCTTTCAAAGCACGTTGACAGCTTCACGTCATTTTGCCACTCTCAGAAGAAGGGACTCAGTTGGTCATTCAGGGATGGGAGTCCAACAAGGTATTTTTGTCAAGTAGGCTGTAACGGAAACGAAGGGAACCCTGGTGCTCCAAAAATATTGCAGTTATAGAAAGGATCCTGGAAGCATTATACAACGCAGTAAAACTCAAGTACAGTGAAAAATTGGGGATGTTCTGTTAAAAGTATTGGTAGCTCTCTTTGAAGTGGCCGTGCCCAAACACATATGAAGTGAAGAGATCATCACACAATGTGTTTTTAAAGTGATGACTTTTTAAAATAAACCATATCATTAAAAATCTCAAAAACCGACAACAGAATTAATAGTATAATAAACTCCAATGTTCCCAGAACCCAGATCCAATCATTCTTCCAGGCTTTGTCACATTTACTCTGTCTAGCTTTTTTTTTTGCAGCAGCTGGTGACACATTTGTGACTCCACAAGGGAAGTCCATGTTTGTCATTATTTAGAGTCACTTTTCTGTTTTTCTGAAGGCTTCATCTAAGAAAGTATGTCAGTATTTTGATTTGTTCACCTACCTTGAATCTCTAGCAACAAGTGTTGAACACCCGCTGGGCACCAGGCTCCATGTACTTGAACTTCTGCCTTCAGCTCTTACACATGTCAAAGCAATTCTGGAAATGTCAGACATCTTTCTAGATTTCTTTATCTCCCTGCGTACAGGGCTTCCCCACAGCAGAGATACAAAAAGTAACCTAGCCAAGTTGTGTAGATAATAATATGCCAGTATATTGGTACTTAATTTCTGTTTAAGAACATTTGCCTTCTACCACTTTCTTCCAAAGCAATATTGTGTTGTTTTAATATTGTTAAATTAGAGCAATAAAAGATATTGCTAATTATTTTTTATTTTGTTTGCATATCATTATAACTGTGCCCTGTGCCTATAAAAAAAGGAGCTAACAAATAGTTGGAAACCGCAAATGTAACCACAGTTTGGAATAAAATAATCCCTAGATCCTTTTAACTGCTTAGGACCCAGTCCAAGATACGTGTCACTGTCTCTGGTAGTTCGCTGCATTTTGACAGTCATGGCTGCTGGTAGTGCTGGAGTTAAGAATCTGTCAGCATCTTCAGTCTGAACTCTTTTTGATTCACGGGTTTGTAACTCAGCTGTTTAAATTTGCCCTGAGCCAGAACTTAATATAAAGTTTTAACCTGAGGAACATACACATATCTTGCATGTATACGAATGCCCTGTGTTTATTTTTCCTCTTTACAGTAAGTTCATAAAAAATACATGTGCGTGACAACTTAGCCATTTCAGGGTTGTGGCAAATAACTGAAGAATTGTTTTCAAGCTGACTGACTTTTACCTGCATGAATAATAGAATTTAAGAAAACCTTTCCTTTACAATGGAGACTCTGCAATTCCTAAGGCCAGGAAATGGGAGACTTTTAAAAATAAAAAATAAACTGGACAAAAGAGCGAGAAAATAAAGCACTGGCTTCTTAGAACTTGAAAATGAGCTCTCACCCGTCTAGTCTTTCCCTGTGTCTGTTTACCGTAGGAACATTTTGAAATTTGGTATAATGACATTAAATAACCACAATTGAGACAAACATTCTATAAGGGACTGTTATGGGTTGCCTGTAATGTGGTAATAGATGTCATTTTAGAAATGCAACTGTACTGTCTGGATGAAAGACGGTGACTCCTAACACATTGGTTACAGACAATTGAATATTACAGCTGTCTTCCTCCTGACTTGATGCTATCATGTTATGGACTGTAACCAGTGTTGGATTGGCACGGAATTCTTATGGGATCAAAGAAAGCTACCATTCAGAAAACTCTCATGTTCACTATGAAACAGGCAATAAATCTACAAGACTAAAGATGTACTTGCCTTCGGTACCCAATGAAAGAACTCTTATACACTCCTTTCTGAAATCTGGTGAGTGTTCCGAGTTCAAGAATGCATTCAACTTCTCTCAGTCCCAGTGTCCTTTTCTGTGCAGTGGGGATTCTGATATCTCACAGAGTGATTATAAAAGGCACCAGGGTAGAAACATACAAGGTGTACCTACTTTATAGTTTATTTCCTGCCTCCCAGATATAGAACTTATTTGCCTGGAACTAAGTTCTCCATTTGTACCCTACACTGTTCTAGACACTGTAGAAGTAATGTAAATTTTACCTTGCGGAACCCTCCTACACTGTTGGTGGGAATGCAAGCTGGTGCAACCACTCTGGAAAACAGCATGGGGGTTCCTCAAAATGTTGAAAATAGAACTGCCTTATGACCCAGCAATTGCACTACTGGGTATTTACCCTAAAGATACAAACGTAGTAATCCGAAGGGCACGTGCACCCGAATGTTTACAGCAGCACTGTCCACGATAGCCAAACTATGGAAAGAACTTAGATGTCCATCAACAGATGAATGGATCAAGAAGATGTGGTATATATACACAATGGAATACTATGCAGCCATCAAAAGAAATGAAATCTTGCCATTTGCGACAACATGGATGGAACTAGAGCATATCATGCTTAGCGAAATAAGTCAAGTGGAGAAAGACAACTATCATATGATCTCCCTGATATGAGGAAGTGGTGATGCAACATGGGGGCTTAAGTGGGTAGGAGAAGAATCAATGAAACAAGATGGGATTGGGAGGGAGACAAACCATAAGTGACTCTTAATCTCACAAAACAAACTGAGGGTTGCTGGGGGGAGGGGGGTTGGGAGAAGGGGGGTGGGATTATGGACATTGGGGAGGGTATGTGCTTTGGTGAGTGCTGTGAAGTGTGTAAACCTGGAGATTCACAGACCTATACCCCTGGGGATAAAAATATATGATTATAAAAAATAAAAAATCTAAAAAAAAAAAAAAAGAAATAGAAAAAAAAATTTTACCTTGCAATATCCTGAATGTAAATTACATTCAATCTGCGTTAGTGTAAGATGAGTGAATGTATTTCCATCATTTATAGCAACATCACTCATCTAGTCTTGAGCTAACACTTGGCTCCTCATCTATCCAGGTTTTTTTAATTAGTATTATTATCTCTTGGAGTCGTTTTGTTACTCTCTGTATAGACATTGCACATACTTCCAGGCAATTCCTGGATGATCTATAGGTTTTATTTTATTTATTTTTTTTAAGGTTTTATTTATTTATTTGACAGAGATTACAAGTAAGCAGAGAGGCAGGCAGAGAGAGAGGAGGAGCAGGCTCCCTGCGGAGGAGAACGCCCGATGTGGGGCTCAATCCCAGGACGCTGGGATCATGACCTGAGCCCAAGGCAGAGGCTTTAACCCACTGAGCCACCCAGGCGCCCCTATAGGTTTTATTTTTAATGATCAATGAAATTTCTTTTTTGTCACTCTATGTGTAACTACCTAATGTTTGGAATTATCTAAATATTTGTATATTCATCTTGTATTCAGGTGCTTTGCTGAGTCTTACAAAGTATGAAGATTTTTCAGCAAATTATTTTGACATTTTTAGGTAATAATTCTTTTTGGCAGCAATTAAAGCACTTATTTTTGTTTCATGTCTTATGGGGTAGGTCTCAACTTCCACAATATAACAAGAAACAATGATAATGGTCAGTGTTATTCTACTCCAGCTTAAAGAGATGCTTCAGGTGCTTAATATCTAAGTTAGCTATTGGTTACAAATAGATCCTCACATTAAAGACAAACTGCTATTCTGTTACTTAAATTTGTGCCCAGACATCACCATTGTATAAGATAAGGTGTTCTTGAACCTCAGAATGCAGACCCCTAAGTGAATGCACCCCTGAAAGAAAAGTGCTTTGGGACGCCTGGGTGGCTCAGTTGGTTAAGCAGCTGCTTTTGGCTCAGGTCATGATCCCAGCGTCCTGGGATCGAGTCCCACATCGGGCTCCTTGCTCCGCAGGGAGCCTGCTTCTCCCTCTGACTCTGCCTGCCTCTCTGCCTGCCTGTGCTCACTCTCTCTCTCTCTCTCTCTCTGACAAATAAATAAATAAAATATTAAAAAAAAAATTCTCTATAAGAAAAGTGCCCTACCTACCCCCCACAAAAAGGCCTTCCCATTTCCTGATTAAAGTAAGAATTTCAAATCTTTTAATTTTTTTAAAAGATTTTATTTATTTATTTGACAGAGAGAGAGTGAGAGAGGGAACACAAGCAGGGGGAGTGGGTGAGGGAGAAGCAGGTTCCCCACTGAGCAGAGAGCCTGATGCAGGGCTCGATCCCAGGCCCCTGAGATCATAACCTGAGCCAAAGGCAGTCACTTATTGACTGAGTCACTCAGGTACCCAAGAACTTTTCATCTCTTTAGAGAAAAGTCTAATGTCTACTTCCACAGAGAGGATGAGATAGGCTTACGTGCTCACATTCTCAAGTGCTTGGGTCTTATACGCAGAATCACAGCAGACATGGCACCCTGCCCAAGCAGGACCCGACCAAACCCATCCAGGGGTCTTCTCGCCTGTCTCTCCTCCATTCTTCACTGGACTGCTGGATCCTCACACATATCTCCCAAAAAAGTTCTATCATTTTTAGGGCAAGTCCAATTTAAATATGTATCATAAAATAAAACAGTCCCTAAATTTGAAGATACATATACTTTGCAATACTAAAAATAACATTTCAAGGTTCATCTCTACTTTCAGGGTGATGGGCAAAACTTCTGTTCAAGAAGAGTACGAGAGGGGCGCCTGGGTGGCTCAGTTGGTTAAGTGTCTGCCTTTGGCTCAGGTCATGATCCCAGAGTCCCAGGATCGAGTCCCGCATCGGGCTCCCAGCTCCATGGGGAGTCTGCTTCTCCCTCTGACCTTCTCCCCTCTCATGCTCTCTCTCTCACTCTCTCTCTCAAATAAATAAATAAATAATAAATAAATAAATCTTTAAAAAAAAAACAAAAAAGAAGAGTACGAGAAACTACATACCCGTATCTACACGATGCGTTACACCTCCCTCAACCTCTCTTCCATTTACATATCCTTCTTCTCTTGGCAGGTACCACCTTCCAACATACCACATCATTTCCATATTTATTCTAGCATCGCCTCTCTCCCCCATCAAGATGTGATCTCCCCTGGGACAGGAATCCCTTTCAATAATAGATCCCAAAATCTGGAACAATACTCACTATAAAAGAGTCATACAATATTTTAAATTGGTGAGTGGAAAAAAAAAACCAACAGATGCTGACACTTTTGATAAAATTTTTAAAAAATCTTTTATGAAAGGGAGCGGATGTTGTCGTTTTTAGAAGCAGAAAGTTAATAGCATTTAAAATTTAAAATTATTTCTCTCCAACTTGAAAAGGAAAAATTTTCTCTCTTCAGGCGCCATTTAAAAAAAATACCGTAGATGTTTTAAGAGAAGTACACAATAAGGAAAGTAGTGTTTAATAATAATAATTTAAGGGGTGCCTCGGCGGCGGTGGGTTAAAGCCTCTGCCTTCAGCTCAGGTCATGATCCCAGGGTCTTGGAATTGAGACCCACATCGGGCTCTCTGCTCAGCAGGGAGCTCCTTCCCCCTCTCTCTCTGCCTACTTGTGATCTCTGTCAAATAAATAAAATCTTTAAAATAATAATAATAATTTTTTAAAAGATTTCATTTATTTGACAGAGATCACAAGCAGGCAGAGAGGCAGGCAGAGAAAGAGAGAGAAAGGGAAGCAGGCTCCCCGCCTAGCAGAGAGCCCAATGCAGGGCTCCATCCCAGGACCCTGAGTCATGACCTGAGCTGAAGGCAGAGGCTTTAACCCACTGAGCCACCCAGGTGCCCCAATAATAATATATGTTTAAAAAGGAATATAAATAAAAAGACAAGTATCAACACTAACCACCACATATGGTGATGAGATGACCCGGAGGCAGAAATCATTCTCATTGGCCCAGAATGATGGCAGAAATGTAATGAGTGTTTCACAAATGTTTACTGAATACATGAGTGAGCAAATAAATGAAAAATTGAGTAGCATTCTAATGATGTAAAAAAGTCATGTGTGAGAATGTTCATGGGAATCCTGGAAAGCCAATGCCTTCCCACAAAGAAGTAAACCTTTCAAAGGTTGTTTAGGATCAGAGGTCAGGGGAGGACTTGGGATAATGAAATCGTTCTAGGAAATTCAAATTACCCTCGAGACCTACTAATCACACTCCGAGCCTGAATCTTAATCATGCCTCATGGAAGAAAGAAGCAAACCCGAACCCAGAGTTTCAATCCCATTAAACACACCGGCCATTCCAACAGTGCTAACTTTTCCTTCTTCACCTCCCATCTCAGCAATCTTGAGTTTGAGTGTGATGTTTGTATAAGTCAAGGAAAAAAAAGAAAAAAAAAAAAACCAAGTATTAACTATGTACTGAGACATACCCATTTATATGCAAGAGCCTTTATTTTTCCATACAAAGAATCCCATCTCTTCTGCTCAGTGACCATCACTGCGCCCCTCCCGTATATTAAGGTGCCAAATGAAGGCTACTTTGTGATTGTGATTTAGAATTCCTGGCGTTTACTACCCGGCTAATTGTAGCTTCCAATTAGTCTTTCCTGATAAGGAGATGCAGCGTTTCCTCACTGATGTGATCTTGTGCTCTACAAATTGGTATGCGGAAACAGATTACAGCTTTGTGCTGCCGCAGCGTTTTATTAAACTAAATCTGAAATTCAGAAGGGAGTTTTCAGCCCTCGTTTTCCTAGTATTGCTTCCACCTTAATTTTGCAATTACTACAAATCGGTGCTTGTCTGGAAGGAGTATGAGTCTTCAGTGGGGTGCCCTCTGGTTAATTTTCCTGGGACTGCCCTAATGGCTTTGGTATTTCACAGGAATGCACATTTCATCAGATGTAGTCTTTGTGTCCTACACACAGATATATGGACTCCACAACAATTTTATAGTTCTTTCAAAACACAATTTCCAGGGCATTTACACTGGGAATCTTTGGGGCACTCGGCTGACTCAGTCTGGAGAACATGTCACTCTCAATTTCAGGGTGGTGAGTTCAAGCCCTGCATTGGGCTTGAAACCTACTTAAAAAAGGAGGGGGTGTGATCTTTGTTAATGGAAGAGGAGCTTCGTGAGAGGTTTCCTCTTGTTATGAGACAGCAGAACTGTGGTTCTTGGAGAATGGCCCCCAGAAGAGAAGCTTCAGGATCAGTTGAGAACTTCTTAATAAATGCAGATTGTCTGGCTACCCAACAGGGGTCCTGAATCAGAAACTCAAAAAATGGACCTAATAATCAGTATGTTATAAACCCTGTAAGTGATTCTGATGCAAGGTCAAGTTTAAAAACCAAATGTTCAGGGGTGCCTGGGTGGTTCTGTTGGATGAGCTTCCAACTCGGTTTAAGCTCAGGTCATGATCTCAGGGTCCTAAGATGGAGCCCTACACCATTTATTTAAATCCTTTTAAAAAAAATGTTCAAAGAGATTATTGAGGAGATGTTGTCAAAGACTAATGGTTCTCACACTTCAGTGCATGATAATTTGCACACTTTGAGAAACGCTGCAAAAAATTTAATCTTTTATTTCCATGTAATCTGTTGTAGTGTTACTTCATAGTCTACTTTCTATATAAAACAAACAAAGCCTAACAGAATCTTTGAACTCAGTAGGGTTCCATGGTCTCAGAAATTTTTAAATTATAGAACTAAATGGAAAACACCAAGAGGTCAGAGGGAGACTTGCTTCTGTTACTCTAACTTTGAAAGAAATCTTGGGTAAATTGGGTAATCTGAAAATGCACTAGATGTTTCTATAGCACAGGACATAGATACTTACTTGGTTTTCTGTGAGGCAGTTTGGACTGAACTTCTGAACATCTTTCCCCTATGAAGAATAACCATAGCACTAAGGAACTACAAAGAATAAAGAATCAGAATAAAAAGATGACCCTCACCGCCATCCTGTGACTAACATTCAATGGTGGGCACATTTTTAACCTCCCAGAGATCTGTTTCTCCTTGTAAAAGTAGTTGAATAAGTATGCATTGGATCATCTGTGCTATACACCAAACTTTATGTTGCTGAAAAGACATATGAATTAGACATTTTCCTGATGAAAGACATGCACACAAATAGTTAAAGTAGATGGTGGAAAGTGACGCTGTCACTGAGGAACACACCATAAATACTAGGAAGTGATGGTTCCTGTCACTACATCTTAATGATTCTTCCATTATCTGGACCCCGGGCTTGATCATTAGACTCATGTTCTCCTTCCTCCTCGATTTCCACTAGTGCCTCAGAGTTTTATTGATCGTCCCCTTGACATTTCTCTCAGCATGGTGTCTCCTCCTCCACAGCTCGGGTCCTTCTCAGAACTTGTCACTTCCGTTCACAATTTCTGCAGTAGCCACACATCACTCTTGTTGCCTGCCATTTTCTTTCTGTCTAGGACATCCCCCGGCCCCTTACCAGAATCATCTTCCAGACATGCTTTTATTCTCCTATCTCAACTCTGACTTTCTTCACCAGTTCCCACTGAAACTACTCTAGGGCATTCCGGCAGCCTCCAGGAGTCACCTTTCTCTCCCGCTTGCCTCCATCTGCCTTTCCTCCCCAGCACTGCTCCTCAGGGCTGCTAGACCCGGTTCTCGCCTATCTCACAAACACACCGTGTGCATCAAAGCTGTGAGCCTTTATCAACACTTCCCTAGCCTCTTGCAAGATCCTGCCCTGCCTTCCACATTTGGTCCATCCTTCTAGACCACCCCCACCTGAAGGGCTTTCTCAGTTCTCCAATCACACGGTTTTCTCCTACTCTGGATTTCTGCCACCTGCATCAATAAGTTCATCACAGAGTCCTTGTTCCTCACTGTTTTTAGAGCCTACAGACGTCTCTCTTTGGAGGGGGGAGATTAGGTCTTTTAGTTTTGGATTTCTTCCTTCCTGCTGTGCCCATGGCTCTGCTGTTAGTCATGCACACACTCTGTCGCTCACACACAGAGTCAGTGCGGGGAGCACAGCCAAAACTCGGGAAATATTTGGTGGATGAGTTAAGTAAAGCAATAGACATCTGTTGCTTTCTTTTTGCCAGGCTGGCATGCATTCACCCTACTGATTTCCAAGCTCTCTTTCCTTATGGCTCTAGTGTCGCCAAGAAATGTGGCCCAGGTCTGGCTAACTGGAATTCCAGATTCACTGGTCAGCCATGCTCATGCATTGATATTGAAGTGGCTCAAGTCAGGCCAAGGAGACTGAACAGACCCATGAGACTCAACTTGGAGCCTTGGTGGTAACTGTAGGATTAAAGAAATTCTAACTGCTATTCTTGAAGATAATTGGGTACTTATCTGGAAACCCTAGCAGACATCTTTGTAGAGAAAGCCAGCCTCTGAAAAAATGTCAGCCCGGAGGAAAGAGGAATGGAGAGATGGGGAAAGACTGTTTCCTAATGCCACTGCTCACCTGAATTCAACTGTGCAGAAAGCTGGTGCCTTCAACTTTTCAGAAGCCAGTAAAAAAAAACTTGTTTTCCTTAAGCTAGTTTGATTTGGTTTCTTTCTTTCTTACTTTCTTTCTTTTTTTTAAAGATTTTATTTATTTAACAGACAGAGATCACAAGTAGGCAGAGAGGCAGGCAGAGAGAGGAGGAAGCAGGCTCCCTGCTGAGCAGAGAGCCCAATGCGGGGCTCGATCCCAGGACCCTGGGACCACGACCTGAGCCGAAGGCAGAGGCTTTAACGCACTGAGCCACCCAGGCGCCCCATAGTTTGATTTGGTTTCTATCATTTATTGTCCAGAGAGAATGACAAATTTGAATAAAAATAATGAAAGCTGGCACACTGGGCTGAGTGCTTAGAGTAAAAAATGAACTTAATCTTTTAGTACAAGACCTTTTCTAAATAATTGTGATGAGTCGATAATGGTGGGTGATTTTTTTTTCCTGATAAGATATTGATGGTAAACTTCATATACCAGACAATATTACCGACCTCTCATGTTAGATTTTCTAATCCTAAAGTATGTGGGAAAGTGTTGGAGAAAATGCCATAAACTACATCTGCAGCTACTGAGCCGGAACTGTTTTAGAGCACTTGCTTCTGCCAATCACATCTTTACTCCATGTAATAAAACCATTGAATTCATTCAAGAGTTGTGTGAGTATTCCTTATGGAATATGTGAGTATTTCCACAACTCAGTTTTTTCTGAATATAATTAATTCATTAAGTATGTGACAGTTAATATATATTATCTTTTTTCTTAAAAAAGCAATAGAAATGGGACACCTGGGTGGCTCGGACAGCTTAGTGTCTGGCTTCAGCTCAGGTCACAATACCAGGGTCCTGGAATCACGTCCCACACATCAGGCTCCCCACTCAATGGGAGCCTGCTTCTCCCTCTGCCTGCAGCTCTGCCTGCTTGTGTTCCCCCTCACTCTCCCTCTCTGGCAAATAAAATCTTTTAAAAAGGGGGGGGGCAGGCACAGGAAATATTTGACAAAAAATGGAATGACAAAAGTTCTTACAAAATTTCTTTTTGGGGGCACCTGGGTGGCTATGTGTAGTCTCTTTAAGTCTCTGCCTTCGGCTCAGGTCATGATCTCAGGGTCCAGGGATCAAGCCCCACATCGGGCTCTCTGCTCAGCAGGGAGCCTGCTTCCCTGTCTCTCTCTGCCTGCCTCTCTGCCTACTTGGGATCTCTCTCTGTCAAATAAACTTAAAAAAAAAAAAATTCTTTTTCAAAATGTAGTGGAACTAAATAAGGTTTTAGATATAAATATGATTTAGGAACTTCTGATCTAAAAGCCAGAGGCAAGCATGTTTATAAGAGATTGACACCTAGAACTGGTACATACACAGAGATACAAATTTACAAGATTTATAAGGAGTGTTTTGGCTCACTGGAAGCCTTGGGTTCCTGCTTCATTTATCGTTGTAATTACTTTCGGACTTGGGTTCTATGTGTAGTCCCTTTAAATGTGATTTCTTCATGCACGTGGACATGTGGTGTAAATGGGAACAAAGAAGGGCTTTGGCTGGGATTTTAAGGTCATAAAGTACTTTTGAAGAAAAGAAAAAATATTGGTCAAATGTCTTTACGTCATGCTCAGGGAACTCTCGGAGTTTTGTTTTTCAGCTCTTTTTGATGATGGCTTGCTAACTGAAAAAAGCCCCATGTTTGTCTTATTAAAAATGTTTGGTTTGCCTACTGTCTGTCATCTTTTAGCCTCCTGCAGACTTTTGTTTGCCTACTGTCACCTACACCATTAACTTTGAAACTTCGGGTCAACTCACTTGTCCTGACTCAGGGAAAAAAAAATGTATCTCCTCTGTTAGGGCACAGTTTCTGATTCTTGAGGAAGTCTACACCTGGGGAGCCCCAAATCAGCATGATGAGAGAAGCCCTCTTCGGTCATCGACAGGTACCCATGCCCAGACTTGCAAAAAGAACAAGAAAATAGAAACTAAAGAACGGAGGGAAGAAAGGGAGAAGAGAGAGATAAGAAAGGGAGAGCTGTTCACTGTGATACGAGAGGGAGAGGACCCTGGTTCGCGCAACGATCCTTCCGTGGGCTGGTGATGGGCTTGCACACCCTCGTCCCTCTGCATTTTTCCCCTTCTTCCCGGCAACCAGGAGACGCATCGTTGTGTTCAGAACAAAGACCACTGAAAACCCAGCTGTTATGCAGCTGATATTAACAAACCCGAGACCAAACATAACATTAAATTCCTTTACCTTTATAAAGGGCAAAGAAACTTGTGATCACGATATAAAGTCATACTAGGGAAATCTGAAAAACGATGGATTCCCAAATGTTTTCAAATGTGCCAGATTTCTTAACTGTAGCCAGCAGGCCGAGAAGAAAAAATGGAATCTTTTCTGAATCAGGATCAGGCGCTGGCTGTGAATGTAGTATTCGAGAAAGCTAGCTACAAAGAAATAATCAGGGACCTGATTGTAGGAAGGAGCAGTCACTGGAAACTCTCAAAGACTCAAAATGCGAAATGCCATTAACCTCGCATGCTGTTCCGGCCATGGCAGATCAGTCCATGATGTGGAAGCCGCAGAGTCTGGATCCGCTAGCTGAGCCATGCAGAGGTCCAAAAGGATGGCTGTTTTTTTTTTTTTTTTGTCGCAGCCAGAGGTCAGAGGATAGCAGCTTCAGGAAGCAGACACCTGGGAGCCAGAGCCAGAGAGCTGTTACCTGCCCCAAAGAAGGTGACCTCTGAAAGGTGAATGCACAGAGCCTGGCAGGGGTTTGAACCTCAAGAATACACAGTGAGGGGTATCTTGGTATTTTGTTTGGAGGTCCCTTAGCTGAAGACGGGTGTCTTTCCTGAGATCAATCGTTAGAATGGAAATAAAGAGGTTGCGCTAGAACTCGACTCAAGAAAAAAATGTTGTAATCTCTGAGTCCAACTAGAACTTACAAATATTTATTTGTATTGTATCATGTCTCAAATTATCATTGTGCTGGAATAGAATAAAGGGTAGAATGCTGGGCACAAGCAGCCCCTGCAGTGTGCACGGGGTTGATAGCAGCAGCAAACACGCAAGGTCTGGCTAAGGCACGACTAAAATTTTCATTTATTTTCCATATTAAAAAGAAAATTCTGAATTGAAAATGTCAAGGAACCTGATGGCAGTAAAAAGACTCGCCAAACAGGCTCACTTAAATTTTTCTGAGCATGTTTTGCATCATGCTAGAAAACCACAAGAACAAAAGGAAATCAAAGAACTTGATTTTTCCGGGGATACAAGATACACCAGGTAACCGTTATGCAGTCATTCAAAGCCACAATTCAAGTGATGTCACGAAACTGAAATTGGTGCTAAGGGACAGCAGGTCACTTTTGGAGAGTTCCTGTCCCTTTGCTGTCACTGTACCAGACCGGGTCCCTGCTTTACTGGAATATGTGACCTTTTGTCAGCCATGAAACTCTCGTGATTCTACAGGTTTGCATCTAAACAATGGGTGTTGGACTTGAGACTCCGCTACTCTAAAATCTCTGGGGATCTTGGGAGATTTTCAAGAATCTCTAAGGACACTTTCTTCTTTTCCAAACTTTCTTTTTTTCTTTCTTCTTTCCCAAATAGGAAACCAACTAAAGTTGAAATATTGAAGATCAAAGAGGAAACCAGGGGTGGTAAAAGTTAAATGAACCTTCCTTTAACACAGTGCCTATTTATGCCTGATCAATCAGTGTCCCTAGCCTTACGAGTGAGAATTAAATGTTTAGAATCTCATCAGTCCACCTCTGGCCTTTTAACCTTAGAATCTCTATGTCATTAAGGGGTTAATACTTGGACTGGAAGGTAGAATACAAAAATATAATTCCTGATTAAATAAAACAGAAAATATAGGAATTGTTTCAAGTAAAAAAGATATAATATAAAAAATGAAAACTCTTCGCTTATTTAGTATAGTCTTTGCTTACACCCCTTTAATCTGAAATGGTGTGAAACATTATTGTCAATGGCAACTGATATATATTTCAAACAATACTCTGTCATTTAGGAATACAAACTAGAGCACTGTTATTCAACAGTTGTAATCCTGTTAGACTAGTTTTGGGGGTTTCATTTAGGACTGTTTCCATGACATTTAATATTGAACGAATACCTTCAAATTATCATACTGACTCCACTAGAGTAAGATCTCTTTCCTATACTAAGGGCTTCTTTTATTGTTCACCTTAACTAATAGATTTGCTAAAGTTGGGATGTCTATTTCCTTTCTCCCACTTGTGTTTACAAGAGTAGTAATAATATTACACGTATAGTGCTATGGGATGAGATGTTCATATATTTTTATATTGCACTGTCTCTCTTAGTTGTCACTGTGCTAGGCAAGAGCCAATGGTTGAATGGTAGGTATAACCAGCCCATGAAATCTGCACAAAGAGTTTTTATCTTAGTACATACAAGAGAAAACTAGGGTATAAGAAAATTAAGGAGACTTAACAAAGTGACTCTGTCCATCTTGTTTTCTAGGCTGTTGCTCTAAATATAGGAGCACGTGAATTTTGGAATAACACAGCACACCATCAGAATCCGATATCACACTGTAACTTTGTATACACCAGCAATTTGGTCAATAATTTACAAAACAGGCACACAATTATTTGTAAAATAATTTACAAAACAGTTCTAAGGTATAGAATTCTCTTTTTTCATACCAATCGTTCACTTCTTAGTATAAACTCTCTTTTATAATTGGAGCATTTTCAGCTGTAGTACTTCCGTTGATGAGGCTAATCCCTAAGTGCATTTATATCTCAGAAATTCACAGTGGCATTTTGATGTGATGTTGAAGAATGGAATTCTTCTTATGTGCTTATAAGGTAATTGAGCACAACTTTCACTTTAAGAGTTTCATAGAAAAGAAGGGAGGAAGGGAGGAAGAATTTGTAGCCGAGTAAAAAGAAATTGAAATATCTTCTTCACTTTAACCATAGCTAACAATTTTCTCAATGTTATTAGATTATGTTAGAACATTTTTCAAAGTCAGCTGATTGTATCTTCTTACTCATCTTTGTGACTTTATATAATACCCATAGGCATCTCTGGGTAATTTTAGGTAGCACATGTGAAATGCTTTGAGAATTTATGGGTGCTATTTACTGGAGTCACTGGGTTGTCTCTGTGAGATTTCCGACAAGTATAAGCTCACAAATGATCTTCAAAAATCTCAGCTGCTAGAATTCTGAAAGTTACAGTGAAACTAAACTATTCAAAATCAGGAAGGTTAGGTGGATATTTGGTGGATATTTGGCTATAGAGATGTAATGGTTAATTTTTTTGTCAACTTGACAGGGCCATGGGATGCCCAGATATCTCTTTAAACACTATTTCTAGATGTTTCCATACGAGATTAGTGTTTGAATTGGTAAACTGAGTAAAGCAGATGGCTCTCTCCAGTGAGGGTGGTGTGTCATCCAAGCCACTGAGAGCCTGAAGAAAACAAAAAGGTAGAGCAAGGTTGACTCCGTTCTGAGCCTGACTGTTTGACCTGGACTTTGAGTTTATCCTACCCTCTGTGTTTCTGGTTCTCAGGCTGTCACACTGGAACAGGAATATATACCATTGGCTCTCTGGTTCTCAGCCCTTTGAACCTGACCAACAGCTTCCCCGCACCACATGTTTGAAGCTAGCAGGTCATGGGACATATCAACCTCCAAAATTATGTGAGTCAATTTTATACATATATCTCCTATTTGTTCAATTTCTTTGGAGAACCTTGGTTAATACAAGAGGAAAGAGGAATCTAGAATATTCAAAAGTATGTCATAGAGCTCCCTGATTTGCCTAGGAGGTGAAACACCTAGGTCTTCTATGGTGGAAGAGTATTCTGCTTCCTAATAGATAGGAAGATCCTTATACAAATTAAATGTGTTGTAGTTTGTACGTTCAGTAAGTTCAGTGTTGAAAAGGTACTGGGCATCATGATAACAAGAAAAAAGATTGGTGGCTGATATTTGGAACCTACTGTCAGAGTTCTAAGAGGACTCATTCTCTTCCTTAATTGCAGGTGATAGAGGAAGTATTCATCCATTCGGTCATTTGAGAAGGATGAATTAGCTACCTAATATCTTAGAGGCTCTGTGCTATGTGATGTGTATGGACTAGTGCACAAGGCAGATTTGACTTTTCTCTCCTAGTTTTTGCTCAAGGAAGATAGACAAGCAGATGTGTCATCACCTATCATTACATGTGTGCAAAGGGAAGGGGTTGCTGAGAGAGGATGTGCAGAAAGCCTACACTTGGAAGATTGGGGAGCATGGGGAGGTGAATAAATGCTGAACCTTCTAAATGATTAAGTTTAAAGGTCACTCGGGGAAGAGGAGAGGGATTTGCAATGGCCAGCCATGAGACAGAAACAGAAAGGTCAGGGTGATGATGAGGTATAGAGAGGAAGAGGGGAGTTCTATGAGGGGAAGACAGAGAAATGAGGCCCACTACCACAGGACCCCACAGACCATGTGCAGGATTTCTGACTTGGTCCTAACGGTCTTAAATCTGAAGCAGGAGACCGATGGGATCCAATGTTTACATTACTAACAAATGTTCCTGCCTAGTCTGTGAAGAATGGATTAGAGGTCAGAGGTGCAAAACTACTGTTAGAAGTCCAGGTAATAGTGATATGATGGAGGAGGTGCCCAAGGAAAAAAAAAAAAAAGAAAAAAGAAAAAAAAAAGGAAGAAAGAAAGAAAGAAGGAAAGGGGAAAGAAGCACAGATTCAGAAGCGATTTAGGAATAAAAATAGAAATGAATAAAAGATTGAACATGGGAGATAAGGAAAAGTCTGATAAACAAGGCTGACTTCCAGGCTTCTGGCTTGGGCACAGAACGGTTGGTACAACCTTGCCCTAAAATGGAAGAAAGTCAAGATGGAGTCCAGGTGAGCTATGGCAGATCAGAAGGAGGATGATGTTAAGGGTGACTCAGAAGCGTGCATCTGGGCAACTGTTACATGTAGTGAAATTAAAGACTCCAGGAATGTGTGTTTAAGCCTTGTGAGGGAGGGGTTTGTGTTTAACCACGGTCAAGTATCACAGTACCATTTAAAGAATTTTTTTTTTTAAGATTTTATTTATCAGAGAGAGAGAGGGGGAGAGAGCGAGCACAGGCAGACAGAATGACAGGCAGAGGCAGAGGGAGAAGCAGGCTCCCCGCCGAGCAAGGAGCCTGATGTGGGACTCGATCCCAGGACGCTGGGATCATGACCTGAGCCGAAGGCAGCTGCTTAACCAACTGAGCCACCCAGGCGTCCCAAGTATCACAGTACCATTTAAAAACTTGTGGGTGTTCATGACTCTCTACCACAGATCAAGTATTGAAATAACCTAATCAGTAGCTTGGCAATATTTGTCACTCGGTTATAATGCAGCATTGTTTATTTAATCTCTCATCCCTCCTCTCCCTGGTTTGTTTCCCCACAATCTGTGTCTTCTGTTGATCTAGATGATGATATTGAAAGACACTGTCAGTGGGGTCAGATTCCATGATTCAAATCCTGATGTTCCTCCTTGCTAGTTGTAGGATTCTGGCAAATTGGCCAAACTCTCTGTATATATTATACTATATTATATTATATTGCATTATATTGCATGAATTACTTATATTATGATATTATCCACCTATAATATTACTGCAGGGGTTTTGTGACATTTTAATAGGTAAATCTATCTAAAAGTCTGATACGCTAGTAAGTCTATGGTCAGGGGCTCAAAAAGATAAAATGACTACTGCCCTATAGTATCAAAATATCCTTGTTCTATCTGGACACTCTCTCATCTGGCAAACCAAGGTGGTAGATGGGTTCTCCTACTCTACCCTTTGGTGAGAATAGAAGATGGCATCATTCTCATTTTAACTTAATACGTATGTCACCGTCACAGGTAAGCCTTCTCACTTCCCTCTCTTACTTCTTGGCTTGACCCTCTCCAAAGAACAAGAGAGCCTACCCCTCCAGACCACCACTGAGGCCAAGAATTTCATCCTCATGTCTCTGCTATTTCCACTTACTCACCTAAAACCAAAGGTGAGGAGCTCTTTTTGTATATATGGAGGCACATTAAATTTTCCTCAGGTTCCATCTGTGTGGATTGGAGGTAGGCTCCTGCCTACACAACTTTCCCTTTTAGAAGTATGCAGACCCAGAAATTGTGCCTTGGCCTTGGGTGCCCAACATGCTTTTGACGGAAACATTTGAGTAGTTGTTTATGTGGACATGGTGTTAGTTTCAGCTGCCAATTTTAGAATTAAATGGCTTACATTACTACAAAATGTTAGCAGAACGTGTTTTCCAAAATAAATGTCATTAAATCTACACTCCTACCAACTGATTAGAGACTTGAACTCAGAAAATATGGCAAAAGCAGCAGAGCAGCAAAAGCAAGAAAAACACATGCTCACTTCATATGGTAAAAATGACTCTTCTCTTCGTCTCTGGAAAGCACATCCACGTGGTGAATGAGAACAGTCAATTCGGCTTCCTCCGAACATAGGGAAATCCGACAAAGTGCCTCTCTATCGTTTTCTAGCGCATAGTGCATTAGATGTTACTGAATTTACATTTTCGTGACTGAAGTGTACCCTTTTAAATGAACACCAACTCTTTATTTTTTATTTATAATTTAAAAATAAGCCTGATCTGAAGAATACACTTTTGGTTAGTCAGAGGAGCAATACGCCTGAGGAAAGTTTCACTAAGAGTCTCGAATATATTTAAAGTATTGTCTTCTGGAGCTCAGGACCCCACCTATCCTCAGAGAGGTTATCTTTTTAGTTCTGAGAGGTAATGAGCCATGAAAGGATCATTTAAGGGCTGAAGTCACAGCAGTGGGCATATGAGTTTGTCACTGTGATGACACTTTTTGAAAATCATCTCAATTTGTACCATGTACTTTGAGAAGAGGGGGAAAAAAATTATACCTTATTTCTACCCATTACCTCCATCTGGGATATAAGCAATGTCAGATTAAACATATGGCATATAAACAGTAATTTAATTAAATGTGAACAAAGCCCTTTCATACACCATATTTAAATTTTGAAATGTAGCCCAGTTTTCTTTCTATTTGAAATATATGAACCAACAGCAAAAGAAAGAAAGGAAAGGGAAGAAAAGGAAAGGGTGACATATTTAATGACAGATGTGATGTTGACATGTAAAGTACTCTTGATATGTGATAGGGCCCGACTCTGTCAATAACGTTAAGCTATTTTAAGTATGCTCCACTTTGGCACACAACAGAGTCAAGTGTTTTTGTCCCATCTAACCTATCATTTTAATAAAATTGCTAGCATAACTTCCTTGTGATTTCATCCAATTGTAGCACTGTAAATAGTTTGATTTAAATCATGCCGTGTGTTTTAAAGAAATTCCAATCACAAGCTAACCAGGAAGCACTTATATGAACTTGGAGATTGTCTTAGAAGTTTCTGGGCACATCAAGAACTAAATATGTTTGAAAAAAGATGAGTTTGTGAACACTGCCAGTACAGAAGATTTGAAATTTGTTTAGCTGTCGGTGCCTAGGTGGCTCAGTTGGTTAAGTGCCTGACTTAGGGTCAGGTCATGATTCCAGGGTCCTGGGATCAAGCCCCCTGTTGGGCTCCCTGCTCAGTGGGAAGCCTGCTTCTCGAACCTCTCCCCCTCCTCCTGCTTGTGTTCTCTCTCTTGCTAGCTCCCTCTGTCTCTGTCAAATGCTCTTGCTCATACTTTCTCTTTCTCTCCCAAATAAGTATATTAAAAATCTTTTTAAAAAATTTATTTAGCTAATTATGGAGTGATTCCTACAACAAAACTGAAGAATTTGACTAAAGACCCCCATATTTGTAGAATAATTACCAAATATCCTCAATGATATTAATAGAATAATTATTAATAGACTAATAAATAGAATAATAGGACAGAATCCATCAACTTGGCCAAAAAGGCAAAAATGGAAAGAGATTACAAGAATCCTCAACTATTTTTTTTTCTTGATGGAAACCACCAGAATTCTGCAAAGATCCTACCCCCACTGCACAAAGTAAAATGTCTGAGGCAGATAAAATGGTATATAGGAAAGATCATCCAATAGATTGTTTTATTTTTTGGAAAGCCTTCACATTTTAAACAAAGTCATTTATTATCTCTTGTATTCTAATTGCCCAATTACAACCTTTATTCAAGCATTACACTACTTATGATGAAATGGATTCCTCACAGACCCGTCCCGGATTCTCGTACAATAAGTTCAGATAAAATCCTTCCTGGAAACTTGTGTTAGTAACATAATTAAGTCAACCAGTGGAAGTGTAACAAGGCTTTCAGAAAGAGAGCTCTCAGCCTGGTTGTTCCTACTACTCCGTCTGACAGTGTCGCGTACTATACACACATTTAAAACTCGTGATGGCTTTTGGTTCAGTTGTCTTCAGCTTCCATCTTCTAGAGAAAAGAGACCAATAAAATTCAAAACGTGTTGTGCCGAGCACTTTTTTTCCATTAATTTTTAAAACCAGGCATCTGGTGAGGAAATAAAATCCGTGTGTTGCTGACTCATTTATACTTAACTTACCAGAATGTTCCTTTTGAAAAGAGAAGTGACATCCAACAAGTCTTCTGAGCCTTTTTTTCTTTTACATATTAGTCCCATCTTGTCGACTCCCACCTCCCAAGGTTCAAGGTTGGTTCACAGCTTTGAACCCATATGCTGAGAATGAGCATGGAACCTCACAAAACCAACATGTGTTGCTGTGACCCTTTGAGTTTTGGGTGTGTGGGTGTGACATTTTGTCACCGCTCCTTCAACCTCGAGTTACCCTGGGAATGAATGAGGCAAGTGGAGGGGGAAAAAAAAAGAAACTTTAAAAAGAAGAAAGGAAACAAGAAATGACTAACTCACTTGGGATGTGGTGCAGGGACAGAACGCTGGGCAGGAAGTAGAGAGAGGCCCCACGGTCGCTCTGCCCAGCTCCGACACTAGCTGGGCCATAACCAGGGCCAACCATCATCCATCCAGTCTGAGCAACAAAATCCACAATTATAAAAATGAGAGTGTTCGAATTTATAAAGTTGAATGAGATGATTATTGTGTTTCCTTCTGCCCTTGACACTTGTATTATTTTATGAATTTATCCCTGAACAAGGAAGCAAGCCAGACCACTCTGGGAGCTCATGATCATGATGGTGCCTCAGACTGGCCCTTCCCCTCTTGCTGTGTCAGTCTTTCCCTTCCCCCAAACTGCCCCCAGAACATTCCCCAGTCCCTTGGCCCCTTCTGTCCCTCCAGCATCAGGCTCCTGTTGATCCACTTCTGTATCATATTCCTGTTCATTCATTTCTAGTTCATGTTCCCTTGGATCTACTTCTCCGAATCTTGCATCTTCTGCTTCCTTCTGAGGCCCTTCTTGGACATGAACTGGTTCCTGTCATGTTTACCTGGGATTTGCCCTCAGAACACCTTCGATGGTTTGCGGTCAGTCTTCAGTCACAAAAGGCCAGCTTCCTGCCTCACACAGCTCTCAGAATATGCGTGTACCGTGAGAATTGTTCTAGATTTGACTGTGGCTTTCATCAAATGCAAGGGCAGACAATCAAACATTAATCTGCAATAACTTTTGCTCAAGTGCTCTGGTCTAGAAACATATTCAAGTTGGAGGGAAAGAAAAATTATTTCCAGCCGACCTCTGAACATAGAGGAGCTGTTGGATGGATATGTGTGTGTTTAATACATTTTACAGAAAAGGAAAGAAGGTCACTGGGTCATCAGGAGTTCCAAAAATTTCCTTTGTCTTTTTTCATAGAAAAATTAACCTATTGGCTTCTACACCGTGTTTAGTACACATGGACTATTGTGGGGCTGTTTGTGCTGACCTCAAAGTTCTTTTATTTAACGAACGTTAAACAAATTAATTATTATCTATATTATTATGATATATATTGCGAGTCCCCTAATTAAACATCTTCATAGTCTAAAAACTCCCATTACGCTTATGATGATTTTGATGTTTTCTGGTCACTTCTCATGTTTTTCCTTTTAAAAATCTTGCCACCATGTGTGTGGAAAGTGCTTTGCCAAGTTTTCAACTCTGGAATCTCCTCAGTTGTCCGTTCAGAATCAGGCTTAAGCTCTTCCAGGTTCTACTTACTGCTAGCTGATGATGACTTCCTTATCCAAATGGGGGAAAGACTTTTGAACATATATTAAAATGTGTGTATGATTTCTGAGACATCAGATAGCTGGAATAACAAGTCAACATTTTGATGAGTTAAGTGTAAATTAACTAAAAACACATGTAGTAAATTCTCCCTGAAGCACAGATGGCTTGAGAAACCTAAAAGTGCTTGGAAAAAATATGGCTTTTATTTTCATGAACCACCCCCCCCAAGTTTGAAAAAGTAATTGAAGATTAATTTCCATCTCTTTCCAGTTGTTGCTTTAGATTTTTAATAGATTATATCCTTTTCTATAGTTTTTAACCGGGATCATCTAAGGAATGAAAGTCCTTTCTTCTTCCCTCTTCTCTTTCCTACTTGAGGATGAACGGGCATCAAAGACAAGAAACCCATCTTCCAAGGGCAGAGAGTGCTAATCTGATAAATATCAAGACACCGGTCAGCCATGTTTTCTTATGGAGGACACCCTGGAAGTAGAGATAAAGCTATCTGAGGCTCTGTTTTAGCCCTATTTCCTTTGTTTTGGCAGTGGTATCTTTTTTACTATTAGACTGCGAAGTGTGGATCCTCTACTGTAGACATAGACATGTAGCATGACCTGTCTTCAGCCTACTTCGATTCTGGGCTCTGGGCTTCGATTGGATCAAGCATAAAGAAGGCCATGGGTAGTGAGGCAAGTTCAGGGTTTCCTCACCGGCGTTGAGGCTGATGCCCAGTTAATAATAAAGTGATATTTTCCTTAACCTTCTTTGAACATATCTCTTTTGCATAAATCTTCTAGAAAGAAAGAATAGTGAAACCAAAGCAAGATGCCAGCTCTCTAGTCCAGAGAAAATGAAATAAAGGCAGTATGTTACGGAGCATCATCTACACTACTACATTATTACTACTTCTGATGCTTAGAATACTGATACTGTACCAGTATTCAAAGTACCTCCTCCTAAAGTCATTAAACTTTACATGACAATAGTAGGGTATTTTCTATAAAACTTGCTCATCTAATCAATGATTTTTCCATTTTAGTGTTTTTTACTCACTTTTTTGAATTAAAAAAGTAATATGTCCATGTTTACCATGCTGTATAAATTCTAAAGGAAAACATGATCATATCACCAAATCGTGTCACTACTAATAATCATATCCCTATTCATGGAAGCATTTCTACTAGGCTGATGTATTATTTCAAGCTCATTCTCATGCTTGTGCATGTGTATGAATAGTTTTTGATGTTTTTCGCAGAAAATAAATAGTTCACACTATACCACATTATTTTTCAACTCGGTATCTTCATTCAAAAGCCCATTCTGAAAATCTGCTGGTTCAAACACATCTCTTTAAATAAGAGGTGTAAATAACAGCTTAATCTTCAGGGCACCTGGGTGGCTCAGTCATTAAGCATCTAGCTTTGGCTCAGGTCATAATTCCAGGGTCCTGGGATCGAGTCCTGTATCAGGCTCCCCGTCCAGTGGGGAGTCTGCTTCTCCGTCTCCCTCTGCCCCTCCCTCTGCTTGTGCTCTCTCTGACAAATGAGTAAATTTTAAAAATATTTTTTTTAAAAGAGCTTAATCTTCTATATCATTGTTACCTGTGATATGTTCAACCGTTACGTAACTGATAGACTTCTGGGTCATTTCCAGTTTCTCACCACACTGAAGAGTTTTGCTGTAAAAATCCTTGCACATATGTTCTTGTACTCTGGGGTTTTGATCTATGCAGTATTGGCGCTCAAAAAAGGGATTGGTCAGCCAACTAGTGTGAATATATTTGATTCCTAAAAGGCATAACTACATTATTTTCCAGAAAGAAATGTAGAAATGTTGAGAACATCCACTTCTGTATTCTCTTTTTATTTTTGTGTATTTGATGAGTGAAAATAGTTTTTTGTTCTTATGAGTTATTTTCTAATCCATTAATTTCAGTTTTATATTGCTGAATTTTTTTATCAGAATTTATTTCTATGATTTAAAATAATAATAATAAATTCCATAAAGAGAACATTGCTAATGCAAAAATTTGACACAAATCAAAAAAGAATGAGTTAGGCCACGTGTTGACATGGGAAGAGGTCCACCACAAACTAAGTAATAAAATCAAGATGCAAAACAAAATGAGTAATACAGATTTTACTATATAAAGCAAAACAAAACAAAACATCCCTCTTAGATTAATTTTGAAACAGTGCCCACCAAAATGATAACTGGACTGCTTCTGGGTACTCTCTTTGGAGAGAAAAACTTCCAAGTTTTACTCTGAAGACTTATTTCTACTGTATAGATTTGTATGAGTGTATATTATTTTGTCCCTAAAAAATAATATAAAACCTGTAAGTGATAAAAATAGCTGATGACAGTATAGCTTATAATGATAAACTCCTTTCTCTGGACCATACTACCCCCATTTTCTCCCCAGGGTTGGTATTAATATGTTGTACTGAATTTGACCTTGTTTCCGAAAAACTGTCAAGCTTGAGCTGGTGTTCTCCAGATAGGATTAATGTCGGTGTGAAATTGTTCTGGCTCTGTAGTCCCAACACAATCTCATTAAGAGCAGGGAGTTTAGGTCACATGATTCAGGTAAGAAAATCAACATCAAGGTCACACTTCCAAGGGGAAAGGTTGTACCTGCTAAAACACCATCTCAACTGCTAAGTTGCTGTTCTCTTCAACTTCACTGTAGATGTTGGTGTTTGTCAGACCCCTCTGACAAATTTTGACCTGAGCCATGCTCAGTATTTAGCAGTGACATATATATGAAACTAATTTCCAGTTGGTTCTGTGGCATAATTTTATTCTTTCAGATATTACTGTCATTTGTAATTTTTCATTCTAGGTGAAGTATGACCTGCTCTAGTTAATTAGGTGTTTTAATCGCTTAAGTTCAAAATGCAGTAACATGAACAAAAAGCCAATTCTGTTCTTTCTCTAGTTAATCACTGAAATATTTAATGTTGTATTGTACTGGTAAGTGAATACACAAAATGATCAGTAAAATGAATAGAAATTCCAGAAATAAACATTATATTATATATCATATGTTACTTTATCATATATTTCTATGTGATATTGTATAATATCATAAAGTTCACATCTCAAATAAGTGGAAAAAACAATTTATTCAGTAAGTGGTCATAATACAACTAGGTAACCATCTGGGAAAAAAATTCAATATCCACCTTATACATTGTTCTAAAACAAATTCCAAATGGCTCAAACATTTCAACACAAAAGAATGAGACCATAGAATTACTAATAACTTGGGAGAATTATTTTTATAATCTCAGAGTAGAGTAGGCTTTGCTAATATGCCACAAAACTAAAAATTAAGAAATGATTAATTAGATAACAATAAGAAATTTCTCCATATCAAAGTACACCATACACAGGCTAAAAGACAAATAACAAATAAAATATAATATCAAAATGGCATATCCCGAATTAAGAGCTAATACTTTTAATTGATGAAAAGCTCCTGAAAACTAGTATGACCAACAAATTGGTAGAAGAATGGGAAAAAAGGATAAAATCATTTGAAAATTTAAAAGACTCTTAGAAACTTACACAACATTCAATTTCACTTGTAAGAAGAGAAATGCAAATTAAAACTTCAAAATACTATTTTTTACTTCCCAATGTTAAAGATCAAGTTCATACACTCTGCTGGTAAAGGCAATGGGAGGCAGACATTGCTATTTATGTTGATAAGACTATAAGAGCAATTCTCTTGCAAAGAATTTGGCTATATCCATCTTAATGAAAAATTATATATGATACAACAATTGCACTTCTAGGAATTTAGTCTACAGATTAACCTGGGCGTGTTCAAATATGGAAAGATATTCATTACATCATTGTTTGCAAGGGAAAAAAATCCTGAAACAACCAAAAGAGGTCAGGAGAGCGTGGTTTAATGAATTGTGTTACTTTGTTATAATTGAATAGTATGCAGCCATCAGTAAAAGTAAGCCAACTGTCTGGGTAGATATGAACTGATAAAGGGATATTAAGTAAAAAAAAAAAAAGAAAGAAAGAAAGAAAAGAAAAGAAAGATACAGAACAGTGTGCCTGGTATGCTACAAATGGTTTTTAAAAGAAAAAAAACTACATATACATACATGGTTAGCCATAGAAAACTTTTGGAAAGATGATAGATAGCTAGATAGATAGAGATAGGATTATCTCTGTGGCTGAGTGGTCAAGGACACTTAGGGTAGAAAAAAGATTTTTCTTTTACCATTTACCTTCTTCATTTTCAACTGCATCCGTTCCCTGGTATTCCAAATGTTGAAAGTATTCCAAGAAGCATTCTTTTTCCTATTGAAGGGTGCCACCTCCCCCTCCTTCTTCCTGAGTTACTGACTAGATGCAGAGGAATGAGCTTTTCAAAGTACTAAAATATTCCCTCCCCTTATTCAGGGCCAAACCTGAGAAACTGAGATCATTAAGTTTTACTGACATCCATAGCAGAGAGGTAATGGGAGACTGTGAAGTAGGAGGAATTCCTGTAAGTTAGGAAGCAAAAAGAGAAGCACATTCTGGGGCTTGGGGAAGAGCCAAGGAGAAAACAATGAAGAATGAGAGTGTGGCTGTGGGGCCCAAACCCAAGAGAATGGATAGAAACATCCAGATGCCATCACAGAAATTCTGGAGTAGATTTCCTTGGTTCTTGTGGGGTTTTGTTTTGGTTCAGTTTGGTTCATTGGGCTTGGTCTGAGAAATTTCTATGGCTCTTAAAGAGATTCCATGGTCCTTATAGTCCCTCAACCAGAGAGACCTATCTGAGTTTAACATAGCAGCACCAGCTTCCTTAGCACATTTGTGGCAAGTTGAGGATCCACAACTTCCTCTATTCTCCAGTGGGAGGACAGAAAAGTCAAGAGTAAACTCATAAACCTGAAGATGACTGAGGTAGTGCCAAGGAGGGTATGAGGATCTTAGGACCAAACTCAAGGAAGGGACCATGAACTCAGAAGCCAAAGCCAATACCATGCCAGAGGAACCCAGCAGGACCAGTCATTTGCAGGGAGCACCAGCTCAGGACACCTTGAACAAGACCTGATCAATCATTCTGCCATGGGGGGCACTAGGGAGCCAGCTAACACTTCGTAGCATAGACCTTTCTCCTGCGTTCATGAGAACCCTTGCAAAGTCCAGTCTTTAGGACTATTGTTTTTCTGTGGACTGAAAAGTATATCTTGATACTCTGTGCTAAATTGTGACTAATGTATTTTAGGTGGAATCTGTCCCCACCGTAAAAGAAATAATGCCTTGAAACAATGGATAAGGAGTCTCCAGGCATGTAGGGATTGTAAAATATGCTGATTTAGTGCATCGGTCCTCTTACATCACTGTATTACTGGTTTATTTGTTTGTCTGCTATAAATCACCTAAAGTTCTGTTAGGCGTAAGGAAATATATGGATATATTCTGAATGTAATGTTATAAAAATCAATAATTTTTGTCAAGAGCTAATAAATATTGCATATTTGCAAATGAGAATTTTATTTTCCCCTAAATATTTATTTGATAGGTGAAAATGGCATAGGAAATATCTATATTTGTTCTTTGTTGGGATCCCCTTTCTGTGACCTTGAACATGCAGCCAAGACTCTAGTAAAATTTCCATTTTTAGCTTCAACTGCTCTGAAAGCATCAAAAGTCATTTATCCAAAGCAGGGAAAAAATGTGTGTGTGTGTGTGTGTGTGCGTGCACGTGTGTGTGTGTTAAAGTTATATATCTAATAGCCACACAAAAAAGTCTTCAGGTAAAGCAGCAATCAACTATTTATAACCTTTCAAATCTATTTCCAAATATACTATGAATATTCTTGGAAGCCCCCAAAGTATTTCTTGACTTGTATATTCATCAAAGTGCTGGAAAATTACACAAGAGCAATCAGATAAGGCAGTTAATATGGCTGGCACCAATGTGACTGCTTTACTCCTCCCTCTATGATTAATTACAACTAAATTGATGTTACCAGCAATGATTAATTTACATCTTAGGTGCAAAGTAAATGAACTAAGCAAATTGGAATTGGCACTAACAATTTCTTGAGCCTCAGCAAAGCACCCAAATCATGGTAAGCTATTATGCACAGAATAATTTCTTCCCCCAAAATGGTTAAAAGGCATAGGCACAGACTTTATTTTTGCATGTAGGTGTATTTTCATGTGCCTTTTGAAGGCAAGTTTAAATATATAAAATAACCTTAGATTTTAATTTGGCTTGGATATACAGTGTGTGTGTATATATATATATATATATATATATATATATATATATATATGCTGTCTGAACTGTCTGAAGTCTCATTTACTCAAAATCAGTGCAAAATGTTTTCTTCCATCCTGATCTTTTAGCATTCAGTTTTCAGAACTTAGATTGGGTATGTGCAGACACAAACCGACACCTGGCCCAGTTGTGTGTATCCAGTTTTCTCTTACTAAATATGAAGAGAATTATAGCTAAACAAAGCGGTTAAACGGAATAATAGCTGAGATGCTCTGGTACATAGCAGACTTCTTATAAGATGGCCCAGTGGTTTCCAGTATGTTCTCCTGAACAGAGGAAGGGGAGTCTCCTAGAGGCTTCCCACACCCTGCCAATGCACCTGCATATTTACTTACAGATCCAAGTGCGGAGGAAGAAGAAAAGCCTAAGGGACCGCCAAACGAACTGAGAGAACCGGAACATGTACGGAAGATAACTTTGTACCAAAATGACGTTGAGACACAACATGCAAATACCTAATCTCTTCTCAGAGGGAGGATCAAGTTCCAATAAATCAGATATTTTGAAGAAACAGAGCAACATAGTTATTAGAGTCATTAACATTCATCTGGGTATAACAGGTGGTTTAACTGTAAGAACCCTGGGAGAAATTGACCGAAACATAGAGGGTCAGACTATGAGCCAGAGCTAGGCTTGGTTTGGAAAGTACTCTGGTTTTATAAAATCAATAACATACGTTCTCAGCCTGCAGAATTTACAAAATTCCCAGATAATACCACTTAACCCAGTTGAATACCTTTTTTGTTTCAAGCAAGATTTCTCCCAAAGACATGTAACTCAACTGAATTAAATGGGATAATCAGATAATCTTCCCAAAGCTTTTTGCTTGTCATTCCTTAGAGCACAGACCATATTTTAGTAATTTATTCATTTCAGGTACTTAGAATAGTGCCACCTGGCATGGAGGAATTGCTTGATAATTCTTTGTGAAATCAATACATGTTTTATTCTTTCAAGAATCAGAATTATTGGACAATTGATGGTTGGAAATAGTGAATTTTTAAAAAGACACTATGACAACTATCTTTATCATTTTTAATTAACCTTTGGCCAAATTTTTTTCACTACAGAGTCACATGTACATCTTAATTAAGGGACATAAAATACTGTTAATGTCTATTATCTTTCCTTTAGGCATTTACAATTCTTACGGGTTCTTTTTAGGTGGCACCTTTTATTCGCTGGAAAAGATATATTTTGATAATTTTAAAGAAAATTACTAGGTTGGCTCTAAACCTTAGGCTTGATCCTAAAACACTGGAAATGAGCTGGCAAGAGGTGAGGTTAATCAACCAAAATTTCTTTTAAAAATTTTATTGCAGTCAGGAGGGACAGGGGACGACTCAGAGGAAAGATGAGCAAAGATAATAGAAAAGCAGATGAGCCACAAAAATGTAAAAATATTAATACATTAAATATCTTATCACTTCACTGAAACAAATCCAGTCGTGACAAGGATGGAATGATAACAAACCTGACCTTAACGTTTGCACTGTACAGAGGGGTCTCTTGTCTCTGTTCCTCCTGCCGCATTTCGCCAGGGTCTCCTCTTGCCTTCCGCCTCACATCCAGTGTATTAGGGACTTGGAGCACACGTCACCAGATCCTTCTGGAAACTTTTTTTTTTTTTTTTTTTTACTCAAAGCAAATATAGGACCTTTACTTCAGTAGTTGGACTATACCTTCATTAGAGTCCCTTGCTTCAGTTTAAGAACAACCTCTCTGAACAAAATAGGTCTTATTTCTTTTATCTTGTACCACTGAAACTGGTCCCTTTTTTTTTTTTTTTTTAATTTTGAGACTTGCTCCTAATTTAATTCCCTACATGATTACATATATGTGGCTCTGTCCTCAAGAAATACAAAATTGAACAAGAGTTACTGAGCACCATTAGGAAATTGAAAATCTGATAAAGAACCATACACACACACACACACACATATACATGTATGTATATATACACGCACATATATATATAGAAGGTGGATATATTCATATATATCATATATATTTTAGTACAAATATGGGTATATTCATATGGCTAAGAAGATATAACAAGTCCCGTGTTAGATGCACAAACAATGACTTGGTTCTCTGTGCCATTCAGGTGGTAAGTCCAGTATGTCACAGATCCAAAAGTTGAAAATATAGCTACTAATCTAGTATTTAATTCTGAAATGGGTTGAGAGCATCCTTTATTTATCATGTTTTTGATTTTACACATCATGGTGGGTAACACATTTTTAAGGATATTGAGAAAGGACTAAAGAGGGAGAATAGTACAGAAATACCATAAGTCAATGGTGCATCTTAGACCTTTTAAGCTATATAATTGAGGCGAGAATGGGTTTTATGTTTTAAATCTGTTTTATGGTGTGTGTGTGTGTATGTGTAGCTGTATTTATGCAAAACTCCTATCTTGGGATGCTTAGTTTTTTCTAAGTTACTCATATAATTTTGGGAATCAGATCAAGCTGAAAAGCAAAAGAACCAGCTGAAAACTTCTTTCCCCTTTTGTGGATACTGGTATAATAATATTATCCTTTGACATGAAATTCATTAAAGGTTTAACAATTTTTACAATTCAGTGGTAAAGGCATCATGTTGGGAAAAGGTCAAAGTTCTTAGTCTTGTCAAAGCAATGAGACTGACAGACAGCATTCTTTCCTTTAAGTCTCTCATAACATATGCATCTCTTATATCACTGCCAAGCTTAGGTGGATGTTTTCTCAGGTGAACTTGAACTTCCTGACATTTTACACCCCCAGCCTAGTGTGAACTTTCAGAGTAAATTTCCATATGTTTACCAAAATATTCCCTACAATCAAAATAGAAAACTGTGCGCACAGGTTATTTTACTCATTGTGCTTACTCACCAGTTATCTAGAAGACTTCAAACTGTTACATTATTTATAAATATATGTTGGGTTTTTTTTTTTTTTAATAGTTCTAGGATCTGTTCTTTCTTTACTTGCAGTTCATATTTATATAATCAACCTGTTTTTTATCACAAATTTAATATTTTTTTAAATGGAATTGAGAGCCAGGACTTTAGATATAAGAAAGAAAGAAGTGGGGTGCCTGGGTGGCTCAGTGGGTTAAGCCTCTGCCTTCGGCTCAGGTCATGATCCCAGGGTCCTGGGATCGAGCCCCACATCGGGCTCTCTGCTCCGCGGAGAGTCTGCTTCCTCCTCTCTCTCGCCTGCCTCTCTGCCTACTTGCGATCTGTCAAATAAATAAATAAAATCTTTTAGAAAAAGAAAGAAAGAAGTGTCTATGCTCTCCTTCCTTCTCTTAATAATCTGCAAAAGAGTCTGTAGTTAGGATCCTGGGAGAGTATCTTGGTTTCAACTATAGAAAGATTTGATGTTTAAGTTCCTGTTGTCCTTATTGCCTTATCTAGGCTTTCACCTGTCACAGTAAATGGGCCCCACTTCCACCCATTCATGATTCACAAGTGGATCTGACTTATTTCTTCAAAGAGTCTCGTCAGTAAACAATTATTTTTTCCCTCGGCAAGGAAGAACCAACCCTGTCTTCTTATTCAGCCCAGAAGCTTTCACTCTTCCATCCAGTAAAAACACTTTCATGGACAAGTTTTGTCTTGAATATCAAGCTCCTTCTGTCCCAGAGACCACGAAATAGTTACACCAGCCTTCTGGGCCTGGACTTCTAAAGTAGAGTAACTTACTCGCACATTCACTGCCTTGTTATGTTCTCTTTCAACTCCTGCTCACAACTCTCATAGAGAAGGAACAGCAATTTCAAAATCCCTAGTGCTAGAAAAAACTTGATGGACTCTTGCCGGACTGATTCTTGGATTGGGAAGTGATATAATACCAGGTTTAAGGAAGTCATTTTTTTTTTTTAAGATTTTATTTATTTATTTGACAGAGAGAAATCACAAGTAGATGGAGAGGCAGGCAGAGAGAGAGAGAGAGAGGGAAGCAGGCTCTCTGCTGAGCAGAGAGCCCGATGCGGGACTCGATCCCAGGACTCTGAGATCATGACCTGAGCCGAAGGCAGCGGTTTAACCCACTGAGCCACCCAGGCACCCCTAAGGAAGTCATTTTTGGAGCAGACAAAGCTAGCCTTCAAAGAGGGAAAGAAGACTCAACTTGATAAAAAGAGATGGTACTGTGATTTCCTAGGTGTCTGACAGATTTTATACTTCCCAACTCTAGTGCCTCATGTGGCTCAGTTTTATTTTATTTTTTATTTTTATTTTATTTCCTTTGGATTGAGTGAGACACCTTGTTGGTATACCCTCTTCTCTGAGGAGGAGCCCTATAAGCACCATACAGTCTTTGTGTTCCAGGAACATTCTGTTCCTTTTGTGGGGAGAGAAGACAGAAGCCATAATGATGTGTTCAGGGAACCCAAGCATAGTCTAGTCCTTAATCTTAAGAAAAAAATCTCTGCTCCCTTACCTCCTCTGTCTTCACTCTCTCCTCGTTGGCAGCAACCTGCCCTTTCCTTCCTATTCTAGGTCACCTTAGCCTAAGAATTTAGGCTCGCTAAACAAACAGAAGAAACTGGGAAGAGAACTGATGCAGACTCTGTCTGCTTTGACCTTGCCACTCAACCATCCCAAGGCACAGGAAGGCAAAAGTCCAACTGTCTTCTTTTAGAATTGGCAAGGGACAAATGCAAAGAAGAAGTGATGTGAATTAATATAGGAGTAGATTGTATCACCTTGATAGTTTGAGTATATGTTTGTGACTTGCAAATAAAAAATTATTGACTAAGGAAAAGATTATTGAAAATAACAAATGGCTCTTATCACCACATCATTACCAGAGCCAAGTCTGATGAATAAGGTGGTGTTCAAGATGGGTAATTCGGTTTGGGATCCAAAATGAGCTGTAACTATAGAGTAATTAAATTGACATTATTAATGACTTGCAAGCTGCCTCTTAAATCAATTCCAAACCATGGAAGAAAACTATGTAGTTACCCAAAACTACTATGATCGACAGCTTTTATTTGCATTTAAATTGCTAGTGATAGATTTCTTTACTTTTCAATAATATCAATGTGTCACAATTCATTTTTCAGCCAATATTTTGTGAATCCCAATGTGCCAGGAACTGTTCTAGGCTCTAGGGATACTTTGGTGACTAGAACAAATAAATTAAAAGCCATGCTTATCTGCATGCAACTTTGGTTCTCATCAGTGGAACGCACAGTAAGTAAAATAAGTCAGTTATATATCATGTTACTTGGTGATAAACGTTGTAGAGAAAAACAATTCAGATGGGGTTGTTGGAGTTCTCAGTATGGTGGTCAGAGGATGTCTCACCAAGGGGACATGTTAGCAAAGACTTAAAAGAGGTAAGGATACAAACCATGAAAGAAGAGGGTTTTAGGAAGATATCAGGAAGAGTAAACACAAGGTGTATTCAGGATCCAAAAAAAAGGCCAAGTGGCTGGTGTCAAGAGAGCAAGACACAGAATAGCAGTGAAGGAAGGTAGAAAACTAAAAAGTAAGGCGGTAAGGATTGGGGCTTTCGCTCTGGTGAGACAGGAAGCATTTGTAGGGTTAGGCATGATCTCATTTGTATTTTCAGGGCACCCTTATGACTGCTGTGTAGAAAGCAGACTAAAGGATGTGAGAAGCAGAAATCAGGGAGACCACCGGGAAGTGTGATGCAATGAACTGGAAAAGTGCATCATACCAACACGTTAGCAAGGAGACCAATGGAAACTGGCCAAATTCAGGATGAAATTAAGAGACAGAACCCAGTAGGATTTGCTGTCACAGTGGGTGTGAAACAGAAGAGAAGGAGAGAAGCCACAGATGAACAATGGAAAGGATCATTAGGCCACTTAGAGCTGGGTACAAGTACAGCTCAAACATGTTTGGAGCAAGAAGTTGGAATTTCCATTCTGGATGTATTGTGTTTTCTTGCTTATTAGACAGCCGAGTAGTACTAACCTACAGATAAGCGCTCAGATACAGGCTGGACATCAGATGTTGGGAGCCTTGATTCTAGGGTGTGTTAAGATTTTAACTTTGATTTAAGGCTCCAGATATTATGTGCTACTTTATAGAATTTTGTCTGGTAGCAATACACATAATTTCTGTCCAATTAAAAACGATGGTTTTTTGGTTTTGTTTCTATCCTGTAAAACATTAGTCTACAGTCCTGAAACCTTGGATTAGCAGGGCAGTTCTGACTCTACTTGAGTTACTTCAGACTTCACAGGCTAAGGGCTCAGTCATTCACAAGACTCCCCTCACTTCAGACACCTGCTACGAGGCCCAGGATTCCTATAGTCACAACCAAGTGGCTACTAACTGGGAGGTTCCCACTATGTCCTCATGTATGGCAATTTGCCAGAGCAATTCACAAAATGTAGGGTAGCATTCTATTTACATTTATAGTTTTATTATGAAGAATATAAACCAGGCTAGCCAGATGCAGAGATGCATAAGGTGTCCTAAATGCAAAGCTCCTCTATCCTGCTGTCAGATCCATGTACATCACCAACCAGCAAAGCTTCCCCAAGTTTGGGTTTTCAGAGTTTTTATTACACATATGTGATTAATCAAATCTTTGGTCATAAACTCTGTCTTCAGCTGCCTCCCTTGCTCCAGAGGTCAGACTGTTATCATCCAGCTCAAACCCCAGCATTCAGGAATGACCAGCCTCCCACCTGGAGTCACTTCATTAGCATAAACTCAGGTGTGGTTCCAGGGGCTCACCATCAATAACAAAGGGCTCTCCTGTAACTCAGAAGATTCCAAGGGTTAAAAGCTTTTTCTCTGGACCCAGAACTGAAGACCAGATGAATTCTTCATTATACAGCACATTCCTTTCCTAAATTGCCAGTAGTTTCTCAAATGTTCTTTGAACTAGTTTTACTATCTTACTGGCTCCTTCATGAATTAATGAGTAGAATAAAGCATTAGACATATGTGTTATATATTTGCTTGGAAGTCATGATTTTCCATTTTTGAAAATTAAACATTAATAATGGTATTAAATGAGATAACCAACAAGTAAATCCAGAAAGAAGGTCCGTGAAAGAACCCCCACTAAGTACTCCCCCACTAAGCTAGAAAGCAACCCGTAAAGGGATCACAAAAATACCTAGAGACACAAGAAGCAATCCAGGAGAGTGTGTTTGTTCTCCTAGAGCCCCAGCAAAGATTCTAGTTCAAGGCGCAGAATGTCAACTATGTCAAAGTTACAAATAAATCTATTTAAATAAACAGAAACTTCAGGGTGCCGGGCTGGCTCAGTGGGAAGAATATGTGACTCTTGACCTTGGGGTCATGAGTTTGAACCCCATGTTGGGTGTAGAGATTACTTAAATAAATAAAACCTGAAAAAAAGAAAAAAGACAAACTTCATCACTGGATTTAACAACTTAGTGGTCACTGGTGGCCTTGACATGAGCACTTTTGAAAATGGTGAGATAAAAGTGTTTAGAATGAGTTTAAGAGAATGACGGAACAATGGAATATTCGACCATAAAAAGGAATGAAGTACTGATCCATGCTACAAAATAGATAAGCCTGGAAAACCTTATGCTGCGTGTGAGAAGTCAGACATTTTTTTAAAAATCACATTTTATGTGATTCCCTTTATGTGAAATAACCAGACTAGGTAAATGCATGGAATCAGAAATGAACACCAGGGGCTAGGAGAATGGGAGAAATGGGGACCGGCTTCCTCATGGGTGCAGGGTTTCCTTTGGGACTGAGGAGAGGTTTCTGAAACTAGGTAGAGGTGGTAGCTGCACAAATTCTGAGTGTACCCAACACCACTGAATTGTTCACCTTAGAGTGGTTCGTTTTGTTATGTGGATTTTGCTTTAATGATAAAGAGAGGGAGAAAATTGGTGATGAAAAGTTTCAGAGAGTGAGTATAGATGCGTCTCCTATTAGGTATTTTCTGGGAAGGAAAACGAAAAAATAGAACTGTAGCTAGAGGAGGCTGTGTGACCAAATGAAGCTTTTGCTTACTTTATATAATATGGATAGATCGATAGATTTTGTGTATATGTTTCTTATATTTATATTATAAATATAGCATATTTATATTTTACATATATATATGTGTGTGTGTGTGTTTTAATGGATTTAAGTAGGAATATATTTGTAAGCTGATGGAAATGGCCCCATAGAGGGGGGAAAATGGACAGTGCCGAAGAGAGAGTGGACATAAAAAAGCTATTTCCTCTTCATACATTTTTTTTGCTTTCGTCAAAATGCAAAGAAAAGAGAAACAAAAAACTGGCTTTCCCAATCCACTGACATCCTTCTAACCCAGAAACTCCTGGTGTCTAACACCAGCTCGGCTGCTATCTTGTTCTGTCTTCGTGAAATCTCCTAAATCCTCGCAACTTAAATTTTCCCATCCGTACAATGAAAGAACTGAACCAGATTATCCCAGAGCATCCTCTCCGTCCCAGAGTCCTCTGATTCTCTGATACTCGTGGATTTGTTTTATTGGGAGCCCTAAGAATATCTTTACGACGTCTGTACTCTCTGCACATTCGTATCATTGGATGTCCTCAGACTTCCTTTAAAAAAAAAAAAAAATTCAAAGCTGCACTGATTTATAGCAGATTACATGAGGGGAACACACAAGATGAGCAAAGAACGTAAGATGAGCGGATTGCAATCAGAGACATCTGGGTGGATTTAACACCACAGCTTTCAGACATCTGGGTGACGTTAGGACTCCAGTTCTGGAAATCATACATTCCGAAGCCTGACAGCACTTTGGATGAGCGACTTGTATCCTTAAGCTGCAGATACCTCATTTTGGCAAGAAGACTTGATAAGCGGAGGAAAGTGCACAAAGGAAATAAACATCAGGACGTTTCTAGCGATGATGCACTATCTAAAGACAAAAAGGCTGAAATCTAAATATAAATAATGTGTTTTTAAGTACCGACCACAGGTATTTGATAACGCCCTAACACCTCAAATTCAATGTGCCCCGGGGGCACCTGGGTGGCTCCAGTGGGTTAAAGCCTCTGCCTTCAGCTCAGGTCATGATCCCGGGATCCTGGGATCGAGTCCCGCATCGGGCTCTCTGCTCAGCAGGGAGCCTGCTTCCTCCTCTCTCTCTGTCTGCCTCTCTGCCTACTTGTGATCTCTGTCTGTCAAATAAATAAATAAAATCAAAAAAAAAAAAAAAAATTCAATGTGCCCGAACCCGAGATACGGCATTTCTCGCAGTCCTGTCCCGTGGATTGACCAGCGGACACTGTTGCTTACGCCAGCAGCCGGGTTCACATGTGAGGTGTCCGTTTTGACCCTCTTCCTCTTTGGGCCCCTTTCGTATATCTGGTCATTTGCCGAGGCCCGTAGGCGTTTAAGTCGTCTTGTTCCACGGTTTTGCCACCATTCCCCTCATTTTTCTCTGAGATTATTACGGACTGCGGGTAACTGGGGGGGGACGGGGGGGGGGGGCTAGACTCCACAAGGCTTGCCCAGCATCTCCATGTGCTTCCCCATGTTCCAGTGCATGCCACAGAGGCAGTTAGTCCTTTCAGGAGGCAAGACTAACCTTTGCTAGACTAATGGAGCTCACTAAACCCCAGTATGTGCTCCCAGCGGATGAATGGACTACCAGCGCACAGGCCTAGACGACAAGTCTCTCAGCGTGGTCCTATCCTTCCTTCTAGTACTGGGGAGCTCCCTAACCCCCTGCCAGGGAGACTTCTCCTATCTCAGCGTATTTGATGATAGTAGTTCTGTCAGACGCCTTTCTTTTTCATACGTCGGTGACTTTATTTATGGAGGCAGAAATGCCAAGAGAGTCTCTGCTCAGTTTTGAAGTCGGAAGACGGCCACAAAGTGTGGGGACCTGGAATGGGAAGGTCTGGCAGGTCCTTGCCGTGTGTCCTTAGCACACAGGCCTGACACGACATCACTCTCTCCCTCCAGAGTCCCCACTGCTCGCGTAGTAAATGAAACTGAAGAGCCAGACTCCCTTTTGGCAAGTGATGTTCTTGGAGCATTTTGGCTTTTTAAAAGGCATTTGAGAAGGTAGTAAAGGCAGTGTCCATGTTGTCACACAGAGAGAAATCATCTCTATTCTCTGGACGATGATATGATTTATTGGGTTTCTGGACTCTGTCCTTGAAAGAAAGGAGATGGCGGGCTTCTAGAAGATCACATTGGTATATATAAATTGTGTTTCACTGTTTAGTGTTGCTTCGCAAATTAGCTAGAAAAATGGCCTATTCTGAGTGAAATGCTGCGATTTGATAAATACTAATTGTTAGAAGCATTCTAAAAAACTGTAGGTCTCAAGAAAAAGAAACAAAACAACGGTAGGTCTCTGTAGTCAGACGGGCTGGAAAGTCCTGAATTGTCCAAATGTCGATAAAACACATCCAAGGGTGGGGACAGTGAGACCTATACACAAGACCAGAAAAACAAAACGTATCATTCATAAAATACCATCATGTTAAGCATTTTTACACTCTTGGTTGAGTAGCTGTTAAAATCTTAACAAAAGAGCCTAGATCCAAAACTACAAAAGTCCCTGGTATTTAGCAACTGACTATAGTCCTATTGGCCTAGTACTAGCAATTCAAAACAATTGAGCTAATCCAAGCTTAAAGAAAATAATTTGGGGGGGAAAAAAAAAAAGCGAAGTCTAAGTTATGTTCCAGACTCCTCCTACCAACATAATACTTATTAAATGAGAGTTTTACAATATATTTGATACTTAAGCTCCTCCAATATATTTGATCCTTTATAATATATTAAGATCCTTAAGTTTTACGATATATCTAGTCCTTAGCTCCATGGGCTAAGACATCATCAGCCTCACTTGATAAATGAAGCAGAAAGCAGGAGGAGGAACTGGTGTCCCTCTGAAGGGGACAAGCCATGAGCCCAGAGCTGGGAATGTGGACACGGGCCCTCCTGCTCCATTCCCAGGTATGAATGATTGGATTTGCTTATCTAGGAGGATTAAATTAATCAAATAATTTCTTTCTTATCACTACTCTCCTTTTGAGAGCCAAGAAGACAAAATTTGAGAGAGATGTTTTTCAAGAGATTTTTATTTTCAGTGTAATCTGGTAAATGATAAAACATCTGCAAGAATTACTGACCGTGTCAAGGCTGCTGACGGCTAACATGACAAGGCAGCATCATTCAGGATCATTTGCTGGTGGGCTTTTTTTTTTTTTTTTTTCCCTTAGCTCGAAATTGCGGTGATAAGATGGATAAGGTCATTTAAAGATGGTGACATGTGGTATCCGTTAACAAATGCTGGGTCGTATTTAAAACATGCTGAGAGCAGCACAGAGGCAGGGACAAAATGTTCTCCGTGTTTTCAACCTAATATCTCTTCCACTGTATAGATTTCCATCAACTGGTTCTATTAGGTAAATTACATCTGACCTTTATATCCCAGTAAAGGTAAATGTAATTTAAGAGTTTATGAGCATGGGAGTAGGGAAAATGGAAAGAGTCCACTGAGCAAAGGAGAAATTTCGAAATAATGATGCAGAAGACTCCAAATAGATACCCACTGGGTGTACTTCTGGTCGTTTCTTGGGGCAGCCCAAGAGAGTAATCGTTGCTGAGAGCAATAGTTGCTATGCTTGGTTTTGGAGTGGTTTTTTTGTGTGTGTGGTTTTTGTGTTATTGTGGGGGTTTTTGTTTTTGTTTTCCACCCTTCAGCCTGAATCTCTGAGCTGGTTCCTAATGCCTTCCTCTGACCCGAGTTGTCCTTAGTGAATCATCCACTTTCCAATCAATATGTATTGATAACAGCATACATTGATTACGCGGCACTGTCATTGCTGGCACAGGTTTCAGGAGGGATATTTCCTGTGTTGTTGTTTCCAAGGCCTTGGAAATACTCATCAGCGTCATCACAGTGTTTCTACTTTTGAGAATTTACCCAACAGGGATGCCTTGGTGGCTCAGTCGTTAAGCATTTGTCTTTGGCTCAGGCGCTGGAATGCAGCCCCGCATCAGGCTTCCTGCTCAGCGGGAGGCCTGCTTCTCCCTCTCCTCCTGCTTGTGTTCCCTCTCTCACTGTATCTCTCTCTGTCAAATAAATAAATAAAATCTTTAAAAAAAAAAAAAAAAGAATCTACTCAACAGAAATAAGAGATATACACCATGATTGCTATGAAGCACCTCTTATAATAACAATTGGAAACAGTTAATGTCCCATAACAGGAGAATAGATAAATGATGATCGACCTTTATAATGAAATAAAATATGCCATTATAGTCACGTTTTCCAGAGGGCTCCCACTTTAAAGAAGATATATATCTGGACTGAGAGAGAAAAAAAGAGTGCAAGATACTCTCTAGAAAGTTAGCCATCCAGCTGACTGATGGGACTATGGGTGGTTTTCTAAACATTGCAAAGTAAATATATATTATTACTGTACTGCCTATAAAAGCAGCATTTTAAAAATCATCTTTAGAGAATAAAAGTTAGTGTTTGATTTATTTATGTTTATTATATATGTGCTTTAATATGAAAAGAACAAGGAATGAAAAGAAACAAAATGTGAACGATGTCGGGATTAATTATTGGTAATATTTATTATTTCATATTTTTTATTTTCAAAAATTCTTAGAAGTAATTTTAGTCAAACTAATATGTACATAGAGAAAAAAATAATCAACTAGTACAAAAACTTCTTTTAACCATTTCTATGTTTTGTACTGTTTTTAAAAGATTTTATTTATTTGTCAGACAGAGAGAGAGCAAAAGCAGGGAACCCAATGTAGGACTCAATCCCAGGACTCTGGAGGGGAGTTGGAGAGGGAGAAGCAGACTCCCCACTGAGCAGGGAGCCTCATGTGGGAGTTGGTTCCACGACCCTGGGATCATGACCTGAGCTGAAGGCAGATGCTTAACTGACTGATCCACACAGGCACCCTATTTTATGCTTATGATACTTATTCCATACCCTTTAAATAACAGGCTCATATCTCTTATGGCAGCCAGCTCCCAGGGTGGCCCCCAGTCATCCCCACTTCCTGATATTCATGTGCTGATGAAGTCCACGTCTAGAAAGAATAAACTATGTGACCAGTGGCATATTGCAAAAGTGACAGCATGTGATTTTGATAATACAGCCGACCCTTGAACAGTGTGGAGGTTAGAGGCACTGACTCCCTGTATAGTAGAAAATCCACATATAATTGTTGACTCCCCCAAAACTTACTACTAATAGCCTACTGTAGACCAGAAGCCTTAGAGATAACATAAACAGTCAATTAAATCATATTCAGCATGTTATATGTATTCTACACTGTGTTTTTACAATGAAGTAAGTGAGAGAAAAGAAACGGTTATTAAGAAAATCATATGGAAGAGCCAATACATTCATAGTCATGTACAGTGTTGTTTTTTTTTTTTTTAAATCTGCATAGAAGTAGACTCGCACAATTCAAACCCATGTTGTTTCAGTGTCCCCTTTTATTGGTTTCTTGGATCACTCGGTCAGGAGGAAGCAGCTGTTGTGTCATAAGGACACTGAAGCAATCCTGTGGAGAGAAGCTGAGGCCTCCTTCCTTCTTGGGAGTGAATTTTACAGCCCAGTCAGGTCTTAGAATGACAGCAACCTCATGAGAAACGAAGCAGAGCGGTCCAGCCAAGCCGTTCAAACTCCTGACGCACAGAGATACTAAATGTTTATTGTTTTAAGCTGCTGAGTTATGGGGTAATACCTTAGGCAGTCGTTAATAGCAAACACAATTCTATTTCCCAATGTATCAAATGGGAACATTTGCTATGAATGCTCTACCACAACACATGAGAATTTGCTCACTTTCACATCCCCATCTGCAATCCCCTCCTCTTCTTCCCAATTTTTGGTAATTGTATCTTTTGGTGGGTGAGGGGATTCTTTCTGTCCCTTATAGCGGGGAATATAAAAGATATGCCTAAAAATTGATATCGCTTCCCATGAAACTGCAATGGCACCTCTTAATGTCAATATATAAGGTGCAAGTTCTGTGACTCTCTCGTCCTAACTTGCATGACCATCTGCTGTCCTTTATCAGCTATAACTTTGCCTTAAGGTTAAGTAATACCTGATCACGTTTAGGCTCTGTTCCACATTGCAGGTAGTTCCTTGATGCTCTATTAATAGCTTGATACTGATATTGGAAAATATGGTTAGTATCATGACAGTGTAAAAGTATTTTGCTCCAGAAAAGCCATGCCCTATGGAAGGATTTTGTTTCCACTTCTCTGGATATAACGTGATGAATTCTAGGGGACCTCCAGGAACCTGTTTCTGTGATAAGATCAAATGGATCCTTCTTTTAGGTTTCATTAATATCTCAAAATGGAGCCGCATCTCCATTTGCATGGCATTTGGCCATGTCTTTCCTTGACACCTTTTTCCCTACATTAGTATTGCCATATATCTTTCTCAGTTTTTTTCGGTAAGATCTTTGCTATTTGCAACAATTGAGTGAATCCATTTCCTTCTTTCTGATGTCAGTCTTCGTGTCAATGTGGTTCTAGTTAGGATTTTCTGTTTTCCATGCTCCCCAGCTAACATTCTGGTATTTCTTTCCCTCTGTGCTTAGGTTAATTCCACCATGTCTTTTATTTAATGCCTTTCTATTTCTTGGTTTCTTTCTGTCACTCTTTTCTCTAGAGCCTACTGTCAAGTGTAGTTTTCAGGTTGGCTTTGTGACCTTGAGGAAGCTTTCTGTGACCTTGCCTAAAATGTTTTCATTTATACCTCCTACTAAATCAAAATGTTAGCTAGATATATAGTATAGAATGAACTATGCTCATTCTTATTAAAGAGAACTTTGATACCAATATGTGTAGCATCAAACTTCACAAGACATTTTTCTTCTTTGGAAGCTTTTAGAGTCTTGTCACTGAGTTGGTTTACTGAAATTTCATGACATAATGTCTAGATCATTTGGCCACACTGGAAACCATTTGTAATGAAGACTCTCATCTTTTTGAAACTATAATAAACTTTCTTCAATCATGTTTTGACAATTTTCTCTTGGCCTTTTTCCCTTATCCTCCAATAAACAAATATTGAACCTAAATTTATTTTCAAAGTCTCACCTTTTGTTTCATGTTTTCTTTCTCTTTGAATTTTGCCATATGTTCTCTTTCCTCAACTCATTTTTAAATAAATCATTTGTAGTGTTCTCAACTTGAATCTGCTATTGTGCATCACTGTATGTAGTGAGATGCGATGATGACAAGGTAATTAGCTCACAGCACAAGGAACAGCTTCAAACTGAAAATCAGAAATCAGTATTAACTGACCATTCTCTACTACAGTAAATCTCTGTCTTGGGGCCTCAGGTCACTTGACTTTCTCAAGTGCAATTAGACAGGACAGAGATGTGGTAGGTCACATACTGAGAACATGTGTAGGCAAATCCTAGGCTTCCATAGGTGAAAAAGAGACTAGAGCCGAAAATACACACTAGGAAAACTTTTTCCCAATCTTCTCTTCCCTGAATCTAGTCTTCTCATTCTTCTCTTACTCTCTGGAACTGACAGAAGAAAACTAAAATTTTCCCCTTACCTAAATATTCAGAGCTGTTTAAATCCCCTTGTTCCAAACTTCTCACTCAGGAACATTCTCTAAGCTTTGCTTTTTATAACCTAAACATAAATCTCTAATTTATTAACCATTCAACAAACCTTAACACCCAAGTGCTCAGTGTGCACAAATGTTCCTGTTCTGGAAGACAGAGATTTCCAGGGGGAAAAAAAAAAAAAAGAAAGGCAAAAATGTCTATCTTCACGGGGCTTGCTGTTGAGTGGGAGAAACAAAGAATATGTAAAATAAGTAAATAGGTACAATATTTTGGAAGAAAATTAAGCAGGGAAGAGAGAGGAAAATGGGGTTTGCGAGTTATTTTTAAATTCCAGTATAATTAATGTACAGTGATATATTAGTTTCAGGATAGTAATTCAACAATTCTATACATGAACCAGTGCTGATCACAATGTGTATATTCTTTTTTTTTTTTTTAAGATTTTATTTATTTATTTGACAGAGAGAAATCACAAGTAGATGGAGAGGCAGGCAGAGAGAGAGAGAGGAAAGCAGGCTCCCTGCTGAGCAGAGAGCCCGATGCGGGGCTCGATCCCAGGACCCTGAGATCATGACCCAAGCCGAAGGCAGCGGCTTAACCCACTGAGCCACCCAGGCGCCCACACAATGTGTATATTCTTAAGCCCCTCCATTTCTTTCACCAGTCCCGCTACCAGCCTCCCCTCTGCCATCATTAGTTGGTTCTATAATTTAAAGTCTACTAAAAAAGAAAAAAAACAAATGAAAGTTTTTGGTCTCTTTTTTCTTTGTTCATTGTTTTCCTTTCCCATATTCCACATCTAAGTGAAATCATATGGTATTTGTCTTTCTCTGACTTGTTTCCCTTAGCATTACACCCTCTAGATCCATCCGTGTTGCAGATGGCAAGATTCTGTTCTCTATGGCTGAGTAATACTCTATTGTGATTATGTATATAACTTTCCTTTACCCATTCATGTATCAGCGGATAGGGTTTGCTTCCATAAGTCGACTTGCAAATAATGCTGCAATAAACATAGGGGGTGCATATATGCCTTGGCATCAGTGCTTTTGAACTCTTTGGGTAAATACCCAGTAGTGGAATTACTGGGCTATACAGTAATTCTATTTGTAATGTTTTGAGAAATTTCCATACCATTTGCCACAGTGGCTGCACTAGTTTATCCTCCCACCAACAGTGAACAGGGGTTCCTTTTTCTCCACATCCTCGCCCACACTTGTTTAAGTTTTCTGTTTTAGCCATTCTGACAGGTTTGTGGTGATGTCTCATTATGGTTTTGATTTGCATTTCCCTGATGATGAGTGATGTTGAGCATCTTTTCATGGGGCTGTTGGCCATCTGTCTTCTTTGAGAAATGTCTATTCATGTCTGCTGCCCATTTTTAATTGGATGATTTGGTTTTGGGTGTTGAGTTGTATAAGTTCTTTATATATTTTGGATGCTAACCTCTTATCAGATCTACCATTTGCAAATATCTTCTCCCATTCAGTAGGTTCTTTTAGGTTCGTTGATTGTTTTCTGTGCAGAAGCTTTTTATTCTGATGTAGTTTATTTTTGCTTTTATTTTCCTTGCCTCAGGAGACATAGCTAGAAAAATGTTGCAATGGCTGATGTCAGAGAGATTAGTGCCTGTGATCTCTTCTAGGATCCTTATGGTTTCAGATCTCTCATTCTGGTCGTTAATCCATGTTGAGTTTTTTGGGGTGTATGTTTGGTATAGGAAAGTAGTCTAGTTTCATTTTTTTGCATGTTACTGACCAGTTTTCCTACTGCCATTTGTTGAAGAGACTATCTTTTTCCATTGCATATTCTTTCCTCCTTTGTCATAGATTAATTGATTATATAATCGTGGGTTTATCTCTAGCTTTTCCATTCTGTTCTCTTGATCTTTGTGTCTGTTTTTGTACCAGTATCATACTTTTTTGATTACTACAGGTTTGTAATATATCTTGAAATCCAGGATTGTGATACCTCTAGTTTTGTTCTTCTTTTTCAAGATTGCCTTGGCTATTTGCAGTCTTTTGTGGTTCCATACAAATTTTAGGATTTTTTTTTCCTCATTCTGTGAAAAATGCTGTTGGTATATTGATAGGCATTGCCTTAAACCTATAGATTGCTTTGGGTAGAATAGACATCTAAACAATGTATTTCTCCTCATTCATGAACATGGAATATCTTTCCAACAATTATCTTTGTGTCATTTTCAATTTCTTTTTCTAATATTTTATAATTTTCAAAGTACAGGTCTTTCATTCCCTTGGTTAAGTTTATTTCTAGGTATTGTATTATTTTGATGTAATTATAAATGAACTTGTTTTCTTAATTTTCCTTGCTGCTCCTTCTTTATTAATGTGTAGAAATGCAACACATTTCTGTATATTAAATTTGTACCCTGTAACCTTGCTGAAGTCATTTATTAGTTTTAGTAGTTTTTGGTGGAATTTTTAAGGTTTTACATATACATATGGTGTCATCTGCAAATAGTGAAAGTTATTACCAATAACTTACCAATCTGGATGCCTTTATTACTTTGTTTTGTCTGACTGCTGTAGCCAGGACTTCTACTACTATATTGAATGGGTTTGAAATTTTTAATAAAGGGATCAAAGAAAATCTCAATGAGAAAGAGACTGTATAGCAAAAGACCCTAAAATATCAAACCAGAAATTTACACTTTACATTTTTGGCTTCTAATCATCCACCCAGATCACTTTGGACCAATTTAAACAAGTCTTTGTAGCAAGAGTCAGAGGTATATAATGATCAAATGTTCTTATGGCAATAATCAGAATTAGAAGATAGCTGAGCCATCCCAGGCCCTTGGGGATATCAAGTCAAGTACAATTTTTTGTAAAAAGTGCAGGAACCTTTAATGTTTTGATGACCACATGTACTTTTCTGAGAATCTTCTGTCCCCTCCTTCTAGAGCTTTTATTGAATCATAGCAACTAGACTCTTTAGTTTCCTACAAGGAATGCTAACATCAACTCGATTTTCACACGAGTGAAAAACAAAGACACCTATACTTTCTTCCACATATAGTCCTAGAAAAGAACCATGTAGGTGAATATAAACTAAACACAAGTCAAAGTGAGAGGATTCCTTTTTCTATGTACCTTTTCATTCCATATCTGTGAATAGTGAACCACAAGGTAAACTGTGGACTGTGGGTGATTATGATGTGTCAATGTCGATTCATCATCTGTAACAAATGTATCCTTCCGATGGAGGATGTTGATAATGGGAGAGGCTGAGCAGGCAGTATTATATGGAAAATAGCTGCACTCCTTTCCTCTCTCTTTTGCTGCGAACCTGATGCTGCTCTAAAACAATAAAATCTTGACTTAAAAAATAAATAAATAAGTGAAATGGAGGGGAAAAGATCCAGTCAATCAGTCCTCTGATTGGATCCTCGCTAAAATCTGATCTGTGGGGAACCGTCCTTTTTTAAGACTGTTGAATTGAAGAAGTTCTGCATGAAAACCGTTTTCCACTATAGGAGTCTGAGAATAAAGCCGTATTCACCTGCTCTGCCAGGATGCGGGATCTATCTTGATGATGGCACTCTCCGCTTTTGGTAGAAATCGCATGTCTCCTTGCCTACTTTCCTAACAAGGCTGTGAGATCCTCTCAGTCAATGACCACATCTCAGCCTTTGCACAGTACCCAACAGCGAATCGGTCCTTAACAAATGTTGACCACATGGTACTTTTCCCACCTGAACTGATCACAAGAAGCATACCATCAGCTAGCATTTTTTTTTAAAGATTATTTATTTATTTATTTATTTGACAGAGAGAGATCACAAGTAGGCAGAGAGGCAGGCAGAGAGAGAGAGAGGAGGAAGCAGACTCTCCGCCAAGCAGAGAGCCCAATGTGGGGCTCGATCCCAGGACTTTGGGATCATGACCTGAGCTAAAGGCAGAGGCTTTAACCCACTGAGCCACCCAGGTGCCCCTCAGCTAGCATTTTTTGAGCGCCATTGTCTGTGACCCTCACAGCAACCAGATAAATGAGGTCCTGGGCCAGCTTTACAGATAAGAAAACTGAGCCGCGAAAGATCTAAGTAACTAGACTAACAACACAATCGGCAAACATGGAAAGACAAGGAAACTGCCCCAGGCAGGTATGACCCCCAGCTACACTTTTGGTTACATCCTCTGCATGTCTTGAAGATAATTGGATGAGACATCTCAGCAGGAACAAGGAGCAGGGTGGCCATTTGTCTCAACTTACTGTTGCCAGCAAGTCCAAAAGACACATTGGCGACATCTCACACACGGTCTCGCAGGCTTTGCCCACAGCCACAGCTCTCCCTTTGTGAACTGTGATGCATCAGAGACACAGTGGTCTCTGCCCTTTCATCTCCATTCTAGCCTACATTTAGAAAGAGGTGAAATGTAGATTGAGGTTAAATGGGTTCTCATAACAGGACCCACAAACTCTTACTATTAGAGCCATGAAAGGCCTATTCTTTCTCTATGGCCCTTTTAGAGAATTACCGCCCCCCACCCCCCAAAAAGAACCACAAACCACAGGGTTAGACTAATGAGAAGAATGGATAAAGGAAATATTTTGTCGTGTTGCAGGCCCTGCTGCTGCTTGTACTGACAAACATCTTACCAAGAGAGCAGGTCCTGCAGAGCATGCCGGAATTGGGGACGTTGGATTTTCAGTGAGTCCTGGCTGTGGCCAGCTGTGCTTTGAGTTTGGCCGGGACAGATCTCACAGAGTGCTGACGTGTGGCTTCCCCTACTTCGTTCAAGCTCTGGCCTGCTATCTCTCAGCTAGCAGAACGATCTTATGGTTTATTTGGCTTGGGGTACAGAAGGGCCCGAGTTATGTAAGGCTCTTAAATCACAACCTGCCCGGGTGTCTCTGGAAGGCTGTTAGCCTAGTTCATTCTGGGCAAATACAATTAAGGCTCCAGCTATTATTTACAGCAAATACCAGCGAAAATAACCTCCAGTTCCTGGGTTGATTAACACTGATGCTGAGGGGAAAGGGGGGGGGGGGAGCAGCGTGGAACGGGTTCAGTGTTGCAGCTTGCGCTGATTAAAACCCTACTTGTCATATTCTATATCGTCGTACTGTAGTTATAGTAAATGTTCCTTGTAATGCATTTTCAAGTACAAAAATTGCTTCAGAAAAGAGCATTTAGAAAACTAACTCTATTGAAACCAATGAAGTGTTGACACATTGCCTGATGCAGATTTGTTTAAAGAGGCTTGTTTTAAGTTATAAAAGTACAGTCCTCGAGGCAAAAATCAGCGACTCCTCAGTCCAGCGACTGAGAGAACAGTAGAGCAGTATGTTCAGCCAGCGCCCCCTCATTAATCCTTTCCCGTAATTCTACCCTAGTCACCTTCCCCCTTGCCTGACTCTATAGAATTTCAAACCTGCTGCCAGCCCGGGAACTCACGCAGAAACCATTCATTACTCAGGCAAGGCATTTATAATGTTTGCTGATGTGTCGGTGAATAGGAACACAGTGTAAATCAGGACTGAAGGGTGCTCTTTTTGTCATCTAAATGGCTCCTATGCAGTGTGTTCCACAAGCGTTAGAAATCACCGGGGGTTTTGACACGCTCATCTTTCTGAAAGTAGCATTTCACTGCGCCCAACCCTAGGAAATAGAAAGGATGCAGGCTGTTTGCAGCTGAAAAGAGAGATATGGCATTAAGTAAAAAGCTTATTATTTACCTCAAACTAGGCCACTGGCTCCCACAGAAACCCTTCCATGCCTGCAGCCCCTGCTAAAATCAGACATAAAGGTCGGCGTCTCTCGTATTCTGAATAGGTCCCTAATGTAACCTGATTAAGTCACTGAGTGATGAGACAATGTCAGGGAATGAAGGGAGTGGTCGGTAAAAAAAAAAAAAGCTGGTCCAGTCTTTAGGGGAGAAACATGCCATAGTCATTGTTCAGTGGTAACTTCAAATTTCGTAGCTGCTTTATGCTGGGATGATATTTGAGGGTATCTGTAAAGAAACACGTGGACACAGGGCTTCTGGTAGGGTAGACGGGGATAGTCTTTCTTCTGTTCACCTGGGTCATGAATTCATCAATTTGTTATGACTGCTGGTATCCACGGATGTCTGTCTAGAAACCTGAGTTCCCGTTTCTTCCAAATTAGCTTTCTGATATGCTCAGGACATTCCACAGATCTTAGATTTTTTTTTTTTTAATTGAGGTGAGATCTATGGAACATAAAATTAATCTTCCAGGAGCATTTGGTGCATCCAAAGTTATTTGTGGACCACCACCTCTGTCTGGTACCAAAATTTCCATCACCCCAAAAAAGAAAATCCCATTCCTCCCTCTTCCTAACCACGCCACCCTTAACCAATCACATGCATTCCGACCCTTTGGATTCACCTACTGTGCATATCTCTTATAAATGGAAGCATAGAAGATCAGGCCTTTTGTGTCTGACTCCTTGCACTTAGCATAATGTTTCCAAGATTCATCGGCATTATAGTATTCCTTGTTTACGGATAAATTGTGTTTCATTGCATGGACATACCACAGTCCATTTATATGTTAATGGGTTTTAGGGATATTTCCACCTTTTGGGTATGATGAATAGTGCTGCTAAAAAAATGTGTGTCCATGTATTTGTTTGAGTACCTGTTTTTGAGACTTCTCAGTATATACTTAGAGTTAGAATTGTTCAGTCATATGGTAATTGTACACTTAACATTTTGGGGAAACTCCAGACTGTTTTGCACAAAGGTGGTTCACGTTACATTCCTATCTGCCATGTGCAAGGCTTTCAATTTCCCTCCATCCCTACCAACACTCGGGATTTTCTTTTTGATTTATTATATTCATCACAGTGGACACTAAATGCTATCTCACTGTGGTTCTGGTTTGCATTTCCTTGGGGACTAAGGATGTTGAACATATTTTTATGTACTTGTTGACCGTTCCTATATCTTATTTAGAGAAGTACCTATTCAAGTCCTTGTCCACTTTTTAATTGGGTTATTTGCCATTTGGTTGTTGAATTGTATGCCATCAGGCTTTAGATCTTCAAATTGCATAGATAACTATATCTACCTCTTCTAAGGAATAAAGGGAAAACATAATTAGAACATGCAATCGTTAGGGGTATAAATGGTAAAATGAAAAAAAGCCTAAGTTTTGGAGACGCAAAGTTGTGTTCCAAGTTGTGCCTGTGCGACCATAAATATCACTTACCTCCCTCAACCTCAACCTGGAAAGCAAGTCTAAAAATGCCTACTTCATAAGGCAGTTATGAACAATAAATTAAGTAAACATAAAATATGTGACCCCTAGAAAACCACTCTACAAATCCAGTTTTTGTTTCTTAATGTAATTAAGATGGTCACATGGATATTTTCATGAAAATCGCAAGTCACATTTTAAATCTCTAAGACATTTGCTTCTTCTTCTTTTTTTTTTTTTTAAGAGTTGATTTTATTTATTTGGGAGATAGAGATGCAGGGAGGTGCAGAGGGAGAAGGAGACTCAGCTCCCTGCTGAGCAGGGGCCCCATACTAGGCTCTTTTCCAAGACCCTGAAATCACACCCTGGGCCCAAGGCAGACCCTTAAGTGACTGAGCCACCCAGACACCCCTAAGATGTTTGCTTCTTAAGAGGATTTTAATGGTGAAGTCAATCCTGCATGGAAGTGTCCTTTTGTAATTAACCTTTTGGTTTTTCTGTTACATAAACTCTTATTTGCATGTATTTTGTTATTACATATTATATTACAAATATACATGTATATTATATATAATTATATTATTATACTATACATTAAGCTTTTTTTTTTTTTTTCCAAAAATTATAACTCAATATTGAACTTAGAATTTGTTCTCCATTGGAGTAACTGAAACATAGTGGCTTGATTCCCAGCCTGGCCCTCGGCACTTCTGTAACATGTCATATTCTGAGTCGTAGACATATCTGTATTGACCTCATACTGGATCCTGGTCCTATGGCTTATGTACAGCTGGGAGGAAGAAGAGAGCACAGACTGGGCCTGGGCAGAATTTTGAAATAAAGTGTGGTTTTGTCATTCCTCATGTTCTTCCTGTAGGCCTTTCCCACTATTTCATCCCTTCTCTTCCTGCCATCATGCCCACGTACCCTGGTTGTTAAGCCCCCAACCTCCTCTTTCCCCTCATCCATCCCAGCCAACCCTCTATTAAAGCCTTCCCCATGTTGGATGAGTGTTTTCAGCTTTACTCGCCATCCATGACATTCTTCAAGTCTTCAGTATCCTCTGAGGATACTACATCTCCAGGGCATCTGGGTGGCTCAGTGGGTTAAGCCTCTGCCTTCAGCTCAGGTCCTGGTCTCAGGATCCTGGGATCGAGCCCCATGTCTGGCTCTCTGCTCCGGGGGAGCCTGCTTCCTCTTCTCTCTTTCTCTGTCTTCCTGCCTCTCTGCCTACTTGTGATCTCTATCTCTCTCTGTGTCAAATAAATAAATAAAATCTTAAAAAAAAAAAAAAAAAAGATACTACATCTCCCAGACAAAACTGCCAATCCCTCAATGCCCTCCGATAAGCAAATTCCAAAAAAGTCCCTTCAACTTAAAAGAAGTATCTTCCTTATGGAAATATGAGATTTGTTAATCCGAATAAATGATATGAAGTATCAGTGAAGAATTCTTGAGGCCACAAGGACTCCATTTTGAGCAGGCCAGTCTTCTCAGAATGTTTCCTATATCTGTGCCCTTGAGCCGCATGTCTTGTCTGGATTTCCCTACTTTCTTCTACCCTGAGCCCAGATACTCTATGAAACCCATGGTTTTTTCATGAAGATTCCCAAAATAGCCTCAGCGCTAGTAGTGGGAGGATATGGTGAGACAGGCCCAGTGGAACCATTGCCCTGAGAGGATTTTGTAACTTCCCAGGTGTCTGTAAATTCAAGATAATCTCTGCTGTGTTTGGATGACCTGAGATTTAAAACCAAACCTTCTTCCACTAGGAAATTTTGGGGTATCATTTGTGGTTTATACCTCTCTGTTCATTTTTTAATCATTTCTTAAATCTTTGTTCAGAAAGCCCAGGTATGTATTATTGTTCCATGTTACAAATAAGGAAACTGAGACCTGAAAATCCTCCAGAACCTGTGCAAAGTGGCAAAGCGTGTCAGTGGCCAAGCCAAAATTCCAACCTAGATGTCTTACCAGAGCCAGGGCCCTTAACCACTAGATCAGCTTAACCCCAATCAATCAGCCATCCCAGAATCTGAGCCCTAGAGCAGATCTTTGAGACCAGGGAGTCCCCCTGATTCATTTCTTGAATACAAAAGTGTTGTGAGCTTTCCTTTTTTTTTGTACCTCTCTGTATTATTCAGGGCTTTCCACAGAAACAGAACTAATAAGATGTGTTAGCAAGAGAGAGAGAGAGATTTATTTTAAGGAATTGGCTCCTGCAATTGTGGAAGTTTAGCAAGTCCAAAAATCTGATGGGGTAGATCAGTAGACTGGAGACCCCATGAAGGAGTTGCATACAGTTCTGTCCAAAGGGCATCTGTAGGCAGAATTCCTTCTTCCTTTGGGAGGTCACTCTGTGTTCTATTAAGGCCTTCCCCATGTTGGATGAGTGTTTTTGGCTGTATTCACCATCCATGGATTTAAATTCTAATCTCACCCAAAAATCACCTTCAATGAAAGATCCAGAATATCGTTTGACTACATCTCTGGCCACTATGGCCCAGCCAAGTTGACACCTAAAACCAGTCATCGCAGTCAGCTTCCATACCATCATCCCCACACTCAATCACACGTGCACTTATTTCCCAGAAGAGAATTCAGGCTTCTCTACCCAGCACCACATGTCCCTCCTCGTGGAGCTGCAGCAGCTTGCGGGCGCCTTCAGTGCTGGACAGTTACATCATTTTGCTCACGAACCCAATAACCCAAGCGATGTTGCAGGAATCCCAGACCTGTCCCAGGCCACACCATGGCCTGACCAGTGTGAGCCTCTCGAGTTTCCACTGAGGCAGGAAGGCAAATACCTTGCCTTGGTTAATTGGTGTGGTTAAGTCTCTGTTTGAGAAAGACACATTTTCTTGGCCCACAGTTTAGGGTTTCGTGCTGCTCTGGTTGACACAGTTCAGATCAGTTTGACTCCCCACAGCAGTAGTTATACTTTGATCTGGAGTCTCATTTGTAATGTGACCCATTCAGATGGCTTTCCTAGAACAGTCAGGTCAGACAAAACCAAATCAGCCCATTTATCTTAATGGACTCTTTCTTTCTTTTTCCTTCTTTTCTTTCCTTTTTCTTTTTTAATTTTTTTAGACAAGACACCTTGCCCATCTTTTGCTGAGAAAAAAGAGGAATCTCCATATCCCCTAGGCTTTGAAACCGCTATCCCATGTTTAATGTTATTGTGCTCTATTCTCACAGTCTTGTGCTGAATTATATCTTAAAAGTTCAACAGCCATTTGGTAACCGTTCAATATACAGGGTCGTTATCAATGATTTAAATGTACAAAATGCTACCTAGAAACAAAACCCATTTAACAGGCTGTTATCCCTGAGCCCAGGTCTGCAGCTTCAGACAGGTCTTCTAGTGTGAAATCTGTTTGACACTTGTCACCGCCTGTGGGTACCCAGCAGAACTTGTAATCCTGAAAATTGCTGGTTGAATTACATAATTTTATGCGACAAAAGAAACATAACGGCATTTTTACGCTCCGATGTCACTGTAGGCTTGCGTTACTTTTCTTTCATAAACACCCATATATTGGCAACGAACGTGTGAACAGATAAACTTCATTTTAATCGTTAAATACATGCCAAGAGAGTTAAATATTCACAGATACTCTCTAAGTGTTAAGTGCAATAGGAAAACCCATCCGTGAAATAAATCCCGTGATGCATGGTGTAAGGTTTGGGAGTGGGGTTGTTGGGGGGGGAGGGACGCAGTGGGTGTGGAGAAAAACATTTGTAAGAGAATTCTAGAATGCATCTGTTTGGCAGGTAAACATATTTTTTAAGGGGAACACATGCCTACAGTTAGGAGAGTTTCATAAGCTTAAGCAGTGTCATTAAATGCCTGGACGTAACTTGAGCTTCCTGCTTTCAGAATGACCGCGTGGCTTTCTCTCTTCCCTTCGTAATGATCAGGATTACTTGTATGAAACACAGCGGTACAGGGCTTTACGCAATAGTCATAAACAACCTCTCCTAAAACGCATTCTTGCTTTTATACCTCAGCGAACAGCTCTGTTTGAGTAAATGATCCATCCTTGAATTGTGTATACAGAGAGAAGATCAGCATTGGATTGTTGTTTTAATAAACTGGAAGTCTGCCAACATTCTCTGGGAAGAGGACGCAGACGTTAATGTTAGCATGCAATCTAGCCCGTGTTTGGATTTAAGATGGAATTTAATCTTCTTTCCGCCTTTCCCTCCCCCCTCCCCCCTTTACAGTTCTTTCTTCCCTGGATACACAGCCCCTTTTCATGGAGTTAACTCAGGCCATCTTCGACAGCATGAACTAATAAAAGATGGCAGTTTTAAAGGGGGAGGTATTCACCAACGTTGGAACGTGGAACATTTAAAAATTCTCTCTGTGGTGCTTAGTTTAAGAGAGTGGTGATTAATGAGTTTGTGTTATCTATCAAAATGCTTCCATCATACTGCTGATGTGACACGGGATTTATGGTAATGAAAACCCTGCAATCCATCCCCGGTATCTAAATCTATCAGCCCCACATTCATACAAAAAAAGCCCTAAATGATATATTTGTAGCTATCTGAACGCAAGATCATTTTTAAGAGATTATGGACTGCCAAAAGGGAACGTTCTTAAAATATAGGAAAGGAAATGATTTCCTTTTTAACCTATTGCTCCAGCAAGCATCATATTACTAATATCAATCTCTTACTGAAAAAAAGAAGAGAGAAAACACTGAGCGGATGGTGGTCGCATGATTAGGCAAGTAATGCTCAGTGAATTTCCTACAATTTTCTGGGAACTCTTTTGTAATACCTTTGCGGAGGGTCACACAGATTTTCCTTGGGGAAATTTGTAATCCCTGTTTGGGCTGTGCGTCTTAGAAAGAGAAAAGCCACTGGTACCTAGAAAAAAAACTCACTTGGTTCCGTCTGTCAGCTAAGAGTATTTCAAGGAGCCCCATGAAAAGCTTCATCCATTCTCAGCAACTGGAGGAAAACAAGCCCCACCCATCCTTGCTTCTTCATTAGGCCGGGATTTCTGTTTCTGCAAGGCCCTATAGAAAGAATGAAAATCCGTTTCCAAAAATGGCCTCTATCTCGCTTTCCAGCGCCCTCTCAAAACGGTGCCCGAGGGCGCCTGGGTGGCTCAGTGGGCTAAGCCGCTGCCTTCAGCTCGGGTCATGATCTCAGGGTCCTGGGATCGAGTCCCGCATCGGGATCTCTGCTCAGCAGGGGGCCTGCTTCCCTTCCTCTCTCTCTGCCTGCCTCTCTGCCTACTTGTGATCTCTGTCAAATAAATAAATAAATAATCTTAAAAAAAAAAAAAACAAAACCAAAAAAAAGGTGCCCGAATGTGGACAGAATACGCCCCGTTATCACGTGGGTTTATGAGTGCATGTGTTAGAGGGAAAGACACCAGATGGGGTTCCCGACACAGGGTCTCTCAACATGCTGCCTGCTGTTGATGAGAAGTGGGGTGCAAGAACCTAACTTTTATCTCTGCAAATAGTAAAAGTACTGAACTCTGCGGCTGATTGCCTTTTTAGAAAATGTTGACCCAACCAAGCCTACACTCACTGAAATCTCAGTCTCTGTCGAACTCTGAAACACTTGGATGCGTGGGAGAATAGGGGGAAAAGCAACCCCAGGAAGAAGGACACACGTTTATGGTTTAACCCTCCCCAGCGCTGTGGGGTACTGTGTGTACCCTGGTGGGGGAGGTGTGTTTCACACCACGGAGGACCCTGCCATATTCTTATTTTGTGCATAGTCATTTTAGTCAGGGTCATCTCCATGTCAGGCATTTGGGTGCCTGCGTCTCAAGTTAATCCGTTTCTGTGTGCTTTGGAAAGCAGACAAAGGGCCCTGTAGTAGAATATTTTTCTTAAGGCCGCATTTCTCCCTCCAGAGTGTGGACACAAGCTCAGTGTGTTCCAGAAACAGCACAGGCTTGTATTCCTTTGCCTGTTTCCCTGCTGTTTTTGCTACTTCTGCCTTGGAGAGATGCAAAGGATTGAGAAACACAGCTAAAGAGAAAGGAATCCCAGAGGCCAGGAGGCGAGTGGTAACAAGCGAGTGTGTGTTCTGTCTACAGGGCTGGGCTTGAAGGGGGTGGGGAAGTCTTGTTAAAATCACAGAAACTGTCTGTGCAGCAAATAGATTCTACCCCACCCCCCTCCTCCCACTACTAACACTGCAGAAAATGCCATCCATCAAAATGTTCTTAAAAGCAGTCCCTGATGATGCAGGAATAAAAAGGGTGTTGGGACAACTGTGAGCTGGGAAGAGCCTCTTTCCACCCAGCTGCCTGTCAGACTGGGCACCAGAGACCCTTCAGATTAATGGGTCACAGAGGAACCTGGCTCTCCTAGAGACGTTCTCTTGCTGCGCCCTTCCGTCCACCCACCCCCAGAGGCCCTCCAAGCTTAAGCCTGAGGATCATAGGCACAGGTCATTGGCTACCAATTATGTCAGTGTTCCTGGCCTCCTTGGTCTTACTCTGGCCCAACCCCAAGCATCTTCTTCAATACTTCGATGGTCCAACTTTAGAAAAGACCATGAGGAGCTATTTGCAAGTTTTAAACCTCTTCTCTGTTCTACATCGAGGTTGGTTTCAGTTTTGAAGCAGTCATTTAATGTCAACACAATTGTCTCCAATGTATCATCTGCCTCACTGGCTCCCAGGATTAAATTGCTATTAATACTTTTGGTTTTTTTGTTTGTTTGTTTGTTTTGGTTTTTGCCAGCTTGGGAAGAAAACCATGAAAATGTGATTCTCTTTTCAAGGGCAGGCCCTGTCACGAAGGAAAAGGAGGAGGAAAGTTGTATTTGTTAGGTAATAATAAGAAGGTAGAAAAGCTCTAAGAAAGCTTCTTTAATTGCTTAAGTTTCATAGGACAAAGAGATTGAAGAAAGCAGAAACACATCGCAAGCAGAAAACACCATCAAGCCTTTGCTCCTTAAGCAGAGTTATGAAGAATATCAATTAGTTAAGCTACAAAGATAACTGGAAAGGAAAAGATTTTATGCACTCAAAGATCAGTCTTTGGAGGCTTTCGCATGCCACCACACACACTAAGAACTCTCTTAATGAGAAAGTGGCCTGACAATAGGAGAAAAAGAGTCTTTGAATCAGTAACAGTGTTAAATCCAGCCACACTGGAGCCTGAGGCAAAAGGAAATGCCAGTGATACTGACGGTGTTTTTATTTAAAATTTTGTGCATCGTGGATTTTTGCCTTATTTTTTTGATTTTTTTCAAATACTGCATTAAAATGGGATTTATCTGAAGTAACTGAATTTTTTGGTACCTCCTAAATTTTGTACACAAATCAAGGGCTTCAATCACTTGGACCTAGTTCCGGCCCTGCTTTCAGAGAAACATGACGCAAATTTAGCAAGCTCAAATGAACATAAAAATTAAAGTCTAGATTTTAACTGTTGGAGTCACCAACACTTATTGTTTTCCTTTTCTTAATTTAAAGTCAATATATTGTTTTCTAAAACACATGCCAAAGTTCTTCACTGTCAGGAACATGTTATGTGTATTGGGTGACGTATTTTGAGATGCCTTCTGGGAATTTTCTTCCCAACTCTTACTTGTTGCCATTTGTACCCCCACCTAGTAGTGTGTGACAGTCATTGCCTCATTGGAAGGACATGTGCCCCAGAAAAAAGAAGTGAATTCAGTGGCTGGATAACAAGTGAATTCAGTGGCTGGATAGGTTTTATAAATATATAGCGGCGAAAGACTAAAAAGCTCCTGTCCAAAACATGTTTTGTGTCCAAAACAAGAGTCAAGTGTTTGAAGGGGGAAGATTTCTCTCAGCCCCCAAAGTTTGGGTTTTCAAATCAAGAAACAAAAGCTTAAACACTCAGTCACAGAGCAGATACCTTAAATCCCACCATGGGGAGAAGGCATAATGCCTGTAAGAAACTACAATTTTCCACCTGAAATTAAATAAGAATTCAGTCCATAGAGAGTAAAAGAAGAATGTTAGGAAATGTGATAGAAGTATGGATATCAGTAGGTGCCTAAGAAGGGATGGGTTCCTCTTCCCTTAACAGAACAAAACCTCATAAAATTGTAGAAACACCAAAACATGTACCAGAACTCCAGAAAAGAAGAGGTTATTTTCTAAAAATGCTATCTTCTGGCTTCCATGATGACACATACCACAACGAAAACTTCACAATTACAATTCACAAGACTCAGTGTGCAGAAATGAGAGTTCTTCTCCATCTCTGGAACCAAACTACACCTTCCATCTGTGTGGCAGAAAAGTTAAACTTGTCAAGATCACCTCAACCACATCTAACTTAGAACATGTTTTATTGGTTATAAATTTCTGTCGACTCCATACTCTAAAACTGGTTTCCTGACATTCGTCCCAAGTATAATAATATATTAAGCAGTTAATGTAGCACTTTTACCTGCCAAATATAAATTAACTCATTTAATCTTTACATCAACCCTCTGAGGAATACGGTATTATTATCTCTCCTTTAGAAATTGAGGCACAGAGAGCCAAAATGCTGAAGGTTATACAGCAAGTAAGTGGCAGAGCGGAGGTTTAAAGCATGTTTATTCCATGAGCCCTGAGTCATGGAAGAGCAATCCCGGAGGGGCAGTTTTGGTGGATGGGTTTGAGGAAGACCTCACAGAGCTGCCTCCCCATACCATCATGGAGCTTGGAATCTCTGGAGAGAAGTTCTGAAGTGGGTAGGAGTTGGACGATAGTCTCAAAAGCTACTGACAGTTGAGGTGCCAAAGCCAAAGGCTATTCCATATGGACAGGACACAAGGGGGAAACCAGAGACAATGGGACTCGATCTGTACAGATGGTAGGAAAGTCCCTGGGAGCACAGAGACGCCCAAGAACTTAGAAAGCAGGGAGGTAATATACTTTCTACAGCTTAGGAGCACCTCTTCTGGAGACCCCATGTTTGGAATCCGAGCTCTGCCACTTACTAGCTGTGCGATTGGGAGCAATGTGACTTCCCTATGTCTTCATCTCCACAGGTAAAATAGAGATCATGAATGCTACATACATGTAACATTGAAAGAATTAACTTACATGAACAGCTTAGAATCTTATGCGGTGAATATAATTTTAAGTGTTGGCCACTGTATTGTTATTCCTGAAAGATATGCAGGAAAACAGTACGAGAATCTCAAATTAACTGAAATGTATAAATGGAAATTCATTTTAAGTTAGAAGCAACTGAGTTTATCTTAAGAAGCTTAAGTTTTCCACATTAAAAAAGACAAGAAGATTCCAAAACTAAGTTGGTTTAATTACAGAGACAAAAAAAAGAAATTTACATTTCTGTACACTGCATCCATTGTAAAGCACTTCTCACTGGTTCTCCCCTGTCTGAATGAATATCATAGGAGTAGAGCCACTGACTGCCTATTTTCGGACTATACTTACAAGGATGTTTGTTTGGTAAAAAGGCTTGATGTAGGCTTAGATATAGTGTTTTCCTCCAAAGAAATTAAGGCATATTTGTTCACTGTCCAATAAAATAAAATTAGCATCTCTTTCCAGGGAAAAGTTCAGGCACGCTCACTGCCCATTATACATGATTCCTGTTGTCTATACTCGAGATTTGTCCTCTGTAATATAACCCACTGTAAGGGCAGGCATCACCTGTCCTTCACTGTATAGCTCTGTAGGATTTGAGTCATAGGAAGCTGGGGCAAATACCATAGTCTGACTATTGCTATTGCTGTGAGTAATTACATAGCTTTGTCTTTGACCCAGGAGTCTCTTGTTTCCTCAAAATCCATGACCCGGGCAGGCTAACTTGTTATCTTGCCAGTAGGGTAAACTCTCAGAACATGCACATTGTATTCAGTATATTAGCAGTACCCTAACTAAATCAGATGATTTAACGTTATGTGATTTAGTAAGAATGGATAAAGAAGATGTGGTAGCTATATACAATGAAATATTACTCAACCATCAAAAAGAATGAAATCTTGCCATTTACAGTGATGTGGATGGAGCCAGAGTGGATTATGCTAAGTGAAGTAAGTCAGTCAGAGAGGACAAACACCATAGGATTTGTCTCATATGTGGAACTTAAGAAACAAAACAAAAATCATTTGTTTTGATGAGCGGTTCCTCCTCCAGTTTTTCTACTCAGTCATTATCATTTATTTTGTTTGGAAAGAGAGGAAGGCAAACCACAAGAGACTCAACTGGAGAGAATGAACTGAGGATTAATGGAGGGAGGTGAGTGGGGGATGGGCTAGATGGGTGACAGGCATTAAGGAGGGCACTTGTGATGAGCACTGGGTATTGTATGTAAATGACAAATCACTGAATTCTACTCCTGAAACCAATATTACCCTGTATGTTAACTAACTAGAATTTAAATAAGAACTTGGGGGAAAAAAAAAGTTATTTCCATATAATAAACCCATTTTGGATCCTCCTCTATTGAAAAATCAAATAAATAAATAAATAAATAAATAAATGATAATATAAGAAAAAGAATACTAATATTTTCACTTCTGTAAGTTTTTCCGTGTTTTGTTTTCAAGCCATATTTTTTTCTTTATTTTATTCTTTACCCAAATATGTCCTTTAAAAAAAGAAAAATACTTGTCTGTATTTAAGCACTACTTAAAGGTTTATGCCAGTGACCAGAGATGTCCACATGTGGTCCCTTCTGAACACACATGTAGTCCAGGGGTATATCATTACCAAAGCTAAGAACATTGCAAAGTACAGATTTTCAAGGAGTGCAAAGTCTCTGTCTTCATCTGCCACATTCAGATGAAGTCATGCAATCAGAATGCATGAACATTTCAAAATCAAGTTCAGGATAGTACCTTGAAGAAAGTAACCACAGCAAATGGTGAATTCAGGACAATTATCCATTATTTTATTATCTCTAATTGAAAACACTTGGGTCACATTTTTTAATATTATTCAAAGAAACAGAAAACAAATCAGCTGATGGTTCTTCTAAAATCATACAATGAGATCACCAAAGCAAACATACAAGATATGTATTCACAACACCGCAGAGATCAAAGAAGGGAGTTAGTGTTTTTCTCTAGCTCTACCCAAGTCTGGCCGTTCTGGAATAACATGTTTCTGCCATCTGCCCCTTTGTGAATAACTTGTAGAAACTGACATCTAGAATAACTTGATGGGGGTAATTAAACCGAACCAGTCTTGGCTACTTTCTCAAATGTCATAATAAAAGGGTGAAATTATATACTAGACATAGCTGTTTTCCAAAGTGGGAAACATAAAAATTTAGGGAGCTGAATTATAATGTTATGAGAGCCGTATTTTTACAGAGTAGACCAATGAATGTGGTGTTGCTGAGACATTTCTCCCCTTGCCCTGCTCCTGGGAGTTACCACTCGTCTCTGCTTCGTTCCTCCTCCAGTTTTTCTACTCAGTCATTATCAAATACACTCATCTTGTTTAAATAACATGGTACTTAACCTCCGTTTGATGTTGGGAATGTAGGGCTGCTGAAATTACAACCAGAAGAATATGAGAGAGTGTGAGAAAACTAGGCAGCGAGGAAAATAGAAAGAAATTTTATGTCTAAGCCTCATTATGACCAGAAAGTATTTTAAGTTCAAAGTGTGACATCTATTTTCGGAAGGAGGAAACCAAACTGACCATAGATATTTTAACAGAGTAAAACTGGACACAGGGATAGCTATTTAGAGGTTGACCATTTGGGGGGATTTTAGCATAGCTATATATTAATATAGCCTCATGGCCACCCACCAGTATCTAAACGACTGTTCTATGCTCAGGGAAGTTGAAAGAAAATCCAGGAAAATGAATTTTAATCAGGATGCATTTTGTACTACCTGTGGAGTTTTCAGACCCAGGTCTGCCAAAATTCTGTCTTTTAAAAAGATTTATAGTGACTCAGAGGGTATCCTTAAGAATTTCTGGTCTTGGTTGTATTAGTTGAATTTTTTGTAGTTGCCCAGAAGAGATATACATGGATTACTTTCAGGCTGGGGGATTATTTCAAGGATATATAGAAAATGCCATGGGGCGCCTGGGTGGCTCAGTGGTTAAGCCGCTGCCTTCGGCTCAGGTCATGATCTCAGGGTCCTGGGATCGAGTCCCGCATCGGGCTCTCTGCTCAGCAGGGAGCCTGCTTCCTCCTCTCTCTCTCTCTCTCTCTGCCTGCCTCTCTGCCTACTTGTGATTTCTCTCTGTTAAATAAATAAATAAATAAATAAATCTTTAAAAAAAAAAAAAAAAAAAAAGAAAATGCCATGTACTGTGGTCTTTCTAAGCCACAAAGCTTTGAGGAATGGAATACAAATGGACTTCATGGAAAAACAGAACAATAGCTCAAAATGCTTGTGCAAACAACTTGAACTAAGTTTGCCCACCTCTTTCATTTTTCTAGAATGTATTTTTTCAGCAGTGTAAGTAGGGCCTATATTGCCATTCAATAAGGAGCATTCCCCTTATTCAGAAAGTTATGCTAAGCCATTTCATGTTCCTCCCTAATTTTCACCCCATGTGTGATTGACTTTGGCTTGAATTCCATTTCCTAGTTTAATTGGTGCTCTTTTGGTTACAAATAAAAGTAAGTTTTATCTACTTTATGCCATAAGAGGTCTTTGTCATTGGCCTACTCCAATCTCAGTAAAGGTCATATGAAGCCTGGAGCCAAAGGAACTGGAACTCGGATGAAGTAGGATTCTCTATGTTTCTCTTCTCTAACGTTCTCTGCATGCCAAAGTTTTCTGCTAGGCTGGAACCTTAACTCCAAATATCTGACATCTTCCAGTTCTGCCATTAGAGAGAGAAGTGCTCTTTCTTCTAGTAAATAAAAAACAAAAGAAACAAAAATCCCAAGAAAGAGTCTTATTGGTTGGCCTGAGTCATGTGCAAGACTCAAGAGTAGCAAGTCCAAGAAACTTGTGGTTAGCATAAGGGGGAAAAAGAAGTTCTTCAAACTAAAAGGAGTAGTTGCTAGGCAGGTAAACAGTAGCTATCTTCCATCCTGGGGGAAAAGTTTGGTTTTACTAAATATAATATGGCCAAAACTATAGCTATCTGTGTAAGAAAGAGCCCCCCTGGTCAACTTTGCTTAATTGGTGTTGGCAATTGTGGTGAGACAGCCAACTGAGACTTCCAGAATCATAACCCGCCTGTCTAGTGCTTAGTTCAAATTCCCTTCCTTTGACAAATAGGGAGACAGAATCTAGAGACATCAAGGGTAATCCACACACATGAATCTTGCAAGTAATAGTGTCCATTTGAGCTGATCTACCGAAAATACCATAGACTGGGTGACTTAAATAAGAAACCTTTATTTCTCATGGTTAGGGAGGCTGAGAATTCCAAAATCCAGGCACTAGCAGACTCAGTGACAGGTGAAAGCCTGTTTCCTGGCTCCCCAATGGCCTTTTTGCTAAATCCTCACATGGCAGCAAGTGCTAGAGAATGCTCTGAGGTCTCTTTCATAACGTCATCGATCCCATTCATGAGGTTTCCATCTTCATGACCTAATCACCTACAGAAGCCCCCCCCCCCAACACCATCACACTGCGGATTAACTTCCCATAAATGAATTTGGTGGGGGGGGGGGTGCACACAAACATTCAGTTGGTAACAAACAGAATAAATCCAGTTGCTTCCAACACGGGTTGTAAGGTGAGCTGACATCTTACCACGTGCCCACAGGCTTCAAGGAGGCATGATCTAGAGGTGAGACCTAACGATGCCAGGTAAGAGCTTTTCCACCTTGTCAAGAGCAAAGGGAGGACCAGGGGCTTTTCAGGCTAATATCACTTCACAATCACAATTTTTACTCATGGCATTATAGTGTGCATAATTCAAACTTGTGAGGGGAGAAACAGACACCATCGTAAATGGACACCCCTCATATTCTACCCTCTGCCTTCACAACACCTTGGGACCATCAGGCCCACCCATTCTCTTCCCCCTTCCTGGAGGGACAACTAATGGCTTAAGTAGCTTTCTGACTCCTTTCCTGTCAAACACTGAACCACTTAGTTTTTATAGAAAGATTTAAATTTACAGTCCTGGATGGACCATACTCTTACCTTCTCTGTGGCTCTGTAACTGAATTCCGTTGACTAGAATGTAACCTTATACCGGGGAGATGAAGTTTTCCTGCTAATTTGTGAAAACTCCTGAGCTCAGTGTATTTCAACTGTACAGAGAAACAGACAACAACTTACTCTCTTCTGGGGACTAGCTGGTCAAATCCAGGTCTAGGCGGTCTCCCCCATTGCCTTCTCTCTCTCCCCATGCCCAGGCCAGGGTCATCTAAGTTCCGGTGTCTGGGTCTCCACTGGGTGGAGGTCACCCATCTGGATGTCGGCTGCCCATTGTCCTCAGCTGTTCTCTGATGTTATGTCTGTCTGTGAGGCGTCCTCCAACCCCACGGCCCAGTCCTGTCAGCACTCAAAAGCCCTGGCACACTCCCTGTACTGCTGTGGGGCCCTAGGACTGCTGCAGGGGCAAACCAGCCCTGAGGCTTCTCTATTATGTTAAAGCTCTTCCAGCTACACTTTGAGAGCTGAGGCGCCAAGTCTGTCCCTCCCAGATTCCCCCAGTGTACTTACGTGTTTTCTTTACACACACACACACACACACACACACACACACTGGGAGCTCTAACACCTCTTCTCGGGAATCCCACCAGCGCTCAGGCTCTGGTCTGTTCCCTAGTGCTCGCCTTTCCCTCTTTCTGTGAAATTCAGGGGAAAGAAAGCTGTTTCATTCTCACTGCAGTGTCTCATGGTACTATATTTTATTTATATATTATATAATTTTATTTATATATGTGTTATTTATTTATTTCATTATTTTGTTTTATTTATATATATCGTGTGTGTGTGTGTGTGTGTGTGTGTGTGTGTGTGTGTGTGTAATGCTTTTCCTTCTCCAGGCTGGCTGTTTGGGCTCTCAAGCGGAGAAGTATAGAAATACTAAACAAACACTCAGTGTTTTAAGCATTCAGCATTAACATAAGAAACACTTGTTTACCCAGACTGGACAGTAAGTCACATTAGAGTCAACATTAGAGAATGCAAAGAGACCAACTCACTGTTTTTTAAAGTGGCAAATGAGTGTCAAGAATCAGTATTTATCTTGCCTTCTAGTATGATATGTGCCACAATAACCAAATAATAAATGGGGAGGGAAGGCGTACTTCTGCTTATAAATGAAGGAGCAGTGTGGAATTACAATAGCATCCATTTGTAAACACTATAACAAAAGATATCAACATCCAGAAACATTGCAGAAAGACAGATAGCCAGAGTGGTGGAAATACACCACCACAGACCATAAAGTATTCTCGCCCAAACTAATTGCATGAAAGTAAGAAAGATGGAATGAATGTGATCAAGTTCTAATGCCAATTTACAGGATGCAGAGGATAGAGGAACACGGAAATCCACTCCTCCGGGACAGACTCAGCAAAATCCAGATGGGGGAACAAAAAGACAACCCCATTTCCTCAACAAATAAATTACAAAGGAAGAAAGAGAGAGAGAAGAAGAAGAAATATATATATATATATATATATATATATATATTTTTTTTTTTTAATGTTTTAAAGTCTCTAAACCAATCCTAATAGTTGGGTCATGTTTGGATCCAGGATTAGGAAAAAAGAGAGTCCAAAAAAAAGACATGACATTTACAAGAAAGTGTTTGATTTGATGTCCGTGGTATTAAAGAGTTGGTACTTTGGAGGTGTGACGATAGCATTGCAGTTGCATTAAAGAGTCTCTGCCTTTTAGGGATGTGCCCTAAAACATTCACAGGGGTAACTACCCGGTGCTTGGGACATGCTTCAAAATAACATGGGCCAAATGCCGCATGGTGTCCTGGATTAGAATCTGGAACAGATTCCTCCTTGTTAAAAAACTTACATTACCTTGGTGCAATTGTCAAAATGAAAAACTAATAACAAGAAAGAAAAGTGGGTGAAAGTATGTGGGGATTCTCAGTGCCATCTTGGCAAGTTTTCTGAAAACTTAAAATGATTCCAAAAGGTACGGTTGATCTAAAAAGTGATGAGAAAGGAGAAGAAGGAGCTCGGGAGGGTTAGGGTTAACCATGGGCTCGTAGTTGTCGGGACTGAGTGATGAGTACTTGGGGCTTATTATAATACTAGGCCTGCTGTGGGTAACCTGTAAACTATCCTCAGGAAAAAGTTGAGGGGCACCTGGGTGGCTCAGTCGTTAAGCATCTGCCTTCGGCTCAGGTCATGATCCCAGAGTCCTAGGATCGAGTCCCACATTGGGCTTCCTGATCGCCGGGGGGCCTGCTTCTCCTTCTCCAACTCCCCCTGCTTGTGTCTCTCTCCCTGTCAAAAAAAGAAATTAAAAAAAAAAAAAAAGTTGAGTAATTTAAAAATATATATGATTGTCTCTTCCATAGACTCTCAAACTACAGAAACCTTTAGAAGCTGGTAATATGACTTTATTCTGTGCACCATTCCTGCCATCAGGATGGTGGTGTTTCTAGGGCAAAGGGCAGGAGTAGAAAGGTTGAGAAAACAGCAGAATTAAATATCATCCGGTTACATGATTTGCTTATTCTCTTTTGTTTTGTTGCTAGACTACCTCAAATTATTTCCACTTCCTTTCTTTTTTTTTTTTTTCTAAAAAATATTTTATTTATTTATTTGTCTAAGAAAGCAAGAACGCAAACAGGGGGAGGGGTAGAGGGAGAAGCAGGCTCCCTGCTGAGTAAGGACCCCAATGCGGGACTCCATCCCAGAACTCTAGGATCATGACCTGAGCCAAAGGCAGATGCTTAACCAACTAAACCATCCAGGCGTCCCTTTCCTCTTTTTTTTTTTTTAACCACTTTTTAGACCTCTGGCACCATGTGCCTATCCCTGTGTTACTTGGCAGAAGGTTCCACTGCGTGTAACAGAACAGTCAAATAATCATGGCTTCAACAAGATAGAACCTTATGTCTCTCACACATAAAGTAAGTCTGGAAGTCAGATTCCAGGGTTGTCATCGCTGCTCCTCAGAGTTTTAGTGAGTCGGGCTCCATACTGTGCTTCATTCTTCAGTTCCTAGGATGTTGTCCTTGTCCTCAGACTTTCAAGATAGCTTCTAGAACTCCGGCCATCACGCCCCACCCACATTCCAGGCAGCAAGAAGGAAGGTTAAACCACTGCCTTTTAAGGAAAGGAACCCAGAGTCCCACAGATGACTTTTGCTAACCTTCTGTTGACCAAAACATACTCATACAGCCGCTCCTGCCTAGCTACAAGGTGGGAGTGTGGAATATGGTTTTCTCATGGTGCCGTGGCTGTCCTCTCTAAAACCAGGGTTCTGTGACTAGAGGAGGAAGGGTGGATGTTCAGTAGGCAATGAGCAGCCTCTGCCATAGTCAGCCGTGGGGAAAATCTGAGCATGTAGTGGCAAAGCAGTCCAACCCTGACTTATGCCCAAATTCGTTACCTGCCTAGTACAATCAGCAAAGATCTGGAAATATCTGTCATCCCACATACACTGCCAACTGGTTTGTGCTGATTGGTTTGACCAAAAGTTGGAGCTTGAAAACTGCCTGTAGATTCACCCCTCACAGCGAGATACCATCTCTCTACATGAAAGCCGATATATGTGTATTTCTGGTGGCATCGTGTAGAGTACAAGATATGCCCGCTGTGACTATAATGTCTTTTAAACCTAAAGTGGAAGCATTATAGATTCCTCCTGGCAGCCTTCTTGACCCTCTGGGAGACCTTCTGGCCTCCTGGCCAGTCTCCAGAGAGATTCCTGTCCGTCTTCCTGTGAGGAGACACTTTCTGGGCTCCCTGCCCGAGTTCTAACCTGCTGTGCCTGTGGGTAGAGAGCTATGTCTATTTGGGTCAGCCCTGACTGATTATCCTGATGCCTTAAAGTAAGTTTGCTTGGATATTCCATACATACCAATCATGTACGCCCCAGGTTTGCACGCCCGGTGCTCAGTGAAAACAATGAGGGATGGTGGAAAGAGCATCTGAAACATGACAGTGAGAATTAAGACTGACCAATTCTTGGTCCTGGTGGTGAGGCCTAAGGAAATTCGATGAGGGTCGCCAAGCCTCCATTTCTTCATATGCAAAGCAGGGATATTGCTACTTCCCCAGCTTTCCTTGCAAGCTCAGTCACAAGATAGTGTGTGTCAAAGTACAATATTTTATCCCTCCTCCCAAAATATTATCATTTTCAATTGTTATTACTGACCTACTAAAAATGTGAATCATTGAAAAGAGAAAAGAACAATGAAAAATAACAATTATGTGGTTCAAGCCCATTTGTGGCTAAGAAAAAGAAACATGGTAGCAAGTACAGAATCTGCAGGATAAAATGATGAGACAGGGGGCGCCTGGGTGGCTCATTCTGTTAAGCGTCTGGTTCTTGATTTTGGCTCAGGTCCTGATCTCAGGGTTGTGAGATGGAGCCCCTCACTGGGCTCCTTGCTCCTGTGGAATCTGCTTGTGATTCTCCCTCACCCTCTCCCTCTGATCCTCTGCCCCAGTACCATCACATAAATAAATAAAGAAAATATTAAATGAAAGGATGAGACAGAAGGATGGGTGAAATTATATGTGTCTCAGAAATGACCGCTAAAAAATGGCTTATCCCATGGTGTAAACTCAGAATATTCTACCATCATTTCCATTTTTATTAGCTATTCCATCCATGGAACACCAGTCCAAAGAGTCAACCTATCATTAGACTTCCTGATCTCCCCTCACTGGAAAGTTAGAAGTTTTGTTCCTTTTGACTAAGTTACCTTTAAAAAAGATCTATACTCTATTGTCAACAGCAAAGACCTAAAACTCCCGCTTAGCATTTCCCTGCCCAATGCAATCAACTAGGACCCATCTCTGTTCTTTAAAAGAAGCCTTTTGGCATCGTGTCTAAGTGGTCACATACACATAAATCTAAAATGCAGCTAGGTGAGTAGGGGTAAGTGTAGACATGAATGCATGTAAAAGTGTAACTATATATTAAAGCCTGCTGAAGGCTTACACTTTTGTAGAGCTACTAATGAGAAATTTTGAATACTTTTGTATTTTTCAGAAGAAAAAAAGTTATGCAACAAAATATTAAAATGTTTTTACTGGCCATCACTTGAATGATTAACATTTTCATGGAGCATTAGATTCAAAGCTAAACTTCTATGATTGACATAATAAATTATTTTCCATATGTGAAACAAAAATCACGTGAGCTTCACTGGCCAGTTAGGGGCTTTTGCTCTGATCTAACTTTAGAGGGTAATTTCAGTTGGGAGCCTAAAGAACATTCCGTGACTTGACTGCTGAAGTCATAAAAGTCAATAAGCAGATTCACTGACCATTCATGAGCTTTTCACGTGACCCACAGCTGGAGTAAAGGACCTCTTAACTGTGAGTAATTTTTCCTGATGAGATTAAAAATTTCTCACTCCAACTTTCCTAAATCTAGAACTTCCCTTGCATAGAAAACACACACACACACACACATCACAAGAAAGAATTCATTCCAGATGTGCGAGAGGCCTTGTGTGACAGTGTCTGGCTTTGATGGTCACAGAAGGACATTTTGGCACAACCATATTTTGTTTCTCTCAAACTTGACGCCATCAAACCACACTGTCGTACTCACCTGATTTCTGTCCAAATGATTTCTCCCTAACAAAGGAAGAAAAACAAGATGAGAGAATTAGCTAGATATTTAGATCATAAGGCGAGCATGTGTGGTTTCTAAAACACAGTTGTAGCTGAATTTGCTAGTAAGGATTTTGTCAACGCTGACCATACTTCGAGTTCAATCCATGCTGGGTGGCAAGAAGGTAGGAGACATCACCCCAAGACTCGAGAACTTAAAATGCCTTATAAGCAACAAAGTTATTAAGAATGAAACTGCTCTCATGCTCCCCTAAGACCCCGTGTAGAACATCCCTGTACAACCCACACTGGGTTACAATGCTCTGTTTGTGTAACTGATGTCACTCGCCACAATGAGGCCCTTCCAAAAGAGGAACTACAGCCTATCTTCAAGGGAGATGGAGAGCCCAAAGTGCAGCCCAAAGCATATTTGATCAACATTAACTGAAGGAATAAAGGAAACACTGTAGGACAGGTTAGGGGGGTAGAAGTGCCATAGGGATTCCAAACGCAATCCGGCATGAGCCCGTTGTGTTTCTGGGAAGTAATCAGAGTTACTGTCTCTCATTCTGCTAATAAGGCATTCCTTCATGTTTCTCAGGACCAAGGGATTTCTGCTCTCATGTGTGCTACACACTGAAAGACAACAGCTACCATGTTGAGAAACAGTCCTTATTCTTGGAGTCCATTGATAAAAGGTAGACGTTCTACACAAAAAGGGGACATTCTGCATAAAAAAGGGAGAGGGATGTTAAGGGGCAGCTTAAGAAGAGAGGAAAGGGGTTTCACAGCTCTGTTTTGATGACAGTGTATTTCCAAGTGCAAGGCAGGATGCTGCTAGAAAAACTGGGCTCAAACTCAGGTAAGGGATGGAGGTGCTTCCTATTTTTTTTTTAAGTAAATTAAGACCTATTCTGTATATAGCACTTAATCGAGGCAAAGTAGCTGCTTAGCAGATTGTAAACAAGGAGCCCTAGTCTTGCCTTCACTGAAATGCAGTTTTCCAGAGTTCCCAAAGTGTGTTCCATGGAACACTACTTATGGGAAAGCTTTAATAAACATCATTTTAAGAAGGGTATCTTCAGGAGCACCTGGGTGGCTCAGTGGGTTAAAGCCTCTGCCTTCGGCTCAGGTCATGATCCCAGGGTCCTGGGATCGAGCCCCACGGCGGGCTCTCTGCTCTGTAGGGAGCCTGCTTCCTCCTCTCTCTCTCTCTCTGCCTGCCTCTCTGCATACTTGTGACCTCTGTCTGTCAAATAAATAAATCTTTAAAAAAAATTTTTTTTTAAAAAGGGTACCTTCATAATCAAATGAAATAAGAAAAAATGCTGATTACCAGACCCCCTCCTTTAAATTTACAGTGTACATTTACATTGTAAAGAAAATGTTTTACATTCATTCACTCAAGGATTTTCTCAAAATTATTTGACTGGGGTCTCTTTCTTCACAAAATACCTTCCAGAGTTAGATTAAAGAACATTAGTCCAGGAGTCCTACATTGACTGATGCTTTACTTTTCTTTCAGAGGTAACACCGTGTATCATTTGGGGCTAACATTCTGTATCACTTTTTAAAAACAATAACTAAGATTCAGCAAGAGATAACTGCTCCAGAAGGTCATGGGCAGAGATGAGCTCTGGAGATTGAGATGTAGCAAAAAACTCCTCCAAAGACCAAGGAAAAGAAACAGCAATGAGCATTATGTCCTGAAATCAAAATATTTTTTAAAACAAAAATTGAACATTCAATAGTCTCTAGATCTTGCCACTAATTTACAGGAATGGTAACCATGGACTACAATCAACAAAATCCCAAACTGAAAAACTTTAGGAATGAATAACCTACTTCCTTCAACAAAACATTTCAAGAAAAAAAAAAATTGAACAAAGAAAGGAAAGAGGTACCTGCAAATTAAAAGACACTTGAGAGGCCCATCAATTTTGCCATGTTTGGGTTCTATTTGGGTCCTGATTCGAGCAAGCTAACCATGAAAAAAAAAATTCATGAAACAATCAAAAAATTCTGGGATATTTGATGAAGTTTAAAAATTGCAAAAATATTTGGGTATGATAAGTATTGTGGTTGTGATTTTATAAATCTTTTTATTTAAGAACTCTATTCTGAAATATTTATGTACAAAATGATATGTAATCTGAAATTTGTTTCAAAACCATCCTGGGATGGTAGATACCAATGAAAAAAGATATGTTATAATCTGTTAAGGTGGCTACATGAGGGTTTGTTATACCGTTCTCTCCAACTTTGTTGTTTTGAGATTTCCCAAACTAGACACTTTTAAAAAGCAGTTGGCAGAGAAAGAAATGGGCCAAAGAGATCATTACAAACTTGGTGTGCATTCAGAGTTTGAAAAGCAATGAGAAGAAGGAATTTTTTGGAGAAAGAGGACAAAAACAGTAGGGGTGACACAAAAAAATTAAACTGTGTGGAAACCGGGTACGCCTGGCAGGCTCATGTGGAATATTAAGACTCTTGACCTTGGAGTTGTGGGTTTGAGCCCCACGTTGGGTATAGGCATTACTTAAAAATAAAATCTTGGGGTGCCTGGGTAGCTCAGTCTGTTAAGTGCCCAACTCTTAACTTTGGCTGAGGTCATGACCTCAGGGTTGTGAGATCAAGCCCCACACCAGGCTCCACACGTGGTACGGAGTCTGCTTGATATGCCCTCACTCCCTCTCCCTCAGCCCCTCCCACCTTGCTCTCTTTCTCCATGTCTCTCAAATAAATAAGTAAAATATTTAAAAATGAATAAATAGAAATAAATCTTAAAAAAAAAATAAAGTGTGTGAAAACCAAGAAGAGGGGAAAAATTCGAGTGGACTTTTGAGAAAGTAGGATGGGCTGCAGAAGGTCTGAGACATGTGCCTGATGAAGAAATGCTGCTCACAGTTATAACCTCTCATTGGAGAAAGATGGTGATGAAGAAAGATGGTGGCTAGAGGTCAAGTGAAGTTTTGTCAGGAAGGTTAACACTATGGACTAAATTGTGCCTGAAAAAAATTGGGTGTTGAAGGCCTGACACCCCCCTTCAGTGACCCTAGTGGAGATCAGACCTTAAAGGTGATAATTAAGGTTAAATGAGGTCATAAGGTAGAAAACCCTGATGTCATTGAACCGGTGCCCTGAGAAGAAGAGGAAGGGAGGGATTGCTTTTTCTCCACCACGTGAAGGCATAGTGAGAAGGCAGCCCACTGCAAACCAGGAAGGGAATCAGAACCCAACCTCGCTAGCACCTCATCTGGGACTTCCAGCCTCCAGAACTGTGGAAAAAATACATTTCTGTTGTGTGAGCCACCCAGTCTGTGGCAGCCTGAGCTAGGACAGATAAAGCATGCCCGTTTCCTTCACTAGCCTTTCGACTTCATTCAGAATTGATCACGGTCTTCTTTTCTCATGTTGGAATTCATGCAAGGAAAAATAAACGTCTCCGAGTGATGTTGCTCTGGTCAGTGAGGTGTGGCCACAAGAAAGGCACAGGAAAACGAAGCTTATTACACTCACAGGTCCTAGAGAGAGAGTCACTGCATCCCAAGAGCGGGCCATATGTGAGCCACACTGAGCAGGTGGAAGCCAAGACAGCGGGAGGTGGACAAACCCCCTCACTGGGGGTCAGGGTGGAGTAGAGGAGAAAAGGCTGGGGGGGGGGTTGCTTCGGGACTTTGTCTCTTCCTACGTCATGGTCCGGGGAGTGCGGAGAGGAGCACCCTGGCAGGGACCAGCCCTGTCACACTGCTGTACCTGGTCACCTGGTCTGGGCTGGGTGCTGATGACCTGTGTGGGGGGACGCTGAGGCAGCGGGACATGATACGTGACGTTTAAACATTTTACTGCATAGGTACAAAGACTCCATAATTGCTTCTTTCTTTTTTTTTTTTTTTTAAGATTTTATTTATTTATTTGAGAGAGAGAGCAAGAGAGAGCACACGAGTGGGGTGGAGGGGGAGTGGGAGAGGCAGACTCCCCACTGAGCAGAGAGCCCAGTGCGGGGCTCGATCTTGGGACCCCAGAATCACGACCTCATCCGAAGGCAGACGCTGAACCGACTGAGTCACCCAGGTGCCCCCAGAGTTGCTTCTTTCACATTTTCTTTTTGTGAGGCATTCTTTTCACTGTGCTTTGTATTTCTTTTAACCAAGTAGAACACAACAGCTTTTGGGTTCCATTATCAACAGAAGGCTTAGATCCACAATTTCCATTCAAATATTTCTCCCTTATGACGAGCAAAGTCATCTAGACCTACTTTGGCTATTAAAAATGTACTTGGCGGGGGGCGCCTGGGTGGCTCAGTGGGTTAAGCTGCTGCCTTCGGCTCAGGTCATGATCTCAGGGTCCTGGGATCAAGTCCTGCATCAGGCTCTCTACTCAGCAGGAAGCCTGCTTCCTCCTCTCTCTCTCTCTCTGCCTGCCTCTCTGCCTACTTGTGATTTCTCTGACAAATAAATAAATAAAATCTTAAAAAAAAAAATGTACTTGGGCAGGATCTCCCGGTTTTTCCGATGAGACTGGTCTTAAATTTTCCTCATTCTTATTATGTCATGGGCCCCCCCAAATCACCGGCAGTCTGGATGATTCACTAGAACAGTTCATAGAACCCAGTATGCAGTCACAGCTATGATTTATTCTGCCAAAAGGATACAAAGCAAAATCAACAACATAGATGAACTATTATCTAACCAGGGAAGTTTGTTAGAATTAGTGCCCAAGGTTTTTCCTGGAGGCTGGTCATGGAGGCATCCTCTACCCTCTACCTCATGGAGCAAAATTCCAAATGTCCAAAAGAAACAGCATGAACCACATGACACAGCTTAGGCCCAGGGAGCCACTCTTATCGATTAGCGAATGCTGAGAACCTTCCTAAAGGTTAAGATCCCGGATGCTAGCTAGCCTAGGCCAACCTTGCAAGCAAGAGAAGCAAGCCAGGTTCTTCACTTTGCCGGCACATTGGAACCTGGGGGAGTGCTAAAGGCAATTCTGGTTGCCAGGGTCCCCGCCCTGGGGTTTCTGATTCAGCTGGTCTATAAGGAGGCCTGGTCACTGGAGTAGTCCAGGCGGTCCCAGGGGTTGTAACTCATAGGCAGGATTAAGAACCACTGACAGGGCAGTCTGCCTTTGCCCATGTTTTATCCAAAAGAGACTATTTACAAAACACAGCCCATGCAACCTTCTTGTATCTCTATTCCTCCTCTGTAATCGCTGTCCTCCCTTCAGTGGCCACGTCTCTTTTTTGAAATCCGGCTCCCATGCCATTTTCCTAAGACTTCCCTCCTCCCCAACCAGAAACATCCTCGCCATCCTCTGAAGAAAGAGATGTTCGACTCGCACTCTGCTGCTGACTTGCCTACCCCCGCGGCTCTTCTTCCCTCTGCTGCCTTTCCAAGCGCCCTTCTTAGAGCTGATCTGTAGTGAAACTGGGTGTTTTGACATTACGTGAGAATTTGAAACCTCAAAATATGACATTTTTACAAGTGTGGTATGATGCTTTCCCTAGATTCCTAGGCATAATCTTCTCATCCTTCCCCAGCTGATTTGCTCTCAAGGCAGATACCCAGCCCCTAATTATTCTAGGATCTGAATCAACTATACGACGATTTGCTTTACTCGTCGTTGGCAACTTGTCACTTTTCAGGCTTACGTGACCGAATTCAAAACCATGAATATGGGACGCCTGGGTGGCTCAGTTGGTTAAGCAGCTGCCTTCGGCTCAGGTCATGATCCCAGCGTCGTGGGATCGAGTCCCACATCGGGCTCTTTGCTGGGCAGGGAGCCTGCTTCTCCCTCTGCCTCTGCCTGCCATTCTGTCCGCCTGTGCTAGTTCTTTCTCCCTCTATCTCTGACAAATAAATAAATAAAATCTTAAAAAAAAAAAAAAAAAACGTGAATATGGGACTCCATCACTAAAGGAAACAGAACGGTCCCCTTTGCTTTCTGACCCCTCCTACGCATTAGACCAGGTTTGCTTCCCAAGTTGAGGACAGGAAAAGGACGTGAGAATGAGCACGCATCATAGGTTGGCAATAACTCCACTTTCTGCCCCCGATTGCTGCAGGGCTGACAGCTCACCTGCATTTCTGAGCAGGAAATGCAGGCACCTCCTAACTCACCTTTCCACCCACAGCGTTCTACTGACTCTGCAGTGAACACCCTCCTGGTTCTGCCCGCGTGGGTGGGTGGCTGGGAGGAGGCGTAGGGGAGAAGCGGGCCTGACGGTGACTCGTGCTTCAGGTATCCCGTCCCTTGTTGCTGATCGAGAGTCTCCAATCCTGATCCATTCTGTCCAGCAACAGGCCTCAGAACACTCCCCCCAGCATGCCTGACACATGTGCATAGGAGAGCACACCGCACGCCTATGCACACACATACACACCTGTGTGCGCACACACACACACGCACATGTGCACTGCACGTGTACACACCTGTGTGCGCAGCTGCACACAGGCACCCATGGATATACACACCCAAGAAAGTGACAAAGAGAGCAAGAGCTTCTGAAGAAGTTGGGAAAAGGAAGAAAGGGGGGAAATAAATTAACCCAGACTTTTTTCTTTGCCCTTTGGATGCTCTCCTCCAGCCTCGGTTTAATTTTCCGTGTTCAGTGGTGGAAACCTGAAGGCCCCAGCCTGTCTCTGCTTTATTGGTATTCCTCACCGAAGTAAGGTTAACGTGCCAAACCAAACCTCTTTCCAAATACAGACGCTGGGACATCCGGGGCAGGTGTGAAGAGCCTCTGTATTATTTTCCTCCCACCTGTCCCACCTTCCTGGGACCTTGCCTTGGCTCTTGTTTCTAAGCAGTCACTAGGGCAATCAGCTCACCTGGACACTGGCCGTCTAGCACAGGACGCCCACTGGGGCCATTCCCTGTCCCCTCCCACCCCCGGCAGTGCCTGCACTTGTGGGGCCAGGGCTTCAGGGAAATTTCATCTGAGTTGGTAGCATTTTCCTTCAGTCCATCCTGGGCACTACCTATCGCTTTAAGGAGTCATTGCAGAATGCTACAGTGTGTTTCCACCCCCTCTACTCCCCTAATGCAGTCTCGTCCTCACCCTGGCTTTGAATCACAGAAAAACAAAATGCCAGATTTTGTCCTGACACTTTATTAAACATGATCGCCAACTGGCCTTGTGCTAAGGACTTTTTGCATCGTATTTCAGTGACCACTCACAGCGAGCCTCTGGGATGGGTTCTGTCATCCCCCAGTTGACAGATGAGAACACGGAGGCGCAACATCTCACCCGGGGTTAGGCGCACATTCTCTCAGCCTTCTTCCATGACTTGCAGTCTCTCACTACGTCCTCCGTACGCTCCAGGCTTGAAGGAGCCTGTCGGATGGATCATTTAGATTAAGAAAATAAGGAGGCGGGAGATTTATCCAAAGGAGCCACCCCTCTTTGCAACCCCCTGGCAAAAAAGAGAACCGGCTCTGTTCATGCCTTCCTAGGAATGAGAGGAACAACATCCTTCCAAACCACAGTTCCTCCCGTCGGGTGACTGGGGTCCACCCCAAGGCTCTGGCCCCTTGTGATTAAATAGACAAGGCAAGAACAATGGCCTGTAGAAGCAGGACTTACTTCACAGCTACTGCAGAGGCCAGAGATAGAGTTGTAGGGTTGTTTGGGGTTCATTTTGAAGTTGCCTTTTTCTGGAATCCACACTGCTTGCTAACACGAGATTATACGCATTACCTTTTAATTAATTTTCTTGGTTTCCTCTTACATTGCATCCTTTAAATTTTTCTGGGGCTTTTCTCATTTCAGCATGCCTTCACCCATCTCCTGATGATCATTTTCCTGACTCTTAACCCCAGAAGTCACAAAACCTGCCTTGTTGGTTTTGTGTCACTACCTCTGCCTTTCGAACACAAGGATAAGATAAACGCTCGTGTGGGAATGTCCCAGCCCTGAGCATCAGTGAATGGGACCTTATTTGGAAATAGGATCTTGACAGATGGAAGATAACAAGTTAAATGAGGTCATTCTGGAACAGCCCAAGCCCTTAATACAGTATGACCAGTGTCCGTCTAAGAAGGGAAGGCAAGACACAAAGACAGACGCACAGAGAGGGGAATGCTGTGTGATTTGGGGCAGAGATTACAGTGGTACATGTATAGGCCAAAAACAAAAACAAACAAACAAATCCTGGTAACCGCGGGAAGCTAGGAGGCAGGCATACAATAGATTCCCTTCTAGAGCCTTGCGGAGAAAGCAGGGCTCTGTCCACACCTTGACTTCAGACTCCTAGACTCCAGCATGGTGAGAAAAATCCATCTCTGTTATTCTAAGCCACCTTTTGTCATGCTTTCTTACAGCGGCCCTTGGAAAGTAACACAGGTAGCATCTGAAACAGCTGTCACAGACCTAGGCCAATAGCCGAGCTCGGGGCTGCAGTAGATACAGGCTGTTCAGGTTCAGGTTCAGGTTCAGATACAGGTTCAGGTAGACACAGGCTGTTCTGGCTTTCTCAAACATTCCCAGTTATTTCTCTTTCCATAAGCATAGTGAAGTTTCTTACATTTCTTCTGAGTTCTACATTGCGGCATGGAAGTTTCCATGGTAAGCATCCTTTTCCCAGAGAACTGCAACACACACCCAGCTTTGCAAATTTCTATTCCCCTGGCCCTGTGCTGCCTGCAAGAGCCTTGTCCCATCTAGCGACTTCTCCCAAGCCTTGTCCCACAGTGATGCTTTTCAAACTGTGTTGATCTTTGAAAATCCCCAAGGCCCAGATCGGACTTCTGGACCAATTCCATCTAAATCCCTGGACCTGGGGAAGAGACTCAGGCATCCTTACTTTCTAAAAATTTTCCAGGTGATTCCAGGGATTTTTTTTTTCCCCCAATCAAATTCAATGTCCTACAAATTCCTCTTGTGGTTTTATTTCATCAGAGGATAAGCATAAGTCAATCCTCTGCTCTATCATTAAGCATTTAGAACAGAGGTCAGCCTCCAGCTCACAGCCTGTTGGGTAAATAAAGTTTTAGAGAAACACAGGCACCTTGATTTATGTGTTGCTTTCCGGCTACAGCAACAGAGCTGAGCACTATGAGTGTATAGCCCACTTGTAGATTGGGTCTTCCAATATATTGCCTGGTTCATTCTTCCTCCCACCATGAAGATCTAGCAAAGGGCTTTGCGCTTGGTAGGGGCTCAAATGAATCAAACTGAAGACAAGTGAACCGAAATGAACTGCATTAAACTGAATCTTCTTCGACATATTATCTGAAAAGGATCCAAGGTGTTATACCTCCCAAGGGTATTCCCATTTTAATAAGTAACGTGTAAAGCCCCAAAGCTTTTATTTGAAGACAGACAGGAATACCTAATTGCTGAAGTTGCAAGCACCTGTAATTACAAATGTGCCATTCTGTTTTGTTAGATTGAGAAATCTCCAGCATAATCTGTCAGATTGCACCAGGAAGCTTACCACCCAGTTTACCCGAGCACAAAATCCCACTCTTCTGAAATATGCTCCCTGAAGAGCTCGGTAGCCTTGACTGTGAAAAAATATCTCTCTCCAAGGTTTACTTGTTCTGCTCATACTCTAGGTTGTTAGCCCAGCAAGTCCTCTCCTTGGGAAGAAACTGGTGGTGGCTTTCCTGAAAAGGGGTCACCATTTCACATTTTCTAATTTCTAGAACTTTCTAGAAGAAAGTTTTATAGGCTTTTTATATTTTTATCACTGTGAACAGGTATGTCAGTATATGTTGGCAGGTTTCATTTTGGTCTTTAATTTTACGTGAGTCCGTGAGTGATGGGAATTTGCTCTGAATGAAATTACCTCCATGCCAAATCAACCTGGGAATCTGTTGGGGAGCTTGAGTGGTGCAAAGTTTCCTAAGGCCCTCATTAACCAAGAAGTTCTTGAATTTTAATTAGTTGACATGGATACTCAGAAAGAATACGTGTCATTCTTCTGTCCCAAGTAACCCACTGCTTCCCGGGAAGGGCTTTGGGAGTCAAGAGACGGGGGACTGCAACCAAGGAATTGAACAGATCCAGATTTGAATTCTGACTCCTATCGTTCGGTAGTGACTAAAATTAGACAAGTTCTTCAACCTTCTCAGTATCAGTTTCCTCAAGTAAAAATGGGAGATAATAAAAAGGTTGTAATGGTAAATGACAGGTAGGACCTTGGCACAGTGGCCACAACTTAGTAAATATTAAATAAATGCCATCTTTCCTTATGATCTTAGCTGAAATTAAATGACTGTTATGGGGACTTGCATTCTTGGGATAGAGGACTCTAGAGAATGCTACCCATATTTTCATGAGATGAAGACTCGTGATAGAACATTGTGTAACGGCATCCGATGCGTGTGTGAGTGTGCGTGCGTGCCTTTGTGTTTAATTTATAAACATGGAGTTCTGACATCTACCAAGCAAAATACTAGAACATTCCATGACTCTGAACACCACGGCCAAACCTCCTTGCCTTTACATTCTTCTTCCCTACCAAATCATTCTGTCCACTGCGTGATCATACCTTTCTCCTATTTGGAAGGACTGAGTGAGTGGCTCCTTTCCCCTAGATGACAGACAGAATTGTGCTGTGTGCTTTCAGGAACCACAGCAATCTGCCTCCTCGGGAACTGAGTGTACTAAATCCCACCCCACAAGATTTGTCTTTTATTCTGGATTTTTCCTCTCTCTTCTGCACGTATGTCACACTAATCCTCTCCTCGGTTGGCTCGGCCGTGAGCTTCTTTGGTTTTCTTCTTCCCTTTCCTCTATCTTCCCAGATCATAGGCACTCTTTAAGATTCCAATTTTATGCAACATCCTTGATGTCAGGGACTCCTTCCAGGCTCTTGAATTTCTCCTTTATTTCTGCATTCCATCGCAATTATAGTCTGTGTCACACAATGTAACATTTTGCTAAACACCATTTTTCAAACTTTGATGAACAATGTTTTTCAATGTTTTACATGTCCCAGTTGTGGCTGCTTAACCAGACTCCAATCCTTGAGGTAGGAAACATCTCTCGGGATTTTTCTGCAGCACCTGTTTTTAGATTATATGTACCGTGAGGTGTGAAGGGCAGCAAATTTGGTGTTAGACACACCTGACTTCCGGTTCCCAGCTCTGTGACTTTGGGCAGGCATTGTCACCGCTGTAGACCACGACTTCCTCCATCATAAATGCTGGTATGAGAATTCAGTGACATAATGTCTGTGCCCAGCACATAGAAAGCATTCAGTAGGGGCACCTGGATGGCTCAGTGGGTTAAGCCTCTGCCTTCAGCTCAGGTCATGATCTCAGGATCCTGGGATCGAGCCCCACATCAGGCTCTCTGCTCAGCAGGGAGCCTGCTTCCTCCCTCTCTCTCTGCCTGCCTCTCTGCCTGCTTCTGATCTCTGCCTGTCAAAATAATAAATAAAATCTTAAAAAAAAAAAAAAGAAGAAGAAAGAAAGAAACCATTCAGTAAATACTAACTATTATGATTTTTAAGTCTGATGAAGTAAACGGCAGAAAATCCATTGCGGACTTGCAGTGCTCAAGTCCAATGCTTTGAAATCCATTGCTACTTCATAATTGTGTCTCACGTAACGTGTCTTAGCTTGGCATTGCCCAGAAAACAGAGCCTAGGAAAAACTTGCGTGCTACCACATTGTTAGGGAGTGTGATGCAGAGAAGCAGAAGGGAGGGAAGAGGAAATTGACCAAAGATGAAGGGATGAACCTAATTTCAGGCTGCTTCATAGAGCTGGCTTCCTCTGTGCATGGAGGGCTGCTGATTGCCCATTCTTGCCTTTGAGTCTTCCCAGAGGCATATTAGCTCCAGCACTTCAGGGCAGTATATTCAGGGGAAGAAGGAAGAAGATTGTTCCCACTGGCTCCCATCTTCTCTTGGTCAAAGCTTCTGCCCCCAGGGCACTGACTCCCCCATACTGCTAGTTCATGCTAGAGAGGTAGAACAAAACCCCAGTATCTCAAGCCTCAGCTTGGGCATGAAGTGAGGGGTGGTGGGTATGGACGTGGGGAGAGGTTTTATTGGGTGGTAACCCTGAGCCCAGGAAGAGATGGTCATGCCGGACAATCGCATAAACCATGTGGGTGAGGGTTTCAGAGAAAATTGAGGCCAGGAAGAAGCTGGATGAGTTGTGGGAACACTGAGCTCTCCTCTGATTCATGGATCTTTTCTGAAGTTTTTATACCAATCTTATTGGCATCCTATTCTGTATATTTCCTACTGCATCGATGCTGATGGGAATGTATATATTTTTTTCTATGTAAGTTTTTTTTTTAATTTTAAAGGTAAGAAATGCTTAGTAGAGAGAAATCAGAAAATAGGAATAAGCCGACCAGAAAACAAAAATACCTCAGAATTCTCCATCATAATATATTTATAGCTGGTATATTTCTTAATATGTTAACTTAGTATCTTTTCTTATTAACAAATCACAGGCTAGTGTCTCTTTTTAAAGACTTTATAACATTTCATTTTATATCTGAACCATATTTCCCCCACCAGTCCCCACTTATTGGCCATTTATATTGTTTAAATTTTTGCAATTATTAATAACACTGAAGTAAGCAGGTAAATATTGCTAAAGATAAATTCCTAGGAGGGAAATCAATGGCTCAAGGGTACGTATGCTTTTAATGCTTTGGGTGATTATTATCAACTTCTCCTCCAGAAAAGCTATACCGATTCAAACTCTTCCAGCAGTGTTCGGAAAAGTTCCGAGTGTTTGGAATTAGTGTGTAAACCTGGCGATTCACAGATCTATACCCCGGGGATAAAAATACATTGTATGTTTATTTTTAAAAATTAATTAATTAAAACAAAAAGAGAAACTACATGGTACTGAAGGACTGAGCCGAACTGCAAAACATTTTTTTTTTTTAAATTAAAAAAAAAAAAAAAAACACGCATTTGCAAACTGGCAGATTCTACTTAGTGGTCTTGACCTTAGTGGGAACCTGTCGGGCATGTTGAACTTAACCAAGCAGGATTCTAGTCACTCACCCTCCATAGTACCATCATGTAGACTTCTGAGCGTTCTGTGATGGCATTAGCTCCTCGGGGTCCTGGAACTACCTTTCTCCTTTCTTCTGTCTCTGCCTGATTAATTCATTGGTCCTATCCTTACACTCAGCCTCAGGAAATAGTATTCATCCTGACTGAAATACTTTGGAAATCAACACTGGTTGTAATAAATAACATTGTTCCAGACCTTGATGGAACACCTGGGTCTGGTGAGCGTAATTCTCACATACGCAGTCCTGAGTAACCTGTTTGCCCACCTTACAGCGCTGAACCACAATTTTCTATGTCACACAGTCCTTTCATCTCTGGGAAACACATTCGCCTGCCCAGCGAGGCCCTTGGTGTGCATAAAACAATAATAAGCATGTATGCTGGGCTTTTAATCTTCAAAGTACTTTGTGAACATTAACTAATTAATTTTCACAACACTCTTGTAAGAACTACTCCTCCCCTGGAATAAAGAAAGCACAAACCATCGAAACATTTGACATCACAAAAAGCCCAGAACCTAATCGTCTGGGAAGAGAAAATTGTTGATTACCAGCTCCGCAGTGAGAGTAGAAGGAAGCTGGGCAGGCCAGTGATTTATCCAGAATAGCAAAAGGAATCAGCAGTGGAACAGCAATTAGCTTTCCCTTTACTCATGCCCATTGCTCGGCTTACACCGGAAAGCAATTCAGTCAGACTCTGTGCCAGAGTGACAAACAGCTGACAAATTCAAGGTCACCTACATAAAAGCAAATAATGGGAAGGAGAGGTACAAAGAAAAAGTCCTAAGTGTTCACATTAATGATTTAAGAGGAAGAAAATCTATCTCAGAAAACAGGCACACAGGGCATTGAATTTAAAATTTAGGCATCAACAAGGAAATGCAAAATATGAACACAACGGACACGTAACTATACAGTGACTCATAAGAGGACTGTCCTGTGAATTCTTACTTGGATGTACACCTCTTCCATCAAATAATCGACAATTAGGAACTGTCACATTCCAGAGAAGAGGTAAACACCCAGCTTTTAACACTCTCGGGGGGAAAAAATTAATTTGTTTTATATGCCTGGGGACATAGTGATTGCTTTTGATCTTCCTGCCCTAAATACATGATGAAGTAAAGAATTCCGAGTTTTGAAATTTTTCATCATGTGCTAAATCATTAGCTTCATCATGCTCCAGAATCCGGTCTAGGGGCACCTGGGTGGCTCAGTTGGTTAAACGTCTGCCTTTAGCTCAGGTTGTGATCCCAGGGTTCTGGGATCAAGTCCCACATCGGGATCCCTGTTCAGCGAGGAGCCTGCTTCTCCCTCTGCTTCTGCCTGCCGCTCTGGCTACTTGTGATCCCTCTCTCTCTCTCTCTCTCTCAAAAATAAATAAATAAAATCTTAAAAAAAAAAAAAAAAGAAGAAGAAGAAGAAAGAAAGAAAGAACCCAGTCTGAAAGACAAGTATCATTAGTGGTATTGTTTTACTTGATGTGGATGACACAGGTAATGGTCACCAGGTTAAAAGTGTCGATAATAAAAACAGGAGGACCCATATAATGATACTCTGTACATTGCAATTATTATTCACTGTAATGCTGCCTATGAGTGCTTGATACTATACACAGAGTATAAACAGCGAGTCGACTTTCTAGTGTGAAAGAGTGTGGACTTCAGAAAAGCTCTGACTTTAAGCTGAAACACCGCTCCCTATTAGCTATGTGTCCTTGAGCAGGTTATGTACACCCCCTAAGCCCCAATTTCCTTATCTGTATAATAAGGGTAATGACACCATACTGGCCAGGATTCTTGGCTACAAATGACCTTATCTTGACTCCAGATTCCCTCCGGCAATGGCCTTCCCCATTCTGCTCTTCACAAAGAAAGGCCCACGCTCTGTGTCCAGGTTCTGATGTCCCCATCTTTCTTCAGCCAACTGCAAGGAAGCTCCTGACTCTATGGCCAATCCACTGGAAGTCTCTCTCTCTTTTTTTTTTTTTAAAGATTTTATTTATTTATTTGACATACAGAGATCACAAGTAGGCAGAGAGGAGGCAGAGAGAGAGAGGAGGAAGCAGGCTCCCTACCAAGCAGAGAGCCCGATGTGGAGCTCGATCCCAAGACGCTGGGATCATGACCTGAGCTGAGCCACTCAGGCACCTCTGGAACATCTCTTTTTTAAGGTCAACTTAGAAAACCATGTTTAACTCTCAGTCCTCACCTTCCTAGTCTCTCAGGAGCTGGTCCTCAGTGCACCTGGCTGAGCACATTCTTTCCTCCTGAAACTCTGAAGTCTCTTGGCTTCCTTCATATCACAATCTCTGTGGGCTTTCTGAAAATCTCAGTAGTGATTCCTTTTCAGTCTCATCAGCTGACATCTCTTTTTCCTGCCTGAATTCTAAGTGTAGGAGTATCAGAGGGCTCTGCCTATGTCCCTTTCTGTAAATATTCCGACTCCCCCAAAGAGCTCATCATACCCCGGCTTCCGACAGAATATGTATGTATGTCTCCAGACCAGAGGACTTTCTCCCAAGCTCCATCCTGGCAAATTTAGCAACTGTCCACATCTGCTTTTTGATAGGTAAGAAACATTTCAGATTTTCCACATCCAATATGAAAATCAGGGACTGCATCCGTCCACTTCATCCTCAGTCCTGCCAAACTTTTTGTCTCCATATCTTCTCTACCTCCTTTAGTCATCCAGTTGCGTAAGCCAAGGACCTGGGAAACATCCATATCGCTGCCTTGATTTTCCTGTCCTGTTCTCCATCTCCCACCCTCCACTTTTCTATCCATCCGTCGGGATGTCCTGCTTGCTCGAAGGATATATCCTGATTGCAGCCACTCCCCGATCTTCCCCCACAACCACCGTGGTTCAAGCCAGCAACATCCTCGGCTTGGGTTAACAGCCTTCAACCTGGTTTCCCTACTGCTTTTCCTCTTACCCTGCTGTCATTCACTCTTTGCGTGACAAAGTAATTATTCTGAAACAGAACGCAGAGAAGCCTATGCTTCTACTACAAAGCCATCAGTGGATTCATAATGCAATTAGGATGAAATCCAAACTCCTTAGCAGATTCTTAAGAGGCTCTGCATGAATTAATCATGCCTCACCCACCAACCTCATTCATCATGACCTTCTTCCTGGTACTTGAATACAACAAACACATGTGGATTTCAGAGACATTGTACTTGCACTGGGAAACTCCTGGCCCAGATTTTCACATGGCTGGCTTCCTGACAACCCAGATCCCAGCTCAAATGTCAGTTCCTTAGAGAGACTTTCTTTGACATTTTAAAATAAAGTTGTCTCCACATACTTCCGCATGCACACATGTGTTTTCTCCTCCATTAAACTTCCTAAATTTTTTCAAAGCCCGTATGACTACCTGAAATTTTATTAATCATTTATTTATTATCTTCTTTTCCCCCTGAGCCATAGACTCAAGGGGAAAGACTCCCCCAAGGCTCCATAAATAGCCAGGATCTTGTGTCTTTTCGTCTGTTTCTATATCCTCCACACCTAACAGATTTCTGGTCTATTCTGAGGTACTCACTAAATATTTTTTACGATATAAATGAAAACCTAACTTAAACTGTCTTAAGGATAAATAGAAAAAATAAATGAGCTTATAACTTAAGGAATAGATTTAATGTAAGTAGGGCTGAAACCAAGTACCCAAGATGGACACACTACTGTTGTTATATTTTCCAGTCTCTTGGCTCAGTGTCCCTGTGTTTTTTGTTTGTCGGGTTTGATTTGGTTTCATTTTATATTTTTCATTCTCAGGCAGATTTTACAGGAGAACATTCAACAAGCAGAATCTCTGGAATAACATGATTCTTACAATTCTCCATCTCAGAGGGAGGAAAGTTGAGACATTGATTTGTTCACTGTTTTATCTACAAAACCTAGAACAGCGCCTGCAACATAGTAGATCCTGATTGGATTAACCCTCAATGGGTTAATTAGAGAATAAATATTCACTTGTTCTTTCCCAGTACCCATATGTCAGTGCCCACACAAGACTCTATTAACCCATTTGGAGAAGAAAGATAATGCTGAGAAATCACCTGGATTACGTGTCCATGATAGCAGACGGGGTTCCAGCAAAATCCCCGATGATGGGTGATGGACAGCTCCCACTGGAAAAAGTGCAATGAGAACTAATGCAACACAGAAAAAAGAAAAGATATTTCACTTTTCAAACACTTTAACCTACATGGGGCATAAAAGTGATTCATATTAATAAGGCTCCATCCACTTGTAAAACTTAAGACTACTTGAAAAAGGTAAGTTTATAAATCACGACATCTGAAAAGCCTTTCTCACACAAAGATTCTTTTGGACCTACAGACATCAGCCATTTGAGTCTCAGATAACTGTGATTATCTGAGGACCCTAACCTCAAGGACACTAAATCTCAAATGCTGAAAAATAAGGTTTTACAGGGGGTGGGTCCATCTACTTTTCTAACACGCCCACATCTAGTCTGCCTTGGTCCCTAGTCCTTTCTTAACATAGGTAGATGATACAGGTACTTCAAAGGGATAAATGGCTATGACTTGTACCTTCTCTCATGAGGAGGATTTTGTGACAAACACATTTTGAGGGTGGGAGAGGCAACACAGGGTAAAGAAGATTTCTGGCTTCACTAAGATTCCATTTCGCTTACTAGCAATGTGTTATCTTATCTGCACACACTCATGGCCCTGCATGTCATATATTTCTCTGATCAACTCATCCTCCCATTTTCCCAGACAATATTTTTCACATTATACTCTCTCTGCAAACCTCAAACTTCACCCCACTCCTCATTCTCATCTAAAAGCTTTTCTCTTGCTTTTCTAAGGAAATGGAATTTATCTAAGAGCCTGCAAAAGGCTCTTACCACTAAACATACTCTTCTTCTTGCATAGAAACTACTCCTTCTGTAGATGAACCATCTAGTCTCCTATCAAGGACCATGCCCCATCACCATGCCCATCCACTGCGTGGTGGACTTACCCTTCCCATTTGAGCAAGGCTGTTGGTCTAACTACCGTTCATTCTCTCTTTCCTGTGAAGCCAGTTTTCCCTCTGGGGGACCCATGACCATGGAAGTACACTTGAACAATCTCTCTTGATCAAACATATCCCTTCAGCAGCTGCCTCCTTTCCCTTTACAGCAGTATGGCTGTGAAGGAGCTCCTTTCCTCACCCATCTTTTGAAGCCAATCCAATGAGATTTTTGTTCCTGCCATTCCACCAAAACAGCTCTTGCCAAGATCGCCATCGACTTCCATGCTATTAGATACTAACAATCAAACCCCAAGCTCCACCTTACTCTATTAGAAACAATTAATACACAATATGTTTACCTCCTTTCTCCTTCTTGAAATATCTCCTTCACTTTTAGAACAACAGGTTTGATGTTCCTCGCAGCTCGTTGGACACTCCCATCCCTTTCTTTGCTGGGCAGGCTAGTGATTAATCCAGAATTGCAAAAGGAATCCTTACCTCTGTCTATACACTGAATCAGGAATTTCATCCAGTAAATTTACTATCTATATGCTAATAACAACCAAATATACATCCCTGGTCTCTAACTTTCTCTGAATTCCAGCTCATATGCCACATCTCTCATTCAATATCTACATTTAGAAATTTAGTAGGCTTCTCAAATGTAATCAATTGTTTAAAAAATCCCACAGTAAATCCTTGACCCACAACCCCAAACATGCTCCCTCCATGTTCTTAATTTCATTTGATTGGCAACTTCATTCTACCAGGCAACCCTGGCAGCTCTGTCTTCAGATCTACACAGAAAACAACCATTTCCCACCATCTCTACCTCTATGCCTAGTCCAAATCTCCATGATTTTGCATGAATTATTTCAGTAGCCCTATCATCTGCCTTAATTAATTCTTTTGCACAGAAGCCAGACAGGATTCTTAACAAGACAAGTCAGGTTATGTTATTCAAAACCTTCTACCCAAAACCTTCCAGCAGTTTCACACTGCTTGCAAAATAGAATCCAAACCCTTTACGGTGACAGGAGGGACTCCGTGATCTGACACCTGACTGCCTCTCTGACCTCCTTTCCTACCACTTCCCCCCTCACTCACTCAACCTAGTCACACTAGGTTTCTGCTCTTTATTGGACACACCAAGCGCATTCTACCTCAGGGTCTTTGCCTGGGCTAGATGCTGCATCTAAAATACTCTGCTCAGGGCACCTGGGTGGCTCAGTTGGTTAAGCATCTGCCTTTGACTCAAGTCATGATCCCAGAGTTCTGGCTCCCTGCTCAGCGGGGCGTCTGCTTCTCCCTCTGACTGCCGCTCTGCCTCCTTGTGCTCTCTCTCTCTCTCTCTTTCTGACAAATAAAATCTTCTAAAAAATAAAATGAAACACTCTATTCTACAAGTTTCCCACTCCCATTCTCTTCAGGCCCCAAAACCCTTTCTTAATGACCCTATCAGCCTATTAGTGTCCCCAGCCAGGACAGAGAACCCACACTATGTATTTAAACAGGGAAAATTTAATATAATGAATTTTTAACTAGTAGGAAATGGTGAAATGATAAAAGGGGTAGATGAGGACCCTAAAGGATCCAGATGCGGCATGTACAAAAAGAGAGCTATTACTTCTAGGCTGGAGAAGAATGCAGAATAGGGGAGCCTGGCTGGCTCCGTTGGCTGAGTGTACAACTCTTGATCTCAGGGTTGTGAGTTCAAGCCCCGCATTGGGTGTAGAGATGACTTAAAAATAACATCTTAGAAGAAGAAGGAGGAGGAAGAGGAGGAAGAAGGAGGAAGAAAAGAAGGAGGGGGAAAGAAGAAGAAAAGGAGGAGGAGGCAGAGGAGGAGCAGGGGAAGAGAAGAAGAAGGAAAAGGAGAAGTGCAGGCAGAATAAGGGAGCTATGGACGAACCCAGCAGTCCTCTTCTCTTCAAGGCTGAGGTTCATATCTTCTCAGAAAGGGCCTGGCCACCATAGGAACATGCAGGCCAGCTATGGCAAAGAAACTTGCCAGAGGATATGGGCTTCTCCTGGTCTTCAGATGCAGTCTGCTCTTGCCAAAGGGTATGGGCAGTTGGAGCTGGTCTCTTGATTTGTCCCACCATTACCAGAGGGCGTGAGCAGACCAGGGCTGCCTACATTGCTGGAAGGTGCAGGCAGACCAGAACGGATGGGAAATGGCCCTGGTGGGGATAGTCTGACCGAAGACTGCGGCTAGAGCTTGTCTGCAAGAACGTTCAGGCTTCCTCACCTAATAAAAACGGAGGACTAGAATCTTGAAAGTATTGCCAGATGAAATGAAGAGTCCCTGGCCCCTGGGGCCTCAACCCAGGTAGACCCAAAGGAGTTGCCAAAGGTTCTTGGTCTTGGCACGAGAATGACTTCAAGGACAGACATACAGCACAGTAGATAAGTGACACAAGCGGGAAAGTTGATAGGCCACAGCTAAGAGACTTTCTAGATACTTTCTGGCCATAGTGAACTGCTTCACTTGTTTCTTCTCCCAGGGAACAATGGTGGGCTAACATGAGATTGTTCCCTTACTGTGATTTGGGATCATTCTAGAGGGTAGTCCCAATTCCAGCCCTCCGTGTAGGAATGCCTCAGACCAAAGTGTCAACCATGTTCTCCATGCCCACTGCTTCCCTACACACTTCACTGTGGGTGTATCTCATAAAGACACCCCCCAATAAGCCTTCTGCAGCCCGTTCTCCACCCCACACTCTGATTCCACCAACCTGATTGAAGAAAGGTAAAAAAGGAAAAGAAATGGAGAAAAGATGAATACCGGGAGCACTTTCAGGTAAAAAGAAATGGAGGACTGTACTGGCCTTGAAAGAGATGGTTGTAGATTCTTCTAGAGCCGCAGAATGCCAAAGCAGAATGCAGTGGGCGGGATACCCTCCAGACCACGACTTCCTGAGTGGCACAGTCAGTTAGGTGTCGGACTCTTGGATTCAGCTGCGTCCGTGATCTCAGGGTTGTGAGATCAGGCCCCATGTCAGGCTCCGTGCTGGGAGTGGAGCCTGCTTGAGATCCTCTCTCTCCTCTGCCTCTGCCCTTCTTTCCACGCATGTGCTCTCTCTCTCTCTCTCTAAAAGACATAAGTAAATCTTTTTTAAAAATAAAAATATACTGACTCTGAAATTAGGGGAAAGAGGGAATAGAAATCTGAATATTTAAACATTTAGTATGTTATGTTATGTTATTTATTTGAGAGAGAGAGAGCACAAGCAGGGGAAGGGGCAGAGGCAGAGGGAGAAGTAGACTCCCGTGGAGCCCGGAGTTCCACCCTCGCCTCTGTCCCAGGACCCTGGGATCGTGACCTGAGCCAAACGAAAGTAGACGTTTGACCTACTGAGCCAACCAGGTGTTCCAAAACCTTAGTATTTTAAGTCTGAATCACTGCCTTCACCTCTCCTAACACCAAAATGCATTGCAAGTGTATTAAATATTTAAAAAGCAACAGTAAAACCAAGCCCGTCAAATTAGTGATAAGAAAAAAGAGAGGGAGAAAGAGGGGGGCGGGGGGAGAAAAATACATATACCTTCATTCATCATAGCCACTCTGCTTCTCTGACTGAACCCTGCTTGATACATTATTACATTGATTTGAACTACATCCAAATCCTAAGCAAGAGGGCTTAGAACTTGAAAACTTTAAAAAAAAAAAAAATGAATGGTTTAATGATGAGTGAGAAAACATTACAGGTAGAGCTCACATTAGTCTAAATAGCCCTAAATGAGCAAGATGAGAATGGTAACTCCCCTGAAAATTTTACACATCAGAGAGAAGGAAGACACAGTCCATTTCATGACTGAAGATGCTACTTTCATTTTTATGTTCCAGACATTGGATGAATACGGAAGTAACGTGGCTGGAACAAAAAAGAGGTTGTACTGGAAGCATCTGGGACACCAGATTTTTATCTTTAAAGTTTATTTATTTAAGTTATTTGTTGCTTTAGAAGTGTTTATATATATATATATACACATCCCTATTTTCCCCAAAAAACTTGAAGTCACAGCTAAAAAGAGAAAAGGAATTTAACAGACTTAAAATACTTTACACGGTGTTTAACATCGCCCAAATATTTCCATCAAGATTACTACTGATTCAATTTCATTATAACATCTGTTTCCGTTGAACAAAAATAATATACTGTCATGTATCTAGGACATACTCACACTTTCTATTTTCATATTAACAGCACAAAAACTGTCATTGTTAACTTGATAGAACTGCCACCAACACAGGGACATGCATACTACGGACTCACAAATTCATATTCCTCTCTCCTTGGAATGTTCTGCAAAAATCAGCAATGTCCCTGGCTCCCTTGAACCTGCTTTCAATCTTCTATCCTGGATACAATGCGGTGTTTTTTACTCAAACACACACAATAAAACAACTATATAACAGACAACAACATCTTTATTCTCTTCCTTATTTTCCACCTTTTCTGCTATGAGTAGATATTGTTCTTCCAAACAGGAAAAAAAAAAAAAATGTGACCGATTTTTAAAAACAAAACAACATAAATTTCTTATCTTTAAATGGAGGGGGAACGTGATCATGAAAGAGATACTTTCAACAAAGTAGAAAAATATATTTAGCACTGAAACATCTTTTATAAGCTCTCTCCTGAGATCCATTCTGAACAGGGCTTTCTACTATGTCTTCTCAACACCTGCATACCCGCTTTGTACTTTATGATTTTTAAATAATCACATTGTTTTGGATATGAAAATATGTACGTGTGTGTATAGACACAAATATATACACACACACACACACACACACACACACTTATTTCTTAAGTATAGAAATGGAGAAAAATTCCTCATTCACTTTCTCTCCTTTGTTATCTCCTTCGGGATTCTCCACATGATCTGCAAACTCCAGCCCTGAATTTTTCCTCTGTTGCACCTATGTTTCCAGTCCCTCCATTAACTTCAACACAAGACATCCCAACCAGAAACCTACACATTACCCTCCGCTCTTGTTTTCCCTATTCTACTCTTGCCAAATCTTGCAAAACCCTTTCCCCTAAATTTCTTCTGAACCACACCCGTCTTCTCCATCCCCTTGAAAACATGTCAGTTCTGGTTCCACCAGTTTTTGACTGATTCATTCCATGGACTTTCACACTCTGACTTTTGGGGAGTTCAACTCACAGAAGTTTTTTGTTGTTTTTTTTTAAAGATTTTATTTATTTATTTGACAGAGAGAGATCACAAGTAGGCAGAGAGGCAGGCAGAGAGAGAGAGAGGGAAGCAGGCTCCCTGCTGAGCAGAGAGCCCGATGCGGGACTCGATCCCAGGACCCTGAGATCATGACCCGAGCTGAAGGCAGAGGCTTAACCCACTGAGCCGCCCAGGCGCCCCCAACTCACAGAAGTTTAAACCTGAAATGGTTTTATGATATTCTGGTAACTGTCCCCAGCTGAGCTATATTGAAAAGCTCTTTTCTAAACCAGGTTCCTAAAACGCTGCTGAATTTTAGTCACACACACACACAAAAAAAAAAAAAAAAAAAAAAGAGTGTCCTTTTGGGGAACGTGGGTGGCTCAGTCCACAGAAATTCCAACTTTTGGTTTCCGCTCAGGGTCACAATCCCAGGAGTCGTGGGATTGAGCCCTGGGCCAGGCTCCATCCACACTCAGCGGGGAATCTGCTTGGGATTCTCTCTCCGCCTCGACCCTCTTGCTCATGTGCGTTCTCTCTTTCTCTCTCGGTCTCTCACTAAAATAGTGAAATCTTAAAAAAAAAAAAAAAAAAAAAAAAAAAAAAGTCGTATTCTATGTAAGGTTCAGGTCTGTTTATTCTTAAAACTCTGATCTCGGAAGTGCCTGGGTGACTTACTCAGTTTAGTGCCTGACTCTTGATTCTGGCTCAGGTCATGATCTGAGGTCGTGAGATCGAGCCCTCTGTGGGGCTCCACGCTCAGCCAGAGTCTCCTTGTCCTTCTCCCCTCCCCCTCTGCCAGTCCCCAAACTCATACACATGTTCGCTCACTCTCTAAAATCGATAAATAAAATCTTGAAAAAAAAGAACAATTCCAATCTCAGGCTCCAGGCAGAAATGGTCACCCTGTTATCGTCACTGTTACCTGGAACCTGTGATTCCAGCAGTTTGAAGAAAGGGTGGCAGATGTGAAGGCATCTAGGTCTTCCTTTCGTTCACAGATTCATCCAGTCTGCTGAGCCGGGAAGGAGGAAGAGAGAAAGGCACAAGCGTCCCCTTGCTAAGCCAGGCAGGACTGCAGTCGTCTCCTCGATGAGCTGCAACCGCTCTTTTCTGTGGACTCAAGGAGAGAGAATTGTGAGCCCAACACTAGGCACTAGTGGTCCTCTGTGAGATGCAGCCTGTCTGCCTAGTGGGTCCCAGGGAGGGCTGTCCTTATCCCGTCTCTCCCATATGTCTGCATCTTTGCTCCTGTGTGTCAGTAACCCCACCAGGATGGCATCTCTGGTCTCATCTTTACAACACAGCCAACTCTAGGACCTGCTGGCATGTGCAGAACCTATTTCTCTTACCTCAGGAATGAGAACCTACAGACCCAGCTTAGCCTCTACCCTCCCTGCAGCTCTCTACCACACCATCTGTCTTCAATTCTCTCTCCTTTTTTTTTTTTTTTTAAGATTTTATTTGTTTATTTGAGAGAGAGAGAGAGAACACTAGTGTTGGGGAGGGGGCAAGGAATGGGATAGGGAGAAGCAGGCTGACCACTGAGGAGCCCAATATGAAGCCTTATCTCAAGACCCTGAAATCATGACCTGACATTCAACCAACCGAGCTACCCAGGCACCCCTAATTCTCTCTTCTTTTTTTTTTTTTTTTTTTTTGTAAAGATTGTATTTATGTATTTGACAGACAGAGATCACAAGCAGGGAGAGGCAGGCAGAGAGAGAGGAGGAACCAGGCTCCCTGTTGAGCAGAGAGCCCCATGTGGGGCTTGATCCCAGGACCCTGAGATCATGACCTGAGCCGAAGGCAGAGGCTTTAACCCACTGAGCCACCCAGGCGCCCCTAATTCTCTCTTCTTTAGATCAAGTAAGGCAGGTTTTGGTCAGCAAGTTCAATAGCCAAGAATACATCCAAAAGGGGCATAAATACCAGTCTTCCTTCCTTGTGTACAGCACCAATCTTTACAAGTAATTCTCCTGAGGTCTGTTCCTTCGTCCATTGGGTCTGGAGAGGGAACAACCTTTCTGCGACAACATTGCACTTCCCCAAAATGCATCACAACCGACACGCATCTCAGCCTGGGCATGTGGGAGGTTAAGAGGGGATATTGGCGAACTGTGGTAGGACTGGTTCTGATTTGTTATGCTTTCTAATGGGCACAGTTGCTGGTAGTTCTGTAAATTCCAAGGATGGAATACTTAATGCTTTCGTTTTCATTTTCAGTCTATAGTCACAACTCCTTGAGCCGAGATTTAAAAAAAAACACACACACACACACACACACAGTGATGTCTTAGTGGACACCTAATTAGTATTACCATGTGCCATCTTGTTCTTGTGTGATTCATCTTTTGTTTCTGGGGAATTGTGGGAGAACCTGATTCCCTAAAAATCCATTTCTGAAAGCCAATTAGACCACATGCCCAATTTGTCAAATTTTTCAAGTTCACTCAGCTACCAAAAGCTGCTTTTTCAGAAACCAGCTTACCAAAAATCAATTTACTCAAGGCCAGTTTGCTGAAAGCTTGTCAGCCAAAAGAAAAAAATTAGCCAAACAACAAATTCCCTAAGGACTTTTTTTTTTTCTGTACTTACAGTATATAGCAAAGTTACTTGGGAAATTTCAACAGTTTTTAAGGCTCTGTTTTTTTGAAGTTTGGCTTTCTATTTCATGTTAGGTTGAGTTGAAGCCTCTATTTCACTGTACTCGTTTTACCCAGTTGATTATGCAATGAATTTGTTAGTCCTTCAAAGTTCAGTATCGGTTCTGTATCTGGTTCCCTTTTCCAGGGTTGAGATTTCTCATATTTTTGAAGCATACCCAAAATGTACTTGAGTAGATAAAAATATCTGTGTGAACTCTGAACGGGACAAAAGGCAGTGGACCTTATTGTGTATGTTTTAATGAAATCTACTTGATTGTTTATAAAATCCTGACATCAAGATATGTGCAATGCTGATAATTTAAGACACACTAAACATGTGCATATCCAAAAACCATTGAGCAAAATTACAGAAAAAATTCGGACATTAATAAGCTTTTCCTGACCACAATAAACTCTTCACCACCAAGATCAAACTAAACAGGACCAGAACTTTCTAAACAGTCAAATGTAATTTCATGGAAATCGTCAAAAACTGTTAAAATGGTTATTTTCCATGCGGATTGCCTATAACTTAGTAAGTAGATACAAGAAGTAACTTTTTGTAAAGTGGTGAGTTCGGTCAGTTGGGCATTTGATGACAATAAATTGGGAATAACAATGAAGCGTGCAGCTCACAGCAGTCCTGATGGTGATTCAGAACAGTGGGTTATAACCACACTGCTTGGGAAGGATGCTTGGTCTTCAGCCAGGGTGAGAATCAGGCTGCGTAAGCGCCTGGAGAAAGTTTTCCATGCCCAGGCACATAGGCATGTACAAAAGAGGGGGGGAAATGTACAAAGGAAATAATGTGCAAAGAATAGCACAGAAAGGAATGAGTAGGCACTGTGGCAGAACCTTGCATGTGTGGGGAGAAGAGAAGCCTGGCAGTATGCAGCAGAGGTAGTGAGATCAGAATTTTCTTTAGATTGGGGGTGGGGGTGGGAGACAGTTGCCCCCGACAGGCTTAAATGCAAGGGGAACAAAAGCATTGCTGAAAAAGTAATAATAATTAAAATACTAACCGCTATGTACCGAAAGGCAATTAAATACCCGGTGTTGGCTAGAAACAAAATCACCGAAGGGTGAAACTTAGATTAAACAATATTGTCTCCAAACCATGAACCTTTAAAATCTGAAGACCTCGGCCTCATGAAACAATCCCAGCGGACCTGGCATCCCTCTCGGTTACTTGCTGCAGTCCTGATTTAGGTCATCTGGGAAGAGCCGCTGTAAATTCCCAGCTACATCATGGGCACTCAGTGCCTACCAGCTATGGAGAGAAGACACAGGACCCAATGAAACAGACGGAAACACATCCCCACTAGGACACCCCCTATCTGATGAGAAAGGAATCAGAACTCAGTCAAATAAAATCACGGGGCAGAGGAGCTCAAGGAGCCTAACTAGAACAGCTCTTTAGTCCTGAGGCGACTCCCAGTCCTGCCGACTTCTGCGATGATATGACAAGGGGAGCATGGGCTTTTCCTAAAGTAAACAGTGTTCTGAGATTAATTGTCCTGACATCAGTGGCTGGGCGGTCCTTCTGGGATTAAACCGGAACACAGAGACAGGGCCACTAAGTCTGGGAGGTGCTGGCAGCAAGTCGCAGGCTGGGCCAGGTCACCAGGAATGGGATCATCACCCCAGCTCTGGCAGGTCCAAACGACTCCAGCTTATGGAGAGGAAAGTTAGACTTCAAAGCACGTGTTAGGCACGTGGCTGGCAAATGACATTGATCTTCCAAGGCACTTGCTTAGTTTGCTGCAACTATTTGATACAGCATTCTATTTGATACACTAGAACTCAAAGTAATGGGAACAAGTGGTATTCATTCCCCCTCCCTTCTCGTCTCTCTCTGGGCCCCATTCATTCATTTCCCCGGTCCTTCACATTTCTGGGTAGTTTACATGAATGTCACAATCAAAATGCTTTCGTACTGCTTTGTCATGATTTCCCATTTCTCTGTTTGTCAAACGACACCACGGGTTATTCTAAGCATGAACCAGTCGACTTTGTAAGGCACCCTATTTTGCTTGATAAGATCTTCTTTGAATTTGAATGAGAAAAGAAGGTTATTCTAAATAACCAGTCCGGGTGATATGGCCATAGCTGAGAATAAGAAGATCCAGTAAAGGTTCAGCTCTGCTTTGCACTCATCATCTTGCCTGTGCTAGAGTGGCATTGTTTTTTGTTGTGTTGTGTTGTGTTGTGTTGTGTTGTGTTGTGTTGCATTTTCCTGTAGATTGAACCATAAACTCCGAAACCTCCCTTCCAACTCTGAGTCTTGCTCTCTGTACACTCTGTGCATGTAGATTAATGCTCCTCTTTACTTGTAGGGGAGAGTGTAGCTGTGTGTCAAGCCTCCTGTAAAAGCTGGTCTCTAGGAATGACCTAGATGCTTGAAACAAACAAATGAAGATGCCTTAGGAAGTGGTGTTTCTGAGCTCACTGTTGGGAGATCATTTATTTCCCCAAATCTTTTCTCCCCTCAGATTAATAGCATCTCTTCTGATCCTGTTCTCTCAGAATACAGTTGTAATACCGCTGCTAACACTTCTGGCATATTCTAGGTATTATTCCTCATCTGAAGATAACAAAGTTCTTTCTGCGCCTGAGATGTTACTGTTGTGTAGTTTAGACATTGTCATTGTTCCCTTGTAAGGATTTATATTGCAAGTTGGTTTTTTAATTGAAAGTATTGACCTCTGCCACTCTTCAGATCTAAGATATACCTGTCAAAATTTCACAGACATTTAATTTTTTACCAATAGGTAAGATAGCTGAAGAAATGACATGGGGGGGGGTAGGCAAATAAGATTGGTGTAAATCTACAAAGCACTTGTTGTTTAAAGGTATTATTCAAATTAGTGGGGCAAAAGTTCATATACACTTACTTGGTTTTGTTCTACTTTACATGAATTATTTCATCCATTTTTTAAAAGATTTATTTTATTTTAGAGAGAGAGAGAACACAAGTTCACAGACACACATGCACACACACAGTTGCTGGGAGGGACAAAGGGAGAGGGAGAGAAAGAATCCCAAGGACACTTCCCACTGAGTGTGGAGCCCAACACAGGGCTCAATCCCAAGACCCATGAGGTCATGACCTGAGCAGAAATCACCGACTGAGCCACCCAAGTGCCCCTCATCCATTTTTTGTAAGTAAGTTCCACACCCAATGTGAGGCTTGAACTCATAACTCTGTCATCAGCCACATGTTCTACCAACTGAACCAGATAGGAACCCCTACTTCAACCATGTTTTTTTTTTCTTTAAGATTTTATTTATTTATTTGACAGACAGAGATCACAAGTAGGCAGAGAGGCAGGCAGAGAGAGAGAGAGGAGGAAGCAGGCTCCCTGCTGAGCAGAGAGCCTGATGTGGGACTCGATCCCGGGACCCCGAGATCATGACCTGAGCCGAAGGCAGCGGCTTAACCCACTGAGCTACCCAGGTGCCCTACTTCAACCATTTTTAAAGAAATTAGAGATCCAGGGAGAAAAAGAAGCACTTGATATTTTTATATATTTTTTTAAAATTTTTATTTATTTATTTGACAAACAGATCACAAGTAGGCAGAGAGAAAGGAGGAAGCAGGCTCCCTGTTGAGCAGAAAGCCCGATGCGGGGCTTGATCCCAGGACTCTGGGATCATGACCTGAGCCAAAGGCAAAGGCTTTAACCCACTGAGCCACCCAGGCACCCCAGCACTTGATATCTTTAAAAAGTATTTATGTATATATGTGCTCATAAGTTCCAAAATATCAGCATAAACTTTGGTTTTTAAAAAAATGAAATGCGTTTTCTCAAAGAATAAATAACTTAGTATCAAACCGTTCTTTCCTCCTTAATTTACCACTATGCAGATGTCAATATAATTAATTGGAAGTTCTTCATCAAAGTCTACTTCTTTTTCTTTTTAGAAATACAATTCCTTGTCATAAAATTTATACCATTGCCTTTTGGATGGACCAATCTGTTTCCACTACTTCTGTTTTGCCCAAAAAGAAAATAAATCCAAGATTTTTCCATATTCTCTCTTTTCATTTTTTGGCATGCTTTCTCCTTTCAGGAAATGCAGCACTTCTGTTTCCAGTGGTGCCTACTCACTTTGTTTAGTCATTGTGATCACCTCTCTGATTTTATGCACACAACTAATGTTACTCAGCTTTCCCCCCAAGTAGTAACTGTGATCAGGCCCCCATCTTCTCCTTAAGGTCTGTTTCTTCAGTCTGATTGAGGGGCAGCACATCAGCCAACAGCTCTTACCAATCCTTTCTCCGGTGATCATCAGAGTCACTCAGTCTTAGAAGGCTGAGAGGACAGGGATGTGGACATCCCTCGACTCTCCCTGGCTCCTTCATCCATGCCCATCAATAACCCCACATGGCAGCTGGTGGAAAGACCCATGGGTGTGCGTTTGCATGAAGGGGGGAGAGAGAAGAGAAAGGATGTCACTCAAACTGGCAGGTATGAGAAAGGCCCACCAGAAGTAGCACTTGACTTTGCCTTCCAGGTCCCGTTCTGGAAAGATGGTGTGTGTGTCCTTGCCTGGGACACTGTTCACAACCTTACTGGCTGTGCGTTAATGTCTGATGGAAGGGTGTGAACCCATGTTCCCTGGTTGTGCAGGATGTGAACTCGTCAGAAGCTTTTTGGAAGGTTAGGGCTAGTTTGGACCAGTTGGACACAGTAGTTTACACAAGGTCTGACTGGTCAAATCAGGGCTGAACCAGAAGAACATGAGCAGACTGGTCAAAACAAAAAGCATATCAGCAAAATAATTAGTTTCCAGTTTAAATAAAAATGTTATTTCCACAAGTTAATTAAGGACATTTTCTGATGCTCTTCTGTGGTATTCGATAGTATGTCGTGCCTTAGAATTACATGACTGGTTTTATATAATGCAATTTTTTAAAATGCTTATCAGCACTTGTGGTTGCGAAACATACATTATTTACATTACATTTTATTTCTTTATACTCCCGATATAACTTCTCTCTTTTCTTAGTAAGTAATTTCTTAATTTAGAATTGCCAAAAAATGAAGAATGACATTAATATGAGTAACCATCATCCTGAAAGTTTTGTGTTACACCGCTCAACTGGCTGATTAACTTGCCTTTTTGTAAACCCTCCTTTGCCTCTAAGACACTATAAATAATCGTGACAATATCTAATAAAAATAGATGTCATCTTGCAAAACCACAGCAGAGTTTAAACTTAGTTTAGCAAAATCAACAACTTGCTCACAAGACTGATGAACTGCAGTTACGTGTTTTTAACAAAAGCATTTCTAGCACCCAGATAAGCAAGTGTCTTCTTGACATAGATGGATGATAGCACATGTGCCAGAAGCCAGTGGAAAATAGGAGCTGTCATCTAGAAAATGACAGAGCCATTTCGAGTCCCTCTAGATTAGCACTCCATCTTTGGCTGAGTGGATATACTGTTAGCTGAAGGTCTATTGCCAGCAAATCAGAAGCAAGAGGGCAGAGCCCTATCTTTCCTAGATGACTAGAATCATCCGAGGCTCAGAGGCAGGGATGCACGTGATGACATCCCAGCTTTCTGTAAGGTTTGTGGCATTAAAAAAAAATAATAAATAATAATAATAAAAGGACTCCTATGTGGGTCTGCAAAAACGTGCACTAATCTATTCACTGTAGAAACTTCCAGATGTTAAAACATAGTATCAACAGCATCAATGGACTATTTGTGATATGCTGCCTCATTCAAAATTGCCCCGAAGACAGGTCGCCGATTATAACATCACCAGCTTTGCTATTTGTCTTTATTTAAACAACCGAGTGTTTGGAAATTTATCTCGTGAGCCTATGTGACTAAGTAAATACTGTCTGACTGGCCAGCATCCAGGGAGGTAACTTGGAGGTTAAAAGGAATGTCCAGAGAGCACGCAGGGTAAAAGGACAGATTTTCGAATGCAGCTGGGTCTGCATTTCAACAAGGTCTTCCCCACCTTGTCTTGGAGCCCAACGGAAGCCATCTCTTCATGACTGCGCTTGACAGCAGAGGGTAACGCGCTGCCCTCCGCGTGGTCCCCTGGCAGAGAGGGAGTACACTGTTCTATTAATGGCATGGGACACTCTTTCTAACGCCGATCTAATGCCCCTGGACACAGCAAACCTGTGCATGGGCCAATGTCACTCTCATGGTCAATCATGACGGCGTCTGTGATTTTCAAGGATGCAACTCAGGCGCCATCAGGGAGCTCAGCTCGGAGAGTCTCACTCAGGATGCTGGGCTCCACCTCGAGTGAAAGTCTTGAAGAGACACCCATGGACTTATTAACAGTTTTGTTGCAAATCAAAACAACAAAGCTGCCTGAGAACCCATTTTTCTTCATGGCTGGGCTTAGCAGTAGAGAGGAAGATGTGTTTAAAAGCCTTGAGAAACTAAGAAATATAAAGAAACAAGTGATGCTCCCAGGGGACAAAAGACTGCCTCTCGTTCCTGGTTAGTTGATAAAGCCCTTTGAACTCTAACTCGGGGCTACAGGGTAACGGTTGGTGGGTGATTTAAGATCTCTGGAATCTCCGTCCACCTCCCAGGCTAAGGAATGCTGTGCAGATCTTCTAATGAATAGTATAAGCCCAATAAAATCCAGTGATATTGACAAGGCTAACTTCAGAAAGAAACATTTTCCAGTGGTTTATTTTCTCCATAATGACCAGTTCCTTGTCTTCCATGTGGTGGGTCAAGAAAACCCCTCTCTCTGAGGCACGATCATTCGATTTCAGGTCTGTGGGTCAGAGCACACACCAAAGCCCCCTTTACCCCCTCCCGTCCCCACTCTTTGCGTTTTGTCAGGGACATTCGCTGGGATGAGCATCCGCCCAAAGCAGAGCAGTTGCTGCTTCTCTCCTCGGCTTGGTGGGGTCCGTTCTGAGCGCGGGGTCTGGCTTTGCCATTTCCAAGGTCTCTTTGAAACCCTGCATCGCAGGTGGTGCTTGAATCAGGAGTTCACACCGTGAAGGAACTGGCATTGGGTCTTCCACGGACTCTGTGGACGATAGATCCTGCCTTTCACAGAGCACGGGAGAGTCCACCTTTCATTTCCCTCCCGGGAGGGAGACCGCGTCATTCACAAGCCCTTCTTGACAAAAATCCTAATAAGGTCCCAGCCTTGGGGGTTTGAACTCCAGTGACCTCAGCTTGTCAGAATGACCTGACTTTAAGAAATACAACCGTGAATCCTATTTTCTATTGTGACTTTAAAGCCTGGGATAGTATTAAACTTCAAGACATCTTATTATGCATATCATGACAAAATGTGTCAGTAAGAATCAATAAGTGGTTGGTTGGTTTTTGTTTTTGTTTTTTTAAGAGAAATATGCTCATATAATAGAATTGATAGTCTTTCCCAATATACAATATATTTCTTTGGTTTTTTTTTTATATTTCTTCTTTTTTTAATCATTTTCAGAGATAGATCATAATGGCACCTCTTAAATAGTATTTTTAACATTTCAAAAGGGTTTTACTTACACGGAGATGAAGACGAAAGAAAACGTATAGTGACCATTTAGGAAATAGAGAATTGGCAATGCTAGGCAGATGCGATATTAGGATTTACATTTCTGGCTGAAATCAACGTGGGCAGTTAGCAGATCAGTCTGAAAATGGAATTGGAATATGGTCATACATAATAAGAGCCAAGGATTCCAAGTAAAATTCTCCTGCCTTGTTGTTAATTTCTTTTTTCAAATCGTGTGCTTTCGCTGTGATACTTGTTTAACAGTTACTGTTCTGAGTTGTAACTTATTCCAAGATAATAAGCCTCTTTCAGATACTAACAGAGGCTCAGTCTAAATATGCCCAATTAGGCAGAGAGGTGGTAGATTGGATGCCAAAAAAATTGCTTTGACCTCATTTATCCAGATAGTATCTCAAGAATCACTTTGCGCAGCTGAAGAGCACACCATCTGGTTGTCTCAACAGAATCGCCATCTTCCAGGAGGACCGTTCCTACACAGGATACCATCATCCATTCTCAACCAAATCAGAGCCCAGGATCACAAACATACTCACCGAGCATCTTACTGGTAAGGAGGGGTTTTAAAATCCATATTTATTCGTGTAATTATTATTAAGTTACGTGTAGCAGGAAATGAGCGTTTTTGGTACCATCTTTGTAAAATAGGTGTTCTTTCAATGAAAAATGACTCGTAATGAGACTGTAATAATTACCAGATACATGTTTCTATATCCCCACACATGCAACTAGACCCAAACCAACAATTAATAACATAATCAGAGGTATCAGGAGAAGGGAAATGGAGAGTTGCTGTTTAATGGATATGGAGTTTCAGTTTCGCAAGGTGAAAAAGTTCTGAGGATCCGTTACACAACAATGTGAATATACTTACCATCAGATTATACACTTAAAATAGGTCAGATGTTAAATTTTATGCTATATGGTTTTTTGTGTTTGTTTGTTTGTTTTGGTTTTTTAAGCAGAGCCCAGTGTGGAATCTCAATTCACAACCCTGAGATCGAGACCTGAGCTGAGATCAAAAGTCAGATGCCCAACCGACTGAGCCACCCAGGCACCCCTGTTATATGGGTTTTACCACAATTCATTTTTTTTTAACTTTTCAGATATACTCAGAAGAAATATTCTCTTCTGAGTCTGGGAAAATGGGAGAGATGGGATGTATTATGTACCTGTCAAAAGCCAGCTTTAAGTTACATGAAACATATGTAAAAAATGTTGGTAAAGCTGCCGTAGGGATCAAGGAAAACAAAAAGAAAGAAAAGATGATCAGTGCCTTTGACTCCTTGGATAATTTTGATTCACGAAGAATATCAGAGATCACCTGTCAGAAAAACCTATCACCATGAGATGTGTGGTTGGGGAACCTGTGAAAAGCACTCTTCCTAAACAAGGCTTATTGATCCTTGACACTGTCACTGCTTAGAGAGTGACAATAGCACTAAGTTTCTAAGTGTCAGATGTACAACAGGGAAAAGGAACTTTTGGATGAAAGTGAAGGGGAGCCAAAATAAGATTTGTTGAGCTTGCACTGGGTACTTCACACATGATCATTCATTTAATCCTGTTGGGTGGGTACTATTTGTCATCCCAGTAATTCCAAAGGGAGAAGTCGATTCTGAGCGATTAAGGAATTTTCCCTATTCTGCCCAGATATTACTGTTTTCATTAAGAAATGGAACTTCAGCTCAGAGTCTGATTCATTCCCACCCAATCTCTCTGTTGCATCATTTTTGAAAGTCACAAGTAAAATTGAGGAATAGAGGCATAACTAGCTTTTTTTGTCCGCTCACATGCTACATAATGATTCACATACACTAGGACTTTGTGGCCCGTGGTCCCTGGAATAAGTCTGCCTTTTTGTTGTTGTTGTTCTTAAGATTTTATTTATCTATTTAGAGAGAGAGAGCACAACCAGGGGAGAGGCAAGGGAGAGGGAGAGACAGAATCTCAAGCAGACTCCCCACTGAGTGCAGAGCCTGATGCAGGCCTTAATCTCACGACCTGAGATCATGCCCTGAGTTGAAATCAAGAGTCAAACGCTTCACTGACTGAGCCACCCAGGCACCCCTAAGTTTGCCTCCTTAAACAACTATCTACATTAGCCGCTCTCTTGGTTTTCATCCTTTTAACAACTGGCCATCCATACAGGAACCCTTGAACACAGGCAGATGAACAAGATTGAGCCCTTGCCCTCAAGAAGTTATCTGTCTAGTGGGAAACACTAACAGGTAGTAAGTATGCTGAGTAGCTGCCATGATGGAGGTATACTTACAGTTTCACTGAGGATAAAATTAGAAACCAAAATGGAGGATGGAGTTGGTAGAGAAGGAATGAATGGGATATAGTGTCTAATGTAGGAAAGATGTTAGGGTTCGAAGCTGACAGCCAAGAAAGAATTCTTGGGACGTCTTTGGTGCAAAAGTGGTTTTATTAAGGCATGAGGACAGGACCCGTGGGCCGAAGGAACTGCACTGGGGTCATGAGGAGTGGCCCATTACATACTTTTAAGTTGGGGGTGGCGAGGGATAATGTAAGTCTTTAAGGAATTTTAGAAGCAAGGTTTCCAGGACCTTGAGGAGGTACCTATTTTCAGGACAAAGTCATCTATTACCATCTCATAAAACCTTAGTCATGAGACCCTTCAGGTGTGTATCGGTGGGCCATATGCTTGGGGTATGATTGCTAACACCTATCTTGGGAGATAGAGATAAAGGAAGTTTCCAAAGGAATTTTTGTATGTTAAAGTAGACTCAGAAGATCCTGGGGGGTCGGCCAAGATTGCCTTTTGCCCTTAACAAAGTATCAACATCAAGGCAGTTGAATCCCCAGAGGAAAGTCACTCTGCCTGTTTCAAGGACTTGCAAATGGGCTGTAGGTAGTAAGGAAATGGAATAATTTTTCTTCTGCCTTTGTTTCCCATATCAGGGTCTACAACCAAGGGCACTGGGTGTGCAAAGGGTGTGCATGACCCACCCAGCCCCAAGCTCTGTGTGAGGTCCTCTTCTGTCCTCTGTGAACAAGAGTTCTAAATATTGAAGGTAGTTAAATGGCATCTAGTATATTAATTTTTGCCTTATTATTGAGTCCGCCTGGCTGAGTGACACATCAAGAGTGTTTTATATTCTCTTATTTTGAAGACTAAACATTGTCCTTCGTTAGGAACCAGGTGTGTGTGTAGAGGAGGCAGAGGTGGAAGGTAGGTTGGAGTGGGACTGTGGAATACGACCCTATTATTTGTGGAAATCAGAAGTTCTTTAAGAATCTTGAGGGGTCATAAGCTGACAGCATTGCTTCTCCCCCACGCATATAATAAACGTCTAGCATGCGAGACAATTAAAGATTTATTTCTTCACCTTCTTCCATGGAAAGGAAATTCACCTTCCATTTTTATACTAGTTTGTGCGTAACATATATTGTATCTTTTATATTACCTAATTTTTCTACCAATTTAATCAGGTCACCCAAAATGACCACCTTTAAGGTGCCAAAATGTGATTTGTTGGCTCTACTTGTGAAAGCAGTTTTTAAACTCCTGGTATGGCCCTGGACTTTCTTTGGATTTCCTGGATCTGGTGTGCACAAGAAATTTCAATAGATTTGCCGAAGGAGGACATGCCAGGTGTGGAATGTCACTGTAGAGAGCTAGGCTAGAAGAGACAATGGGTGATGATATAAAATCAGTGTGAGGGAAAACAACAAGAAGGAGAAAGCTGGGGAGATCCACAAACCGTAATTATTAGCTCCGTGAAATCCCTTTAACTGAATTCCTAATGAGCTGTTTAAAGAATGGGGATTTTTATGGGGAAAGAGAGCACACCCCTCTTGGGTTCCTGTTACTGAGTGTGAAAAGCAACCTACATGTATAGGTCCCGTGGTTATCAGATGTATTTTCTCACCACAGAGTTTCTTCAGCGTTGTTTGTTACCAGGAAATCTCACAGCTTTGAGAGGACCCAGGCTTCAGAGTCAGGGAAGTGGATTTGGGGCGTGGAAGGGAAACTATCCATCAGCATTAGAAAATGGCTCCGGGTTTTGTTTTGGTTTGGTTTTCTTGTCGTTTGTTTACTCTAGGATGCAAATCAGAATTCGAGATCTATATATAATTTTGAAAGCCCATATATTCTTTTTTAAAAGATACATGGGTACTAGCTTATCGCTTCGTTAAAAGTTTCGTCTCCCAGACAAAACACTGTTTTATCAGTTGTTGATGGAAGGAGCCTTCCCTTCCTAAACATTGTGCAGCACCAGCAGCGTGACCCTCGGGTCATGGGATAACACCAGTGTGCTCCTGCTCCAAGGGGCCTTTTTTTTTTTGGTAAGTGGCACCTGCTGTGAGGCTGTCCTCATAAATAGGAACGCCTGCAACAAATCACAGATGTTTCATGCACTAGAAAACTCGACAGGAAGTCATCACTAAAAGAAAGACAGAAACAGTATGGAGTAGTAGGAGCAGGGGGAGGGAAAAAAAAAAAAACACTATTTTTACCTTTGGGGAAGATGTTTGGAGCATGGATTTAAAATGCAGAGTATGAGGACCCCTACCCAGTGGTTCAGTTTGACCCAGACTCCCCAGCTGAGAAGGCACAGGGTTTCCGAGGGAGCTAGGACATCCACTAACACAAAGTGAGTAAGAAAACACGCTTGAAAACCTCTCCGTGTCCTTTTTTATGGGGTGAAGCCCTCTACTCTTTGTTATTCTGAGGCATCCAAGTTTTTCATAGAACAAATGCCCTAATGTCCTGTTTTGTTATTGCTGCTGCTGTTGTTTTTCTCTTAAGTGTGAAAATAAATGCATTCATTTTGTGCAAACCTTTCTTACTAGCCAGGGACGCCTTCCCTTTACACAGCCCCGGGGGCAGTCCCCACCCCCCCCACCCCCCCACCCCCCCGGATTCTTTCTCCCGGACCCAACATCGGATATCGACCCTCTGAAAAAGAACGTCACGCATGAGTTTATCTTGTTTTCACACAAGCTTATTTTCAGTGTATTTCCAGGCCATATAATAACATTATTTTATAGACTTCCAAGTAAGTAGTAACAAAGAAAATATTTGTCTACTCTCCATTTCCTCAACAATTTCTGGACCTCATTTCAAAGAGACGCATGTTGCCGGAATGTTAATGTGCTTTTCTTTCTTCCAGAGAAACCAAAGCATATTGTTTGTTTTCCCAGGAGTATTTATACTTAACACGCTTACATCCTAAGTCACATTTGCCCTGTCCTCAGATTCCTTCTCTCATAACTCATTTTTAGCTTATAATCACATGAACAGTCTCCCCCTCTAACACATTCTTCAGACCCCTATTTTTTTTTTAATTTTTATTTTAATATTTGACAGTCTCTTTGGAGAAAGGAAAGAACATTTGAAATAATATTGGATATTTTGCCAAGTCTGTCAAATGAGTACCACTTTCACTCTCCCAGCTCCGACTCATTAAAATTGTATTCTAATTCTGTCTTAACGTGGTCTCCGCGCTTCCATAAGTCATTGCCTCCTCATTACTTGTAGTATGGGAGATGAAATTTATTCAAACCCGATAGCTAGAGATAAAGAATTGAAAGGCAGGCAGCTGGGAGAAATGAAATTAGCCTATTTTCAGGCTTTTCCGGCTAGATTTTTGCAGAGCGTACCCCCCCCACATCCCCCCCTGCGTTACGCCACATGCCAGTTTGCATTTGCGACGCTATGTTTGGCTTATAGATTTTCGTTAATATGATAATCTTAAAACAAAAACATAGGGGATTCTCGTCCCATCCACCACCACCCCCCACCCCCGACCTTTTATTTTTTCTGGTCTTAGCCTTGAAATGCTACTGAGTGTCTAAGTTGATAAAGGGGGAAACATGATTTTCCGTAGTTTTCTATAATTACAGCATCGTTAAAGTTGCCCAACAATGATGAATCGTTTCATTGTGTTACAATTCATATTGGTGTCTCTCGCAGAAAAGAACATTAGTGACAAAGAGTAAATGTTATACCCTCCGAATGGTTGGAGGGAAAATGGATTTGGAATGTAATGTGACTTACAGGCAATTTCACATACGATCCAGGAGGGAGCCTCGCTTTCTAACACAACCTCTCCATCTTGAGCTTTAAATGTCAGAAGAATACGCTGTGGAATTCCTAATTTTGAATATAGAGGAGTTTTTGGAGAAAATTGACTAAAAGCCCTGCACTTTTCCATTATAAAATTGAGTTGTTAAGGAATTATATGGCCTAATTACTAAACTTGGTATTTTTTACTATTTTGCTTATGAACAGATATTGTCATTAGCTAGCTAATTAAATTGACTGTAATAACAAGCAGTAATTTAGAAATATGTTCTAAATTAGTTTCTATATGAAAGCAAAGTCTTTGTTGATCTGTGTATGTGATTAATGTCAAGTGTCGTGAATTAGCTGAGGGAATTCTCTGTAGAAATATATGCGTTTGTACAAAAGAAAGAAGGAGAGATTCATTTACACTACAGTGGTGAGAGTAAAAGATGAAGGTTGATGTGTGTCTAAATATAAGTACCGATACATTTTTTTTTTCCTGGTTACTTACAGAAAATACGAAAAGAACACATTTCCCAGAAACTTAATAGTGGAGGTTAAGTTTCTCTGTCTGTAGGTACAGTGCCCTGTATATGCCCAACCCAGAAACTTGGCAAATAATAGATGTAGATTTAAATTTAAATAGGCAGAGCCTGTCCAAGTATTATGTAAGATATGTGGACAAATCTGTCAAATCCACTGTAGTAGGAAATTACAGAATATTTTATGTGACTAATAAATTGTGCAGATAAGCAGTGGACCGTAGTCATAAACAAATTTGCCTTTGATGTGGGTATTTTCTGGAAGCAGGAGCTGGATCAGAAAGGTGACCCTCTCGAGAGCATTTAGCATGGTGGATTTTTATTTGCTTTCTATTTCTTTCCCAGTGTGAAATTTGGTTCATCATCTCTGTCATGCTTGGACCTGTTAACATTTTCTAAACCATCTAGCAGAGGAGGAGGTAAATTATCATCGGGGACTAAACTAGACATGAATAGCACACAAAGCTAAGCCCTGGCCTGGTTTAGGAGATTCTGTCCGAAGGATTACCTAATAGATGAACTATGCAGTGTGCATATATAAAAGCAATTCCCAAACACCCAAACCGATGTGGACCTACACAACTTACTAGTACAGGATTTATCCTTGAATGTTATTTATAGGTTTCAAGATAAAGAGCAACCTGATACTATAACTAATAAACCCAGACCCATTTCAAGTCTCTATCTCTCCACCTTCTTTACTCCAGGCCTGTGGAATCAGCACATATCACAATCCTGTGGCTCGTGTGGCCTTCCCCCAAGCAAATAAAACTTACAATAATAATGATGTGGGAAATGATTTGTTATTCAGATAGAGCATTTTTAACACCAAGCCTGGTCTTAACATAATCCTTGAATTTGTAACTTAAGCCTCAGAAATCTACAGACGAAAGGGCTCTGTCAAGAAACATACTGAGAAAATGTGCCATATGTTTCTGCCAAAGACTTTGATCTACTTCTTCATTAGCAAAACATCTTGCCCTTTTTCCAGGCTATATGAACCTGGCTGCCAATTATACTTAAATTATCTTATCTGGCCTCTTGATTCTTTTATCAACTGGATGTCTTCATAGAAATAATGGCTATACCAGCAGCAAACTTTTCTCAAAGCAACAAGGGAAGAATCTGTTCCCACCCCAGAGTCTCGTGTTAGCCAGTTCCTTCTCACCAGAGAGGAACAAAAAATACCTACGGGGAGAATGAATAGAAGAGCAAAGGGCCATTATGGACCTATTGTCCGTCTAAAGCGCTGCTGTGGCCACCAGTCCTTGGGGTTACGCTCTTCCCTTGGGACTTCTGCTGGGTCTGTCCTTCCTGGCCGGAGGTGTTGGCTCAGTCTGTTTAGCACCAGTGACTACTCGGGTCAGTGTCAAGGAATTGGGGTGATTTCTCCGATTTGGGAGGGATGTCTCCCTTGACATCCTGAATTCTTACTATTTCCTCAATAACTGCATGCCTTGTCCCGAGTTCCAGCCGCGCGGAGGCCTTTGTGACGCCAGATCTCAGAAAGGGACTCCGTGACCAAGTGCGAGCCCTCCTTGGACTGTGCCCCCAGCATTCTTATGAACAGACACACCCACACCTGCCCCCATCAGCTTTAGCACCCATCACCTTAAACGGTATCCGTCCCTTGTCATCACCCACCAAACTGAAAACTGTCTGCCCTTTTTTTTTTTTTTTAACTTTTATTTTCTCGAGTTGTGGTTCTGTCTTTCTTTGACTGATTGTGGTAGTTGAATACAGTTCTTGCGATCATAAAAAAGTGCCCCTAACGCTGACGTTTTTCTTTGAGAGTCCTCGCTCAGCACCCAACCTCCCGGCCTCTTGTGAAAACTGAGAAGCCTCTTAAGAAGGTGACCAGGTCCTCCTAATCAATAAATGAATGCCCACTTCTAAGGCACTGTCTTCCCTCATTTTCAATACTTTTATGGCCAGTATCCTCCCATATTTTTACTTGACCAGGCCTTTCCATCTGCTTCTTCCATGTCTTCTTTCTCGGATGACATTGACTTGCCAGATGTTACTGCTCTTAGTCAAACTTGAGGCCGTAAAGTGGCAGGCTCTAAAAAAATGATCACACCAAAGACATGCATTGGGCAGAAACAAACAAACAAACACACAAACACACAAAAAACACGTACGGCGTATTTCCAAATTTGTTAAAAGACTAATCACAGAAAGAGGGAAAATCAGGACTCTCATATAAATGTAAAATGGACACTTGTCAAAGAATCCAAAGAAGAGACACACAGATCAATTAAGGAATATTGAAATGGATCTGCAGATATATACAAAACTGGCTTCTCCTACTCTGGGACAGCCAAGTTGAAAGTTACAGTTGCAAATTGATTTGCATGGGTGAGGCTAAGAATTATTTACATGGCCATCCATTTTCTACAAGTTACTTTCTGCTTTACGGAGTTGTAAGAAAAAAAAGTGCGTAAGCTATAAAGGCTCCACGTTTCATGGAAAGGATATCCAGTCACTTCTTTTGCTTATTCTGAAGTTTTGCATTTCTTTTTTACAGATTTGTTGAATCTCCTTTGATTGAAGGAGATTGACTGTCCTTCACCCTCCTTCAGTGTCTGATCTTTTCCTCTGTTCCTTTCTTCTTCTACTCCTGCTTCTTTTTCTTCTTCTTTTTCTTTCACCATTTCAGGATACATAGATTTGTTAAATGCTGCTTTATTTTCTGAAGATAGATAGAAATTGGATCACTATAGACACCAATATAGTAAGGAAAACACATCATATGAAGAAAATGTTTAAACACACTTTTCAAGGATTGTCCACATGGAAGACAGGCAGTGGGACAAGAAAAGTGTAGGAGAACTGAGAATTTTGTGGATTCTGGATTTGTCCCATTTGTTTGTCCTGTTTTTGATCAGATGATCTTTGAGCACAAACATTCTATGGCTCAATAAAATGAGTAGCTCCTAATAAATGAACAAAATTTTGTTTTCAGATTCTCTCTCCGAGCACGTGAATTTAAAAAATTTAAAAAGAACTTAGTTGCAAACTGTGGCTTAACTCCCCATACTGGCTGATCATCAAAATCCTTGTCCACTTGTAAAGCATAACTCACATGTGTTGATGCAGAACACTCTGCACTGTGGCCTAGGAATTTGTGTTTAAAAAAAAAAAAAAATTAACGAAAATACCCCAGAGGAATCAGATGAATGGCCAGCATGATCCAATTGGATTCCCCTAGTTTGGGTTTTTATTGTCATTGCTATAGGGAAAAGTTCTCCGTTTGGAACCATTTAGACCAGAACCATTTAGACCAGAGCCTATGTTTTCCATAAATGTATGCTGTCACAGTTACTTGGTAAAAATTTATGACCCCTTGTGTAAGTAAATTCTCATTTGATACAGAACTGCACAAGCATACCTCTTATTTTTATGTCTTATACTCATTTAGTAATTTTTTTCTTCATTTCCCCTGTTTCATATGTGAAAAACTCTTATTCTCAGGTTTATCTTCCAGCACTCAAAGATCTTGGGAACTTTTTCTCCCTGTCAGCTTAAAAAAACTGGTTCCAACTCTGCCATAGATTCTACAAACTAGTGGTATTCTTTCCATTTTCTCCTTTTCTGCTGAATTCAAAGTAAGTTTCTCCTGTGTGTCAACAAGGATCCCTTGCAGGCTCAGTAAGAGACTCTCACAGACAGTTAGGTGATCTATCTCCACGTTTCACAGGAGATGATAAAACCATCTTCTGGGGATACTTTTGTGTTTTGACAAGTTTGTGTCTGAATGAGGAAAAGTTTTGGAAGATTCAAAAATGGCCCAGGTCATATTTTGCGGAGTTATCTCCTGTTCTTGCTGAGTGGAGGAGAACCCCTCAGCTGGCTTCAGTCCTGCCTCTGCAGCTACAGCTCACTTCAAACTTCCAGAGTCTCTCCACAAACTCAGAGGGCTTCCCTAAGTGATCTCCAGGAAATCCTGGCCCCACCTTCTGCAGCAGACAACATAAAATGTATGTTGTATCGTTCCACTCCCAAACACCAGAGCTATGTAAGTGAAGAAAAATCTCTCCCCCTATCCATCTTAAGTTTTCCTGCAGGGGCCCCATAAATCAGATGAGCTAAAGACAGATCAACAAGAGAGAGACAAACACGCTTAATAACCTGTGCATCACACATGTACACGCGGGTGTACTCAGGGATGAGTCAGTCAACAGCGTAGAACTTTGGTTGCCACACCAGTTTGGGCTGAACAAAGGAAAAGGGGTTGTGGGCTTCTGGGCTGGGCGAGACAAGTTATGGGAAGAGGACCAGGAAAAGGACGACCAACAGGTTGTTTTGTTATGCAGATTGAAGTCCATTGATAAGTGCTGTTCAGAGTCTTCTCTTCATGGTAAGAGAGAGAATTATCATTATAAATGGAAATTTGCTTTAAAGATGTAAGTTTGGGGTGGCTGAGTGGCTCAGTTGGTTGAGCAGCTGCCTTCAGCTCAGGTCATGATCCTCGAGTGCCAAAATCGAGTCCGACATGGGACTCCTTGCTCAGTGGGAGGGTCTGCTTCTCTCTCTGACCTTCCCCTTCTCGTGCTCGCTCTCTCTCATTCTCTCTCTCTCTCTCTCTCTCAAGTAAATAAAATCTTTAAAAAAAAAAATGTAAGTTTCCACAGGAAAACTTGCGCTCTGCTTCTAGAACTTTCCCTGGATCTGCTGGTTCTCAGTGGACTTAAAGTCAAAATAACCCATTTGCCAAAAAAGCCTCTTTGGGGGTAGCATATTTTGATGTCTTACCCCATACCTTCCACTTGCTTCTTGTAACACTTAGAAGTTACACAGTCTGAAAAAAAATAGTGCACAGGCCGTACCGTAGTCTATAAAACATTCCATCATCGAGTCTGCTACTTCTCTTGCTCTTTTCTTTCTTCTGTCACCATGCTCACTGTGTTCCATCACACCAACCTCCATGCTGACCCTATAGACTCTGACCCTATGTCAGAGTTTTGCATTTGCTCTTCCCTCTGCCTAGACAGATCTCGGTCTAGTGATTTGCATAACTTTGACCCTTACTTTGTTCAGGTCTCTGCTGAACTAACTCCATGGTAGTGAAATGTTTCCCTAAACACCCTCTTCAAAACAGTAACTGAGCCCACTCTCTCCACCTTGTTTTGCTTTAGTTTCCTCCATAGCACTAAACATCATGCGACATATATATTAATAATTTGCTTGTGTACTTACTCATTTTCGATCAAGGAAAGGAAAAGGGAAATATGGTAGTGATAATCTATCACCTTTGCAGTGAAGTTTAGCTTGGCCTCTGAGCACCAAGACACTCAGGGAAAAAATAGGAAAGTACGCTTGAAGTTCCGCTGAAAATAAGTGGCGTGATTTCTTTCTCATTATTTATTTTCCTCCTTGTATGAAGCCATGAATTGCTCAGTCAATAATTAATGGCTGTAAGTTGTAACAGTGGAGCTAACACCACATTAAACTTTCATTCCATTAAGCTCAGGGGCTGCAAATTTCAGAAGGAAACTTTGAGGGCAGCCAGGACCACGCAGAAAACAAAACGATCCATGTCTCTGGGTCCGGGTGCGAGGTCACATCGGGAAGGCATCCTATCCGATTTAAACAACATTTATTTAAGCTTTTCTGAAAGGAATTTACATGTACCCTTGCCTTGGTTTTCAGACCTAATGTCCAAGCCTGAACACACTGCAAATTCAGTTTCTCTAAATCACTATTATTCAGGCTTCTTTTGACTTCTCACAGGACACTACTTAGAATCCTTTAGTTCCTTCAGTTTTGTCTGTCTTGTCAGGCTTCGTCTTCCTCAGTTTTTGTTTTTTGTTTTTTTGTTTTGTTTTGTTTTGTTTTGTGTTTTTAAAGGTGTTTTACCCAAAACAGTGGTGGGAAATAAAAAGAAAAGAAAAACATTTGGATCCTAGGCTGGTAAAAAGTGCTTAGCTACTGGCTTCCCTAGTTTGTCTTGGTTGCTGCTGTTGTTATGACTGTCCTATCTTTTGTGTACCTTGACTTGTTCATGCTTTTTAAAATGTTTATCCAGTGTTTCACATACTTCCCATGACTCCCTGCTGATAAAGCTTCAGTGTAATTAAAGTATTTATATGAACACTGCTGAATTCAGCTTGCATTATTTAGGCACACAAAGGAGAATTCCTGGCATTTCCAAGTCACAATTGTTTAATCAGATGACATAGTGTCAGTTGGTGGAAGAATACCTTTACACCCCGTTTAAAAATATATATAAATTTGCTCCGTTTTCTCTCTGCATTTTGTGGTGTTCTTCAGTGAAATGAAGTGCGTGGGATTATACTTCCATTTGGACTGAATTTTTTAAACTCATCAGTCTAAAATCGTCTATTCGCTTATTTAATTAACTTGGGGGCAAGGACCATATCTGGACGGTGGGAGAAAGCCAACTCGTCACCATTCAAACAGGCCTACAGGCAACCCTTCTCCCCCCCCTTTAAGTAACGTCTTGCCCCTTGACACATCCTCATTATGGAAATGAATGTAACATTGAATAAGCAATGTCATCCTTTTGGAATTATGACATGAAGGGGAGGAATTATAGCACACTGGGAATTTTGGTAGGAGTTGATTTATAAAAGAAGTTGTCACATTTGTTTTTATTGTGGTTAAAGCTCTAGTTGGGGAAAAGACAAAAGGGCAAGGAATTGGGGAGTTTATGGATGAATGTGGATCTAATGAAGAGAGTCCATTGGTCCCACAGGCCAGGGTAAGATTCCCACAGTCCTGAACAAACAGTTCTCAGCCTATAATTTCTGAGCCTTTGTTTCCCTACTCTGGAATTCTGACTACAGGCATGTTACCAAGCCAACTGGGTTCACTACAAAGATCTAGCAAAGCTCTTTTTATCACAAAGATCAAGACAACAATTGTGTGCCTACAAGAAAAGAACAACTAAAACCATCCAACAAGCATTAAAAGAACAATTCTAGAGATAGTTGCCTTTGAACTCCAATAATGGGTAACATTCAGTCCCGAGATTTGAAATTCAGAGTTGAAAGAATTCATTACCAATTGCCTTTCCTTGTAATTATAAGAGCTTCTGGCAGCAGTCTTTTCAGGGGCATTAATTTTGTCAAATGCGATATTTTGCAGTCATGTTGAATGCCATACAATGGCTGTATTATACATCCACGTTACAGACTTAGTTTTGTTTATTATAGAGTTCATTTATGAAATAGAAGAAATCTAAATTTTGCCTTGGCTTTACCCCAAACCACAGAAAAACGGAGTATTGTTTTACGAAAGCTCGTTCTGCCGTGTCACTTCCTAAATGTAAAAGTGTCCTGTTCGTACAGATATGCGTGATGCCCAGCTGAGAAAATAAAAAAGGGTAATCAATCTGCACATTTTCCTCTCTTCCAGCTATGACCTGTGAGCAATTTCAGTTCCAGGTGGAAAACAAATATATAAGAAATTTCCATTTTTGCGTGAATACTTGCTTCACTGATGGCTTGGGAGCAGTTTCAACTGAATCTGAGTGGGCTTCAGTAATGCAAAATAAATCTTACATTTGAAGAATTTTGACCACTATTATCTGGGTTGGCCCTGTAGTCAAACTTTAGAAATTGGTTCTGACATTTTGGTGCCAGGGTGGCACATTCGGTTAAGCAACCAGGTCGTGGTTTCCACTGAGGTCATGATCTCAGGGCCGTGAGATGGAGTCCCACGTCGGGCTCCACACTCAGCCTGGAGTCTGCATGGGCTTCTCTCTCCCCCTCCATCCGCTCCTCCTGCTCATGCTCTGTCTCCTTTCTCTCTAAACTAAATAAATCTTAAAGAAGAAACAAGAAAAAGAAAAAAAAAAGGAATCACTTTTGAGATTCAGTCATTTCTCTTCATGAAATCCATGACAATTTGTTTTGATGTGCTTACTGTGTGTATACACTTTTTTTTTTTTTTTCTGCAAAAGAACAACTAAGGAACCAGGTACACCGTTGTTTCATTTGGGGGATGCGGGAGTGAGTTTTGCATTGACAGAAATCTAATGACACTTCTCCAGACTAGAACAACTTGTTTTTGTCCAATGTGAGCACCTTGCTGCTTCTAGAAAGCTTGTCAAAACACTTCTTGCCAAAAAGCAAAAGATAGAAGAAAGTTGACTGATAGAATGAGTGTTTTGAGGTTGAGTTTTTAACTTAGATTTTAATGATTCATTATTGATGTGTATCCACATGTAGGGTTCAATGCTATGCCAGAAAATGTTATGCCAGAATCAATATGGAGATCCGTTTTGGGATATCTGTATTAATTACTTACATGAGAAACTATAAATTTGGCAAGTAACTTCTCTTTATTTGCAAATAATCAGCTTTACTACATCACCTGCAGGATTTCAGAGTATCATGAAAAGAATATTGCGATATTTTTTCAGGTCCACATTTGAATAGTGGTTGCTGATGTATAACAGAAATGCGTTAATTATCAGCCAACATGGGCAGCTCTTAACTAAAGGTAGATTGGTAAATTATGTTCTTAGAGAAAATACTCTGTAAACTACATATGATTTTTCCATAAGGGTAATTTAAGGTTATACTCCCATCAAGACCTTGATAACAAATTTTTAGGAAAAAAGTGGTGGGGAGTAAATGCCGTAATTAATTACTGATAAATAATCTGTTCCTAATCTGTATAGTATAATCAGATTCATAGATCATCTAGTCCTGTATGTTTGATTAAAAAGGACTTAGAACAGGAATTCTGTCTGAGTCCAGTGGTCAAAGGTCTCAGAAAGACCAAGGCCAGGCAGTTGGGAAAGAGGGAAGAAGAGGGAAGAAAGATTTTATATGCCAGGGCACAAGAGGGGAGATTGACAGAGAAGTATAATTTGTGATGTGCCTGCTTTTAGGTCCACAAATAATAACATGGGATACTCCTGACAAAGGACTTTGGGTGTGAATTGCTATAAGTCAAAATCCATTGCTCTTAGGCATATCAGGCTTTCAAAATGTGGAAGAGTTGAAGTGAATGGACTATATGAACATGTGCACCAGGGCACTTACTCTTTCAGATGTTAGTAAATTTGTAATGGTTTCTTGGTGGGATTTTTGGTGCCAGTAATATAAATGAGCAAGTGTTGAATTAATACGAAAATTTTTAGACATGTGTATAGGTATCTATTGGAGAGGAAGAATAAACTTTTCCTCAATCCTCATAGGGTTCCTTGCTGGCCCAGAAAAGTCAACTGGCAAAGACAGGTTAACAAGAAAAGAACATATAAACTTATTTAATGTAATAGTCACACAACATAGAAGGCTTTGTAAGGAAATGAAGACCCAAAGAAATAGCTAAGCCTATGTGTTTTTATACTATGTCTGAAGAAGAGTGGAAACTTACAAAAAAATGTGACAAGACAAAAGGGTCTGAGCGAAGGGTAGTCAACTGGGGGAAACTTAGCAAGGCCTGTTCTTTTGGATTCCTCTTGGTGGGCCTCTATCTTCAGAGACACTTGCTCCTTTGCTCCGGATAATGTGGGACAGCACCTTTTGCATTAGGATCTTACGACCTGCTTCAGGGAAGAAGGGGGAGCTCAGAATCCTTCCTATACCTGCTGTTTCTCAAATCCCTCTGGTTTAATATGATCAATATACAAGTTGTCATGTTGCAGTATAGCGTGTTCTGAACCCCACTGGTCTCTACAAATCATAGAAAAAAGCATGTAGGTACATCTAAAGCTTCTAATTTATCTCTAAAGAGTTAAAAAAAAAAAAAACTATAGATACAATCAAAATAGATGGTGAGCTGTTACATTTTTGTACCATTATATATGGTTGAAATATCCATGAATCTTTGATTTGGCTGTGCAATCCTGAAGACTTGACATTAAGAATAAAGTCTTCACAGATCAACACATAGTGGACATGCCTTTAAATATAGTATTGGCACTTCCAATTTGATGTTTATTTCCCCAGAAGTTATCTGTGAACCCTTCCTAAGTACATACCTATCACCCATAGTATCTGGAGTCTTCCAAAAATTAAAAGAGGAAAGGAGTGGGGCTTAGTCCTTTTGTTTCTCTTACACAGAAACATTTATAATACCCACAGTAAAAACTGTATGAGGAAAAATAAAAAGCTTACGTTGGATGTCCACCTCCAGTATAGAACTGTGGCGTGCTCCCAGTTGACTCGTAAAGATAATGACAAGTTCTATTCAATTAGGATGAGCTCTTTCTTCCTTTTTGGCTTTTGCTGATGGGCAGGGCAACAAGTGACACCATAAATGGGAACGATGCTACTGCCTTCTTCTGACAAGAACAGCCACTGGAAATTCTTCTTTCTCCACTCACTGTGGCCCCTGTCCTCCATGATCTGGGCCTGTAACAAGGCAGCCTTCTTTATGTGTCCAAAAGTCCTGTGTCAGACCAACTCACAAAATCAAGCTAGTCAGTGAGCAAGTAGGAAGAAAGAAGCAGACATGGAAGATCTAAGGGCTGGTCACTGTTTTTTGTGTTTCCACTCCCTACAAGACCCTACACAGGAAATTAGCCCCATTTAACAGACTGAAAAACTGACAAGTAGTAACTTTCCCACCATCAAATTCCTAGGGACCTCTGTCTGATTCCACAGTTTCCCAGCCAGTTATTTTAGCCTGCTGTTGAAATGATTAGCTTTAAATAGACTCTCCAAAACTCAATTTATAAGTAAAATTTTAAGATCACAGATGACATCTAGACCACAAAAAATCTTATATGTCTGATTATTTAAAACCCAAATTTCAGCCTAAGAAATCTGTAAATGAGACACCCACATCAGTGGATATGCTAATGCATGTCCCACATGTTTTGCAAAAAAACCCCAATACTTATTAATTAAAAAAACTGTATATGATGCCTTCCTACTTACAAATTATTTTCCCAAGTTTCTCAAACTGTTCTTGTTCTTCATAGCAGAGATCAAAAGATAAGTATAATGTCAAATTGTCTAAAATATTTTTGTATTAAAGCAAACACATCTATGATGGAAAAAGGAAAAAATGTATATTTGTTTTTAAAACATGAAAAAGGAGACCTCGGTAAAGTTGTTCTCTAATATGTACTTATGGGCTTCCCCCACATCCTCCCCCACTTATCAGGGGAAAAAACTACGACATGTCATCACTTTTTGTTTTCAGAAAAACCCTATAATGCACTTGCAGTCATGCCCAATTTACACGGAAGTAAAGAAGTGCTGAGCACTTAACTTGTTCAGTGTGGAGGGGAACAGCTTTAAGGAACAATCTCATTTCCTAAAGGACTTCCTTCCTTCTCTTGTAAAGTCAACTATTCATAGCACATTATCCACATTGTATGTCAATGTAGGAATGCTCTAGGGGGAAATAATGCACAGGAATATGGACTGCTGTATATCCAAGTCTACAAAATATGTATATATTTATGTTCACTGTCAACCTGTTTTCTATGAATTCACTCCTACTTACCAACATTTCTTCTCTCTATAAAATATGACACACTTTCTGTGATGTACGATGAAAGTCTACAACAGTGGTTCTGAAAGAGGAATGCCTTGACCAGCAGCATCAGCAGCCCTTGAAACTTGTTAGAAACGCATTTTCAGACCCCATCCCAGACCTACTGAAGACAAAACACTTAGGATGGGGCTCAGCAATCTGTGTTTCAACAAGTCCTCCAAGTGGTTCAGGCACCAGTATTTGAGAATCACTTACTGGGAGTGATTCTGCTTGCTCATTGCTTCTCAATGTCTATAAACTCTTACCGAAAAGAAACAAAAACAAGAAACTCTAGACCGTGCATTATGAGTATGTGCAAGAAAAACCATGCAGAATTTCCCAGCCGGCGGAAACAAGCCATCCCTTCATAAAAGGTTGTTAAAGTATATATGTTTCATTTTTCATGTAGTCCTACCTTGGCCACTATTTTTTTTTTTTTTATTAACTGACCATCTGCCAGAGCTGGTCCCAAGTGTGTTATAGCAAATAGTTGAGATAGATGATAAGTTGATAAATGATAGCTAGGCAGATAAACTTGATATATATGCATAAAGTAAAGATACAAGCATACCTCTGCAAATCCCTGAAGAAGCCCAGAGAGACCATTTGCTTTTTAGAAGGTCTATATTTGAAGTGTACTTTCGGAAGTAAAATAAAAGGAAATGATGCTGAGAATTAAGAAAGAGCAATCTGTCAATTCAGAGGCCCCGGAGCACAGAGAAGCTAGGAGAGCTGCCCTATGAGCCAGGTGGAGACAGCACTCCCCACCTGGGGAGAAAACATAGCACCTAGACCTTGACCTTTAGACTGATCTCCTGGCTGTTACTATCTGAAAGAAGTAGGGCTGCATGAAAATTGAATAAAGAAAAGCTTTGAGGGGCACCTGGGTGGCTCAGTGGGTTAAGCCGCTGCCTTTGGCTCAGGTCATGATCTTAGGGTCCTGGGATCAAGCCCCGCATCGGGCTCTCTGCTCATCGGGGAGCCTGCTTCCTCCTCTCTCTCTGCCTGCCTTTCTGCCTACTTGTGATCTACGTCAAATAAATGACTAAAATCTTTAAAAAAAAAAAAGAAAGAAAGAAAAGAAAAGCTTTGAATAGGCCACTCCAGATGAGAATTGCTTTATGGACACTTCCATCTGAGGGACCCCCAAGGATTGTCCACACTGGCTTGAACCATGCCTGCCAATCATGTGGGATTCTGTTCTTGGCCAGCACCTCTCCAGAGAACACTGTGATTCCCCATATAGCCAGTGGAGACTCTGTTCCCAGCTCCCTCTCTTCTCTATACCTGCAAAATAAGCAGAGGAGATTTGAGTAGTACTGCTCCCAAGAGAAATCACTTGCCTGCCTCTCTCTTTCTCTCTCTCCCTCTCTCAATTGGTGGCTTTCTGTCTTATCTGATCTTCACCTGCCCTTGGGGTCAAAACCACGACTATGGAGGAAACTAAAGGTCTCTAACTGATTGAAATCCTCTTCCACAACAGGGGGATATGCGACATAATCATTCAAAATTCCAGACACTCTACCACTCAAGTATTTTAAAATATAGTGGAGTCTACAGAACAAATAAAGAACAAGAACTTTTTTTTTTTTTTAAGTGATTTCACAATCTCTCTCTCCAACACTTAATCCAGAATGAAGATTTACACTAAGGGTTATAAGGGAGGGGAGTAGGGCAGAGGGAGTGTGGAAAGTAATATTGCCAAATGACTGGTAGTTAAAAGCTCTCTGCCTTTGGGCTTTTTTATCTTAACCGCATTCCCTTCAAAAGAACTGTGAGTGATTACACATTATTGCCTCAAAGATATCCTAACATTATTTAGTAGTTGGTTTTAGAGCAATGCAAGAGAAAACTGTTTCTGTTAGCTCTGAGTGATAGTTCAACACTATTTAACTGGGCTTTAGGGAACAAAGCCTTCTGATTACCAAGGTGTCAATTTCCCCTCTTAAATCTGGCTTCCTGTGTTGCTTTCATTCCTTCCCTTGCACTATAAGAAGCAGAAAAATACTTTGAATATGAATTTGCGGTGTGAAAATTATATCCCCCAGGATATAATTTGGTTTAAACTGAACAATTGCTCATAGATCTAGGATTCAGCAATGAAGGGCAGCAGCAGAATTTGCCTCCCCAAAATATGTGTCTTTGGCAAAAGGATTATTTTGAGCTGCAGGCAATGAAAACCCAGCAGATTCATGAAAAGTGCTTCAGTTCACCCTCAACCGCCTAAATGTACTTCAAAGAGGGGCCTGTACCAGGAAGAGTTATTGGCACACGTAAATTTTTACCTAAGAAACTTATCTGCGTAACAGGGCAAGCTTTATCTTCCAAACCTCTCCTCCACCTTCTTGTAACTGGCCTTACTCCCAACTCTTTCCTGAGCTCAGGGTGGTAGGTAAGCCTCTAGTATCTAGCCGCCTTTTGAGTCTCCAGAAGAAAGAGTTAAACTTTTTGGATTATAAGGACTGTGTCTTTTGCCCTGTCACGTGGGATGCCTCTTGCATCCGTGGTTAAGCTGTAAAAAAAGGCTTATTGCTTTGCGTTGCTATTAAGAGTAAGATAAGATCCTACTCATCAATGGCCTGATGATAGACTTTTTAAATTGGCTTTATTTAGAAGAAACACTTTTTTTAAGAGCTCACATTTCCAACAGTTGTCTTATTAATACCTATGGAAAGACCCAAGTTGAAAAGTAGAAACAAAGGAATATAATAGTAGCCTTAGGGGCCCTCTTAAGAAAAGAACAAAAATTGGACAAAGAACAAAAATTACAATCTACGCCTAATGTAATTTCCCTTTCTCCACCTTATATGCCCTTTTATCCCCAACTCCTTGTTTCTGACCATCCAGCAGAGTTTATAGATCTCTGGGCCCCTACTCTACCACACCTTCAAACTCTAGCCCCATCATCTTAGCAAATTTCCTTAGATCCCAAAGCTCCTCCAACCCTCCCCAGAAAAATCTCTTAAATACCCAGCTGCCTGTGTTGGGAAGGAAGGACTTCCTCCACCGTTCAAGGTCCTTCTAGCTGGACTAAGAATCAAATTGACATGAGACAGATGAACAGGAGAAAATCAAATTTAATAATGTATGGGTGGGGAATCCACACAAACATGGAAATTCCAAGGCAATCGAACAACGTGGGTACTTATATGAGCTAAGGAGTGGGGCAGGGGTCTGAGGATACAAATGGAAGGAAGACCATCAAGCAGAAAGATGAAAGATGTTTGGAAAGCAACAATTGCCATATTATGTTTCTTAAGTAAAGAAGAATCTCTCTTAGTAGTTCTCTTCCTGGTATAAGCAGGTAGTTTGGGAGAGAGGCAAAGAGCTTTTTCCAAATCTGCTGGTTTTGACTGCTTTAAGCTCAAAATAACATTAATGTCAAGGTAGCCCATCTTGGGGCAGCCTGCCCTTGGCCCTTCTACCTGTTCCGGCTTCCTTCTTATAAGATTACAGGAAACACTCTGCCTGATCTCCAGGTCTAGGATATACGGATTAGTCATGTAAACACTAAAAACCAGGAAGTGAATTTAGCAGAAATACCCCAGATGGACAGTAAAGCTCGCTTTGTGTCACTTAACAACTACCGCTACTTTCCAGGGCTCTCTGCCAGCTTCAGGACTTCCTATGCAATGTCCTTTGTGAAAGTATCCTGGACACGTACCCCAAAGAAACCATGAAGCCCAGACTGCAGCAAATCTTCTACAATACAAAGCCCTTTTCCCTCCCCTTTCACCAAATGTAGATCCTACCAGATTTAGAGAGGAATTAGGAAGATTAGTGACCATTCACAAATCTGCTCACCGGGACCAAGTTTGGGGGACCGTGAAGGGATGGTCTTCCCACCCATAATTATACTATAGTTATCACACAAGCCAAGTGTTGCCTTGGAGAGTCCGCGCCCCCAGAGGAACTGGCTAGGATTTCTCCCAGGCCTTGCTACAAATGACCTGGAAATGTCTCAGCGGAAGGCTGATATGCAGGGGCTGAGAGAAGCAATAGCAGAAGCTCCTCCAACTAAGGTGACTTGGTCTAAGATTGAATCGTACGCTCAGAAAGAAGGTGAGCATCTGAAGGCCTTTGTTGAACACTTTATACAGATTTTTGTTTTAAGGCAATCTGCTTCAAACCCTGAAGTACTAGAATATAGAAATCTTTGCATTTCATCTTAGTTAGAAATCTCCCTGATATAAAGAAGGAAATTAGAGAATATGGAGTTGAATGGGAAAACCAGCCTTTTGAGGCGGAGAACTGGGAACTGTCTTTGTCTTTCAAATCTCAACAAAACCAGAAATGCAGCCCTGGAAACATATCCAAGTCCACCTGTTCTTACCAAATAACAAAATGTCCCCTATTCATCTCAGAATGCTTGCCGAGATGGTGAAATATCAGGACATTGGAAACAGAACTGCCCTGTACTCAAGAAAAGAAGGAAAAATTTTAATAGTAATTCTCCTAGACCTCTGATAAGAGTTAAATCTGCCCTCAAAACTCTGCTAGAGACGGGTGCCTGGGTGGCTCAGCCAGTTACGTGTTCGCTTCTGCTCAGGTCATCATCCCAAGGTCCTGGGATGGAGCCCTACTCCAGGTTCCCTGCTCAGCAGGGAGCCTGCTTCTTCCTCTCCTCCCTGCTCATGCTCTCTCTAGCTATCTCTGTTGGGATCTCTTTCTCCTTCTCTCTCAAATAAATAAATAAATAAATAGGGGCGCCTGGGTGGCTCAGTGGGTTAAGCCACTGCCTTCGGCTCGGGTCATGATCTCAGGGTCCTAGGATGGAGCCCCACATCAGGCTCTCTGCTCAGCAGGGAGCCTGCTTCCTCCTCTCTCTCTGCCTGCCTCTCTGTCCACTTGTGATCTCTCTCTGTCAAATAAATAAATAAAAATCTTTTTTTAAATAAATAAATAAATAAATTCTTTAAAAAAAAAACTATTGGAAAAAGGTGGATACTATCTGTGTGTCTTTGTGATGTAGATTTTCTACCTGCCCCCCCCCCCTTATCTTGAGGACCTAAGAGCCATCCTTTGAAAAAAATTTAGGGAGAAGTTAAATATTTGGAAATTGGGCTAATGAAATATCTTAAATGTTCTTTCTACAAATATTAGTAAAAATATATTAGTAAAAAGCTAACTTTAGTAAAAAATTAGTGAAAAGCTTTTGTCATCTGAGCAGACGAACTTAACTTATTCCAGGGGCCAAAACAAAATTTAGATCCAAATGGTCTTTCATAAAATAGTGAGTTTTGGATTATCACATCTATCGCATGGTTAAAAATTTTCAAGTAAAAGCTCTTAGGTCTTTCCATCTGTATAGATAAGTGTTTGTATATGCATATACATAGGTGTGAGATATTTTTCTACCTTCAAATGGTATTAGCATATTGGTTTGTAAAAAAGCTCCTATTTAATTGGTTTAAAAATGAAAACTTATAAATTAAAGATTCCAGAAGCTCTCAGAAATATTCGAAAACTAATCCAACTGCTTTTCAAGTTGATGTGATCAGGGAAAATATTAACTATTTAAATTAGTTTAAGTTGGGACGCCGGGGTGGCTCAGTTGGTTAAGCAGCTGCCTTGGGCTCAGGTCATGATCCCAGCGTCCTGGGATCGAGTCCCACATCGGGCTCCTTGCTCCGCAGGGAGCCTGCTTCTCCCTCTGACTCTGCCTGCCACTCTGCCTGTGCTCGCTCTTGCTCTCTCTCTCTCTGACAAATAAATAAATAAAATCTTTTAAAAAATAAATAAATAAATAAATAAATAAATAAGTTTAAGTTTGTTGCTCCAATTAAAATAGGTGTGTCTTCAGAGTTATCAGCACTGAAATAATGCAAACATACAAGTTTTATTCTGACAGTGTTTATTAAATAAGTTCATGATATCTCTGTTTTAAAATTTCTTAGCAAGAAATTAGCAAGAAATTTCTTAGCGTGGGATGATGTCTGACTTTGTCTCAAAATTTTTATGAGTAATCAAAACATTATTGTTAGGAGCAAGTAAATTCTATAGATTTAAGGGGATAAGATTTTAAGTGAACTTTTTAAGATTTGATTTTTTTTTTTTAAGTCAACTCGACATCCAATAGGAAATTCAAACTCATGACCCAGAGATCAAGAGTCACATGCTCTACTGACTGAGCCAACTAGGCTCTCTGTGATTGAACCTTTTAGCAACCATTATGTTTCATTGACTGTGTAGTTAAAAATAGCTTCTATAATCTTTGTGGTAACTTTGGAAATTTAGAATTTTGCTAAGTTACATGATAAAAATTTATCAACTATCTAGATGATCTCCAAATGAGACAAAGCAGGGAAACATTAATTACTGAACATAGATTTATCTTTCTTTGCACTTCCGCAAAACTAAAGATAAATTCGGATCTGCCTCTAAACATGTCTTGTGCCACACTGAAAAATCGTACTATAAAAAAGAGCACATGCTTCTAGAAATTATGAAATATATTTAAAAACCCCTGTAACTCTAAAGAATGCTGATATAACATACAATTCACAATTGTGTATTTCTTAGTTTTCACTAGAAATTTAGGTTTCTATGGATTAAAAATTCTATTTAATGCTACTAGAAATAATAAGGGAAACAACGTTATGCCTGGAAAGTAGGATGTGTTTTGGAGTAAGAGTAGGTATGCAACGGGAACATACATTTTTGTTCAGGGAGAAGAAAGTGAATTTGTCCCAAAGTGAAACTGGTTATTTCAAAATAGGGAAGGAGAAAGTAATGGACAAACTAAATAAAAATCTGGGAAGAGAGAGAGAAAAAAAGATCTTCTCTTGTGTGGTCAGGTTGGCTTAAATTAAATAAGCTTATTAGAAAAATTATGAAATTTAGCTTTAAAGTCAGAACTGCACATATGTAAAACTAAAACTTCACTTACTTTCATCTGCTAAAAGGACAAAATTTTCCTGAACTCTTTCTTGATCAGCTCTCGATAAGAGATCGAAATATTTTTTTCCTTTGCCTTTTACATAATCTACCTAGGAAGCGAAAATTGATAAATATATTAATTAAAATAATTTCCTGTGTTTCATATTATATTTATTATCAGTCTTTGATTATGTAAGAAAACTGAGTCTTGAGAGCTAAGTTTTGCTTACCCTTATATGACCCTTTGTATTTGCCTTTGAAATCTTTTATGTCACTTTGGTCAAACAGATAATTAAGTGCTGTTTCATAAAGATCGGTGATCCTGTGTAGTCAAGTGCCAAACCTTTTGATATTTTTGACAAATCTCCCCAAATCAAAAATCAGACAAATTTAAGGACCAAAGGTTTACTTTATGGAGCCAACAAAGCCTCTTAGAAAAACAGCCTCATATCTTGCTTGGACTTCCCAACATGCAAGGAGGTCAGTTCCTAGCAGGTGCAGGAAACTTGGGATATCTTTGGGACCTCAGGAAGAGAGGAATTCACCAAAATCTGTAGATACTGCAAGTGAAGTCTCGTGGCACATCCTTGGCTTTGCTTCCTAGCATCAGAAAGAAGGCTTTTAAGAGTCCTGTTGCAGGTTCCTACTGAAAAGTTCCAACAAAGCAGATTTAAAAGACTCTATATGGCCAATCACTATTCTTGCTACATTTATATAAAATAATCATCCCAAATTTAATAGGATTAGACTTATTTTGCAAACAGATTAGTTTTACCAGAATTATCATTGGAAGAGATGGGGTTGGTTATAGAGAGAAAAATTACATTTCAGTAGAAACTATAATATATATTTATAGATATCAGATTCTAGTTCTGTTAATTGCCTTTGAGGGTTTGTTACATGCCTGTAACTGGACTGCATCCTGAATTCTTCTAGTTTCCTCATGTGTCTCGCTAAAAAATCTCCAAATTAACATCTCCAGTTTCTTCCACTCTTCTGACTTGGAATCATTACAAAAAAAATGCTGTCCTTTTCCTCAAAGCCCTGCAAGCTGTATGTGAACAACTTAATTTAAACTTCAGAGAAACTGCCATGACAATTCGTGTTTAGACAATATCTGTGGCTGTTGCTCTGTGAACCGATCAGAAAGATCAACAGAGATCTTCAAACTGCAAACCAAGAAAATCTGTCAGATGGCCACTGTCTGCCCTCGCTCTAACTAAAGATGCTTCGCACCTGACCTCTAGGAATCTTCTAGACTGCCCGCCTTCCCAACTGAGAAACTGGGATTACAGTCTGCTCTAATCATTAACCATTGTTTTCCTATTGTATCCATAGATATACTCTTACTAATACCTGATCGCTTGCTTACATAAAATAGGTCTGACTTTGTGAGTCCTCCTGCACCACCCACCTCCTGTAAGGAAACACAGCTATGTAACTGCACTGATCTTTTCCAAGACCGAGACAGACCCCATGAGATATGGAGCAAGCTACCAGTGTAACTGCTGGATTATGAAACTTTGAAGTTTCAAAGTTGGGACAGCAGGGGAGCAGATTCTGTCACCCCGAAATACATTTCCTTGGCAAAAGGATCATTTTGAGCTAAAGGCAATCAAAGCCCAGCAGATTCAAGAAAAACTCTTTACCTCACTCGTAACCTCCTAAAGTTACAATGGAGAGGGCACCTGTACCGGGAAGAGAGCTATTAGCACACATAACTTTTTAACCAAAAAAACTGCCCTGCACGGCAGGGCAATCTTTATTTTCCAGACTTCTCCTCCACCTTCCTGTGAATGGCTTTCTTCTTCTTCGTATCCCCAGACCCCTACCCCTTACTTAGCTCAGGGTATTATATGAGCCTCTGCTACCAGCTTCATTTGAGTCTTCATATCTTTATGGGGGCTCCCCTGTGTACTTAATTTTGCGGGGTTTTTTTTTCCTCTGGTTACCCTGCCTTGTGTTGATTTATTAGATCAGCCAAAGAACCTAGATTTCTCCTCTTTCCAGACTTTTCAGACTTGCTGCACATTTAAAGAGGCGTGAAAGAAAGCGTCTGTGTCACCTTGCTGGTGTTGCCTTAGCTTTGCCTTGTGAGTAAATATAAAGCTGTATTTCTTGACAAAAAATGACCCCAGAGAGAAAATGAACCACCGTCAGTTATGGCAAAGAGGAAGACATGGAAGAGTCTAAGAAAGAAAAGCTTTATGAGGAAATCATATGCTTCCCTTGTGTCATCCAATCTTGACGTTCAATACACAAAAGAATTGAAAACAGAGAAGCAGATCTAATACACACATGTTTATAGTAGCGTTATTATCAACTGCTAAATGTGAGGACAACCCATGTGTTCATGAGTGACAAATAGGTAAACAAAAGGCAGTACATCTATCCAATGGAATATTATTCAGCCTTAAAAAAAGAAATTATCATGTTACAAACAAGGATGAGCTCTGAAGAGGAGACCGTTATGCAAAGCCAACTAAGCGAGTCACAAAAAAGGCCAATATTGTATGATTTTGCTTATATGAGGTACCTAGGGTAGTCAAAGTCGCAAAGACAAAGTAGAAGAGTGGGTACGAGAGGTTGGGGGCAGGGAGAAATGAGGAGCTATTTTTTTAATTGATTTATTTATTAGAGAAAGAGAAAGTATGAATGGGAGATACAAAGGAGAGAGAGAAAGAATCTCAAGCAGACTCTGAACTGAGTGTAGAGCCCAACACAAGGCTGGAATTCATGAGATTGTGACCTGAGCCCAAACCAAGGGTTGGTTGCTTAACCGACTGGGCCACCCACGTGCCCCAATGGAGTTATTTTTTAAGTGGGTACAGAGTTTCAGTGTAGGATGAGGGAAAAGCTCTGGAAACCGGTAACAGTGATGGTTGCACACCATTGTGAATGTACTCGATACCACTGAATTGCACACCAAAAAAATAAAGTGGTAAACTGCATATTGTGCATATTTTACCACAATATTAAAAAATGGTAAGGAAAATAATAAATCTTGAGATCCACAAAGGTCCAGAGAATGGGTTCTGGGTACATGTCACAGGCATATGATGTTACTGTTTTTAAATGGAAAAAAAAACAAAAACAAAAACAAAAACCCACACAATATGGATAATCTAACACGCAAAAATAAATTGCTTCAAGAAAATTATATTTGATCTCACTTTAACACTCATCACATAATAAAGAATGTTAACCCAAAGAATCTGAAAACTAAAAAAGTATTTGTTAAATACGTAAAAAGTTTAGAAAAAAACAAGAGCTGAAGGAAAACCAGTGGAACCCTGAAGTAGTAAGCGGTCAAAGCTTGCTGTGCACGCATCGTAAGGGCAGTCTGCCAACTGGGGACCCTTAAACCAAAACACGGAATGAGGCTTAGGTATATTGTTGTAAAGCAGGTTATACAGTGAGAAGTCTATTCTTTACAGTGATGCGTTACAATAGTAGAATTTTGTTTTAATGAAAGGGGGTGAGTTAGCCATTCCCTTGTATCCATTTTGCAGAACAGTCTTAAGTTTTGCTTATGATTTTCAGAGGCATAAGCAGGTCACCCAGGGCCAGTTAGCTTCACTTGTCTCGCAAAATACGGGAAATGAAGCTTGTATGGCTTTACTGGATGTGTCTGCTCAGGGAACATTCTAATCTGGGGTCTGGGTTAGATTGTAACATAAGGGCACCAAGTTATTCTAAACCCATAATAGAGTGGCAAGGATCGGCCTGAACAGATTGTATATCAGGGTTGGGGTAGACGCTGAAGTTTCAAAAACGGGTCTCTCGGCTCTGTTTCAGAGGGGTCAGGAGAGAGAGCAAAAACTAGCAGAAACAAGGACAAAGACAAGCCCAACTGACAGCCAGCCCTGCCAGGGAATGAGAAGGGGTAAGTGAGAGTAGCGGCTGAGAGGTCCTACATGGCAGTTGGTTGAAAGCTAAAAATAGAATTGGAGTTGGGGTGGAAGACATGGTCGGTGAACCCGGAGGCTGAGGGCGATGGCTGATGTCACATTCTGTGATGTTCTCACTTAACTCTCGGCCTCAAGGAGGAGGATCACTGATGATGATGGGGAGGAAACTTTGGGATGGGGAGCCAGAGGAAAGGATTTGGGCTGATGATCTTTGATGTGTTCATCCGAGGAGGGTAATGATGGTAAGAGGAAGAAGTCTGCCCAGGAGCCGGGGGTGGGAGGCAGCCCAGGCGGGCAGGGGTTGCGACGGCTTTCAGAAGGGGAGCAAGAGACCATTTTTGGCGTGGAAGCCGACCGACCCGCGGCAGGAGTTGGCAAGAAGAGCCAGGTGGGAAAAGACAGAAGGAGAGATCATTGAAAGATAAGAATGAGCCCCTAATCTGGTAGCCAGGCGGACAAAGGTGTGGTGCGGATGAAAGGAAGAGGTGGGGAAAATCAGAGGTGGTTTCAATAAAAGCAGAAAGATTAAATGAGTATTTAATCACCAATTTAGCAGTGTGTGAAGTGTACTGTCTTAAATTTCTCTAAGTTCGAAAAGTGTGAACAGGAAGACAAGGAGACGTGTTAAAAAGAAACTCCCAGAGCCTTCTCGCAAGGGGGAACTCAGCTAACCACACACACGCCAGCACGTTTATGTGATTTGTTAAGAGGGTTTTTTTTTTTTTCTCCTCAAAGCTTTGGAGGATTTGATTGAAATCTTCATTTATGACTTTGAACCTCATTTGAAGCTCCTTCGCCTCTGCCTCCGTGTAGGAAAGCATTATGAACTGCACAGTTCCCAATAAATCACCAGGCATATCCAGGTCTTTGCTTTTGTGTTATTCACCATAATAAAAATAGTGTGTTTGGTGTGCCTCCCTCCACCAAATAAATAATGTGTTCAGCTGTTACCTTACACCAAATAAATCAATGAAAACAAATGTCTTTCTGCAGAATAATTTCGGCTTAAACTCTAGCATGCATCAGAAAATAGATTTTCCTGTGTTCTTGAGCACGGATAGTAAACAGCACCAGGTCGGTGGTCTCCGTGTACCGTTCTGGGGAAGTTTGGACGTGGGGAGAGAACTGTTTACTAGAGTAAAATCCTTTAAAAAAAAAAAAAAAGGATTCTTATCTTTCATTTAGGTTAATAACATACCACATATATTTGTCAATCAAATTAGAATTACTGTCAGCCCATAATGCATTTTAGTTGAGCCAATATCAGTCAGTCCTGATTTATTTGCTTAATACAAATCTAATTGAGTTTCAGCCTGCTCGTCTCCTTTCCGCTGTTAACCGACCAAGTACATCTTTAATTTCCAAGAGCGATGGTGTGGTAGCAGTTGAGAGGAAGAGTGATTTGCATAAGGCCCCAGAAGGGTGCCAAAACTCTTCACGCTTTAAACAACAGCCTTTATTATTCTGTAAGTGGATGTGTTGAATTTTCATGCTTTTGTTTCCAGTTCAGCCCTGACAGAAAAGAATAAAGTAGATTTTGCCAGCACCCCTGCTGTGCCCTGGGGGAGAAATTCAATGTGCCTCATTTGTCTTAATTGGAGAACCGCCCTCAGCACCAGCTTTTTCTATGAATACATTAGCATAACAGACAGAAAATTCAAGCCCACTTTTGCAGCAGCCGGCCTCCCCCTCCCCCCTCCCCACGCACACCTCCCATTTTTAGACTAATAAAAACCGCACGAGGGGAATAGTACACGTTTCATCTTCTGGATTTCTCAGAGTTGGTGTTGTAAAATTCTCTGTACAGGAGAGATGTATCAAGCCTACGTTATCTCTGCACTGTTATTAGAGCCGGTCGTGAAAAATGTGATAAATATGATCCATGACAGAGAGCTGAAAGCTTCTCTTTATTCTTCATAATGTGCTAATCCCATATACTTGTTCTTTGACTGGTTATGCTGCTTTTTTCAGAGGGGAGAGTTGGTTTTACAGAAACAAATGGGTAGCAGTTATGAATGAACCTGGGGGGCGGGGGGGGCGGGGGGGGCACGGTAAGGAAAAAGAAAAAAAATTCTCAGCGAGGTGAATGTATTAGCACTAAAACAAACGCACTTATCTGAGTCAAAGCAAGATTGTAAACCCCGCGCCAATTCATGAGAGAAATATTAAATTCATCTCCACGTTTTTCATATTACAAAGGGGCTCTAAGTCTGGAAAAAACAACCTGCGCCGTGTAAATCATTTCCCTAATCCAGTCCCTTCCAGTGTCTTGACTGAACTAATGGAATTTAAAGGTAGGTGTTTCAAAAGAAATATTTCGTTTACATGTTCCCAAGACTGGTATTAATTCTTTCATCACATCTGTTCAACCTGCTTGCCATTGCCAGCATGAGAAAGAGACGGAAAACATGGGGAAAGATATAATTTCTTAATAAAACATGGTGTACACATTCTCTTGGAAAGATGGCTGCCTTTCAAAAAAACAGTGAATCCATATTTTGTCTTGATTTTTCTCCAGCAGGCCTAATTTACCACGTCAGTCACACGCTGCTCTCTCACTAGAAGCCTTCTAGGGATTTTAAATAAGTTTTTTGTTGTGGTGGTGATGAAGAGCTTGTTTGGTTTTCAATTATTTGTATGTCCATTTAAAAATTAAGTACCCTTTGGGTCATGTCCTTGTGGGTAAATGGAAAGCAAAATCATTCTGGAATCGTAAATTTGAGATGCAGAAGTTTCCTGGCCGGGAGAGAACCAAGCCGTTCTCACTTCTGTATAAATCCTCATTCTGTCACCGACTTCAAACGCCCGGTTCGCCCCGTCAGAAGCCTGAAGGCAAAACCGGGGGATTAATGCGTTCTGCCCCTCCCCGGGCCCTTCCTGCACTTTCCATTCACGCGGCCCCAATAAACATTCCTGGAGGTTAGGATGAGTTGGTCAGTGTTGGAGACCGGGAATAAAATGTTCGCTTTCTTCTGTAAATGAATCTAAAACTAATCATTTGGCTTTATCTGTCCAGTGAGAGGAAGTGAGCTTTGCGCCTCACCCCTGGTTTCATTTACATCATACAAATGACAAGCCGTTTACCCTAGTTTATCAGATAATCCCCGCTGCTTTCTAAACAAACATTCCAGCCACTCTCCCAGTTCTTTCTCGAATCCTCCTTCCCTGCCCTTCACTGGCCTTGATGTCTCGTCTGGGGTCTGGACTCAGGGGCTCAGCCCGTCCTCCCCATCAGGAAGAGATGGTCCCCGTGAACACCCCGTTCTCCCTCCATCCCGTACCAGGTCGTTTCCTTGTTCAAACGAATAATGAAATACTCCTCTTCCTGGAATCTTGGATTTACTACCCTTCCTAACAACTTTCAACAATCCCAAGGAAAGAAAAATGGGATTGCAGGGTGCTTTGAGCACGGAATTACAGCTTTCCTCGGGAGGTTGTCGCTTTTGTTCTCTGGCGTAGTATTAAAGATTTTAACGTTTGTGACCGTGAGAGTAATATGCGTTCCCTTTATCAAAATGAAAAAATACTGAACATCGTAGACAGGAACAAAAAGCCACTCCTGGTGTTTTGTTTGTTTTGTCTTGTGGCTGTGGTGTTCCTGCTTCAGTTTCTGAGAAACACCCCACATCCTTTGCAGACATGTTAGGCAACATGTTGCCTGTTTGGTGTTTTAAAACGCGCTGATAGGGTGTCTGCATGCTGCCCTCCCCTCCCCCGATGTTGATTTGGCCCTTCTGTCCTGGGTTGAGAGGTGGCAGCAGGGATTTAAACTCCTCGGGAGGACTAATCAGTTGTTAACCTGAGCAGAATTAAGGAGGCCTGTTCTATAGTAATTCATCCATTAGTTTTTGTGCCATCGCCCTCTATGAAAATCACTTTTACCTACAGAAACGAAGCATTGGTAGAATGACCCTAGAAAACTGAGCATAGGTATTTAAAGGGGGACAGGGAAGACGTTAAGTTTAGGGAACAGATGGATAGGAAAGTGACTCTCCCTGTGTCTACAAAATATAAATTTATCCTGAAGACCGGGAGTTAAAACAATCCTGCCCGTTACTGCGGGCACTCAGTGGGGTCATGGTTAAGTGGCTATCTTGATGAAGAGATTGGTCATGATGTGGTGTGTCTCTCTGAAGAAAGCCTGAATCAAACTCTGAAGAGTGGAATTTCAAAAAATTTTTCTGTTTTTAATAGGGAGAAATCAAGAATTGACTTTGGAAAGTGCTCTTTTGACTTTACAATTTTTAAAAAAAAATTTTTTTTTAATTTATTTATTCATTTGGTAGAGAGAGAGAGACAGAGGGAGCACAAGCAGGGGGAGAGGCAGAAGCAGATTCCCCCCTGAGCTCAAACCCAGGAAACACACCGCCCCCCCCATCATGACCTGAGCCAAAGGCAGACACTTAACCATTTGAGCCACCCAGGCGCCCCTGGACTTTACAAATTTATTCAATTTATACAAGTTCTTTGTATGGTCAAAACACAACGACTGAGCAATTCCAAATTGGGAGAAAAACAAGGGGCAAGAGTAGGACAACTATTAAAACCAGAGTTTTAAGGCAAAATATTCCTGAGTATAATCATGCAGTTCAAGTAACAGTGACCTAAAATCCCAACTGATTATCGTTTCTGTTGAAGTTACAAACAAAAGACATATACGTGCTAATTTAACATCAACAAATTAACAACAAGATGCACTACTTTGTGAAATAGCAGGCATAATGAAGTAATGAAGAGAAAACATTTGTTTTGCACACCAAAATTTCTCACTTCAGTGACTTTGTAACAAATTCGCTCAAAAAGAGTCTCCTCTCTCCTCCTGTTTACTTAGGGAACACCCTGGCTATTACTTTTTCTTGCTTATGCTTCTTTGAAAGTTATTGATTGACTATTTACCGTCTTGATAACCTCTTCGTATCTGATTCCAAAGACTTAGCCAACATCAACTGCGACACTCCTTTTAGTAACCTCAGGTTTATCTGTCAACTCTCTTCAGTGATGTATAGGTTCTCTGAAAAGGAAAGGAATGTCAGATAAGGAATGATGGTTGTTAAGTAACCATATCCTTTAGGATTTAACCTAAAAAAGCAAGACACCTATGTGAGGTCTACAGTTGTGCACAACAGCATTTTTTTCTTCTGGAAAAGTAACTGGTTCCATGTAAGGATGTGGAGTGGAAGTAGTGCACTTGGGCCCTGGATCTGGTGTCTGAACAAACTGAAGAGGGACCAAGATTCCACTCTGCACTGTTGTTTGGTCAGATGAAGAGAAGGAAGGAAAAAAGGGACACAGGCTATCACTGTTCGCAGGGAAAAGCAGCTTTCAAAAGTAAAAGAGGAGAAAGTTTGGGTGGAACTGGAGTGCTAAGAAGCTCGAGTGGGTCAATGAAAGACATTGCAGGATGGGTGGCCGGTGGGAATACACAAAAAGCAGGAGAGCCTCGAAGACCCTCGAGAAAATTCTTTGAGCTGAGGCAGTGCATCTTCCTTGCTCACCTGAGTCTCTTACTCATCTGTTTATCACAGATTCTGTCCTAAGAGTTGAAGCTGAAATGGAGTGAGACATAAAAAGTCGAATGGGTAAAACTCCCACAGGGATGGTGCAAAACACCTGGCTGGAGATGGGGCTTGGATATGGTAACTTGTATTTAGGCAACCCTTACTCCCCATCCCCCTGTGACTTGCATGGGTCTTGACAGACTCAAGAAAAACATCTGGAACCCTATTTGCAGTCTGGATTCAGGTATGTGCTGATGAGCATGAGCAATGGTGCTAAACTGCAGAAGAAACCATGGAAGGCCTTAGAAGAAACACCATAATGAGAAAGAAGTTCTGCAGCGTGGACCAGTTGCAAAAACAGGTCCAAAGAAAGGGGGCACCATGGACCCAAGCACAGAGTGAAATTGAACTTGAATCTATCCTGACCTAACTCTCAGAAATTCCCTGTATGTGTGAGGCAAAAGAAGGCTATATGTAGCTGTGGATTACGAAAGTAAGACGTGTTAAGTCACTAAACCTCTCGTAGATCCCAAAGTATGTAAGAATGTCAAACACAGGGACCAGAGTTCCTAGAGTGTTAGATGTTAAAAGCAGGAAGCAGCACGATGATTCAAGTGGTCTGAGCACAGTAGGGATGTTGTGCTGGGACAGTGCTATCCCTGGGGTCAGTCTGAGCAACATGGGAATTTAGGTACAGCAGAACAGATAATGGCAGGTAGTGGTATAAATAAATGGAAGGAGAAGCCTGGGTGGCTCATTCTGTTGAGCATCTGACTCTTGGTTTCAGCTCAGATCGTGATCTCAGGGTTGTGGTGATGAGCCCCATGTTGGGCTTCACACTTAGTGAAACATCTCCTGGAGAGTTTCTCCCTCTTACCCTCTCTCCCTCTCTGCTCCTCCCCTCACCTACACTCATGCTCTTTCTCTCTCTCTCTCTCTCTCTCTCTCTCAAAATAAATAATTAAAATCTTAGAGAGAGAAAAAGAAAAGAAGGAAGCAAGAAAGGGAAGCAGTTGAGATTCAGTCAAGTTGGGTTGTTGGTAAAAATGTTAATTTGACCTTGCCTAAGAATCATAGGCTGTTAGGACCCAGAGATATTTGTATTGACATAAATTAAATTGTTGGAAAACAGGAAGTATGTTTAGTCACCTAGGGCTACCTTACTGAAATACCACAGACTGGCTGGCTTAAACAACTGAAATTTGTTTTTTGACAGATCTGGAGGCCAGAGGTCCAAGATTAAGGTGTTAGCAGGATTGACGTCCGGTGAGTCCTTTCTTCCTAACTTGTACATGGCAGCCTTCTTGCCTTCTTGCTGTGTCTTCACACACCTTTCCTCTGTATGTGCACAAACACTGAGTAAGTTCTAGTGTCTCTTCCTGTTCTTAAAAGGACGCCAGTCCCATTGGATCAGGGCCCCACCCATATCACTTCCATTAACCTTAACTCCTTCCTTAAAAGCCCTATCTTCCAATCTAGCTACTTTGGGAATTAGGGGTTCAACATGGGAATTTGGAGGGAAGAGAAATCAGTACATACCAAGGAGCCAGAATGGATCTTCATGAATGAACCTAGGAAAAGGGAAAGATCCAGAGTTCTACCACCAAGCCGGGGGCTAAAGATGACCAATGACCTTCAAGTGCTTATGTATGACCTACATATATGGAAGACTTGTACATAAGAAAAGCAGCAGGTAAAGGCCACATGGGTGGCTCATTTGGTTAAGCACCTGCCTTCGGCTCAGGTCATGATCCCAGGATCCTGGGATTGAGTCCCACACCAACCTCTTTGCTCAGTGGGGAGTCTGCTTCTTCCTCTACCCCTACTCTGGTTGTGCTCTCTCTCTCTCTCTCAAAGGGAGAAATAACATCTTTAAAAAAAAAAAAAAAGGAAGGAAGGAAAAGAAAAGCAACAGGTAAAACGCCCATTCCACTTTCTTGGAGTTTACAAAAAATGGTCTTGATTCACCCCATAGTCTAGTGGGTATTAAATCAAAAGGAATTTTCATCTCTTACACCTACATTTTATTTATCACATGATAAATAATTTTTTTTCTGGGATAAATTTTGCAAACTTTATAATCAAGTCCTTTGAAATTATAGAAGAAAAAAATTGAGGCAGTTTGTGAATTCTGACCATCGTGAATTTTCTTTGAATTAAAAACTGTGTTCTAGATCAGATTTATACTGCTGTCTACTGTGGGCCTATTCTTCAGAGGGAAAATTTGTTTTTATACAAATAAAAACATGAATGTGATATCAGTCTATTACACTGTGGGCTTATAAAAATACCATGACTTTTTAATGATTTTTTCGGGAGAAAAGGAAAACCAAAAATATGCCAACATTTCAGTACTCAGTTGATTTTTCTCCAAGAACAAGTCGAGCAGCATAGATTTAATTTTAGTATATAATAATAATGTGAGTTAAATGTGGCTCAAAGTACTGCCCTTCCCCATACCAAATGAATACTCACTGTCTTTGATATGTTCTCTTTTAGTAGCTGCCTATCATAGGTCGACAGTGTGTCATTTAGACTAGACTGTAGGCAATAGAAACCAGTTCTGACTTAAGCAAAAGGGAATTTGTTAGATGAAAAGGACAAATCATAGAATTGAAGACAAGCTGCTGGTTGTGGAAAGGGTAGGTTGCAGAGTAGATAGGTTTTAGGACTCCACAGCACATGCCCCCAAAGCCATTCTCGTTAGGATGTCACTGTTGGTATAAATCCCAGCCTCCAAAGCCAAGCTTCTCCTAAAAAGAATCAGGTTAGCAAAACTTGGGTCAGATGTCCATTTGATTAACAAGTCCCTCGATGGTACACATGAAGAGGAAGTATGGGGTGCCGTTAGAAGGGAATAGGCAAAGGAAAGCAACAGATGTCCCCTAGGAACAACTACCAGAATTATACTTGTGTTGAATATTGATTGTGGAAAAAAGGAAGTATTAGAATTGACAACAGAAGAATTTCCTGCTGACTTTGTTTCCCTAAATGACTTCCAAGTAGATCGTCCACCTCTGAGTACATGGTAATGAAACCTTAAAATAAGGATGTTGTATAATGGCTGGAGATGTCTGCTTACCTAGCTGCCTTTAAATGCTGGCTTCATACGTGCCTCCTCTGGAGGATGTACATGCCCTTCCCTGACTTTATAATGTTGCTGCCATCCCTTTATCATCTTTCTGGTTTCCAGTATGATCTTCGTTCGTTCCCCGTTTCCCCAAAAATTACTCACCAGCCTGAGTACCCTAACAACATGGACCAACAGCAGTGGTGACTGTGTTTTAGTGTCTCATAAAACAACCGTCTTTATTACCGTGGAATCAACGTTCCAGTCTGTTCTCTAATCCTTGGTGCCCAGGCCCTGTCACCTCAGCTACTGTTGCTAGACTCCATTTTCATCTGACTGTATAGACAGCTCGCAGCAAAATCTAATTTTTGTGAAGCAATCAAGAAAGGTCTAGGTACAGACGAAGCCTCCTTTCAACTATGTTTGTTTGGGCACTTGAAGGCCGGTCTACTTTTGAAATGGCTCCCTGAAAGACCAAATGGGGGAAGAGCCAAGAACTCTGGGCAATACTTCAAAAGTCAGCAGCTGCTCTGCGTTCCCAGTCAAGCCCAATTTGCCACTTGGCTGCTTACTGATGAGCGGCTTGCATGAGTATTTGATAGAACCAAAGCATATTCCCTGGTTCACCCATTGGCTTACCAAGCTTTGGGCAAATATCTGGTATCCCAGAAGCCTGGCCTCTCTGCTAAACAGCTTGTTATAAGGGAAAGAGAATTTGGTTGGAAGTCAAGAGTCCAGTAGCAGATTAGAACCATCCCTAATTACATACATGTCGTTGGGTGAGTAACTTAATGTATCTAGGCTGTAGGGGTTTGTTGCTGTTGCTTTTGTCAACATTTTATTATGGGAATTTCAAACCTATGCAAAAGCAGAGAATGATATAGTAAGTCCCACGTACCTATCATCTGCTTTCAGCAATTATGAACTTTGATTTATTAAATTCTGCCTCCCCTACTGGGTTACTGTGAAACAAATCCCAGACTCATATCATTATATCCTTAAATATTTCACAGTGTATCTGATTAGATCTACTTTGTTTTTTAAAAGTCACAATAACAGGGGCACTTGGATGGCTCAGTTGGTTAAGCAGCTGCCTTCAGCTTAGGTCATGATCCTGGAGTCTCAGGATCGAGTCCTGCATCGGGCTCCCTGCTCAGCGGGAGTCCGCTTCTCCCTCTGACCCTCCCCTTCTTGTGCTCTCTCTCTCTCTCACTCTCAAATAAATAAAAATAAAATCTTGAAAAGTCACAATAACATTAGATACTAGAAGCAATAATAACTCAATAATATTTTTAAATATCTAGTGTTCAAATATTCTTGACTATAGCATTTTTTTAAAAAGGTTTATTTATTTATTTGACAGAGAGAAATCACAAGTAGGCCGAAGTAGGCAGAGAGGCAGGCAGATAGAGAGGGAGAAGCAGGCCCCCTGCCAGGCAGAGAGCCCAATGCGGGGCTCAATCCCAGGACCCTGGGATCATGACCTGAGCTGAAGGCAGAGGCTTAACCCACTGAGCCACCCAGGCACCCCTTGACTATAGCATTTAAAAAAAAAAATTTTTTTTAAGGGCACCTGTCTGGCTCAGTTGGTAGAGCATGCAACTCTTGATCTTGGGGTCATGAGTCTGAGCCCTACATTGGGTATAGAAGTTACCTTAAAAAAAATTTTTTAAGTAAATTAGAAAAATTTTTTTTCAATATTCTGTTTCTTTAATGACCGCCATCTACCTGAAGGACAGGTACAGGCAGCTGGTGGTGGCAAGAGCAGTTCACTTGAAGATCTTGCCCTGGCTGAAGGTTTTGCCCACATGCTGCAAGACCCCCTTCCAGGAAAAGTACTCCTAAACCAGCGTCTGGGTCTCCTCACTGCTAGGATCCGGTTTCCGCCATGTATGTGACTGGACTTGGCGGAAACGCAAGCTCCTGGCTTTCTTTGGATGACCCCGACTCCAGAAAGGGAGCTGCTATTGTTAGTTCCAAAGAGGATGACACTGGCAAAGGCATTCTTCCCCAGTGTGTCCAACCACTGGAACATTCTAGTGAAAAAGTTGCAACTCATAAAGGTCTTCAGGGTAGCTGATCTCCGCGTACCGCAGAGACCAGCCATCCTTATCAAAGTGCTCCCCAAAATAGGGCAGCACCACAGAGAGAGTGTCCTCATTGGAGTCCTTGTGCTTAAATTCTTAACACAAAGGTACTCTTGGGCAGGTGAGCAAAGGGGTCCTCGGTCTTTGGTTCAGCAGCCAGTGCCTGGTCACATCCATCCATCTTCTCAGGATCAGAGGCAGCAGCCTTTTTCTCTTCTTTCTGCTCAGCCTGGCTTCTCTTCTCTTCCTTTCTTTCTCCGGGATATGTCCTTTTCAGGCTGGCTCTCTGCAAACTTTTTAGCAACAGACTGGGCCATCTTTTCACAGAGTTTCACCTCCCCCAAGACAGCCCTGAACTGGGGTTGGTCAACGCAGGTGAGGAAGCAGCAGTTGGCATTGGGGAAGGCCTAGCAGAGAGAAGGCTCCAGGACCTGTTTCTAGAGCCACAGCAGGGTGCAGACAATCGTGATGTCAGCCAATGTCAACACAGGTGACCACCAGGAGAGTCCTTGTCTTCAAGGGAGCATCCAGTAACCCCAGAAGTTGCTTCACTTCCTCCTTTGCATTCTCTGCGGCCTGCTTGTTGTGGTGCATGATGCCTGAGGTGGGGCCCACCCGGCTGCTGGTGGGCAGCACTATATCGCTATCAGCCAAGCTCACACACTGTACCTCCTGGGCTGTTGTCTCTGGAGAACTTCCCCACAGCTCCTCATTGCTCACATACTAGGCAATGGCATCACTGTCAAACACACAGAATCCATCATCGCCCTCAAATGCTGGAAGCTTGCCAGCAGGACATTTACAGAGAAATTCAGGGCTGCGTTTGGTTTGGCTAAAGTGGAAGTCGGGTAGTGTAGAGAGCACACAGACCTGAGCCCCTCTGGACTGAGCAGCAATGAGAGCCTTGAAGGTCCTCCAGGTTTCAGGGTACATGAACACGGTGCCAGCTGCCATGGTGATTCTGCAGAGAAAGCTAAAAAAAATTTTTTTTAAAGCATCAAAATGAGGTCCCAAAATTTAATTGTTGAAATGTCTCTGTAGTGGATTTTAACCTAGAGATTTTCCCTCTGTCTTTTTCTGTCCTTCATCTTATTTGGGGTGGGGGGAACGGTAGTGGGGAGTAGATCATTTGTCCTACAGAGATTCTCAGTCTGGACTTCGTTAATTGGATCCTTATAATGATACTTAGTGTATTTTTCTGTCCTCCATATTTCTTATAGTTAGATCTACAAGTTTGGTCATGTTAAGTACTAAGTTCTGGTCAGAAGGATTCTTAGGTAGTATTGTGCACTTCCATTAGGAAGCATATTATGTCTGGTTGTTTGTCCTTTTGAGTTGTTAGTAGCCACTGATAATCATTTTCTAGATCCGTTATTTCAAAAGGGATTGCAAAATAGTGCTATGATATTTTTAATATAACTTCTTCTCTAGTACTTCTATAGTACTAGCTATAGTACTTCTATAAATAATAACTGCTTGCAAACTATTTGGTTACCCTGCAGTATGGAGATATGGGAAAAGCAAGATAAATGCTTGAAACTTTCCATGTATTTATAAGTTTTAAAAAATAATGAATCATTTTTCTAGCATCTTCTCATGTAGAACAATGAGGGTTTGTTGTTGTTGTTGTTGTTGTTGTTATTTAAGATCATTATGCACTTCTGGGTTTAAACATACTTGATGTGCTTTAACCCATTTTGGTTATTATCCTGTAAAAGCCCATATCAGCTAGTGGGAACCTCTTCAATTAATCAAATAAGGAGAGAACCCATAAAACTCTATGTTTGCAGAAGACAAGAGCTATGGGAAAATCCAAAATAATTGACAAAACATTCCTAGAACTAAAAAGTAATTACAGTAAGGTTGTAGGATACAAAGTCTAATATATAAAAGTCAATCACTTTCCTATGCACTGGTAATGAAAAAGCAGAATTCGAAATTAAAAACACATATCACTTACATTATCACCCCTGAAAATGAAATACTAGGTGAAATCTAACAAAATATGTGCAAGACCTAAATGGGAAAAACTTTAAAACTCTGATGAGCAAAATCAAAGAACTAAATAAATGGAGAGAAAGTCCATGTTCATGGATAGGAAGACTCAATATTGTCAAGATATCAGTACTTTCAATTTGATCTACAGATTCAGTGCAACCCTAATCAAAATCCCAGCCATTTATTTTATGGATATCAACAAACTGAGTCTAAAATTTTATGACTAGACAAAAGACCCAGAATGTTCAACACAATATTGAAGGAAAAGAACAAAGTTGGAGGAATGACACTATTGATGTCAAGATTTACTAGAATTACAAACTTCTGCTCTGCAAAAGATGTCAAGAAAATGACATGACAAGCCATAGATTGGAAAATATTTGCCAAAATTTGCAAAATTTTTGGAAAATATTTGCAAAATACATATCAGATAAAGGGCTGTTATCTGAAATATAAAGAACTCTTAAACCTCAACAATAAGAAAACAAACGTCTGTTTTTAAAAATGGGCCAAAGGAGGAGGAAGAAGAAAAAGGAGAAAGAGAAGAAGAAAAAAGAAGGTATTATACCTGTCAAGAAAGTAAAGCAAAAACAGCACCTCTCTCTGTGCAGTGCTGGAAGTTGAATGGGGACCAAGAAACAAATCCATGAGATTTTCTTTAGTGCTCTTTTTAAAGTTTTGCAAATAAGAAAGCTAATAATACAAAAACTGTAAGTCATCAGGAGTGAAATTGTGGTGATGATCCTGTTTAAATCAAGCCTGAATGAATTAAAATAAGTGTATGTTTTATAATTTTGAGAGTACTCTTAAAAAAAAAAAAAGTACTCTTAAGGTGTGCAGGAAAATGCACTTACATGTAACATCTCCATTTTTAGTGATTGTGGTTAAATGGATGCGCGACTGTAACTTCCTCCTTGGTTAAATTATAAGCTATTATATACCACAACATGCTTGAATAAATGCCCTTTCACGCGAAACCCCAAATAAATCACCCATATTTCAAGTTAAGCTTTTTATGTGTTAAAAGAAGACCACCATCTTGGACCCTGAGTAAAACCCAATGCAGAAAGACTGATGTATCACATATTCTGAATATCATTGAGTCAAAGGTAATGAAATTTGTTCCATGCTATGATATCTGAGAACGTATGTGAGCTTTTTAAGTGTACTCCACGGCTCAGGACTGTTAAGTCCTGATCTTTCCAGTTGATGCATCGCGTCATCAACCTGCCAGGAAGCCTTTGGAGAGCCATTTGTCCCTGGATCCAAATCAAATATGTACCCTGACTGTTAAAAAATATTTTGTTAGACTCAACAACGGAGCTATCTTTGACAGGACTGCCAAATGAATCATGACAACAGTTGACCACTTTGGACCCTGGGGCAATATTACCCAAAAGAAAAAGAGAAAAATATGTTCTCTCTAGCTTCGGATCTTATGCAGAACAACTGCATCACTCTTTCTGTTGTGAATCTCAGTTGAAGTCCAAGGCTGCTGCGCTCTTCTTTATCTGAACTTAACAAGGTATAGAGGTCATTTATCCTGTGTATTATTTGAAAGGGCATGCACTCAAAAGTTGGTAGGTCACGTTATTTCTGAATCAGCACACAGGGCTTAAGAGGGAATTGTTGGCTCCTGACTTGCCTGGGATCCCCTCTCAGCATTACCACTTAACAGGCTCCTCCTCTTTCAAAGTGGGATAATAATATCTATCTTTTGCAATGGCTGTCGAGGTCAATGATGAATGTTAAATTTGTTTTTGTTTTTGTTTTTAAAGATTTATTTCTTTATTTGCCAGAGATCGCAAGTAGGCAGAGAGAGAGAGGGCGGAAGCAGGCTCCCCGCTGAGCAGAGAGCCCCATGCGGGGCTCGATCCCAGGACCCTGAGATCATGACCCGAGCCAAAGGCAGAGGCTCAACCCGCGGAGCCACCCAGGCGCCCCATGAATATTAAGTTTTTGACATGTTGTGGGCACTCATAAAAAAGACAGCTTTTATCATAATGGTCTAACAACAGGCTTTTTCTAACATTGCTAACTGAAAGTCTTCTGAGGATCAGTGTATGAATATGGTTATATATATACAAGACAGTGGGGAACAGTCCCCCAGGAAAGGCATAACCTGTCAAAGGCCTTCAAAACCAAAACAGCCACAAACAAACAAAATGAGCAACACAATCACAAGTAAACAATAACAATAAGAAACCCACTGTGCCACCCATGCCGACTCCGTCTTCCCCTTGATCCCTGAATATTAAAAACTTAAATAATGTATTTAGCAAAGAGTCCTCAGAAATTATTTTGCCTTTCGGCAACCGTATACCTCAGATCTATGAAAGAGGCTTTTACTTTCTTTTTTTAATGAATAGTTTCTAAGTTCATCTGAGGCATCCCCTCACTCCTTTGACCAACACATTAATAATTCTACACATTCCTACTTTGCTTTCCTGCTCCCCAGCTGATTTAGAAAGCACGCTCACTTGGCTATTCAAGAAGGAGCAGTGTTCGGTTTCTCTGACTAACTGAATTCCCAGAGAGGCAAGAGAAAGAGAAGGGGAAGGAAGCACAGCCTATGTTTCATTTCCATCAGGTTTCTGCGGCATCACTGTGATTTCTCTCCAGGTCCAGGCCCCAGGCCACTGCGTGAAAGGACTTCCCCAAGACAAAGCCTTCAGTTTGGGTTTTATTGCATTTCTTTGTATTTTATTATTCCCCTACATCCTGCTTCAGGAAAATTTTTGGAAAATACAAAGATCTTAACCCTGGGAGCCAAACGGCTTAAAACAATTACTTGGTTTTTAGTGGGATTTTTTTTTTTTTTTTTTAAGATTTTCCTCTTGCAACTATTTGGGAGTTTACTTTCTTGCAAAAGATGGGCTTTCTGAAAAATTTCCATTGGCAGTCGTCCAGGGTCATAATGACTTTAAATTAAACCCTCAAGGGTTTCCCTTTTTCTTCTTGAGCCACAGACAATTCCCTCCTCTGAGTGTTAGACTGAGTTTAACTCAGCAAGTTTCCAGAAGCAGTGCATATGGATACAGAGGGCAGAAATTCCAACTTTCAACTTTGAAGAGGCTGTTAGGACCTGGCGTTTTCAGCCCTCTCAGAGGCCGTGCTCTGCTTCTGAGTGTGAGTGCACACGGGAGACCAGACAGCAGCTGTTTGCCTAAGTTGTGCAAGGCTGGTGAGGGATTTCAAGCAGGCGCGTAAATTATCTTATCCAAAAATGCAGTTAAGGGCAAAACCTTGATCAAATATTCCTAAGAAATGACCCAAGACTACCGTGCGGTCTCACTAAGTCGAAAACACTGACACTTTCGCAGAATTTCTTTCACCTTACAAAGATATTGGTGACAATACCATTTTATGTTTACAAGTCTACGAACCAGAATTATTTTAATTTTACTTAGTTTTTTTTTCAAGTGACGTTCCTCCAAAGCATGAAGATTCTTAGAGGTAATCTCACAAAAGGAACCTGGGTGATGCCAGGGAAGCAGAAAGCAGCTTAGCACTTTCCCTCCTCTTCTCTACCCTCCCTGCTCCCCCTCCCCCCACTGCGTCCCCCCAACACACCCACCCACCCCAATTCAAACAGGTTCTAATTAAGGCAAAAACATTACTCTCTGAAGAACAAGCTTGAGTTTCACCCACGTACTAAGGCTCCTGAGGCAGGGATATTTAAAAAGGCAGAACATTTGTAGGCAGCACCAATGAAAAGCCGAGCTTGGTCTTTGGAATGGCTTGGCTGAAACCGCTTTCTCTTGTCTGGAAGAGCAGAGATCAGATTGTGACTCAGACTTGCTTTCAAGCACTTTGTTTAGGAGTCTCTCAGCTCTTGACTGTGTGGATTTCCTTAGATTTTGTCTTTCTTCTGAGTTTTGCAGCTCACTCGCCTTTTGGTTGAGATGGGCTGCTGATAATTTGAAGATGTCTCTGGCCCCCTGTGATTGGGCTATTAAGAAGATTTACAGGTGGGTCTCTTTAGTCATGCCCTGAAAAGGTGATAAAATTTTAAGAATCTCTTTGGAGGCCACACAATTTAACGTAATTCCACTTCCATGTTTCCTCACCTTATACATATAACCCATTAAGCTGTTTTATAGAGGCTAAATATTAAAGGACAGGGGTGCTACAGTATTTCTTCACCTGTTATGAAGAGCACAATATTTTAACAGGAATGAAGACCCAAATGCAAATTTCCATTCTCTTTGTGTAACATTTACGCAATAAAGAATGAATTGAGTACATGATTTTTCATTTCTGAAGTACCAGGGCTGGTAATGCATGGAGCTACAAGAAGAAAGCATTAATCCAGCCAGCTGCTAAGAAATGAAATGTCACTTGGAGGAACTTGTTCTCGCTGGCACATTCTTTCATGGAATTCTCCATCAAAAAGCAGGGGCAAAAGTAATTCTTCTTCCAGCCGCATTCTGTCCTAACACATCTACCCTTTTCCATGTGTTCAGACTTCGTTCCTGCATAAGGAATATATAAGAACTTCTGTTTTTCTTTTTTTCTTTTTTTTTATGATTTTATGTATTTTGAGAGAGAGAGAGAGAGCACGAGGTGGCGGGAGAGGCAGAAGAAGAGGGAGAAGCAGCGCCACTGTCCCCTACCACAGCCCCGTCACCCGAACAGAGAGCCCCCTGTGGGTTTTGATCCCAGGACCCTGGGATCACAACCCCAGCTGAAGGCAGACGCTCAACCAACAGAGCATCCCCCTCCCCCGTTTTTCAAGAGTGTTTTTATTTTTATTTTTTTTAAGATTTTATTTATTATTTATTTGACAGACAGAGATCACAAGTAGGCAGAGAGGCAGGAAGGGAAGCAGGCTCCCTGCTGAGCAGAGAGCCCGATGTGGGGCTCCATCCCAGGACCCTGGAATCATGACCTGAGCCGAAGGCAGGGGTTTTAACCCACTGAGCCACCCAGGTGCCCTCAAGAGTGTTTTTAAACATTTTTAAAATATATCATTGCCACAAACTCCTGAGTATGCCTGTTTATCTGCAGGTCAGTCTTGCGAGTCAGGTGACGCTTATTAACTTATTTAGCATGAGAATTGATCAGGATACACAGGTGTCTCCTGTAGGAGGGGCTGGTGAGGGGGAGCTCTGAGCTTCCGTTCAGTCTCTCCCTGTTACGTTCTGCGGCCATTAGAACTTGCAGCTAACACCCCACCCTGCTCCTGGTTCCTCCCAGCCCCCTTGGGTGTTGTCCTACGGTAAGGCCTGGGGAGCCTAGGGAGCGAGGATATTAGAATTCCGGTTGCCACTTGACCAAAGACCCAGGATTTGCCTGTGAGTAAACAGCTTAAATGGTCTAGAGGAGGTTATTGTGGTATTAACAAGTCCTATGCTAATTGTGAGCCTTCCTGCCTGCTTCTTGAGTTCCAGGAAACTGAGATAGCTAGATAAGCAACCTTTCTATGAAAAATACCTGATGGGGTGCCTGGGTGGCTGAGGCAGTAGAGCAGGCCACCCTCCATCTAGGAGTGGTGAGTTCGAGCCCTGAGTTGAAACAAATAAGTAAATAAATACACCTTACTGTACCTTTGGTTGAACATTGCATCAGGATGGAGAGCAAGAAATGAATCAGGCCCTTCTAAATAATACAAAGTGAGTGGTGTTATACTTTAAAGAACTGGGTTTGGGGTGCCTGGATGGCTCAGTTGGTTTGGCATCTGACACTTTGGGCTCAGGTCATGATCCTGGGGTCATAAGATCCGGCCGGGAGATGACCCCATGTTCAGTGCAGAGTCTGTTTGTCCCTTTCCCACCTCCCCTGCCCTCCCCTGCCACCACGCGCTCTCTCTTGCTCTCTCATAGATAGATAGATAGATAGATAGATGGATAGAAGTGGGTTTGCTTTTTTTTTTTTTTTAAGATTTTATTTATTTGGCACAGAAAGAGCACAAGCAGGGGGAACAGCAGGCAGAGCAAGAGGGAGAAGCAGACTCCCCACTGAGTAAGGAGCCAGATGTGGGGCTCCATCCCAGGACCCTGGGATCATGACCTGAGCCGAAGGCAGATGCTTAACCAACTGAGCCACCCAGGTGCCCCATTAGAAGTGGGTTTTTAAACTTGTGACCACAGAATCCTTTACCCGATTTCTCTATTAAAGAAAGTGAAGCAGAACTCCATCTCACTTAGCATCTCCTCTCACAAACATAAGACCCCTTGAGGGGTGACTCCTCAGAGCCCAGGGTCTTGTTATGTTTCTGTCTCAAAACAACATCCTTGCTAATTTTTAAAATTGATTAATTACTTTATGATTCCCCGTAATAAATGTAAAAGCCAGGATAATATTAAAACCCCATATAAATGTAAAAGCCAGGATAACATTTTATAGCTCTAACAGATGAGTTTGAACCCTGCCTTGCCTTATGAAGGGAAGTCAATTTTCCCCACATTTCAGAATTTGTAGGCAGTGATTTCTTTATTTTTAATCTTGATAGATGTGTGTATTCCTCAAAGACGAATTTCCCTGCATAACCTTCAACACCTTCCATCAGCAGAGAAGCCAACTTCTTCACATGAATACATGTCATCTTTAAGGTAAGATCAGCTGCATTCCTAGCTTGGGACTGGTCTTCATGAACTAATATATCCTATTTTTAATCTCTCAGCATTGACTTTTTAAAGTAGTCTTTTAACTTTTATTTTTATGCAGTGGGGAGTAATAAAAGGAATATTGGAGCCAGAGTCAGAAAACTTGGAGATTGCTATCACGACCAAAGAAATAACATTTGTGAGATGTCTTTGAAAATATGGCGTATTGTTCTTTGATTTGTCAAGTTCTATTTGTGCGTGTTGGATGTAAATGATGAATCACTAAATTCTACCAAAACCAATATTACACTGTATGTTAACTAACAAGAATTTAAGTAAAAATTTGAAACAACAAAACCAATCAAACAAAAAAGGTATATTTGAGGGCCCATTAAGGGACAGACACTCTTCTAGGCTCTAGAAATACACAGAGCTTACATTCCAATAGAGATGCGTCCATAGACTGGCTGTTGTTACTATCTAAATTACATTAGCACTATCATTATTTTTTTAAATATTTTATTTATTTATTTGACAGAGATCACAAGTAGGCAGAGAGGAAGGCAGAGAGTGAGGGGGAAGCAGGCTCCTGCTGAGCAGAGAGCCTGATGAGGGGCTTGATCCCAGGACGCTGGGATCATGACCTGAGCTGAAGGCAGAGGCTTTAACCCACTGAGCCACCCAGGCGCCCCAGCACCATCATTATTAAATAGAGAAACTTCACTTATTTGTGCTGTGCTTAAGGTTTGAAATGTGAACATAGGGAGTTTGAAGTTGAAACAAGTGAAGACTTGAGCGTACATCCTGGCTCCCTATTCTATATTAGCTGAATATATTGGAGCACATCATTTCATCTTACCGAGGACATTTTCTCATTCGTAAATGTGGGGCAGCGCTAATACCTAACTCCCAAGAGTGTTGTAAATATTTTGAAATGATGGAGAATGAGTTCCGTGCATTGTACAGTACTAGGGAATACTATAAATACTTAGTCCTACCACTGTGAATACAATCTTTCTTCAGAGAAGCACAATGCACCATCCTAGTTTTGTCCAATTTAGGAGTTCTCTTTTTCCTAAACATGGTAAAAAATAATAAGTAAACTGTCAACAGTAGTGTCCACTGTTCCAGATAACACCAGTCGTGTTCGTGCGACAATATTTAGGCTACATGAATTGCCCAGTGTTTTGCCAACAACAGCATAAATGACAACTATTCACATATCAGTTCTCTATTGTACTGATTACAAGCTTGTGTGTGGGGATGATTCATGGTTTACTTGCTTTTCAAGTCACAATTTCAAGTAGCGTCATTTGTCTTCTATCAGCAATTCATACTTGGACTAAGAACCCACGTGCTGATCTCTTGTATTCACATCATTTCTCGTCTTGAACAGCCTCTTTCAGACTGAAACATCTTTAAAGTAAATAGTGCAGATGGCCTTTAAAAACAACAACAACAAGAAAACATTTCACTGGTGTCTCTTTCATCTTCATGATAATTTTGTCCAGTAGAGCGTCTTGCTCAATGCTAAGTGCAAAAGAGTGTCTTCAATAAATTTTGTCAACTGAATACTGTAGCCCATATTACTGGTTTATATTTTACACATCAAAGGCCAATCCAATTCCAGGAGATCCACATGAGTTAGAAATGGAGATTTGAACCACTTGAGAGAAGATGATAGAAAGAGGACAGCCTTTAAGATGGGCATTCATTGATGAGTGATTTCCATCAGGAAGCATGTTAGGAAAACTTACTGTGTACCAGGTCCTATGCACCAAAGGCACATTCTCTATCCTCAGGTAGAATCAATTTCGTGAGGGAATGAAAGACATAAATAATTAGGAAACAGACACAGAGGGCTGGGGTAGGGGAAGGGCATGAGGAAAAGGCATGGAAAGGAAGAAGAACAGTGCAACCCAGAGTAAGCAAATCCATAGAAAAAGATCTGTGATTGTCTGCTTGTTGGTTTGCATAAATAACTAACTTATTCATTGAAATGAGGGATGCTGGAGGGATGTTGGAAGAGGAGTAGACTTGGAGTGAGAGTAGAGGGAAAGATGATGAATTAAGTGTTGTACAGGTTGTATTTGAGAAGCCTTTTTTTTTTTTTTTAAGATTTTATTTGTTTATTTGTGATAGAGAAAGAGAGCACAAGCTGGGGAAGGAGCAGAGGGAGAGTGAGAAGCAGAGTCCCCACTGAGTGAGAAGCCCAATGTGGGGCTCAATCCCAAGATGTGGGATCATGACCTGAACCCAAGGGAGATGCTTAACCAACTGAGCCACCCAGGCACCCCAGATCTGAGATGCTTTTGGTGTATATTCAGTATATCCAGTCGTTACGTATATTCAGTATATCCAGTAGTTACGTGTATTCAGTATGTTCAGTAGTTACGTATATTCAGTATACCCAGTAGTTATGTAAAATGAAGCTCACTTGTGAGCCTGTGTGTAAGAGAGGATTGAACATACGGGTGTGGTAAGATCTCTTAGAGAGGATATGGCAAGATGAGGACAAAGATACAGAAACAAACCTTGAAGGACTCTCAGCTAAAGACTAGGTACAAGAAGAAAGCCTGAAGATAATACAATCTGGGAGAGACCAGAAAGGAAGGAGGAAAACAGCAATATTTCTCTACTGACAGTAAGAGAAGGGATGAAGACAGTAATCTCTAGTGTCAAGATCAAGATTTGGCTTCCTGGAGGTCTTTGGTGACTCTAACCAGTTAAATACCATCCATATGCTGATGACTCCCAAGTGTAAAACTCTTAGTCCAGCTCTACACGGTACCCGGAGTCATGCCCCAGTTGCATATGGAATGTCTACAGGGGACATTGGGATATATCAGTACTTCATTCCTTTTTATGGCTGAATAATATTATTGTATTGTGCGGACATATCACAGTTCATCCATTCATCAGTTGGTAGACACCTGGATTGTTTCCACCTTTTGGCTCTTCCAAATAAGGATGCTATGACTATCTATGTTCTGTTTGGAGATATGTTCTCTTTTCTCTTGCTGGGCCGTATGGTAATTCTGTGTTTAACTTTTGAGGAAGTGCCAGGTTGCTTTCCAAAGTGCTGTCCATCATCCCTTGGCAGGAATATTTGCATCAGTGTTATTTCTCTTCTTCTTATTTCCATCCTTGCTCCACGACTGTCCATTTTCAAACATCATTTGCCTACTCGGATCTCTCCACTGAGTCACTCAGAAGAAAGCAGAGTACTTGCAATGATCCCAAGCCCCCATGCAACCCAGACCCATATGACCTCATTGGTGTTCTCTTCCCTGTGTCCTCGTCTCGCTCATTCCTTACTCATCCCTTCACTGTTCTTGAAGACACCAGGCACACTCCCTCTGCTTATTCTTCCTCCTTTCTGGAATACACTTCCCACTATATGCATGGAGTTCAGTCCTTACCTCCTCAAATCTTTAGTCAAATGTCTTCTTCTCAGTGAGGCAGTCACCACTCCCTCACTCCCTTTTTCTAGCTTTCTGTCTATGGGTTTGCTCTTTTCCCATCACACTTACTGCCTTTAAATGTACTTTGTAGTTTTAAAATGTGTTTTATATCCGTTTTCTTCTACCGTGACGTTAGCTCTGTGGAGTCAGGAATTTTGGAATTTTGTTCCATGCTGTACCTCCAGGGCATGGACCATCTAGTAGGATTCAAGAAACCTTGGCTGAATGAATGACAGAATGTGTGTGTTGAGCCTGGCCGTCCTGCCGGTGTAGACAGAGTAGTGAGGATGTGAGTTATTGAGAGTAGATGACACAACCAGTGAGCAGGGGCTGAGTGAGTATACACCAACCCATCTGTTTTCTTACTGTGCAGGAAAGCTCCATGCTTCTAAGTAAGGCCAGCTTTCCGCATGTTCCCAGGATCCTCTGCAGAAGAAAAAGTGTTGGTCTACGAAATGAGGTACAAATAGGAGCCTGGAAATTGACTGGTAATAGATTAACAGGATTAAAGACTTGGCTTAGTTTACAAGTGTGGTTGGGAATTGCTCAGTGTTGGGAAGCCTGGTGAGAAGATGGAGGTGAAGGTTTATATATCAACTTAACAAAGAGGCTCAAGGTTAGGGTTTCCTGGGAAAAGTATGGAGGATTCTGTTGATGCAATGGAAATGGACAGCCTACCTCCTTCCCGGTCTGAAATTTCCTCTTAGGGTTAGGGGGGGTTGGGTAGCAACTGACTTCACACTCCCTAGTGTTAAAGGTCAGTCTTCAAACAGGAAACTCCCTGAGGGTTGGGAGGAGACAGCGATGGCAGCTGTATTTTCAGGAGCTTCTGCTGGTTAGATAATGTTCTTTCTGTGGTTGCTGCCTTTCAGATGTTTTCCATTTAAGATAGTCTTCAGACCACTTTGGTGGGCTGCTAATTCCTTCAGTACCATCCCTTTTAGTGTGTGCAGACAGGCCCCCGGGATGCACACCCAGGGGGCACCCCTCGGAAGGCACGCCACGGTCTCCCCTGGAGCTGAGCAGCACAGGGCCCCGCTCAAGGACATCACTCCTTGAGCACGTGTCCCTACATAATCCTGCATCATCAGTTTTTCCTTCTCAACTGCACTGTCTCATTGCGCACAAACACGCTGTTCCTCTCCCCAGCTTAAAATAGAAGAAAATAAACCCTTGGCTTTAATGGGAAAATGTAAATATGTGCTGGGTATTTGCTGATACTTAGGAATTCCTATGACTATAGTCACGGGAGACCCTTGCCCTTGGGCAAGAACAGGAGACCACACAGATGCAATAAACACAGAAGGATCTGTGTTCATCCTAATTATAAAAAGTTCTGGCTTCTTTTGCACGCCCCAGATCAAGTGTGCTCAGAGAAGAAGAAGATAAAAAATAAAGGTTCAGATCAGATACGGACCCAGAGAGAGAGTGGGGTAACAGCCCAAGGAAAGGGTCTTAGGACTGCTAAGAATGAGTTTCCTTGTGTGTGGAAGTAACACCAGGAATTGTGATGGCCTTGAACTTTTGTTTTTGTCTTCGTCTTGGAATAAAACATTTAAAAGGGGAGTGGGGTGTGGGGGTGTATTCATACAATAGTTATTTACAATACAAAATATAAATAGAAGAAAATTGTATTTACAATACAAAATATAAAGTATTTTGTTTCAAAAAAAGGTTGACTTGATTTTGGAAACATAGTCATATGAAGATGGTGGTAGTCCTAGATTTAATCTAGTAAGTCATAAAATAGAAGTTACCAAGGACTTAAAAAACTGGTCTCAATAATCAGTCTTCAGCATTGACTGTGTCACCTACCAGAAGCAAATAACTTTTGAGAAAAAAGAGTAAGCATAAATACAATCAACTAACTTGTCTGATTAACCAGATACCCTATCAATGCCTTAAACAACCAATCCCCAAGCCCTCTTCAGATTGAAATCAATACAATGGAAATTCTAGCACGTATTTCTATAACTTACTTGATCGTAAGAGTCTTAGACACTCAACAACAGTCATGAATTTAATTGTCCTCTACTTCTCTCTTGTTTTCTTACACAAAGCTAATATATTTTCTACTTTCCTCATTAATTCAAGGGTAAGTGGTATGTTTCTATAGATAGAGATTACCAAGGTTAAAAACATGATAAAAAATATGTTTTTGGTTGTTGATGTGGTGTTACTGTATTTCTCAGTAAGGGATTGATTTTTGAAAGGACCAAAATGTGGGCGTGTTGTGCATTCCTGCAACAGTGACCTTCTGAGGGTAGTATTGTAGAAAGACAAAGTAACAAAGAAAGTTTCAAGTTGGAACTCACCCACAGTGAGGAGCGGCTCTGACTCATTAATGTGCTCAGGCCAAGCTTCCTAAACTGCCAGAGTTACTGAAAGAAAAATATCTGCTGGGGGCCAGTCCTAGGCATAGGCATGCCTGGCACAGACTCTCCTCAGTGGAGGCTTGAGACAGATACTGTTGTAGAAGAAAGAACTTGGCTCGCTATTGTCCCTGGTTCCTGGGAGGGAGCTTTTAAAGCCTTGGAATTTCCAGAGTGAAAGGTATGTCTTTGTGATTCATGGTGGTGCCTTGGACCACACTTGAATTTGCCCATGAGGTGATTCCTAATGAGCCCCTATGTGTCCAAATGGGGCTGCCATGCTGGAGAGAACAACCCTGTGATGAGAGAGTTGAGGCTTTGAGCCAAGCGTTACAGGTCCAGCTTCCCAACTTCTGAGAAGGGGAAGGGACCTTCAAGATTGAGTTTAATCACAAGACCTATGATTTGTTCAGTCAAGCCCATGTGATGAGACTTCAGGGAAAATGCTGTACGTCGGAAGTTCAAATAAGCTCCCCAGTTAGCAGCATGTATCATTGTGCTTGGAGGGAAAAGCGTTTTGAGGACAGAGGACATTTTAGTTTGGGACCCTCTCAGCCTTCATCCTATGCATTTCTTCCCTCAGCTGGTCCCAATTTGTATCCTTTATACTAAAATTATAATCCCGAGTATAAGTGCTTTCCCTAATTCTGTGCATCTCTCTAGTAAGTTCTAAAACCTGCAGAGGTCTTGAGAGCCCCCAGATTTGTAGCCAGTTGGCCAGAAGGGCAGGGGGGTTGCAAATCCTGGCACCCACAGCTGGTATCCCAGTGACAGGAGCCTGGCAGAGCACGATGCCGTCCCCTCTGTGAAATCTGACCTAATTCTGGATAGTTCCTCTCAGCGTTGCGTGGCACATACACACACAGAAAAACTTGAGCACCAGTGCAGGACATGCTGAGAGAGGGACAAGGCCCGAGACAGTAGCCCAGCCCCTTCTCCAAGGACAGGGAGAGCTTTTTTGGCACTCATCACTTGCAATCACTCTCTGAATGTTTATTTTGTAAAATTTGAAACTAAAAATAAGAGAATAAAGCCAGCCAACCAAAGATAACCCAATCAATGTTTATACTTTTGGCATCTTTTCTGCTCTCCATCTTCATATGGATTTTTATGTGTCGAGGTAATACAACATAGGCAATTGCTTTTATTTTCACTGAACATGTCCTAAGCATCGTCTCTTGCCATTAAAGTCTCGTCACACATTGTCATTTCACTGGCTGCACAGAATGCGATCTTACAAATGCAGTATTGTTTCTATAACCCTTTCCCCACTTTAGGCACTTTGGTTGTTTCTGGCCTTTCGTAAAACAAACAATGCTAAGATGATTATCTTTATATATAAATCTTTCTTTGCATTTCTGATTATTTACTTAGGATATACTTTTTTTTTTTTTTTTTTGGATGTCTGTTCTTATTTATTTGTTACTCCTTGAAACTCTTTTTTCCACTGGACTCAGACTCAGAGGTAGAAGCCCTAGAAAGGACAGCCTCCATCTCTCAGCATTCTGTTCCTGATGTTCTCTTTAGCTGATTTCATTCTCTTGGCCCAAAGCGGAGCATATTCTGTGGCTTTTTTTTCTTATTTTCCTGAGTACACCATCCCTTCCAAGCCGTATGGCAGTGTTGTTGCGAGACACACAAAGTAACAAGACACTGAATCTTGAGTAACTGAGATTCCTGACCTTTTTTCGTTCAGGAACTTCTTCCCAATGCCCTGGTGGATGCCATCTTTCTTGACTGAAAATTCACAATACCACTAGCTCTTTGGGGCCCAGGTGATGAAGCATCATAGGATCAGTGAGTTGAGGAATACCCTTGTTTCTTTTATTTTTGTACTATAACCAACTTGAGAACCCTGAGACTGACTTCCACAGCCCATCCCCAAACATATTTAAGCTTCCTTTCCCCAATCCTCCTTGGTCTCTGACAGGAACCCCCTTATTCTGTAACAGGAGGATGTGTCCGTGGGTCAAAATACCCTGCTTCCTGTGATCTTGTTTGTCATTCCTCTCAACAATTCAGACCACTGAGTCCTTCCATTTTTCACCCAGGATGGCGGCAACAGATTCTCTGGTCACATACGTCTCGTAAAATACGCCAAGTTTGCGTTCACTGTTCACTTCAGGGAGTTTTGGGCAGCCAGTGGTTGGGAGAGAGATGTTCAGCTTCATGTTGAAGGAGCTGATCACCTCTGAGGCTCCCCCAAAGAAAGTGATAAACTCTTGAAATAGAATTACTGAGTAGAAAGGATTTGTTTTTACAACTCCTGAAACCTGATGCCAAACTGATTTACAGAAATAGGAATTTATGCCCCTGTCAGGTGTGTGGGAGTGTCTGACTTAAAGCTCACTTGTCAAAACTAAATCATCAACTTTTTTTTTTTTTAATGGAAATTTGATAGGCCCCCATAGGTATTTTATTGCTGTGATATGCATTTATTTGACTACTGTTGGGGCCAGCTGCAGACGTTTTCATATCTATTTTTGCATTTGAGAACTTTGTTCTAAGCATTCCCTGCAATATTAAGTGTGTAACTGTTTGTTAAGTATATCCTATGTAGTACATAACACTACCAATTTTTACTTAAGACTGATGTTATGATAGGGTGTTAACATTTTATGAAGTTATGTCGTTAGCATTTTATGGGTGTTTTTTCTAACTTTCATGTTTTATGTGTTTGAGCATTGAGGATTAGGGTTGTATGGAAAAAGGTTGTTTGTTTTTTTTTAAATTTTCATTTGCGATTGTGATTCCCAGTGACTAGGAGGAGTATGCTTAGCCGACAGGCTTCAGCTGTTAGTTCTTTCAGGTTTTACCTCAGCTTTTGAGGGGAGGACACACCATCTTCAGGATAGTCCTCAGCCACTGCAGGAGCAAGGGACCTAGCCATTTCTGCTCAATGCAAGACCCCTCTAGTGGGTATTACTTGCTTGGTGCAGGAGCCTGAGGGCAGTTTCTCTTCAGGAAAAGAGCCTATTAGAGTCCTAAGGAGCTGCTCCGTAGAAGTTCTCTGAAGCCCTGATGTACAGAACAGAGGGGTGCACTGTGGCAGACAGAGGTGGAGATGGTCTCCTCACATTTGTCTTCAAGTTTGGTTGTGCTGCCCAGTTAAGTGCTGTCATTAGCAGACAGCCACTGGCTTCTAGTTCCTTCAGAGCCCTCCTTGGCTTTCAAACTGAAGTACTCTCACGCTTGGGGCAGTCCCTATCCGCATACTGAGTAAGAGTGGTTCCAGGGCCTGGGTAGGCCACACCACCTGGGACTGCACTGAGGGGAAATGTTCACTCCAGAGCTCCCCTGGCACCTACTAACTTTCTTTTCACATCTGCATTCCCTCCCCAATCCCACTTCCTCCCCTTTTCCTATCACGGTAATGCATATAAATAGGCCTTTTACACTCTAACACTGTTTCAGTGTCTGCTTCCTGGGTAGCCCAGCCTGTGACAGAGAGCTTCCGTTGTTTCAAGTGTGCGATATGCTTCCTATTCTGATCCTGAAGAGACAGTCACATACTTTTTTTTTTAGATTTAGTTATTTATTTGAGAAAGAGAGAGTGCGCGCAAGCAGGGGGGACAGGTAGAGGGAGAGGCAGGCTCCCTGCTGGGCGGGGAGCCCAATGCAGGCTCAAGGCTCCATCCCAGGACCTGAGCGGAAGGCAGACACTTAACCAACTGAGCCCCACCCCAGGTGCCCCTATACTTCTATTTTTAGCAGTGACTTAACTTCTATAGTTCAATTTTTTAGTCATCCGCAGATTTTTTTGGTGTGCTATGTGGAATCCAACCTGACTTCTTTTCCTAATGTAGGTGGTGTTGACTATCTCTACCTCCTGGCCTCCAGGTCCGTGGGTGATCCCCGTCCCTGGAGCGTGGGCTGGACTTAGTCACTCAGTACTAGGTTATAAAGTGACTGTATCTCGCCTCCTCTGGCTCCTGCTTGTTTCTCTTGGATCACTAGCAGTGGAGGAAGGAAGCAACCTTATCATGGGCAGCCCTACGGATAGAACCATGTGGTGTGGGGAGGAGCTGGGTCAGTAGCAAGAGAGGAACTGAGACTCACTAGCCGACAGCTTGCAAAGAGCTGAAGCCTGACCAACCATCAAGTCCCTGAGCTTGGAAGCAGGTCCTTCAGCCCCAGCTGAGTCTTGAGGATAACTGCAGTCCCAAAGGACACCTTGACTGCCACCAGATGTTAGCAAAAAGTTAAGCTTTTCCCCCTGATTCAAAGAAATGATGAGATAATACACTTGTGTTGATTTCAGCTCCTACATAGTCAGGGTCTGGGAAGGTGATTCTGCCATCCTCAACAAGTGACTCCCATTTGGGCATCTCAGATAATTGTCTAATTAAAAAAAAAAATTTATTTATTTTTAGAGAGAAAGGGTGAAAGAGAGTGCATGAGTAGGGGGAGGGGCTGAGGGAGAGGCAGACTCCCTGCTAAGTGGGGAGCCCAGTGTAGGACTAGATCCCAGGACTCTGGGATCATGACCTGAGCCAAAGGCAGACATCTAACCAACTGAGCCACCCAGGCGCCCCCTCAGATTATTGGAAGATTAGGGGAGAAGGACCTGAAGGAATACAAGCCAGTTTTTTAAGGAGTAACACTTAGGAGTAGCATATACCGATTCCCCTTACATCTCCTTAGGCAGCCAGGCATGTTCCCACCTCAGGGCCTTTGCACTGGCTCTTCCTTCTGCCTGACTCATGGTTTACTATATCACCTCCTTCAAGTCTTCACTCACATATCACCTTCTTAGTTAGGTTATGCATCAACACCTTGTTTTAAACTGCAGACCACCTCCCTTAGTCCACCTTTCCCATTTCATTCATCCGATGGCCATTTTTACTTTTTAATACACTGCAGAAATTCTTCATTGATATTATTTACTACTTGCCTCTTCTCTCCATGGCCTGCCCCACCCCAGTAGAACGTAAGGCCCATGATGGCATTTGGTCCCTTTCTTTGGCTATTGTACCACAGTCTTAGAACAGAGTCTGGCAAGTAGTGGGCACACAACAAATATTTGTTCGACCATTTGTTGAGTGAATCAAGAGAAAACATGGTAAACCTATTATTTATTTAGAGTTTAGAAGGTGATTCCCCAAAGAGCTAAAAAAAAAAACCAGAAAGGTTAGAAGTTGCTGTGGGAAATGGGTCTGGGCGTGTAAGGAGGTAGAGAGGATGCTCTCCTTCATAAACGGTCTTATACGATTTGATTGTTTTAATCAAATCCCTGTGATAAAAATTCTAAACACTTTGAAATGCACCAACATGGCTAGAAAATCATAGGATACTAACAATGTAGGAAGGCTAGCCAACAACAATTTACTTTATAGTAAATTGCTCTCAATCTGTTTTGAGAGCAAACTATTGAATCTGCTAATGGTACATACAGATGGTACAGCACAATAAACTTCTTTTTGGTATTGGGGGTAGTTTTAAATAGAATATCTTTTATTTCCTCATATGATCAAGCTTTATGTCATCACCTCAAGTTCCACATTCTTCACGACGAATATAAAATGGACCGGGATGCCATCCTCCCGGGCTTCCTATAAAATGTGATTTCTTGACTTCTTAAACGTGGGTGGAGACGTAAGAGAAATCATTTTTCCTACACAGATCCCTGGCCGATGTGAATGCTCACTGACTGGAAGAGGCTAACAGGGACAGAGGGATGCAAGTCACAAAAATAATTTTGTCGAAGGCTGCAAGTGACATATATTCAAACAATGACTTTTTTCAGAGTCCTCAGGCTTGTTTCTATTCATTGTTTGCTGAGCCTTAGAGAAGGCTGAATCCCACCATGGCAAACTGCCATCTTTGTCAGAAGCAAAGAGCTGTTTACATTCAAGGCACATAATAGGTGCGATGTAAAGTAAAAAACAGTGTGAGTTCTATTATGGCTGATTAGTCCATTGTACACTGTTACAACTAACATCTTCCTTGTGCTAAAAATAGTGGGAAGTCACAGGACCTCAAGCAGCATGATCCATCCGTACTCTCTTCTTTCACAAGATTGCCAACAAAGGCTGCCTCTCACTTCCCAGAAACATAAAAGGGCCCCTTATTCAACTCAGCGTCCTCCAAAATATGGAGTTTATCGGAGCTGTTGGGAAACCTTTCAGAAAAATGAGGTGCACGGAACACACAGCTTCTTAAAAAAAAAAGTTGGTCTGTCTTCTTGGTAGTTTCCTCTTCTTAATACAATGCTTGATGTGGACATTCTAGAAGCCCACCGGTTGTCCTCTTACTCACACTGTCCACTGCTTCCTAATCATAGCAACAGCGGGACTGATGCGCTTGTTTATGCGTAAATAAGTAAGTAAGTAAATAAATAAATAATCCTTCCGTCCATGTGGAGTGACAGGAGGAGACAGGAGCGGTACAAATAAACTGAATCCCAGGTCATGTCATCACCAAGTCAATCGCCCTTCTTGTGCAAGGGGAGAAAACAAACTGCTTTCTCTTCCATTGAAAGCCTGTAAGAATTTGCATGGCAGTAATCCTCAATCCAGAGGCGATCTTTTAAGAACTCAGCATTACCAATCCTGAGACTCAACTGATAAGCACATTTTACCCCCCCCCCACACACACACCATGACACACATATTAATCCTCTTAAAGACTGTGCTAAGTAATGAAAGGGTGTGATGAAAGAGACCCTCCTTTTTATTACAAGCACATAAACTGCTTGTGTAAATGTTTCATTAACAAACGGCTGGACCAGTGTTGAATATCGTTGGCCTCCCTCCGCCTGGGGCCCCTCCTTTCCCGTCCTGGGCTCCTGGTACAGCATGACCAAATGTGTGATTTACACATGTTTAAGAGGAACATTCCCACACTTGAATGCCGTTCCCTGACAAAAGAAGGGGAGGGGCCGAGAGAGAGGTGTTGAACCTATTGTAGACATTTTAATTTACAATTCTCCCTTTTTATGGGCTTTAAGAGATGAATGACTTCCACCCACTTACCAGTTTATGTTTCATTTCTCAGTGTGCTTTCCGAGTGCCGGGCTCCTGTAAGTGCCTCCGTCAGATAATTTGAGGCTGACTCCTTTTGTTGGAGACAAAGTTAAGATGCTCCCATACCCTCGACAAAAGCAAGAATTCCAACCTGAGTCCTCCATGCGACCAGCTCTCTTGTGAACCTCATGGGGGCCAAAATAGAGGACGTACCTTAACTTTGGATATGCTGAAGGGTGCCAGAGAGTTCATAGAAATACATATTCCTGTGTTGTTTCTTCATAGTCATACAGGTCACAGTGAGATGTTTTAGATTATTTTTAAACTAATCTGGTCAGTCTTAACAGGAAGCCTGCACTATCTGATTTTTAAAATATGGCATTCTGGCGTCAAAATAATCTTGCCCGTGGCTCCGACTGCACTGGTCAGTATCCAGTAACCGGAGGGATGGATGTACCCCAAAGATACAGAATCCATGTCTTCCAGGCTTGGGTGAAGTTAAATGAGGATACAGTAAAGCATCCGGATGGTACTACTCAGCCAAGTCCTTAGAAAATACACATTCACGTTGCCTCCCCCGCCCCCCACAAAAAAAAACTTTAAAAAGTTAATATGGAGGAAAACCAATTGCAAAGGTAGCCTCTTTCTTCTACGACTGTCTTGGCCCTGTGTGGTCATTCATGTCAGTTTTGGTTCACCCTGAGCACCTGGCCACAGGTGGGGTCCCTCCGTTTGGGGAAAAGCCCCAGTAGGGTCTGTGTGTGTCTCACTGCAACCACCAGTCTGGTTTCAAAGTGAATAGATTCATTTAGATGAACCATGCCCTGGGGGACGAATACTTAAATGTATTCAACCTTAGAGGAGTTGAACACATCAATACCTTCATAATGCCGCTGTGATTTGTATTGACTCTGGGTGTGCTGCTAATTCATATACATCATTGTTTACTTCACGGGGCTTTTAACATGACTTTTGATTTATAGAAATGGTGATTCAATTTCTAGCAAGAAGTGGTGAGCTCAGACCTCCCCCAGATTCTCACTTTCTCTCTGCTGTGACAAAATTGGAAGAGGAACTCTGTGGTCACGCCTAAACAAATTGCTGTGTAACAGTTGATAAGCACTTTAAAACACACACACACACACACACACACACACACACACACACTCTCTCTCTCTCACACACACACACAAAAACTCCTGCAGTAACAGGTAATAGCAAAATAGATTGCCCAAAAAAGGGCACTCCGTTATTTAAGCATGTTATTAATGTGTTTGCAGCAAAACCATTGATTTTACACCGGGACAAAGTCTAGGATCTAGAGGTATTTCCCAGTCAGAGAATCTTGTGTTAGGCAGAAGTGAACACTGACCAGATGTGGGCGTGTTCTGTCGTTTGGTGCGTGTCAAGCCCTGAGAGGCTTTTATTTACAGGAATCCCTTACGCACCTTGCAAAGCTCCATCCCAGGCAAATAGTGCAGCCTCTGCTTGGGAAGAGCTTTGGCTGTGTGTGTTTGATGCTACCTCAAATGGAGGCTCTACACATTCTTTTCTAGAAGTTCATTTATTACTCAGCCGCCAAAATACATGGCTACCCAAACTAAATGGGCTTCGGTGACCAGAATTGGATTTGATTTTGTTTCTGGGTGGGTATCCCAACTCAAATGGGGATTGAAATAATTTTGGAATTTCTTGTGTTGAATTCTCATCCAGAAGCAGAGCAGAACAAAGGTGTGGGTTTTAGCAAGACAGATGCCCCTTGCTCCAGAACCAGCAGGAAACCAAGATTTAAGCAGACCCAGAATTCAGACTAGAAGACAAAGTGGTGATGGATAAGATGGGCCCGAACACAACCTATCTGTGGCTTGGGAAAAATTCACGGTTCTGATGGAGATAAACTTAGAAAGCCCCGAGACAGCCCAGACTCGTCAGCATCTCACAGTTAATTAAAGAAGTGAGTGAAGGCATCAAGGCTTTTGCTCCCGTCTGCCTGAATAATTCACTGCCCGTATCCATTATTAAAACCCGTTACTTCCCCACAATGATTCCCAGCTCGAGATGGATTGGCCTCAGAACCAAGAGATAAATTGTAACAAGGCCTACAGCTATATTAATAAATTGAAATGAACATTTATTTGCTCATCTAATTAGAACTGTAGTTTTTCCAAATAGTGTAGTAATGCATTACCTTGACGGGCAGCACTACCTACCTTTTGTGAGATAAAATGAACAGGAGGGGTTTGTCCCAGATTTGGGGTTTCTCTGCATAAAAAGTTCTTTGGTCTCTGCTGTTCTTTTAAGCCATTCATTTCAGCACTGTGCTCAGCCGATCCTATCTTGCCAGGATTGATGGGAGCTTAGCTTTTGAGGTACTTCGTCAGAGGGCTGCAAAGAATTGTGCATAGGGAACGTGCATTCTTCTTTTGTCCTATGTCTCTTTTTCAAGGGTTGCAAGGAGGAAAAAGAGCCGAGTTTAAAGATTTTCCCCACCCCTCCCCATCTCCATTCCCCTTCATTAAGATTACAAAGCGTTACAGCTCAGAGGTTCAAAGAACCTGGGCCTGGGGCTGGGAGGGGGGGGTGCGGTATTCCTGACTCAGTCACTAACTTGTGCACAGCCTCCCTTTCCTCCTCTGGACAATGAAGATAACGGTACCCCCTTATGCAGGGTCCAAAGGAAAGTGAGAGAGAATGTCGGTAAAGCGCAAACCGGTGGGCAGCGCAAACCCTTCCTTATTTGCAGATTAGATGCAAAAATCATTTTGTCCCATTTGCGTGGAGGGAGTTTTTATAGAACAGAGCTAGCGCTCAGTTTCTGAAGGACGGAAATGAATATTGCAGTCTACTGACCTAAAACGTTTTTGCTATGAATGCGAAAGTCCTGCCTCCTCCAACTGGAGTCTAAAATCTCAGGTGCCAAGAGTTTATGTCTTTTCCCTGTCCTGGCAGAGGGCCTAGGACATGGCAGACGCTCTGTAATTGGTTTTTTACCATAATGATACGTGTGGGGATTAGTAAGCGCCTCTGAAATAAACATCTCAGTGTTGTGACCTCTGACCCTCTGAGGCTACAGTCGGCCCCTTTCCTGAGTTGACACACAGGTTCAAATTCATGCTTCTCCAGACTTGAGCCTCATGGTCCCATAAGAAGAATTTATTCTTTCTTAAAGTGAGCAGAAATTGCGCTTAGCCAATATTCATTTTAAAGTTGAAGTCCGATTGGTTGAGCATATTCCATTTGATTAAGTGGGAAATTTTTAGACAATAAATTTCTGGTTTGCCAAGTGAATGTCTGGGAGGTGTCTTAAAGTGCTCTTCACCCTGCAGAGAAGGTTAGGAAATGGCCAGTGACTTCTCTGGCAGGTTCTAGCTCAGGCTGTACCATTATAAACAATAGTCTTATCCTTAGTATCTTCATCAATATAAAGCAAAGGGAAGCAGGATTCTATTTAGACACTCTTTCCATAATTTCCTAGCATAAGTACTCTGAGCAATGTCTAAAAATAATATACATTAGATGGGGTGTCTGGGTGGCTCAGTCCTTAAGCGTTTGCCTTGGGCTCAGGTCATGATCCCAGGGTCCTGGGATGGAGCCCTATATCCAGCTTTCTGTTCAGCAGGAAGTCTGCTTCTCCCTATCCCTCTGCTGTGCCCCCCCCCCCATTGTGGGCTCGCTCTCTCACTATCTCTGTCAAATAAATAAATAAAATCTTAATATGCATTAGAACAAAATTAGCTTTGTAGGTTTTAGTAACTTTTTTCTCTTTAAATCTATATGTAAATTTAAAGTAACAAGTCTATTGAATACAGAACGTAACAAAGTAAAAGGTGAGAGTCCTGCTTTCCTCATAACAAGACAATCAATTCTCTCTCTAGTTGTAAACATTATTAAGTAACTGCTGATATCTTCCTCCAGAAACTTACATGCTCATACAGTTCTGTGTATATGCTTCATGATTTGCTGTCTGTTACAGAAATGAATTTGAATCATACATATATTATCATGTTTCAAAACCTTATGTTCTGTCCTGACTATATTTCCAAATGGTTTCAGCTCTTGTTTTTAAGGATTGCATAGGGGTTTTTTGGCATGGGTACACTATGTGTTACCTAAATACTCCCTTGTTGATGGATATTTAATTTGCTTGCGATTTTTTGTTATTGTAATAATGTTTCTGTAAACATCCTTGTAACAATGTATCTGTTCAAATGTGTGAATCAACTGAATCAGTGTGTGATTTTTTTTAAAAGATAAGGCCAAATTTTTCTCCAATGTGTAGATTTTTTTAAGATTTTTTTACTAGTAAGATGCTTCTTAAGTCAAGGAATACAGTTAAAATCTGGTGAAATTGCAGTAAATTGTTCCTTTTTAAGAATTAGTTATGAATTCTATTCATTGAACAGCAGTTAAACTGTTTGACACATGTAGAGTTCATTCATTGTTTAGAGAATTCACATGGTGTCTCTTTCAAAACAAAATGGAATGTCTGAAGATATCTAGTCCTGAACTCAGTCAATGCAATAGAATCTCCAGATACAGAATTTCAGATTCCAATTATCCTAAACCTTGAGACATTTCCACCATCCTAGTTCTCTTCAAAAGATTTCTTAGGTTTTGTTTTTCCTGACCGAAACTGCTAAAGAACATTCCAACACCATAAACTTTGCCGAGTGGAAGAGCAAGATATAATGTCTTGCCATCTTATTCAAGTTACCTTTAGAAAAAGAAATGTGAAGCCTTGAGGAATTTAGGATTGGTGTAAGCAGCTTCTTAAGACTGGATTATCAGGAAAATAGAAGAAACTAAAGGTATGGTCCTTGGTTCATAATAGTTTCCACTTGAGGTAGAAGAGAAGTTGGATTTTCAACCCTACAAGGGAGAAACTACCAGTTCTTCCACTGGTAGAAACCAAGGTTTAGAGCTGAGCACATGGTGGCACAGATTAAAGATCTTATGATTGAGGGGAGTGTAAGTTGTGTCTAATAAGTTACTTGCAGAAATAACATGTGAAACTTCCAGTGTATGCTTTTTCTCTTTTTTAATATGTTATTTACTTTTTTGAGAGAGAGAGAGAGAGAGATAACGAGCAGGGTAAGGAGGTACAGGGAGAGGGGGAAGCAGACTCCCTGCTGAGCAGAGAGCCCGATGCAGGCCTCAATCCCAGGACCCGGAGATCATGACCTGAGCTGAAGGCAGACGCTTAACCAACTGAGCCACCCAGCTCACTCAACAACTTCAATTGCCCGTCTCAGTCAAAAGCACCTCTCTGAGCAGGGCTGAGCTTTCTTCCCCATCTCTGCAGACTGCACGTCTCCTGAGTTAGTTCATCTCTCCAGGAGAGCTCTGCTAAAAGCAACAAGAAGGACTGAGTGTATGCTGATGTTCTGTATTACTCAGCAGTCAGTAGAGGGCTTCTCAAGAGTCTGAACCAGGTGTTTGCCCTGTGCGCTATGGCTCACCTAGCCCTACCCGCCTGTAATACTGGCTTTCACTGTCCCACTTCCTCCATTAAGCAAATTAGACATGTTAGGATTCTTTCATTCCTTGAAGCATCCTCCCCTACTCACTCCCCCGCCCCCATTCTGACGCACATTCTATTTCAATTAGGAATTACATTTGCCTGTGCACATCAAAGACCTAGAAATGAGAGGCTTAACCATGGTGAAGGAGGAGGGAGGGATCCTCCTGCAAAGAGATGTCGGGAGGACCGTATTGCTGGCTCTCAACCTCTTCACTTCTTCCTTTCGATCTACTGCAACATGGCTCATTGGTTCCAGCCACGACCGGAGAACACACAGCAACAAATTGTGTGCCTCCCAGCTGCTTCGGCCCTGTTTCTGAGGAGCTTTAAGTAACTTCCTCATATATATACCGTTGACCAGATGTGTGTTATGGAGCTGTTTTCTAACTGCTAAGAAGGCTAAGACTGTGGCTTTTTAATCTGGGCACAGAGCCACTTTAGAGAGTCAAAACAGAAGACTGTTTCATTTTACACCGGTCAGGATCCATTCTAATATTTTGACATTTTGAGTGTTTATTGCCATGGAAGATTTTGGTTTTCTTTCAGTAACCAAACCCCCCCAACAAAACAAAACCAAAACGCTTTTGTACCTCCTTAAGTACATAGTGAACTACTAAATGTCATCTAAATGAAATGCTTTCATCCATCAGACCCCTCATTGGGGCACCTTTGCTAAGAAATATTGTCCACAAAGTACAATTCATGGTCATGTTTCAGAAATAATTGTGCAGCCCATGTCCAGTACCCCCTGTTGTGGGGGTAAGATTCTTCCTGGCATGGAAGGAGAGGGTCTGGAGGGCTTAACGAAGCATTTCAAAACTGCTTTCTGAAAGGAGAGAGAGGAAAGAGAAGGAAAAGGAAGGAAAGTGTGAGACTGAGTGCTGCGACGGGGGGGGGGGGGGGGGGGGGGGGGGGGGGTAAGCTCCTTGCACTCTTTCTCCCTGAAACTCGAGAAGCCGCTGGGAAGAATTTCAATAAAACATGTGTCTCCAGCACCCTGTTAGTGATGTTCTGTGGTCGCTATCATTTTTCTCTTTCTGGGAATTCAGTTTGTCCCTATTATGCCAAGGTCACGAATTGAGGAATCTTAGTGGCCATCAGGGCTCTGCCTTTGAAGCAAAGGGTCAGTGCATTAGTACAAAAGGGAATTAATCCAGGGTGCCGGCTCACCAAACGGTGGTTAATTCATTTAAAAGGAATGACCAGGGTTCCTATTCTGGGTTTCCATCTGGACAGTCAGAAGCCTCCCTTCTCCTAAACAAGAACTTCATTAATGAATATTCAACGGAAAGTATTACTTCATTGTCAGCCCTAATTGCTAGTTTTACCTTATTAGTAGAAGCTTTTCTGCGGCTGAGCCTGACATACATTTGTTTGCACACTGTTATTAGTCAAGACTCAGTGAAGTCTTGTAATTAACACCTCCACATTATCTCATGCAGTGAAAGCAAAGACAAAACCAGATGACTCACTTTGTTTTAGCTTTGCTCTTGTTTTCTGATATAGAAACACTTAAGGAGAAGTGTAAGCTCATCAGAATGCCATATGGAGCCAACAGAAACCATAAAGGGGATTTCAGGAAGCGGTGCATAGAAGTTCATTAAGTGAACAACACTATAATCAACATGCTGATTTAAAACTCTACCTGGCACTAATAAATTGCACAGGTACATTACCTGCACCACGCTCAGCAACCATTCCAGGTCACTGATGGAGAATCCACAGTTCCCAAGAAGCAGGGGCGATAACACAGTCTCTGTAAACATAATGAAGTTAATGATTCACATGATAATTAAATAGCTTTCAGAAATCTTACTAGTTTACAGATAAAGCAGTCCAAGGCAATAACTGTATTTTAATCTTTCCTACCACTGAAAACCTTGTGTCTAAGAGCTGGCTCCCAGCAGCCAATAATGGACACTTCCTTGGAAATTGAGGGGCGGGGAAGGGAAGACTATCTACAATTTATATTTCATGTTTGAAAAGAGATCTTTTCCTAAATGCCTTTGTTAAAAAGGCAAAAGTTGTCATAGTTTAAAAGAAAGAATTGCTTACTTCCTATTTGCAAAAAAATGTTTTCCCGGGACAATATAAACAAAGTGAAAGGCAGCTACAGTAGGAAAGAGGCATAATACACAGGCTATGGCGTTGCAACCTCTCAATTAGCGAGTATTCCCAAAGCAAGGAAGAATCTGGCTACTAAATTAAAATCATTATCATACACAACTTGTCCTACCTGGATGGTCAGGTAGCAAATCTCTTTTTACAAATGGAAACACGCCAACAATTTTAACGGACTCCTGTCTGTACTTCATTTCCAATATTACAAAAATATCCACAAGGAAAAAGAAAGGTCAAGAATGTGCAGTTTAAAATAAATAAAATCTCAAAAAAAAAAAAAAAAAAGAAGAAGAAGAAGAATGTGCAGTTTAGGGGTACCTAGGTGGCTCTGTTGGTTAACAGTCCCACTCTTGATTTTGGCTCAGGTCATGATCTCAGGGTGATGAAACTGAGCCCTGCATCAGGCTCTGCACTCAGGGCGGAGTCTACTTGAGATTCTCTCTCCCACTACCCCTCTCCCTGCTCATACACACACACACTCTCTCTCGGACTCTCTAAATAAATAAATAAAATCTTAAAAAAAAAAAAAAAAGCCCAGTTTATACTATCTTTACTACCCATAGCGATCTACAGATTCCTTGCAATCCTGATAAGAATTTCAGTGGTGGAGCGTCTGGGTAGCTCCGTCAGTTGAGTGTTGGATGCTTGGTTTGGCTCAGGTCATAATCTCTTGGGTCATGGGATTAAGCCCCATGTATGTGTGGGACTCTGCACTCCATGCAGAGACTCCTGGAGATTCTCTCCCCCTACCTGTCCCCCACTTGCACTCATTCTCTCTCTCTCTCAAAGAAATAAATCTTACTTTTAGATTCCAATGGTGTTTTTCACAGAAATAAGACAAAAATCCTTAAATTTGTGTACCACAAAATCCACAAAAGACCCAAATGGCCAAAGCAATTTTAAGAAAGGACAACAACGCTAGAGTCATTGTGCTCCCGGATTTCAAAGTATATTACGAAGATACAGTATGTTATTGGCATAATAGTATATAACATTAAAGGTGTATATATATATAATATGTAATATTATATATGTAATATATAATATATAACATATATATAACATTATAGAATATAACATACAATAGGATGTTGTTGGCATAAAAACAGACAGATAGATTAATGCAGCAGAATAAACAGCCCAGAAAGAAGCCTCCACATATATGTCAACTAATTTTCAACAAGAAGCCAAAAATGTACAATGACGAAAGGGCAGTCCCTTCAACAGATGGTGTTGGGACCAGTGGACAGACACATGCAAACGAATGAAACTGGACCACTCTCTCACACCACCCACAAGAAGTAACTCAAAACGGATTAAAGGGTTGAATGTGAGGACTGAAACCATAAAACCCATGGGAGAAAATATAGATGATAAGCTCCCTGACATAGGTCTTAGCACCGACACCCAAAGCAAAGACAATGAAAGTAAAAAAATCAAGAAGTGGGACTACATTGTACAAAAAGGCTTTCGCACAGCAAAGGAAGTCTTCAACAAAATGAAAACACAACCTGTTAAAAGGGAGAGAATTTTTGCACATCAAATATCTGATAAGGAGCTAAGGTCCAAAATATAGAAAGCACTCATACGAGTCAACGGCAAGAGAATAAACAGTCTCCTTTAAAACGGGCAGAGGGCCTACATGGATTTTTCTCCAACGGAGACATCCAGATGGCCAACAGACACATGAAAAGATGCTCAGCATCACTCATTATCAGGGACGTGCAAATCAAAACCGCAAGGAGATAGCACCTCACACTCGTATGCGTGACTGTTGTCAGAAAGACAGAAATAACAAATGTTATCCAGGATGTGGAGAAAAGGAGACCCGTGTACGCTGTTGGTAAGAATGGAAAAGGGTGCAGCCACTATGGAAGACAGTGTGGAGGTTCCGCAAAAAAAAAAAAAACCTTAAAATGAAACTAGCGTATGATGGACCCAGCACTTCCACATCTGGGTATTTATCGCCCCCACCAAAAAAGGAAAACAGCCACTCAGAAAAAGAGATGCACTCCTCTGTTCATTGCAGCATTCTTTACAATAGCCCAGACATGGAAAAGCCTAACTGTCCACCGACAGAGGAATGGAAAAATGGAAAAAAGATATGTGATGTATATATTTATAACAAAATAGCATGGAGCTAGAACAAGAAGGAGGTCTTGCCGTTTGTGACAACTTGGTGGTCTTTGAGGGCATTATGCTAAGCGAGATAAAGACAAACACCAGGAAAAGACAATTACCATATGATCTCTCTTACGTGTGGAATCTTAAAAACCAAACGAGAACAAAACCAAGGTCACGGATACAGAGAACAGATTGGTGATTGCCAGAAGCAGAGGTTGGGGGTGGGGTGGGGGGCGAAATTGGTGAGGGTGTTTGTAGAGTACAGATACCCAGTTGTAAAGTAAGTTGAGGGGCTGTAAAACACAGCTGGTATGTCAGTACCATCCTGGATATTTCAAAGTGGCTAAGAGAATAAATCTTCAAAGTTCTCCTCCCAAGAAAAACAATTTTGTAACTATTATGGGGACAGATGTTAACTAGACTTTGCTAGCAGTGATCATTTCTCAGTACGTACTAAAACCAAATTCTTCCACGGCACACCTGAACCTCACGCGAGGTCTGTCAGTTATACTTCAAGTAAAAAATGAAAACAAAAAACAAAAAAACAAACCCATCATGCCCCCAAGTTGCCTGGCTCTCCTGGAAACCTTGCTGCTGGGCTTCTAAGTGACCATGCCATAAAGCAGAGGCCCTTGGATACATCTGATGCGTTCGCTCTTACCGTCCAGGTCGCTATTCTGAGCTGAGCTGGTTAATCACACAGACCGATGTGAGTCACTGAGTCACGAAACCTACTGCATCCCTGCGATCTGGGAAAATTAACAACCCAGCAGCCTCATCACTGATAGGCCAGGGATACTGTGCCAACTCTCGTAGTTACGCCGAAGTTTCAGGGGCATCTGGGTGGCTCAGTTTTAGTTAAGGGTCTGCCTTTTGCTCAGGTCCTGATCTCAGGATGGAGCCTGCACCCTGCTCCGTCTCCGTGGAGAGCCTGCTTCTCCCTCTCCCTCTGCCTGCCGCTCCCCCTGCTTGTGCCCTCTTCATTTCCAATGAATAAATAAAACCTTGAAAGAAAAGAAAAGAAACCAGAAGTTTCAGCAGGCATGGCCTTGGCTCTCTGTGTTTTCCTCTGCCTAAGAATACGACCATGAAAACATTCTCATGTTCATGCCCCGACGCGTGTTTTGGCAGGAGACGGCCACTTCACCCTCCTGGTACAGTGTGGGCCCTAAGATGAAGCTTCTGCCTATCTATTCACTGGACGAGCACGGTCTGAAAATAGAAACACGGAGGGCTTTGTGGCCATTGAATGGGAAAGCTAATAATAGCATTGCTTCATTGTTTGGCCGGGACTCAGCGCTCCTCTGGCCAAGGAGCAGCGCGCGCACGGCCGTAACCAAATCATAAAATTTCTCCAGGGAACGGTGCAGCTTTTCAGAACATGTTTTATATTCTGGGATTGCTCAGGAAGGAAATAGTTCGAAGCTCTTTTGACATCAATGCGGTTTGTTTCCAGTCTGAAGGGAGGTGGGGGGTGGGGCGGGGCTGAAGAGGGGATCTGGCAGGTCGGTGGCAGAAGGGAAGCAAAAATGTCGTTAAGGAGTTCCTGACAGGTGGTGTGGAGGCTGAGGCTGGGGAGGGGGAGGGGCGGGGGAGGGGGGGCCTGAGGCCGGGCGGGGGTTTGTCGCCGGCAGCTTCCCGGGGCTCGCTCAGCATCGCCTCTCACACTCCTATTATGTTTATTTCTGTTGAACTTCAAGAGTGACCTTTTCAGAACTGCAGTGCATTGTTGACCCACATGCATTTTTGAGACCTCATTTCCCTGAATGCCTTCCTTGTTCCTGCAGAAGAGAACTCTGTTGGAGAAAATAGGAAGAGGCTGAGGATAAAGAGCACTGCAGGCATTGGATTCCACCCGCTATTAATAATTTAGAAGTGTTTTTAATGCCCTGATATGGAAGGAAGGGTTTTTTTTTTTGACACCCAAGGCATCTAAATATTAATTTCAGAGGAATTGGTTGTTACAAGCAGTTAACATCCATTTTGTTCGTTGACCTCCCAAGGAAGGTTAATGCACTAAAATCTGGTCATTAAGTATAGTAACAAATGTTTTTTCAGGGAGGTTATTACTATCATAAACTCTAATCCATGGTTCACAGGCAGCAGGCTCTAGAGCAGTGCTCTGACTAATGAAGAATTAACTATTTCTGAGCAGTTAATAAAGATTTTCCCCCCCACCAATCAGCGTACTCTCCATGATCCTTATAATTACTAAAAGCATTAAGCTCTGGGTATGAGTGGCCCACATGTCAGACCGGAATTCTACTCTGAGTAAATGACAAATGGCAAAGCTAATCCCATTTCACTTAATTTTTTTTTTCTAACATGTTCACTGAAATAAGAAATAATGGAATTCCTAAGTCTTAGAAAAAGATGGTCCACCACGAAGCATTGGCTAAATGAGTATTGATGAGGTCTTTAGTCATATTTTATTGTGATGGAAGACTTTATACTCTGGTTTCATTCTCGCTCGAATCGAGAAGTTAATTGGCTACAAACAGGGCTTCTTTGCTTGCTTGCTTGTTTTATTTTGTTTGTCCTTTATTAAAAGGGGCACTCACCCACAAGAACTCAGGAGGCAGAGACTTGTGTGAGAAACACTAACATCCGCCTCATAACAATAAGAGGGAAAAAGGTATAACCTAACCTTTCCGAAAAGCCTCCGGGCAGTGTTTTGCTTTTCAATGGAAAGGTCGTCCAGAATTAATTAAAGTCACTTTCCCGCTGAGGACCCAGCATTTGGCTTTACTTTGAAGGCTCAAAGAAAGTTGCTCAAACCGATTTCCCAGAGACCCCAAAGCAGCACCGCTGAAGCAATGGGTCAGCCTCTAAAAGAAGTAATCTTCTGGAATCAAGTCTGAACAGCGGATACAGTGAGGCCTGAGGTGCCTGGGAAGACACAGGCCGGAATTATCAGCATAAAATTGAAAGAAAAAAACAAAAAACAAACAAACAAACAAAACGCTTACTTTACACACCCGGACCGCCCCCCCCCCACACACAATCTCTAGTCACTCAAGTGGGCTCCGCCTTCACATTTGCATATACCCTACACACCCTCATTTTTATTTTTAACTTATGCTAAATCCTGTCTTTGGGACAGATGTCCCCATATTGAGCAAGTGAGGAGGGAGAGAAGCCATACTTAGCCAAAATAAAAGGGACATTGTCTTGGAGAACAGAAAATGTATTTTGGAAAAGGTTTGCATTATACATGAAAGCTTTGGAAGGGGGTCACATCCACCAATGGAAGCTCACCATGTCCAAGTATTTTTTCGTGGAAGATTCAGGGCCTGGGATGCCTCTAAACAGCCACCGGGGCTGCACGGTGGGATTTGCATGAGCTTTTGTCACTTGTTTGGCACTTCACTTCCTTGAAGATTAACTGCATTGATTTCCCACTTACTGGTGAAGGCGAGGTGGCTTGGCCTTTTTGAGACTCAGTTTCCTTATCTGTAAAAGGTTACTGTAATGTCTGCTTTGGGGAGCCCTGGGGGAAATGAGTGATCATACAGACCTGGTCTACAGAAGGGCCTCAGACAGGCGAGTAGGACTCTGTTTCACACAGCGGCCGTTGCTTTATGTATTTTACATTTTCTGAAAGTGACTAGACTCCTAAAACCCTTTGGGTTTAAAATTGGCATCAAGCAAGTAATACCTCATGAGGCGGACTTCTGAGAACAGGGACCGGTTCTGAGCCCAGCTGGTCCATCATGACCCCATCGCCAGACCCAACCCCTTCCCTGGTTCCCCGCGCCAGACACAGACTTCCCAACCTCTGTGTTCTAATTTCCATTGTCCTTTTCTAGCAGCAGTCTTCACACCCAGTCTCTGCGTTGAGTTATTTATAGACAGTCTTGGATCTGTATTCCCAGCACTGGGTGCACTGCCTCAAACGCGGAGACTAAAAGGGGTTCGTGAATTTCGGGGACTCTCTCCTGATGGGGGTCACCTGTTCTTTCCTTATTCTTTTGTAGCAGATCCTCCCTCCTACTTTCTTTTTTTTCTTTTTCTTTTTTTTTTTTTTTTAACTTCTAAACAGAGTCTCTGAAAGTTTACCCTACCCCCTCTCCACAGTTTCTCCATGGTTGGTCCTTTGACAACTAAAGAGCAACCAGAAGGCAGGTGTTTGGATAGCTACATCATTTCTAAGCTGGCTGTTTGCAGATCACGGGTTTCCTGTGCTTTGACAGGGATTCTGAAGTGAATATGGTAAACAGGAAGTTGCAGATTGGAGACTCTGTGAAGATGAATCAAAGTGTCTTTTGAAGTTTCCCCACAGCCTTACTGACATATATCCCTCATTGTCCATAGAAATCCCAGAAAAGTTAACATTTCCAGGATTACTAGTGCTTTTGCCATGTTGACCTTTGACACGCTCTTTAACCTCTTTGGACTTTAGTCTTCTCATTAATAGTAATAACTTAACCTGTCCTAATGGCCTCTTGGGCTTGCTAGGCGAATCACGGAATCAGGTTCACAAAGAACTTAGTCAAGAGAAAAGCGTAATATTGAAAATATGACTACTAGAATGAAATGAAAAGACGGCTAGATGAGCTACTGTAACTTTTTCTTAATGATGGTTGTGATCCGTATCAATATATAACAATGAGGAAAATTAGATTCACTTGAAAACAAAATATGATTAAAAGCCGGTAGGCGCCAAGGAAAGAACGTTGGATTTGTTGTTATAATAGGTTAAGAATATTGCTGTAGTCACTGTGATAATGTTCCCTATGACCACCCCATATGTTTGAAATGCTGTCTAACCAAATGGTCTTCCCGGTTTGATGAGTGGTGGAAATCAAGGCTGTCAATTTCGTACGGATTTCTTCTCTCATTACGTGCACTTGGTCATTATTTATCAGGGAGCACATAGTCTCAGTGCCTCTTGGCAATTCCCAAACATATGTAATTTCCATTCTCCCCGCCAGTTTCTTCCCCCGTGAAGGGAGCAAACGAATTTAAGTATCGGGTTGACACAGCACCAAGTCCCAGCACTTTCCTGCTTCAGAGGAAGAGGAATGTAAATGCCAGAAAACACCCAGTTGCGAGAATAATTGAGAATGGGTTCAATGTCTTCATCCTCCAAGCATACGTGTGTGCCTGTGCATGTTTGTAGTCCCTCTTTCATAAGATGTGTACATGTCTGTTTTGATTCTGAAGCTTCCCTCTGCTGCGTGTAGGTTTCACAGAGGGGTTCCAGCTTGTAAAGGTTAACCGTGCAGAAATCAAGGCTTTGTGCATTTTTCTAAAGGTCATCCTCATCAGCGGTTCCGGAAAGACTGCTGGGCAGGGCCATGGTACCACCCCATGACTGAACCGTGGCTCTGGGTTTCACTTCCTGAAGAACGCGGCCATCGTCCCTGGTTGTGTCACCAAGAGATAAAGAGGCTGCTCGGTCACTTGAAATTCAATTTGTACATTACTCCCATCCAGCCCACCTCTTTCGTTCGTGGTGTTTGACAGCTGCTTGCTGGCACTCTTCATTTCAAATGCCTGAGCTGCAGGAAGCTGTTTAATAAATGGCATAGGTTTTGATTAATGTAACAAGCCGAAAATAGACCATGATGTAATGCACATCTCAGCGGGAATCACAGATCAAATGGGACAGTTTCAAGGGACCATGCTGTAGCAGAGCGTTTTCTCCAAAGAAATATATTTATGTTTTTATAGCACCTTGAAAGGTCAAACTGTAGAATGTGTACGTTTTGGACCTGGAAGCATGCCCTGAGAGTCTATGAACAGCGATTATAGTTGACCACACAAGAAGCTCCAGAAACAACTAGATTTTTTTACATTCACTCAGGTCTATGAAGGGTAGCCTACTTTTTACCAGAAGCCCTGGTATTATTTAAAACAAACAAACAACCAAAAAACCAGCAGATGCCAAAGGATATGATAATAGTAAAATTCTGATAGTGTGTATACACTCAGTAATTAAAGTCATGCTGCTAGTTTCATCTAATGATCTAAAAGCCTCAGGTAGCCCTACGCATAAAGGCTCTGATTTCAACTTTCATTTCTCAGTGAATGAAATAACTGGGATTCGTGTTCCTCAGTTCCAGACAGAAAGAACAGTGAAAAGAAAAACAATGGCCCTGTGTACCAAGATTCCCTTCCATTTGCTGGGGAATGGTATATTATGTAAAAGGAATGTGGCATCATTTTTTTTAATTAAGTGTGCAATAATGAGAGATTAAAAACAGAGTCTGGGATGTACAAAAAGGAAGAAGTAACAGAAATACATTCATAGGTAATTACTGTTTACTGAATCTATACATATGAGTTGCTTGAAATCACTTTTGGTATTTGGTCCTAAGTATAATGTGCGTATACGTTGGGGTGTGTGTGTGTGTGTGTGTGTGTTGCAGTCAGGGTGAGGGTGAGGACAATCATCATCCCCTTACTACAAACACAATACACTGTAAGGAAAACAACTTACACTTTTATTTTTCCCTATAGGTAAATCTCACTTTCTCACTATGAGAATTTGTGTAATTTATGAATGTTTTCACACTGTGGTTACTGTAAGTTACACTTACAGTTAAGTTACATTGCCTGTGAGGGAGAGCCAAAATGAATACTGTTGGGTCTTTCCAGTCACTTTTTCCTAGTGAACTTGTGTGTCCAATCAAAGTACTTTTCTCATGGGGCATTCAACTAGTACAGCCAAGGTCATAGAGTCAATAAAAATAAGTTACTTTCGAAAAGAGTAGAACTCTCAGAGGCACTGACTCTAGTCCCAACCACACCAGCCATTTAACAAGGGATTATCGGGGCACCTAGGTGGCCCAGTGGGTTGAGGCTTCTGCCTTCAGCTCAGGTCATGATCTTAGGGTCCCGGGATCGAGCCCCAAGTCGGGCTCTTGCTCAGCAGGGAGCCTGCTTCCTCCTCTCTCTCTCTGTCTGCCTCTCTGCCTATTTGTGATCTCTGTCAAATAAATAAATAAAATCTTAAAAAAAAAAAAAAAACAACAAGGGATTATCAACAGTTAAATAAAACCCATTGTCATTCCACAACCACAAAGATTTCTTAAATTGTGCTGTACTGTGTAGAATGATGGCCCCTCAAAAACTGAGGTTCCCTGGGACCTGGGATGTGGCCTTATTTGGAAAAAAAAAAAAAAAAAAAAAAAGACGTTGTTAATGTACTTCAGGATCTCAAGATGAGGTCATCCCGCATTAGGGTGGGCCCTGAAACCAATGCCAGGTGTGGAGAGGGAAAGGAGGGGTGGAAGACATGCACACCAAGGAGAAGTTGACGTGGGGAGAGAGGCAGAGATGTGTCTACAGGCCAGTAAGTGTCAAAAACTGGCGGGAGCTACCACAAGCCGGGAGAGAGGCATGGAACAGATTCTCCCTCAAACCCTCAGAAGGAAACAGCTCTGTCAACACCTTGAGTTTGGACTTCTGGCCTCCAGAAGCTGTGAGAAAATAAAACTGTCACCCCGCTTGTGGTAATGTGTTATGGCGGCCCCAGGAAACTGATACACTTAACGGAGAGCGTTATGTTTGCGTGCACAGTGGCGAGAACAAGCTAGTCAAAAAGTGGGTTGGTAATGTGTTGCCTGAGGTGCGCTTACAAGTATGAACCTCTTTAAATATGCATCACTGCTTATTTTAACACTGCTCCGTTGAAATAGGTATACAGGAGGTGTCTTACCGTCGAAACGCAGATACGTGAAGGACAAGGATGGTTAACATTAATTGAATGTTTAACAATAATGAAAAGGGAAAGGAAGAAGGGGAAAATGTACCTGAAAAGTCTGTCTGGCAACACACCAGAGAAGTTGAGAAGCAACTGTAGCCCCAAAGATGTGAAACAGGTTGCAGCGATCTCAATAGCGCCTGGGGTGACTCAGCCGGCCAACTCTTGATTCCGGATCCGGTGGTGAACTCGTCAGATGGAGCTTGGGCTCTGTGCTGGGCGTGGAGCCTGCTTAAGATTCTCTCCCTCTCCCTCTGCTCCCCGCCCCCCCCCCGCCCCAAATCAATGGCCAATAAAAGGGATGCGGAATTTTTAGCTAAATTTAGTAAAATTCGTTGGAAAGGAAACGGTTCCAATCAACAAATGATTGTAAAACTAAGTACACATGCTCAGAAGGGAAGTCCAGTCTAGTCTGGAACCACTGTGCTCCTGTGATGGGCACACGCTCACACGCGATTATAAGTTAAGAAAAAAATGCGAACATTACAAGAAAGTCCCGTTAGTTTTTATGTGATATTTTCCTCGTACATTGGGTTAGGGTTCTCCGGAGAAAAAAGACCAATGGCACACACATACACACACACACACACGTGCATATACGTAGATACGGATATATGCATAGGGAGAGAAAGAGATCCAGTTTTTGGTTTTTTTTGAACCAAAGGCAATCTTTATTTACTCTTCTTTTTAAAGCAGTCTAGTTTAAAAACGAGAGATCAAGAGAGAAGAACAGGAAAACTTCCATAGACAGGCATGAGTGCGCGCGCATGCGCGCGCACACACACACACACACACACACACACACAGATGGGGCGGGGGTGTGTCAGATCTTCTCCATCTTGGAGATGAGGTCATCACAGATCCGGGTCAGTTCCTCATTTTCCTTAGTCTTTTGCTCCACTGTTTTCTCCAGTGAGTGGATGCGCATCTGCTCCTTCCTCAGGCTGGCCTGGAAGGCCAAGGACTCTGCTTGGGCCTTGCTGCGCACCTGGGCAATCTCCTCGCTAGCCAGTTGGAGCTTCTCCTCCGCATGGGCCTTCAGGGCCTGGTACTGCTGGCCCTCCTTCTCTATCCTTGCAATGTAACCCTCCACACACTTCTTCAGCGACTCTTCATTCTTGCGGTAACCCTCGATCACCTCCTTATGTTTCTCAAACCGTTTGAAGAGGTCAGAGAAAGACTTTTCCATGGAGCTCAGGTCTGCAGTCAGCTGCTCTTTTTCCTTTAGGAAAAGGTGCTCCTGGAGAGAAGTCCCAGGACCTGTAATCTGCAGGCTGCAAAGCCAGGAAATCCCATGCTGTCATTCAGTCCATGTCCAAAGACCCAAGAACTGGAACCGCGGGTGTCTCTGCCCAAGCAGAGTGTGAATTTGCCATTGCTCTGATTTCTGCTCTCTTCGGGCCCTCCGTGGATCAGATGGTGCCCATCCACCCTGGTGAGGGCTGATCCTCCCTACTCCCTCTACCAGTGCAAATGCAGATCGTCCCTTCCAGAAAACCCCTCACAGACACCCCCAGAAAGAGCGGGCTGCTAGCTGCTGGGGCATGCCTTCGCCCAGTCGAGCTGACACAGAAAATAAATGATTCCTCCCATGACAGTTTTATGTCACCAGGGAACAAGCGCTACATGCAGCGAACCCTGAGGGAGAGACACCCCCTTATAGGGCGGTCTCCGTTCAGTTTGAACTTCAGGCTGTGTTTGACCTTGTTTTTCCTCACTGTTGGAGTATTTCGTTCTTCTCTCTGGAACTTAGCAACTTGGGCTCTTCCTTCAAGTCCCTTCCCTTAGTACCTTTCACTTCTTTTTTTTTAAAAGGGTAAAATCCTGTGTTTATGAAGGCACTTACTTATTAGGAGTTTAGAATGTTTTATTAAGTTTTTAAGGAACACACGTATTACATAACAGCAGAAAAACTCGTATAAGACACCTTACTTTCCGACATTCTGCGAAACAAAGCAAGCAAATGGTCTTTGCTTTGCTACCCCACCCACATTCATAACCTCTGTGTTTTCCAAATAACCAACAGCGAAGACCCTCCTTTTTGCCAAGCTTATTATTCAGAAACCAGTAAATCAAACTTAACTTTCTGGGCTTCAGAATCACATTGGTGCTAAGCCTCTGAGTCCAGCTCACTCAAGGAAAAGTGCCCTTCATATGCCTATAAAGGTGTGACTTCTAAACATCTTTTCAAGGGCAGTGGAGCTGAAGAGTTGGTAAGAATTAAATCTATAATGTGGGGCACCTGGGTGGCTCAGTGGGTTAAGGCTCTGCCTTCGGCTCAGGTCATGCTCTCAGGGTCCCGACATTGAGCCCCACACTGGGCTCTCTGCTCGGCAGGGAGCCTGCTTCCTCCTCTCTCTCTGCCTGCTTCTCTGCCTACTTGTGATCTCCGTCTCTCTAGTAAATAAATAAAATCTTTTTAAAAAGAAAGAAAGAAAGAATTAAAAAAAAATTAAATCCATAATGTGAAATGAACTAAATGTAACTAAACACTTAGCTTCCTCTATACTATGTGGTTGAGATGTTTAACTTCACTATTTCAAATGGTGAAATCTTTGGTCCGCTATTATTTAGGAGAAAATGGTTCATCTTTGTTCATCGCCTCCTGATCCCATGTGGGTCCCATACTGGCCCGTGCCCCACACTGATCCAGGCTAGACATGTCTACTTTGTTGTGCCAGGACTGCAGGCAATTTTTATGTTTGTTCTTCAATTTTTTAAAGTTGATTTTTAAGAGTCAGTCTTCTTTGGGTATTAACAGACTCAAATGATCTCAGTTTGTAGTTGAAAAGCATCACAAAGATGGGGTCTCAAATTTGGACAGGCTTTTTTTTTTTTTTTTTTAATTTTGGACAGGCTTTAATTTCCAACAGTGCGACAAAAATAGCGATAATAAAAGAAACTACCATAGATGAAGAGGCTCATGGCAGACAAAGTTACATAAATGTAATGTTTCCCACTCCAAATCATCTCATAATTCTGCTAGCGTTTTGAACAAGAATTTTAATGCAAAAAAAAAAAAAAGGTACATGAATGCTTACTGATGCACACACAAAATATATTTGACTTGGTCATAACTAAGTGGTTGCTGCTAGTAAAATAAAATATGACCATTTAAATGGGCTGCCTGACCACTTAGGCCTGACAAAACCATCGTAAGCTAAAACTAATCATTGTCGCAAAATTTATGCATGGTGGACTCAGTCAAAGAAATGTGTATTCAGGCTTGATGGCTTTGTGCTTTCTGGAACTTCGCTTTTCCTTTCTCTGGATCCTGCCGAGCTGTTACCCTTTGAAGTCTTGTGGTCACCCTAAGATCGGATCAGATGCTTTGGGGTGGGTTGGGCTGGAAAGGACAGGAGAGTTCATGATGTGCCCCCATTGTTAGGCCGTTTACATTCGATTACACTGACTGTGGAAAGAGTTCTGGCTCTCTATTTATTGATTTAAAAGTTAACATTTTCAGATACAATCTTGTTGTTGTAGTCATTTGGGTGCTAGTGTTCTGGAAAGGGACAAAGATTTTCTAGCAATGAAAACAAGCACAGGATCACTGAATTGTAAACATGTAAGTATTCCCAAAAATGTATTTAATATAGCCCTATGTCCTTTTGGAGACCTCCCATGTATATTGTTGAGCACACGGCTGTGTATTTTAATTCAGCCTGTCAGCCTAGACTTAACCTCAGCATAGAGCGTCACCCAGTTTTCTGTATCTTACTCATTTACACAGCGTCTTTTGAACACTGTTATACACGATGTTCGGTATGCTAGGAACTCAAGGTAGAGCAGCGAGCAAAATAGTTTACATTACCATGAACAAGACAGAAAACTAACACTCGGGATATCGAAAGAAACAGAAAGCAAGGCGATAGGATAGAGCAAGAATGAGCATCTCCTGGGACACCTGCGTGGCTCAGTCGTTAAGCATCTGCCTTAGGCTCAGGTCATGATTCCAGGGTCCTGAGATCGAGTCCCACGTTGGGCTCCCTGCTCACCGAGGAGCCTGCTTCTCCCTCTGTCTGCTGGTCCCCTACTTGTGCTCTCTCTCTCACACAAATAAACAAATAAAATCTTAAAAAACAACAACAACAACAATGAGCCTCGACTTCATAGAGAGCAGCCAAAGAAGGTTTCTTTAGTTATGAACCATCAGGGCAAAGACTGGAAGAAGCCATCAGCACACAGATCCAGGCATCAAGCATACAAGGGCAAGGGTCCTGAGGAATACACAAGCTTATCTTGGTAGCTATTAGTTTCTTGCCCTCCCTACCATATTACACGCAGTGGTATTGTGTCATCTGAGAATTAGCCATTACGCTTTTATAGTTAAATAAAAGACTACTTAAAATAATGTCATCATTACTAATAGCCGACATCTGTTGCTTTGCATACTCTGGAAAGTATTCTAAATGTTTTGCCTACGTCACCTTATTTCTCACGGGACACTGAAAGGGTAGATAAAGACACTGAGATTCACAGTGGTAAATGGCCCCGTCTTTCCTGGAGGGTATATCAACCCGGCTGATCTGGAATTCAGACCTAGGCCTTCTGAAGTTAATGACCCCCACAGTGAACCACCTGTTAAGGACCAAATTGTGTTCCTCCCCAGATTCATAAGTGTAAACCCTACCACCCTGTACTTCAAGTGGCAACTGGATTTGGAGATAGCACCGTTAAGGAGGAGATTTGGTTAAATTGAGGGCATCAAATGGGCCCTACGCCAATTTGATGGGTGTCCTCAAAAGAAGAGGAAATTTGGACACGGAAACAGACATCGAGTGAAGACCGCGTGAAGACACAGGGTGACGGCAGCCGTGTGTAAGTCAAGGAGAAAAGCCTTGGAAGACGGGGCGCCTGGGTGGCTCAGTGGGTTAAAGCCTCTGCCTTCGGCTCAGGTCATGATCCCAGAGTCCTGTGACATCTTGATTTGGACTTTCAGCCTCGAGAACTCTGAGAAAAGACACCTGTGGTACTTTCTTATGGCACCACTAGAAAACGAATACACCATCCTACAGAAATGTAGGATGTTTCTGTTCATCCTCCAGATGAACAGAAAATAAAAGAACATTTCTTTTTTTTCTTTCTTTCTTTTTTTTTTTAGTTTAAAAAAAATTTTTTTATAAACATATAACATAGTATTAGCCCCAGGGATACAGGTCTGTGAATCCCCAGGTTTACACACTTCACAACATTCAACATAGCACATACCCTCCCCAATGTCCATAACCCAACCACCCTCTCCCGACCCCCCTACCCCCAGCAACCCTCAGTTTTGTGAGATTAAGAGTCTCTTATGGTTTGTCTCCCTCCCAATCCCATCTTGTTTCATTTATTCTTTTCCTACCAAGAATATTTCTTTAAGAAATGTTCTTTAACATTTAAACATTTCTTTAAGCAGTTTCAGGAAAAGGAAAGAAAAAAAAAACCTGTTTGAAGCCTAGATCATTTAGCTGTGTATTTATCTCTGCCATTTATGAGAAGTTAAAAACGAAGCATGGATAATGCTTCAATGCTTCATTGTGGGCAGAACGTGGTGTGAGCGACACAAGAAGACTGATCTAGATTCTTGTAATTCTGCTGATCTGTCCTGCGTGTGCAATGTGCACATCCTCTGCTCCTCTGAGTTGTCTCCTTGTGAAGACAGAATAGGGGACAAAAACCAGCTCACAGTGTAAGAATCCTCTCCCTACACAAAGACCATCAAGGAGTTCAGATTTTCAATATAAAGAATTAGGAAGATTCTAAATGTATGCTTGTACCAGTTACTGATTATCGCTTTTCAGAGCCAAATTAAACCAAAGCATCGTCAGGAAAGGACAGTGGTGAGGCATTGTGGGAGGAGACAGGTGTGCTTCCTTGTTCAGGTGTCCCTCCTTCTCCAGCTCCTGAGCATGGACACCTTCTCCAGATGTTTTCCCACAGCTGGCAACTACAACATGGGTTCACTTTTCCAGGTCCAGTCCCTGTAGCGCCCACTCCCCCTCCATTTCTGGCTCCCGCAGCATGGTAGGCTTTTCTAGCGCCATAGTCGTGATGTGGCGGTGGCTTCTCCAGGACACAGTCCTTGAAACCTCCCCTGACACCTGACTCAGGGGCTTCTGCCCTAGAGTACCTTCGATGAGACACCTCCCCATGAACATCCCAGGGGGTAGATTTCCACAGAGGTCCACTGGCAACTTTGCATCCATTTGGTAAGCCGCACCCAGGCCCTCCTGTAACCATATGTAGATCTCAGCCCTGGGGGCCTCTTCCTTGGTTTCCCCGTGTCTCAACCATAGGGGAAGTGACATAGCATAGTATTAGAGAATTACATGCCAGTATGTCTGCTATTCCTACTGGCTGTAGAGTTCTCTTTATTTCCTACTAGCTGATACGGCATTACTCCAATCCCCTCTTCAATGGCAAGTTCTTTATACTATACTCTTCCTATTCAAATTACTGTGTGGTTTCGCTCTCCTGGTTAGACCCTGACTTGATACAGTACTGAAGGTTTTGATTGCTGTTCCAAGTTAGATTCTCATCCAACTAGGAAAAATCCTAACATCACTTTTTACTTTTTATTTTTTTAAAGATTTTATTTACTTGACAGAAAAAGAGAGAGAGAGAGAGCACATAAGCAGGGAGATGCCAACTCCCCACTGAGTAGGGAGCCTGATGTGGGACTCGATCCCAGCACCCTGGGACCATGATCTGAGCCAAAGGCAGATGCTTAACCAACGGAGCCACCCAGGTACCCCCATCACTTTTTACTTTAAATAAAAAGTCGCCCTCTTTCCTCTACTTGTAATCCAGGAGAACATTAGCATAAGACCATGATCTCTTTGACTGGCTCATTTTCTGGGCATTGCGGCCCATGACTGAGAGTCCATGGTGGGCCACCATTCACAGTGTTTATGAAGTTGATGTTCCGTAAACACTGAGAGGAGTCCCCTGTCCTGATAGTTCATCCCATTTCTCTCCCTCTCCACTTCAAACTGACCCCTACCAGCACCATGCGCCTAGCCAGGTGAGCTTTTTATTTTGTCATTACAATTTTTAAAAGACCATTGCCTCCAGAACTACATTAATTTCTGTGATTATTTTGACTGCACAAGAACAGAGATCCTAATTTGTTTATCCTAAGCCCTCGCTTCCCATTCCTGCTCTTTGTTCATCACGTGTCCCTGCTATATATTCCAGGACTATAAAATTACATACACGCAGGTATGCCTCAGAGATATTGCACTTTTGGTTGGTTCCAGACCAGACCAGCACAATAAGGTGAATATTGCAATAAAGCAAGTCACATGAATATTTTGGTTTTCCAATGCATGTAAAAGATACATCTATGCTACACCATCATTTATTAAGTGTTGTGGTAGGATTATGTCTCAATAAACAGTGCACACACCTTTTTTTATTTTTTAAAAATATTTTATTTATTTATTTGACAGACAGAGATCGTAAGTAGACAGAGAGGCAGGTGGGGGGCGGGGGAAACAGGCTCCCCACTGAGCAGAGAGCCCAATGCAGGGATCTATCCCAGGACCCTGAGATCATGGCCTGAGCCGAAGACAGAGGCCCAACCCCCTGAGCCACCCAGGCGCCCCAACAACGCACATACCTTCATTAAAAGTACCCGATTGCCGAAAAATGCTAGTGGCCTTCTGAGCTTTCGGTGAGCTGTAATCCCTGATCACAGATCACTGTGACAAATCTACCGATAATGAGAAAGGTTGCCCTGTTGCGAGAATTACCAAAATGTGCATAAACACGAAATAAGCGAATGCTGGTAGGAAAATGGCACGGAAAATGCCACGCGCCTTGGGTTGTAAAATCCACAGTTCCATAAAGCACAGTCAAACAAAGTACAACAGAATGAGGTTTGCCTATATATCTCATATATACGGCTCTCCTTCCTTGATGGCTTTATCCTGGTCATCCTTTTCTAGGAGCATCTTTTACCTCTGCCTGCAGTTTTAAATGCTTTGCGAGGCTGCTGTTGCTTACTTTATTTCTCACTGCAGAAGCTGACAGTTGCAAGCAAGTTGTTTAAAAGCCAAATCCGTCATCTGAGTCTGAAGCAGTCTGCTAGTAGTTGACTGTGAGAGCATCACGTTGATCTGAAAATACTGTGTCTCATTGCCAAAGGCCACCAGTCTCTGGTACATGTACATGATGGTCTTAACTTGGAAAATCTTCCATCAGAAAAGGTGCATTCTAGTGACATCATTCCATACTTCACTTGGCCAAGCTCCTGCCTACGTATTATCCAAGTATTGGGTGTGTCTTATATTGAATGTATCGGTGCCTTCGTCTTTCAGTATAAATTTATTTCACTGAGTCCGGGAAAAACCATATAAATTTTCATTAAAGAAAACACTATATTATGACAGCACTAAATGAATCATCTGCAATCACTTTTTAAAAGGCTTGATTTATTTCCTGCACTTGGGAGACACTATGTTGTAAAAATATTTTCGCTAACAAGTATGAAATATTGCCATGTATCTATTTATACATCCTGCGTGTGGCTGGATAATATGTTTCATCTTTGTGTGTATCTGCACACACATGCCTATCTACAGGGGGCCCTCAGGGGAATTTCTTGGTCACATTTACTTCTTTAATAAAAAGAAGGGAAACAAATTGGCCAGGCAGCCTAGAGGAACATCACATTCATCATAGCTGCAGATAATATTTTCCCGAAATGATTCATACTCTCACCTTCCTGCAGGAGTTTTCTCCACCCAATGACATGGTGACATAGTGAAGTGTCACGGAAATGAAGGCTATTTCATTTAGCCTTGAGCAAACATGGAAGCTGAACTGTGGATATGCAGTTCTTTTTCCTTCTGGAAGACCTGGGTTTTGTGTCTGTGTAACTAGAGCTAAGCTGAATCTGGAGAGCGGCTGCATGGTATGAGCTGGGTTTGAAAACATGTGCCTTGGAATGACTTGAATAGCAAAATCCAGACAGACTGTTTCTGCACTAACCGCATTTGCCCTCTGCAAGGAGATCAGTGCTTCCCCTCATTGATTTTCCTCCCTGGCAAAGGCAGGATTATGCACATGGTGAGGCTCTATTCCCAGATTCATCCGATCTCATTTCCTAAGCAGCACCGAAAAGGCACACTGCTCAACCGTAAGCTGGAGGTTATCACAGTAGAGCCGTATCAAATTTGTACCTCCACTAATATTAAACAGAAGCACAAGAAGGTATTCTCCGCGTGATGCAAGGGCTGCGTGGGGCAGCACAGATTCTGCTGGCGTGCAGCTTCTAAAGAAATGGTAGAGATGCCAAGGATAAATCTGAGATGCGTTGCGTATGTTTGCGTAATTCCCCAGATATTTTAAAATGCACCGGGGTGTCCTTTCTGGATGACTTGAACTGCAAAGTAAGCATAGAAGGAAATTATTCTCTTCTTAAATTCACTGACTGCAGTCCTTCTGATTAAAAATTGCCTTAACATATATAATTGGAGAAGGTGGGTAGTTGGAAGGCTGTGAACATCGCGGATCTAAAAAAAAAATCCCAATTTCACTGTACACAATCGGCAACTCTAATGGTTCATTAGTTTATTCTGCAGTTAACACAGTCCTGATCTTCTTCAAGTAGTGGAAACTCTCATAATCCCTGTGCGTACTAACAGCTCACTGTAACAAGCAAATACCCAAAAAAGGTAACTTCAGCTGTTCAAAAATGGCAGCGTTCTGTTAGTGAGTGGGGAGGGGGAGAGCTGAATCCTGAATTCAATTTTCTTTTCCTCACTCCGCCTTCAGGATGAGGAAGGTGTCACGTTACAGCCAGAACTTCAAATTTGCTTTTGGAAAGAAAAAAAAAAATCATTTAAAATAAGCCATTTCCTACCAAGACTAGATAAATGATTGCACAGCTGCTTGCTTCTCGCACAGAATGTGCTCGGAATCTGGGGTTGCCTGGGTGCTGACTTCGTTATCAAAGACGGCTGTCACATTTCACTCCTTGGGGACCCAGGAACAGGGCCCTCTCTGCACACACCCATCCGGAATCACTGCTTCCTCTGTGGAGGAAGATATCAAGGGGCAAGGAAGGAGGACCCCTTTGGGGTAGACCGGTCTCCAGGGTGAACAGTATTCACTTCCCAGATGTAACATGGAAACAGACCTAACAGGGCAGCTCTCCCCACCTAGCTAAGAAATGCAAGCCTGTTTCGGAGTTACCTAATCAGTGGACATCTTCCTAGTAAAAGATTAACCAAACTGATCCATTTCTCAGGGACTAAAAGTAAAAAGTAAATCGTCTGTTTCAGACACCAGTACTTAACCCAAAGGTCATCATCGTCCTCCCTTGAATCATTCACAAGGATTTCTGAAAAATTAAATAGAAATTGTTTCCCAATATGAACTTAAATGAGATCAGGCCAGCCTTATCCCCTGGAAACTGACAAGCGCATCTCATTGGGCTTATCTATTTCTAAACTGCCATGAACAAAACATGCATTTAACTTGCAGGCACTGGCAATAAAATGCATTTTTCCATTTTTCATTGTTATTTTTACGTATTGGTGGTATTTTCAGTTGATTATGATGTGACATTAATGACATTAATATTTAAATCATACTCTTCTAGGATTCCTTATTTTGTTTTTATTAAAGCATCTTACTCTATGTCCCAAATAGTAATTTTAATGGTGTTTGAAACAGGTATTGGAATTGATTTTTTTGAATGCAAAGCAATGCATTTCTTACGTTGCTATCCAGAGAACTTTCCTCTTTGAAGTATTCCCTCTAATGAAGTCTCAGAAAGTCGTGTTTTTATAACTTGGTGCCATTGACTCAGTGATAGTAGTCTAAATAAACATTGTGAAGTAATTTGATAATGAATAAGTAGGAGGAAACACCATTGTTTAACCTCCAAACTATGCTAATAAGTAGGGTGATGGACTTGCCTTGCTGAATAATGGAACTGTTATTCTATCCCAGTGGGACTGTCTCCAGGGCCTCCTGGGAAGATTTGCCAGGCTGGGCTGTGTACTGTTCCCCAGTGCACTTTGCATGGCTTCCAGAATCTTGTTACAGCACATTTATCAAAGGAAATCACAATTTGGATGAAGACCACATTCTCTACTCTTTCAAATGAGAAACATCCTTGCATATTACTTCCATTTTACTTGTCTTACCTAGGTGAGACAGAATACTAATCTGGGAAAATAATTGTTACTACAAAGATCTACAACACTGAGAGAATTTCATCCCTTAGGCCATTTTTAATACTGTCAGAAAAAAAAAAAAAGAAAAAGAAAGAGTGTATTATCTTTATAAAGCCTGAGCATGCTAGTCTATTATTATACACAGCATAAAGTTAAGGGTGTTTGAACAGTGAAAAGAGAAAGCATTTGTAGTTATTCAACCCTGAATACTTAGGACATTTCATTTCTTTTTACAGCAACCATATTCAGTCAATAAAAGATCAAATGCTTTTGGTTACTGGACTGAAAAAAATCAAATCCTCCGAACTTTTAGCACTTGATGTTCCTTGAGTATTTGCTCTCAGCTATAGCTCATTAAATGAGCTGATCCACCACTGAGTCTATAACTTGAAACAAAAGCAAAGAGCTCTCTCTCTCTCTCTCTCTCTTTTTTACCCCCAAAGTAACTAGCACCAAAGTGAAACACACTTAAGTCTGGTTGTTTACAGGTCTTTTCTTGCACATAGTGGGCATTCTCCAGAATAAACGCACGTCCTAAAGCTGGCAGTCTTTCAATGATAATCTAATTAGGACTTCTCTGGGTAAGACTGGTGGGATCGTGATTACTCGAGATGGAGGGGAGACTGTGGAAGAGGTAAAGGAAATTGGATAAACTGGGCGGTTTGCAATGGCCCGACTTGCATTTACTTAACGGTTTTTCTTGAAGTTTATTTTTCTTATTTCTCTTTGTGCAAAAATGTAATATTAAGCACTATTCTGGGAATTTTATAAATACAGTATGCAAACAACTCTATGAAATGAGTATTATCACTGATCTTCAGACTAGGGGTGTTGAACTGGGTCCCAAAATATACAGAACTAACAAGCCCTAGAGGTAGGACGTAAGCCCAGGGAATGTCAGCCTACAGTTGATCCTCTTAACTGGTCCACTACACTACCTTCTGCCTCATTCTGAAGGGTTGCTAGAGGAGGATCCCAAGGAATTTGAAGTGGATTGACCAGTATACAGCAGTCAAGGCATTCACACAGCCCATTTCTGCCATCTTCTTGTAGATACAACCTGTCTGTATGAAGTCTGTCTAATAGTCTCTGCATTCTAGCGCAGGTAATTGCTGAGCCATTCATGTTTAAACCAAATGTCAATCTCAGAAATGATACTGTTATTGTCACTGATTTTCCTATACCAAGTCGTTACTTTTCCTTGACTTTGTATCCTAAATCAAGGAAAAGGTTTCCAGTGGGTGGGTCTTAACCAAGCCAAGATGGTATTTCAGTAACAACTCTGCAACAGTCTCTAAACACAGGTTGGCTGTAGGGTTCAGTGTTAATATGTTCCAGAGCTGCTCTTTTAGGAATCTAAATGCATGTGGGTTATCTGCTAGATATTGTGGAGCTGAAACCTTTATAAAATTCTCAAATCTGATGGGGTACCTGGATGGTACAATTGGTTGAGCGTCTGGCTCTTGGTTTTGGCTCAGTTATGATCTCAGGGTTGTGATATTGAGACCCAAGTTGGGCTCCACGCTCAGTGTATAGTCTGCTTGGGACACTCTTCCTCTTCTTCTACCCCTTCTTCCAACACCCCCCACCCACTGTCCTCACTCGCATCTATCTCTCTCTAATATAAATAAATAAATCTTTTTTAAAAAAATTCTTAAATTTGAGTAATTGTACATTGAAAGCCCTTATTCCATCGCTATGAACTAAAGTTCATTCAACTGTTATTTATTGAGCACCTATAAGAAACAGTGGTTATAAAAGTTAATTATCCTGTCAAAATCCCAGCAGACTTTTCACAGAAATTGACCAATTGATCATAACATTCATATGGAAACTCAAGGGACTTTGAAGAATCAAAACAATCTTTTTTTTTTTAAAGATTTTATTTATTTATTTGACAGAGAGAAATCACAAGTAGTCAGAGAGGCAGGCAGAGAGAGAGAGAGGGAAGCAGGCTCCCCGCTGAGCAGAGAGCCCGATGCGGGACTCGATCCCAGGACCCTGAGATCATGACCTGAGCCGAAGGCAGCGGCTTAACCCACTGAGCCACCCAGGCGCCCCGAATCAAAACAATCTTGAAAAAAAGAAAGTTAGAGGACTCACATTTCTTGATGCCAAAACCTAACTACAAATCTGCATTTATCAAGATGGTGTGCTACTGGAACAAGAATAGACATATAGAACAATGGAACAGAACTGAAATACAGAAATAAACCCTCAAAATTATACTCAATTGATTTTCAACAAGGTGCCAAGATAATTCAATGGAGAAATAGTAGTCTTTTCAAAAAATGGTGCCAGAACAACTAGATATCCTCATACAAAAGAATAAATTTGAACCCATACCTCATATTTCACACCACATATAAAAATTAGCTCAAAATAGAAAAAAGATCTGGTGTAGAGGCTAAACTGTGAAACTCAACAGAAAACATGGATGCAAATCTTCATGATCTTGAATTAGCCCATGAATTCTTAGCTCTGACATCAAAAGCACAAACAACAGAAGAAATACATAGATAATCCAGATATCACCCAAATTAATAAGTTTGTGCTTCAAATGACAACATCAAAAAAGTCCAAAGGCAAAGCACAGGGTGGGAGAACATATTTGCAAATTGTATGTCTGATCGGGGACTTATATCTAGAATACATAAAGAACTCTTACAACTCATTGATAAAAAGGCAACTCAGTTAAAAGGAGCAAAGAATCTGGGTAGACATTTCTCCAAAGAAGATATACAGGTGGTCAATAAGCACATGAAAAGATGCTTGATGTGATGAAGCATCAGGAAAATGCAAATCAGAATCCCACAATTTATCATTTTCACACTGATTAGAGCGGCGAGAATTTTTTTAAGTATGTTGGCAAGGGTAAGAAGAAATCAGAACTCTCGGGCTCTGCCTTTGGGAATATAAAAATGGTGCAGCTGCTTTGGAGAACAGTCTAACAGTTTCTCAAATAGTTAAATACAATGTTGGCATACGATCCAGCATCTCCACTTCTAGGTTCCGGAAGGTACCTACAGGAATTGAAAACTATGTCAGCACAAGAGGTTTCGCACAAATGTTCATAGCAGCACTATGCATAATGGCCAAAGAATAGAAACAACCCAAATATCCATGAACTGATGAATAGACAAATTGTGATCTATCCATACAATGATATATTATTTGGCAAAAAAAAGGGGGGAGGGGAATGAGCAGAGTACTTATACGTTCTATGACCTAGATGAACCTAGACAACATTATAAAAGAAGCTAGTCACAAAGGACCACATTTTCTCTTTCTTTCTTTCTTTCTTTCTTTCTTTCTTTCTTTCTTTCTTTCTTTTTAATGAGAGAGGGTGTGCGCAGAGGAATGGCAGCGGGAGAGGAGAGAGAATCTTAAGCAGGCTCCATGCCCAGTGTGGAGCTCGACACAGCTCAGTCTCATGACCCTGAGATCATGACTTGGGCCAAAATTAAGAGTCAGATGCTTAACCAACTGAGCCACTCAGGGGCCCCAACAAAAGACCACATATTATGTGATTCCATTTATATGAAATGTCCAGAATAAGCAAAGCTGTAGAGACAGAATGTAGATTAGTGGTTGTGTAGGGTCAGAGAGAAAGGGAGAATGGGGAGTGATGGCTAACAGAGGTGGGATATCTTTGGGGACATTGACAGTGTTCTAAAACTGATTATGGTGATGGTTGAATATGCTAAAAGCCATCAAATTTTGCACTTTAATACATGAATTATATCTCAAAAAGCTGATTTTTAAAATAGTGAGCTACACTGATAAAAACCCATGCCTTTATGGTGCTTATCGTCTAGTAGGAGTAATAAAATGTTAGGTGATCATAAGAGTTATAAAGAAAAATGTGGGGTTAGAGAGTAATGGGGGAGATCATGGTGTACTAGCTTATTGTAGAGAGAGGCCACTGATGGCCTTTCTAATGAGCTGACCTGAAGAGCTCTATATGGTCCATAGAACATTGCAAGGAGTTTGTATTTTATTTTAGATGAGATGGGAATCCATTAGAGGGGTCAGGACAAGGAGCTGATGTGATAGGATTTCTGTTTAAAAGGATCATGCCATCTGCTATGTTAAAAATAGGTTATCAGTGGGCAAGAGAAGAAATAATGAGGCCAATTCAGAAGCTATTTCAGTAATCTTGGCAAAAATCGTGGTGACTTGGACAAAGTGATGCAGAGATGCAGAGATGGTGGAAAGAATTGAGATATACATTGGTAGAGAGAGAGATATTCTGGAGATCAAATTGACATGATTTGGGACATGAGAGGAAATAGGAAACAAAGATGACTCCCGAGATTTTTTACCTGAACTATCAGAAATATGGAGTCATTTACTGAGATGCTTGGTTGCAGAGGGGTAGAATGGTGGAGGGAAAGATCAAACTGAAATGATAAATTACAGTCAAAACATGAGTTACAGGGGCACCTGGGTGGCTCAGATGGTTGAGCATCTATCTGCCTTTGGCTCAGGTCATGATCTTCAGGTCCTAGGATCGAGCCCCATATCAGGCTCCCAGCCTGACAGGGAGTCTGCTTCTCCCTCTTCCTCTGCCCCTCCCCCTGCTTGTGCTTTCTCTGTCTGTCTCTCTCAAATAAATAGATAAACACGAATTACATCATGATTAAAGTGACTAATGAGATGAAACCGACATCAGTACACCACACTTAAAATTCTGTCCAAAAGGGACTCCATTACTACCAGACTCAAAAATAACAAATCATGTTAGAGTACTTAAATTCTTTAAATATCAGTAATTCATGTTTTATAAATTCCAAACATAATGCATTTTTAAAAAAATTAAAGCAGTATGAGAAGTATAAAACAAAATAACAGAGCTTCACTCTCCCTCCCCTTAACAGGAGTCACCACCTTTAATAAGTTAGTGTTCTGCTCTTATTGACCTTTTATGAGAATATATGCAAGTATTACATGAGATATTAGAGGATGTTTAATAATGCAAATTTAAAAATTCTCTAAAAATATTCTGGTATTTTACAAATGTACTAAAAAGTGAGTATTTACAAAAATCTATTTGTCATACAACTTGATAGACAATAATTATGTAACAGAATCACACCATGTAAAAAAAATAAAACACATAAGACTATGTTTCAATGCTTAAGGTTACATTAAAAATTTAATACACAGTTCAGAGGGTAAGTTAGCTTACTTTTTCAAGAACAGTTAATCTTTCAACTTCATTTTTAAATTCAGTTCTTTATGCCATTTTCTGGTGTGCTATTTCTCTCTCTCCCTGTCTCTCTCTTTTATTTTATTTTTTTTTATTTTAACAGACTTTATTTTTTGGAGTACTTTTAGGTTTGTAGCAAAAGTGAGTGGAATGTACAGTGTTCCCATATACTGCCTGTCTCCCCCAACACACAACCTCCTCCACTATTGATATCTTTAACCACAGTGGTACATTTGTTACAGTCGATTAACCTACATTGACACATCATTAGCACTGGAAGTTCATAGTTTCCATTACATTTCCTCTTTGGTTTTGTACATTCTATGGGTTTTGACAAATGTATTGACATATATCCACCATTCTATCATAATAGTTTCACTGCCTGAAAAGTCCTCTGTGCTCTGCCTATTCATCTCTCCCTCTCCCCACATCTCTGACAACCACTGATCTTTTCCTGTCCAGAGTTTCACTTTTCTAGAATGTCATATAGTGAGAACCATTCAGTATGTAGCCTTTTCAGATAGGTTTCTTTCACTTAATAACATGCATGTAGGTTTCTTCCCTGTCTCTTCTTGGCTTGATAGCTTATATCCTTTTGAGCACTGGGTAACCTTCCAGTAATGTCTGGATATACCACAGTTTGTTAATCCATTCATCTGCTGAGGGATGTCTTGGTTATTTCCAAGATTTGACCATTTTGGCTATAGCTGCTATGAATATCTATGTGCCGGTTTATGTGTAGACACAAATTTTCACTTCATTTGGGTAAATACCAAGGAGTGCTCAGGGGGGAAGAATACCAAGGAGTACTCTAGGAAGGAACCCCTCTTAGGGTTCCTGGCTGGGCCTGAAAATTCAGCATACTAAGACAGGTACCTGGGTTGCTCAGTCAGTTAAGCATCAGCCTTTGGTTCAAATCATGGTGCCAGGGTTCTGGGATGGAGCCCAATGTTGGGCTCTCTGCTCAGCGGGGAGCCTGCTTCTCCCTCTCCATCTGTCTACCCTTCTGCCTTCCTGTGCTCTCTCTCTGTCAAATAAATAAAAAATTAAGACAGATTAACAGGAGAAAAGCATACAAATTTCTTTAACAATGAAGTTTTATGTGGCATGAGAGCCTTTGTAAGGAAATGAACCCCCCCCAAAAATGGTTAAATCTGAATTTTTATGCTAGTTTTTGATGAAGAATGGAAAGTTGTGAGAAGATAGAATAGGGCAAAGAGTATGAGGTGAACTAGGGCCTGTGGTGAACCAAGGCCTGTTCATTTAGATCCCTGTGTCCCTCCATCTTCAACGATAAGGATATTCCTTTCCTCCCAGTATGTGGAACATCCCTTACAAGAGGGTTTTTTTTTTTTTTCACCTGTTTCAGGGGAACATCATAAGGTCCTTCCTGCACATGCCATTTTTCAAATGTGCCAAAGTGCCATATTTTGAGGTAGTGTCTTCTGAATCCCATCAGCATACTGTATTGTGTGGTAATGGTCTGTTTAATTTTGTAAGGAAATGCCAGACTCTCTGTTGTTGCCTGAATGTTTGCACCCTCCCCAAATTCTTATATGGAAATATTACCCCTACCCCCTTTCCCAGTGTGATAGTATTGGGAGAGCGTTGGGAGATCATCAGGATAAAATGAAGGCAGGGGGGTGGAATGCCCAAGGATGAGACTAGTGGCCTTATAAGAAACTCGTAAGAGAGAGAGTACTTCCCCTCTCTTCTCTCACCATGTGATGTTTCAATGAGAAGTTGGCAGTCGGAAGCCCAGAAGCAGGGTCTCACCAGAACCTGTTCATACTGCTACCCTGACCTTGGACTTCACGTCGCGGGAACTGCATGATGTAAATAAATATCTGTTGTTTATAAGACGAAGTTCAAGCTTCTAAAGTGGCTGTACCATTTCACTTTCTCACGAGTATCGAATGAGCATTCCTGCTGCTCCGCATTCCCATCAGCATTTCATGGTGTCAGCATTTTGGATGTTAGCCATTCTGAAAAGTATGCAGTGGTTCCCATTATTGTTTTAATTTGCAATTTCCTAATGACATCGGATGTTGACCATCCCCCCATATGCTTATTTGTCATCTGCAGGTCCTCTCTGGTGAATCCATTTTTCATTGGGTTGTTCATTTTCTTGTTTTTGAGTTTCAAGAGTTCTCTATATGTTTTGGATAACAGTGCTTATCGAAGATGTCTTTTGCAAAGGTTTTCTCCCGGTCTCTAGCTTATCTTCTCATTCTCCGAAGCCTGTTTATTTTTTTTTTAAGCTTAAGACTGTTAGTTCAGTGACGTGACATACCAACTGGAAAATTTTTATTTGTTTGTTTTTTTGTTTTTAAGGATTTTATTTATTTATTTGAAAGAAAGATAATGATCATGAGCTGGGGGAAGAAGGGGCAGGGGTGGGAAGGGGAAGGAGGCTCCCCACTGAGCCAGGAGCCCGATGCGGGGCTTGACCCCAGGACCCCGATGCGGGGCTTGACCCCAGGACCCCGAGATAATGACTAGAGCCAAAGGCTGATGCTTAACTGACTCAGCCACCCAGGTGCTCCCAATTGGAAAAGCTGTTGTATTAATTGGAGGATTTTTCCAGCCATTCTTCACCCATTCCCTCAAACTTAATTCCTCGAGCTGCCTGGAGTCATTTTTCACACACTTCTCTAAAAAGCCTGGGTCCCAAGATTTCCCACAGAGGAGCAGTCCTGTTACATGTTGCCCTTTGAACCTTGGCTGTCATATAGAAACACAGCGGAAACCTCTTCACTCTCATCCACCTATATTCCTTTTACATTTCCTTTTCCTGAACCAGTTTCCCATTTGCTTTCATAGTTTTCACAGTCCCCTCAGAGCCATAAAATAAAAACGTAGCTTAATTTCATAGGCAGGGGAGACAACGATTTGGGTGTGATTGTTTTCACCTAGAATATAGTACTAGGGCCAACAGCAAAGCAAATTCATCTCCTTATTTGTATCGTCACTTTCAGGCATTAGCACCCTACTTAATCACAGACAATTTAAGGAAGTTGGTGTAATGATGGTTGGCGCATGAGGACATTTATTTAGATTTCCAAACAGTTTGAAAAAAACCAAAGCAGGAATCTCAAGCTCAGTATCAAACCTCTGTGTTTTCAAGATGTCTGCGGAAATGATAAGACATGCGGAATCCTGAGAAGTCCTGTTCATGTAGGGTAATCTACGGAAATCAAAGAAGAGTGGAAACCATTCTTGTCCAGGAAACAGGGTTAAGCCTCATCTACCAAAGACCTGCCTCTCCAGAACAGACGAGAAAGCCAACCTGGGCGATATGGCAGAACTCACATGTGTCACGTGACCAGCACAAGCAGAAAGACGCCATTCAGGTGACCGTGACTGAAGCCAGCCTGCCAGACGAGCTTGTTTTTCAGGTTTCAACTTGCTCGTGTGAGAGATACTTAGACTTTCCCTACTCTGGATAAATCAGCTCACACAGCGAGGAAAACATATTCAGATGAACACACACAAGATACCAAAAGCTAAATGATGTGAGAGGAATAAAAGTGATTTCTGAGCTTTCAGACGGAGGGAGTTCTGTCCATCCTACAGACACCACCAGACAGACTTCCAGGAGATGATCATGAGCTGGGTCTTAACAAAGGAAAGGACATTGACCAGGAGAGTTGGCTGGAGAAGGGTGTTTTGGAGGAAGCGGCTTCTTATGGAAAATGTGTGGACATAAAAGTCTCTGTCCTCTGGTCCTATTTGGGGGAAGAAGACCAGTTCACGTTGGCTGGCACTTAAAATATGCATGAGGACATAAGGGAGAAGACAAAAGGGATACGGGAGAGAACATCAGGACTGTTGTATTCATCATCTTCTGTTGCATGATGAATTACTCCCAAATTTAGCAGTTTCGGGCAAATCTAATTATTATTTCATAGTTTCTGTGGATCAGAAATTCTGGTGTCGTCTGGCTGGGTGACTCAGGCCCGATCAGACTCTCCCAGGAGACTACAGTTAAGGTATCTGTGAATCTGGGTCACAGTTACCTGAGGCTTGTCTAGGGCTGGAAGTTCCATTGCCAAAGTCACATGGGTGTCAGCCAGAGGTCTCAGTTCATTTCCACGTGGGCCTCTCCATGGAAGCTGCTTCCCTCCAGGGGGGTATGGGAGAGAGAAAGACCAGAATAAAAGCTACAGTTGCATATCCTGGTCTTGGAAATGACTGCCCTCCCTTCTCCTGCTTACTGCTGGTCACACAGCCCAGCCCTCCTATTGTGGAAGTACTGTTACTCCTATTGGAGTAACTGTGGACCTCAGGAGGTGTGGATCATTCAGGGCCATTTTCTTTTCTTTTCTTTCTTTTTTTTTTTTATTTTTTTTTTTTAAGATTTTATTTATTCGCTTGACAGACAGAGATCACAAGCAGGCAGAGAGGCAGGCAGGGAGAGGGGGGAAGCAGGCTCCCTGCTGAGCAGAGAACCCGATGTGGGATTCCATCCCAGGACCCTGGGATCATGACCTGAGCTGAAGGCAGCGGCTTTAACCCACTGAGCCACCCAGGTGCCCCCATTCAGGGCCATTTTCAAGTCCTACTGGTGCAACGATGGTGACAGTCGTGCAGATGGGGCCCTGCACGTCTCACGGGCACTACATTCGTACTGTAGATGTTATAGAAGGACTTTTGATCCGCAGAGCCTATGGACGGATAAACAGAACTTTATGCCTCCCAGAATGTACTTAGTGACATCCACACTCAGGCATCAGATAAATGGTAGAATGAGTGGATGGCAGGGTGATGAGCTGGAGGACTCCTTGAGGTCTAGATGAGATCTAATAAAGTCCAGCGGGGACAGCAGCAGTGGGATGGGAAAGAAGGGCCAGATGCCCACATTAATAGCGTGAAGGCTGACTCAACAGAACTTATTATCTATCTCCGGAATAGTTCGGGCGGAGGTCTGATGACGTCTCATGCACATGGATGCGCTCTATGGGCATGAATATGTGAAGGACGTTAAATATTTAATATTCAGGTGGCTGGCAAAGTAGAGAAATGACATCTTTATAAAGATCTATTCAAATGGAACTGAGTTTCAAGGACTAGTAGCTCTGAAGCACTTCCTTTTTTTAAACTTGATCCTAGCAGGTCATCTAATTCATGAAAGCAAAATAAGGGAAAGAATAGAATACACGGTGCTCTTTCCAGTCCCTTTGCTCATCACCAGGGCATTTCACTCCTCACCTGCTCCGAAAGCCATACTGCCAACAAACCCCTGGGCCGGGGCCCGGAACTGGCCTCCACGCTGGCTCTTGGATGTAAGTCAGAGCAATTACAGGTTGTGGACTGTGGAGACACTGCAGGTTGCTCGAAAACGTTAAGTAGGTCAGACCATCCTGTGAAACATAGGCTGCCAACTTCTTCATTAAGGAAGGAGACCAGTTATTCAATTATTCATGTATTTGACATCTGTTTCTGGAGTTCAGGGCAGCGTGATAGAGATGCGGAGTCTTAACCAAAATGAGTCGAGACCCTGCCCTCTGGTGACCCACAGTCTAGAAGGGACGTAGCCCTAAAAGGCTAGGTTGGGAGGGCACTGCGGCGTGCCATGCAGCGCGAATCTCGCGATAACATAGTTTAAGCAGCCCACCCCATGTATTTTGGATCTCTCACTAATAGCAAAGTTGAGGAGTGGTTACCAAAAAAAAAAAAAAAAAAAGGCAGGAAGACAGGACTGTCAGCAGGAAGCTGGTATTTCCAGGCCAGCATCCAACTGCCAAGCTGGTCCATGACACTATATATAGTTTAGGTGTTCCAAAACCATGCTCTAAGAACCGAAATATCACGCCCCACTTTTTATCGCGTCGAGAAGAATTAGTTAAAATCATAGCAGCTCCCTGGGTGAAAAGAGCATAAAGACTCTCTTAACTGGGATGGCTGAAAGTCATCCACGTGTCCACAGGTAGGCAAACATACCAACGTGCTGAGAAGCCAGCAGAAAGATGCAAGCAACGTCACAAGTAACTTGAAAGGTCAGGGGCAGGTCGGCGCTCCCTTGCAGGCTGGCCGAGTGGAGTCGTGGTGATCTGGCTGATGAGGAGGGGCAGCTCCTCTGGGATCAAGCTTAGCTACAACTGAGCAGGAGAAGAGTGGGGGCATGGAGAGTGGAGGAGATGATAAGTGGGAAAATAATCACCTCCACAGGCTCCCCAGAAAGGGGGAAGGAGATCCTTCCATCCTGCAGGAGCGTGCTGCTGGCAAATCCTGGAGATGGCTTAACAGAAGAGGGACAAGCTGGGGATTCCAGTAAGGTTGCCAGTAGCGGGACCTCGCTAGTGCTAGGAGGTATAGAAGAGTCAGCAGAGTGAACCATGAGAGACTATGGACTCTGAAAAACAATCTGAGGGTTTTGAAGGGACTAGGGGTAGGAGGTTGGGGGAACCAGGTGGTGGGTATTGGAGAGGGCACAGATTGCATGGAGCACTGGGTGTGGTGCAAAAACAATGAATACTGTTACGCTGAAAATAAATTTTAAAAATTAAAAATAAAATAAAAGTAATGCAAATATTAAATAAAAAAAAAAAGAAGAAGAAGAGTCAGCAGCTTGGTTTCATGAAGTTGAGAAGAGACACGAAGGCATGGGTCACACTACTGGTTCCGACTCGCCTAGAGAGTGGGAAGAAACAGCCACTAGAACAAGGAGATGATTTCTTCCATTCTGAAGAAGCACCCTTCGTGGACAGTCCTGAAGCATCTTGTCTGTCTCACAGCACTGGGTTGTACATGCCTCCTCATTTGTATGTGATTATACTGCATAAGTTATACCCTTCTTGGTGTATCCATTATTTCTCTCTTTGCTTTACCCAGCACAGTGCTTGGCCCACGGATATCATTAGATTTTTGCTAAATGAAGCCGCAATTGGACAACCTGTTGATGGGTTTTGTTGGAGTGTAGGTCGTAAGGGTGCGAGTGGCAGGACCGTAGATCAGGAAGACAAGAGCCAACGCGTCGGGAATATTTATCATTTCCTAACATCCGAACCACCCATCGTCTCCTTGGAGGAATTCCCGGTTTCCTCACCGGGATTCACCATTTTTGAGTCACGGAAGGAGGCAGATCCCACCTGCCATTAAAGATGACCCGTCTGCCAACTGCTCTTTCCCAAGCTCCCCTGTGGGTCGGGCATGGATATGTGACCTAAGGTCCACCGATCAGAGGTATTCACCCCGTGGGTTTTTGAATAGGGAGCTTGTAAAAAAGCAGGGACAGGAAAAAAAAAAAAAACCCACAATATCACTGGTGACACTTACAGAATTTTGTATCTGGGGCAACAGTAGAGTGATGGCTGCCACGGAAGACAGAATACGCAGGGCAACAACCTCAGTGGTGGGAACCACCTCTTCTTGGGTTTGGTGGCAGCAGCCATGGTGTCCTTGGTATGATTTTGACAATTAGCTCTGGGAGCCTCAGTTTCTGAGCCTGGTTCTCCAGCCCTCCCAGCAATTTTGTGAGCTGCCCAATATCCTTTTTTAGAAATTCCTTTTTTTGTTGTTGTTGTTGTTGTTGCTGAAATCCACCGGAGTCAGTCTCTGTAACTTGCCACGAGGAACCCTCACGGATACGGGGTTAAATCCTGGGGGACCAGGTTAGAACTTTCCGATATTATCTGCAGGCAGCAGGGAACCACTTACAGCGTTTAAGGGGATTGTGACAATCACAGAAGGGCCCTAAGAAGATCAGACTGGCAGCAGCATGTAGCGCGAACCGGAGGAAGATGAGTCTGGAAGAAGAGAGAGCAGGGAGGAAGCTTTTGCACCGCTGCAGGTGAGAAGTGATGCGGTAATGAGGGACTGAACTAGAGATTTGGAACTACTCAGATGGTCTGCAGGCAGAGAGGTCCATTTCTGATTCCCTTTCTGGTTTTCCAGAAGGGACAGAAGGCTAAGTGAAGGGAGAATGGGGCTTCCATGCGAAGTACGTTGTTTCAATCCCCTTTTTCCTGATTCTCTGATTCTGGTCTTTGTCTTCAAGCTACATGCAACTCTGCACTTGGTAGACGGCGATCATGATGCACAGTGATTCTTGTCCACAGACACATAAATCCTGCCTAGTGGAGGTTCCGCCGGCTTTCTTCCTCCTTGCCAGGAGGAGGCCAGTTTGGCCGCCCTTTGCATGTTTCTCATCTATAAATGGAACCGTCAAAAAAAAAAAAAAAAAAAAAAAAACCTTGAACTTGAACTTGTTGAACAGCTCACCGGTTTCATCATTAGTGAAACAAATCAAATCTCTAACTTGTGTTCGTCTTTAGACCTGAGACTCAGATTTAAATCTTTTCGTAAAAAAAAAAAAAATGTTAACAGCCTTCATTTCTTTGTAAAAGGATTCGCGAGGGGCACCTGGGTGGCTCAGTGGTTTGGGCTGCTGCCTTCGGCTCGGGTCGTGATCTCAGGGTCCTGGGATCGAGCCCTGCGTCAGGCTCTCTGCTCGGCAGGGAGCCTGCTTCCTCCTCTCTCTGTGCCTGACTCTGCCTACTTGTGATCTCTGTCAAATAAATAAATAAAATCTTTAAAAAAAAAAAAAAAAAAGGCTTCGCGAAATGAACCCCATGTGTAGATAAACAACGGTTATTCCTGTCATCCTGCGTTTGTGTTTGGCACTGGAGGTAAATGTCTAATGAATCATAGAAGTCACCTGAAAGAGGGCCACTTGCCAAGCACAAAGGGCAGTGTTTAGAAAGTTAAGTCCAAATAAAATAACAAAGGCCTTGTGCGATCTCTGCCTTCCATTAGGACCTTAAGAGTTCCCACTGTGAGCTCACTTTTCTTTTCCCGTTATTTTTGGCCTATTCCTGAAAATAGCACTTTCGCTTATTGCAGAAAAAACATCATGTTAGGTGACAGAAAGGACAGCCATTACTTCTGTTTTATCAGCGGTTATAGAAAAAAAATAGATATTTGGTTTTCCCTGTTGTTTTAAACTTTGTTTATTTGCGAGAGAAAAGAGAGAGAGTGTGCACAAGTGGGGGAGGGGAGGAGCAGAGGAGGGAAGCAGATTCCCCACTGAGCAGGGAGCCCAATGCGGGACTCGATCCCAGGACCCTGAGATCATGACCTGAGCTGAAGGCAGAGGCTTAACCCATTGAACCACCCAGGCGCCCCTGTGGTTGTTTTTATTAAGTAAGCTTGATGCCCAGCATGGGTCTTGAACTCATGACCCTGAGATCAAGAATCCCATGCAATGGCGACGGAGCCAGCCAGGCACACCCCAGGGAATTTGTTTTTTAAGAATGGAAACAGGCAAATAATTATTTCACACAAAGTTAGCTCATTCATACGTAAAGTGTTTGTCGCCCAGTGTCCCAAGTGCACAGATGATCCAGGAGAAGGGTGGAAGGGGTTAAAGTCGCTCATAGCTAATAGGATCCTGAGTAGATTGCAATCAGTATGAAGGGACGTAGGGGATTGTGTTTATAGTGCCAACCTTATGGCTGCACGCCAAATTCCTTTCAGTGGACTCCAAGGAAATGACCCAGTTCCATGGTTACATTAGAATTTTGCTATATGCAATATTGCTTAAAATAAGTGGGCCATCAGCTGAAAGTGAGAAGTCTTTGAATCACTTTCACGGAAATGGAATTTGATTTGTCCTACAATCATAAAATGTAGGCTAGCAGTGCAAGATACCCTTCTCCGGGTTCATGAATACTGATCTTTTTTTTTTTTTTTTACAGAGATAGATCTCAGAAGCTAACATTCAGAAATGTGCTCACACAATATGTCACAATATGTTGTTTAACAAAAATATAGAAAAAAGTCGTATCTGCCACAAACGGGGAGTGTCATTAACGCATCAGCGGCAAGTTGCTCCCAGGCTTCTGACTTGGCAGAGGGCTGGCGAGAACCACTTACTTAAGCAATTCCTCACTCTTAGATTTTGCTTGTTTCTCTTGGCTTCAGCACAAAGCTGCTTTCAAAAGCAGGTGACAAAATGAATTCTATAAAAGCTCAAGTATGTGACCTTACCTCGGGTCATTTGTAACTTCGCAGATTGTGGGGGGAAAAAAAAAAGTAAGAGCATTAATAGGCTGGTGTCGTTTTTTTTCAACCCACCTTGAATAGGGGGTGTTTCTCCGAAAGAACCTCGCCATCCATAAAGCAAGGCTTAAGGCAGACTGCCCGTGTGCAAATTATGACTCCACCTTCCCCGCACTGTTTGACCCTGAGCAAATTGCTTCAACCTCCTGTGTCTCGGTTACTCATCAGTAAATCTTAGAGTCCTTATGAGGCGTGAATATGTAAAGTGCTTAGAATGAAGTCTGGGTCTGAAGAAATGCTTCCAGAGTGTTTGCTGATATTCTTGAGACCCATTTAGTGGTTGAAAAAAAAAAAGCATTCCTAAAAGCTGGGACTCGAGCTCCTTTCTGACATGCAGGGGGAAAGGAGCATTCTCAGCTCTGCCAATTGTGAGGGAAGAACAAGATGGCGGCCTAGTCACGTCTCTGTTCTAGTGTTTCCTCTCTCCCTTCCACATTGGCCACGTTTCTGGGAATAGTGCCCAATAATGAGAATGATTTGTTGGCAGGAGCCTCCCATGAGATGTGAAAGGGATGGCCCGTGGGCCGGAGCCCATCCTTGACAGGAAATTTCCTAACTCTTCCTCAGCTCAATGGGAATGGTCGAAATTTCTTCTGATCCCTTTTTTGGCAAATTCCAGTGTACCTCACCCCAAAATTGTAAGCACAGTACCGCAAATACCACCGTCTTTTATCTCTCTGGCTGAATAGTTGAGAAGTCTGGAGAAGTCCTTCTGTCCTCAAGTTTGTCTTCAATTGTCAGTCCTGTTAGAGGCAGACAGACTTTCTGCTCCTGGAACAGGCTGTCCACTGTTAGCATTCCGCTGTTAGCATTCTGCTAACTGGGTTAGCATTCCAGCGGTAACCCCACTAGTATGCTGTGTGGAGAAATGGGCATTGCCTCTCAGGATTCCAATACCCCAAACAGGAGGAGCTGGGGAGGCGTGGGAAGCATTCACCCAGAGCTTGAATGAGTCACATAACTTCACATAACTTGCAACACAACCTTTGTTTAACATTCAAGCAAGATTCCAGGGATAAGAGGCAGAGAGGGAGAGAGGGAGAGAGAGAGAAAGTTAAGTAAGCTATGGTGAGGACAGCCTAAAGGTCAAAATTGTAATATTAAATAAATCTTACAAGATTTTATAAACCCTAATTTATTGTCTATGTGCAACTGACATTTTAGCTCTTGGTTTAATACCAGACACTTCAAAGTATTCTTGTAGAAGAATGGTTGATAACCCTCTTACACAGTATAATTGGAATTCTGCATGTTAGAACATTTGGTTTCTGAAAGATTTTTGTAAATGTTAATAGCTGTCTTTTAAAATGGTGCAAGTGTGAAATGCTATGAAAAGCAAAGGTTTAAATGTCACTCTCTCTATAATTTTCATATTGTAAAAACTAAATAAGTTTTTAAAAATGGAAAACCTAAAAGCCTACTGCAAGTTTGAAGATACCAACCCATTCATTCTTCTTTTTTGAAATAGATATGACATTTAACTAAATGAGCCAAATTTAGAACTAAAAGTAATCTGTTTTTTTCTAAAATTTACTATTGAACGTTTAGCCTAAACTGAAAGGCAATTAGATTTAGAGAGTTCCCCACTTTTCTCCCATGTTGCCTGAGATTATGATTAAAGATCTGTCTCTAAAGCCTGCACCCAATGAGGCCCCCACGTATACGCGGTCACTACCACCCGTGTTTTTATTCGTGACCTGGCTGTCTGACTGAGGGGGTATGTGGGTTCTCAGGGCAGTGGTGAAGCCGGCTTCCTCGTGTTGACTGAATGATTTGGTCATTATGAAATGTGAAAATACTACCCCTTCCTTACCCACTCCCAACCCCCATTTTTTCTTTCTTTTCTTCTTCTTTGTGGTTTGCATTCTCATAGTCACTGCACAAGGGGAAAAGTGTTCATTTTCCTTCCTTAACTCTGTGTGGAACTCTGAATTATGCACAGTACTTAGCAGCCTGAGGATACAGGGCAAGACTGAGCATCTTGGAAATTTTTTAAAAAAAGAAAAGAAATTTAAAAAAAAATAAATTACCTGGAATAAGATCTGCTCAAATCTTCTGTTTACCTAAATGCACTAGTGGAGTTCTAAAAAGTGGGATTGGTTATGTGTGTGCCACTAGAAATTAGCTACTCTTCATTAAGAACCAGAGGTTGCAAAGGAATCAATTAATAAAAATGTGAATGAGATGACATTCAGGAGGGGTGCCTGGGTGGCTCAGTGGGTTAAAGCCTCTGCCTTCGGCTCAGGTCATGGTTCCAGAGTCCTGGGATTGAGCCCCGCATCGGGCTCTCTGTTCAGCAAAGGAGCCTGCTTCCTCCTCTCTCTCTGCCTGCCTCTCTGCCTACTTGTGATCTCTGTCTGTGAAATAAATAAATAAAATCTTAAAAAAAAAAAAAAAAGAAGATGACATTCAGGAGTTACCCTATAATATAAATGCGCTCGTGACCGTGCTTCACTCTGTCTTGCGGATTGGAAGAGAAAGGATCCCAGTTACAGCTCGAACACCAGAAGTCCGTACAGATCATACCCTAATTTCCCTTATTTCCTATAAGCACACACACTACATCTCAGCGTGTCTGGCCTTGTGCAGCAAACCAGGGAAGGTTGAGTCCTGCTGTTTTAATATAGACTAAGGCTAATTAAAAATAAAAAAATAAAAAAAATCTTGCCATTTGCAAGGATGTGGATGAAACTAGAGGGTATTATGGTAAGCAAAGTCAGTCAGTCAGAGAAAGACAATGACGATATTCCACTCATGTGTGGAATTTAAGAAACAAAACAGAGGACCAGAGGAGAAGGGAAGAAAAACTAAAATAAGATGAAATCAGAAAGGAGACAAACCGTAAAAGTCTCTTAACTCTAGGAAACAAAGTGAGGGTTGCTGGAAGGGACGTGCGTGGAGGGGTGGGGTAACCGGGTGATGGATGTTAAGACGGGCACGTGATGTAACCAGCACTGGGTGTTATATACAGCGGATGAACCACTGAACTCTACCCCTGAAACTAATAATATACTCTATGTTAAATAATTGAATTTAAATGTTAAAAAATATATAGATATATTACATACACACACTTGGGCTATTTTCATAGAATCATATAGGTCTCACTAATTGTCCCTCAGCCTTTAACTCTGAATAGAAACCAGTTTTAGGCTAAGCCAATATTAAAGGCAGAGTCGAGAGGCACAGTACTTACTACTGGGATAAATTAGGGGTGGATATAGTCTGATCCCCCTTCGCCATAGCTTTGACCTAATAAAACACCTTAATAATATCACTCTGACCATAAACTGGATGCTTTGCCTCCTACTTCTCCACAGTGAAGGAAAAAGAAGCCTCCTTCCATATGAAAATGGGATTTTTTTTTTTTTTTGAAGGGGGAGTCCTCCTATTCTGGGAGAGGCCTTAATATATGATTAGCCCTGCTATTTAATTATGACGCAAGACCAGTGATCCTCAACCTTCCGCCAACATCAGAATCACGTGCAGGGCTTGTGAAGACGAATCCCTGGGGCCCACCCCCGGTTTCTGATTTAGTAGATCTAGGATAGGGCTGAGATTTTGCATAGCTAAGAAGTTCTCAGATAGTGCTGATGCTGGCTGTTCCAGTCCCACACTTTGAGAACCACTGAAACAGTGTGCTTTTCCAGCGCCCACGCTGAAACATAGCTGGGTTATAGCCAAACACCCTAAATAGCAAACTTGGGAAGTCACCTAAGGACGTATTTTACATCCTGCCTTTCCTGGTTTACTAGAAAGATAAATGACACAGAACCAGACATTTGCCAGTTTATCATTTCCAACGGCACAGGTCATGGAGTGGTAAAACCACTTAAAATTTTCTCCGGCTAAATTACCATGCACATGTTCAGTTTGGCGCCTCGATTGTTCATCCAGTCCATTTTCCTCCCCGTGGAAGACAAAAATAATAACCAGTATGTTGCATTTGTTGATTTCTCCCTGCATCATTTACTGGCTTTGTCTTTTGTGGATCCCAATGCTTTACGTCATGCCACCCTCGCTGGCATCAACGAGAAAGCTTTATCATTCCCATCTGACAGAGCCGAGGACATGGCTGAGGCACATAAAAAAGGACATTTGGAAATACTGCTTTAGATACTCTGCAAGTTAACCTTGGAATAAACTAGACTACAGAGAGCATTGTTACTAGCTCTGTGATTTCTTTTTACCCATAGTGCTTTGTCCCTAGGCAACCAGCCACATGGCAGTGGGCGGGGGGCGGGGTGGGGGGGGGGGAGTCTCCTAAGAAACAATCCTGTAACTCATTTGCTACCTTCCCATAAAGATACTGTCAGGAACATTCTTTTTTTTTTTTTTTTTTAAGATTTTATTTATTTATTTGACAGAGATCACAAGTAGGCAGAGAGGCAGGCAGAGAGAGAGAGAGGAGGAAGCAGGCTCCTGCTGAGCAGAGAGCCCGATGCGGGACTCGATCCCAGGACCCCGAGATCATGACCTGAGCCGAAGGCAGCGGCTTAACCCACTGAGCCACCCAGGCGCCCATGGAACATTCTTTACTTCATTATAAAGGGTGTTTGGGGACCCCTGCGTGGCTCCGTGGGTTGGCCGTCCAACTCTCGGTTTCAACTCAGGCCATCATCTCAGGGTTGTGGGGTGAAGGCCAGGGACTGGACCGGAGCTCAGCACAGACTCGGCTGGAGAGTCTCCCTCTCCTTAACCGACTGCTCCCCCTCTGCCTTCCCTCCCTGCACCATTCTCTTTCTCTCTCTCTTTCTCAAATAAATAAATAATTTTTTTTTTTAATGTGCTTTTTATGAGGACCTGCTGGAGAAATTCTCTTAGGTCTCAGTGCCCAAAGGAGTTGTTTCTCGTCAACATTGAGATTGATCTACAGACAACATAAATCACCCACCCAGGCGTGTCCTCCTTTAGCAAAAATGTAGAAACTGCCTTTACTTTATTTTTGTCATCTCCCAGCATCTCCATGAGACTATTTACTTTTCAAAATGTTCTCAGCAATGACTAAGACAATTTGAGGAAACCGATAATAAACTTTGTGTCAGCTTCACTGTTTCCTGCTGGAAGATGCCACTGTTCCACCACAATAGAAGGAAGTCGGAGTAGCTTTGATGGAGAGACACAAATGACTTGGGATCTGTATCGGTTGAAAGGCCTAAGTAGGATCTGTGCATGTCTAATTTATGTGGGAAGACCCAGTAAAGGAACATTTAATATGCACTTCTCATGTATTTGCCTCCCCATCCTGCTCTCATTCCTGTCCCGCTTTAATATTTCCTTTGCATACCTGTCCCATTGCCTCACAAAAGTGGTGCGGGGAGGAGGGTGGTTTCTTGATTATTTTGTCATGGGAAAATAGGTGTTTGAGTTTCAGAGAAGGTGGTAGACGGGGAAGAGCCCTGATGGATTCTGTGCAGGGCTGGACAGCACAGAGTGAAACAAAATAAAATCCAATTATGTGTAGTCAGGGTATTTTCTAAACTATTTAAGAGATCTCATCTAGCCTCCTCTTCGGATACCTGAGAAGCACCTCAGCAGCTTGTTTTCCTTAGAGCAAAGCCAACAAAGAAAAAGAGAGTGTCCCCACAATTTCCTAATTAATTATAAAGGAGAAAAGAGCGGTTTAACAATGGAGAACTCTGGCAAACACAGCCTTACCCATTCTAGCATGTCACCAACGGCAGGACGAAGGCATCATGTGAAAAGTACACAACACCCCTTACCACCCACCATGTGTTCCTGGAAAAAAAAAAATTATTCATGAATCTAGGATGAATCCAAAGGGTTGAATGAATATCCAAATTCTAATCATAATGAAACATCAGATACACCCAAACTGAGAGATATTCAACAAAATAAATGAGCTGTGCTCTTCAAAACAATATCACAAAGGACAAAGAAAGGTTAAGGACACATTCCAGATTACAGGAGAGTAAGAGTCATAACAGCTAGGTGACACGCAAGATCTCAATACTGGATTCTGAAGGGTGGGGGGAAGGGGTGGGGAATTACCATAAAGGCATCACTGGGGCCATTAGGAAAACTTGAATAAAGATGTGTAGATTAGATAATGGTATTGTATCAATGTTCAACTTCCTCATTTTGATCATTGTGCCATTGTTATCTGAGTAAATATCCCTCTTCTTAGGAAATACACAATGAAATATTTAGGGGTAAGGAGACACTCTGTCTACATCTTACTCTCAAGTGGTTCAGGAAAATCAATCATATAATAATTATACGCATATATATGTATCATGGGTGACTTTAACCCATGTGCTCATTATGCAACAGAGTAAATATATAAAGAGCAGATATAGTAGATACATAACTGCCTGTGTGTGTGTGTATGTATGTGTGTGTGTGTGTGTGTGTGTATAAAGAGAAAGGAAACTATCTGTATAATATATGGGGGGAGAGAATATTAAAGCAAACCAGGCAAAAGTATTAAATACTAGTGTATCTGCTTAAAGGGTAGACTTGGTACGGGTATTTGTTCTTTGTACCTCATTGCAATTTTTCTGTATGTTTGAGTTTTGAGGGTTTGTTTTGTTGTTGTTGTTGTTGTTTAAAGAAAGGTCCTAGCTGCAGAGTGTTCTTTCCTTCAGCAAAGTGAATAGAGTGTTATTTGTGACGTGGCAAAGCACACAGCTGCAAAGTAAGGTCATTCACATTAACTAGCATCGTCATCTTTAAAGCATGATGCCCGGTGAAAACCATTTCCTTCCATGCATAGACTTGGCTCAGTCCTTTCTTTTTTTTTTTTTTTTTTTTTTTTTTTTTTTAAAGATTTTATTTATTTATTTGACAGAGAGAGATCACAAGTAGGCAGAGAGAGAGGAAGGGAAGCAGGCTCACCGCCGAGCAGAGAGCCCGATGCGGGACTCGATCCCAGGACCCCGAGATCATGACCTGAGCCGAAGGCAGTGGCCCAACCCACTGAGCCACCCAGGCGCCCCAGGCTCAGTCCTTTCTTTAAAAAAAATTCCTGAAGCCCTCGAGTTCATTATTCACACCACAGAGTTCTCAGGTGGTAGCGATGTTCTGCACACCATCTTTAAAACACGCCTGGACCTCAAAGAGCCCTTCCCCCATCCTCTAAAAATACATCATCAGGCCGCACCAGAGCAGAGGAGTTACCAGCCGGAGTCATAGATTCTGTTTTCTTCGACAAGGGTAGCGCCGTTCTAATCCGAGAGGCCCGTGTGAATGCGCAGCAAACATCGGCTCCGACTTCTACTGTGGAGCTTGAACGAAAAGAACATTTGTTCCTTTTCATTCCTGAGTGTTTTCATGGTGACCCTTCTCGGCCTGGGGGTTTGGGGGTGGGGAGCGTGCATGCCTGTGTGTGTGTGTGTGTGTGTGTGTGTGTGTGTGTGTGTGTGTGTGTTGCTCTCTTTTCCCTCAAAGAGATCATCCAGTGACCTTGAAATCCGCAGGAAGGGAAGCTCTCTCTTCTCATTTGCAAAATGAATAACAATTTGATCATCCTTAAACTTCTAAAAGGTTAATTACGCTCTCTCCATGAGTACTGAATAAAAACCTGTTTTATCTCTGCCCAAATGAAACCCACAGGGCTCGCCCTCCCTCTAACTCCGCCAGGAGACCAGGTCCTTCCGGCTGCCAATTAAGCACGATCAAGGCCTCCATCGGTGGGAGCCGGCAGTAGATTTTCTCATCCAAAAACTATGACAGCCCTCCTTTGCGAGAGGTGTACAGTGACTCTAAAACTGTCACGGCTGGAAAGGGTTATCTGGCTCTGGACAGGGTGGAGGGGACAGGAGAGCACGAGGAGTGAACGCCAGAGAAAGAAGGAGAGAGGAAGGGAACATGGTGCAAAGTTCCAAAAAGCTCACTGCAGGGTAGAGGCTTCCGTAAGAGCACAAACAACACAGCTCCAGAAGATAATAAAAATTGCCATCCTGAAAAAGGAACAGCCAGTTTAAAGTTACTGAGGCTCTACCGCTCCCGGAAGCACGAGCTCCTGGCTGGTGGGCTGGGGCTCAGAGGAGTTCCATGGGCCGCCGCTCAGGTGTGAAATCTCAGATGGGTCAGCCCTGATGGGGGTCATTTGCTAACCCTTGTGCAGAAAACGTTCTCTAGCTTCCCAACCTGCGAGCGTGCCAGCGACTACTATTTCTTGTCCATAAAGAGCCTCTTTACTTATGAGCCAGAAACCATATCTAAGAGAGTTACATTTCATTTTTATTACAAGAAAACCACATCTTTCAAAGGAAAGGAATGGCACGGAGTCAGGGATGAGGGAGCAGAAAGGAAACACACACCTTCTGCCTGATTCGCGGGACTCCTTGTTTTCGTAACTTAAAATGTTTATCTTGAACAACTTCATCTGAGCCTCCCCAACATGGTGGTATGTAAAAACGAAAACAGAGGAAGAAATGGAACAAGTAATTTTTTCCCCCCTAAAAGAACGATGTTACTATGTACAGCAGTTTTGATGTTTTAACAGTAATGTAATGACCAAGATTCCATGCGGGGCCTGATCTTTGGACCAGACTGAAGGGGGTTATTGTGTATGTATAAAAGAAGGGCTCTGTGTAGCTCCCCCCACCACGTTCGCTAGGCAACAGAGCCAGTACTGGTGGGGATGGGGCACCTTGTCCCTGACTTCTACCCCGGCATCTCTCTCTGTAAGAGGATCTAGTGAGAATGATAACTTTCCAATGATTTCGCGAAAAACGAAATTGTTTTCATCAAAAAGCACTCTTGCAAAGTATATAGTTTTTGTTGTTCTTCCTCTTCTTTTTTTTTTTTTTTTTTGTGTGGTAAAATAGGCGTAACGTAAAATTACTATTTTCACACACACAATTCAGTGGTTTTAGCGTATTCATGATCTCTTGCGACCATCACCACTGTCCACCTCCAGCACTTGGCCACCATCCTAAACAGAAACCATCTCTCCATGAAATGATCCCCCATGCCCTGCTCCCACCACCCTGGTGCTAAGATCTGAATGTTGTGTTCCTTCAAAATTTGTATGTTGAAATCTTAATCCCCAGTATGATGGTATTAGGAGGTGGAACCTTTGGGAGATACTGAGATCATGAGGATGGATACCTCATGAACAGGATTGGTGCCCTTATGAAAGTATCCCCAGAGAGCATCCTAACCCTTTCACCGTGTGAGGATACAGGGAGAAATCTCTGCCCTAGAAGAGAAGCGTGCCCTCCCTTGACCATGCTCACACCTTGGTCTTGGATTTCTAGCCTCGAGAACGGTAAGAAATAAATTTCCATTGTTTATAAGCCCTCCATCTGTGGTGGACCCCCAAGCCCTGGTGGTCTCTATTCTGCATTCTGTCTGTGAATTTGTCTTTCCAAGTCTTTGTATAAGTGGGATCATTGTCCTTTCTTATCTGCCTTCCTTTCACTTAGCACAGCATTATCACAGTTTGTCCATATTAAAGCATAAATCAGAATTTCATTTCTTCTTTCATCTGTAGATACCCCATCTTGTTTAGCCATTCATCTGTTGGTGGACATTTGGGTTGTTTCCTCCTTTTGGCTCTTGTGAATAATGTTGCTGTGAACATTGGTGCAGGAGTATCTGTTCGAGCCTCTACTTTCAGTTCTTTGGGGTATACATATACCTAGACATGGAATTACAAAGTATGTCATTTTTCTATGCAAGAATTGAGTTATCCCAGCTATTATACATGAGATAAGACACAGAATAGAAAAAAAAAAATTCAGTAGACATTGGATATCAGTGACTTGGATTCCATCCCCAAATCTTGTTAGTTGTTGTCTTTCAAGTATTGGAACGTCTATAGGAAGATTTTGAAACTTCAGAAAATGAGGGAAGAAATGGAATACCTCTTCTTTAGGGTTTTCTTCTGGTAAAAATACAGAGGTTAGGTCCAAGCTAATACACTAACATGGTTAATAACTGTGTTCCTCTGAGTGGTGGATGGAGCAAAACCTTTACATTTCTTAAGAATGATTATCACTTGGGCGGGACACTGACAGGCTTCCATTTCAGCCTCCCATGGACCTCTTCTCTCCCTGTAGTGCTGGGAATGATTTCCACTGTTCTTGCACAGTGTCCTTTGGCAGAGTGCCCCCCCTCCCCTCTCTCTTCCCTCCAACCTACTGTGCCCTTTATGAATTAGATAAGTCCACTGTTCTATTCCCAACTAATGCTGATTTTTTTTTTTTTTTTTTTTTTGAGATAAGTCCATGATATCCAAGGAGTATCTATATAGACTGGCTAGATAATGTGATCCCATGTTCCAGGTTTTGGCTTGCAAACCTGAGGTGAACTGATGGGGTTTCTTCTCATCAGACGTAAGAATCTGGAAACAAGACTGAATCATATACCCCCAGAAGCAGAGGGCAGACTGGACAAAGGATGCCATGGGGTAGATTCACATCGGGAAGAACCACTGTATGTCAAAGTCACGTACAGGCTAGAGTGAGGAGAAGGCCAAGAAAGGCAGATATCAGAGGGAAAAAAATGGATCGTAAACACAGAAGTAGCAACATTTTGAGACATCATGATGGCAGCACTACTTGCGGGAGCTGGCTTTGTGCCCAAGACTCTGCTCTTTTGAGGTCTTCCTGTGTGTCCCTTTCTCAGTGGAACTTGTGAATCGCAGTCTCTGTTCCTTGCAGTCTAACAGGCATGACTGAACTTTCTTCTGTTGCATCCTTCTAAGCCCCCACCTGCCTTTCCCCCCACTTTTCCTTCCCCCTGGTCTCTGCTTAGACACACTGCCAGGGCCCATCCCTATAGCAGACCTGGGAAAATTGAGGAGAAAGAATACACTGGGGTTTTATTAAGTAGCAGCTTTATTGAGATAGAATTCACCAACCATAAAGATCGGTATTTTCAAGGATAAATTTCAGTGTTTTTTTTTAATTATTTTCAGGGTTCTATAATCATCACCACTGTCTACTTTCAGAACTTTTTCATCACCCCAAAAAGAAATCCCATACCCATAAACAATCAATCCCTACTACCGCTCGGTCCCAGCTCTAAATGACCAACCTATATTCCGTCTCGATGGATTTGGCTATTCTGGACATTTCATATGAATACATTATATACCAGATACAACAAACACAACGTATGGTTAACTTCTCTCGTGGAGTGTAACGGTTTTCAAGACTCATCCGTGTTGTGTATGTGAGTACTTCCCCGATCTTACCATTGAGTAATATTCCATTGTATGGATATACCACAATTTGTTTACCCATTCATTGGCTGATAATTATTTGGGTTATTCCAGGTTTGTGCTATTATGAATCATGCGGCTGTGAACGTATGCGTAGACATGTTTTCAGTTCTCTTGGGACTCTAGCTGGAAATGGAAAGGCTAGGGCATCTGGGAGACTGCTGTGCCTTTTGACATACTATCTCTCCCTTTTCCTTTCTACGTATTTTAAGGCCTTCTGCGGGCTTTGTTGCTATCATTCTGTTCTTTAAATTTTCTTCGTATTGCTGCTTTCAGTACACTTTCCTTTTTTTTTTTTCTTCCCACTTTTACCTTTACCCATTATTTGAGTTCATTTTTTTAAACATCGTCCTTAAATCGCTTTGCTGGATTCCCTTTATCCTTCCTTCCTTCTCTGTTCTGGCCCCGATGGTGCTCGAGGAAGCCCGGTACATCTAGAGGAAAGTAAGGCTCGTGCGGAGTATAATCCCACGAAGTAGTTCCACAGAGAAAGGACCTGAGAAACAGAAGGACATATTCAAGGGTGCATACACAGAAGATTCCAGTAGCTGATATTTAAAGAACCGCTGTGCTCATATTTTCTATTTCTGTATTTGCGAAGTCTGACCAAAAAACCTGATGTTGACCTGCAGCCTCTTCCATCCATGCATCCAAACAAACTGCAAATATAATGTGACTCCCATGTAATTGGTTCAGCCGCTGCTCTAGGCTATTTCACCATCAGCGGCACTAACCCTTTGCCTCGGGCGCCATATGGACAGTGACAAGCGAGTTACCCTGATGACAAGAAGAACTCTAAGTGGATTGAGGGAGGCTTTTGACTGGTCCCAGCCCCACTGCTTCCCAGGAGGACGCACCTCTGTCTTATTCCCACTGTAAACTCGGGTCTCAAGCTCAGAAGCACCAATTTTGCTCAGGGAGGTGATTCGGCGTACTCCACGTTTTTGACAGCTGACCAATTAAAAACCAGATGACACCGTTAACAAGCTCCGAATAAGCCAGGCTATCAAGCCATAGAAGGCGCCAAAGCACCTACTACCCCGTCGATCTCTGCGTGAGTCTGAGAGAAATTCAGTGATCATCACAATGATGAAGATAATGCCGCTGACCTCGGAGGTGCTGGGCAGGACTCAAATCATTAACTAGAAGGCAGCATATTCTGTTTCTGGCAAATATTACCAGGGAGCCTTCCATTCATTCCATTTCAGTAATTTTTGTCGTCAACATTCTGAAATTTCATCCAACTCCAGTTAATGACTTGAATCCTGACCAGCGCCCCTGAAGTCTTTGTCACCTTCACCAACGTGATTACCTCCTACTGAGCGTAGCCACACAGTGGAGGAAGCAGTGTGTCTGATTTCACATGGACCGTTATGGACACGGCTTCATCCATATTTGGTCAAGCTACATAGTGTATACCATTCCTCAGAAGTTTGTTAACAAGCACTTGGTTAAGCCTTTCCGTCTATAAATGCGGACGCTGGGACATGTCTCCAAAGGGAAAACCATGCAAACTCATACTCCTGAAATTCAGTAAGGCGCCATTTTGGAAAAGCCATTGGAAATTTTTCAGGACCAAGAATGACAGAGAGAGGCCTGAGCCCCAAACTGGCTTATAATTCTGATAAATATTCAGGGTGTCAGGAAGGAGGACCTTTGGGAATATAGTGGGATGTGAACAGCGACGGTTTTTATTTTTATTCTTCTCTTCTTTGTTAGCCAACATACCAAACCCCTCTCCAAATAAAGAAGGGGTGCCGACACCACTCAGGAATTTTCAATTAGCAAGTGCTCCCTTTCCTCCGGTTAATCGGACTTCAGCGAGAGAGGTTTAAAATAATTATGGGGGATGCAGTACTTTGGATCTGAGTTGCTGTAAAAAGTGCACATTGGAGAAGTTTCGGATAGCTCAGCATGATGCAAATTGCTACCATACGCATCACTTACTGGAACCACACCGATCTCAGCAGAGGTGGCGGGAGTGACATCACCAGCACTGTGACTTGAACCGCCCTCAGGAAAACATAACTGATGGAGGTTAGCAACACACAGAGACCCAGCAATACACACCATGTGAGACCAATCAACAAGCGGTTGCAGGGGTTCTCGGTTTCATTTCTCAAATTTTATAGCTTGCCCACATAAAAAATTTATAAGAGAAACTTGGGACATTTTTGAGGCAATGATGGGAAGTGGCACTGTGAGCAACATTTTATTTTGTTCTCCTCAGGTTAAAAACACACACACACACACACACACACAAATGAAAGCTTTCATAGTCTCTGTATTAACAGCCAATGATTCTGGTCACCAATTCTGATGCGTGGGTTTTCCCCCACACCAGACAGTTCTCAGACACCAGCTGGGTGTCCTGTCATTCACTCCCATCTCGACGCTGTCTACATGGAGATCGCAGCTGACCCCAGAAGTGAAGGGCTCAGTGCTCTGAGATGCCAATGACAAGTGCGGGTGTAGATCAGAAGTTCCAACGATCCCCTCCTTGGGTTCAATTAATTTGGTAGGCCAGTTCACAGAACTCAGAGAAATCTGTTGGACACTGGGCTATGGGCTTATTATTAAAGGATATAAGGATTAAAGGATATCAGGAATAGCCAGAAGCAAGAGAAGCAGGGCTAAGTATGAACAAAGGGCAAGGAGCTTCCATGTTCTCCGAGTACACCATTCTCCCTGAACCTCCATGTGTCCACCAACCCAGAAGCTCCCCAAACCCTGTCATTTTGGAGTTTCTCTGGAGGCTTCACTCCATAGTAACGATGGATTAAATCATGGTGATTGAAGTCAATTTCCAGCCCCTCCATCCTGCCTGGAGGTCTGTGGTTTATTTATTATAATTTTCCCCACCAGTGTGCGAATTCATGAAAATGGGGTGCTCACTCGCTAGCCCCATGAGGAAAAGTCCAGGAGAGGGAACAGCATGTAGGAAATCCTGACACAGCAGAGAGCTTGGTGGGCTGAGCTGTTGACAAATAGTGTGCCTTTAGGTTGTATTCTGGAACCACCGATGTCTCCAACTCAGGAACGTGAAACAAGTGGTTGGACAGAAGAATGAAAAAATCATCAGAGCAAGAGTTCCCAGCGTGCAAAACAGCTGGGCCTACAGAGGAAGATGGAGAGGAAGCGGGTAAGAAGGGAGAGGTTGACCTCCACTGCTGTGCACGGCACAGGTTGACCTCCACTGCTGTGCACGGCACGCAAACAGTCATGCTTCTCTGAAGCATATTCTCAGTACATCTCATAATTATTGTCCTGCATATTTTTATAAGATCCAATGGAAAATATCTCCCATATCAGTTGCAGGGGCTCCTGGGTGGCTCAGCCAGCTAAGCTTCTGCCTTTGGCTCCAGTGATAATCTCAGGGTCCTGGGATTTAATCCCTCATCAGGCCCCCTGTTCACCAGAGAGTCTGCTTCTCCCTCCCTCTTTCTCTCTCTCTGACCTTCCTCCCTGCTTGTGCTCACTGTCTCTATCTCAAATTAAAAACAACAACAACAACAACAACAACTCAGAGAAAGGCGGTTAGGAGAGAAGTAAAGCTGTTTTAACACAAATCAGCAAAGTCTACCCTCCCATTGCCTTCAGTATTGTCTACTCTCAAGCAGGTGTGAAGCTTAAAATGCCATTGTTTATCACAGACACACATCTTTTGGTCATGAGAATATTTAAAGTCCCTAGCCCAGATGACCCAGTTGTAATTTGGGCTTGTATCCAAATTCATTCATGTTTCTTTAGAGGACCTAGGGTGGCACAGATGATGTGGTCCTGGCAGTGGGTTCCTCGGTGTCCCCTTGTGAGGTCCACCACAAAATAACGACCCCACCAGGACATGTACTTACTGAAAGTTTCTATTTCTCACATTCCCTTTACACCCGTCTCACCTTTCTTTCTAGCTAGTGGTTCTCCATCCTCCTGAAAATTAACACCGCCAGAGAGCTTTTGGACAGCCTGATGTGCAGACCCAGCCCTAAACATACAGAATCAGAATCTATGGGGAAGGAGCCCAGGCAGGTCCGAGTGTTTTTCAAAATTTCTAAGGCAACTCCACTGAAGGGACAGGGTGGGGAAATGGTGCTCTAGGGGCACCGGGGTGGCTCAGCTGGCTCAGCCTCCAACTCCCGGTTTCAGCTCAGGTCATGATCTCAGGATCATGACATTAAGCCGTGCTCAGTGTGGAGTCTGCTTTGAGATTTTCCCCCTCTGCCCCTCCCCGCTCCAGCTTGCATGGGCTTGTGTACTCTATAAATAAATAAATACTGCTGTAGAAGACTATAAACCCACCTAAATCAGAAAGTTCCAGGTCGACAGCCACTGCAGTACATTGAGCTCCATAGCGACAGCGCCGGGGCAAGTGAGAGCCAGACGGGCACTGGGCGACTCTGTGCCTTGCTGAGGAAAATGATTAACCATGGGCAAAGGAGATCCTAAGACGCCGAGAGGCAAAATGTCATCATATGCATTCTTTGTGCAAACTTGCCGAGAGGAGCACAAGAAGCAGCACCCAGATGCTTCAGTCAGCTTCTCAGAGTTTTCTAAGAAGGGCTCAGAAAGGTGGAAGACCATGTCTGCTAAAGAGAAAGGAAAATTTGAAGACATGGCAAAGGCTGACAAGGCCCGTTATGAAAGAGAAATGAAAACTTATATTATCCCTAAAGGGGAAACCAAAAAAGAAGTTCAAGGATCCCAATGCACCCAAAAGGCCTCCTTCGGCCTTTTTCTTGTTTTGTTCTGAGTATCGCCCAAAAATCAAAGGAGAACATCCAGGCCTATCCATCGGTGATGTTGCAAAGAAACTGGGAGAAATGTGGAATAACACTGCTGCAGATGACAAGCAGCCTTATCAAAAGAAGGCTGCTAAGCTGAAGGAAAAATATGAAAAGGATATTGCTGCATACCGAGCTGAAGGAAAGCCTGATGCGGCCAAAAAGGGAGTCGTCAGGGCTGAAAAGAGCAAGAAAAAGAAGGAAGAGGAGGAGGATGAGGAAGATGAAGATGAAGAAGATGATGATGAATAAGTTGGTTCTAGCGCCATTTTTTTCCCTTGTCTATAAAGCATTTAACCCCCCTGTACACAACTCACCCCTTTTAAAGAAAAAAATTGAAATGTAAGGCTGTGTAAGAGTTGTTTTTAAACTGTACAGTGCCTTTTTTTGTATAGTTAACACACTACCGAATGTGTCTTTAGATAGCCCTGTCCTGGTGGTATTTTCAATAGCCACTAACCTTGCCTGGTACAGTATGGGGGTTGTAAATTGGCATGGAAACTTAAAGCAGGTTCTTGTTGGTGCACAGCACAAATGAGTTATATAGGGGGATGGTAGTTTTTCATCTTCAGTTGTCTCTGATGCAGCTTCTACAAAATAATTGTTCTGTTAACTGAATACCACTCTGTAATTGCAAAGAAAAAGTTGCAGCTGTTTTGTTGACATTCTGAATGCTTCTAAGTAAATACAATTTTTTTAATTAGTATTGTTAAAAAAAAGAAAGTTCCGGGTCATTTGTTTGTACATATCAACCTGTTCATAACTCATACCATAGTGCTCTGCCCTGTTTGTGTCTTTGTTGAACAACATACAGATGAATGAATGAATAGGAAATAGATGAGTAAATAAAACTATAGGGAAAAAAATATTGTCGTTGTTTATGATAAAAATTAACAAAGCCATGTCAGAAATGAATTAGAATGCTTTTCCTTTACACATTATTCTTCCGAAGTACTATCATTGAACCAGTATTATGGAGTATATTGGTTAAAATGGAATCACACACACACACACACACAGAGCACAATTATGTCAAACTTTTTTAAAAAGATTTTATTTATTTATTTGAGAGAGAGACTGTGATCGCGAATGTGGGGAGGAGCAGAGGCGGAGGGACAAGCAGGCTCCCTGCTGAGCAGGGACCCCAAGGAGGGGCTCAGTCTCAAGACCCCACAAGACCTCAGATCATACCCTGAGCCAAAGTCAGATGCTTCACCAACTGAGCCACCCAGGTACCTCCGGGTCAAACATTTTAATACTCATTTGCCTTTTTTTTTCTTCTTTCTTTTTTTTAAGAGAGAAAGCATGTGGGGAAGGGCAACGGAGAAGGAGAGAGGGAGAATTGCAAGGGGGCTCCGTGCTCAGAGCAGAGCCCTGAGATCACGACCTGAGCCAAAATTCAGAGTCGAACACTTACCTGACTGAGCCACCCATTATTTGCCCTTTCTTTTTCTTTTTCTTTTTCTTTTTTTTTCAGTATATAGAACTGAGACCAGGGACCTCAACACTGGGTTTCTTACTAAATCACACCCAGAACGCTTTGCATTTTTGTGTGTAGGAGAAACTTGGACACATTTATGAAGCAATCTAAATGCAAATCGCTTCTAGGTTTCTAGGATCTTCTCCCCACAGTATTCACAGTTGTCGCCACCATACCTGCTCAACCACCTTATCTTTACTGAATATTTTCAACAGTTTCAACTTAGTTTCCATTGAAATAACAAGTTTCTTTCCAGCTTCATATTTCATTGGCTCATGTAAATTTTAATTAGATTTTATAATTACAGGAGCAATTACAACCTGCTAAAACAGGTTTGGAAACAAATGTAACCAGCTTCATGAAGCACACATCTCACCTGGTGGAAGACAGGTACAGACCATATTGTAACTAGCATTCAGCCCTAAATTACCTCTGTTCTCAGTGAGTGCCTCTCCTTGACATTCAGCCCCCAAGAGCCAAGTTCCAGCTAACACTCGTCAAGAGAATGCCAATCTAATTAACATCTCCCTTCCATTTCACTCAACTCACCATATACATTTGGGGTCTACTACATGCAGACATTTACAGTAGACTCAGCAGGAGGGATTAAAACCAAATGAGACCTTAAAAGGTCTCTCATACTCTTGTACAAATAATTACCATCACCACTGTTATTAGCTGACATTCATTGACCACCTACTTTGTGGTAGGCATTCTGTAAAATTCTTCGTCTACATTATCTCAGCTAATTCCCGCAACACCTCCTGGAGGTAGATACAAATATCATAAGCCCTGTTTTATAGATAATTTGAGCTGAGAGAATCACTTAGTGAGTGGCAAAGCCATGACTGGGCTGTGAGTGAGCGCTGGAGCTGCTTTACTTTCTTAATCTGCATGATTAACAATCCAAAGCCTTAGATGGATCTTTCTGCAGTAGGGCTTTGATAACCCTTCCTCCCTGCTGTTTGACCCTTAGCGTAAAGAGGTTTTCTTAAATCATGCCTTCTGCTGCAAGTTACCATGAACATGAATAAGACCTCAAAACTTGTCAAGTTTGTCAAAAATTCACCAAGTGGGGGTGTCTGGGTGGCTCAGTGGACTAAGCCTCTGCTTTCAGCTTAGGTCATGATCTCAGGGTCCTGGGATAGAGCCCCACATTGGGCTATCTGCTCAACAGGGAGCCTGCATCCCCCTCTCTCTCTGCCTGCCTCTCTACCTACTTGTGATCTCTCTCTCTCTGTCAAATAAATAAATTAAATCTTTAAAAAAAAAAATTCACCAAGTGTCCAGCAATTTGCTAGAAATCCAAACACTGAATCAGACCCAGGCTGCAGAAGTTCAGCGGTCATGACTAGCCAATTACAAGACCAGTGCTCTAACCCCTGAGCTATGGAGCCGTGACTAACCAATTAGACCATGGTGTGACTCATGGGCATTCTACCCAGAAGCCACAGTCCCTAAATACACCTCTTTCCCATCTAATAGTGGAAGCTAAATTTTATTTGTTTATAGATAATTCATAGATTTTTATTTATTTATTTGAGAGAGAGAGCAGCAGCAGCAGCAACAGAGGGGCAGAGGCAGAGGAAGAGAGAGAGTCCCATGCAGACTCTGCACCAAGTGGGGAGCCCGACACAGGGCTCGACTCCATGATCCCCAGCTCATGACCTGAGCTGAAATCAATAGTCAGAGGCTCAACCAACTGAGCCACCCAGGTACCCTGCATTATATTTATTTTAATAGGACTTCTTTTCTCAATTATTTTAGAGACCTGGTTAGAATAATGGGGACAAAAATGAACAAAGCAAAATATTAAGTGGTAGTTGTGACCTACTTCCAAGACATCATTAATTTAATACTCAGTTTCCTTTAACAATGATGAAAAACGTCATCTGCTGCATTTACAGTTTTATAATAGATAAATAATACACCTTCATTCATTATAAATAACTCCAACAATACAGAAAAGTGTAAAAGAGAAAATAAAAGCACTAAAATCCCCCAACCCATTGACAACCACCATGGACATTAATTCATATATAAAATTCTGCAGGCAGAAAATTTTGATGGAGTATTGACTTTTTTCTTTCTAAATAATTATCTACTTGGATTTTCCACCTTTACAAAGGAGTGTGATGAATCTATATCTTCCATCAGATGACATTTCCTGATGGTCTTTTACGACCTCCTTTCCTTTTGGGGATAAATCCAATTGGAAGTTAATATTATGATCCAAGTAAATGATGTCCTGTTGCAGACCTCTTAGCATTAAGACACAGCCTGTCTTAGGTGTTTCTCTTACATGTATATATGTGTGCTTCCTAGAAAAAATGGTCTCTTTTTGTACCCCCTCCATAGAACTGATAAGTGTTTAATTAAATTGAATTCCATTGATTTATTGCAGTGAACCGAATTGAGATGAATTAAAGAGAGCCATATGGGAATTGTCGAGCAGTTGTTAAAACATATCTCTACTCTTGTGACAATGTGGTGCCTTCATTCTCGTGGACTTAACAATAAAATAAAAAGACTCCTAATCCTTTAAGATAGCAGCCTCTCCTAATGTCCCCCTGAACCAAAATGTCTGGAACAAGTTAAGTCACACTATTAGGATTCTCTCAATAGTTGAATGAATCAGAAAAGAATTTTTTCTTTATTTTTCTTGATGGGTATATGTATCCCCAGTATTCTCAGAATGAGCACTCCTTCCTACCTTAACCTATTCTTGAAATCCTCTCCCGTCTAGGAATAGAACTATATCTGATAAATATTTCAAATTCCAAAATCTGCTCTTAGGAGAACTCGGGAAATCTGGAATGAAATAGTCCGATGGCTGAGCCAATTATAGCTTCTCCCTGATGGGCCCCTGTGGGGTCACAGATGGAGAAGCTCTTGAATTCTGACACTTTGGGGGAGCAGCACCAGGATAATATCGCTTTCCCTGAAATGAAAGCGTCTCCTCTGCCCAATAATTGCCACAGATAATCCCTAAGGTGGCATTCGTTATCCAATCAGAAGATTCTAGAAACTTTTAACTACTTTTCATTGGTGTGTCCTTTCTTCTGCTTCTTCAGATAGAAGCCACAGCTTTTTAATACATGTCATGATCGAGCTCCCAACATGTGTCCTACAAAGGGGTCTACGCTTGAAGAAAACCCTTATAGTCTTCAGGAACAATCAAGTATCCACAATGACAGGACGGAGAGGTGTATCTTATCTGCAAAGCAATTTCACTAAATGGAAAGAGGCCTGGGGGCGGGGGTGGGGGTAGGGAATAAAGACAGCCCTGTCATCTATCGAAGCAGGATAAACAAAAGCAGTAGAGAAAACTTCAACCCCTATGGCCGGTCACTGGCCACCATCTGGCTTCTATAAATCCCCTGGAAGCAGACAAAGCATTTCAAAACAGGGGTTACAGTCCCTTTGTTGAAATCAGTGCATTTCCAGAGCCTGTACCCGCCATGATAGTGGTTTGCAAATAGCAGGAACACCCGCCAGAGCTTCCCAATAGTTTACCCCTTTACCTAGTGACACAGTCCTGACTCCATCCGAGTGCATCTAAGAGCTCAGAGACTGGACTCTGGTTTTCAGCCTCCCTTGGACTTCGATGTGACCCCATGAGGACCTTCTGGCCAATGATACAAACCCGAAATAGTATATGGTATTCACAGAAAGTTTCCTTGCAAGGCAGGGAGTACACGTCTCTCCTGTCTTTCCTTATCCTGTGGTACAGAGGATGAAAAGGTAGACCCCTCCTAGGAAAAGTGGGGCAGGAAGCTAGAAGGAACCCTATCAGCCTTTGACTCACCACCTCCAGATTTGCTTTTCTTTCCTTTTTTTTTTTTTTAAAGATCTTATTTATTTATTTGGCAGACAGAGATCACAAGTAGGCAGAGAGGCAGGCAGAGAGAGGAGGAAGCAGGCTCCCCGCCGAGCAGAGAGCCCGACGCGGGGCTCGATCCCAGGACTCTGGGACCACGACCGGAGCCGAAGGCAGAGGCCTCAACCCACTGAGCCACCCAGGCGCCCCCAGATTTGCTTTTCTTAAAAGAGAATTGAACTTTTATGTTATTGAAGTCCCTGCTTTTTGAGGGCGCACCATTATTTGTAGTGGAAGCTAGTCCCACCCAGTTCCTATGGGAAGGAAACACAGATTTATATGGTGCCTAAGATGCACTGACATGGCAGAGGGATGGGTCAAGGCTGTTCACACAGACTAATGGAAATGGCTTTGACATAAGCGGCCTCGTCAGCAAAAGGGTAAGGAGGTGGTAGAGGGACAAGCGGTGCCATGCCCAAAGGCCAGGAAGACAGTCATTGTACTTGCTCCCTACTGGGCCCGAAAGCCGCCCATGAAATTTCTCAATTCAGTGAAAATTCAGGCCACCCCTGCCAACTTTTTGGACTGGACGTCAGCCAAGAAAGACATATTGTATGAAGGCTCTTCCACTGTATTTCTCAACTTTTTATTTCATGCCACTTCTGGTAAACATAAAAAGCTCTCAGCCCTCGCCCTTGGGATAATGATATGTCCCTGAAGGGTTAGTAACCTGCCCCCAGCCGTGCCCACTGGAAATAACTAGAACAGAGCTGCTGTCAGCTGCCTAGGTATGACTGCCGAAGGTACTCATTAGAGAGTTTCGTTCTTTGTGTATAAAGCATCCCTCGACTTTTTTTTTTCCCCCTCTTTCAAGAAACAGAACAGATAATATTCACAATGTGAAACACCCGTGGGCATGCCCAGAGTGAGAAGAAATTCCCAGCTTGATCCATTGGAACACCATCATTTTCTGTCCCGCTCAAGGAAGCGGATGGGAATCGGGATGTGAATGACATCATTACAAACCACAGAATGATGCGACAAGCTTGAATGTGCTTTAATATATAAAGATATTAAATCATATCAAACCTCACAAATAACCAGTCTTCGTTAAAGATCGTTTGCAACGACTTTCATGGAAACAGTTTCAACATGCTGCGACGTCGCCAAGAAAGTCATGCAGCTATAAAACTCCCCCCTTGCTGTAATCCTCCGGGAGCCTGCAGACTCTCCTCAATGATTTCCAAGCCTGAGAGAGGCTTCCAATATAGAAAACCATTCACCAGGTAAATAGCTGAGCGAGCTTCCCCATGCAAATGAGTTCTGAATAAAAATCTCTTTAATGATAATAATGAGGACGCTGATCAGAGCCAATTATTGCAAGCTTCATAATTTGTATATTAACTAAACATCCTCATAATTAAGCAAGTTAGCCTAGGGAAATGCCATTCATTAAAGACTCCAGTGTATTTTGCTTTTGAATTTTCTGCTCTGAAATATTCCCGTGAATAGGAACTAAACTTGTCTGTAAGTAACAGGAAGCTGGAAAGAGAGAGCTTAAATAAATTTGGGGTATGATTCTCATTGTTTTTCTGGTTCTCACGTAGCTAGGAGTCCGGAAGGGAGCTGTTCAGAGCTGGTGCTCCGGGGGGGCTAATCGGGATTCGGGCTTTTTCGTATTTCTGCTCAGCGTGAGACCAGGGTAAGCTCATCTCATGGGCATGCCGGGATGGCTACTCCACTCCAACTCCATGTCCTGTTTCAAGCAGGAAGCAAAAGGCAAAGGGCAGCCAGCGGTTAGGTCACTTGCCTTTCTACAGAGTTTGCCTAGACGCTCTAGGCAGCAATTTCCGCTTACACATTAGTGACCTAAATTATGCCGTGGCCACCTCTAGCTATGGAGTGTGTGTGTGCGTGGTGTGTGTGTGTGTGCGTGTGTGTGTGTGTGTGTTTGGGGGAGGAGGGGTGCGGGTAGAGACCAAGGGTGAGGAAGTAGGGGAGGAAGAAGAGAGGGGATGAGAAAGTTTTCAGGAGGGCAGATTTTGTCCCCAAACAGAATCAGAGTTCTATCAGGAAGGAAGGTGGGGACACTGAAATCGGATGAGTAACTAGCATTGGGAGTTACCTTCTAGCAATCTGAGGGTTGTAGGATGATCATAATGGAGAAATCCTAAAAGCCTTCTAAAGAAAAATCTAGGTCCAAGTCACCAATAGTAGTCATCCAGCCCTATTTGGAAGTATCCCATACCATTGGGATACTGGCTTGTCTCACTTTGGAACTGGGGCAAAGATCTGGGATCTAGGTGTGCTTGGAAGAACCCACAGACCCAGAGAAGATGAACCTCGAAAACAGCCAAGTGGCCTTTAGCCATGTACCAATTCTGAGGAAAGTTGTTTTTCTTTCAGTAAATGGTGAGAAAAGACCAAAATGGAATTCTTGGTATATCAAACCTCTCTTCGTTTTTTGTTTGTCCCTAAAGGACCTTTATATGCTTCTGTTTTCAATGAGCCCAGGTGGCTTCATTGGTTAAGCATCTGCCTTCAGCTCAGGTCATGGTCCCAGAGTCCTGGGATCGAGCCTGGTGTCCGTCTCAGCAGGTAGCCTGCTTCTCCCTCTGCCTCTGTCCTTGCTCATGCTCTCTCTCTCCAATAGATAAAATCTAAAATAAAAGTTTAAAAAAACACTTCTGAGTATTCTTCCTTTTTATTTTAAGGGTGAAAGATTCTGAAAAGTCACTGTAATTGTGTTTTTCTTATTTTTTTTTTTCCTGACCTCCAATGTTCTGATCAGTTGGGCCCTTCTTTCCGAGTCAAACTGTGCAGGTGTTTATTATCATTAATGGAAACCCGGCTCAACATCTGACAATCAGGCTCTGTCCTTTCTGCTTTATACATCAATAATCCAGGAACAGTTCCGGAATTAGCGCTTCGCTGTCAGTTTTGTTAATGATGGTAGAGACAAAGAGGAACACAACCTACTCTTCTGGGACTATGATATATTGACTCTGCAGAGCTGACAATAGGAAAATGTTGGTTTAATGCCAAATTCACCTTTCAGATATGTCATAAGTTTTAAACACCTGAAAAGGGAACCCGTAGAGCTTAACCCTGTATTAGCATATGGTGAAAAGATGAATTTATAAGGTGGCTTAGGAAAGTGGGTTTTTTAAAAATTATTATGAATCATCAGACAATCTCCACTCAACAGAATAACAGCGGTGCTTTGTTCTCCTGTCATATGCCCCCATTCAGAATAAAAATGATAATTCGCTAATATTTACGAAAACCCCCTGAAGTAAGTCTAGATTGAGATTATACAGTTTCTTAAATAAATTGACATAACGGTTGAAATGTTCAGTGTAAGTTATATACTGCCTTTATTTTTTTGTAGAAAAGCGAGTCACATCCTTAAGTCTGTGGGTTTCATGCTGTACTTTGCCAGATGAAAGCAGCGTATAATAATGCATTGTTTTCTTGTCAGGCGAGCATAGATCTGAAAATTAGAACTATGCCTCTAGCTTTCTCTGTAGAATTTCTAATTGTGGATTTTCCAGTGGAACACCTCAGGATATACTAGGTTATTCCTGGAATCTGTGTTCCAAAGGGGTGCTGAACATGTTTTCCAGAATGCACCAGGGCCTTTAGAACCCTCACATGCTGTTCTGGGAAGAAGACCCCAGTGCCTTGTGTTCTTGAACTTCCGTGCAGTTTGTCCACTGGAATAAAGACACTCCTAATCATTTCCCCTTTATCAAATAGATTTGATAAATCCACCATGTAAACTACTTAACTGGACCGAGCCCATATCTCCATTTTATTTGTAGAGGAGTTTGATAGGGTAAATGCATCCCTTTCGTGAAGACATCTTAGAAGGAGCATAGCTTTTTAAAGAATAAAATAATGGCACAGTCATAAGGGCCTTGTCTATCTTTTCCCAAAGAGAACTACCTTTTCCCATGCATTTTTTTGCTCTTATTCAAATTTCTTTTGAGTTGTGGCGAAACACGCGTGTAAAATTTACCATCTTTACCACATCTAAGTGTATAGTTCAGTGGCATTAGTACAAACACCTTGATTTGCGACCAGGACTGCTATTCATCTCCAGAACTTTTCTTTCTTCCCCAGCTCCGGCTCTGTACCCATTGATCATTAACTCCCCATTCTCCCTTCCCCAGCCCCTAGAAGCACCATGCTCCTTTTTTTTTTTTTTTTTTAAGATTTTATTTATTTATTTGTCAGAGATAGAGAAAGAGAGAATGCACAAGCAGGCAGAGGAAGAAGCAGGCTCCCCACTGAGCAAGGAGCCTGATGCCGGGACTCGATCCTAGGACCCTGGGATCATGACCTGAGCCAAAGGCAGATGCTTAACCCACTGAGCCCCCAGGCGTCCCACCATGCTACTTTCTGTCTCTATGAATCTGAGTACTCTAAGAACCTCATGTAAATGGAATCATATAGCATTTTTCCTTTTCTGACTGGCTTATTTCACCTATCAGAATGTCCTCAAAGTACATCCCTGTCATAGCATGCATTAGGATTTTCTTCCTTCTTAAGGCTGAATAGTATTCTATTATATGCACATATCATGTTTTTGGTTTTTTGGTTGTTTGGTTTTTATCCTTTACCCATCTCTGGACCATTGGGTTGCATTCAGCTTGGCGGTATTGTGAACAATGCTGCTATGAACATGGGTCTACAAATATCTCTTCAAGCCCTTGACTTTAGTTCTTTAGTTTCCCATGCATTTTTAAACAGTAAGATAGAATACCAGTGTTTATTTCACATGTGAGGGAAAAAAAGCCCACCAGAAGTATTTGCAAAAAATTTTCGATTTAGTGGGTAGCAGAGCAAGAAGAGAAAACAATAGAAAGAATGGCTCATCTTGGTGACCTCCCAGCTCCATGAGCTTTTGAGAGTCATCTGAGGTCTAGTTTCCTCATCTGTAAAATAAAAACCTCTAATTATGTGATTCCACATCTATAATTCCATGATTTAATAGCTCTAACCAACTCAGGACTTCAGCTCGTCAGCATTTACCTGATCATTCACGATGCTCCAAAGCCTGATCCAAAGTTTGAGGAATTTTTTCTTTTAAGTCTCCTTTCTAAGCTCTGAAATTTCTTCTCCCGCTTGGAGGGAAGGGGAAACTAACAAGACATTCATTTGAAAAGCAACTGATGTTTTTTCAAAAGAAACAGTTCAACAGAAAAATGAGCGCCCAAGGCATAATCTTCGCAGGGCATATTCTTTCTGGAAAGAGAAATGTATTTTCTTGTAATATCGCTGTTAAGTGCTGTGAGGATTGGCAGTGTACTGTGGTGTTATTTTTCAACATGGTCCACGGATGTGCTCTTCCTAAACACAGCTTAACCAAGAGGATCTCAACAAGTGTGTTCTCCAAGTGAGGTTTCCTCCCACCCCATGTCACTCAGAGTGGTGTGTGTGAGAGCGAAGGTTTTCTTCTGAACGGTGCGGTCAACATCTTCCCCTCTTCCCCACGGTTAGTGGTCCATGTCTAGGAGTAGAATTACCCAGTTCCGAAGACTCTTTGGTCCATAGGAGTTACATAACTGCAAATATTCTCCTCTGTTTTCTGGTAAGTAAACGCAGAGTTTGTGTTAAAGCTGCGGTCTTGTAATGCTAGTGAGCCCGTTCTCCTGTCCTGCCAGGGACCATTGATCCTCTGAGTCCTGGGGTCTGGGGGAGCACGCCAATGTTGCAATAGACTGGGAACAGTAGAATAAATTCATGCACCTGCTTCTTGGGGTGGGGAGGGGCCAGATTGCTCTGCTGTAAGCTTTTCCATTCTGTGATCGGTTAATACCCTCCCAGGAAGCCTAGAGGAAGGAAGCTTTTGACTAGAGCCGAAAATTAATCTAGATGTCGGGTCCTTTGTTTCCAATCTACGTGCATAAGACCACCTCCATTTTTTCCAGTCCTGTGAAATTCAAGCATGTGGAGAGCTTGCCTGGGTGCCCAGCCTTCAAGCTGCTGCCCAGTGATGTCATCTTAACTTTCTGTGTGTCAGTCCCTTCCTCTGTAAAATGGGTATTACAAGAGTACCAGCCCTTGCAAGGTTTGTGAGGGTTAATGACTTAATGCCGTCGAAGGGCTAAGATCCACACCTAGCACGCGGTGAGCTCTGGACACACACCGGGGAGGTGTGGTCTTTCCTAGGTTGCATCTGGGCCCTGACCGCCTCCCTTGCTCATCCCACTGCCTTAATTTGACATGGAGCCTACGTATGTGTTCTGATTCTGGGCTTCTGTGGCTCTAGGCCCTGACATCATACTTCTGCCAGGGTCTGACCAATTTCCAGGTCTTACTCATCACACTCTCCCAGGCCTTTCCCCGGCTCTCCTGACCAGCTGCCCTGTGCTGTTCCAGCATGAACAATATTGGAGGGTCAGCCTTGCTGGAAAGCTCTCTGTTTCCAGCCTGATCTGCGGGGAGACTGGCCATGGCACACGAGGCTCAGATGTCGTCTACCGAATCACCTTCTAATCTGATGAAAAATGAGAATACCAGAACGCTGTACCAACCCGCACACCCTTCTGCCCCCGGGTCCTGCTCCATAATGAGCGTGGGGTGGAAGCCATGTCTCTTCTCCTGAATCATACCGGATGTCAGTACCCGAGCCAGAAATCGGGGCCAGCTCTTGGCTTTCCCATGGTTATGTTCTACCCATTCAACTCTAAAGCAAAAAAAAAAAAAAAAAAAAAGATACCGCAGACACTTTATCAACCTGTCTCTTCTGTCAAATTGCGTTATTCTCAAATTGTGTAAGCCTTATGTAAACAATATCGCTTCACACATGGGGTTCCATAAGTACATTTTCTGCGTGTTTCTCACACAGCAGGTTTTCTATGGATGAGTATATAAGAAGTGCCAAGATTTCAAACTTAAGAAAACACGTAAAGGGCAGCTGTCCACCAGCATTACAGTTTGGGGGTTTTTTTTGTTTTTTGTTTTTTTTGCCCTGAGGCACAGGAGCAAAAGATCTTTACAGCGCTGCTGTCAAGAGTGAGGCTCATTACCAAACCCTTAGAGCCCCACGGGTTCCCTGCTCTGCTGATTCACCGAGACCTGGCCACTGACAGATTGGATGGACTTTTTTTTTTTTTTTAAGATTTTATTTATTTATTTGACAGACAGAGATCACAAGTAGACAGAGAGGCAGGCAGAGAGAGAGAGAGAGGGAAGCAGGCTCCCCGCTGAGCAGAGAGCCCGATGCGGGATCCGATCCCAGGACCCTGAGATCATGACCTGAGCCGAAGGCAGCGGCTTCACCCACGGAGCCACCCAGGCGCCCCTGGATGGACTTTTAAGGCACATTATTTTATATGTTCCCGCTGCTTTTCTCTTCTTTCTTTTTGTCCTTCCCTTTTTATACCTCTTCCACTGCCTTACATTTACTGCTCAGAACAACCATTCTGTCTTTCCTTTTTCTCCCGTCCCTCCACCTTCTTCCTCTCTCCTAAATAACCTGTGGTACTACACGTTCACACATATTTATTTGAAGTTATTATGTCTGGGAGGGAGTGTCTCTTTTAAAGCTCCCTTGAAACACCCAGGTTCATTCCATAAAAATGGCTCCCCATCTATCTAATGTGTATTTATAAGGCTGCTGAATTTTTATTGTACTTCGGGCCAAAGATGAAGGTTCCTCCTACTAGTTACTAGCTACAAGTCATTAAATTAGCATTCACTATATAATAAAATGAAAGCATTTAACTGATTGTTAGAAAAACTTAAAGCACGCTCACTAAGGTATACTGTGGCAATCTAAGACATTGTACTATGTAATACATTGTAATACATGTGATACATGGTGATACACTGTAATACATTATACAATGAAGATCCCAGAGACTTGATGAACAGCTTTGGAATTCAGCCCCAGGTATCATAATTGATATGCGTTTTGCTGATTGAGACATTATGTTGGAAAATAGACATTCCCTCCCTCAATCCCTTCTTTATCCAATCTTTCTAACCCGTAGTTGCCAGCTTAATCTTTCAGAAACACTGCTTTACAAGCATTCCATTCCTTTCAGAAATCTGTAAGTTAGAGCACTGGTTCTCCAGTAGGCATCAGAAACACTGAGAAGGCTTGTTTCAACAGGTTGTTGGGCCTCAGCCCAGAGTTTCAGATCCAGCAGGACTGGGATGAGGCTTGACAATATATATAGATAGATATAGAGATATAGAGCTATAAAATCAGTTCTGCGGTAAGGCTGAAGTTGTTGGTGTAGAGATGAAGCTTTGAGGTCCATTAACATTAAAACTCAAATTTTTAGTATGACTTTCAAGGCCTTTTCTTATAGTGATGTGGTCTTCATCTGTCTCTTCAAAAGGATATCCATGAGTCTCCTTCCCAGGAACCTGCTATTTTGCTAAAACTCTTCTGTTCGTTGCACCCAAAATTGATGTTCCCATCTGATTTAGAATAGTTTCTGCTGCTTACAACATATCCTTACTCTTGCTATTTAAAAAAAAAAAAAAAAAAAAAAAAAAAAAAGTTCCACTGCTTCTGCAAAGTCTCCAAGTCCCACAGGATTTAAGGATTTCTCCAACTCTGATATAGTAGCCTTGGTTTTTCTCTGCTACATATTTGCCCGCAGAATAGACTGCCTTGTTTTCCTACTTATCTATCCACAAATGCAACAAAATAGTTTGCTGTGTAATACAAACAATACGTTTGAAGATCTTGGACTACTTTTTTAAATGACAAAACTAACATTAACTTCTTTTAAATTTTTTTTTAATAACCCTGATAACAGCCAGTCACCATGCAGTCTACAGATTGTACCGACAGTCCTCCTGGTATAAGCAGATTGGCCATGTGGCATTCCCACAAAGAGCTCTGCCATGTGCTAAGCAAAAATCTTTTCCCAATGTGTCAATATGGATATATTCCTTTTCTTCCCAGGGCTTTTCCTACGTAACATGACTAAGTAATAAAATTGATTTCCATAAGCCATAGATGAATCAGTCACACCGTGCTTCTGATTGGGGGGGGGGGGGGTTTCACAGCTTCATGTACCATTTTGGATAGGCGCGTAAATCCAGAGATGGACTGTGATTTACAGTGATGGTAACAGAGCTTAATCTTTAGGCTTAGAACTTGCATCACAGAATGGATCCCTTCTTAGCTTGGTGAGAAGCCTTGATATTGAGCTCATGTGATGATCTATTTCTGTAAATTTTGCTTAAGTAAAATATCTTTCAGACTGTTTTCCTAAAGAGGGCCCTCCAAACTATATAATCATCAAATCCTACCTACCCTGGATCTGGCCCTGGAGGTGGTCCAAGTTTATAGGTTGAAGATGATTAAAGCAAGCAAATCAGAAGCAAAATTAAGGCCCTCAAAGCGAAATAATCTCTCCTTCCCCCAGTTCTTTGCTTTGCTTTGAATCCGTAAATACAACTGTAGAACCGTTCAATCAAATGAAGACACATGCTTTGCTCTTTGAAAATTGGCAGCCAATCTCATTCATTTGTGAAAATGGACAATATTAATTTGTATTCTCATTGATTTTATGTGACCAGACGATAAATAGCAGTCCTTGAAATACAGGCAATTGCAGTTCTAACAGTGGTTATATTTGTAAATCAGTGTGGATCCCGCAGAAGTTAAAATCACATTTTCATGACCAATTTTGAAGAACAGAAAAGCATAAGCCAGTCAACAAAGCATTGCCTGTTTGCATAATAAGGACATGTGAAGGAGAGATGTTACACTAGCAAAGATAATGCGTGACAACTCTTTGCTGCCACAAAGAATAGAGGTAGAAGGTTTTCAAAGATCTGAAAGACACAAACAAGAAGAGATAAAATTGGATTTTTTCAGTTTACAGTCAGAGAAGATGATTTACAGATTCTGGGATATGTCTAGTACTTACACAAATTTGTTTCAAAAACAAAAAAAGTAGTGTTTTCTTTCAAAGCAATTCACTTTGAGCACTTCGTCATCACAAACAGCTCTGGCACTTGACCGAGTCTTTGCAGACTTGCTTTAAAACAAATGGCCATTAAAATCTTACAATGTCACAGTAGAAAAGTCCCATGACGATTCATTCCTAATGTAAAATTTGCTTAAATTACTGTATTCAGTGGGAGATTACTAAACTTCATTTCATAAACAAAATCATTTTCATAAGCAGTAAATCATAATTTAGATTTTTCTTTACTTTCATCAGATACATTTTTGGTTTCCTACATAGAAGATTGTCATTGTTGCAACAGTAATTTCTAAGAACAAAGATTTTCGTTTGTAATGCTCATTTCTTGAAGAAACAGTGGAAATGAAGGGAAGTTTACATTATTTGGTACATTAAAAACTAGATTTACCTTTTAAAAAAAAAAGGTTTTATCTATTTACTTGAGGGAGAGTGAGAGAGAGGAGGAGAAAGAGAGAGAGAACAGGAGCAGGGGGAGGGGCAGGGGGAGAAGCAGACTCCCTGCTGAGCTGGGAGCCTGATATGGGGCTCCATCCTGGGACTCTGAGATCATGACCGGAGCCAAAGGCAGACACTTAACCAACTGAGCCACCCAGGCACCCCTAGATTTACCTTTTCAAAGCCAAGAAACACAAAATGTGAAAGCTAGGGGTCATAAAACGTGTTTGCTAAAGCCCAGTGTAATTGAAGTTAGTGGGCACTATAGGATACTCAGTATGTCCACATTCAATGGCACAGAGATAGTGCTCCATAAATGCTGTTTCATTAATTGACCAATAAGTGTGTCTGTTACCAAGGGTGAAATTAACAAGATTTTGAGGTGTTGGTCATATACAACAGAAAAGGCTCTACCACACTGATAACTGAAAGATGGTTATTCACAATGCATTTTTTTAAAGATTTTATTTATTTATTTGAGAGAGAGAGAATGAGAGAGAGAGAGCACATTAAGTGGAGAAGGTCAGTGGGACAAACAGACTCCCTGTCAAGCAGGGAGCCCAATGCGGGACTCGATCCCAGGACTCCAGGATCATGACCTGAGCCGAAGGCAGTTGCTTAACCAACTGAGCCATCCAGGCGCCCCTTCACAATGCATTTAAATGAAAACTCTCTCTTATCAGTGGAGACAACTGGAGTCTACGTAACAAACTTTACTGAACGAACTCTAGCTCCTATTCATTTGCTAGTCACTGTCCAACATTTACTGCCTCTCAGTCCAGAATCTCCCCCTTCTTTGTGTAGTCATTTCTCCACACTGTGTTCTTTTTTTTGTTAAAATAATATATAAGCCACCAGGTCCAACCAATTCTTTGGGTTTTTACTTCTTTTCTGTGAAGCCACCATTCATTAAAAATGTTTATAAAGTTCATATGACTTTTCTCCTATTAATCTTTATTTTAAAGATTTATTTCTTTATTTTAGAGAGAGACAGCACACACACCCATGGAGGTAAGGGGGAGGACATGTTTTAAACTTCTGTCAATTAGGAGAACAAAAAATGTTTACTTCTGATGTACTGCAGCAAAATTTACTATTTCCTGTAAATCCCCACCCCCCACATTGGAGTACAGTGTGGACTTCTGCTGAATATATAGATTTAGCTTTCAAGTACAGTGTGACCAGAATCCAGAAACCAGCAAAAAGAGTAGTAGTTGAGCAGAGCTCATTTAGTACAGAGGCTGCTTTCTTTCTGCTATTTTAGACTTCCTGCTAGCTAAGAGCATCCCTTGGTCTAGAGGTATTGATTATAATCAGAAATAAATCAGAGACTTATGTGCCTACTTATGTTAAGAGAAATCAGACTTCACGCTCTTGACAGCTGTGCCTGGGCTGAGGTCTATACCCAGCCAACACAAATCATTTATAAGCAGAAGTGAGAAGGCACTTTCCCCGCATGGTCAGAGTTATTGACAGCATTAAGCCCAAACAGAGGCTCAGTCTCAAATTAGAAACATAAGCATGATCGGGCCACACCCATACCTACTGCATCAGAAACTCAGGGAAATGGGGCTCACTACAGGCATATCTTAAAGATACTGTGAGTTCAGTTCCAGACCACCACAATAAAGCAAGTCAAGTGAATCTTTTGGTTTCCCAAGGCATATGAAAGCCGTGTCCACTGGGGTCCCTGGGTGGCTCAGTGGGTTAAAGCCTCTTGCCTTTGGCTCAGGTCATGATCCCAGAGTCCTGGGATCGAGTCCCTCATTGGGCTTTCCGCTCAGCGGGAAGCCTGCTTCCCTTCCTCTCTCTCTGCCTACTTGTGATCTCTGTCTGTCAAAAAATAAATAAAATCTTAAAAAAAAAAAAGCTGTGCTCACAGTATACTGTAGTATATTAAGTGTATAATAAATAGCATGATGTCTAAAAAACAGTGCCATACCTTTAAAAAAAAAAAATCTTTGATGCTAAAAACTGCCGAGACCATCATCTAAGCTTTCTGTAGTCTGTAGGTCATCATCTATTTGCTGATGGAGGGTCTTGCCTCAATGTTGATGGCCGCTAACTGATTGGGGTGGTAGTTGCTGAAGGCTGGGTGGCTTAAAATAGCAAAAATGTACTGTTATCATAAGACAACATTGAGGTTTGCAAAATCAGTAGGCTCTTCCTTTCATAAATGATTTCTCTGAAGCATGCAATGTTGTTTGGAAACATTTTACCCACACTAGAACTTCTTTCAAAATAGGACTCAGTCCTCTCAAATTCTACCAGTGCTTTATCAACTAAATTTATGTTATATTCCAAGTCCTTTATTGTCATTTCAACAGTCTTCAAAGCATCTTCACGAGGAGTTGAATCTATCCATCAAAAGAAACCACTTTCCCTGCTCATCCATAAGAAGCCATGTGTTATCAACTCAAGTTTTATCATAAGATTATACAATTCAGTTTCGGTTTAGGCTCTGCTTTAATTCTAGTTCTCTTTTCTTTCTCTTGTTCTTCTTCATTCTCTTGTTCTTTCCACATCTGCGGTGACTTCCTCCACTGAACTCTAGAACCCCTCAAAGTCATGCATGAGGGTTGCAATCAGCTTCTTTCAAATTTCTGCACAATTCGATATTTTGGTTTCTTCCCGTGAATCCATAACATGAATCTCATTGTACATCTCCATCAGAGCTCTTGGGTAACCAGGTGCACTGTCAATGAGCAGTAACATTTTTTTTTTTAATTTCAATATAATTTATGTACAGTGATGTAATAGTTTCGGGCATACAACACAGTGATTCCGAAATTCTATACATTCCTCAGTATTCAGCATGATAAATGTACCCTTAATCCCCTTCACCTGTTTCGCCCATGCCCCACCCATCTCCCTTCTGGTAACCATCAGTTTGCTCTTTATATTTAAGAGTCAGGTTTTTTGTTTGTGTCTTTTTTCATTTGTTCATTTATTTTGTTTCTAAACTTCCACATATGAGTAAAACCGTATGGTGTTCATCTTTCTATTACCTACTTACTTTACTTAGCATTACACTCTCTAGATCCATCCATGTTCTTACAAGTGGCAAGATTTGGTTCTTTTTTAGGGCTGAGTAACATTCCATTGTATGTATGTATCACCTCTTCTTCTTCTTCTTTTTCTTCTTCTTCTTCTTTTTAATTTATTGGACAGACAGAGATCACAAGCAGGCAGAGAGAAAGAGGGGGAAGCAGGCTCCCCGCCAAGCAGAAAGCCCGAAGCAGGGCTCGATCCCAGGACCCTGGGATCATGACCTGAGCCGAAGGCAGAGAGGCTTTAACCCACTGAGCCACCCAGGTGCCCCTGCATCACCTCTTCTTTATCCATTTGTCTATTAATGGACACTTGGGTTGCTTCCATAATTTCGCTATTGTAAATAATGCTGCAGTTGAGTAAATACCCAATAGTGTGATTACTGGATTATGGAGTGATTTTATTTATTTATTTATTGAGAGGGAGAGAATCTTAAGCAAGCTTCACGTCCATACTATTTTGATTAATAGACCTTTATAATATATTTTGAAATCTGGGACTATGATACTTCTAGTTGTATTCTTCTTTTTCAACATTGCTTTGGCTACGCGAGGTCTTTTTTGGTTCCATAAAAATTTTAGAATGATTTGTTCCAGTTCTGTGGAAAATGCTGTTGGTATGTTAATACAGCTTGCATTATATATGTAGATTGCTTTGGGTAGTATGGGAATTTTATCAATATTTATTCTTTCAATCCAAGAGTATAGAATACTGTTCCATTTTTGTCACCTTCAATTTTTTTCATCATTGTTCTATAGTTTTTGGAATATGGGTCTTTCACCTCCTTGGTTACGATTATTCCTAGGTATTTTGTTATTTTTGGTGTAATTGTGAATAGACTGTTTTCTTTTCTTTTTTTTTTTTAAGATTTTATTTATTTATTTGACAGAGATCACAAGCAGGCAGAGAGGCAGGCAGAGAGAGATGAGGAAGCAGGCCCCCCGCCGAGTGGAGAGCCTGATGCGGGGCTCGATCCCAGGATTCTGAGATCATGACCTGAGCTGAAGGCAGCGGCTTAACCCACTGAGCCACCCAGGCGCCCCTAGACTGTTTTCTTAATTTCTCTTTTCACTACTTCATTATTAAGGTTTACAAATGCAACAGATCTCTGAATACTGATTTGGTATACTGGGACCATACTGAATTCATTTATCACTTCCAGTAGTTTTTTGGTGGAGTCTTTATGGTTTTCTATATATAGTATCAGGTCATCTACAAATAGTGAAAATTTTACTTCTTCCTTACTAACTTGGATACTTTTTATTCCTTTTTCTTGTCTGATTGCTGTGGCTATACTTCTAGTACTGTGTGAAATAAAATTGGTAAGAGTGGACATCTTTGTCTCATTCCTGATCTTAAGGAAAAGCTCTCAGTTTTTCACTGTTGAGCATGAAGTTAGCAGTGGGCTTTTCATATGTGGCCTTTTATATGTTGAGGTGATTCCCTCTAAACCTTTTATCATGAATTGGTGTTATACTTTGTCAAATGCTTTTTCTGCATCTACTGAAATGATAATATATATATTTTTTCTTTTCTCTAATTGATGTGATCAGTAACATTTTAAAAGAAATCTTTTTTCTGGGCATCAGTTCTCAACAGTCGGCTTCAAATATTCAGTAAACCATGCTGTAAAAAGATGTGCTAGCTAAATAAATCTTTAAAAAGAAGATGGTGGGGACCTGAGTGGCTCAGTTGGTTGAGCATCCAACTCTTGATTTCCACTCAGGTCATGATCTAATAGGTTGTGAGATCGAGCCCCAGGTCAAGCTTTGTGCTCAGTAGGCAATCTGCTTGAGGTTCCCTCTCTTCCTCTCCCTCTGCCCAACCTCTGTTTCAAATAAATAAATAAATCTTTAAAAAAAAAAAAAAAGGTGCTGTTTTCTAGGATTTGTTGTTTCATTTACAGAGCACAGGCAAAGTAGATTTTGCATAATTTTTAAGGGCCCTAGGATTTTCAGAATGGTAATTAAGCATTAATGAATTTAAAGTCACCAGCTGCATTAGCCCCTATAGAGAGAGTCTTTGATAATGGGCGTTGACTCTCTGAAGCTTTGAAGCCAGATATGGATTTCTCCTGTCTAGCTCTGAAAGTCCTAGATGACATCCTCTTCCAATAGAAGGCTGTTTTGTCTACACTGACAATGTTTTTTAGTGTAGCCACCACTGTGAATTATTTTAGCTGGATCTTCTGAATAACTTGATGTAACTTCTATATCAACATTTGCTTCACCTTGTACTTTTACATTATAGAGATCACTGCTTTCCTTAAACCTCATGAACCAACCTTGGCTAGCTTCAGACTTTTCTCCTCTGACTTCTCACCTCTCTTGGCCTTCACAGATTTGAACAGATATGGGGCCTTAGTCAGGATTAGGCTTTGGCTAAAGGGAATGTTGTGTCTGGTCTGATCTACCCAGACCACTAAACATTTTTTTAATATCAGCAATAAGGCACTTTTGCTTTCTTATCATTCATGTGTTCACTAGAGTGGCACTTTTAATGTCCTTCAAGAACATTTCCTTTGCATTCAACAGGCTGACTGTTTGGGATAAGAAGTCTAGCTTCCAGCCTATCTTGGCTTCTGACATGTCTTCATCAATAAGTGAAATCATTTCTAATTTTCTTTAAAGTGAGAGACCTATGACTCTTGCTTTCACTTGAACATTTCAAGGACTCTAGAGTTAGTAATTGGCCTAATTTCAATACTGTTTTGTCCCAGGGAATGGGGAAGCCCAAGGAGAAGGAGAGAGATGGGGGAATGGCCAGTCTATGGAGCAGTCAGAACACACTCAACATTTATACATCAAGTTCATGGTCTTATATAGGTGTGGTTCATGGTCCCCAGGACACAACTATAACATCAAAGTTCACTGATCACAGATGACCATAACAATGCAATAATAATGAGAAAGTTCGATATAGTTTGAGAATTACCAAAGCAATTCCTCTGGCACAGAGCCATGAGATGAACAAATGCTTTTGGAAAAATGACCTGGAAAGACTTGGTCAACGCAGGGTCGCCAGAAGAACTTCAGTTTTGAAAAAAATGCAGTATCTGCAAAGTGCAATAAAGCAGAGCAAAATAAAACAAGATGTGCTGATAATCACAATCTTAACAGCCTTTCATGTGATTCTAATGCAAGCTAATCACTGAGATAAAGGAATACTCTTCCCATGTGTGCTCAGCCCTTCTCATGAGCCTGACACGTTTCTAAGTCTATTAATTCATTTCATCTTTGCAAGATGGTAGATATGGGGCTGTTGGGGGGGGGTGTTAAATACACATATTTTTGAAGCACAGTTGACACATAATATTATATTAGTTTCAAGTGTAGAACATAATGATTTGATATTTATATGTATTACGAAATGATCGCCACAGTGAAACGTAGTTTTTGTGTCACCATATAAGGTTATTACGGTAATATTGACTTTATTCCCTGTACTGTGCTTACATACCCATGACTCATGTATTTTATAGCTAGAAGTTTGTACCTCTAAATCCCCTTTCCCTACTTCACCTCCCCGCACCCAGGTCCCTCCCCTCTGGCAACTACCAATTTGTTTTCTGTATTTATGAGCCTGTTTCCAGTTTCCGTGTTTGTTATTTTTTTTCAGATTCCACATGTAAGTCAAATGATATAGTTCTTGTCTTTGTCTGACTCATTTCACATAGCGTAATACCCTCTGAATCTTTCCATGTTGTTGCAAATGGCAAAGCTTCATTCTTTTATATGGCTAAGTAATATTCCACTCTATGTACACACGTGGGTGTGTGTGGGTGGGTATGTGTGTGTGTGAATACACTTGTGTATCTTAGCTATCATAAATAGTACTGTACTGAACATAGGGGTGCATATATATTTTCAAATTAGTGCTTTTGTTTTCTTTAGATAAATATCCAGAAGTGGAATTGCTGGATTGTATGATATTTCAAATTTTATGTTTTGAGGAACCTCCATACTGTTTTCCGTAGTGGCTGCACCCATTTATATTCCCACCAACAGTGCATGAGGGCTCCCTTTTCTTCATATTTTTGCCAATGCTTGTTGTTTCTGTTTGATACTAGACACTCTGACAGGTATGAATGGTCGCTCTTTATCATTTCCATTTCCCTGATGATGAGTGATGTTAAGCATCTTTTTGTGTGCCTGTTGGCCATCTGTATGTCTTCTTTGGAAAAATGTCTATTCAGGTCCTCTGTCCATTTTTTCATCAGATTGTTTGCTTTTTTGGTCTTGAGTTGTATGAGTTCTTTATGTATTTTGGATACTAGACCCTTATCAGATACATCATTTGCAATACCTTCTGCCATTCAATAGATTGCCTTTGTGTTTTATTGGTGGTCTCCTTTACTGTGGAAGCTTTTTAGTTTGACGTCATCACAACTGTTTATCTTTCCATTGCTGCCCTTGCCCAAGGAGACAGATCTACAAAACTCTTGCTAAGATTGATGTGCAAGGGTTTACTGCCTATGTTTTCTTTTAGGAGTTTAATGGTTTCTCATCCTATATTTAGGTCTTTAATTCATTTTTTTAATAATTTTTTTTAAAGATTTTATTTGACAGGCAGAGATCACAAGTAGGCAGAGAGGCAGAGAGAGAGAGGGGGGAAGCAGGCTCCCTGCCGATCAGAGAGCCCAATGCGGGGCTCGATCCCAGGACCCCGGGATCACAACCCAAGCCAAAGGCAAAGGCCTCAACCCACTGAGCCACCCAGGTGCCCCTCTTTAATTCATTTTGAGTTTATTTTTGTATATAGTATAAGAAAGTAATCTAGTTTTATTCTTTTGCATGTGGCTGTCCAGTTTTCCCAACACCCTTTATTGAAGAGACTTTTTCCTGTTACATACTTTTGCCTCTTTTGTCATAGATTTATTGACCATATAATTGTAGGTTTATTTGTGGGCTTTCCATTCTGTTCCATTTAACTATGTGTTTGTTTTTGTGCCAGTACCATACTGTTTTAATCACTGTAGCTTTGTAGTATGGTGTGAAATCTGGGAGCTTGATACCTGCAGCTTTATTATTATTTCTTCAGATTGCAATAGCTATTCAGGGTCTTTTGTGGTTCCATACAAATTTTGCGATTATTTGTTCCATTTTTGTGAAAAATGTTGGTGGTCTTTCGGTAGGAATGGCATTGAATCTGTGGATTGTCTTGAGTAGTATGGACATTTTAACAGTATTAGTTCTTCCAACCCATGATCACAGTATATCTTTCCATTTATTTGTACCATCTTCAATTTCTTTCATCGATGTCTTAGTTTTCAGAGTACAGTCTTTTACCTCCTTTATTCCTAAGTATTTTATTTCTTTTGATGCACTTGTACATGGGACTGTTATATACCTATTTGGTGGGTTTCATTTATATCCCATTTTATGAGTGTCAAAAGTGAGGCTCAGAGTACTGTTTTATACCATTTAACAAAGCTGAAACCACTCAAGTGCCTGGCATTGTGCTGTATTGAGCACTTGGACAAAATAAGGAAAAAACATTCATGACTCTTTTAATGGAATCTACTGTCTCCAGCAGCCACTAAGAACATAATCAAACAAAGGAGACGCATGGGGCAAATTCTGTTACCAGCCAGTGGTTGAACACCTCAGCTCTTCTTTTTTTTTTTTTAAAGATTTTATTTATTTATCAGATAGAGATCACAAGTAGGCAGAGAGGCAGACAGAGAGAGAGAAGGGGAAGCAGGCTCCCTGCTGAGCAGAGAGCCCTATGGGGGGCTCGATCCCAGGACCCTGAGATCATGACCTGAGCCGAAGGCAGTGGCTTAACCCACTGAGCCACCCAGGTGCCCCAAACTCAGCTCTTCTTTACGTGCACCTCTCCATAAGGCTGCTTGAGCATCTGTCTACACAACATGGGGAGCAATCCAAGGAAAGAAGGAGGAAGCCAAAATGCTCTTCACAGGGTTGCTAGATTTAGCAAATAAAAATACAGGACACTTAGTTAAATTAACTTTCCAATAAGCAATAAATAACTTTTTGGTGTGAATATGGCACATGCAATATTTGGTATGGATTTATACTAATAACTTTTTGGTTGATTATGTGAAATTTGAACTTAACTGGGTGTACTTTATCTTTAATGAGCTAGGTTCAGAAATCATACACTATTACTTGTACTTCTTCTCACCACACAGAGTAGCTTTGATTCTGTGTAGGGGGGGAACTGAAAAAGGACATGAAACCACAAGGTCAGGATCAATGGGGGCCCTCCTTGAGCCGGTCTAAGACACCGGAACTGTAACCTGGTCAGCAAATGCCTTCAAGGATCCACTCCTGTCTTCTCACATTCCCCTACCCTCCCCCCAAAAGTGATCTTTTAGCATCTGCTTTCAAATTACGTAGTCCTAAAGCACAAAATAAGAATAGTAAGAGTAATTTCCCCTGAAGGAAGAGGAAGATGAACAGTATAAAGCTTTTTCTGAAGGCACTTCCTCAACAGTGAGGTCGATGTTTGCCTATGTGCCTGACCTTCATGTCTATTCAAAATTCTATCTGTCCGTATGCAAAAAGGTTCCAAACAACAGTGATGTTTTTCTTAGATTCCATTTATGGTTTTAAATGACCCCTGTGAGTATTTCATCAGCTCTGCAGGCTTTGGGAAGCAACTGAGATGAAGTGGAAATATTGTTTGAGCCTTTTTGAGCATCTCCTAATGTTTAAGAACTTTTCATAGCTTTCAAGTTGCACTGAAAATTGTATCTTGGTTTCCTTGTTTCCCAGTGAGTTTGATCCCACTAAGATACAAGTCGAACACATTATTTTACTGAAGGTTTTCAGAGATCAGAATTTACATACCTGCTTCATTCTGCCTAGCTGGAGGCATGGAAGAAGGGCAGGTCTGAGCCAGTCAGAGCAGAAGTAGAAAGTCATAACCTGGGTTTCCAACTCAGGCTAGCAAGGGTCTGAAAATCGCGGTGTCAAGTACTGAAAAACAACAGAAGGCAAGATATAATGGGCTAAGGGCAATTTCTATTCTAAAGGATCAAAATCAAATGCTGCGTCTTCTATCATATCTTCTAAAACCTTCTATTAGAATTTACATTTGTGTCTCAACTCCTACAAGGTTCTTTACCTAGTTGATTGTGCGTTTTATTATGAATAATAAACACTCTCATTTACTGAGCACACTGCCTAAGCAAGACATTGTCCTACGTGCCCGTATGCTCTCATATGTAGGGTGCCCCTATAACACAGATCTTCACATCAACCCTGAAAAAACAGTTTTCTTTCCCTCCTTTCATATATGGGGAAACGGAAGTTCCCAGACACAAAGTAACCAGTCCAAGTGTTGAAAATCATTAAGTGTCACAGTTGTAGCATGACTAATTGTTTTTGCTTTGTCTGGGGGCAGAAGGGTTTCCTATAGTACAGGATTTCTATTGCCAAAACCAGTACAATCCTAGGAGCACCGGGAAGGTGGGTGCACCCCTGCGTAGCCCGGTTCAGACTCTGGATCCTTTTTGAATCCAAAGCACGTGTACTTTTCCTTACTCACGATTTCTTCGTTGAGTTGTGTAGTGTCTGTTTACTCTAATTACAACAATGCTTAGCACAGTGCTTTGTACATAATAGCACTAGGTAAATATTGAATGAATGAAGGGATGGGTAGATAATTTCCGTAAGTAAAGTTGTATAATGATAATATCCACGGTGCGTGGAGGGACAGTTACAGTCACGGGGCTTCCATCTTCTTTGTTTTGTTGTGTTGTCCAATTAACTTCAACTAGGAAGCTGTTAAATGTGCTGGTGAATGCTTAACAACTTCTGAGGGCAAGAGAGGATGGGTGTTTGGGGGAGGGAGTGGGCAGGCAGCCCTGAGTTCTTTGCTGATTTACAGCAATTGGCAATTTCAGGTTACCAACCCAATGTCACTGAACTTGGAGTTGGGAAGAGATGGTAGCCATTATATTTCCATTATACAGATATGATCGATGTACACAACCTCAGAAGGATAAGTAGTAGAAAATGATTAGCAATCATATTGTGGTGTGTTACCTTTGATTTTGAATATATTTGTTTAAGGTCCGTTTTAAGAATGACTGTGTTTAATAGGCAGCTCACCAAAATCCCTGAAAACGAAACAATCAATTCTTAGAAACCATTGGTTCCATCAGATGGAAAGCTCTTGGCCTCTGTGGTGGGTCTGCAGATTTCTCCCAGCGGAGGAATTACTGCTGAATGAGTTGGTTCAGGCCAACCCCATCATCCTGCTGGTATTTAAAAAAAGAAGAAAAAAGAAAGAAAACTCAGACCAGGTATCTCTGTGATATATAAAAAGAGCAGGGCATACGTTCCAGGAACAAAGTGCCAAAGTCATCAAGGTAAGCCTTTGGAGGATTTTGGAAATTTGGTGGGTAGTTAACATTTATGAAATTCTTTCTAAGGTTGGCTAAATTTCATAAAAGAAAGCGGTATTCCCACATAATTGTACATCTTCATTTTAACTGACTGGTGAAAACAGAATTCAGCCAGTTTCCTGGAGAAATATGATACAGCTTAACCTAGATGTATTTTTTTTTACCATGCAAGGATTTTCTTGTAATATTGTTACATCTACATACTGGAAATATAAATAGCTAAAGACATCCACAATGTTTGTGATATTGTATTGCTTCAGTGCAGCTCTTTCCTCAAATGAATTTCATATAATAAAATTCATAACTAGGAAGAAGTCACTGTAAATACTTCTCTCCTCAAGGAGATTTATACATATACCATGTTTAGGGATTGTAAGGTTTTCTTGTTTCGAGACCTGAGTTTAATGTGAACAATAATGAACTCTCAAATTTTCTCTCTGCGAGTAAAGCAAAATGAATCCCCAAAGTAATTATCCATCACTATCATAGCAGAGGGACTAAATGATAGAACAAATATGCTTTTCCAGGTCAATCAGCTTTGCTCCTCGTTTTTTCCAAGCTACGTTCAAGGTATAAATGCTTTGAGGTTTGGTGAAAGGTATGTCCACATTCTTTACCACCAAAGAGATGAGCTTCTAGAGCATCTCTGTGATAGCTGTCTGGATGAATAAGGATCTAAAATGCCCAGAAGATTCCATCTAGATCACACCCTGGAACAAACCAGTACATGGCCAGTGCCACCTATATCTGTAAAGATCTTTAGGACCCTGAAAAGGAGCTACAATTTGGGGTGGCTTTGGTATAAGAAAGACAGAGAGCTAACAGGGTCACCTGGGGGTGTGCTCTAGGGGACCGCAGGGAATCTTCATGGTACCCATCAACAGGTACAAATATTCCCTAGCCATGTGCCTGATACTCCACTAGGCACTGGGTTTCTATCCTGAAACCCAGTAGAATCAGCTCTGTGCTGTTCCCACTGGCCCATGGACACGTGTGTCTCAGTGACACACAGAGACCGGAGGGAGGTGATCTCATTGTGGTTGTTCTTTCCACAAACTCTTCTAAGTTAATCCAAGGCACCGCTCCCTGGGGAGACAATCAGACCCTGACTGGGCATAACATTCTTGGGCATAGCTTTTAGCAATGTCTTCAAATAAGGTTATATACTCATAGGAATCTACTGAGAAAATGGTAACCCTTTTTTAAGTTGGGTTTATTGAGATAAGATGTTTATATTTTAAAAATCATTCTTTTAAAAAAATAAAAATAAAAACCATTCTTTTATATACACTGATGTACATTTGATGAATTTTGACAAATGCATTCAGGGGTCTGTGACTCCTTTCATCACACGACTTTAAGCAGTGACTATGAATGCAAATATCTCCAATCCTGCAGTTATCTTACAAGTAGCAAAAATATGATTTGCATTTAATATTTTGCAGGTAGAAGCATTAACTTTGTTCAACGTCAGTCTCTAAATATGCTCTATTTTTTTAAACCCATGGGGCCATGCTTCATTATTATAATTATAACCAGGCTATCAATAAAGCGGGGTGTTCTTGGCGTCTGTCCTATGCTGAGAGGATTTGACCTAATCATGGGGGACGGTTCTGTGGACCTGAAATACGGAAAACTGCCCCCAAAATGGAAAAACAAAGCCCAGGCATGCAAGATGTTTTTGCAGAAAGCTGAGTTGGTTTTCTCTCGTGTGTTTCTCCGTTATCCCAGTTCCCTGGTCAGCGCCTTCCATGTAACAGTGGCAAGAAGTTAAGTTTCCTACAATTATATTAGAAAGCTGCAGGATCTGGGATTCTTCTATATGAGACACAGGGAATGGTCTATTAGGTTCTCCTCCCCTTCGCTTGGCCCATTCCCTCTTCCCCTCCCTAGAAAGAAGTATGTTAGTACATATTGTTGAGATTTTCCAGGTCTGTCCCATGTGTACCTACCTCACAGACCTACTCTACCTCAAAAAACCTGGCCCCAGCATCAAGTGGAAAAAAAAAAAAAATTAGTCACTTGGGCAGATAACCAGGAAAAATTATGCAAAAACTTTTGACAAAGAGTTGCCGGCCCAGATAGTAATGGAAAGATACAACTTTGGGGGCGAATCTTTTCCCAGTTCACTTCCCAGTGACTCACTGTGTGAACTGGTGGTGCCTGCTTCTTCATCTTTCCACACTCAGAGGTGCTCATCTGTACAGGGTGTAACACACGAGTGTCTTCCGTGGTGGTCAGGAAAATTCAATGAGGGTAACTTGTTTACTAAGCAGAACTCCTAGCACACAGGACACACTCTGTCCTTCCACTTCCTTCCTCCTTAAAAATGAGTATCAAGGGGCACCTGGGTGGCTCAGTGGGTTAATCCTCTGCCTTCGGCTCAGGTCATGATCTCAGGGTCCTGGGATCGAGTCCCATATCAGGCTCTCTACTCAGCAGGGAGCCTGCTTCCTGCTCTCTCTCTCTCTCTCTGCCTGCCTCTCTGCCTACTTGGGATCTCTGTCTGTCAGATAAATAAATACAATCTTTTTTTAAAAAAAAAAGGTTATTTAAAAAATGAGTATCAAACCCCCCTTGAAATAGTCAAGACTATTTATAGACCCAAAACCCCACATGTAAATCAAATCCGCTTAGTTAAGAAGAAAGTGAAGAATGCTGACCCTTAGCAGAGGTACGAGACTATTTTGAAAGCGCAGGTCCCCTCTGGGTGGATTTTGTGTCTCATAGCTTCTTATTTCAAGTAAACAAGAGCCTTTTGTGGTAATCTCTCCCACGTGAGCAATGGGAACAGATTGTCTTCCATCTAAAGCAAACGAGAAATTGCTTAAGTAAAGGTGGTGACTGTATGAATCATAAACCACTTGCTCAGATAACAGCCATTAAGTAAGTCTGTGTACAAATTTGACCATTTTTATTCCCACTGCCTTTTGACAGCCCTCTAGAAGGGAAGAGGAGAACAAGATCTGACTCCAGCTTTCAAAAATTCATCGCTGAATATTTGTTAACCTTGCTCCCTGTGATAGCTGAAGAACTAAGATAATGCCCTTCAAATGGAGATAAATTGCAATCTTTCAAAAGATTATCACGGTCTTAATCGAGTTTGCTCCAGCCGATGAACAGCCTGTGACCTTGTTAGTTACACAACAAACATAGCTGCTACTTAATGTTTCTGTAGGTAGTAGGGTAGGACCTTTCATCTCAATGTTTTCTGTAGAGAGAAGGTTGGATTTACTTCCGTTACTGATTTTGGAGATAAAACAGAAGATACAGCTTATCTGAAAAGAGTGTATCAAAAAAAAAAAAAAAAAAGAAAGAAAGAAAGAAAGAAAGAAAGAAAGAAAGAAAGAAAGAAAAAAGAAAAGAGTGTATCAAGCAAGTTTGGGTATGGTTCAGATTTTTTTTTTTTAACATTTCATGTTAATATAATTTCAGAGTCACACAAAAGTTGAGAGGATAAAACAAAGGCTATCCAGACACCTCTCCCTCAGATTCCCCGTATTTTAGAGATGTGAGTTGGGTGATTTAAAGAAAAAGGAAGGTTATCTACAGTCAGAGACAGGCATTGTCTCATACAATGCTGTGTGGTGTGCTACAGCACAGACGATAAAAGACATAGGGATTTCACAGTTAAAATATTCGGGGGAATGTTAGAGAATCCCCATTCATAATTTCTTTGAAAGAAATCATTTGCCAATTTGTATACATAAATGGAACTAACTGTAGGTATAGGGACAGATTCCAACATATGGCCCAGTTTATGAAAACTACAGTTAGTACATCTTGGGAAATGAAAGTGCTTCCAGCCTGAATATAATGTCACAAGAGCGTGGAAGTCAGTACAGCAGCAGTGATGCCAAAGGACCAACTTCCAGCAGAAGGGAGGGAGAGTCTGAATGGTCTGAATTATTAAGTGGTGACATTTCAGCCTAGATGCTCGTTGTCTGTGCCAAGGGAAAGCATCTGTGGGTACGGATTGCAGGCGGGTTCGGGGCATTCATACCGATTCTGGTAGGCTTGGACAATGCCTCCCAGGGAACAGGGTAATCTGGGAAGCTAAGCACTGACTCTCACACTCAGACTCTCAACCTCTCTGCAAGTACAGGACTCGGTACCGAGGACTTTATGACTTACCCCATGGGGCAGAGAAGAGGAGGGGAGCTTCCTCTGCACTTCTACCTTGTTGGGGCGATTGGGAAGGAGGACAGCCTCAATCACCCCGGAGGACAGAACTCAGCATCGGGGACCAGCCACTCCGGCCGGGGCCACCGTCCATGACAGGATCCATCCGTTCTGTTCCCTGCTTCCCTTTGCCTCTCTGTGCTAGGGTTCTTTTGTAAGTGTTCCTGACACCTTGTTTATCTTTCTTTTAAACATCCAAGATTATGTCTGAAAATGAGAAGAAAAAAAAAAAAAACCCTCCATTTTTCAGTTGTTAAATCGGTTGCAAGGGAAACAATTCAGCACCGTTCTCAAAACACAAAGAATGTCTCAAGACTCAAGTCTCCGGCCAACGGCTGGGCTGTAATACAAAATGCAGAAGGGACAAAATAAATTCTCATTCGCTTTGCTGCTTAGAGACCTGCCCGCGATAGTCACTCTCTCCATAGCTGCAGTGACACACAGTCTTGAGAAAGAACTCATTTTCCCTTTTCGCCAGGCAAGCAAACTTGTGCCCAACGCCCTTACACTCCTCTCTCGAAAGAAGCGTATTAACGAAAGACGGACGGTTCTGAGGTCTCTAACGGGCTTTTGGAGAAAGCGTCCTTATGGCTTACGTGTACAATCTGGGACTTCCTTGGGACTTCTTAGGTAGGTTATCAGATGACCTAAGGAATCTAGCTAAGGAAGATGGTGAACTTAATTTGATGGGTTGCAAACCTTCAACAAGGAGTTCTCTTCTTTTTCTGATTGGGGCGACACCACAGCACATTCCTTTTCTTAGATTTCACTAACTTGCTTAGCAATGGGGGGACCCCAACGTAGGGCTTGCCCAGTGTGTCGTGTCAGTGCTGTGACTTCTCAGGCAGAAGGAAGTTTATAAGGAAGTCAAAGACAAACATGTTTCCTAAGAAGTCTAAAGACTGCTTTTGAATTTTAGACTTAATTCGCCATTGTTAATCTGATTTTCAATGTTATCAGATTTCTGGTCCTTCCTTTTCATTAGCTAGATTGGTGGGATGCCCTCCCTTTCGCCTACTCTAGATCTTTCCTTGATCCCTTCACCTCCTAAGATTTGAATGGTTCAAATCTTCCCGAGATTTGGGGAATACTTGGAAAGAAGACAGAAAAGTTCCAACAGAATGGCCGGAATTTTCCACGAAGGTCTGTGTCAATCGGGGTGTAATACTGATCAGGGCATGACCAAAACTTTGACCAGTCTTACAGACGTATCTCAACGAAGGAAGCACAGCCTAAAAAGTACTTTTCTAATTGTTATTGATATTTTGCTCCCTCTAAATGCCCAAGAATGTCGTTTTCATTAACCCACTTAAAATCTCCTGCTCTTATATGTATTTCGTAAGCCTGTAAACCCCTGGGAGCCTCTCTCTTACATTGTCCCATCATTAAGCTGTCATCACAGTATCTCGTCATTGTCATCTTTGCCATTCATTCCATCTTCCTACCCTCTGGCGTCCCACGTGACATGCTCTTAATGCATTAACCCTTCCTGCCAGAGCTTTTTTAAGACATGGCTCTGCTCGAGCTGTTCCACCAAAAATGCTCACATGACTCTTAGCATTTCTACATGACTGCATCTATTAGGTGTGTGACCTCAGGCAGAGCCACCTTGTCATTCAGTCTTGTCCTAGCTTTCCTTTCTACCTGCTCTTACAAACCCAAGGGCCCCGTGCAAAGCCCGCCACTGAGCTTTGGGAACCCCCGAGGCTGGTCTCTGAAGTTCTTATAAACAAGACTTACTATCAAAAAAACGTAGTTTGGGGCGCCTGGGTGGCTCAGTGGGTTAAGCTGCTGCCTTCGGCTCAGGTCATGATCTCAGGGTCCTGGGATCGAATCCCGCATGGGGCTCTCTGCTCAGCAGGGAGCCTGCTTCCCCCTCTCTCTCTCTGCCTGCCTCTCTGCCTACTTGTGATCTCTGTCTGTTAAATAAATAAATACAATCTTTTAAAAAAAAATGTAGTTTGTAGTTAGATCTTTAGCCCCCGGAGTCATGTGACCCCCAGAGTCATGTGATCTTAAGCACACCATTTCTGGATCTGCTCTGGTGGCTTGAGCCGCATCCCTCAGAAACCCACGCCCATCCAGAACCTCAGGATACAGTCTTACTTGGAAATACGTTTTTTGCAGCTAGAATTAGGGTGAGGATCCTGATGAGATTGCACTGGATGGGGGGGAGGTGATTCCTAACTGCAGTGAGTGTCCTTCCAGGGACACAGACACACAAGGAAGCAGATGGAGGGGGAGGCTGGAGGGATGCTGTCACCAGCCAAGGAACACCAGGAGCCACGAGAAGTGGGAAGAGGCAGGGAAGGATCCTCCCTAAGAGCCTCTGACGGGACCATGACACCTGCCGACACTTTGAGTTTGGACTAGGGGCCTCCAGAAGAACTATGAGAGGACAGCACCCACCTCCTGAGAATGAAGTCGAGGTGACATGAGATAACACATGTGGAGGGTCTAGTGCCGACCAGGTTTGAGTCTCTGTGTAGCAACTGTACGTGATGGCAGGGAACGTGACTCAAAGTGTCTGAGTCTCGTCATAGTTTCATGGCTATAGTTTCGTAGTTGATATTGACATTGCTCAATAGAGCCACGTCCCTGTGGACAGAATTGGTAACAATCATAGCAACAGTTGTCTCCGTTCAGCCTGTCCCAATCTTCCTCCCTCTGTTCTCCGTCCATATCCTTACACTGCTCTCACGTCATGATAGGGATCCCCCTGGAAGAGGAGCAGCCCCCTTCTGCTCAAGGAGATTCCTCAACCTCGAAGCCTGAGCTGTTCAGAGAACTCTTGGAATGTGACAGCTCCGGGCACGGCGGCAGTTTTCGCCAAGAGCTGGGACGGGCGACCTTAGAGATGGCAGAAAATGTGCAGCCTAGACACTGGTTGGTAGCTATTTGTGAATAATTCAATAAACCGCAGTCATCTACAAGACCAGGTTGGTGACTATAGCCAGGCTATAATTTCCCATGCGGTGACCACAGACAAGACCAGACCGCAGAAGTGTTGTAGAGGAATCAAGTCAGGGAATCTGTGACAGGAGCACGGCCTCATTAGCAGCCATTTATTCAGTGACCTTGAGTTTACCGCAGTCACCTGGGAAAGGAGCAGCCCGACATCCTGCTGGCTTCTGAGGGGGTCTGACAAAGGGCACCCACTACCCAGAGACTGGTGACCCAACATCAGGACCCCAGAAGGCTGCCGCATGACGCCGGCTACTCGCTCAGCACAGAAACCGTCTGAGGGGATTGTAGAAGTCCCAGAACCTTTCCAGGGGGGTAGATAAAAGGATAAAAATATTTAAGGTACAGGAAATATATGGCTTTGGAGTCCTGCAGCCCTTGGTGTGGCTTTGACAGTCACTTTAAGTGGTCATGAGAATTACTTCTGTAAGCCTCACTTGACCCACGTGTAAACTTGAGATAAAAATACCCTACCTCGCAGGCCTGTCATAAGAGATGACTGAAGTTATATATGAAAGCACCCTGGGACATAAGATGAGTTAAAAAAAAAAAAAAGATTTCCTTCCTTCTTTTCCCCTTCTTCCCTGAGTTCCTATAAAATCACTTCCCCAAGATAAAGAACAAAGAACTTTCACTTCCATACAAAACAATCTTTTTCTTGGATGCCTGGGTGGCTCAGTCGGTTAAGCATCTGCCTTCGGCTCAGGTCATGATCTCAGGGTCCTGGGATTCAGTTCCTCATCAGGCTCTCTGCTCAGCGGGGAGCCTGCTTCTCCTTCTGCCCCAACCCCCTGCTAATGATAGCTGTCTCTCCCTCAAAAAAATAAATAAAATCTTAAAAAACAAACAAACAGGGGTGCCTGGGTAGCTCAGGCATCTGCCTTTGCCTCAGGTCATGATCCCAGCATCTTGGGACTGAGCCCTGCATCGGGTCCCCTGCTCTGTGGGAAGCCTGCTTCTCCCTCTCCTACTCTCCCAGCTTGTGTCTAGCGTTCTCTCTCTCTCTCTGACAAACAAATAAATAATCTTTAAACAAACAAACATTCTTTTTCTTATTCACTTAACATTAAGATTCAGATGGTCCTTTTCTTAGTAAAAGGTAGAGGGGACATTGGTAATATCTCTTACAGGCACCCCTAGATTTCCGAAGTTGGGGGGGGGCATCTGAATGTAAGCTCCCTCTGCCCTTGTTGCTGGGTAAAGCATCCCCTTACTGGGAACAAGAATGAGCCATACGTGTGTATGTGTGTCTATATATACATATATATGTGTGTATACATATATATCCTTCCATGTTCCCCAACACTAATTTGTGATGGGCAGGAGTCAGCAGAGAAGAAATGATACAAATAGCCAATCAGTAGTCACTCCGTTGTCTGGGAGCCATAGAGCTGAAGGAGACAGAAAAAAAAAAGATCAAGCCCTTGCCCCTCCCTCCAAGGGAGCACGCCTGGAGAGGAGGGAGCAACTCGGAGCCTCCCGGGAGAGATCCAGCCTTCGAGAAGCTGGACGGCTTGGGAAGACATCAGATCCGGGTGACAAGAGAACTCAGCTTAATATTGTGGAAACAGTGGATTTACTGGTTCCCGTCTCAGGAAGTCCAGATGCAGTGAGGGCACAGTATTGGCACAGTTATTTTAGTCTTCGGAGCAAGACGTGGGCGTGTGCTCAGCGCCCAGGCTCCCTGCGCGTGAACCACGGGGCGGCCACAGCCCAGCCGTAGCTGTGCGCATGGTCGCATTGAGTGGGAGAGGGAACCAGGCTTTTCCCAGTTGCCACACCTCCCAGAAAATCTGTCTTCCCTTTATATTAACTGGATTGGGGTCACATACTCATATCTGAAGAGGGAAGGACTTGTCCCTCTTCTGATGGGGCTCTCCCCTGTGCTCAGGTGTGGAGGACGGGGGTGTGGTCAACATCCCTTGAAGAATTTGGACTGTGTCAGGCAGCTCAGATACTTTACTAAACCGGGAATTTACTGGGAAGAAGAAAATATAGAGGGGTCCAGGGTAGGCCACCAGCCTTTTATACTACAAAAGAGTTGAGAAGTAAAATTTACAAATCTCTGAGGGTCAGTTCTTCCTGCTGGAGCTGGGGCTGGGGAGGAAGGTGACAATGTCACATGGAATTACTGGCGAAGTCAGATCTCGACATTTTTCTTAAGTACCAGGTAGTACATTTGCGTTATGATTGTGTTGTTTCATTTTAACTATATTACACTGTCTCTTAAACACGTAGTACAAACCGCACCCCCCTCCTCACAAGTGCATACAGTAAGGTATTTCTAATTCTTCTATGTCCTCTGTGCTCCGTCCCTAAGTCCCTGCATCATATAGTCTTGGGGTCCTGGGAGTTTGGTCCCCTCGTCCAGATCAGGGGTTCTTAGCCTCACTGAGCAGTAGGATCCCTTGGGATCACCTGCCAAAGATACAGATTCAGTGGCTATGAGATGATGGCTGGACGTCTACATATTTTCTGATCCTAGATGAAAGGGAATTGGAGCCTGGGAAACTGAAGGCCAGGGTGGGACAGACCATTATTTCACTGTAAATTTTTTTGCATGGTGTCAGCTTTTTTTTTGTGGGGGGGGGGGTGTCATGTGCACATTATTCTCTTCTTCTTCCTAGACATCTCTTACCGTGTTTTTTTTTTAATGTCTCCACGGTTTTGTTTTGTGGGTTAAAAAAAAAAAAAAAAAAAAGATTTTATTTATGTATTTGACAAAGAGAGCCCAAGCAGGGGGAGAGGCAGGCAGAAGGAGAAGGAGGCTCCCCACTGGACAAAGAGCCCGATGTGAGCCCAATGCGGGACTTGACTGAGGACCCCAGGATCGTGACCTGAGCCAAAGGCAGATGTTTAACTGGCTTATCCAGCCAGGTACCCTGTCTCCAGTGTTTATAACGTGTATCCAGAGCTGAAAACTATTCATCTATATCCAGGCTTTGCCTTGGATACTCTAGAGGCCAAAAACATTTAGAACTCTCTCTTTTTTTTTTTTTTTTTTTTTTTTTGCTTCCCCAGAGACACAGGGGAGGGTATATACGACTTTGTTCGGTCAGTGCTCAGGCCTGACTCCAATTCTTGGACTCATTTCCTTTCTGGTTTCTGCATAGACCACAAAATGTCAAATACAGCCCATTGCTTGAAATGAAAAAAATGTAGATGACCAGAGGGCTTTGTTGGCAGGCAGAGAACAGGGAAGTTCCATGGAAACCTGTCCAGCTACTTTTGAAAGAGTAAGCAGAGGAATCGCTTGTAGGCAGAATCAGCTCCGTGCTGTTCCCACTGGCCCACGGACACGTGTGTCTCAGTGCCACACAGAGACCAGAGGGAGGTGATCTCATTGTGGGTGTTCTTTCCCGAGTCCCTTCTAACTTGATCTGAGGCACTGCTCTTCTTTGAACAACCCAAAAAAGCAGGAATCACTAACTGGATATTTTAAAGTCCTTCTCACTAGCAATTGAAAGAGATCAGAAGTTCGGTGGAGAAAGATGTATTTAGAAGTCATTAAAACAGTAGACACTGGTTTTGGAAAGGGACATACTTTGTTCCTCTTCTGTGGGTAGTTATGGTCCAATGGAAAACACCCACAGAGGAAATTCAGTATCTCCAAATGGTCATTTTCACAAGAATGGGCCAGACCACTTGTGGAAAGAGCAAGCATACTCTCTCACCGGTGCTGTATGCCGATATTTTTTAACCTGCATGTAAATTGCCTGGCAGATCTCTAGGCATACCATCTACGGTGACGTGTATGCAGTAGAGTGAGTGAGTGGGTCTGGGGAAACATTGATTGAAACCATTGGTGCTGAATTTCCCACAGCTCCCTTAAAGCTAGTCTGCACCTAGGGCCTGGATGTTCACCCTCAAAGGACAAAAGATCCAGATTAGTTCCAGGAACTGATAAGAGAAGGTAGAAGAAAGGAGACCACCATTTTCCTAAGGCTACTTTCCCCATGAATTACTGACAACAAGGAAGCCAAATTTTCTGTTTCATATTTTTTTTTTCTGTTCCTATCCATCCACCTAGGCCTTGAATGTCTAAATACGCCAGATACAATTCTTTTTTTTTTTTTAAGATTTTATTTATTTATTTATTTGTCAGAGAGAGAGAGCACAAGCAGGTGGAGTAGCAGGCAGAGGGAGAAGCAGACTCCCCGCTGAGCAAGAAGCCTGATGCAGGACTCAACCCCAGGATGCTAGGATCATTACCTGAGCAGAAGGCAGCTGCTTAATCAACTAAGCCATCCAGGTGTCCCCACGTACGATCATTCTTAAGAACAGATCAGGTTTTGCAAAATACTTATTTTTTATTAAATGAAAGTTGTTGTTGAGGATTCTACACAACTTTAAAAATGAAAGAATTTTTTTTTTCCTTTCATTCAAAGGAGGGAGCAGAGAATTAACATGTTGAATTTCTACAGCGATTCAGATATATGTTGAATTTTTATGTTACTCTATTTAATCCTTGTAACTATCCTGCAAATTCGTTATGCTGTATTATTTAATAGTAATTCCAGGGGTGCCTGGGTGGCTCAGTGGGTTAAAGCCTCTGCCTTTGGCTCAGGTCATGATCTCAGGGTCCTGAGATCGAGTCCCGCATCGGGCTCTCTGCTCAGCAGGGAGCCTGCTTCCTCCTCTCTCTCTCTTTCTGCCTGCCTCTCCGCCTACTTGTGATCTCTCTCTGTCAAATAAACAAATAAAAAATCTAAAAAAAAAAAAAAAAAGAAACCACAACTGAATCAATCAATCGATCAATCAGTCTCTTCAATGCACATACCAATCAAAATTGTAAAAGTAACTTAAAGGCTAATTCTGAGGTAGCTGCCAAGGACTCGAGTCAATATTTTGATTCAATTGATTTGCCAAACACAGGCAGATCATTAACTAGGAATATAGGCTGCTCTTTCGTTTGTCTTTTAAGGAACATTAAGAAAGTTCCTGAACCTCTGTTGTTGTCTTTTGTTTTTTTCCCTAATAAAGTAACTTAACCCCACATCCTTTTCAAAATGATTTAACACGGCTTACAAAAATACATACATTTGCACAGGGCAAATACACATTTCAGTAGCCGCGTGGTTCTATCTGCCTTTGTCCGTTTCCTCTTAATATCGCTTCCTCCCATTCCCCACCAATAACTGTTTCCCTTTTCCTGGTTTTCAATCTGTGTTCAGTCGGTGGAGCTCTCCCGGCTGTCTTGGGCTTCCTCTGGAAGTGACGTGGTGCCTTGCACAGACCCCAGGCTGCCTGACTTATCTGTACTCGAGGACGGTGTCTCCTCTGCCGCCAGAACAATGAAGTCTCCAGACTACTGAGGCAGGAACTTTTGTCCCAAACAGATCTGTTTATCAGAGAGCAATTGGTCTCATGCACAGGAGCCTCAACAAACAGGATATACCATCTCAAATTTATGGCCTCTTGGCACACACAAGAAAGCCTCCCAAGGAAGCGTGTGATTCTCAAGAAGGCCGGGGCACGTCATCACATAGACACTGAAAGGAGCAGACAAGGCACTGGCACTTCCTGGTTGAAGTACAACAATTAGTGCCTTTTTAAAAAACGTGTGCCGCTTTTGGATTAATTTCAGCATGGGAAATCATTAGCATTCTTAATTTAAAGAGGAAACCTTTGGACAAGAGTGCGCAGCTATAAATCAATAATAAAGATTTTCTCTGAATTATGATGTTTTTACCCGACTCTGAAATTGGATTTTTTTTTTCCTCTTCTCATTTTTGAGCCTTTGAATTTGACTTAACATACTGACTCTGTCAGGTTCCTGTGGTGAATTGATAATGAAATTAGGAGAGACAGGGTCCATTGACTTGGAAGACCAGGGCCATTAGTTAAGTCTTCTCTCTGTCCCCGCAACTGGCTTGACACCTGCTTAGTCACCTTGACTTTGGCACTTGGCTCTGACACTGACACTCAAGAGAGCAGAGCTCAGAATGGAGATGAGGAGGTAGCATGGTAAATAGATGTTATAAAGAAAAAAAAAAAAAAGACAGAGTTGAAAATCAATACCTCCATTAACATCTAGAAGCAGACTTTTCAAAGAACATTTATATGTTTAGCTGACAGTAATGTACCAAGAAGACTAGTTCCTTTTAGGGTCACAAATTATGTGACCTATCACTTTGGTGTTGCTTCATTTTCTCTTCATCTGACCAAGAAATGTCACCGATAGAATTTTAAACTAAAACAAAACAGAACCAAACAAATGGAAAACGCTGCCTGGCGAAAATATTGAAATAACGGCTCTACGTGTCAGAAATAAGATACGATAAAATTCTAGTGGCGTACGTAAAAATTATTAATAATGTGCAATGGAATAGGTAGTCTCTTGAAGTTGGTTGTACTAGGCCTTGACTTGCATGTATGCATCCTTGTAAGGTCATTATTCTTGTAGTGTGTATAACTGAGATGATACATTGTAATGAAATACCAGTTCCTGGTTTGGTGTTGTTTCATTAACTTCTCATCGTCAACGTTAAGTTTAATTCTTGGCTTCTGTGTTCCCTGGCTCTGTGGCTTAGAGAAGTCAAGCAACTTAGCTAACGCACCGTTGCCACATGTATTAACATGGCCTGGAGAGGAATAAGCAATTGGCACATAGCACTGCCTCCCACAGTGCCTGGTACACAAGAACATCTCAGTGAATTTTACTAACCGCCCCCCCCAACCCCTCTGTGCTTCTTCATTTTCCATTTCTCCCATGGTAGTTCCCTTACCACCTCTACATTACCCCTCCACTCCATACCTGCATAGGAACCCTTCCAGGCAAAGAGCAATGGCAGTCAATGCCTTTGGCAAGCTGTTGACCTGGTAACCCTCCCCCCAGTAAAGAAGGCCGGGTACCTCTCCCAAGGCTGCCACCACTCCTGCTCCATCAGCATTCATAGCCAGTGCCAGTGCACAAGAGCCAAAGCTTGGTAGGACCACCCATCATATTAGGCAACTTGGGAGTCCAGAGCCCCTCCCTTCTCTAAGAACAGAGGTCCTCAACCCAGCGGATAAAAGGACGTAGATTGTCAGCTTGATGTGGAAGGCACAGGTTTAGAACAAAAAAGTGCCGGTGTACCTGGGTGGCTCAGTCAGTTAAGCATCCAACACTTGACTTGGGCTCAGTTCTTGATCTCATGGTCGTGAGTTCAAGCCCCACTTTGAGCTCTATGCTGGGTATGGAACTTACTTTAAAAAATAAAAAAGAGGAGTGCCTGGGTGGTACAGTGGGTTAAAGCCTCTGCCTTTGGCTCAGGTCATGATCCCAGGGTCCTGGGATTGAGCCTCATATCAGGCTCTCCGCTCAGCAGGGAGCCTGCTTCCTCCTCTCTCTCTGCCTGCCTCTCTGCCTACTTGTGATCTCTGTATGTCAAATAAATAAATAAAATCTTAAAATAAAATAAAATAAAATAAAAAAGAACAACATGCTGAAAACCTCAGGAGGTAATGAAATCATTTTGGAATTCAAATGAGCAAAAAACAGGAATACCAATCAGTATCTGACATGCATCGAAGACTATGGAAAAGCAGATTTCAAAAAGTGTAAAAAAATATATATAGGTTTGGTCTCATGGCCAGAGGGCTTTCAAGAGGTATAGATAGGTCCAGACAGAATAGAAAATGAAATTCTATCTGTATAATAAAAATTAGCCAAATATGGGAGAGAAACTAAAGAAATCAATATGGTTGCTGAGAGAACTCTCCTTTGAGCTCCGATTTTAGAAAGCCTGCTTGAAAGATCAAAGAACTTGTAGCCAAGAACAAAAGTGATGTAACCGCACACACCTGGAAGAATGGTATCATAAAGAATAAAGTAAAAAAAAAAAAAAACCTCAATTTGGCTGGGAAATAAAAGAATGATTAAAAAAAAAATGACTCTGACCAATAGGTAAGGAGCAAGAAGAACAAGGAAGTGTTAGTCACATTGTTGCTTTTGCGACATTTGTCAACAAGACAAAGAACAAATGGAATTATTCAGCTCTTTCTTTGCTCTATCTTCTCCACCAGAAGGATGACTGCAGACTACAAATGTAAAGATGCCTGGCAGATGTGCCTGAGGAATGAGAACAGGCAGGGATAAACACGGGCGGCGAGCCCCGAATGAGTGTCCAGAGGGGAATGCAGCAGTGTGCCCAGGACCATGGAGGTGAGCCAGCCAGATGTTGGGTTACTCCTCCAAGGGCCCAGGCCCTAGGTGATGAAGAGGAGGTACAAGGGGCAGAGAACAGAGGTGGGAAGATAGAATTGATGGAACAGGACGTTGCAAAGGCTCTAGAAAAGATGTGGAGGTGCTGTTGAGGTGAGCATTGAAAAGGAAAGTATTTTACGGATTTTTTATGGAAGCAGAAAACAGACACGGGCGTGGAGAATGTAGGCAGAGCGCAACCACAAGAGCCTGGCCGTGGAGACCGAAGGCTGGGGTATGTGGCCAGAGTCGCAGGTGATGTTCAGGAAAATAGCTAGATATGAAGAAGCCAATGAGGAAGGGAAAGTCTAGGTCCAAAGGGTTTATTACCTGAGAGGCCACGCAACGGTTCCACATGCCGTAAGGAGCCGTAGATGAACCAGGGGAAGGAACACTGACAGGGCCGTACCTGTTCCTGAGGAGACCACGTATCTGGAATATGCAGCGCGAACCTAAAAGAATCCAGAGTTTTGTCAATTTCTTCACGCTTTGTGTGGGATTGTCTAATGAAAGGTAAAACGGTTGAAATAGAATCCCACCACGTCTCCCTTCCCTATTAAAGACTGGGTATCCGGGTTCCTTAATTGTTGAACAGCAGGGAGTTCATGCTAATAAACAAAGCCTTGCAGTCCCACCAGAGCTTACCATAAGGCTTCCTAAGGTAGACCAGGGATCAAGAAAACATCCCGCAGGACATGACATATGGGCTAAGAACTTGCAGATAAGTCAAACTTAGCTGTGAGTGTTAAGTCTTTATTGGGATCTGGGTGCCTCACTTTCAGGAGAATCATTGCTCGATGGAAACTGTGTCACATGAGGAGCCAGAGACAGCTAGCCATGGTCACGGTCATGGACACAGCGGGAGAGCTGCTTTATCCATTCTGTGGACCCTTCCACTATGGAGAAAGAATTTGATCTAATTCTGAGACAGTCTAGAGTCCAGGGGCAGGGGCTCCAGACCCAAACATCTGGATTCGAATCCAGGCTCTGCCATGAATTGCATTCCCTCGTATGTTTAACAACAACAGGAGCATCACAACACATATGGCAAAACACTGTTGGGAGCGTGAAGGGAATCAGTGCTTGTCAAGGATCTACAACAGTACCTGGAACATAGCAGTCATTCCCTGCCTATTCTTTCCTAGTGAATCAAAGCTGTAACAAGACAGATACATTTGTATCATTACATAGAGAATGTTTCAGCCATCCAAGCTGTTGAACGGAGTAAGTAATTGGAGTTCTCTGAAAAAAATAGCCTGACGTGTTTAACCAGAGATTAGATGATCATCTGGAAGACACGAGGAGCCGATACCTGCTTTCGTTGGGGTTATGAATAGATGACACGCAGGCCTTCTGACTTTCTGATGCCACCGTTTAATCTATAAGAATGGGTATTTCAAGAATTCTTCATTTTAACTAAAGGAGTGTTCCTGGTAGCAAATTATTTATTTAATGTGCTGTGGAGCTTTCCTCATCAGGAAAAAAATATGGGTTTTTGTTTTGTTTTGTTTTGTTTTTTTAAGATATTATTTATTTATTTGACAGAGAGATAGAGAGCACAAGTAAGCAGAGCAGCAGGCAGAGGGAGAGAGAGAAGCAGGCTCTCTGCTGAACAGGAAGCTCGATGTGGGGCTCGATTCCAGAACCCTGGAACCATGGCCTGAGCCGAAGGCAGCTGCTTAACCAACTGAGCCACGCAGGCGCCCCCAAAAATATGTTTTTTTTTAGATTGAGAAGACCTGAGGTCTTGAACTCGGACGTAGCTGTGTATTTCAGCTTGGGTCGCATCAAATCCCAGGAGAAACTATGTATTCACTCAACAGGGTGAAAACAAAGACCACGCACTTTTAAAAAGAGGCTTCATTCCAAAATGTGAAATGAAGGCTTGTTAGCTTACTATCAAACCACCACAAGCATTTTTTAAACACATCTCAGTCATTAGGAAACTGGAGGGCGTTCCTTTATAATCAAGTCTGCAATGAGCCATTAAGGACCCGTTAGGAAACACAGATTTTTTTTTTTTTTCTTCCAAGGGTTTTCCTCAAAATTCTTAATCTCAGTGCCAGCATGCATAACCTGTGGATCATCTGGGTTCCCGAGATACAGAGAAGAATCAAAGGAGATCTAGAAGGAAACAGCCCTGAATTTCCCTGAGAATCCAGCCAGGTTGATCTGCTCAGTGGTTAGAGTAACAGCCGCTACACTAAGCACCGGGATGGTCAGTACAATTAATGCAATTAAAGTAATGAGTCCTGGCAGCTGGAAGGTCAAACAGAGGTAGCTTTGTCACAACAATCTGGCACTGGAAAATTACTGACATTTCCAACTAAATTATATTCTCTCAATTGTTGCCTTAATGCTAAATAAATAAAGTTATGCTAATGTAGGGACTGATTACAGATTGAAATTAGCACAATTGCTTGTTATACAGTCTGCTAGGGTTAACATTTTTTAAAAACATAATTAATGGCCTTTGCTTACTGTCTCTGGTTATAGATCCTGCCGCTCATTTGCATTCTTTGGCAATATGCTGACAGTGCTAAATGTCTCCCAAGAAAGATCTCATCGGCGGGCAGAAAATGCTTTTTTCACGTCATCAAGCTAAAACTTGTTATGGTTTCGGGCCAGCGTTAATAACAAAGATGACCAGAAAGGGAACGGATAAGAATGAGGCTAGAATCCGTTTTTCTTTTCAGTCTTGTGATCCAAGCCTTTTCTGGAGTCAATGTGAAATGTAATTGCTCTTTTGACCTCTATCTTCTCTCTCCCCAGGTCTGAGGAAGAGCTACACTGGTTGATTATTGCAGGAATGAAAGGCACTCTGACCTTGTCGACCAAACGCCTTGCAGCTTTCAATGCTGCCCATTATCCTGAAGGCAGGCAACTCCTGGAGAGAGGCGGAATCTGCAGGAGAGCTGCTCCCCGGGCAACCTGCCAGAAAAGGCTTCATCAGCCGCAGTTCAGACGTGGCCAAACAGCTCAGGCAGCAAAGGAAACAGCTGGGGGGTGGGGGGGTGGAAACAGAGTATATAAAAATATTGTTAGCCCGCAGTCTAAAGAGCTCTGGGGCATCTGTGCCTTAGAAAAAGCCTTTGCTCACGTTGCCCCGCGTGGTCTTCGGGGGGGAACTGAGGATCCACGTGGGAAGTTCTGCTGAGGAAGGAAGCCGTCACCGAAGTAAGTGCAGCTCCTCATTTCCTAGAGGTGGCCAGGGTGGATGATAATACGGTCCCTGTGTGAATAGGAAAGTAAAGCGACGTTCTAGAAAAAGTAGGTCGGGGATATTGAGTTGCAACTGTTGCTCGAGATTATAGATTATTCACTACAGAACCTGGTTGGATTATTTTAGAATTTACGGTTCACGGGTGGATTGGAGCGCAACTCCTGATGAAAAACAACCTGGTGTCTTCTTCGGGTTCAACAGTTAAAGGAGACTTTGTTCCAAATCAGGGACCTTCACGTATCTCTTAGTTCTACTACAGTCCCCTCTATTGGATGGCATTTTATTGAGTGTTTATTATATCCCTAAGCACTGTTGGAAAATAAGTGACAGGAGAAGTGTCTGTAGGAGGTAAGGAGACCAGTTGACCAGTAAGACACAGAAGTGGCACCATGTGCTTTGTCACTGGATTTCACTCACGGAGGGTCCCTATGGGTGAGGCACAGTGGTATGGCGCCTTTAGGTGTCGACTTTCACTGAACTCTTACAGTAACTTTCAGGGTTGTGTTTTCGTTCCCACTTGAGGAAGAGTAGTTTTACTGTAGTAAAAAAGGCATGGGAGTCTGGAATTAGCCACACTGGGGTTCAAATTCCATTCTGATACTACTTGGAATCTGTGCAATCTTAAAAAAAAAGTCTCCGCAGTTCTGGGCTTCGGTGGGCTTAGTTCCTGTAACGGAGGGGACTAGATGAACCTAAGACCTTCTCCAGCTGTATTGTTCTGTGGGAAGTATTGTTGAGCAGCCGTACGTCCCAGATTGTCGGGGTCATCCCAACTCTAAGTATTGTGGCCCATCATACCCATGAAAAATATGTGTCCATCAGATGCTGAATTCAGTAATCCTGAACACCCTTCCTATAAATAGAGAGAAGCCTCAGAAGTAAGCAAAGAACGAGGAAAGAGATAACAGGACCGGGGTGCTGGGGAGAATGAGCTGCTTTTGTTTTTGTTTTCATTTTTTTCAAGTAGGTTCCATGGCCAGTATGGAGCCCAGTGCAGGGCTTGAACTCAGGACCCGGAGGCAAGACCTGAGCTGGGACTCCGAGTCTGTCACTTCACCGACTGAGCCAGGCAGGTGCCCGGAGAACGGTTTCAAAACCTTTTCAAAGAAGGGCACAATCATGACCCTCTGCAGATGTAAAAAACAAGTAAAGATGGGATTCTACTCATTAATCAAAGAGGGACCCAACGGATGTTTCTACCTGTTGAAGAGAATCTGAAGAGACACACTTACAGACCAGGAATATTGAAATGAGTATGCAAATAGGGGCAAAACTGGGTCCCCCCACCCCAAGGGGAGTGAAGGGAAATCCACTGAACCTCTACCAGACAGGAAAGCATCTGCCTATCAGTTACCTAAAACATGGGAAGTTGTGAAACAGCTCCAAGATGGTAAGAGGCGGGCATCAGGTAACAGGAACGGTGTGCTGTACGCAGGCAGACAACGTGTAGCTTCCCACGGAAGCCAGTTTTCTTCCTACAGTGGAATTAGTCGCGGGGAGTATGGCATTTCATTGTGACTTCTGATTCCTCCCAGAGTACTTGGTGGGGGGATCTCAGTGGGGACCTCGGTGTGAACAGGAGTCACCTGAGAATCTTTCAAAAACAGAATCCCCACCTCCAGCCTGCCCTGGGGATTCTTATAAAGGCTCTGAACAATTAGAGGGCCTCTCCCGCCGTTTTTCGAGGCTGAAGTTATGATTAGAGGAGTCCTAGAAACTCAGTTGTGCGTAGTATTTATAGGTGCCGTATTTCTTTCTAATCCTTTGAGGAGCCTTTTGTGACTTTTCTTGATGTGGTTTAAGAGTCATGACACGGTTACGAGTTGAGTTCACCATGGGCTAAGGACCCATGCGCACACTGAAGGCACAGGAAAGTTAAAAAAAAAAAGGAAAAAATACGAAAAGAAATAAAAAGAGGGAGAAATAAAAATGGAAATAAGGAATAAGAGGAATCAGCTGGTGCAGAGGCGTGCCAGAGACAGGTCCCGAAAGAGCTGTGGGGCCACACTGTTCATAAAAACCCCATTTCAGATGCATGCCCGTGAAGAGTAGGAGTAGAAGGCCGCTTTATTTCCAGAGCTCTGCTGCTTTGCACACTGCCCACCTCCACTGGCCACGTAGCGTGATCATCTCTTGGACAAACTTACCAGAGAGCATATATTCTAATTCCATTAAAATACATGAAATGTGGGTGCTCGGTGGCTCACTCATTATGCGGCTGCCTTTGGCCCATGTCACGTCCTGGAATCGTGCCCCACCCTGGGCTCCCCACTCAGCGGAGAGTCTGCTTCTCCCTCTGTCCCTCACCCCACTCGTATTCTCTCTCCCCCCCCCACAAATAAATAAATAAAATCTTTAAAAAAATAAAATACGTGAAATGCTCCCCTGCCTTTTTATTCTTTGGGTTTTCCCCCCTCTTTTCTACAGTTCTCTCCCCACACCAAAAATTAAAAATTCAGAAAATCATCAGAAAATCATTAATGTAATTTTTTAAAAAAGATTTTATTTATTTATTTGACAGACAGAGACCACAAGCAGGCAGAGAGGCAGGCAGAGAGAGAGAGAGAGGAGGAAGCAGGCCCCCTGCTGAGCAGAGAGCCCGATGCGGGACTCGATCCCAGGACCCTGAGACCACGACCCGAGCCGAAGGCAGTGGCCCAACCCACTGAGCCATCCAGGCGCCCCATTTTAATGTATTTTTTAAAAAAGATTTAATTTATTCATTTGAGAGAGAGAAAATGAGAGAGAGCATGAGAAGGGGGCGGGTCAGAGGGAGACAGAGACTCCCCACTAGGCAGGGAGCCGAATGCAGGACTCCATCCTGTGATGCCAGGATCATGACCTGAGCCAAAGGCAGTTTCTTAACCAACTAAGCCACCCAGGTGCCCCCTATTTTCATCTATTTTTAAGAACACAGTAACATAAAGGAGATAGTTCTGAAAGGGAAATTGGTGAGGTTGCCAGTTCAGGCTTAGCTTAGCAACAAAAATGACCTGGGAAAAGCCAATAAAAAATGAAACATGGAGAACGTAGTGGTAGCTCTAGGAAGAAGAGGAGAATCACCACAGATCGGTCACTCAGGGGGAGGAAAGATGGCGGAGGGTCAGGGCATTCTAGACCTTTTTCTTAAAGATTTTATCTATTTATTTGACAGACAGAGATCACAAGTAGGCAGAGAGGCAGGCAGAGAGAGAGGAAGAAGCAGGCTCCCCACTGAGCAGAGAGCCCGATGCGGGGCTCGATCCCAGGACCCTGAGATCACGACCCAAGCCGAAAGCAGAGGCTTAATCCACTGAGCCACCCAGGTGCCCCTCTAGACCTTCTGGTTAATAAAGCTTCATATACTTCCAAGAGAACAATCGGGAACCATTCTTGAAGCAAAATTGGAGGAAACTGGTAACCCTCACAACTTAAACGGGTCCAGTCAAAAGGTGAAGCACTGTTATCTCGACTGAATCCTTCAGGAGCTCTAGGGACGGCCCCGTGGTTTCTCTAAATGACACAGTGCAGCAGGCTATCCAGCGCTCTGTGGGCAGTGGAATCACTGTGTTTAGACAAGTGAGAAAGGGTAAAGCCAGCCAACAACTTGAAACAAATGGAAGAACTACCTGGGCCTCTCTGAAGTCATGGTTTCAAATAAATTGTTTGGACCAAAGGAATAGTTTCCTTTTCTTCATCGTTTTAACCTAAGGGATGAAGAAAAATAAATCAATGTCAGATTAAAAAAAAAAAAAAAAGGAAAGGAAAGAAAAAAAGCTTCTGGTAGCTCGACACAACATCTAAAAAATGAAAATGATCGCTTGCTTGTGGGGAGAAGAGCCAATAAAACTTACAGAAGCTTCCTTCTAATAGTACACATTGTTTAAAAAGGAACTTTAGAGCTATTATTCTTCTTTTGATCTTCCCCAAAAGCTATGAGGTGTACAAAAATCTCCCCAAATTGCTCTGCTTTCTAGCTGTCATGTTTTAAATAGTATCTTACACATACCTTTGGAGTTTTGAAAAGCCCATTCAATGTTTCATATAAAGGGAAGTTACCAGAAATGGGCCCAGCGCATGCTACTAAATATAGCAACATAATTACTGTCATGTAAACGAACTCCTCCCTGTAGCCTTAGAACAATGAGATAAAAGGTTTATCTTGACAAAGTTTGAATAAGTAGAGGTGGAATTAATTCAGAATGTCCATAACTTCTCCATCCACAGGCGGTGGGAGGGGGGGTAAAAAGAGCTCCTTTAATTTCAGTTGCAGCATGTTTTTCCTGTTCATTTGCATTGGGGGAGTTTTTCCACAGTGTATTCATTTGCTAGTGAGATAATGTGTCCTGGCATGATCAGATAAGAGAGGGATAGAATTACTAATGATGAAAGGAGGCAGCCCAAGGACAAGAAAGCAAAGCAGCCCTTCCTTTCTCGCCTAATCTGGATGGATCTGAATTTCAGCTGTCTCTCCCTCTCTTCACCATTCCACACACACACACACACACACACACACACACACACACACATCCCGCCCCCATGGTGATGGTGGAGCCATTTTCCAAAGCTGGGTTAGGACGTTGCACATTGAGCTGCATAGATTTTTTTTTTAAAGACTTTATTTATTTATTTGACAGAGAGAGAAAGAGAGACACAGCGAGAGAAGGAATACAAGCAGAGGGAGTGGGAGAGCGAGAAGCAGGCCGCCAGCCGAGCAGGGAGCTCAACTCCGGTCTCGATCCCAGGATCCCGGGATCATGGCCTGAACTGAAGGCAGACGCTTAACAACTGAGCCACCCAGACACCCCAGAGAAAGACTGACTGGCCATCCTATTCTGGCTATTTGTATGTATTTGTCGGTGAATAAATTGAAGGCAATCTAATTCAACCATCAGTCAATAAGCATCAGCTGTTTTCGAGGGGGGGGGTGGAAATAATCAACAATGCAGAGGTCTTGTCCTTTTAAAAAAAAAAAAAAAAGTTCCTCAGAGAGTTAAAAAGCTGTGATTCAGAGAAATGCTCCAGTTAATGATTAGAGTAACAGGGTGAAGGTGCTGGTAAGGGAGCCATCAGAGGAACATAGATAGAAATATCTGCTGAACTGAAGGAGTAGAGGTAACTGATGCCCTAGCCTGTGCTGTCTTTAGGAGTTAAGTAACAAAAATTCCACTGGGTCAATCCTGAAGATCTAATTGGCTTCATTAATCAATTCGTGACTCGAGCGGTATCTCATCTTGTGAACAGAGGGGAGCTGCAAAGAGCTACCTCAAAGAAAAGGTTTCCAAAGGTAGAGAGGGAGAGGGAAAAAAGGAAATGAGTAGCAAAGAATCCATTGTTTTAGGCGAAATTGCCCTCCTAAGAGGAATGGGAGGGGTCTATTAATAAATTTCCCAGCGCCGACCAGGAAACTCCCATGTTGGCTGGCTAAAGGTCACATTCCTGGGGATTGAAACCACAGCTCAGTTAGGTATTAAGTCTTGGTATACGACTTGGGGCCTGGACCCAAGTAATGCTGCTTGGGGCCTATGGTTTTCTTTTGAACATGGTCAAATCCCTACACAGGGATCTCCCTCCGGTCTTCAGTGGACAGCACAGCATTGCTTAGGATACATCAAAGGCAAGAAGCCAACAAACCCTGCGAGTTTGCAGGACTCCTGGTATCCCTCGGCCTTGCAAATTAGTCAATGAACCTGACTTTTATTTCCCTTTACTGCAAGCTTCCAGAAACTTCTGGTAGAGAAAAGTGATGTCCTATTAGAAAAAAAAAAAAAAAAAAAAAAACAGCGTGAGGATCAGCACCTTGCTGATAGGGATAATACAGAAACCAAGTACACACGTTCTGACATAAATGAAAAGGGTGCAGGGACATCTGGGTGGCTCAGTGGGTTGGTCCTGGGATGAAGTTCACCATGGGGTTCCCTGCTCAGCGGGGAGTCTGCTTCTCCCTCTGCCTGCCGTTCCCCCTGTTTGTGCGTGCGCGCTTGCTCTCTGACATATAAATTAAATAAAATCTTTTTTTAAAAAAATGAAAAGAGTGTAGTCATAACAATGAGGAAGGACTCTTTTGCTTTGGTTTACCTGGGGAAAAAAGTTTTTTTTTTAAGATTTTATTTATTTTAGAGAGAGAAAGAGAGCAAGCAAGCAAGGGGAAAGACATAGGGAGAGGTAGAGAGAATCCGGAGCAGACCCCGTGCTGAGCACGGACTCTGACGAGGGACTTGATCTCAAGAACCTGAGATCATAACCTGAGCCAAAATCGAGAGCCGATCGCTTAATTGAGCCACCCAGGTGCCTGTTCTGGGAAATCTCCTTCTAGAGGAGAGCTCTAGAGTAAGCAACATCATGCCAATTTGAAGTCGGTCGGCTCTAGGTCACCCAGAAACACTGTCACTGAGTTGGCTACTAACGCTTCTCTTTGCCAGCCCACTGTGGTCAAGCTTGTTTGGTATCGAAATCTACCAGGCTGAAAAATGACACCCGGGGGCTTGTCACCACCCTCCCTCCTCCCCACAGAGAGCCAAGGAAACAATGACATAATCACCGTCTCATAAAGAAAATAGTGTTTCTTTAATGGGACTTGGGTATCCACTGAACAACTGTTAGAAAGGAAACGTGGTTCCTATAAAGGGAGAGATTTTTTCCAGGGCTGTTTCTCCAAAGGTGAGAGTATAAGCAGTAACTCAGAAACTGGGAATGTGGTAATGAAGGAATCTCTCGCCACCCTCCAGCCCCACATTCTTTTTTTTTTTTTAATTAATTAAGATTTTATTTTTAAGTAATCGCTATGCCCAATGTGGGGCTTGAACTCATGACCCTGACGCCAAGGGTTGTAAGCTCCACCCTCCAACTGAGCCAGCTGGGCACCCCCAGCCCCACATTCAAAATGTATTCATTTCCCCGAAACTATCAAAACAGACCCTAAATGAAGACTAACACACGGACAAAAGCAGCACGGAGCCACCTTTTTCAACAACTACACTGGCCATTTTTCAACCACGAACTCCTTTCCCACTGAGCCTAAACTAGAGCAGCGACAGAGGAGACAGAGAGACCGGGAAGGGAGGAGAACTTGCCAAAGACAGACTGGCTAGGGGCACTAGGGACAGTGATGGGACAGAATGCACCCAAGACAATAACCCCTAGATTTCTGAGTGGAATGAAGGCGCTTTTACTGAGGTAGGGACTCCGGAGGAAGAATGTGTTTGGAGGACATGAGACCATAAGAAGATTCAGAAAAGAGAAACCTCCTAAAAAAAATAGAGAAGTGGGAATAGTGAATAGAACCAGGGTACAAAGGAGAGAAAATAGGGAACCGACTCAGCACATAGGTAGAAGAGTTAACTAGAGAAAGAGGGAGACCCTTACCCTAAACTGGGAAGCTCCTTCCTTTAAACCAGTGACAGGACATTTACTGATGGCTTTGCATAGATGCAGATGTCGGGTGGTGCTTTGGCACTTTCTCTGATTTTAGGGTACTGTGAAAAGAGAGTGGGGTGTCATATGACAGCCCTTATTTTCGGTGTCTACAGGACAAAGACCCTGGCTAAGTTTGTTTTTTTTTTTTTTTTTTTTTAATAGAGATCAGGGGCGCCTGGGTGGCTCAGTCGGCTAAACGTCTGCTTTCGGCTCAGGTCATGATCCCAGCATCCTGGGATCAAGCCCTGCATGCGTCTCCCTGCTCGGAGGAGAGTCTGCTTCTCCCTCTGCCTCTCCCACTCTGTATCTCTCTCTCTCTGTGTCAAATTAAAAAAATAATAAAATCTTTTTAAAAAAATAGAGATCAGACTAAAAAGATGGATACCTTTGGGGGGATGCCTGGGGGAAGATGAACAGAAAATAATTAAGGATTTAAAAAATGCAATGTCGTATAGCTGTAGAAGCTGGATACGCGTGAGGCCACATCTTCGGTTTTTTGGACAAACTAACTGCTCGGGTTGACAGAACCCAGGGTCTAGAGCAATTACAACGGAAGCAAATTGCTTTCTTCCTTCTTAAAATGGTTATATTCTTTAAAAGCTGGGCTGGGAATATAGAAGTAGCGGCGGCCTGTTCCTGAGCTGCTGCTTGAAAGTACGAAGGATTCTTAAATCCACACCCTTCCCAGGTCAATAGGTTAAACACAGCCTGTGTTACACGGGTTCAGCAACCCCACGGTGTTCCCGAGGGTTTAATCCTACAAATTAGCGACCCTGGGCCAAAGCATTCCTGCATAACTCTCTGAGCTGTCTTACCAGGGGTTTGGGGAATCTTAAGAGAGGTTCAGAGCCAATGAGTTACAGCAGTGTGGTCAAACTCCTGAAATTGCTGTGTATTCTAGCATAAATAGTTACTGTAAACTCTTGTGAGACCCTGCTGAACGAGGTGACTTACTCAGTTTAACAGGCGGGAAGCACAAAGCTAGGCCCCAGGGAGTAGTGTGAATGCGACCTTGGTGACTCTAGGGCTTACATAGGGCTTCCCATGCACCAAATACTGTCCTAAGCTCCCTATACCCGCCCATCTCAGGAAGCATTCTCAGGCTGCTGGGTCTAATACCCATTGTCCAGAAGGGATAACAGGTAAAATGGCCACTCTAGGGCCCAGAGATTCAAAGCGATAAATGTCAAACCTTGCGGAAGAAGACCTTTCTGTCTTTTCCTTGCTTCTCCCTCCATCCCTATAAATGTTGGCAGGGCTGAACTCAGAAGTCACCAGGGAAAGGAAGCAGACTTTTACATAAAGTCTCAATGTGGAGGAAATACGCTCTTTTTTTATTACCATATCACAGTAAATCACATCGTATCATATCAGTCTTGATTGTCCTAAAGATTTATATAGGTGTATTACAAATAGCCTGGAAAAAAAAAAGTTGTCATCTGATTGTTGATCGTATTGGTTAATGGGTAACTACTGAAGCCAGCTGGAGGCAGCCATATACACAAAACAATCAATCCCCCCACCCCCCTTTTTTTAAGCCTTAAAATGTCTGACAGAAGTGTGAATGCTTTTCATGGGAGCAGGGGAGTGAATGTGTCAAAAAGACATTCTAATGTGATAGTTGATGTTTTGTGTTAGATCCTTCTAATAATCAAAAAAGAAAAGGAAATTGCATCTCCAGAGGAACATTCAGAAACATTGTGTCTGTCTGTCCTAAGCTAGTGTTGGGAACTAGGCTACCAAGATTTTTCAGTCATTTCCATATTGAAAACGTTTCTTCATCAGGAAGTCTATCTATCATACCATTGGATTGCTGACATTGGATTTCTCTTAAACCACCTCCCACCCCCGAAAACATGTCAGTTACCACTTGGGCAGCCTCAAGAGTTCATATAAATGTGTTATACCATCTTTAGAGAAAGGCTTGTAAATTTTTTAAGTGTTTATGCTTAGTTTATTAACATTATTTAAATAGTGACTTAACCGGTGTTGATTTGCTCCCACTACCTTGGAAATATTTAAACATTATTATAACTTAGCTCCACATTCCAGTTTTATCTCTAAAATTAATGCTTTTAGGCTCCATTTATGCCTGTCAACAAGTAAGGATCACAGATGTAAGCTGGCTCATAATTCAGAGGTACTAGGTTACAATGTGTTACCATGGAAACTGTGTTTTATTGCATTTTCTCTTCTTGATTTAAGGCATTTGACAATCATAGCAAGTGTTTGCCAGTCTTCCCACATCATAAAAAATTCAAAAACACAAACAACCAATAGGGGGATTAAAAAAAAAAGAAACAGGGAAGTTGGGGGGGCGACTGTCTACTGTTCTTGGACCTCACTAGAAACATAAAAAGGAAATGACAGCCTTATATTTAACATGGACCTTTTGTGAATAGTTGATCTCTCAGAAAGTCCAAGAGTGTTGGAAAATTCAATCAGTGGTTAGTCACCGAACGGACCTGCCTGCCTGTGGTTCATTTTGTTTAGTGCATCATATATCTTTTATGATCCCTGGGACTTTAGCCTGAAACAGCATTTTCTTTAACAAGAGCCATGTTTCCTTTAACGTTGTTTATTGCATCTGAAACATTACCCTTTGAAATCACGGTACATTTTCTATTGAGCAAAGGTCTGCAACCGAATCTTGCATGAATGTGTTTATTCAGGATCTAGAGTGGAAAAAAAAAAAAAAATCTCGTCCAGTTCATGTAACATTAATCACTTCGCCGGTGTTCAGCTGAGGTCAATGCCACATTCCTAGCGGTGTTAAGGCAAGTCAAGATTAATCACGTACATTAAACCTTGGAAGGGGAGCACGGGAAAAGGATCTCAAATTAGACATTTCTTAAGAGACAGAGAAGCGACTGTAGCAAAATGGGCTGACTGTGCTGCTGTAAGTAGAGCTTGTCTTTACAGCTTGCCTGTTTTTCAGAGCATTTGGTAACCACAACCCCTATGAACTTGTAGGTTTCCTTTTTCCTATTTTGGGCAGTTTATAGGTCAAAGTTAAGTCTTGCTGGGGATTCAAAATGAAGACTCATTCAGTAAACATTTTTTTAGTCCATGCTAACCACCAGGCACCAGCTAGGAACTGTCCGTGCAAAGATGAATGAGATCCATTCCTCCCTCCTCTGCCTCCTCCAAGAAGCGCGTCATGCACCCAGGAAGACCAGGACCAGATGTGCATGATCTGAACAGAGTTTTGTGGGGGGACCGAGAGGGGATGATTAATGGTGGTGGGAAGTCTGCAAAGACTTGACTTAAATTAGCTGTACAGGGGAAGAAAGGTGAGCCAAAGGCTCCAGGCAGAGGAAAGGCATGAAGACCTACGCAGGGACTGGATGCTCAGAACCGAGAGTTCGAATAACTGAAGGGAACAGCAGACCGTGAGATGGTACAGTAAGTTGCAGCCTGATTACAAAAGTCTCTGACCATGTACTTGAGTCTAAAAGCAAGGAGAAATCTATGAAGAATTTTAAGGAGGAAACTGTGAATAATCAGATTGTATCGGAAACTTATAATGTGGGATGAGGGAAGGTTGGATGATGGGGAAGTTGGTAAGAAACTGGAATCGCCGTCTTCCAAGAGATGGAGAACACAGTCATCCAGAAAAGTGATTGCAGCTTCAGTGTGATCATGGAATACATTATGGAACCAGATGTGAGTTCCGGAGGGAAGCCAAAGAGTAGCTGATGGGGAAAAAGGACGGTAAAGTGATGCTAAAGGGTCTAGCTGGGTAGCCAATGCAGATGACGAATGCCATTCGCCAAGGCACCTGAGATCCTAGGGCCATTATAATGGTGATTTCTGTTGGGATGTTGGACATGATATATGGTACTGATGAGTGATGGTAGAACTGGTTACACTGATTTGGGGTCATTAACTTATATGTGGTTATTTTAGACACAGAGAAAAATGTGAGTGTCCCCAGGAGAGAGTAGAAATTGAGGACAGACTAGGGAAGGAATTATGGGAGACTGTATCATTTGTTTGATACTTTCTGCATATAGAAAAAAAAATTTAGAGCCCCGAAGAATTTTTATGGTTTTCTCTTTCTAAATGAAAAGTGACCTTGGCACGTAGAATAGTAATTTCTAAAAGAGACAGACCCTTTACGAATTAATATTAGATTAAAAACACTTTACCCCTGGTTGCTTATATATATAAAATGCAATCTGTATTGAAGACGTTAGTGGGCTCATATTTAGAGAATAATGTTTCAGGTAAGAAGCTAACATTATCTTGAACCAGGGTAGCCTTAAATGTTCATAATATGCATATTTAAATATTTTCTTATATTGTGTATGGCAGATTCACATTACTTCCTATGTCACCATCATACATTTCCATTAAAGATTTATTTATTTTTAAAAATACGTTTTATATTCTCATAAAAAGGAGGAATTAAATCGTAAAAGTACACACAAAGTTAGTGTTTATAGTCTAACTACTACTCTCACCAAAAAAGCCATCAGGGTTGGTGGCTTTCTTTCCCACATTGAGTATGGAGACAAGGCTCAGGTAAGGGCTTATTTTTTGCTCGGGGAGCTTTGCGTTTCAAGGACTACCATTTTCCGAACAGCCTAGATCCAAAAATAATCACCTTTCATTAAATCAGAAGGTTGAAATTGGATTCATCTAGGCTTGGCCTCACCTTTACTTAATATTGAACATTTAAGATTTGGTTATCGTCCAATAACAAGAAGTTACTGGAATAATCAGTAATATATGGAGTATTGAGCAACACGATTCTTAAGAAGTTTATGCATTCCTGCTAGTTTTCTGTACCTTCGAACAACAATTTATTCATTAAGACCTTACTGAGTAGCCACACCGTGTCGGATTCTGTGAATGGATTTAAGATGGTAGCGTCATCCTTGCATTCAAGGACTTGATACTCTTGGCGAAAAGATGAGATAAATTTGCAGGTTGCTGTTATGACTGGCCATGCATGAGGGGCTCTGTACACTTCCAGAAAGAGTCATTGACATTCAGGTTACAGTGGAGCCCCGGGGCAGCCACAAAGTGGGCTTCAGTCGCTTGGCACCCCCACGTCCCTCAGCACGTGACCCAATCAGAAGACGCGAAGCGATTTTTTGCTGGACTTCTGGGAGAAACAAGTCCCTCTCTTCCTGAGATGTACCAAAAGAGGCCCATCGTCTTCTGGATGAGATGGTGTGAGGCTGTGAGGTTCAGGCACCGCTTTTGGGGTTTGGCCCCTGGGAGCTGCGAGCCTGGAGCTGTTGGGTTCCATCTTGCAGAGCCTAAAGAGGAGGGCGGCAGTGAGGTGGACAGAAGAGGGGGAGGAGCCCCCCAGGTCCTTTGTGACATCCCAGGAGCACCGCGTCCAGCCTCCTGCAAAGAAGCCAGGGCTCACTCCATCGCCTAAGCCCCTAAATTCCTTTCTCTTGCTGAAGCCCTATCGAGGGGGATTTCTTGCCAGAATTGCAAGAACCGTGACCCAGTCACCAAGGCTAGCCCTCCCCTGCATGTAGCTTTTGTGCCTCTCGGGTGCTTATGTTCTCCAGATGTGTACTCCGGCAAGGGTCGGCTGGATCCCGGCGGAGTCAGGGAGAGAACGCAGAAGTTCAGCCTCTTTGAGAGCTTGACCTCTGAGCGCAGAGGTGAAGCCAGCTGCTTTCCGATCCATCAGTTCTCATTCGACCTGCTGTGGGGATGATGACAAAGAGAATGGATATTAAAAAGAAGTAGTTAACATTCAAAGCTAGCCTCCCAAGCTGACTTGACACTATCTTCCTCGATGGGGAGGCTTTTTGTCTTTGATATCCTCAGTGACACATCGCGGAAGACTTAGCATTTATGCGATGCTTAATCCAGATAGGCTTGAAATTTTTTTCTTTATTGGTGTGTGGCAGAATAAACCCGACATAAATGCACCATTTTAACCATCTGAAGCGTACCGTTGAGTGGCCTTAAGTACTTCATAAGGCGCAACCATTGCTGCTATCTGTCTCCAGAAATTTTTCATCATCCTGAACTGAAACTGAGCTGAAATCAACAGTCCCCTCCTCCTTCCTGCGGCCCATCCCCCACCCCTGAAACCTCGATGCTACTTTCTGTCTCTGCGAATTTGCCTATTCTGGGTACCTCACGTGAGTGGAATCCCACAGGATTTGTCCTCCTGTGTCAGATTTCACATAGCGTAACATTTTCAGGGCTCATCCATGCTGCGGCCTAAACATGTGCTTTCCCCTAAGCGTGTTTAATTTCTGCTATTCAAAAAAATAAACCCATAAATATGGAGTGAGTTGTTTTTCTTTACATTGGAACATACTCAGGACCTGACATATCTTTTGGACCCACCAGGGACCAGGCCATGGCCCAAGCCTTGCTCAGACATTACATTACTGACTGCTCTCAATCCTGAGAGTTACGTTCCTTTCAGAGACTCAGAGTTGTAGGATCATGTGGTGGTGTAACCAGGACACAAGCCTGGATCTCTGCGACGCAGGACCCATGCCTTTGCCATTTCTCTGCGTTGTAATGTCCCAGATGTTCCACATCAGCGTGTGGTCTAACTATGAACCTTTCTCTAGTTTTTTAAATAACTTTGGATTTTCCAGGATAATAGATTTATCCTTCTAATTAATTAGGCTGTGTGTCTGTGTGTGTGTGTGTCTGTGTGTGTGTGTGTGCGCGCACTGATACAGAAACTAGTTCACGCTAGCTGAGTGGACGTAGATCTTTGGCACAGGATCACCCTCTAGGAACCTGCTGAGGGAAAGTCTCACCTGGTGACACAGGGCTCCTGAGCCCAAGCCAGAGCTCACCGCACACTTGACACACACACACACACAATCCCATTTGTCCAAGCACCCGCTGTGCTTTGTGCATACTAAGTGCTCCCTACACTCGCACTCAACGCAGAGTGCCCTTGGCTTGTCAGAAAGGATCTAGGCTCCCCTTCACCCCCCCTCCCCGACCTGAATGCTGATAACTCCCATGACCCTTTGTCAACAACCTGTAGGGCCAGTGGAAATTTTAGGCAAAAGATGGAGTTTATGTCTGCCTTTTCTGCCCTCTGAAATCCCTTCAAGTTTGCTTTTTTTATCCCTATTAAAAATAAATGCAACAAACTCTGATTTTCAAAATGTTGGTCATTACAGAGCTTACTGTTCTTCTTGCCCCTCTGTGCTACCATTTTAGTTACCCCCCCTCCCCCACACACAGGCTGGGTGCCTCTAGACAGTCCCATAGGATTTGGGGTAGAGAGTTGCCCTTGTCCCTCAATTCTTGGAGCTCAAATCATATGGGATTGTCTGGAGGCTACAGAAAAGGATAGCAAAAGGCATCTGACAAAGATATTTTGTTTTCTAGAAGCAGAAAAAAAGTGGGTCACAATTTTTTTTCAAAATCTAGGACGAACCTAATTTTTTTGGTTAAGGACATTTTATGACCTTGCTTAATTTAACAAGCAAACTGCAGTGCGTACATCCAGTTCTAAGAGAACAGTTTCCCTAAGTTTGGATCATCGCTAAGTGTGCAATCCTGCATTCTTCACTCAAATAATCACTTAACCTTGTTGCTGGCTCTTGTAGGACACTCCTGGAGAATTAGTGTACATCCTGGCAAGTAAACAGTACAGTTAGCCCACCTGGGTTGGAATCCCAGCTCCAACAACACTTGACTTGCTGTGAGGTTACAAGCAACTCTCTGAACCTCCTTCTAGCAATTATTTGTTTAAAAAAAAAAAAAGATTTTATTTATTTATTTGAGGAGAGAGAGTACAGATGAACAGGGGTGGAGAGGGACAGAGGGAGAGGGAGAAGGCATCTCCCTGCTGAGCCAGGAGCCCGACAAAGCAGGGCTCCATCCCAGGGCCCCAGGATCATGACCTGAGCCCAAGGCAGATGCTTAACCTACTGAGCCACCAAGGCGCCCCTAGAAATTACTTATTTGTTGCTATGTAACAAAACAACCCCACATTTAGTAGGCATGAGACTATTTGTTTTATTATTTTTACTGTCTGGGTCAACAGTTGGGTCTAGGCTCCGCTGGGTCGTTCTTTCAGTCTCCTCTGGGGTAAGCCATGAAGATAAAGTGAACAGTGGCTTAAATGGAACCGCCTGGTCTAAGATGGTCTGTCCGGAGCACCTCCATTCTCCCTATAACCATTCCGGAGGCTGGCTTCAGTTCATCCAGACTAAGCTTGGGTTTAGTCTCAGGGTTGCAGTCACAAGCAAAAAAAAAAAAAAAAAAAGAACAAAACCCACATGGAAACACTTTGAAATTCTTGCTGACTTCTGTAATGGCCCATTGGCCAAAGAGAATTTCATAGCCACACCTAGATTCCATGGGGAGAAAAATAAACTCTACTTTTTGATGATAGGAAAATCAAAGCACAGTGCAAAAACCATGAGAATGGGAAGAAGGAGATGGTTGCAGTCATCTTGCTATGAAATGGGGCCAAATGCATGGAATGTAACAGAATTGTAAAAACTGAACTTATGCCCTCCTTTTGGTTGGCTAGGTCACTAGGGCATAGAAATGGACAGACTGTAGGAAAAGGTAAATTCAGATCTCATCATGCACTGTTCTGAATGCTCAGTTGAGAGAGGTGGGTTGGTAATTTGTCTCAACCAGCAGTGGGGACTTAACTGATACATTGTGTTCAAATTGAATGACGTCCTTTGAATTTGTTTAGGGAATGCTCTGTATTTAAAATGTTCTGCTTGGGGTGCCTGGGTGGCTCAGTGGGTTAAGCCTCTGCCTTTGGCTCAGATCATGATCCCAGGGTCCTGGGATTGAGCCCTGCATCAGGCTCTCTGCTCAGTGGGGAGCCTGCTTCCCTTCCTCTCTCTCTCTGCCTACCCCTCTGCCTACTTGTGATCGCTGTCTGTCAAATAAATAAATAAAATCTTAAAGCTTTAGAATCTCTCTCTCCCTCTGCTTCTGCCCCTCCTGCTTGCTCTCTCTCAAAACAAATAAATAAAATCTTAAAAAAAAAAAAGTTCTACTTTATTTATTTAGTTTCTTGTTTTTGATCTGTTTTCATCTGTCCACTAAAATATAAAGACCATGAGACAGAATAAGGACGTTGTCCACTGTTCTACTCCATCATGTAGACCTTTGCCTGGCTCAAGAAATACTTGCTTTGTGGGGCGCCTGGGTGGCTCAGTGGGTTAAAGCCTCTGCCTTCAGCTTGGGTCATGGTCCCAAGGTCGTGGGATCGAGCCCCGCATCAAAAAAAAAAAAAAAAAAAAAAGAAAGAAATACTTGCTCTGTGAATAAATGGAGTTCAAGTAACTTCAGAATTCCTTCTACAATAGGAGTTCTAGACTTCTTTTTTTTTTTTTTAAGATTTTATTTATTTATTTGACAGAGAGAGATCACAAGTAGGCAGAGAGGCAGGCAGAGAGAGAGGAAGGGAATCAGGTTCCCTGCCAAGCAGAGAGCCCAATGCAGGGCTTGATCCCAGGACCCTAAGATCATGACCTGAGCCAAAGGCAGAGGTCTAACCCACTGAGCCACCCAGGCACCCCAGGGGTTCTAGACTTCTTGATGCATTCATATGTTGATACTTGATATCCCCTTGTCCTCCATGTCCTTTGGTACTGTACCCAATCCCACTGGTTAGATAATGACAATTACCAAAGAGTAGACGTGTCCCTTGATCTGGTTACTTCACTTTTATTAATGCAAGCTAAGTCTGAATTTCTTGGCTCAATTTGGAACGTGTAGGTAATTAAAATTCCTAGGATTTTCTCCTACAAACTAATGTCAATCTAAATCTTAGTCTTACTGGTGCTAGAAGCAGTCTTTACCATACCGTAAGTACATTAGTGTTGTCCTTGTTCACTTTTATCTTCGCTCTCTGGCTCATCGTTCTCCTTTGCCAACATTTTTCTCAATCTGTATTATGTCATCAAATACAGTACTTGCCTCCCCAGTTTTATATCAAATTCAAATTTGATTAGCACCCTTCCAATGTCTTCAGCCAAGCAGATGGTGAAGTGTTGGGCAGGGAAGCCCTAATATGGAGACTTGTCACTACTCCACTATTAGAAATTCTCCTCTGAGCTCCAAAGCCCCATTCAGCTCTCCTGTTCTCCAGTTTCCATGCCTCTCCTCTTTCTGAGCGTGTCCTTGGCCATCTGTCATATGTCTTTCTAAAATTTGGGCATAAAGCATGTATAGCAGTCCACGCTATACCTGCCTATCTGGGCAATCCCATTTTTTTTTAATTTTAAATAAAAAAATAGTAGGTCATGTCTTCTTTTCATCTTGTTGTTGACTGATCTGTAGCCTTACCTCCAACTGGATCCATCTTTTTTACCTTACTTCTTCTTTTTTTTTTTAAGATTTTATTTATTTATTTGACAGAGAGAGATCACAAGTAGGCAGAGAGGCAGGCAGAGAGAGAGGAGGAATCAGCCTCCCTGCTGAGCAGAGAGCCCAATGTGGGACTCGATCCCAGGACCCTGAGATCATGACCTGAGCCGAAAGCAGCAGCTTAACCCACTGAGCCACCCAGGTACCCCTTTTTTACCTTATTTCTTAAGAAGAGGATGTTTCCAGGGGAAACATCCCTAATTCAACTGATGTCCCCCCCTTCTACCAGGACCCCTGCTATCTTTCTGCAGACTTCGAGCATCCTCCCTCTTATATAACACCGATCTTCCTTCTTCTTTAGATTATAGCCATTACCACTGCAGTATTGGGTCTCCAAACCGACAATGTGTCGGAATCACCGGAAGGGCTCAATAAACCACAGATTGCTGTGTCCCAGCCCCGTCTGCTGTGGAAGCCCATCGTTTGGATTTCTAACAAGTTCCCAGCTGACGCTGATGCTGCTGGTCTGGGGACCCTGTTTTGAGAACCACCACGCTAGTATATCCCATCTACTGAAACAACAAGCAAACAAACCAATAGCTCCCCTTTGATTTTACAAACTCCTTCAGATAGGGTGCATCAGTTCCCCCTTGCCTTTCAGAGCCAGACATCCTTAGAACATGATCTAATCTCATGATTCCCATTTTCTCACCTCATGTTCACTCGGACACCATGGAAACCTCTTTTGGCAAGTTCACCAGTGATTTTCTTATTGCCAAATTCAAAGGTCATTTCTTGGACTTCTTCTATCTCTCTAACACATTTCTTTTTTATAAAGGTTTTTATTTATTTATTTATTTATTTGACAGAGAGAGAAAGAGATCACAAGTAGGCAGAGAGGCAGACAGAGAGAGAGGAAGGGAAGCAGGCTCCCCGATGAGCAGAGAGCCCGACACCGAGACCATGACCTGAGCAGAAGGCAGAGGCCCAACCCACTGAGCCACCCAGGTGCCCCTAAGACTGTCTTCTTAAAATGATGTTCTTCCTCTCTTGGTTTCCAACTATGCTTTTATGCTTTGCCTTGAATTCACCGATTGCCTCTTATTCTCTTTTGCTGCCCCCTCCCCCACCCCATTCTTGATGCCAGAGTGCTTTGGGGCTTGGTTCTAGACTTCCTCGTTCTCTTTCTAGGTGAGCGTACCTGGTATCATGGTTTTACAGACCATGATTTCCACATGTATACCTATTAGCCAAGACCTCTCTCCTGAAATTTAGACATAAATGCAAATGGAGTTCCAGTATCCACATTGGGTATCTTTCAGTCATCTCGGAGCTAAATCTTTATTTATCATCTTAAACCTTGTCCTCTCTCAGTTGCCTAGGATAAGTCTGGCCTTCTCAACAATGTGCACACACAGGACACCTGGGTGGCTCAGTCGGTGAAATGTCTGTCTTCGGCTCTGATCATGGTCTCAGGGTCCTGGGATGGAGCCCCGCGTGGGGCTCCCTGATCAGTGGGGAGCCTGCTTCTCCCTCTCCTCCTAGCTTGTACTCTCTCTCACTATCTCTCTCTCTCTCTCTCTCTCAAGTAAATAAATACAATCTAAAAAAAAAAAAAAAAAAAGATGTGCACATACTAATGCCTGGAATCTGTGGATATATTATCTTCTGTGGCAAAAGGAAATTTGCAGATGTGATTCAGATTAAGGACCTGGAGACGGTCAAATGATCTGGGATTATCTGGAGAGCCCCAACGTGATTACAACAGTCCTTAAAAGTGGAAGAAGAAGGCAGAAGAGAGGACCTGTGACCGTGGAAAAGAAAACTAGAGATAACAGCCATGTGACTATCCACATGGGCCCAATTTAATCCTTAAAAGTCGAGAACATTTCCCAGCTAGGGACAGAGGGAGATGAAATGATAAGACGAAAGCTCAAAGAGATGACGTGCAGAAGAAATTGGATGAGGTGAGCCAAGAAATGTGGGTGGTCTTTAGAGGCTGGAAATGGCAAGGAAATAGATTTTCCCCTACAGCCTCTCGAAAGGGGCACCGTGCCGCCCCACACTTGACTTTAGCCCCCCGAGACTCCTGTCAGATGTCTGACCTATAGAACTGTAAGATAATAAATTTGTGTGGTTAGAAGCTGCTACGTTTGTGATCGGTTGTGACCGCAGCCTTAGAAACAGACTACGGTCCTCATCTCCGGAAGGGATACCAGAATCCATCCAGTTGTCCAGGCCAAACAGGTGTCCTCCCTGAGCTTCCCTATTGTCTACCCATCTACCCGCCTGGTCCAGCATCTGTACGGACAGTTCTACCTTCCAGGTAGATCCTGCTTCTGTTCGTTTCTCTCCGTCTCCTCTGCCCACAGCCTGGCCCAGGCTACCATGATCTACAGTGGCCTGCTGGCGCCCCTCCCATTGGTTCATTGGTCATGAATAATGATCTTCTGAAAAAATGCAGGTCCCTTCTCTGCTTACCCCTCTTCAATATCTTTTCAACATGATTGGAGTAAAATCTAAGTTTCTGAACATGACCGACAAGATCCTACATACATTGACTCCTGCTTGCTTCTTTGATTTTTTTTGCTTAATTTAAATTTTTTATTTTTTATTAACATATAATGTATTATTAGCCCCAGGGGTACAAGTCAGTGAATCGCCAGGTTTACACACGTCACAGCACTCACCATAGCACATACCCTCCCCAATGTCCATAACCCCACCCCCCTTCTCACAACCCTCCTCCCCCCAGCAACCCTCAGTTCGTTTTGTGAGGTTAAGAGTCTGTTATGGTTTGTCTCCCTCCTGATCCCATCTTGTTTCATTTATTCTTTTCCTACCCCTCAACCCCCCCACGTTGCCTCTCAACTTCTCAAATCAGAGAGATCCTATGATAATTGTCTTTCTCCGATTGACTTATTGCGCTATTGCTTCTTTGATTTTACCTTGCGCATTTACCCTAACTCGTTTTGGTTACCAGTGGGACACATTTCTGTCCCTGTAAGATGACAAACTCAAGCCTTTGTATGTATTATTCTCTCCTCTCGTGATTTGCTTCCCCTGATATATTTGTGTTTTTCAAGACTGAACTCAAGCGTGATCCCCTTAGAAAGACCTTCACTAAGCCCTCCAGGTAAAGCACCTGTACCACTGACTCGGGCACACCCGGTCAGATAACCCTCGTGGTAACAGTGGTCTGCTCGCTTTGCTTTCTTTGCCCCTCAGCGAACACAAGCTCCCTGAGGGTTGCCTCGCTGATTCGACGGGACATCCCCAGGCCCTACCACATTGCCTGACACATAATCGATGGTAAATAGATGCTCCCTGAGGCCATAAATGAATGAGTCAAGGGAGTGAGTAAATAATGCAATTGTAGTTTTTTTTCATTGAGGTGAAGTGCACAAAACATAAAATTAACAATTTTGAAGCAAATAATGCAGTGGCGTGTAATACATTCACAATGTTGCTTAGCTACCATGTCTAGCTCGTTCCAAAAATTGTCATCACTCCAAATCCAATCCCCTTACCCACTAAATGGTTACATCCCAGTTTCTCCTCCTTCAGCCCCTGACAACCACCTGTTTGCTTTCTGTATCTGTGGACTGACCTGTCTATTTTATGTAAATGGAGTCACAAAGTACATGACTTTAACTGTCTGGCTCCTTCCCCTTAGCACGTCCTTGAGGTTTATTCACATTGTAACGTGGATCAGCACTTTGTTCTTTTATGACTGAGAAATATTTCTGTGTGTGTGTGTGTGTGCGCGCACGTGCGCGCATCCAGTCTGTTTATCCATACATCTGTTGATGGACATTTGGGTTGTTTCCACTTTTTAGCTATTGTCAATAGCGCTGCTGTGAAGATTCATGGACATTTGTTTTTAAAGATTTCATTTACATATTTGAGAGACAGAGTGTGCGGGAATGGGAAGATGGGGAGAGGGAGAGGGAGAGGGACAAGAAGACTCCACACTAAGTGCACAACCCCACATGGGCTCAATGCCACGACCTCCCAAGGTGATGACGTGAGCCACAACCTAGAGTGGGATGCTCAACGAACTGAGCCACCCTGGACATTTGTTTTTAACTGTTCGAAACTCCCATATTGAAATTTAGGATATAGGCAATGGCTTCTAAAGCCTAAGCCTCATTCACTTCTTGCCTGTTCCTGATTTTCTACATATTTCTCATGCTGCAGGATTTCTCAGAGTCATTGAGAATAGCTTTAGGATCATATCTGTTTAATCGTCATAGAATTCTTAATCATATTGTTTATTGTATGGATTAAAACAGCAGGTTCCAAGTTAACAGTTCTAGGGTGGGTGGGAAGACATTAACAAAAAGAGTGGTAGGTGTATTTACAATGATGACTTTTTCTTTTTTTTTAAAAGATTTTATTTATTTATTTGACAGAGAGAGATCACAAGTAGGCAGAGAGTCAGGCAGAGAGAAAGGAGGAAGCAGGCTCCCCGCTGAGCAGAGAACCTGATGTGGGGCTCAATCCCAGGACCCTGGGATCGTGACCTGAGCCGAAGGCAGAAGAAGCTTTAACCCACTGAGCCACCCAGGCGCCCCCCAATTATGACTTTTTAAAAAGATGTGCATTACATGATAATCAATTTATTCATCCAGTAATGGAACTCTGTTTCCCTCAGAAATGTTAGTAGCTGCCAACATTTTCTGAATTAGGTACTTGGAATCCCTTGGTGGTACATTCGGTGCCATCTCCAGTGTTTGAAAGTTTTAATCTGCAATTAGATATATATTAAGCCATTAAAATATCATTGCATTTTAATGATTTGAATCTATGAAAATATGTAAATTAGTAATGGCTTATTAAACTTTACAGTTTCGGGTTATTGCACGAGAAAGATCTGTACATATGAAATGTTGGGGGGGAAGCCTTTTGTGTATTTTATGGCATCATTCTTCAGTGAGGATGACAACAATGAAAATTTTCCTACAATTAATAATTTTCAAAAAGAAATACATCCGTTCTCACAAATGGAAACTCTTTCCATGCAAGCTGAGTACAAACAGTTGTTTGGTTCTAAGCACTTTATCCCAGTCCCTGGCACTCTGTTTTGTGCTTTGGAAAGCTCTCCTCAATTCAAAACATAAATTTGGAAAAGGCTTCCTCCCTGGAATCCTCTGAAAGCCTGTAGTTACGGCGGTGACTTAAATATTATTTCCATAGCTACACTGGCTTCTAGCCACATCTGAAATGCATATCAACAAGCCTGGTGTGAAAATGGGAAGGGAGAAGAGAAAAAAAAAAAAAAGGGAGGCGGGGGGGGGGGGTGCGGGGGTGCGGGGGAGAGACAGAGGACACTAATTTTCCTTCTTCGGAGTAGGAGGTATAATGTCTTTATAAAGTAATAATTAAAAGAAAAACAATTACGGGAACCTTATCTGGACCATACAGCTGTACTTCCTCCGTTTGCATTAGCAGTGTTTCTAAGGTTATGACAAACCATGAAAATTGCATCTTTAGAGGAGTTTTATTCCTTTTCCTATGATTTGATTGAAACAGACAGCTACATTTTGTGTATATATAATTAGGCAGTAAAATAGGCTTTGAAGGCAGGTTTCCATTTAGTATGTGAGTCACATGCGCAGGAGTCTTTCATTCACCAGCCAGAGACTGATCTTTTTAATGCCTCAACTGGCTGACATGTCTTCCGAATGCAACATCTTGCAGGGGGTTGGGGGGGGGGGTGCGGAGCAGGGAAGGGACGGGGGAAAACATCAGCTTTTAGTCCATATTTCTTTCTTTTTTCATCTCCCTTCCAAAGGAAAAAAAAAAAAAAAAAACAATCTGAAAAGCCAATCTCAGGAAGTCTTTGGTGATTTAACCTCACGACAAACTGATTTTTATCGTCCTTTTTCCAGATTGTCGTGGGGACGCCAGGGAATGGCGCACCAGTTCGTGGCCGTATCTAATCCCACTCATAAAAGGCCATTGTGGCCATAAAACTGAGACCAATAGCTTTTCCATTCTCCACCTCTCAGCTCTCCAAAGTAATGGCACTGGGTCTCCTCATCTTGTTTTTCTTTTCAAATGCATAGTTTCTCCCTTTAACAAGGTTTAAAGAAAGGGGGGGTGGGGTGGGGGGTGTGGCGAGAGAAGGAATCCAATCCCATTTTCTCAGTGCGGTCCCCTTCTGCGGCGCTAAGTGATCCCCCCCTCCCCGCCCCCCGAACTTAAATGAGGAAGATCATTTGAGATACAGCCTGTTTTTATGAAAGAGATTTTTCTCTGCGATTTCGAGTACAATGAGAACAACCCCGGGTGTATTTTTTTTTCCCCTCGTAACAGAAAATCAGGCCTATCCACTGTACATCATCAGGCCTTATCTGATTATAAAGCAGCCAGTCCCCTATTAATCTCTGTCCTTTCTTCTCAGCGTTCGCCATTTGCTATCTCCTGTGCCATTCAGGCAAGCCCAGTGACGGAGAGAAATAATGCCAAGCTACTTGGCTGATTTATGCAAGTGATAGCTTGTGTTTATAAAATGCCTTTCATCTGAGGACCTCAAAGGGCTTTAGGGACATTATCACATTGACGGGGCCCAGCTCCGACATCAAGGGCAGAGAATGGCCATAGTCATGTAAATCTCCATTTTTGGAGTGATTAGTACCCCGGTAACCAAGAGAGATGAACTAGGTTCTCCTTTTTGATGTGAAACGCGATGTCCATGCAGGAATTTCCATTTCCAATGCAGGCCGCGTCACCAGATAAACCACTCAGTATTCAATTTACCTCCTGGGATGTCCCCCCGGGAGTCCGCTCCCCCAAGATGAAGGGCTTTCCTGGACAGGCAGGTGTATATATTTCTTCAATTGGCCTAATCTAATAAAGCTGGACATGATTTATATGTGCAAAATGTTGCCATGTTAAATAATTCAGAATGAAACTGCCTTTTCTAGCTGGGCTACAAATAGATGTCAATCTGCATTTGATGGGGCCCGAGTCCCACAGGGGCTCTGGACTGATGGAAGAAAAATCCACTCCTTGGGCTGCGTCTGAAGAAACACACTGGGGACGGCTGTCCTCACGGAGCTTCTGTGGCCTGGGTAGAAGAAACTCAGTGAGGTCCCTCAAAGTGGACTGTGCTTGCTGGCATTGTTTTTAGCAAAGCACCTTCCACTGAAGGCTGGGGTAGACCTAATACGGGGACTTCCCTTGTAAGAAATGCAGGTGCACAAGGTCAAGGTCCCAAGAAAGAATCCGCTTCCCCTTCCCCTCCGTCTTGTTGCTGACTTTCTCGTTCCTCTTCACGTGTCTTGCCCATTCCTACCTCATACCCTTTCCCCATCCCAATCCTCCTGCCCCACACTGTGCGCTTTTATTGATTACTTACTTTATTAAAGATTTCATTGATTTATTTGAGATAGAGAAAGAGGGTGAGCCCAAGCCCGGGGAGGGGTGGGGAGGAGAAGGAGAAGCAGGCTTCCTGATGAGCAGGGAGTCAGACGTGGGACTCCGTCCTAGAGGCCTGGGATCATGACGTTTCCCCCCGGCATGATTTCCCTTCTGGAGCCTCGTTCCTTACAGAAAGGAAACAACAGCATTATGAAAATGACCCGGCCAGTATCGAGAGTTGCTTGATGACTACAGAATGCCGGTTCGTTGTTAGTGGCTTAGCCTAATTTTGTCTGATGGGTATGAGAAGACAAAGGAATGTATGTCCTGTGCCGTCATTTGGAGCTGACCAGTCCTGTGGCTGGCAGGTGTCTCATCTGTCTTTAACAGTGGGTTGGAATTGCAACATTGTGTCGTCCCAAAGAGGCTGCAGCAAATGGCCAATGATGGAGAAAATGCCCGACCAAGCCCTACCCCATGCATCCTGTGGTCACACAGAACAAGACATGATTTTACCTGGGGCTGGTTCTCTTTCAAATGGGCAGTGCTTAGTTAATATTCCCTGTAATACAAGCGTGTTCCTGGTGCCGATTTTAAAGTCAATTCATTGTCTATGTTTAGAAAGGGCATCTTTGTGGATTGCTAAAGAAGGGGTAGGGGACATCCTGTTCTCTCCTATAATTTTCTTTATAATATTACTTATTATCCGAAGGGTGCCTGGCTGGCTCATTCGGTAGAACATGTGACTCTTGACCTGAAGGTTGTAGGTTCTAGCCCCACAGTGAGAATAGAGATTACTTCAAAATAAAATCTTAAAAATATATATATATTCTTACTACCTGAAATGATCATGTGTATTTACATTTTTCCTTTCTTATTATTTCTCGGCTTCACTAGAATACACATTCCATGACAGCAGGTATATGGCTTTATGTAACAGATACACCTGCTGCCTGTAACAGAGCTTGGCACACCGTAGATGCTCAGTAAAGATGTACTGAAAGAATGAAGGAATGAATAAACGTGGGTAATATGATAGATGCCTGGAAACAGCTTCTCCTACAAAGACCTATCAACAATCGATACATTTCTGGTTCTATAATCCTACTAAATATTTAACAGAGTAGAAATGACCCGATGATTTTGATTGCTGTTTGGTGTATACCTCAATCCACTAGGATTAATTGTGAGCCGGTGTCTACCTGCACTTTATATCTACTTTATCGTGTCTACGCTAAAACGAAAAATCATAGACGTAGGCATAACACTGCATCAGTGCAGGATGCTAATGTGAAATTAGAATTTTGAGATAAAGTTTTGATGTGGCTTGTGGGGAGTTTATTGCATTCAGATTCATTGATAATTTGTGGAAGTCATACACTGTAGCCCTACCAGCTGATTTATGGGTCAAGGACTGATATTGCTAAACTCAACTCGTGTTCTCTCACTGTCCTTTTTTGGAGGTCATGGACCACTGTGGTAGTAGGCGGATTTTGGACTTATGCAAGCCATGCTCCAGCTCCACCCCTCTGCCTCCATTTCTTCTTCCCCAAAATGGGATGATGCTTCCTTTCTCAATTTTGTGTATATGTGTGAGATTCTAAAAAAGAGAATTGGGTTTTAAAAAAGAAAGAGAAAGAAAGCAAGCTTAAGGGTGCCTGGGTGACTCTGTCCATTAAACATTTGCCTGCGGCTCAGATCATGATTCTGAGGTCCCAGAATCAAAACCCACAATCAGCTCCCTGCTCGGCGAGGAGCCTGCTTCTCCTCTCCCTCTGCCCCTTCACCCCAACTTCTGCACTCACGCTTTCTCTCTCTGCTCTTCTCTCAAATAAATAAATAAAATCTTTTTTTTTAAAGCAGAAAAGCTAGCTATAAGTAGCAGTAGTAGCTGTAGTAATGGTATAGTGCCAATAGTGTTATCATTATTCTCTTATTGTTAGTATTCCCAAGTGCATTTTGGGTAGCCAGCCTTAACTTGGGAATCTATTCCTTGTGTCTACGTGGTCTCCAGCCCAGGGTCTCTCTTCTGATAGCCTGTTTTCCCTCTGGAATTTGTTTCACTCACTTTCGCTTCTGTACTGGAATGAATCATTCAACAAATCTGCCTTTACTCACGGATGTCCATGAACTTTACATACTCTCTTAGATCAGTCACGCTGGCAATATCCGTTTTACCCATTTCTGAAATCCCAGATTCTTAATCTGCTCCTGCGTCGAGCCAATCTCTCACTTAGGACTTGGAAAATGGTTTCAGAGATAACTCTGAGTAACCAGAGTATTAGAAAAATCTTGCCACTTTCTCCGCTGTGTGGTCTTGAACAAAAACACACGCAAGCTCAGTCTCCACGATTTCAGCTGCGAGATTAAGGGGGTTGGATTAGAATATTCTCTAAGATCTTTTCCAGCTAAAAATATTTGATTCTAATTACATAGCATTTACCTGCATACATGTTCGGGTTAAATTTTCAAATCCTTTCTGCCATAGCAAAACACTCAGCCTCGCTATTATTACTCCAGCGAGTGTTAAACTAACTGATCTAGATGCCTCTTTGTTGTTACATCTTTATCTTAGTATCTCCTCGAGCCACCAGTCTCTAGGATATCTGTTTCTAACATGTTCTTAAGTTGATACGTATAAAACTGCGTGTCAGTTCATACTGCAAATGAGCTTCATACTAGAAATATAGTTTCGTTATGTAATATTAACAGATGTATTTTACCTGTTTGTATGACCCATGGTAGTCAGGATGGAATATTATCCATCCACAGGTTTATTTGATAGTCAACATTTTAAATGAAAGTGCATTGCATTGACAGACGGCTTTATCTTTTAGAAGTACATTCATACACATTAACTCCCCTGACCCTCCCCACAAACTAATGAGGTAAGTAGAGCACACCTTAGTGTCCCAATTTATAACACGAAAAACTAGGGCACAGCAAAAAAAAACTGAAGTGGCTTGCCCTAGGCGCCACAGTTGATTAGTGACATCTAGGACAAGAACTCAGGATTCTAACTCTGAATCCAGGATTCTAACTCTTTCCATGATGCCTGCCCCCATTCTCAGCCAGCTTACTCATTCCACTAATAGCAAATCCCCAAATCCTCTTCTGCTGTAAAAGATCTCTCCTACCCATGAACCACACTGCTTTTTTGGGGGGGGGGGTTGAATTAGTCAAGGAATTATTACCTAAAAATAGAAAAGTATATGCCTACACTTATATACATGTGAAAAGCTGATATATAGTTAGTTCTGCTTTTTGGTTTTAGATGTCGTAGGCTGCTTGAGATAAAAATTCTGGCCATGCTTAGCTTTATTGCCTTCTTGCCTCTTTCAGTATGGATCCTGGTGCAGAAATCATTGAGTAATCAACTAAAAATAACAAGTGAACTCGAGGATTCTAGTGAAGAAGGAATAGCATTGCTGATTTTGGGAAGCAGTGAGAAAGGCTTACCATTTGGATCGTGAGGTTGTTTCTGTTTACAGCCCTGAATGAACTGGCGGTAGGTCAGACGTTGACTCTCACAGACTTGCATTCACCTTTCTGGTTTCATTACTGTAGCGTCAGGGGCATTGGTATGAATCTCTTTCAGCTTCTCAAAACCTCAATGTGTTCATTTTTATTGATTTATTTTTTTTAAAGATTTATTTATTTTTGAGAGAGTGTGCGCTTGAGTTGGGGGAGGGGCAGAGTGGGATAGAGAATCTCAAGCCGACTCCCCACTGAGTGCAGAGCCTGATGCAGGGCTCAATCCCAGGACCCTGTGATTATGACCTGAAGCTGAAACCAAGTTGCTTAACTGACTGAGCCACCCAGGCACCCCAAGCATTAATATGTTCAGATGTTGCCCGTTATCAGCTTCTACTGCTTTCCTCTTCCACCGCCTCCACACCTCCACCCTGTGAGGTACCCCAGTTGTCCTTCCATTTCTTTTGATTTCCAAATTTTGTAAAATCAGGTTTCATTTGTGTACTGCTAAGTCTACTACATGTCTAGTCACAGACTAAGCCCCATGAAAGAAATAGAAAGTACTGTCTGTCCACGTGAAGTCTGGAAAGATGAGGTACCCTCAAGAAGGCACTGGAGAAAAAAATGGATGACAGCCTTTGGAAAAGAAGATCATGTAGAACACAGGGCAAGGAAATAATGAAATCGGAGAAGGAAAAAATTAGTTAAAATAACTCTGTGAGTTGAAACCCTGGGTGGGTGTCAGTTTACTTAAAAAAAATTTTTTTTTTTGGGTAAAGATTTTATGTATTTCTTTGAGAGACAGAGATCACAAGTAGGCAGAGAGGCAGGCAGGGGTGGGGGAGGAAGCAGGCTCCCCACCGAGCAGAGAGCCCGATGCAGGGCTCCATCACAGGACGCTGGGATCATGCCCAAACTGAAGGCAGAGGCTTTAACCCACTGAGCCACCCAGGGGCCCACCCCCCAAAATTTTTTTTTAAGATTTTATTTATTTTTTTAAAAAAGATTTTATTTATTTATTTGAGAGAGAGACAGTGAGAGAGAGCACAAGCAAGGTGAAGGTCAGAGGGAGAAGCAGACTCCCCGTGGAGCTGGGAGCCGGATGCGGGACTCGATCCCGGGACTCCGGAATCATGACCTGAGCCGAAGGCAGTCGTCCAACCAACTGAGCCAACCAGGCGTCCCAAGATTTTATTTTAAGTATTTTAAGATTTTATTTTGAGCCCCAACACGGGGCTCAAACTCAACAACCCTGAGATCAAGAATTGCACATTCTACCGACTGCATCAGTCAGGGGCGCCTTGGTTTACTTTTTTAACCTTGGAAGAATTACAGGATTTGGATTGCAGAAATCAGTGAAAGAAACAGTGAATTAGAGGTACAATCTCATGTTGTTGGTTGTGGAGTCGTTTTAAAAAGGGTGGGGCAGAGGGGCTTAGGCCTCATGTAGACTTGGATTCAAATTTAAACTTGGTATCTCTCTTCCTACCCTAATAGTAGCTACCATTTAAATTCCTAGTTTTGTGCCAAATATCATGTTACATGCATGATTTCATTTAATCCTCCAAATATCTTTTCTACTCAGTGCCTGAGAGCCTTCCTGGCACATAGTAAGAACCTGATAAATGTTTGTTAATTATCGAATGCTACAGCCTGTTCCTTATTTTCTTTACAAGGATACCAAGGCTCAAAGAAGTTATGTTATTTGCACAGAGCAATGCTGCTAACAAAGAATAAAACTGGTATTTGAACAGCGTCTGTCCGGTTTTAAAATGGGAGTAATAATTTTCTGGGTGTTATGGGTTCAGTGAAATCCTCTGGCTAAAGTTTTGAGTAGAATGACACCCAGAGAACACTTAAATAAATATTAGGACAAAACATCTCACAGAAGTAAACTGATCTGGGATGAAGAGGAACAATGAGAACAGTAGCACCACGATTTTGGGATTCCAACAGTTTAAGGCAATGTGTTCAGAGTTGATAGAACTTCAAATGACCCGTGTAAAGCAAATATTTGATGAGATGTTTGCTTTCATGCTAAGCCATGGCCACTGTAACTTAGTATTTTCTATCTAATAATAATTTTAATCCCAAGCAAAAGAGAGACAACTAAATGGCTTTTCCATTTTCCATATTTAATGGTGGCTTAAGAATATTTTCTTTTCTTTCTTTTTTTTTTTTTAAGATTTTATTTAGTTATTTGACAGAGAGGGATCACAAGTAGGCAGAGAGGCAGAGAGAGGGGAAAGCAGGCTCCCTGCTGAGCAGAGAGCCCCATGCAGGTCTCCATTCCAGGACCCTGAGATCATGACCTGAGCCGAAGAAGGCAGAGGCTTAACCCACTGAGCCACCCGGGCGCCCCAAGAATGTTTTCTATAGTGATAGAAAATGGTACATGGCACTCTCGTTTCCTGTAATACCTTGCTCCCTCTTTGAGAGTTTGAAATCAAACCATAATCTCTCTGGAAACGACCTATCTGTTCTTATTCTGTTCAGGCTGCTATCACAAAATAGACTGAGGGGCTTTATAACAAGAGAAATCATTTCCCACAGCTCTGGAGGTAGGCCCAAGATAAAGGTGCTCACGTGATTCAGCATCTGGTGAGAGCCCATGTCTTCATGAAGTCCTTCCTCACTGATAGCTGTCTTCCCACTGCGTCCTCACAGGGTAGGATGGGCAAGCTTGCTCTCTGGGGTTTGTCCTCCAAGGACATTCATCCCATTCATGAGGGCTCCACCCTCCTGACCTAAGAACCTTCCAAAAGTCCTGTCTCCAAATATCATCACATTAGATGCTGGGATTTTGACACAGGAGTTTCTGAAGGGACATAAATCTTCAGTCCATGGCATCCATCAGTTGGAGCATTGACGTAATAAATGACAGTATTTTCATGCTAAAGATATTTCGCAGCCATAAAAAGAATGAGGCTTTTTATACCTACTGACCTGGGAAAATGCTTATCATTTATTTTTAAGTGAGAAAGTCATTGGGGTGCCCTGCTGGCTCAGTAGGAAGAGCATGCAACTTTGGATCTCACGGTCATGAGTTTGAGCCCCATGTTTGGTGTAGAGATAACTTAAGTAAATAAAATTTTTTTTTTTACAAAAGTAGAAAAGTAATGGTAGAGTGTGAGAGTGCAATTCCAGTTTTAACAAGAAAAAACCATCTACATATTCTGTATATATGTATAAGTGCATGGAGAAAAGGTATGCAAAGGTACATATTAAAGGATTGAAAGCATATGCCTTTTTGCTTTATATTCATAGGTATTTTATCCTTTAAAAAGAAACCTTTTAAGAAAAGCATGATGGGGCACCTGGGTGGCTCAGTGGGTTAAGCCTCTGCCTTTGGCTCAGGTCATGATCCCGGGGTCCTGGGATCGAGCCCCACATCGGGCTCTCTGCTCGGCGGGAGGCCTGTTTCCTCCTCTCTCTCTCTGCCTGCCTCTCCGTTGACTTGTGATCTCTGTCTGTCAAATAAATAAATAAATAAATAATCTTAAAAAAAGAAAAGCATGATTATTTTTATTTCTTCCATTTAAAACTTAACAGGGGTGATATCAAGATGGTATTTTCCACCTTACACCCAAAACTCCCCTGAAATGACAGAAAATCACCTCTAAGAGTGCTACAAAATGACAAGTCACCAGGAGAGACCACAGATTTTGAGAAATTCCTGGAAGATAAACACCAGTAGAAAAAAACATGGATAGAAGAAAGCCACTAAAGCTGTCCGCTTGTTGAGGGTGAAGCCTCAATCCCGACAGTGACCTAACATGCACGAGGACCCATGGGGGTCCAGCACAATCCTTAGGGCACCCGAAGACCCACATTTGAGAAAATCGCACAAGTAGGATCCACCTCCTTGCCCCTTTGCCCCATTAACTGGACAGTAGAAAACAATGGCTTCCTGCTTTGAGATTATTACCGCAACTGCTTTTGAAACAGGGCAAGAAAAGGATGGTGAAATTTTCTAGCAAGGAATTCATGCTGGAGAGGAGCCCTATGTGTCTACCGAGGTGGGAAGTACATTCTGCATTCAGTTGCCCTCCTTTCCTTTTATGTAACTTTGCTATTAGGATAAATCCTGTGAGGAGGAGGGGTACCTGGGTGGCTCTGTGGGTTAAAGACTCTGCCTTCGGCTCAGGTCATGATCTTGGGGTCCTGGGATCGAGCCCCGAGTCAGGCTTTCTGCTCTCTCTCTCTCTCTCTCTGCCTGCCTCTCTGCTTATTTGTGATCTCTGTCAAATAAATAAATAAATAAAATTAAAAAAAAAAAAAACAAAAAACCTTTGAGGAAGAGGTCCCTGAAGTGGGCATTCTTATAGGTGCCCACTAGAGGCAGGACCCCTGGTAACGTACAGATGTCAAGAGGAGGTCCCAACCCAGAAGACAAGCCAGGAGTACACTCCAATGGCAAGATATCATCAAACACATGAAGAAAAACACTTTTAAAACAAAGACTCCAAGGGGCGCCTGGGTGGCTCAGTGGGTTAAGCCGCTGCCTTCGGCTCAGGTCATGATCTCATGGTCCTGGGATCGAGTCCCACATCGGGCTCTCTGCTCGGCGGGGAGCCTGCTTCTCTCTCTCTCTCTCTCTCTCTGCCAGCCTCTCTACCTACCTGTGATCTATCTCTGTCCAATAAATAAATAAATTTAAAAAAAAAAAAAAAAAACAAAGGCTCCAAATTCAGGAAGCAGAACTCAGTCCCGAGGGAAAGTTCTTGAAGAATAAAATCATGACATTATATTAGGAAAAAAAAATCTATTGTGGAAGATTCAAGAGAATGTTGCATCCGCGAAAGAATAGGAAGATCCAAAGAAGAAACTTAAGGGTTTTTGGAAATAAGAATGATGTTTATTGAAATTAAAATCCTCAATAGGAGAAATAGCTGAATGAATGTGCTATGATCCAATTAATAAGGAGGAAAACTGAGCTCAGGGTTTCTGTCAGAACACTGGGCAAAACAACAGTGTGATAGGCTCCATCTGTGCCCCCTCCAGAATTCATGCTTAACTCTAACCCCCACTACCTCAGAATGTGACTCTCTTCTGAGGAAGGACCTTTTATGAGGTAATTAAGGTTAAATTAGGTCATGTAAGTGGGCTCTAATGAAAACTGGTGTCTTCGTAACAAGAGGAAATTTGGACACACAAACAGAAAACCAGGGATACATTCCCATGGAGAAAAAGCCATCCGGGGACACAGCAAGAAGGCAGCCATCTGCAGGCCAAGGAGAGAGGCCTTGGTCTTGGGCTTCTAGTCTCCACAACTGTGAGAAAGTAAGTTTCTGTTGTTAAGCCACCCGGTCTGTGGTATTTTCTGATGGTGGCCCTAGCTGACTAATCCAGACAGAAACATGGAAAGTATGAGAGAAAGTAGTTATGAAACACAGAAGATATAACCAGAAGTTTTAACATTTATTCAACAAGCCCACCAGATGGGTAGAGCAGAGATAAGGGATGGCTGGCTCAGTGGAAAGAGCAGGAGGTGCTTGATCTTGGGGTAATGAGTTTGAGCTCCATGTTGGATTGAGAGATTACTTAAAGAAAACTTTTAAAAAAAGGGGGGTGGAGAGGACACCTGGCTGACTCGGTCAGTAGAGCATGTGGCTCTTGAACTCGGGCTTGTGAATTTGAGCCCCATGTTGAGTGCAGAGATTACTTTAAAATAAAATTAAAAAAAAATAAGTACAAAGAAAAAAAAGAAGGAAAGAGGGAAGGAAGGATGGAAGTCAAGAAAAATTCCCAGAAATGAAGACAAATAAAAGTCGCTAGTTTAAAAAAAAAAGGAACCAAGGATATAAGAAGTGTGACATTTTGAGGCATATTTCTTTGCATGAAGGAAGTTCAAAATAAAGATGGAAATACACACATTAAAAAAAAAAAAAAGTCGCTAGTTAAAAGAGTTTCAGGTTTGGGGCGCCTGGGTGGCTCAGTGGGTTAAAGCCTCTGCCTTTGGCTCGGGTCATGATCTCAGGGTCCTGGGATCGAGCCCCGTGTCGGGCTCTCTGCTTGGTGGGGAGCCTGCTTCCTCCTCTCTCTGCCTGCCTCTCTGCCTACTTGTGATCTTTGTCTGTCAAATAAATAAATAAAATCTTAAAAAAAAAAAAAAAAGAGTTTCAGGTTTGTTGAACAAGAGTCATTAAAAAATGACCCACAGCTTCACAGACTGAAATTTAATAAATGAACCAGAAGAAAAAGTGATGTGAGGTTCTCCTTGAATATAGTCATCTATATGCAACCTCCATGTACCAACACTGAGTTCATGAACCCCAAGCAGAGTTTTTGATGCCTTTTCTGTTTCCCATGGATAGATTCAAAGTTTAGAGATGGATCAAAGTTTAGAAGCTGCTTTCTCATGGGATGCCTGGGTGCTCAGTCAGTTGGATACTGGTTATGGTCCCAGGGTCCTGGGATTGAGCCCTATGTTGGGCTCTCCACTCAGTAGGATCCTGTTTCTCCCTCTCCCTGCTGCTCCTCCTGCCTGTGCTCTCACTCTCTCTGTCAAATAAATACATAAAATCTTAAAATAAAATAAAATAAAAACCAACTTAAAAAAAGAAAAAAAAGAAGCTGCTTTCTCCAAATCTCTTATGTCTTTGAAATAAGGAAATTGAGTCAGAGAGATTAACTGGCTGGATATTTTTCTTTTCTTTCTTTCTTTCTCTCTTTCTTTCTTTCTTTCTTTTTGGAGAGGGGGAGAGAGAGGGTGTAGTGGAGGGACAGAGAGAGAGAATCGTAAGCAGGTTCATGCCCAGCCTAGATCCCCAACTCATAACCCCCCAGATCATGATGTGGGCCAAAATCAAGAGTTAGACACTTAACTGATTGAGCCACCCAGGAGCCCCTGGCTGGGTATTTTTGAAAACAGTTTCAGATTCTTTGACCTTCTCCCATAGACCTCCTCAGGGCTCTATGTCTCCTCCTGAGATCTGGGTGCTCTGTGACCCCATGACTGATACAGCATGGCACTAGGGTGATCAAACGTTCTGGGTTTCCATGCACTTGGTTTCAGCACTGCAGGTGTCCCAGGAAAGTCCTCCAAAGCAGACAAATCAAGATGGCCCGTCACCAGACAAGTGACCTGTGTACCTTTCAAGGCTGGCTCATAAAACACCAGGCAGCTCTCACTTCTTACACTAGGACAGTTACTCTTGGATCTTTAAGGTGCCAAGTAAGGGACATAACTATCCTGAAATGACCAGGCGGGAATGGCCATACGTAGGCACCAAGGTTGGCAGTCCCAGTCCCAGGTGAGCTCAGTCCTCCAGGCACTGCCTCAGGGTGCCAGAAATGTGAGTCAAGCTGTCTTGGACCTCTCAAGCAGCCCACACTCCAGCTGAGCACCACCGGTAAACCTCACCGACGCCACATGGAGCACAAGACTTATCGTCGAGACCTGCCCTTATCGCTCATCTCCAAAATGATGAAATACATAAAATCGGTGGTTATTTTAAGCCAGTATGTTTGGATATCACTTGCTACATAGCTTTAGATAATTAGAACAGTGGCTGAAGATACCAGGATTCTCAGGTCCTTTGAGTTCTGATCCAGTGTTTGGTCTGCCCCAATTCAGCATTGTGATTTCTGTTTGTTTTTTACCCCTTTGGAAATTAGTGTAGATTCTCTTCTTGAACCGTATTAGACATACTTATTGGTCCATAGTAAGTGGATGTTAGGCTCTCTGTTATGCTTTTATCAGTTTGCATCTAATGAGAGAGAGAAACCAAATAGTAATTTGAACAGGGAAAGTTTAATATAAGTGATCATTAAGTATAACAGGGGATTGTAGTAAGTATAACTTACTTATTAAGTAATAAGGGACTGGCTACTAAGAAGTTAGGAGAATTCCAAAGAATGTAAGTATAGCAATATGCATATCCTATCAGAAATAATACTATATATATATATATATAGTCTAGCCACTATCCTCAGTGCTGAGATACAGGACCCAAAGAAGAGTTCTCTGGAGCTGAGATCCAGACCTTTTTGGAGACAACATGGTCTCGGGTCATTGGATGGCAAAGAAATCATTGTGAAGACAGGCCAGCAGACCTTTCAGGAAACCCATCCCCTAGGTGGTTGGAGAAAGCTCTACACAGGAAGTTGTTTCTTAAGAGGCATTTAGCTACCAGACTGGCTGTGGGGGTGCCACGGAAGCTGCTGATCACTGTGCACCTGAGAAGGAGAGCCTTACGTTATAGGATTGGGGAAGCCAGTCCTGCCACGGGAGCCTGCCAAGTGGATATGCTAGAACCGGGATGCAAAACCCTTTTCTTCTGCAGTATCTTTCTAATGCCTTCTACTAGCAAGGCTTAACATCGTGCAACTGGCAGGGAAAAATATTTCAAGGGCTCAGATTCACTTTTACAAAGTGGGCAGAAGAGAGGAATTCAAAGCCTTAAAAAAATTAATAAATAAAAAAGAAGATGACTGTCATAATTATTATGAGCTCTACATCAGGATTTTACTTTATTGTGCCTTGAACTTCTCTCAAGTTCTGTAAAGGATTATCCAGATGCTTCCAGAAGTTGAATGTTTTAGATGGTAAGGGTCATAGGTTTTAATATCAAACTCATTTTCCAATCATGACTTTTATGTGAATACCATTTTGTAGAGTACCAAATCATTAAATGTTGTTTCTAAAATTGTTATTAAAAATCCCATTAGTGCGGGCGCCTGGGTGGCTCAGTTGGTTGAGTGTTTGCTTTTGGCTTAAGTCATGATTCCAGAGTCTTGAGATTGAGTTCCACATTGGGCTCCTTGCTTAGCTCCTTGCTTCTCTCTTTCCCTCTGCCCCTACCCACTCTCCTTCTCTCTCTCTCTCAAATAAATAAATGAAAAATCTTTTTTTTTTTAAGATTTTATTTATTTATTTGTCAGAGAGAGAGAGAGAGAGTGAGCACTGGCAGATGGAGTCAGAGGGAGAAGTAGGCTCCCCACCAAGCAAGGAGCCCGATGTGGGACTCGATCCCAGAACACTGGGATCATGACCTGAGCCGAAGGCAGCTGCTTAACCAACTGAGCCATCCAGGTGTCCCAATAAATCAAAAATCTTAAAAAAAAAAAAAAAAAGAGAGAAAGAAGAAGACCATTAGTGTCTATAAATAGGCATAAAGTTTCTTTTTGGGGTGATGGGAATATTCTAAAATTAGATGTGATGGTTGCAAAATTCTGTAAATATACTATAATTAATAGAATTGGTAAACCTTATGGCACATAAATTATACCTAAATGAAGTTTAAAAAAAAAATAATAATCAAGGGGCGCTTGGGTGGCTCAGTGGGTTAAGCCTCTGCCTTCGGCTCAGGTCATGATCCCAGGGTCCTGGGGCCGAGTTGCATCAGGCTCTCTGCTCAGCAGGGAACCTGGTTCCTCCTCTCTCTCTGCCTGCCTCTCTGCCTACTTGTGATCTCTCTCTGTCAAATAAATAAATAAAATCTTTTAAAAAAAATCAGAATTGTCACAAGCCAAAGTTTTCAAATGAAAAAATAGAAGTGAAATATATTTAAAGATATGAAAAATCCTAGGTATCCTGTATTTCCATGGCTAATTCATTTAATGGTTTTAGTCCTATTATCAGATACTATGTGCATATCCATTTTGTACATTTTTTCCTGTATCATATTTTTCCAGATGATAATATTTCATGACTCCCATAAATTTTTTCTGATTCTTCTTGAGAGTGATATACCATTTCCAATTATTATTTTTTTTCCTTTAGAGTATCTTGGAATGTTTGGGGAAAGATTTTTAGAATATTTGTATAATCATCTTTCTAAAAGGACAATTTTTTAGAATATTTGTATAACCGTAATTTTATTGGCCTCAAAATTATATTTTATCATTGTAGGAACTTTGCTCTTTCTGAACTATTATCTTGAATTTATTTATTTAAGGATTTTATTTATTTGACAGAGAGAGACACAGCAAGAGAGGGAACACAAGCAGCGGGAGTGGGAGAGGGAGAAGCAGGCTCCCCACTGAGCAGTTAGCTGGACATGGGGCTCAATCTGAGGACCCTGGGATCATGACCTGAGCCTAAGGCAGATGCTTAACCAACGGAGCCACCGAGTCGCCCCTTGAATTTATATATTTTTAAATATTTATGTATTTATTTGAGAGAGAGAGAGAGGGCACATGCCCATGGGGGTAGGGGGCAGAGGGAGAGAATCTTCAAGCAGACTCCCTGCTGAGCACAGAGCCCAACATGGGGCTTCTCTTAAGACCCTGAGGTCATGACCTGAGCTGAAATTGAGAGTCTAGGGACGCCTGGGTGGCTCAGTTGATTAAGCGGCTGCCTTCAGCTCAGGTCATGATCCCAGCGTCCTGGGATCGAGTCCCACATCAGGCTCCTTGCTCAGCAGGAAGCCTGTTTCTCCCTCTGCCTCTGCCTGCCATTCTGTCTGCCTGTGCTCGCTCTCCCCCGCCCCCGATAAATAAATAAAATCTTAAAAAAAAAAAAAAAAAAGAAATTGAGAGTCTACCACCCAACCAACTGAGCCACCCAGGTGCCTCTGTTATACTGAATTTAAGTACATTTTCTGAGATGCAAGCTAAAGTTGGAGGTAGCTTTGTTTATTTTCTTCTTGAAACAGCCTCACGTTTTGTTTTGTATTGTTTGTGTTTGTGACCTGGTGTTACTTGAAGTTTTGATAAGCTCAGTTCTGGAACTAGACCTCCTGTGCCCTGTTTTCTGATAGTGACCTCTCCTTCCACTAAGGGATACGGGGGTCCACTCATTCACATCCATTTCCTATTTCCATTCATTTCCTATTTCTGGAGCAGAGCTTCATACTTTGCAGAGTTACATTCATTCCTAAGAGTCCATCCAACTTAAAAAAATATATTTTTTTGAATATCAAAAATATATATTTTTATATATATTTGAAAATAAAAAATTTTTTAAATGGGTTCTTTTCAGGAATTAACCCATAAAGTATTTTGTTTTGCTTTTTTTTGTATCAAGTCTAGCACATTGTATGGAATATAGTTGGTGCTTAATAAATGATATTTAAGTAGAAGAATAAAAAAGCAATATAAAATAAACTGGTGAGGTTTTAATGTGAGCAGCTTCACTTTGCAGTGAGGAAAGTATCTCAAATGTGGATCAATGACCGACCTCACTTCCGTCCAGTGATGTACAGAAGCCTTCCCCTTTAGATGGTAGGATATAAAGTTGGGAGTGTAAAGTAAAGCCCTAAAGTTCCTTCTTATTTTTGTCAGCGAAACCGTGTTAAAAATGGAGAGACTAATTTAGGACAATACATGTTCAATTTTTTATACTTTGACAAGACAAATCTGTTATAATATCCCAAGTGAAGTTTCTTTTCCCCTTAACTCATCAGCTTCCCAGAAAGTTACTGGATACACTGAATTATTAAGAGCTTAGGTGTCCAAATTAAAAAAAAAAAAAATTCTAATTATCTCAGTGTCTATTCACATTAGCTCTTTCAGTTCCATAGCCTGCTGGGACTGTTCTGGGCTTGACCCATGTCCTTATGTTCCCGGTGCATGAGGGTAGCCATTTTGTTGAAGCAGCTCCTAAGGTCTCCGTTCTGTCCCCCAGTTTGAGATTTCCTGTGCTTGAAATCCTTGCTCAGATGGTCATGGCTAAATTGTCTCGCCTTAGACAAAACTGAGTTGTCTCCTGCCCTTCCTCTCCTTGCTCAGCTAGGACCATCAATGCACGTCTAAAACTTCAGTGATTCTCTCTACTGACTTTTTTTCTCTCAAGATGGAGGTCAAAGGCGGTTTCATACTGGAAAATTACAAAACAGCAATACCGAAAGTCTCCCCCTGGACTCATTCTTCAAACTCTCCTCTATTCGTTTCCAACAGAAGCTCCTGAAAAGAGTAGGCTTCTTTCTATCTCTCCATTTGTCCCCTCCGTTTCAGTCCTGAGGGTTCATGATTGGTTTTTTTGCTACCGACATACTTACATGGCTGCTTCTGAGATCATGAAGTCCTCCCCCCAGTACAAGGCAGTGGACGCTTTCTGTGTTAAACTTACTGGATTTCCCTGATGCCTTTGGAATTATTGGTCATACTCTTCTCAGAGGTATCCCTTACCTAGTTGGATTTGTGTGTGTGTGTGTGTGTGTGTGTGTGTGTGTGTGTGGTGGGCGGGGTCGTTTTAATCTCTCTGCCTGTTCATACTCATTCATCATCCAAGCAGTTGTATTTTTGTCTCCAAATTTAGATGTTGGTGTTCCCCAGAGATTCCATTTTTGACCTTATGTTCTTTTTGTTGACATAACTTGTGCTTTAGTTGACATGTTTTCATTCATAAAGACCTATCTTTCAACAGTCTTTCCTTCATAAAGTCCCCTCCCTGCTCTGGTTCATTTATTTAATGTGGCTGTAGAGTATTCTTATAGACTTTGTACTCTCTAAGCTGTTTCTAAATTAAGAGCTGGCTTATGCCATGTTTATCATTCTTGTTTGTCCACAGAGTATACCTGTGGGCTGAAATATGATCTGACTAGACCTTGAGCTGCTTGTTCGCCTTTTTCGTCCCCTACATTTCTGGGACATCATTTCCCAGTCTTTCCCAATTGTCTCCAGTCATCTATATGCAAAAATAAAGAAGTTCATTCTAAGTTCATTAGTCTAAAAAACATCTTTGAACATTGCCCTTTCCAAGACCTTAGCCAGGCCAAGGTGATATAATTCATTCACTCCCTCCTGGACCTTTTCAGACGACCAGTCCTTCATATCTGTATGACTGTCAGTGAATTTATAAGAGAGTCATCGTTTTTCCATAGTCTTACTAGAGTTAGGCCATCCATTGCTTTGTGATAAATTCACTCTTCTTCATAGAGGATAAAAGAACGCTTCCAACCCAGTCCGACTGAGAGTACCTTTTATACTTTATAAAAGGCTGCCCTTTCTTAGGCTGGCACAACATAGAGCCGGGGCATATAGTGGGGTGAACAGAGCACGAGTTGGATGTCAGCTTCCGTTGTTCCCTCACCAAAACACCTTTGTGCAGGTTCAGAATAGCCGTGTCTACGGATCTGGTGAAGCTGGACCACCATGGCTCTCCTATTCTTTTTTGCCTCTATACTATGTTCATCGTGTTCTTCCGTTTGGCCTGATCTTCCTCTATCTCCATTCTGATGTGGCATAATGATTTGGCCAATTCCTTCCCAGGCACCTATACTGGTCCCTTAGGTCAAGTTAGCTTTTCTTCTTCCCCTAAGCCTACATTTGTAATTTTCATAGAAAATCCTCTTTGGAGTTGGGCAAGTGTCTTGTCTCAGCCATGAAATTGAAGCATCGTTAAGAGCAGAGATGATGTCTTACTACTTTTTGTACCTTCTGTGAGCCTGCACAACACAATAGAGGTTTTTTTTTTTTTTTTTTTTTTTGAATGAGTATCTCAAACTTCATCACAGGAAATAAGTTTATATTTGTAACATGCATAGCATAGTGCCTTTCACAGAGTGAGAGAAAGGTGCTGTACAGGTGTTTGTTAGACAGAATGGAAGGTTGATAGGATGCATGTTTGGATTTGAGAGGTCGATTGTTATTATAATTAATGATAATTGTGTCTGTAATTTATTAAGAGACCCAGAAATACTGTCTTTATCATTAGGCTTTTGGTAATGTGGAACTATGGATAGAAAGGTTGCTTTCTTTTTATATTCTATTCCTTTTTCTAATTACGTATCATTTCTCTCACAGTGATGGTTAAATCTCATTATATGTAATGATTTATCCATTTTCTTCTGTAACAGTTTTATCAGTGACTCCTTGTGTTATAATCTCATTATTTCACAGAATTATATCCTATTTGCTAAGAATAGGAACTGTTACCATGATTTCATCTTCTTCAATGCTCTTTTTAATCTCAGTGTCATAGTCCTCTTTGTGAAAAGATTAAACAGTTTTTTCTCTTCATTTAGTCTAATTCTGTTCAGCATTGCTTATACTATTTACTCTTTCACTGTATGTTGCTATTTTATCTCAAGAGTTAAATTCTATGACTAAACTGTCAGTTTCATTTTTACAATTCTGTTTCTTTCAGTAAGATGGGAAGCATTGTAGAAATCAAAATTACCAATTTTTCCTTTCTTCCATTGTATAATATGCCTGTAGTGAAATACTGAATCTTCATTCCTTAATTTCTGTTGAATATATTTCTATATGGGATTGATTTTTTTCCTTCTTTTTTTTTTTTAAAGATTTTATTTATTTATAAGAGAGAAATTACAAGTACACTGAGAGGCAGGCAGAGAGAGAGAGAGAGAGAGAGAGAACGAAGCAGGCTCCCTGCCGAGCAGAGAGCCCGATGCGGGACTCGATCCCAGGACCCTGAGATCATGACCTGAGCCGAAGGCAGCGGCTTAACCCACTGAGCCACCCAGGCGCCCGATTTTTTTCCTTCTTGATTGAAATGCAGTTTAAGAAAGTTATAAAGTGTTGAACCGAGTCTCCTAAGTGCATATATAAATAGAACATGACAGATCTTTTCCATAGATGGTCCAGCCAGTGAACTGGACTAAAACAAGCAAACAAATAAACAAAAACCTGAGGAAGCAAATGGCAGGAAGCAAGTATGATCTGCTGTTTGTTTGTATACTCAGCAATGTTATTTGAGACAATTTTACTTTACTGGATTAATGCCAAAAATGTTCCAAAGCCAAGAGATAAACTGTTTCTGAATAACTTCTTTTCCTTTTAATTTTTAGTGTAGAAATGGCCAAATATATGCATATATTACATTAAAAAATAATATGATCTCAGGTTATATACCACTAGTCAGTAATGACCAGTCTTACACCATTTTTATTTTTATTTTTTTTTTAAAGATTTTATTTATTTATCAGAGAGAGAAGGAGAGCGAGCGAGCACAGGCAGACAGAATGGCAGGCAGAGGCAGAGGGAGAAGCAGGCTCCCCGCTGAGCAAGGAGCCCGATGTGGGACTCGATCCCAGGACGCTGGGATCATGACCTGAGCTGAAGGCAGCCGCTTAATCAACTGAGCCACCCAGGCGTCCCTCTTACACCATTTTTAAACCTTATTCTGCCACCCATTATGGTAAAGGTTTTTTTTTTTTTTTTTTTTTATGTTTAAAACTTTTCAGTTGAGGGCGCCTGGGTGGCTCAGTGGGTTAAGCCGCTGCCTTCGGCTCAGGTCATGATCTCAGGGTCCTGGGATCGAGTCCCGCATCAGGCTCTCTGCTCAGCAGGGAGCCTGCTTCCTCCTCTCTCTCTGCCTGCTTCTCTGCCTACTTGTGATCTCTCTGTCAAAGAAATAAATAAAAAATCTTAAAAAAAAAACCAAAACTTTTCAGTTGAGTAATAACAAGAAACTCTTATTTAAAAAAAAAAAAAAGTGCTGAGTCCTGGGTGCCATTCTGCTCCTTGGCATAATATTGATCCCCGATAGAAAAATGACCATGGTGGCTTTTCTTTGAATTTTTCTTTAAATTCACTGTTCTTGTAGGAAGAGAAGTCATGGGCCACCAGCTAATGTTTCCATGCTCAACAAAATGGGTGGAAGCCATGTTTTGGTGGTGGTGAAGAACAGTATCTAGGTGTTTAGATTCAGAGTAGGCTTTCTACATTCAGTCATGGCTCTACCAAGATTTGCCGGTGATACCTGAAAAATCTGCTTATCTTTTTTGCCTGTCATCTTATCTGATGATAATAATACTAACCTATGGCACTGCTACGAACATAGATTAAGTGAATTAATATGTATGAAAAATTAAAATTAAGAGGCATTTCTGGACCATGGTAAGTCACGCATATATTGCCCATTATTATTCAGTTCTTTGAATTACAAACCTCTCTTAAGTTTGAAAGAATTGTGCATCCTTAAGACATTTGTGGGTCTTTGGGGATAACAATGAAAAACTTTAAAGCCCTTTAAAATTATAGATAATGACCTAACTATGAAGAAAAATACATTGTCTCCTTTGCTCCTAAAAATGGTCTGACATGACTACTTCTCAGTATTCATTTAACAGTGTTTTAATGTAAAAACAAAACAAAACAAAAACAGTGTCTTAATGTAATGTTTCAAATTTTACAGATCTCAGAGAAAATTCAGATAATGATAAGAATATACAAATTAAAGAATATGCTCGAACAATGTGTTCTTTTAAGTTTTGTGGGATTCCTCTAAAATCCAAGGAAACGGCATAAGAACCCAAAGAAACAGCAAACATTAACCTATGATTAGAATGAATGTCCTCGTGCCTTAAATTCTATTCCTAGCAGTTCTTCAGTATGATCACTACCTTTTAAAGGTGTTAAATAAAAAAAGGTGTTTCCGTGGATGATGTGAAGAATCTTAAAAAAAGAAGACGGGGGGGGGGGGAGGAAAAGAGCGGGGCCGGGGGTGGGGAAGAAAGAAGGAAAAGCAGGGAAAAGAGTAAGTGATTAAAATATTTTTGGAAGAAGGTGGTCCACAGAGCGGGCTGGCACGCAGCTTACGTTCGAGCTGTAGAAACCTGAACATCCTGGCCCAGGAGTCAGCCAATCAGGAGGCTGAGAAACACATTTCCCTAATGATGATTGGCTGGTGGACTAGAGACGCCGCCGAGCTGTGAGGATGGGTATCTGGCTTTCTGTTGTTTATTGCATAGTCTCCAAACGATTGTAGTGATTCATCCTTTAGGGAAGCTTGTTTTGAAAACAAAAGAGGCACAGTTGTTCACAACAAAAGTGATACTCAGCAGCCAAAGGAGCCGCATATAATGGTACTCTTTGATTTTTCTTTGGAATCAACTTTAGTCTCCTGATTTTTCTAACCAAACATATTAAAGACTTTTTAGGAGATGCGTAAGGATTTGACTTAAATTAAAATCAGACAGGGGTTACTATTTCTGATAAGCCTCTTTATGCATCTGTCAGCTCTGTGAAAGAGGCACAAATGGAATGTAGTTTGTAAAGTCTGGAGAAATCTTTACATTCCAGCGCCAAAACGTTCACAGTTAAGGGGGACTCTGTCACTGTTTCCAAGAAGCTGTATTGGGAAATTTTTATATTAAAAACCCACTGTCATTAAGTCTTAGAGATTTTTTTTTAAATGGCAGGAGGGGGAGCCGAGAAAGTGAAGCAAGGAGAAAAGATGGAGTGGAATGGGCCGGCTGTGCCTCGCTCCCTTTGCACCCTTTCTGGCTTGGTGGTATTGTCTTCTGTTGGAGTTGTTGTTTTCCCTTCAAACTGAGCAGTGACAACATTTCACCTCCAAGGTTTAAAATTTAGTTTAACGATCATTCTTTCCACAGACCATCTTTCTGGAAATGAGAATAATTCTGTAATGCAGATTAAGCAGAAGTATTTTTCAGCCTCTCCTAGTGACCATTCCTTGGCTAGCTAACAGACCAGCCATTCAGAAGCAATTTTCTTCAGGCTGAAATTATGTGCTGACCGTAGCAGAACACTTCCCATAATAACCCTTCCCCCACCCAACGCTAAATACAATCTGTCTCCTACTCACTGTAATAACGTGCAAATGACTGTAATTTTGCAGACAAGAAACAGCCCAAAGTGAAACGTGTCTAAACAGAGGTCGATTTGAAAAATCAGGGCTATTACCTAAATCTGTAAAATACATATTGTAATAAAACCAGCAACAGCAATCTCCAATAAGTAGTTTTAAAAAACTGTAGCTTGTGTTTTGATCTCCTTTATGTGCCCGGTCTCCCCTGGCATAAAAGAAAAATCCCTTTCCAGAAATGGTTTCATTACATGCGATGTAAATTGCCGGTCCTTTGCTAACCGATTCGCAGACCTTGCTTGGGCGCGGGTTCAGTTAGAATAGTGTGCCCCATGCCGCAAGGGCCTGCGCCAAGCGGAGGTAAGATTTCAGACACTTAACACTGACCTACATTGCCGTTCTCTCAATGTGACCAGGGTACAAATGTTTTCCTTAGAAGAATGCACTGTTTTTGCCATATTTGCTGGTTTCTCTAGAACTGCAGGGCATAAAAGGGACAAGATTTGCTGTTTTTTTTCTTTTTCTTTTTCTTTTTCTTAAGTTGGAATATTGGGAGAAGAAGGAACAGGGAAAATATACATACAGATAGAAAGAAGCATCTTCTTTAATTTTCTGTTTCCTTACTATTAAATTTCAGGGTAGTCTGAAATCAGAGCATGGAAATTTCGCTTTATTTCATTTCAGTGTTTCACCAAAATGTGAAGACAGACATTCAGCCCTTTCCCTTCAGCCTGCGGTCCCTTTGTTATATTATACTCTCAGGACTTGAAATTGAAGGTGAGATGATAGTGTATAGAAGTGACCTGAAAAGTTACACAATATGTGCAAATGTCCAGATTCGCGAAATGTGTATCAGAATGTCTCCAAGTCTTCTAGGGCAGGGTGAACACCATCAGTGTCTTTCCTATAAATCCCACCAACCTACCCATCCCACCCTGTCCCTTGTCCCCTAGAAGGGACCGGAATGTTTCTGTGTACAGGTGTTCTCTCTTCAATTGACATTTGTGTCTTGTCACTTCATTTTGGTCTGGCAGTATTTCAGGATATCGCAAAAATGTGAACTATTTAACCAAGAATACCGCTCATTTCTTTTTGGTGACAGTTGTCTAGAGATGGATATTGTTAAAAATACTCCACAGAATCTTGAGTTGGATTCAGTAAGCATTTCTAAAAAGGCAGAAAAAGGGTTTTCTCTAAAAGACCTTTTGCAAGTGTGAAGCTAAGATGTTACCCAGAGGTAAAAAGAGTGAAGACCTTCTAGTGTTTGTGTAGGTGTTTAAATCACCAGCTCCACATTCCCTAGAAACCAGGGCAGGTCACCTGCCCACTACCTAGAGGCAGGTCTGTTCATAAACAGCCTCAAACAGATAAGAATCTTTTTCCACAAGCTTTTGGGCACTCACAGAGTTTCTCATTATGCCTAAATTAAGTTCCCTTTCCCATAAATTAAGCCCATTTCCAGGTAGGTTTTATTTATTTATTTTTAAATAACTTTGCCTTTCACGTTTTCCACCTGGCCCTGAGTACATGTCACGGTTGGCAGGGGTTTAGAAAAGCAGGGCCCAGGTACGTACTCCCTTCCGAGTAAACAACAGCTCCAGAATTTTTTTCCGATCCCCCTGATCATATCCTGCTGTTCAGAGGAAACAGGTACCAAAGACAGATGACTTTGTTTTTTCTCTGTTACTCCTTTGAAGCCCCAGGCCTCCTCAGCCTTGGGCTCTTTTGCCCTTAAAAATGTGGGAAAGTTCTGTGCCAGGACCTCCTGATCACCTGTGATCAGTGCAGAAGGTCCAGGGCAGGGCTGGTGGTGGTGGTGACTGGAGGATAACACGCTTTAACAGCCCCTTTTACACTATGCTCTCACTTGCTTCCATCCGCTCCATTCCTTCTAGACTCTTTTCCAGCTTGCTCCTCTCCTCTACCACATCTCTGAGGAGACAGGCCCTCAAATGTAAAATTATAAAGTGCACATATTATCCGATAGCGAACTGGTATTACCGAGTTTGTGCATGGGATATTAGAAGGGAGACGAGCATGTTCCTGTTACTCCAGAAGAGAAAAAAAAAATACATTTTTCTTCTCCAAAATCAAGAACTTCCCAATTTCGTGAGGGGTGTAGCTCTGATTTTCTCAAGCTGGTAGTTAATTATCTTAGTTTCCCTCATCAATTAGCTGATAGCCCTCTGATGTCTCTTGATGGCCCCCTTTGTCAAACAAAACAAAACAAACACACGCAAAGCGAGCATAACAACTCCGGCTGATTCAAATCTTCGGGAAGAATGCGGAGGGCAGGCGATGGGGGTGGGGTGCCAATGGAGTGTGGCTCTGTTGGAATGGGAGGAAAATGCTTTGGGTTAAATATGTTGACTGAGTTTGGCCTAAGCCTCTATGGCCAGTGGGGCTTCCTTAGCAAAAAAAAGGCTTAAGATTTAGTGTTAGGGGTTAATGTTAGGGTTATATCAGATTGTTTCAGTATTAGGAAGCCTGAGCCTTGGTTTTAGTCATACTCAAATCTATGCCGTGTGATTTGCTTTTTACCAAGGGAGTATGCTGGAGGAGTGCTTTTACCCTTTCCAACTTCACCAACTTCAGATCTCATTTTCTAAGCTTTTTGAAATCCAGTTGTTATCAGAACTGGTGATCGATTTTTCCAGGGTGATGTAATATATGGGGGAACCATGGTGTTCCAGAGGCTGAAATGGAGTAGATACCCTGGGGACCCTGAGGTGCCCAAGAGTGATCTGGAGGTGTGAGGAACCACTCTTCCAAAAGAAGAAAAGTGGGGTTTTTTTTTGTTTGTTTGTTTTTTAAAAATCACCTTATGGTGCTGTGTTATTATCAAGGGGACATTAAAAAAAAAATTCCACAATCTGTACATTCAAAAATACAATACAAATATCAAAGTTAAAATGGAGCGTGTGTGGATATCAGGTGGTTAATTGACTCCTTCATTTGTTGATGTACAGCGTTGATTTACATGCAGATCTATTTAGGGAGAGACAAGGACTATTCTAGATTTCATTCCTCTGGTTTATAGACCTCAGGAAAGGGTGGGAACTGCTGTTTGTTACTGTTGGCAGCATCAAATTTAGTTCATCGTGGCCAGTGAAACAACTAATTGGAGGTTTTTTTTTTTGTTTTTTTTTTTTAAGAACTAAACATACTGAAAGCTCAAACATGAGTCAATAGACATTACTTAAAACATGTGACATAAATATTTTTATTGGCCCACAAAGTCATCCCTGAACATTTACATCATAAGCTGTCTTTTGCTAGCACTAATCCACTTTGTATGTCCATTCGATTCAGTGAAGACACATTCCCGCATTACGCTTGTCATGTGGAAATTACAGTAGTGTTGGCTCTTTAATGCTTGGGATCATAATGCTTCCAATGAAACTCAGATCCCACTTTAACTTTAAAATCTCAACATCATAGCTCCTAAAAGGAATGTCAAGTAACAGTGAAAAATTAAAAATAAAGGTACTTTAAAGCCTTTATATATGTATACACATTAAGTATATTTGCTGTTACAGTACAATACTGAACTTAGGTTATACAACCTCTCCTATTCTGTGACCTCAGAGTCCCATTAACTTGGTTTTTGGCATCCGCCCTATAATGAACTCTAAAATATTTCTGTATTCCTGGTGGATTGAGCAGTGTGGCAGTCAGAGGACTTTGCACCTCCCTTTCCCCCAAGATAGGGTTAAAGATTGGGGGGGGAGGGGAACTCTGACAATCTTTCTGTTTAAAATTGCACACTGGGGGACTGTTTAACGGGTTACTCTTTCTAGTATATTTATCTCCCACAAATCGATTTTGTAAAAAATGAGGCTGGCCCGGGGTGTTCAATATGATTGGCTGGGACCTTCTTTTATTTTTTATATTTTTTTGGGTGCAGCCTCGGACCAGGTGGAAAAGATTTGTTCCAAATTCCAGGGAAGAACCGTTCCCGTAGTGGTGGTTAAATGGTTGCTAGCCTTCACACTTGAGTGCCTGTAGACCAGAAGACTGGAAACAAAAGGGTTACTTGTTTCCCCACCACCGCCTTTACCCCCAGATCGATTTTTCTTATTTAATCAGCGAGTAAAAAGAGAGACGACTGGGGGAGAAAAAAATTGGAAGAAGGGCAAAGTGGTGGGGGGAGGGTTGAAAGCCAGAAGCCGCAGTACAGAAAATCGGTCTTGGGAGTTCGCGCTGCCGAGTCCTTGCAACAAGGAAGGAAAGCCAGCAAAAAAACGCTCTCAGTCATTTCCACACAGCCAGCCTCTCCTTTTCTCCTCGCTCCGCGCTAGTGGCTCATTTGGCTTCCCTCTGCCACCGAGCGATCACATACATTATTTCCCCCAAGATAACACAATCAAACTTGTATTTACCGACATCCTTTCCTCGCAGCCTGTTTGAGATTTGTTTTAATAAATAAGTGTTTTATGTGAATGATGTAGTCATTGAAACGGGCGCACCATTTTTTTTTTTCCCCATCGTTACTGCAGGAGGTTCCTCAACCCCAATCTGGTTGGAAAATAAAACGCTTTGTCTCCACAACCACCCCCCACCGCACCCCCACCCGCTCTCAGTGTGTGTTTTATACGTGTGTATATCTCAACCCCCTACAGTAGCCAAGAGAAAGCAGCTAGCCAATGAGAGAGCCCAGTTTCATAAAAGCTGCTCTCTGATTGGCCTGATGCGAAAGGGCAATGGGAACAAAGAAAAGTCCCTTTCAGGTATAGAGGCTGAGAGCTCCTTTTGCTCCACTCCCCCTGTGTGTGTGTTGTGTTTCAGTCCTGATTTCAGTGTTGCAGAACAAGCTTGTGGTGTGTGTGCACCAGGGGGATTTTTTTCTTTTCTTTTCTTTTTAATTTTAATTTTTGCTTTTATAAAAAATACACAGGACGGTCTGTGACATTTGATGGTCCATCTTCTTTAATAATAAATTTGTTGAAGAGATTATAATTTCCAAAATAAAGCGGCTGCAACCAAACACATTCAATGCAGTTAGAAGGAAAAGGTCAACTCGATCCAATACAGACCGTAAGTACGGTTGCGTGGTGTGTCTCTATATAGCACTTAGCGGGGACTTCATGCAGGGGAATGTGCGAGTTTTATGCATTGAAATGAGGAACTAGTTACAGGGTTTGGCTTTTGCATTGAGAAAACAGCCCAAGAAGGGTGAGTTTTATTCAGTGGAGGGTGAAGCATTTGTAACTTCTTCACACAAATTAAGCTTGACTGGGCACTCGGGGTAACTTAGAGTAAATTACCTTTTGGGCTGTAACCCAAGGAGAATAAAAGTGACACAGTTACATATACTGATCTGTAGTGTCCATTCCCTAGCTCACCTCGCCCCCTCCCTCTCCTAGCCTAGCTGGGCAAGACCCTCTTCCAAACCGAGCCAGGAAAATGGGGGCAAGGGCAGAACAAGCCGATTTCTGTCTCTTGCCACATCCTAGTGCCCAATAATTTAATATTAAACAAGGGAATAGTCACCCATTACATGTAATGGTTATAATTACCATTTTCCACCTCCTGAAAAAAGCAAGCAGCAAAAACACCATTAAGGGGGGGGGGAAGCCCCACCCAACCCAAACAAACCCACAAATAGAGTAACAATGGTGTGTTTATTACAGGACCTGGTTTGGGAGCTAGCAAAATGTTTTTCTTTGTTTAAGACAAGAAGGGGGTCCCTAAAACCCAAATAGCTTGGAGGTGCCCTCCCCCCTCTTCTGGGCGTCCCCATCCCTGGCCCCTCGGGAAAGCCGACAAATTGGAGATAAGTTGAGGAAAGGTTTATAAGGTGTTTCTTTAAAACATCTGCTTTGCTCTTGTGCTCATTACATTTCACTCCTTCGAACTTCCGAGAGCCTAGATCTGCGAGAAATGTTTCACATTCATAACTTGTAGCTGCGCCCACTGCAGGGGGGTGGGGGCGCGGGGAGGCGGCGGCGGCGGCGCGGGGTGGGGGGGAGTGTATGCAGGGGGAGGGGAGAGACCTTCAGCTTTTTTTTAAAGACCAGATCAGTATTTTCTTGATACGCTTGTCACCATTTTTGTTCTCACGACAACCAATTGAGCCCTTGATCCTCACGTGATGTGAAAGGCTTGCACTGTAACAAAATCGCTCCTTTTAGATGGTTGGTTGTTGCTAACTCGCCCATCCCCCTCTCCCAGCCCCGACATTTCCAGCAAAGCGACTCTCCACTTCCAATCCATCAACAATTCATTACTGCTTTTAGCTTCCAAACGCCAGCTAATTAAAAATACTAAGCCAAGCTCCGGGGCCATCTGACTAAACACAGGAGGGGGTGGGCGAGAGAGGAGGAGGAGAGAAAAATAAATAAAAGGGAGACGCACCGTTTGCTGCGACTATCAATGGGAAAAACTGTCCTGAAAAAGGTCGCCTTAAAAAAAAAATCTTTTTTTTTTTTTTTTACTCTAATTATCGAATTACCACATGACTGATTGGCTTGAGAGACAGCGGATTCTCCTCCCTCTCCAAACCCCCCCCAAGGGACTATACTAGGAACTCGGTTCCTTTTTCTTAAAACAACATAAAACAGGAAAACATCACATCCTTTGGGTTTCGAAGACTGAACCAATTTTAAACGCCGTTATTTTCCTCACCCCACCGCCCACCGCCCCCAGCCCCGAGCGAATGCTGTTATAACTGGTTTATCAGCTCCCTGAATCATCTGCTCCCCTCCCCCTCCACACCTTTCTTTTTCTCCTCTTGCTGGGCTTCTCATCCTACCCTTTCTACCTCCCCCTTTCCCCCTCCCCCTTCCCCCCTCTCCTCCCCCTCCTCCCCCCTCCTCTCCCGTCCTCTCCCCTCCTCCCCCTTTCCCTCGTCTTCCCCCCTCCTTTCCTCTTAAGTTAGTTCAAGAAATCAAATCTGTCAGGACGGGCGGAAAAATGCCACTTCCCGACTAACAGGCGGAATCCAGCCCAGATTTTCAGTCGTTTCTTCTTATTCTTTCTTCCCTTTCACTAATTTATCCCGATGTTAGCACATTCTGTCTTGTTACTAGCGGACGCCTGTAGGTTTGCTACATGGGATCATTACTTACTGATCACGGTGACTCTGAAGTCTGGAACTGAAGGCGGAATGAGAAGTTGGGAAAACTTTTTTCTCTAAGCTCTCTCTCTTTCTTTTTCTTTTCTTTTTTTTTTTTTAAACCTATTATTCTCGATGCTTGTTAAGAGGAAAAAAAACCTTTGGTACTTCTGTTGTGAATGTGAAACATTATCTTCCAGCTGTACAGTGACACATTTTTTTAAGGAGAAAAGGACTCCTGATCCGTTTGCCAAAAGGGGGGTGGGGAGGTGGAATAATGTTATCGAGTGATTATTCTGGCTGAGATGTGTTATTTGGTTTCTTCCTTCTTGATCATTTGGTGTTTAAGTAAAATGAGGCACAGGCTTGTTTGCCGAGTGGAGTGGGAAAGGCATTTTGATTTGCTGGCCTAATTAAAAAATGATAAAGGATTAAAGGTAAGCAATGTCTGTGTGTGTGTGTGTGTGTGTGTGTGTGTGTATGTATATTTATTTATTTTCCTTGACAATCAACTGTTAAAAAGGGGCTGATCCCTTTAAAAACCGTTTTAACTGATCTTTGTCAAACACACACTCATTTGCGGTCATTGAGGCCACCTTGGCGCAGACTACTTAAAGTGCATGTCTTAATCAGTTTCCCCGTACAGTCAGTGGCACCATATTTAACAGATTGAGCAAGTCTGTGACCTAGGAATACGGTAGAATTGTTTATATGTGATTTTTTTTTTTCCCTCAGAAGGCAGGTACTCAGCCTTTTATTTAGCACTGTCTTTTCTATAGAGAAATGCTCGTAAAGACATGTGTGTGTGTGTATTTCAAAAATAAAATTGTATAAACTGTTGGGGGAGAGAGGGTATGTGTTTATGGGAGGGGGGTAGTTATTCATTGTTTTTCCTGTTCCTTACTGGGAACAAAAAACAGATTGCCCAGACGATTTGTAAAAAGAAGTAATCAAATTAGAAATACGGATAATTTAGAAACATCATTCTGAAACTAGCCTCAGAGAACTTCCAAGGTCTGGTCTTTGAAACTGCAAGATCTAGGACATGTTTGGGGATGTTTAAAGCTGTGTTCCTCTCTCTTGTCTTGAGTGTTTAGGCTGTGTTTCTAGGGTTGAGATAACACATGTATGGAAAAAAAATCCTAAACTTTTTTTTTTTAAACCTTCCTGGACTTGACACAGATCTTTAAGATATCTTAATGCCTTTAAAAAAGTGCTTATCCTTATGTTGTTGATAAAGGGATTTTTTTTTTTTTTAAGCTACTGTTAAGATCCTTACTGTCGTGGGTAAGTTTTTTGGGTTTGGTTATTTTCCTTTAAACCCGACTGTGGAGACAATATATGAACCACCTTCCTGTCCATCCTTCCCTGTGCCCCTTACTGACTCCCCAGTGTTAATCGTTTTTTATTCTGGTAACACCCAGACAAGAAATATTCGACTTTTCCCCCCTTCACAGGAAAAGGTGGACCTGGACTGAAGGGTGTAAAATCTCTGGACACATTCCTGGGGCAGGAAAAAGAAGAGGAAGATTAGAAGATTTTTTTTTTTTTTTTTTTTTTTTTTTTAAAGAAAGCCCAGCGGAGCTAAACGAATGTCCCCTCATCTCCAAAGGAAAGTTCATCGGATTTTTATTCTAGAGAGCCCATCTTCAGGATGTCAGTGAACATTTCTGCTGCAGGAAAAGGTGTGGATCCAAATACGGTTGATACTTATGACAGTGGTGATGATTGGGAAATCGGGGTTGGAAATCTAATCATTGATTTGGACGCTGATTTGGAGAAGGACAGACAGAAATTTGAGATGAATAATTCCACCAACACCACCAGCAGCAGCAACTCCAAGGATTGTGGAGGTCTGGCCTCCGGTGGGGCCGGTGCTACCGCAGCCTTAGCTGATGGCCTAAAATTTGCTTCTGTTCAGCCCTCCGCTCCCCAGGGGAATTCACACAAAGAGACCAGCAAATCAAAAGTGAAAAGGAGTAAAACTTCTAAGGATGGTAATAAATCTCTGCCTTCTGCTGCCTTGTATGGGATTCCCGAGATCAGCGGCACTGGCAAGAGGCAGGAAGTCCAAGGGCGCCCTGGAGAGGCAACTGGCATGAATTCAGCGCTGGGTCAAAGTGTGAGCGGCGGCGGCGGCGGCAACCCCAACGGCAGTAGTGCGGGCACCGGCCCCTCCGCTGCCCCCGCGGGGGCGGCCTCCTGCGGGAAAAGCAAAGAGGAGAAGCCAGGTAAAAGCCAGAGCAGCCGAGGCGCCAAGCGGGATAAGGATGCGGGGAAATCCAGGAAGGACAAGCACGACCTGCTTCAGGGCCACCAGAATGGCTGTGGCAGCCAGGCCCCTTCCGGGGGGCACCTCTATGGCTTTGGGGCCAAGAGCAATGGAGGTGGCGCCAGCCCCTTCCACTGCGGGGGCGCTGGGAGTGGCAGCGTCGCGGCTGCTGGGGAAGTTAGCAAAAGTGCCCCGGATTCAGGGCTCATGGGAAACTCTGTGTTGGTAAAGAAGGAAGAGGAGGAGGAGGAGAGCCACAGGCGAATCAAGAAACTGAAAACCGAGAAGGTAGGATCAAGTCGCCTTCCTCGAATTCCCACTTTCCTCTTTGTGTGCATTTGTGTGGGTGTGTGTCGGGCGCGGGTGTGTGTGTGTGTGTGTGTGTGTGTGTGCCTCTGTGTGCCTCCCACTTCTTCGTGCTTCCTGGTTCTTTGTGAGGTTTCTGTTGTGTGCCTCCTTTCCGTGGACATTTGGAGTGGGGGGGCTGACTCGGGTGCAGTGTTTTCAGCTCTTGCTGCTTCTGCCGCCGCCGCTGCCGCCGCCGCCGCCACCGCCGCGGGCGGTGCTGAGTGTTTGGTTCCCCAGGTGGGAGGGCCTGGGTGTTCCAAGTGCCTTTTGCCCTGCTCCAGGGCTCCTGGCCAGTCAGCCGGCGGTGGTGTGCTTTTAATAGCAGACCTGCTCTTCTACCCGCTTGACTCAGGTCCTGGTTTCTCGCCTAAGGAGAAGCTGTCTTAGGTTTTCATGTGCCCGCCCTGGTATTTCTGGTAATGAATGTGTCCTTACGTGCAGGGTTCACGTTCCCTCCCTGGAAGAGGCTGTGTCGAGGGTTCTCATTTACACTCTCCCCTCCACCTGTTTCTTTTCCCCAGATTTTCTCCAAAATGGTTCTGTCAAAGGGTATCCTCCTTGGATGGGTTCCCCTTACAGGTCCTGAATTGAAACCCCAGCCTTGGCGTCCTGGGGTCATTGCTCTCTTAACTGTGTGGAAAGACTGGAACGGTTTTGGTGGTTTCTAGGACTCTCTACGCTGGTTCCTTCGCCCAGTTCTTAGCTGGAGATTTCAGAGCGTTATCCCTTGGATTTCTAGCTTGCCTAGGGAGTGGAAAGGTTGGTAAGAAAAGTAAAACAGACTGGGCGGATTGGTGTTCCTGAGAATGGGGCAAGGGCCAGAGGGGATGGGAATTTAGTGTGGCATTTGAGTAATGGGGGATCCTCGATATAAGCCATGTGGACCCTTTCTGCCATCTCTCGTCCTTGTCTTAAGGTCTAGTTAGAGACTGCCTTTTGAAAAACTGCCCCCTCCTTGGGGGGAAGAAGGTGGAGGATGTGCCGCTTGGTGCTGGAGGCCTGTGACTTACTGGTCTGCGGACGGTCATGCGTTGAATAGCGTCCCAGGACGGAAGGGGCTCTGTCCACTGGGCAGTTTGGAAGTGAGCTGGGGGTGTGAGTATGTTTGTATGAAATCAACCTTTAGATTAAATCTGCGGGTCCTGCCTCGCAGAAGCAAAACTCATATCCTGTAGTTTCTGGCATGGTTGGTTGGAAATACGCTTATTAAATAAGCATATTATTAAATAATTCGATTTTTTCCCAATGTCCACAGAACTGTCAGATGTGTTGGGCTGATTATTTCTGTGGCCAGTTATCCACTGCTCTCTCTTCAGACCTCTCCATCTTTGTGGCCGTGGGTTCAAGATTAAAGGGGGAGCACAGGCAGAGGTTCTGATTTTCTGGTTTTAGAAGCTGTGGAAAGTCTATTAAGGTGCGAATGATGCCCAAATCACCGACAGCCTCCGGACACTTCTTTTATTCCTCTACCTTGGCTCCGACAGCTTTTTACACCGATGAACCCAAATGCATTTTTAAAAATCCCAGGTTTCGCTTCTCAACATTACATTGTGGAGTTGCACATGATTTTCTGCTAAAAGGCGTTCAGAAATCTTACTTAGTACAGTAAGACTTTTGTTGCCAATAGTCTTCAAATTGCACTTCTAATCTGCTCTAACTATCTAGATGAATTGCCCTAATCCAGTGCTCACAATGGCTGTGGTTAAGGAGTCAGAGGCATTTGATTGGATTCACGGCTGCCTGGAATGTGGGAGGTACTGCCCTTTTGCATTCCCCTTAGCCTTTTAATCTTCCAGCCAAATGTTCACATTCAACAATTTTGTTTAGCTGGCAATCGGAACATTTCAGTATCTCAAAGGCTGCTGTCATGGCAACTGAGATTAGAGCACGGTGTCGGTTCTCCAGTTTTTGTGTTCTTCACTTTCCAGTCACAGAGGAAACTGGAGAAAGAATGGAGGAATTAAATTATTCATCTACGTGCGACTCATCTTCAGTCAGAGCAGGATAAATGGGATGATACGCATTGCATAAACGAAGAGCAAACAAGTCGCGATGGGGCCGGGCCGGGGTGGAGGAGGGGAGAGGGGGGGCGGGGAGGAGAAAGCGCGGCGCGTTGAGGACACAGCCCACCGCCCTCCGCCAACCGTGGCCGCTGGTGTTGGCACAGGGGCCCTTCGGGGATGGCTCCGAGGGGTTTGAATCCTGCAGCGCTGGCCATTCTCTGTCTAGCAGGGGGAGGGGGGTGTTGGCTCAGGAATGCTGATCCTTAGGCTCCCCACCCTCCCCCCCCCACCTCACTTCACCTCACTTCACCTCTTAACTTCTCTTTAGAAGGCTTGCCTCCTGGCCACGGGGAGATGGCACTCCCTTGCCCCCCCCACATGCCGCCCCGGGTGTGGGGGGTGTCACTGGAATTCCACTAGCTAGTGGCTGGGAAAACAAGAGCTCAGTTTAGGGACTGCTTTCCAATGAGAGGAGGCTACCCCTTCAGGAGGTATGAGGAGGACGCGCTTTACCTATTTCCACACTGAGGCATCTTCAGAGAAAGGTTTTCTGACGTTTTGTTGAATGTTTTAATTTCCGCCTTGCTTGATGTTCTTGGGCCGGTGACGAGTCAGGGTCTCACAAGTGAAGATGATTAATTTTCAGCAATCAGGTGCGGCTCACGAGGGGCCAAACGTGAAAACTCAAGGGGGGGGTTTGATGTGCGGGAGCTTTTCCTCTGTCTCCTCCACCCCCCCTTCCCCCCTTGAAAGGTTTCACAGGAGATTCATAAGACTTGCTGTCACCGGTTAATTTTCACAGCATGCTTAAATGTCTATTTTTGGTATGTTTATTCTGTTTCTACACTACACAAAGTCATGTAAAACATGATAAATTGGACCTTATGAAACCTAATTAAATCAATGAGTGTTCTACTCCTTTATGTGGAAACCACAAGTATGTTGTAAAAGTCGCCACTCCCTTAATACGTGAACGAAATCAAAACATGCCATAATTCTGAGATGTTTGAGCTATATTTCTATAGCCCATTTTGTGGTTAAGCCACCAGTGACATGTCTGAATAAGTAGATTTGACGGGTTGGCTTTGGGTTGTTAAAACCTGCTTCTCCACCTTCCCCCTCCTTTCTTTTAAAGCCTAAGAACCTCTACAGAGGCTCTCCTTAGCGTCTTAGAGTCTTGACTTATCAGACACAGGCACTCGGCCGGGCTAAATAGGGTACATGGTTTTATTTGATTGCCGGAAAATTCTGAACGACATAGGAGAATTCTTAAAAACACCTAATACTTAAATAGACATGAAAGGCACAGGAGAGCTTACAGTCGTGTCTCAGGGTTCTGGCTGCTCAGTGCATATTCAGGAAGGAGAATTACTTTCCTGATATCATATTGCTTTCATTACGCCGGTCCTTAACAGCCTTAAGGTGGTGTCTACAAATGGACCTGTCTATAAGGGTATCATTCATTTTATTTTACTCTCTTGGAGAAGCCTTTTACACTTCACTAGGGAATTCTGGCACATTTTCTAAGTGAGTGTGAGCAGTTTAGGAACATATTTTGATTAATGAGTTTTGGGGACCGTATGCCTGCCTCTCCCTCCCCAGTCCCCCACATCTGGTGTCCCCTACAAATTCTGCTTAGATAGTACAGTTTATCTGCTGTGAAATAAAAGGGCAAAAAGGTCACTTGCTATAATTAAAGAACAAAGTCCATTGTTGTTGGACAGCAAACTGTCTGGAAAGCTACACATAAGGGATTTCGTGGTTAAAAACGTTGGTAACTAAGGCTGGGCTCCAAGTCAGCGTTGGTCCCGCTCCTCAGATTTCTCTGAGCGGCCTGGGAGGGTGACAGGGCTTTTTTGAGGTAGATGCAGAGGCAGTCCTTCCTTGAGCAAGTTTTCTGTGAGAACCCAAGCAACTTGGGAGCCTTTGTGTGGCCAAGCATATCCCTGAGTCTTGAACGAATTATTTGAAACGGAGCTGGCATGGTGGAGAGATGAAAAAAAAAAAAAACAAAAAACACCTCTACAGATCAAGATCATGCTAAAAGGAGAGGAGTAATGTTTAGCAACTTTTAATAACTTTGCAAATAGTCTGGGAGAAAAAAAAGGGGGGCGTGGGGTGCAGAGTCATTGTCCACATGTCACCAGGTTAAGAATCTCTTCAAGTGAAATTGCTTGGCGGCAAGATGGTTTTAATTAGAGTGTTATAAAGACTTATTTTTCCTAAGCAGCATTTTATAGTTAGTAAATGAAATGTATGCCGAACGTGCTAAGCAGAAATCTCCCTAACCACAGAGGTGTTCAATAACCAGATTCAAACAACATGGAAAGTACCATCTGTTCTTCGTTTTCAGCTTGAAAAACAAGGATTGAATGGCTGAGATTTGCTCCAATTTTGACTGTGTCTGTGCGTGTGTGTTTTTTTAATTTAAAAAAGTTCACCTGGTACTTCATAGAAACTTGAAATTGCAGTAATACGAGCAACACTGTGAAAACACATGTTCCTACATTTATTTTAACCAGTTCCACTTTTCTTTAAAAGATTTCCAGAAGCCCAGCCATGGAGCCCTTTATAATGGTTATTCGGTTCCTGCAGGCAATCACAACGAGGGGTCAGCTCTTCAAAGATCGCACTGTTTAGTCAGTACCTGAATTATTCTGTCAATTTTCCCCCTGGAGGCAGGAGGGGCAAAGGCTCTCCCAGGCTAACTCTGGTCAGCGTTTATCGGGTAATCTAATTGTGTGTGATAGCACTTTGGACTGGTGTTGACTCTGCAGAGCCCTTGCTCTCCTCTAGAGCTGTATCTGGGATGGTTGCTAATGAGGAAAATATTCTTTTCACGATGATAACTTTGGAGTCCTTGACTTTTAGACATGAAGCTTGGTTCTGGGCTTAGTGAGAGCCCTGGGTGAAACGGTATCCGGCCTTTGTTTGAGGTCTTTTATAGAAGCTAATGACTGGGCTTTGCCTCCCCGAGATAAATGACATTATCGTGGAGTGGGCTGACAGGAAACAGACATGTTAATGGTGAAGCTGCAGGGAAGGTCTGTTCGGGTTCTGACAAAAGAGTCAAGAAGGGACCCCTGGTTGTGGTCATTAACACATAATGCGTTCTTGCTCTTCCTAAGAGGCCCTTGATAATTGGAAAGCTATTTTAGCCACAAGCACTTAAATCATAAATCTACCCCTCCTAGTTCCTTTGCATTTTTAAAAGTCGCAAAGTAACGTGTTCTTTGTTAACAAGTGTGCGGTCTGGTTTTTTAAAAATGGTGGCAGTTCTAGGCTGGGCCTCCTAGGACGTCTGGGAGGACGGCCCTTGGAACTGGCTTTATCTGATGGGATCTCTGTCTTTCATTGTGGCTCTGTCCTCCTTCTGTTTTAATGAAGCAAAAATAAATAAGTAAATAAATAAAAAATAAAGAAATGAAGTGGGTCCAGGAGCTCAAAAGAAATTGTCTTTGTGCGTGAAGGGGTCTTGTGGGAGAGGGATAAAAATCCCGTTTTTTATAGGTTGGGGAGAAGATTTTGTTCAGCGATTCAAATGTGATGAAATCTGCCTTTTGAAGTGTATGTTTAAAAAGTCATGGGTATAATTGAGTTGCAGTGCATTTTAAACTCTGCTTCTTGAACGGAGATAATTGCCATGTTGAACACACTCTAGAGGTGTAGAAGAGGTGGAAAGGATCATGTTATTCTATTCTTTAATATTAAGCGCGGAAAGTTTTTCATAGTAATTACTGTAGCACAACATAGTTTTGATTGCCAGCACTCTGAACTTGCCAGTGATCCGAACATCAAGGGTTTTGCTTGAATACTAAACAGTTTATTCCTTAAGTTACTTGTAGAGCATTCTTGTAGAATATGGAAGCCAGAAACTAAGGAAACACTGAGCAGTCTCTAGCAGTATCGCAGTGGAAATCACCCATCTTCCCTAGGATTGTTGCCCAATAAATAATACTCTCTTAATCTGTACAGCTAAGGTTAGAGTTCGGGAGAGGAGAAAAGGGGAATTCTTTGCCTTCGGAATGACGTAGGTTGTCATTAGAGGCTAATACACGGATCACGTTGGTGCCCGGTAACTCCTGTTTCATAGGTGTGTGGATGATTATTAAATGGGGAAATTCAGCTGAGTAAATTAGTAGATCAGATTGGCTTCAATCATGGATTCATGAATGGATCAGTAGCTCATCTTGCAAGCAGAAAGGAGCTCTGAGGAGCTGTAGGAAAGAGGAAAGGTTTTGAAAGGTGGAAAGGGGCCTGGAGAAGGAAATTTATTAGCAGAGCGCCTTCCTAAGGGGGCCAGGTGGGACCTACTGGGTTTCTTTCTGTGCTTACCAGGTAATCCCGTAATAATGGGTAAAAGCCTATATTCCTGGGGGAGGCTGAAACTGTAGATAGATTGAAGTCTTGGTTTGCTGACGTGGGGCTTAGCACAAGTGACTCCATTTTGAACCTGTTGTTTCTTTTTGTAACAGTACCCCCAACTTTGATCAGACCTAGCTGAACCGAGAGATATGGTCAAACTTTAAGGCGTAAGTTCTCCCAGTTCTTGATCCCTTTGGGTGGGATTCGCAGGTGATGACCTCAGGCTCACCAGTGTTTAGTTGGTCATTTTCATCCTTCCTTTTCTGGCGTTCCAGTCTTAGGGAGCTCATTTGCTTGGGGGTTCGCAGTTCGGAACATACCTTTAAAGGTTCTGAGAGAATACAGCGTGCCAGGGAGAGGACTGTGATGGTTATAAGTACCATAGTGCCCAGTGCCAGGAGTGTACTTGGAAGCCACGCTCCCAGCACCCAGACCAATCAAAGTCAAGTCAGTCAGAGTAAGACTCCGCTGAAGGAGTCACTCTTATAAGTTCAGTGGCTTGCTCAGTGATTGTCAGTAACATCCCAAGAAACGTGAATCCAGGTGTGGCTGGTGGTGTTGGTTAGAGCGCAGACCCCTCCTTGTTCGCTAAAAGATACACAAGGGCTGTCCTCTTATCAAGAATGACTTTGGTCAGAGAGTCTAGGATGTTCTGGAGACAACTTCTGCATTAGCAGTGGGTTTTGTAATATTTTCAAGAATTCAGGATGGATTCCTGGTCATAGCCTCATGTTTATTCCTAACCCCAGAAATTGAGACCTGCGAAAGGGAACTAATTTTAATCATGAAGGTGTGCTGGTATAGCCAGGGAGGCCAATAAAATAAAAAGTTTCTGGACCATACACATGGTTACTCTTTTTTTTTTTCCCCAGTGAAATGTACCTACTTTTTTTCTTTATTTTAAAGATTTTATTTATTTATTTATTTATTTGACAGAGAGAGAGAGAGAGAGAGAGGTCACAAGTAGGCAGAGAGGCAGGCAGAGAGACAGGGGAAAGCAGGCTCCCTGCTGAGCAGAGCCCCATGCGGGTCTCCATTCCAGGACCCTGAGATCATGACCTGAGCTGAAGGCAGAGGCTTAACCCACTGAGCCACCCAGGTGCCAGGAGTTCTAGACTTCTTGGTCACTCTTGATCTGGTTTCTTTGCACCCAACTAGATTGCACCCAACTAGATTGCAGAGTTCCCTCTGGGGTATTAACCAGAGACGTGGAAACGGACTCTTATGGTTAGGGTGTCAGATGAAATGGGAGGGGGGGCTGAGTTTGTTTGAGGGAAACTGAGGCAGGAGCATAGTGGCAAGTCCAGCCGTGTTTGGAGGTGGGTTATCCTCCTTTGCAGTGACCAGGGAGATACGGATGATGGTGTTTATCTTTTTAGGCCAGTGCCAGAGTCAAGGATGGAAAGACAAGAAGAAAGTTTTAGGTTTAAAGTATGAAGTCTTGGTCAGACATTTTGCAAAGAAACAGTGAACCTCAGTGTTGGCTCTTTGTCTTCCTAGTCAGTTTGATTTTGAGGTTTCCACCTGGAGTTAAGGAACTGTCAGGTGGAGACTTCTTCAGCTATGAGATACATTGTGTAACCGAGGTTCGAGTGTCCGAGGTTTGGTGCCATCCAGATAGTGAAAGAAACCTGGCACATCCACCCAGATAAACCGATGGGCAGTCTTTGTTCTTCGTGATTCGAATTCAGTAGGGCTGGGAGAAAACTGGAAACATTAGTTGGAGTTATAGCCAGATATTTTAAGAAACCAGAAGAATTCAGGACCCAGTCCTTTACAGGTAAATAACAAAATCTCGGAGGCAATTAATATGATTAGAATCTAATATAGAGATAAATCTAATATAAAGATAAATGCAACATTTTTTTCTCTCTACAGTTATTTCCATTTTATACTCAAAAGAGTCACAGTAAAAGTAATTTGTTTGCTTTAAGCTTGACCTGATTATTTGCATAAGTGCAGGAAGAATAGTGATTGATCAAAAATGCTCTTTTTAAGCTGGCTTTACTGGAACTCTGTAAGCAAAGTACCAGGCCAGTTTTTCCAAGGGTCTTTATTTGCTCCATAAAGTCAACCTCAGTTTTTAAAAACACACACGGATCCTGAGTCTATGCACATGTCTCTCAAATACAAAGTTCCATTAAAAGTCTTGGCAATATTACCGGTGTTCCCAGTTGTGTCCTGTTACAAAGAGAATGGATTCTCATTGAACTTATGTGAATAACTATTTTGCCATAAAAAGAATACTCAAGAGTTTCCACATTCTGAAGACATCAGAGGAAAAAAGTAAATGTTTCATCTTTGTTCATGAAGGTATACTTTACCAAATTATTGTAGGTCATAAATAGCTTAAGGGAAAAAGTTTCCCTAAATCTGGAAAAAACAACATTAAAGTGGTACTTCACGTAAGAAGTCATAAAAATATAATCATCCTCCTTAGTTCATTCATTCCCATGTTACTAATTTTTGTTCTGCTTGAATCCACATTTTCCATTAGTTCTGAAAATTCTTAACTGGTTCATTATCATGATCTTAAAGTTATGAGAAACCTGTGTTTGCCAGAGTCCTTGTTTTGAAGCCTTGAAGATGATGTACTTTTGCAGGAACACGTTTGTGAAAACATCTGGGTGAAACAGTAACTATCTGAAAGTGAAAAAACTTATTAAAAAGATGTCCATTGTTAAAGATCAGATGAGAGTTCATTAGAAGGGAATTGAAAAGGAAATTTGGTTATTTCTGTCACACATGTTTTAAGATGATACCTGCAATTATGATGACAATTATCCTGTAATATTGGGCTTTAGGAATTTTATACACTTTCTGGAACACTTATATACCTATACAAATAACAATATAAAGAAGTCCTGGTTTTGAGGAGGCAGGAAGGGGGAAAAAAAGGAGTGTTAGTATTATTTTTTGATAATGCTTCCCGTGTAATTCAGCATAACAAATAAGCCTACTTAGTTTCACATCTCCCTTTCTACAAGCAGAGAAAACAAATCTTTTCAGATGTTTCAGGGACTCTCTGAAAAATCTCAAAGTTAGTTTTTAGTCAAAAAGACTTCATTTAGGATTTAGTTTTGGGAAGTTTGTCAGAAATATCAAAGGTTGGTCAGTTAAGATTTTAGGTCACTGTGAAACAATATGGTTAAACATCTATTTAACCAAAGGGTCAGATAAAGAGTTCCAGGCAGGGGTGCCTTGCTGGCTCAGTTAGTAGAATATGTGACTCTTGATCTCAGGGTCTTGAGTTCAAGCCTCATTTTGGGTATAGAGCTCACACTCTTTAAAAAAAAAAAAAAAGAGTAAAATAAAGACTTCACAGACAAATATAGAAAGTTTAAAAGTTGTACAATATCTTAGAGTCCAGTAATCCAAGAAAACTCAGCAGATGAAAGAATATTAAGGTTCAGTTCTATATAAATACACTGTGGATATTAAAGCCCATTTGTAAAACCCTTATAACAAATTTTAATCTTACTAAGCTTGGTCATGCATAAAAATCTTCTCCCTCAATTTTTAAATTTTATTTCAGAAACTTTCTTTTTTTCCATTCAGAGTTTGTCATCTGTTTTTTCTTTTTCATCCTGATATAGCCACCTTTGCTTTAGGACAAAAGCACTTTTCTCTCAACAAAATGTATCTCCATTCTTCATACCCCCTATTTTTTTTTTAAACCACATCCTACTTTTCTTTGGATAGGAGATGTGTCCCTTATTGTTTCTAGTCATTTCAGTTACATACATTAGATTTTTTTTTTAAGATTATTTATTTATTTATTTGACAGACAGAGATCATATATAGGCAGAGAGGCAGGCGCAGAGAGAGAGGAGGAAGCAGGCCCCCCACTGAGCAGAGAGCCCGATGCGGGGCTCTATCCCAGGACCCTGAGATCACGACCCGAACCGAAGGCAGAGGCCTCGACCCTCTGAGCCACCCAGGCGCCCCCATACATTAGAATTTTTAACCCTTCAACACTTCCCCTTCTCCTGAAAGTTAAGAAGTAAACAATTGTGCAGTGTCTGTTATAGTAGCATTCTGTGGCTTGGCGAGTTTATAAATACTTATCATAGAATTTCTAGAAGTAAATGTTTCCTCATAGTAAATGCAGTGTGGCACATTACAAGTTTACCATTGGACCCAAATATCCATAGTGCCTCTGTAAAAGGAGCCCAGAGTAGATAAACCGATTTTGACCAATGTATCCGTGTTTGGTTTTGTTTGGAGATGATCTAGATAGTTCTTCAGTGGCCTTGACTTGCTTTATCATTTAATTTAGCAGAAGTTTGTTTCAAGTGGCTAAAAAGATTTGGAGACAGGTTGCTGAGAAGTCGACAGAGAAAACTATCTCCTTTTCCTCTATTTGAGTCATTTGTCCTTAACACTTAGTGTAATTACCTATGAAAATTTCATTAGATATTAGACAAAGGCAGTCAGCATCCCAAGTCATTTTTCTGGTTGACAAATACAACAGAGATAACATGAACTTATCTGATTAGTAAACCCAGGTAGAAGAAAAGTTGTACATCTGGCTGCATTATATTCAATGCTGATAGTTCTAAAGACATGCCTATGTTAATTAAACCAACAACGTCAATGTAGTTGTTACAAAAGATTATTTTAGATCACATGAACTTGAAAGAAGAGTTGGGGTTTTTATATATTTTGAGAATTTTAGGAATGCTTCCACAACGACTTTTGAAGGCTCTTCTTTTTCCCTCTCGGTACAATTTTATTTTACTTTGAGGGGGAAGGCCTAAAAACATCCTGTCGTGCTGTGAATAGTAACGTCCAATTTGGTCATCTATTTAAAAAAATCCTATAAAATATTTTGTCATTTTTCACCTGGGACAAACACTAAAGATTTTTGACAATCTTCAACAAGCGCGTGGACACAGGAGGGGTCCCCAAAGAGGGTGCAAAAGATATTTGATTCTTCTCTCTCTACTGGGTGCTACAGAGATTTGGGAGAGCTGACTCTGGTAACAATTTTCTTCCTTAGCTGGCTTTTGTTAGTTTTCCCAGGATCCCATCTGTAGGCTTCTAGTTGGGTGAAAGTATGCACCACAATTTGGCACGGCTTTGCATTAATTTTAATGTTGGTTTCCCCTTGGCTTTTAAAGGGAAAACACAGCAGACTACCAGAAAATTCCCGAGTCTCCTCAACTCTGGGAGGGCACCCTGTGGTGTCCCCCAAGAGTAGATAAAGGATTGTCTGTAAGACAGTTTGGTAGATTTGGTTTACTGTCATGTTCCACAGTCTTCTCAAAGTGTTCACCTCTTGTCATGACCTCATTCTGTTTTCTGCCTTTTTATTAATCCTTTAGTCTTAGAAGATCATCTGTCTGCGGAAACTTTTGAGGCTGTCCCCTCAACGGGGGTTTAGGGACATTTTGAAACTATGGCCCTTAGTTTGGCCTTTCGCCAAGGAGTGAAAGATACCAGAAGAGGGTCACCTGGAGCCTTGGGTGGTCTTATCTTAAAACTATTTACTAGTCTTTTCAGAGTGAAAAGTGGCTTTAGAAAAAGGATCAATAGATTGAGTAGTCAAAGGGTGACAGAGAGCGGTGGGAGTTGTGTCTGGCTTCAGGTTCTTGTTTTAGGTAGTTTTGTACTTTGAATTTTTCATTGACTCACTGCAATGAATGTTTCAATGTAGCTATTTTGGAATTTTGAGGACTTTAGAGGCTTAAACTAGATAACCCATTCTGTTTGTTTGATTTGGGAATGCTTGCTTCTTAAGCCCACTTCTTCAATGATCATGTCAATGGGAGCATTCCAGTAATGGTCATTGTAATTCCCCTGAGGGTGGGCAACAGTTCCGGTAGGACCCTAGCTACAAATGGAGAGTAAACCCACATTTGCGTCTTGCCATATTTTGGAGCCTCCAAACTTTCTAGTTAACCTAGCCAAGTGCTTAGGACAGAAACAAGCTCAGTAAGGTTTTTCCCATTCTTTTTTTTTTTTTTTTTTTTTTTAATTGATCTATAACTTCTGGGGGCCATAGTGTTTGGACACCAAATAAGTAGGTATGCCAGACGGTGGTACATTTAACTCTTTGGGTTTTAAGACCCCCCCCCCCCCCCCAAGTCTTTGGCTGTCTTAGAGCCAAGCTAATACCTAAGAGGAGGGATGTATCACTTGGTTGGGTATCTTGGTGGTGGTTTACATTGTACCTTGTTGCATGGAAATTTTCTTGAGGTTGGCAGGTGAACTAGTGTCGATCTTACCCTCTTCCATCAACTTACCATAACATGGAAGTCTCTGGGTTAGGAGGTGTATCAGCTGGTCAGTGTTTGACCCATCCCATCAGTTCTGTGGCTTTTGTATTTTTTCTGTGGTTTTTTGTTGTTGTTGTTTTGTTTGTCTCTCAAGATTCCCATGAACAATGTAGCCTTTACCTACAACAAAATTTTATTTGCCCAAGGCCTCACACTGGACCCAGGACAGCTTAAGCCAAGCCAAGTCTGGGTTAAATCTGACCCTGTCCAGTCCCACCGAGAGTGGACTAAATGGTACCTTCCTCATTAAAAAACCAACCGTTACTTTCCTCAGAATGAATGTTCCCCAGGTTTTTTTAAGTTGGACCCAAGTCTGGTGACCAGTAGCATTACCCAGTGTGGAATCTGCTAGCACTGGGAAAAGATTTTGGGGAGGGATTCCAGTCAAATAAGGAGCTTTGGAAACTTAGGTAGGTCAAAAGCTCTATGCCAAGAGAGTGAACCTCAGAACCGACAGGAACTTATTCACAGTCTTCCCCCTGGCAGTGGTGAAAAAGACAGATCATAAAAGTTTTCTCAGAGGACGTGCCTGCCTTTCTGCTTCCCCATCCCCAGTACCCTTAGTAGTCTCCTTCTGGTACTGCCACTGCCACCGATCCGTGAACCAGCAAATCTCCACTGAGTAACTTTAAAAATCAAATTGGCTTTATTGAAGGATTTGTGCATCAGGCAGCATGCTGTCTAGAAAATAGAAAGGAGCTCTGGAGAGCCATAGGGAAGGAAAGGTTTTTCAAGGCAGACAGGTTGCAGGAAGAGGAAGTTTATTAGCACAAAGCCTTGTTTCAGGCAGGGTTCCCTTCCTAAGGGACGGGGTCTCAGATTTTCTCACTTGGGCTGATCAGGTAATCCCAGATCGCCTAGTTAAAGATTACATTCCTGGAAGAGGCTAAAATTGCACATAGATGATGCGTGAAGTGTTTTTTTTTTTTTTTTGCTGATATGGGGCTTGGCATAAGTGACTCCATTTGGGGTCTGTTGTCTTTTATTTGTGTTATATATGTTATGTTATAATTGCATAAATAGGTGTTGGGTTGGGAGTCGACTAGTACTTTCTAGTTGGTATGGGCTTTATTTCTTTTAAAAGAAGTATTACCATTGATTTTTATGTTCCACTCAGCAGCAGGGTAAATGGGGCCCCCAGTGCCCAGACTCCTCCTGTGCTCAATTCTCTCTCCCCTCTGAAGTTTCCCTAAGTGCCTCCTTGCTGTCTGTTGCAAGTTCTTTTTAATTTAAACTAAAGGTTTTTGGCATTCGGAACAAAGCTTTTGCAACTGAATGGGAAGGTTGTTAAACTGTTCATAGTCTGTTGACCAGCAGTTGGGCTGTTTGTAATGTGTGTTTTTTTTGTTGTTGTTGTTTTTGTTTTTTTTGAGAACTCAAAGGATCTTCAAGAGGGTGGGATTGGCCCATAACTGCACTTGCTGAATTCTGCATATGTGCTACTGTTTGGTTAGATACCTTTGGTCACGTATTAAAGGAGATGATGGGTTTCACCTGAAAAGCTGAAATGATCACAAAGCAAATATGTTTTGATAGGACAGTGGACCTTGGAAAGACCTGGATGGCATTTGGTATTCAGAAGACCTCCCCCCTTTGCACCCCCACAATGAAGCTAAATGAAGATTTTAAAAATTCGCATTAGAGCTGTAAGAGAGAACTCAAAGGGAGGGGTGTGTTGGTTAGAACAAATAAGAGTTTGAACGGATGGATAAGTAGGACTGCTGATTTTTCAGAGGCGTTCTCCTTTTTTCATCCCTACCATCCTCCTCTGATTATTCTTCTAGCTCAACCACTGAGCTTTTTTGCCTCCTGGGAATCCTCAGGTCCGCTAGCACAGTAAGAAGAATGTGCCTGAAGGGCACATGTAGGCCTCTTCCAATAATGCCTTATGAATGTGGCTTTTACCGTTTCAAAACGTATTGATTGTATTTTGTGTTGTATATAATGATTTTAGAAGGCAGATATTTCGGTGGTGGAATTGGCTTATTACGTTAACCAGAAAGCAGATGGCATAGTGCCACAGACGTATAATTTTACTTAAAGGGACTTTTAAGGTTTTGATGTGTTTTCTTTTCCTCTTATTTCCCTGATGGCTTCTTTTTATTGAAGGGTAACTTAAGGAGACCTGGTAGCAATTTTACTGCCTTCCCCTGACAGTTTGAAATAATAGCATGGTCTTTGGTTGCACTGATCTTCCACTAGTCAACTAGATTCTGGTTTTTGTCATGTGGCAGTGAATTAAAAAAAAAAAATAAGTGTTTGTAGTATGTTCTAAGAAATGGACTCTTTTATATGCTTCAATTAGCAACAGACGACAAAGTTCCAGTTGGTCACACTTTCATAAACTTCTAGAAGTCACAGTTCGTCCTTTTGATAAAGAAAACTGGTTTGGTTTCTTAGGAAAAAGCACATCTGGCCCTCTGCTTCCTTTAGGTACAACGTTTTGTCTTTTCTTTTGCCTTTAGTCACAGAAGGTTCAAAGGTCATGTCTGAGTCATTCCTAGTTAGGTCAGCAAGCTTTCCCCTTTCTGGAGGGTTGTACTTTTTTGGGTTCCTACACCCACCATGGGTTGGAATTCAACTTGGCCTAAAAATACCATTGATTTCTCTCCCTAGATTTTACAGTTTGACCCATTCCTCTTGTAGGACATCATCAGGATGAGTTGGAAAGCACCTCCTCACTTTTTTGTTTTGCAAAGTGCACCAAGCCAGACCAGATGACTTTTGGATTTCCTGTCACCTCCTTGGCTGATTTTTATGGATGGCTCATGTTAAAAGCAACAATAATGTTTGAATTGGAAGGCTTGAAGCCTTGGGTTTTCATTCTTCATGGAGAACTGTTTATTTGTGTGTGGTTCACCACAGTACATGGATAATGCTATCAAATCTGTGCTTTATTATAGGCTTAGGACTCGCACAGCAGCCCTTCAGTTCTGTTTTCTGTGTTTGCGTTCCTTGCCAATTCTTTTGTGATGGAAATGAAATTAGAACCGAATCTTTGCAACCAAGGAGAAAATAGGCACAACAAATAGAAACTGTCCCGTGAGCCAGTTCAGAAGTAGTAAGTAGTGGTGATGGTGTGTATATATAATATATATAATAATATGTATATATGTGTATATATAATATAAAATATGCATATATGTGTATATGTAATATATATAAATATATATATTTAAAGTAAGTGAACTGTATAAGAAAGTACTTCATTTTCACTTTTCCGTGAAGATCTCTGGCCAGGGAGCCCAGCCCTTTGACAGATGGAGGGCTTCCCCCGCTTTTTGCTGTTTTCCATCCACAGTAACTGATTGGAAAGCGATTCACATTCCCAAACCTTCACACCCCTTTGAAGGTGGAATCTGAGCTAAGTAATATTGTTTGCTTCAGTTCCCCCAAAGGGAGCAACATGATTTAAAAACAGCCATCGAGCTTTTCCGCATCAGACTCCATTTGGCCACTTGTCTCCATTTACATTCCTTGCCCAAATCCTTCACCAGCCTTTCCATGATGCCGCAGCAGATGCCAGACACTGAAGTAGAAAGCGAGCAGCTGTTTGATTTCTCTCCCTCCGCCCCCCCCCCCCCCCCTTTAAAAGAAAGAAACCTTCTCTCCCGCGGACTTCTGCATGCTCCAGTTTACCAGGCTGCAGGTTTTCTATCGGATCCGACCGCTGCCTTGCTCGGAAGGCCGGTTTATTGTTCTGGGCTGCGGCAGATGGGAGCGCCCGGGCCCGGGGGCGTGGCCGTCCGCGCGCTCCCGCTGGGGGGTGTGTGTGGCGGGGACGCGCTGCCGGAGGCGCGCCCTCCTTCCCGCCCAGCACCCGTTTATAGCCCTGAGCGTTGTAAATCTGTCAGCTCTTTGCGACGCCCTCACCTCTTTCTTCATTTGCTCCAGCTTCTAGTTTGACAACGTTCCCCCGAGGCGGAATTCTAATCTGCTTCCAATTAGTTGCAAAATGTGACTGAAATTTCCACATTATGACTGCTGTTTTACTTGCACGCACACATCTAGAAACAAATTAATGCTCTTGAATATTTATTTTTTGAGCCCTTGGATTTACTCGAAGAGGGAGAGTTTCTAACTGTTTGGAATGGCTTCCAGGATTTGCATGCTCCCCTCCCTCAAGCCCCCTGTATTGGGTTTATATAAAAAAGAAAGAAAAAAAAAATAAAGAAAAAGCACAACTACTGTGGTGGGGTCTCCCCACCTTTTAATAAGCCTTTTCCATCTTTTCAAGATTTCTCCAAATGTATTACATATGTTTGTTATGCAGATAAATTTTGTAGCCTTTCTAAAATAAACAAAACAAGAGTTGTTGGCCAAAGTGTAGTGGAAGGGGGTCCTGGTGTGGTGTCTTAATACAACACAGGCACAAATTCACTTCTAAATGTAGCTTAAGTCTATTTGGCCAAAACACTAAAGACTTGTTAGACACCTCTGACTTGCTTTCATTCGATATTCAAAAGCTCAGAACCCCAGATAAACGAATTAGGTGATTGATTAATTGGCTTAGCAAGTACAGGGCCGGCATTGATGATGTCACTGTGGCGGTAACAGTTACCCTGGAAGTTTGTGAGGGAGGAAGATCACTACTTTTAAGACCATTTACTTCTTTTCAGTGGTTTTTTTTTTTTTTTTTTTAAAGAAAGATGTTGACTCACCTGATTATATGTAAATATTAGAGGTGTTTAGATCTTGGTTGCTGGAGCATTAATTTGTTTCTAGATGTGTGCGTGCGTCTTGTTGGTCAAGTTTACCTTTATTTATTACTTGCCTTACAAACTATTTTCGCATCTTCCGGCGAATTTGGACCAAGGCAGTGGGTCTCTGGCTTCGTATTTACAGAAAGCTGGTACTCTTAAGCAGGGTAGACGGGTGTATTTTACAGTTCTTGGCGTCTTGGCAGATTGATGTCAAGGATAATAATGATTTTTGAAGTGTGAATAATTTTATTGATGGGAAAGTGGTTATGTTGATCACATTACTTTGTGTTAGTTTTAAATAACACCGTCACATGCAAATCAGGTTTTCTCCCCCCAATGCCATCATCAAATATGATCATAGAAGCCGTGAATTAATTTATCATGTCATTTGGGTACATACTCTTTTCAGTCTCGGTAATCAGGTGGTGGGGCATTAATTTCACTTTGGAACAAAATTTATTTTAATATTTACTATATATGGAGTATATGTAACTTATTTTATTTGAAAACTTTTAGCTGTGGCAGAATTGCACAAAAGAAGTAGGATCGCTCTTTGTATTGCTTCTTTTCTTTCTTCTCTCTGACTGGTATTAGAAAACATAGCCAGATTGAAATGCTTAAAAATTTAAAAAGTGGGCCTTTCAGGCTGTAGAAACCTCCTGGGTTAAAAAAAGAAAAGAAAAGAAATTAGTGGACCCATAGTGAAATGCTCACAATAGGCACAATTGTGCTAGCCCCTCAAGTCCCGGGGTTCACTAATTACCCATTAATGAGGTCAGTCTGCCCCGGCTTTTTCCCTACCTTGGGAGGAAAAGCACACAAGACAGTTGGAGTTCAAGTGGATCTTGCTGTATTTGCAACTTAGCATAAATGCTTTGAAGGCCCCCAGGGCGCTTAATTGGGGCTGGGCATTTTTGCTTTGGGGGAGACTACACACAGCTCCCCATTGTGCATATAGAGGCCACTGTGCATCTTGGAAGCATTACATGCTTTTGTTGATGGTGCATAGGTTTATAAACTCCAAATGAGCTTATTGCCTTTTAACCATTGGGAGCACTAAATAATGGAGGAACCTAAAAGTCTCTGGATTGGGTAGCCGCCAAACAGTTAAAAAAAAAAAGAAAAAAGAAAAGGAATGAATGGTTTAATTGTAGAGCAAACCATTTGTTTACAGATTAAGATTTATTAGGTCACCAAATCCTATGGACCAGGAGGTGGAAGAATGAGGCTGTAAGGTATAGGGCTTGAATGCCCAGTGTTCTGTATTGTGATCCTGCTCAGCTGTTTTTACTCCTGTTTTTCTCAAAAGAAGAATGAATTGTTGAATGGTGAGAACTGCCTGGCCAAGTGTACTTTTTAGCTATAGAGAGAGGGGAGGCAGGGAGAGGCGGGTTATTTCTTTGCTGTCTTGTTCAGAAGCTAAAATCTTAAGGCTCTTCCAACCGAGAGAGAGGGACAATGGCTCTTGGTGAATTTCCCTGTTTGTTCCGATGAGGGGAGAATGGTGGTGGTCTTGGTGGTGGTGGAGGAGACAGGGAGTATAAAGTGGAAAGAAAGGTATGTGGGAAAGCAGGTGGTGATTGGAAAGCCTTTGTGAAAACAGCCCTAGACAATGCATTCTCTTGAATAATTGGGACTGGTTGCAGAAATTCCTCACTATTTCTTTAGTTAGTGGCCTTGGTACTCAGTAGAGGGGAACTCTCCAGCAATTGCAGTGAAGTGGTAAAGGAATTTTGGGGGGACACGCTGTTTGCCTGGCGCCAGAATTTTAGAATGTCTCATTCCGTTTCTAGGACTAGATGATATTCAACAGTAGAAGACCAGACATCATAGCGTTAGTTCCCATCATGGTTACAGATTGTTCTCCTAATCCTTTTATGAATAATAGGCTTAAGGAAATACTAGTAAAGTGTTATTTTCTAAAAGTATCATTTTGAATGCTCAGCTCCTTAGTTCACTGTTTTTATTTTTGCATTCATTTTCTTGGGAGTGAAACCCTTTTATCTCGAAGTGCTCTTTTGTGTGTAAACAGGATACTTACAAGTATTGTTGCTACATGATGTCTTTGTGTTCTGTTTGGCCATGAAGAACTGCTTTCCTTCTGGAACGTCATGAAAGTTATTTGTTATTTGAAGCATATATGAAAAATTGAACTTTAAACACACCAAATTGGCTTCATGTATTCTTGAGGTTTGTTTTGTTTCATTTTTCTCCTTAATAAGTTCTGGTCCTACTATTTTGGTACCATGATCACTTTTTTAAAAAGAATTTTTATTTTTTAAAGATTTTTATTTATTTGAGATAGAGAGTGAGAGCGAGAGCTGGGAGACGGAGAGGTAGAAGCAGACTCTCCTCTGAGCAGGGAAGCCTGATGCGGGACTCGATCCCATGACTCTGGGATCATAACCTGAGCCTAAGGCAGAAGTTGAACCAGCCGAGCCACCCAGGCATCTGGTCATGGTCAGTTTAAAAAAGGCTTGATTTTTGAGTCAAAATCATGGCTGATGGTTTCATTTTACAAATCTTTCTCCTTTGGGGGGTGGTGAGCAGCAGGAGGAAAAGAGGGTAAAAGGTCAAAGTGGTTTCAGTCTTGTCAAGTGGTGACCTCATTGTGCTGTTGTTCATTCCGGATGCTTTTCTATTAATATTTTCTATACTAGTGAGCCTGGATTTTACTTCTGTGAGCATCCGGCATAATTTTTAAAACTTTAAACTTTGAAATCATGAAAGTGAGCACTATGGTGCTAGTCACCCAATGGATAACATTTGTGTAAAAGATGTTTTTTAAGCCATCATGCAAAAATAAAAAATTACGTTTTACTAAAGCGGTAAATCCCCACACTCACTCACTTGAATTTGATTTCTTTGGGTGTTGTTTGACTGTTAATATGTGTTCAACCCGAGTTTACTTAGCAAACCAAACCAAAAGTGCAAAGATTTAAAAAAAAAAAAAAAAAAACCGCTCCTGTTATCATCAGCCTAGAGGATTTGCACACTTGAAGTCTCTTTATAGCTTTAATCCCTCCTGGAAAGAAAGACTTTAACCAAATTGTCAGGGCCTAGCCCATGGGAATGCTTTGTGAGGGTTTTAAAAGCCACCTGAACATCCTGGGTATTTCAGGGAGTTCAGCTCACGTTAACATAGACATAAGGAACAGAAAGAACCGGGTGTCGGTGCTCAGCTTCCTGCCTGGTAGTCAGAGTTCCCCTTGCCTCTTCTCTGCTTCCTGCTTGCTGACGTGTTCTGGGTACTCTGGAAGGGGATGCTTTTGTTGCCCATTGCAATGTGAAAGGAAGAATGCTAACCTTTTTAAGACTCTAAGATGCTCTGAAATTGATTTTGCTGCCCAAGTCTAGTCCTTTCTGTCTCAACTCATATTAAAAGCTCACTTCAAGTCTCCCTTGAAAGGCTAGCATATGACTCCAGAAGCCCACTCTAAATTCATGTACTACCTTCTTTCCGTGTAAGGTATTTTCCACTTTCCTGGAGCTAGGACGTCTGCAGAGTTCCTTCCAGCAGTCAGGCCCGTGCAGGGTGAGATGGACTGGGGGGTTCTGTCAGACCTACGGCTCTTTACCAGGGATGGAATGACAACCCGAAATTTCTTGTATTTTTTGGATCCCCCAAAATATTCCAGATCCCTGGAATCTCTTTTTTTTTTAAATTTAAGATTTTATTTATTTATTTGACAGAGATCACAGGTAGGCAGAGAGGTAGGCAGAGAGAGAGGGGGAAGGCAGGCTCCCTGCTGAGCAGAGAGCCTGATGCGGGGCTTGATCCCAGGACCCTGAGATCATGACCTGAGCCGAAGATAGAGGCTTAACCCACTGAGCCACCCAGGTGCCCCTAAGTACCTGGAATCTTAAACCAGTCGAGATTTTATCTGACACTTTCAGTAAAACCTGAAGAGGTTCAAAGATTTTCATTCTTAGAAAAAAAAAATCCAGAAAATGCCCAGAGTCTTCAGGTCCTATTTTTGGTGGTGTTCTCCTCCTTAGCTCTCCAGATCTTTTCAGAGGATCCCTGAGTTGGGTGAGCAGCTTGTCCGCACCCGCTGGTAGCAGGGGGGAATTCAGAGGTGGCGGAGAAATGGGCCCTGTTGCACCTTTTATCTGTAAAATAAACTCTGACAGGTTTTTAGAGACTTGCATTTTGGACGTGTTGTAACTCACTTCATGAGCTGAGGGGTAATCCTGACTGTGCGAATATTCTGTGCAATGAGGTGTGGTTGCCTCCGTGCTATTTGAGCCTGAATGTGCGTGCATAATTGGAGAGATTATTGCAAACTGTTTTGCTGTGGTAGATGTGGTTTAAATCCTAGCACTGAGCGCAGCATTTACTTTCTCAGCTTACCCACAAAATCTGTGACTAATTTAGTGAATGTGAAGATTTTAGTCCAGATGGTTAGGTTTAATTGTAAAAACTGGAAAGATTTCAAAGTACCCTTTGGGGGAGCGCAGGAAACAACAACCGAACAACAAAAAAGAATGAAGAGTGACTGGGACTCACTAAATAAAGCATATTGGTGTATTTTAGATTTTTAAACATACATGCATACCTACGGGGCTACAGTCCAAGACAAGCTTGAAGGATTTAGTGTAGTGGTCGGTATGCACAGAGAGGATCGGGAAGGGGTTTCTAACGTTTAATGGCGTAGGATGTTCTGTGTCAGGTGTTTGTTCATATGTCTATGTTTGGCCTTTTCTGGCCTCAAAATAGGTTTCCTCTCAAGTGTGTGGAGAAGATGTGGCTTCCCTGTAACCCTCTATTCTTGGTTAAAGAGCGTTGGCAGTTAACCTCACGAAACCTGAGGGAAATGGTGCTCTCGCCTGGCGGGTGTCTCCTCGCTGTGGTGCTCCCTGAGGCCTGGGCTTGCCTGCTCTTCCAGACAGCCCTCATGAACTCCCTCACAGAGGGAGCCCAGTGCTGTGGAAAGATGGGTCTCCTTGTCTGCATCCATTTGTCCTTCACTGTTGGTTGCCATGACTGAGTAAGTCCAAGAATTGGAGTGGAAAAGCGTCTCAAGACCTTCTTTCTGGTTGCTTCAGATCCGAGCTTAAAGGATAGAAGTTGGCCCTTTCCTCTTGGGTCAGTAAAGTAGATTTGAAGTTGGTAGTTCTCCATGGAGAACTTATTTATATTACCTGGCCTTGTAAGGAGAGAGAGAGGCAAGAAGAATAAACATATCATGGAGATAAGTTTAGACCATTGGGCTGCTGCTAAGTTCTCCTTTGTTCCAGTGGAATGCCTAGGGTTTATGGATGGTGGTCTCAGGCAAGCAGGTGGACACATTTCTGTCACAGGAATGGACATTTGCCCACATATTTATAGATAAACTAGGATTTCAAAATATTCAGAAAACATGGAGAAATGAGGCAAATTTATATGTTACAGTTAGCATATTATCTTTTGTTTTAACCTTTAATGATTGAGCCCAAAGTGTTTAATGAGCATGAGGTTGTCTTTCACGGTGAGGAAGATAAGCAGAAGACTATCTGTATGGGGTAGGTGATTTTGATTTTGGAACGGCTACAAAATAGAGGCCAAGAGAAGGTGTATCCCAAGGAGGAGTGTAGATCTTGGAGGCTCTTATCATCAGTGGCATGGAGAACAAGATCAAAAGGTCGGCCGCCCCAGAGCAGAAGTGGTCTTTGCCTTGATGCCATGGCAAAGCTCCTCCTAAAAATATCCTTCTTTTTGGGGTGCCTGGGTGGCTCCTCTGTGTTAAGTATCTGCCATTGGCTCAGGTCAGGATCCCAGAGTCCTGGGATCAAGCCCCACATTGGGCTCTCTGCTCAGGGGGGAGACTGCTTCTCTCGCTCCCTCTACTCTTTATGCCCACCCCCAGCTCATGTTCTCTCTCTCTGTCAAATAAAATCTTAAAAAAAAAAAAAAATACAACTATGCTTTTATCTTCTCCTATCTATGTATTTACTTAGAGCCTGATTTTTCTCCATTTATCAATAGTTTTGCCCTCCGCTAGCAATCCATTGGAATGACCCTTCAGGTGATTTTCAAATGGTGCCACTCCCTCATTGTGAGTGGACTTTTTGAAGGCCCAAGAGATGAAATTCTGTAGGGACTATCTGGTAGGAGGAGAGTCAGGAGAGCTTTCCTGGTGTCCATTGCATGATGCCTTCCGGACAGTCATCTTTCTGTCCCCAAAGCTGGTTTTGGACAGAGCCTCATCTGTAGATGTTTCTTAGTATGTGTGGAGCTGACAGCAAGTGTAAGTGATGAAGTTGAAACAGGGTCTGACCTGGATCCACGCCTCCCCACCCTTGATTTCACAATGGATATTTTTAGGGGGAGTTTTATAACTCGTGTAAGGAGGGTGTTTGCAACAGGGACCTGATAGGCATAGGAGATCCTGAGGATTGATGCCGCTGTTAAGTTATGGAGCGAGTCATAGACCTGAGAGAAAGATAAATGTCATGTATTTCTATTTCCTATATTAATATATTTTATAGATACACAATTTTTTATAAGCTGTATTTTCTTAGTCTGTGTCTTTCTAATGTGTATGATAAATTTGATTTGAGGAACAGAAATAATGTGCATAACTTGAAGACATCTGTGAGGGCAGCTGTACGTGGTCAAGGATACTGGAGTTCTTGGGATGCAGGTCAGAAAGGTAATGAGACATAAACTCACCAGTGTATCTCTCAGCTCCTCTCGATTTGCCACAGAAGAGGTCCTCCTAGGTTTGTTCAGGCAGTAAGCAGTACTTCTTATTTTCTCTGAAGCTTTGACTTGGAAACACACGGTTATGTATCCTTGCCATTGGAAATCCTATAGGATACCGCGGAGAAGAGATTCACTGGAAAAAGCAAGGAGGAGATTTGCCTCCTTACAGAGAACCTCTTCTGTTGACATTTCTTTACGGTCTTTGACTTTGACGACGGGCACCATGTATTTTGGAGATGAACCGGGTAGAAGGCTATGTCAAGTACAAACTTGAGATGGAAGAGAAGGAACAGACTGAGCACCTGATGATGACTTGAGGGGAACCAAGGCCTCTTCTCCCAGTGATTGGATGTTTGCACTTTTCTTTTCTTTCTTTCATTTTTTTTCTGGATGTGCATCCTGGTCTCGCTCTTGGCTGACTGCATGTGCTCTGAAAACCACCTGGATAATAACACACGGAGCGTGTTCCAGGCACACCGTGCCCAGATCGGATTGGGAGTTGGGCGCGGGCCAGATCAGGCAGGACTTTGTAGGTCGTGGCGAAGAGTTGGGATTTTCGTTTGAATATGATGAGGATTTTGAGCAAGGGTAAGACACATGACTTGGTTGTTGCTGAAAACTTACGTTTGACTGTGGTGTGGAGAAGAGAAATGGGGGATTCCACTGCAAGGCTTTTTTCAGAGGTCTTGGAGAGACAGGAGCGCATAGACCTGGTCATGGAGGTGATGAGAAGTGCTCCTGTTGTTGAAGATGAGAAGCGCTCCTGTTGTTGAAGGTATTGAGGAAAGACTCAGACGTGAGTATGAAAGGATGACACTTAAGGATAACATCTAGAATTTGCGGAGTGGGCGGGGTCAAGAGTTGGGACACACGTTGGATGTACCCGCACGGCTTTCAAGTGATGATACACAATGGGCTGGCCAGTGCTGGAGGCATGGCCTGGAAGAGGTCACCTTGCTAGTCCAGCTGGGAAGGATGAGGCCAGGGCCGAGCCATGGAGCATCAGCAGGGCCTAGCAGTGCGTCCATTGAGGAGGAAGAGAACCATCCAGTCTGGTGCTTCCTGAGAGCTGGTTAAGACTTTCTAGCAAGAAGGATGTACTCCCATGTGTCAGAGACAGCCAAGCAGTCAGGTTAAGAGGAGACTCAGAAGTGAGGGCTGCCTTTGGAAAGATGACTGTCGTTGGTGATCTTTAATCCAAGTGGTCCTGGGAGAGAGGTGGGGGTGGTCATAGAGGAAATCTAAGTTTGATCAAAGGGCTGGGATTTTGGGTATGAGGTGAAGAAACAGAACGCAGAAAAAGTGAGTAGAGCACACTTTTCTGTAAGGGACAGCATGGGGTCAGGGAATATTTAAATGTTAAATATTAAATAGCTGTTAAATAGCTTGTTTGCGTGCCGATGGAGATGACACAGGGAACTAGGAGAGGAGCGGGCACGGGGTGCCCTGGAATCGGGGTGGGATGGCAGTAGGGGAGATCTGGTTCCTAGGTGCTTCTGTGGCCTCTCGGAGCCTGGACGCGTCTTCCACTCCATAAGGACAGAAGTCAGAAAATACGTACAGAGGTACAAAGGCATTTGGTTTTCGTGGTGTGAAAATTAGGTTGCATTTTTATCATTTGTACAGGATATGGTTGCTCTCTTTAAGAAATTCTTTTAAATGCAGGTGTCGTGGACAACAGCTGAATTAGTGAATTTTCATGTCCTGCTTCCTCCAATAATCTGGGAGCTTTGTCCGTTTTGTGTTCTGATGGTAGAAATGTTAGGAAGGGCAGAAGTGTCCATGCAGATTTGTTTATTCTTTCATTCTTTCCTTCATTCATTCCTTCACTCAGCAAACACTTTCTGCCTGTTGTTTGTATGCCGAACCCAGTCTGGGCCCTGGAGATAGAGTATTGAACAAGCAAAGTTCCTGCTTTCATGAAGCTTCTATTCTAGTTAATTCTGGACAAATACATGTATTTCCGGAGGTGTTAGGTGCTTCAGGAAGGAATTGAGAGGGAGGAGGCGGTGGAGAGGGATGGTGGGAAAGGAGAGTTTTTGTTTTTTTGTGTTTGAGTAGAGACCTGGTAGACAGTGAGGAGGAGCCATTTGACCCCCTGGGGAGAGAACTTTTAGGCAAGAAAACTGTTCACAAGCCCTGGAGGTAGGGTGTGTGTGTGTGTGTGTGTGTGTGTGTGTGTGTGTGTGTGTTTCTAGGAGTTTCCAAGCATGGTTGGAGCTGAATGAGGCTAAGAGGAACCTACCTGCTTGTTGATGAAGTTCCAGAAGGAGTCTGAGGCCAGGCTCCAGGGAGCCTTGAGGAACCAAGTAAGATTCAGAGGATGAGGGGTGAGGCTTTTTGAACACGGTGCGGGGGAGGGGCTGCACTGTGATGGGTGTTCTGGAAAGTTCTCAGGATTTGGGAAGCTACACTAAGCTTGATTTATGCCTCCGTTCCTCAGGCAAGATGATGAATACTAAGTTAGTTTTTTGTTGTTGCTTTTTCAGAAAGTGGACAAAATGGTGCCTTCCTCATTAGAAAGCAGCCACTAAACTTTCCTCAGAATGAATGTTTTCCAGGTGTCTCCAGTTGTGTGTGTACACCCATATACCATATACCCCCCCTACATACAGAGTCTCCCCTCCATGTGTCACTGTACTAATATAGTCAATCATTACTAAAATTACAAACAATATAATTCCAAAATGATGGGGTAAGTACATAAATAAAAATCCTCATGTTTTTTTCTTGCCCTCCAGTGGATACCTCTTGTATCCCTGCTGGGTATTTAATGTGCCTCTGATTTGGGAGACTGGTCTAGAGCCTTGAGACACTAGTTAAATTTATTCAAATGTCTTTTTTTTGTTGTTGTTAAAGATTTTATTTATTCACCTGACAGAGATTACAAATAGGCAGAGAGGCAGGCAGAAGGGGGGGGGGGAAGCAGGCTCCCCGCCAAGCAGAGAGCCGGATGCGGGGCTCCATCCCAGGACCCTGGGACCATGACCCAAGCCAAAGGCAGGGGCCTTAACCCACTGAGCCACTCAGGTGCACCTATTCAAATGTCTTTTATTTATTTATTTATCTATCTGTCTGTTTATTTATTTAAAGATTTTACTTATTTATGTGACAGAGATCACAAGTAGGCAGAGAGGCAGGCTGAGAGAGTAGGAAGCAGGCCCCCACTGAGCAGAGAGCCCAAACGCAGGGCTTGGTCCCAGGACCCTGAGATCATGACCCAAGCAGAAGGCAGAGGCTTAACCACTGAGCCACCCAGACGCCGCCCCTTCAAATGTCTTTTAGTTGACTTTTTTTATTTTTTAAATTAAGAAAGCAGTACCTGAATCTATAAAAGTTTAAGCTGTACTAAAATAATATTATATAATGGAAAGTAGGTTTTACTCCCTTTCCCCGCAGACCTACTCTGCAGAGCCAACTACTTTGAACAGTTTTGTGTGTCATTCCTGAAATAGTCTCCATATGTTCAAACATATATATTTATATTTCTTGTCTCCTTATACAGATTCCAAGCACATTTAAGAAACGGATCTGCACCTTGCTCTTTTTGTATAACTAAGGATATCTTGGATATCCTGTGTTCATTTTCCACCTTTTTGGTTTTTTTTTAAGATCTTATTTTTTTGTTTGGCAGAGATCACAAGTAGGCACAGAGGCAGGGGGCTGGGGAAGCAGGCTTCCCGCTGAGCAGAGAGCCTGACGTGGGGCTCGATCCCAGGACCCCTGAGATCATGACCTGAGTGGAAGGCAGAGGCCCAACCCACTGAGCCATCCAACTTTAATTCCATAATTTAGCTGATTCTCTACTAATAGCCTGTGGGTGTTGACACTCTTTTTCAGTTACATTTTTCAGAATGCTCTAGTAGACATCTTAATACAAATATATTTCAAAGTTTGTCTTCTAACTTGATGGCTGGAGTTGTGTTCCTACCAGCATGTGAAGCAGGATGTGAAGTGTCTGTATTTCTACAAGTTAACAAATACGGTGAATTATAATTATTTGGCTTTCATTTGTGGTAGTCTGATGGTAACCCGTTAGGTTAATTTAATTTTAATTTCTCCTTTTCATGTTTACAAGTCATTGTATCGCTTTGTTTTCCTATATATTGACAGTGTATAATCTCTGACTCATTTCCTAGGGAGTTGGCCGTTTTTTAAATTAATTTAAAGTATTTCATTGTATATTAGTTAAATATATGTATAAATATAAATATACATTTTTATTAAAGTATTTCAGTGTATGTTAATTAAATGTATGTATAAATATACCTTTTTTTTTTTTAACGTTTTGCGAATTTTCTCTTGTGCTTACAGATTTGTTCCCCCCATCTCTTCATTTGCCTTTTGATTCTGTTTATGTTAGTTAGTGTTGGTCCCCTCCCCCCCCCGCCTTTCTTTTCCCTCTGTGTAACTGTCTTGAATTGTCAGGTTATTCATTTCCTTTTGTGGCTTCTGGATTTTGTACCAGTATGAGAGGACCTCTCTCTCTCAAGAGAGAGTGAACACAGGCAGACAGAGTGGCAGGCAGAGGCAGAGGGAGAAGCAGGCTTCCTGCTGAGCAAGGAGCCCGATGTGGGTCTCCATCCCAGGACGCTGGGATCATGACCTGAGCCGAAGGCAGCTGCTTAACCAACTGAGCCACCCAGGTGTCCTGAGAAGACCTTTTTTGTCTTTGAGACTATTACAATTTTTTCTGATAACTGCTCTGGAGGTAGTTGACTATCTTTGTAGTCTTCAACTGGAAGTTGAGCATGGTTTTTCTTTTTTTAAAGGTTTTATTTATTTGAGAGAGCACGAGCATGAGCTGGGGTGAGGGACAGAGGAATAGGGAGAAGCAGGCTCCCCACTGAGCAGGGAGCTCTATTTGGGACTCAGCCCCAGGACCTTGGAATCATGACCTGAGCCAAAGGCAGACGCTTAACTGAGCCACCCAGGCGCCCTGTGAGCATGACTTTTATCTTACTGGCTTTTGGGATCATATAACTTTTATAATAAATATTGTTTATTAATCCTCTATTGTAAGAGATAAATAGTATTTGATCAAATATCTAGAATCCTTATACCTTTAATTTAAATCACTGTTTCTTAATCAGAGCTCTGCATCTGAATCACCCAAATATCTAGAATCCTTATACCTTTAATTTAAATCACTGTTTCTTAATCAGAGCTCTGCATCTGAATCACCCAAAAAATGCTTATTTTTTTTCCTGTTCCCAAATCTGCAGTTCTAGGTCCCCTATGGCTATTCTGACTCTTCAGCTCTACAGGGGGGTTCTTTGTGTGCATTTAGAAAAAGCTGCAGATAGCTTATTGGAGGGTGCTTCCCCAGCCCCCCAAAGCAAATGTTAAGAATGGTTGTTAGAATTTCCTGTTTCTGGTTTTTTTTTTTTCCTTTCTTTTATAGTTCTTTATTTAAAAAATCCCCACACTATTGCTTTAAATATAATGTCACTAAGTGTTTTGCAGGTGGTTAATTAGTGCACTTGGTCAGAGGGGAGGTGGAGGAGAAGGGACAAAGGATTTGCAGCACCAGCTCTAGGAATATTCACAGCCAGGTAAATATCCTCCCCGGTGTGCTTTAGCCGTAAAGACAAACCCTGGTTTTGCTTAGTTAGCCCTTTTGGTTTAGTAGCATGTAGATAATTGCCCCGCAGGCCGGAGGAAATGTTTGGGGAGCGTATAAAGCCTGCCGTGATACTCCTGCTGTAGGTCTGATCTGTGGGGGTCATCTCTTCTGGTCAGCTGAGCTTCAGAAAACTGCCAGTTTGCTTTCTTGCCCTCTTGGTCAGCAGAGCAGAGCCAGGAAATCCTGCTGGTGGTGACCTTGGGGAAGGGTGTTCTCTGCAGCGGGGCTCCCATTTCTGCCTAGGTCCGGATCCCAGGGGAGAAGCTGTGGAACAGGAGTTGTGAGACTGGGTCCCACTTGATGCGTTGGCTTTGATTTTTAGGATCCTGGGTAAATGTCCCTGTATCTATCCCTGGGCCTTAGCTTCTTCTTGGATTCCTTAGTCTTCTGAGTGTCCTTCCGGTTCCAAAGAGAATCATCATGTCCCCCACTCCTAGCTATTGGACCAGACAACTGTGTGTGTCGCTGACTTGAGTCTCGCTCAGTCTGTCACTGTTGTGTATGTGTGTACATTTCCCTTGCCCACCTGAGACCTCTGAGCGGATTGATGGCATCTTACTTTCTAGATCTCTGCAGCACGGAGCCCTGTGCCTGGTTGTAGGGAGTGCTTCATTAATGTTGGCTCAACGGGGTCTGCTTTTGGTAGGGTTGCAGACATAGGAGGACCTGGGGGCTGCCTCCAGTGGGCCCATACCTTTTGTCTTTGTTCCAAGGAGAGATCATAGGCAAAAGCCCTTGCTGGGAGTTATCTGGATCTTTTCGTATCTCACGTTCATGTGGCATTTTTAATTCTTTAATGCACCGCCATCTGCAAAGTTGGTTGTATTGCACCTGGTTTTCTGGATCTGGTCGAGCATGTCTGTGGACCCCTAAGGGTTATGCTGTATCAGAAGAACAGATTGCAGTGGTATCCTGTTGGCTGGCTAATTTTTGTTCGATGATTTTTTTTTTTTTTGGTCACCCATAAAACCCTCGGGGCTACAATGGAAGACTACTCTTAGGGGAAAAAAAAAAAAGTCATTATTCAAGTTAGAGAGAAGTGCCAGTTACAGCTAAAAGTTTAGGTGTGACCATGGGAAAATTTAAACAAGTTAACAATCTAATTTGGGGAACAACAACAGCAACAAAAAGACCAGCCCAGGAGTTTGGAGCATAAAAAGATCTTAGGAGCTCAGGGATGAATTTGGCCCCTTTACCTTTGGTGAAATTTGTATAAGAACTTGGATCATGGCCCGTTTGGACAGTTCTGGTGTGTAATCATTGATTACAATGATGGATGGGTCATTAATAGTCGTAACTTGTTAAGTGGAACAGTGGTTTGGTTTTTACCTTGAAGTTGGCCATTTAAACTCAACATGTTATTAAAAGATATTTTTCAAAAAAACCCACTAGCCCATATAATTTAATAGATTGAAACTACCCATGTTTATTGTGAGAGTGTTTTTCACCTGAACGAGTTCTGATGTTGCTGTGTTCCTTGTCCTGGGTGCGTCTGTGGTTCTTTTTCTGGTGCCCACTGAGTTGTGTGCTTTTCTGATGGCAAGAGCGCTCTTGCTGGCAAAGGGGTGAGACAAAAAATCTTACAATTAGATGTATTATAAGATGGCGATGATGATGCCCATTAGTGAGAACTCAGCATCTTTTGGAGTGAATTTCTTTCTTTGTTTTTTAAAAATTTGTTTTTAAAAAATTTGTTTATTTGAGAGAGAGTGAGCACAAGCAGGGGGAGTAGCAGAGAGAGAGGGAGAAGCAGACTCCACGCCGATGAGGGAGCCCAATGCCACGGTGGGGGATGGTGGGACTGCTCCATCCCAGGACCCCTGGCTCAGGTCATGACCTGAGCCAAAGGCAGATGACTAACCCTCTGAGCCAGCCAGGTGCCCTTGGAGTGAGTTTCTAGTATAGCCATCAGCAAAGCCTCGGGATAGTCTTATCCCCTTTTGAGACCCCTTCCCCCAAGTAAGTAAGCTCCCCAGATAAATTATTTACTCAGAAGACTCTATCCTTTCTAATATCAAAAAAATACAATCAATAATTATCTTTGGACAACCACTAGCATCTGGGTGCCCCGGGAATGTTTGTTGAGTTCCGTAATCCCTTAAATGATGTTTAAGTACTTCTAAAGTCATTTCCTGTTGGTTTTCATGATGGTCTTAAAGGTTGTTAGAGAGCTTGTTAGTGCTCTGGTTTAGGAAGTGAGGAAGCCAGGCTGATGACTGGTCAACTTGAGCAGACATGTGCAGAGTGTGTGTATTATGAAAAGGGAAGCGCTGCTCTTGACCCTGACTTTACAGACACTAGCTCAGTGCTTCTTAAGTCTATTTTCGGTTACAGTTTTATTGAGCACCTATGTGCTCTCTCTGCTGGGGGAAGGAAACAGCAAGTGCACCAGTGTGTGTAAACACACAGACCTTCGCTTCTGTAATTGCGTGGTGTCTCAGACTCTACCAAGTGTTCGAACCCCAGGTAAAGAGTCTTTGATTTAACAGTTGCTTGTCAGCAAGTCCTTGAATTAAATGACTAGTTAGGGGCCAAACAGCTTGACTACTGAGAAGCAACAGAAACCCCATGCTTCTTTTTCCTCCCCTAATGTGTTTCCCACTACGCCATGCTGATTTTGAAATGATGAACGACAATTGAAATATTAGGAAAACGCTCCGTGAATGCAGACTGTTCTACAAATAAAAACAGCAAACCGATTTCGTTGTGGCAAGGGAGACCCAGGCCATGCAATTTGTAGTGTGGCTTATGTTCATATATTAGGGAGCCTGCTGGAACCCCACTAAACTGTGAGTTGCCAGCTGTTTGGTTTAATCTGATCATTTACAAAAATACAGCCAGTCTCACTGGTGCATATGTTAAATACTGATATAACAGTAATAAGCGCTATGCCTGTGGCATACATTTTTGCAAATGCTTTCCGTGTCTGCGTTGGGAGAGCCGGTTTGATGCTAATTGCAGAAGTTTCGGTGGGATTTGTATCTGTCTTCTTGAGATAGTTGGAAGACATTTAAGTCCTCAAAATCGGAGGCTGCACATTTTAATTTTTGTCCTACTTGAGGAAGAACCGTGTTCATTTGAAGGAACTCAGGAATGTGCAGGTTGATACTGGTGGTTTCTGGTAGTGAATTAGATTTTGGTGGAGGGTGGCAGTATTGCAAACTCGAGGTTTCCCAACATTCTTTGATTTTGAGGGCAGAGTAAAAGCTTGCGGGTGTTTCTGCCATGCATATTGATTTAGGAATGAGTCGATAATGATTCCACTCGTTTCATTTCAGCATGAAAAAAGGGACACGGAGAAGGCTTGCCTGTCTTTCTTCACCAAATAGCAGTTTTGCAGACCCTTACAAGTTCCCATATGTTAGTGAAAAACATTTTCCAAGAAATTGGCAGCGTCGCACTTTGTAGCTGATGCCAGCTTCCTCCTTGGGCCAATTCAACAGAGAGAAGAGGGGGAAAAATGCCTTGTGTTAGTGGCTGAATTACTCTGACAAGCTTTCACATTGCCCCTCCTCTTATTAATATTCTTTTTGATGTGAGCTTGTAAAACAGAGGATTGGCTGTTAATCTCCAAGATCTCAAGGGCTTTTGGCAGTGGCCCATAATTGATGTGTTCACATGGCTGTTGTCTGACTACTAATGATTAGACAGCAGTGTTATCTCCCAGCTACATCAGTGTTGCTTATAAATCACACTTGATAAACTGCAGTTTCATTTCTTCAAAGAGTCTGTACATGTCTACATACTTTGATAGAACTGCCAGAGGCATTTCATGATTCTATGACAGCTTAGATTAGGTTTATTTTTCATTCCTGTGTGACAAAATATTAGACTTCCTTATGCATGTGAAAGAGACTTTTTTGTTCCTCCAACAAGGCACGTGGAGAATGATAGGCAGAGAAAGATTACCTGCTCTCCTTGGGAAGGTGCACAGGTAGGGGTGGCAGGGTCCCTTTTTGGCCTCTTGGGGCCATGTCTCTCTGGCAGAAGAAGAGAAAGATGCCCCCCAGGGGAGGCAGTTCTCAGAATGTGGGCTCCTACTCAGAGGGTGACATGGCTGGGGTAGGGCCATCTAGAATTGTGACAATCTAGATTGTCCTCACTGTTGAATCATATTATGTACTTAACCTGGGCGTCTAAATAGGACTCTGCTGTTTGGAGAAAGCAGGAGAAAGCGAGGAGGTGTTATGAGAGGAAGAGGTAACAGCCACAGAAATCATTCTGTTGCTCTGCTTCGCTGTTCAGGTGGAGCTACTTGGCTTGGCACAGACATACCCAGAGCCCCCCATCGGCCCAGAGGTCTGGGCACTGCAGAATGCAACCGGGTTGCACATTGCCCATGGTGGGCTTTGACTGGGAACCTCAGAGGAACCTTGGCCCTGATCCTACCATAGACTCATGTGTCTTTGAGACAACTTTCTTTATCTATAAAACTTAAAAGAAAAAGCAACTAAGTAATGGGCCAAATTGGTTTTGCTCTTCTCCTTCTGTACTTCTACAGACCCTTGGGCTGTGTTACTCCAGAGCCCCTCAGACTCTTTTTGCTAACATTAGTGAATTCATCTTTACTTATTATTTTTTTTAGACCAGATATTAGACTTCAAAGCAGTAGTGCTGACATAATTATTTGATCTTAACAAACAGAATTCTGTTTACAGAGTTTAAAGGCCTGTTGCGTTTAAGAGCTGTCTGTAATGGCTTAAGGTGTGGTGAAAGTTAAATATTTCATCAAAATGTCTCTTACTCAGAATAAAATAATGTGACAGAGATTGGGAGTAAGGGTTTTTTTTTAGTAAGTTGTTCACAGTTTAAAGAGCTACTAGAGCTCTAGAACAGTGAGAGTGCAAGAGAGTGCACTTAACACCAGAGCTCCCTGAAATACATTGCCCATAGCTCACCCAAACAGAACAGAACAGAACAGAACAGAAGTTTGATAAGATCTCCAAGTTCTTCAGAGTTATTATTAAAGATACTTAAAATTTTAGGTAAATGCTTGACAGATGTGTCTTTCATATTTGGCATTTGTATGTAGATGAAACTGTTTTCTCCAATTTTGTTTCTGTGTACTCAGTTCTAGGTGCAACATTGAAGCCTTCAATGCCTGGGAGTGGCTTTGACCTAAGCACTCCTCGGCCCTAGTAAATTTTAGGCCTGTAATTAAAATAAGCAGTGTCATCAGAGAATACTGTTTATTGATTAGCACTGAAAAATAAAGATGCTTAACTAGGCTTCTTATCTTAAACTGATTTGTAGTTGAGGGAAATTACCCCTACTCTCCCTTTTTTATTAAAGAAAGCGATGTAAATATAAGTTTGTTTGGGTTATGGTTGTTTGATTTTAACACACTGTGGAAAAATATTCATGATTAACTTGGAGAAGATAGTGTCTTAGTGATGTAAATGGGTTCTTCATTGAGTTTTGATACATAAAGCAGCTGTATTGGAGTTCCTGATACAGCTGTAAAATAGGAAAAAAAAATCTATTGAAAGATTGAATATGGTTTTGGTTGTATAAAATATGTACTCATATGTAAGGGCTGTGTGGTGGTAGTAAATATAAAGATAATTGGAGTATTTTAAAGGTTTTTTTTTTGCCATCTTTAAATAATATTTCTTATATTTGTTTATTTATATATGTGAGTTTTATGAAGTATATTACTATTATGGCAAAAATAAGTATGCATTCTTTAATTTTAAAAAGATACCAGTTCTTCTTGACTGATAATTTAAATCATGACTCAAATTAACTTGATTTAAATTTAGCTTGGTCTCCTGCTAACACTGTCTGCAGGTGTTTATCGACTAACTGGAAATGTGGTAATATTAAGGGAGAGTATAATAGAAATATACATTTTAACATAGATATGAGAGGCTCAGTTGCCCACAGGGTTTGAGATTAGTATATGGAGTCTCTCCACTGTTTTCTGCTCTTTTGTGGGGCAGGGGAAGCTACCATTATATAAAATGTTCTATTCATTGGTTAAGAAATCTTGGACAGATTATAGTGTCTACCTTAAAAGTTGTGGTTATTCATTTATTTTGGACATGATCACCTTAAGATTTTATATGACCAAGATTTAGAGCAGGTATCATTTGATAGATATGAGTTTGGGTCATTGACCCTAAAATCGGTCTTTTTTTCTTTTTTTTAAGATTTTATTTATTTATTTGACAGAGATCACAAGTAGGCAGAGAGGCAGGCAGAGAGAGAGGAGGAAGCAGGGTCCCTGCTGAACAAAGAGCCCGATGCAGGGCTTGATCCCAGGACCCTGGGATCATGACTTGAGCCGAAGGCAGAGGCTTTAATCCACTAAGCCACCCAGGCGCCCCTACCCTAAAATTGGTCTTAGTAGTTTCTTATAGTCATCTAAAATTTGTTCTGAAATAAGATACAGGTAAGATTAAGTATTCTGGAAGTACAAATGCTAAGGTAGTGTGACCCTGCCTCCTGCCCCCCCCCCCCCCCATTAGCCCTTTTTCCTTTTTGACTCTAAAGAGGAAATACTAAAATGGATTAGCGGGTGGTGTTTGACCCTCGGGCCTTCATTTGCTGACCATTGTATAGACAGTGGACTGATGGCACAGGTTCCTTGCTTCAAGAAGGGAAGGTGTGTTTGCATTGGAGAAAACAGGATTTGTAGCTGCAGGGTGGGAACATAGGAAATGTTTTAATAAGGCACCGAGAATTGGAAGAGAGTTTCTGTCTTGGGAAGGGCAATAATTCTCAAGGGGAGGTTCCTTGGATACTTCAAGGCATCAGGGAGCGGCAGGATCAGGTGAGGGCATTTTGAAAAAGTATATTAAGGACGTACATTGGTTTTGTAATAAAGCCCCCTGAAGTGAAGGTCTCATCATCTTCTTGGCTGCCGGGGACGTGGAAAGATGGAGGGAGATGGAATTTGGGGGTGGAGTCTGAGTTCTCAAAGGTCAGGAATTGTCTAATGGAAAAGAGGTGGCTGCAGCCATGGGGTTGAATCATTATTTTCTTAACCTTAAAACTAAAACTGCCAGTTATTTTACCAGCAAAAGATGCGATTATTTGGGAATAGCAGCGAATTGCAATCTAGGACAAGCGAACTACAGCAAAACCCACAGGCGAGTCTGGAGAAGGTTAGGGAAGATAGGGGGGAGGGGGAGGGCTGTTGTAAACAAAGAGTCCATTGGAGTACACTGGGAGCTAGAAGCATGGTGCCTTCTCATTGGCTGAGTCGTGCCTTCTGATTGGCTGGGCTGTTGCTGGGGCAGAAGGAAAGCCTTTCTTCGTTCTCGGGTTGTAAAGTAGTATCCACCTGCAAGGGCCTCTCTTCCTGATGGGTTAGCGGTTGATGACAAGTGACAGTGCCCGAGAACCTACCCCTGCTGAATTTCCCTACTTCCCTTTGTTTAATTTTCAGTTTCTTCAGCTGGATGAAACAGAAGGTTCCAATGAGGCAGTGGGGCCATACTATGTGGAGGCCAGTTGGTGTTGAAATTAAGGAATCTGTGAAGAATTAGGAGGCTTTAGAAAGCTGTCAGTCTTGCTCTTCTGGGAGGGGCGGGGTAGCGCCGGGGCCACCTCCTCAGGGGTGGGCATGGATTTCTCTTGACTGCTCCCTGGTGTTGGACACCAAACCTCCCCACTCCTCTGATCTTATTAGCGCTCTGCTCCCACCATGGGGGGCGCTGCCTGTCCTGTCCTCCCCTCCCCACAGCGGCCATCACCTCTTCCCTGGACTACTGTCATGGCTTCCTAACTGCCCTCCTTCCTCCAGCTTCCCCTCTCCTCTGTTCCTGCACAGTGTCCCATGTGCTCTTTATCAGAGGAACGGTCTGAGCCTCCCACTCCCCTAATTTACAGCCTTGGAACTGGCTTCCAATTTCGTGGAACCCCCCCCCCCAAATTCTGAGCCTGATGGAGGGTTATCATGAGCTTCCTGCTTTTCCCTTTTGGACTCTTGTCTTTCTGACCCCCTGTGCTTCAAACCCCTTTGCTGATGGTCGTGTCTAGAATGGCCCAGCTCTGTCCCTATCTCCTGTCCCCCAGGCTCCACCCTGCCCTTCTTCAGATCTATCTTCCACGTGCTCTACCCCGTCCTGCGGGGCTGCCCCAGTGTGCCACCTCAGCCCTGCCCACTGGCTGCTGGTCTCCCCCATGGCCTTGGTGCCCCTCCAGGGCTCCTGCAGCCATGCTGGTTGCATTATAGTTCCCTGGTAAAAATTTGTCGCATGAAGAAATGACTTCCCTGAGAAGGAGGTGGGTTTAGTAAGCAGCAGCTTACATGGGCTTAGTGTACAGTCAGTACATGGTCCTCTTGTCACAAAATGAAGACCTTATACTACCCTTGTCTTGTTGATCTCAGGACCTCTGCACAAGGACTTGAAATAATAGCCTTAATCATATGCTCTCTCCCTTCTGCACTGGCATTTGCTTACTTTTATCCTAAACATCTTTTTATTAAAACCTTGGTTTTTTAAAGAAATTTATGAACATTGTACCCGTTCATGTTAAAATTCATGCCTCAGGCTATAAAATAAAAAGTGATTCCCCCCTCCCCCACCCCCTGGGTTTTTATGTGGTTAACATTTCTGGAAGCATGCATAAGAAACTGTTAGAAGAAAGAGTGTTCCTAGAGAGTGACCTGTTGACTTCTAGAATCTTTGTTCTCAGGAGGGAAAACAGAATTCTGGTCTAGGAGCAGCTCTTTTTGTGTAAGGATTTATGAGGAGAAACTTTCAAAAGTTGTAGTTTGGGTACAGAACTTGGGAGAGGCCATGGTGGCGTTCCCTGGGAGAGCCCATGGAATGAATATGAATGTCTCGGAGGTCCTTGAGAGTGGGAGCATAGATGAAGGTGATTCTTTCTCTCTCTCACCATTCCATCTCTCTGATAGAGCATGGAAAGCTTTCCTGAGTCCTTTATTTTGATTCGGTATGAAATTAAAATCTCAAAGCTTTTATTCATTTATTGAAGTCGATCATTATTTTGGATCAGCATTTGGGAGATAATGGAGGAAAGGGAGTCAAGAGGTTCATGCTGGGGGCACCTGGGTGGCTCAGTGGGTTAGGCCGCTGCCTTCGGCTCAGGTCATGATCTCAGGGTCCTGGGATCGAGTCCCACATCGGGCTCTCTGCTCAGCAGGGAGCCTGCTTCCCTCTCTTTCTCTCTGCCTGCCTCTCCATCTACTTGTGATTTCTCTCTGTCAAATAAATAAATAAAATCTTAAAAAAAAACAAAGAGGTTCATGCTGTGCGTCTTTAGGTATGTGATAAAGAATTTATGTGAGTAGGTCACCTGGTTGGCTCAGTCCATTAAATGTCCGCTTTTTGCTCAGGTCATGATTCTGAGGGTCTGGGATGGAGTCCCCCATCCATCGTGCTCCCTGGTCAGTGGGGAGCCTGGGAGCCTGCTTCTCCCCCCTCGCCCCCCGCCTGGCTCATGCTCTCACTCCCTCTTTGTCAAATAATAAATAAAATCTTTAAGAAAAAAGAAAAGCATATAAGTGAGCAGTTTTTGATTTTGCAGGGAGGAGAGTGAATGGTACTGAGGCGGTGTCCTGGGCAGTGAGTCAGAATTGTCACCTTCTGTGGCTGACGTGCCATGCTTTGGAGAAGCAGGGTTTTGACCCATGCTGAGGCACTGTCTTTCATCTCACCTCTGCAGTGTGACTCAGGCACTTTCTTATTGAGTTTGTTATGATGAGCACGTTGCATTTATAATTCAAATGTCTAGAATTTTCATTGAAAACACTCTGCTAGGCAGGTGAGATTCCCTAACACAAGGCAAAGAAAAGAATTGCTATTAAAAAGACAAATAAGTGGCGCGCCTGGGTGACTCAGTGGGTTAAAGCCTCTGCCTTCAGCTCAGGTCATGATCCCAGGGTCCTGGGATCGAGCCCCGCATTGGACTCTCTGCTCAGCAGAGAGCCTGCTTCCCCCTCTTTCTCTGCCTGCCTCTCTGCCTACTTATAATCTCTCTGTCAAATAAATAAATGGAATCTTTAAAAAAAAAAAAAGAAAAGACGAATAAGGTGTTTTTTCCCTCCAAATAGGCCTTTGTTCCCTTTTTTTTTAAAACCTTTTTCCCTTAAAATTATGTCTGTGTCAAGCAGGATGAAAGGTGGGACGCCTGGGTAGCTCAGTCGATTAAGGGTCTGACTCTTGGTTTCAGGTCAGGTCATGATCTCAGGGTTGTGAGATCGAACCCCATGTGGACTCTGCTCTGTGAGGAGTCTGCTTGAGATTCTTTCTCCCTCTCCCTCTGCCTTTCATACTCACGTTGTTTCTCTCTCTTTTCTCTCAAATAAATAAATAAATAAATCTTAAAAAAAAGAAAAGTAGGATGAAAGGCCTGTGACCTTTCCCTAATTTCAACCCAGTTTCAAGGAGAAATTAGAGTCATGCAAAGACGGGCACTGGAAGGTTGATCCCTGCATGTACTAAGATAGTCCTTATCCAGCTGTTTGGAAATTGATTGGTTTAGTACTGTAGGTGTCCCCATGCTAAGCCAAATCCAGAGTTAAAAATCCGGAGTTTTATCACTGAACTGCTTTTTTCACTCACAGGGGATTGGGAGCCAGGTCTAATTGGCGTACGTGGGATTTGTATGGAAATTTTCAGTCATGCAGCTTTTTACAAAGTCAAGGAACTCGTGCAAAGAATTAACAAAAGAAAATAGATGTTCTCTTTTTTTCTTAGCACTTTCATGATGGTCTCCTTTGTTTGCGGCTTATTTTTGTGGTCTGAGTAACTCTGAAAGTGAGCAGGATGGGAGACAACCAGAGAACCGAGACGGACGAGGCGTCAGCACCCTGGTCCCTTCGTGCCATTCTGTAAGCACAGCCCGCCCTCTGAGCAGGGGGAAGTGTCTGTGGCACTTTTAAACAGCAGAATTTGTGGCTCAGCAGTTGGACAGGTTTTTTTGGCAGAGAACACAGAGGAAGTTAAGTGTGTGACAGTTGACATTGTCTGGTGGAGTCCGTTTGTCCCAGGACGGAGTCCTTGTGTCCCCTGCCCCCCCCCCCCCCCCGGGGCACCGCAGTCCTGGAGCTCTACGCAGTTGAGGGCCTTCTGGCAGAGAATTCTATTTGGCTTCAAAACAAAAACAAATTTCAGACACTGACTCGAGTAGTTTAATTATACTCTATCTTTGCGTACTACGGTACCTTCTGTTTGGCTTGGAAAGCTGTCATGTCTACAAGGATGAAGTTAAAGATACTTGCTCTTGTGTAAAGGCAGTTTTATATATGTTGCTGGCCTTTAGGTGTCTCTGCTTTGCAATCTGCTCGGAGGGGCCACTTCTGGAGTGACACCCTCCCAGTCTTCTCCTCCTGGTGCTGCTTGCTACCCCCTCCCCCCACCACCTGGGCCCCACCATAGAGAGACACTGTGGGCTTGGCATTCTGTGATTTTGGCATAGTCGGAAATGGAAGCAGCTGGGGGCCAGAGCCGTGTGGTCCATGGCTGAGTCTTTGAAAAGCACATTAGCAGGTGAACCGTGGAGCCTTTTATTTATTTATTTATAAAAGATTTTATTTATTTATTTGATAGAGGCAGAGCGAGAGAAGCAATACTAGCAGGGAGAGTGGGAGAGGGAAAAGCAGGCTTCCCGCTGAGCCGGGAGCTGGATGCGGGACTTGACCCCAGGACTCCGGGATCATGATCTGAGCCGAAGGCAGACACTTAACTACCGAGTCACCCAGTGTCCCCCTTGGGACCTTTTATTTAGGGCAGCCTCTGGTCTTCACACCTGGAAACGAGAAAGTGAAAGCCATGGTGTAATTCCCAACCATTGTTATGTGGTTGTAGCATTTAGAATTGGTTGATTTCAAATAATAACACCACCAAACCTGAGCTTTGGGTTCAGGGAGTTTTCTGGGAGGGATTACAGTGATTTGCCTAGATGCCCCGAGAACAATGTGCTTCATTGAAAGGTGAATCAGGCGTGTGGCTTCCAATATACAGAGGAGGGTCCGAAATTACCTTAAGAGGAAAGCCTTTTCCCATTTTGTGTTGTTTGGAAGAGTTTGCTTTTCTTCTTACCCTACTGTGGGTTCAAGTGTGGGCCTGGCCACCACGCCCAGTGACCTTTTATAGTCACTGACTTTCCCGATTTCCTTTTCTTCATTCTGGAAATACTTGTCTTCACAGTCTTGCGAAGATGGACTGAGAGAACCTACAGTATTATGTCCCTCTTATGTGATAGGAGCTAAACAGTGGCTGTCCCTTTTCATAGTTTTACATGAACTTTGAAATCAGAGAGGTTTGGCCTTGAGTAAATTGTCTATCCTCTGAGATCTTCACTGATCACCTCCATAAAATGGGGATGTCGAGCCATCAAGGAGATGGAGAGTATCTGATGCCTTGTACCCAGCAGACCCTGAACCAAGAACTCACCCACGATGCTTATGAAACAAGGTGTAAGGGAGAACTTGCTTCTGTCTTGGCTCCAAAAGGAAAAGTCTCTGCCACATTCAGGAAAGCCAGTATGGGGAGTGACCAATGTACATCTCTTCAGGTTTCTGTGTCAGGGATGGGAGTTGAACCTTGACACTTCACTTTGGAAAACAGATCCGTGCGGAAAGCAAATGATTTTATAAGTTTCCCTCGCTTTGCTAATAGAGCAGCCACAATGTCAGGCACCAAGGGCGGTGAAAATGCAAGGGGACAGACTGTGGCAGTGGTCACCGTCAAAGAGCTGTGATTTCCCCATACATGAAGTGCAGTCTTTCTGTCTAACGCGTTTTACATGAAAGAGGTGTCTGTGGGCGATCTCGTAAAAACCGCCAAATACCATGATATGGAGAGAACGTCATGAGCATTAAGTCATTGTGCCTCTGAGTGCTCGCAAGAACGGAAAAATATTTTCTGAGCAAAATAAAACACGGTGGCCACTCTGGTGGTTGTTGATCTGAGAATCCAGGATTGGGGGGCGGGGGTTAATAGTCGGATGAGTGTGAAGATCATTGCACTGGTTGGAGGAAACCCCAGGGCAAGCTCCCCTCGGGGTGTGTGGACTGGTCCCAGGGTGTGGGAGGGCCATCTTCCCTTGAAGCTGGTCCATCTCTGGCCCTGGCTGGCCCTTTTCCCTCTGCCTGCACATCACCTGCCTGTCTCTTTGCTGGATCTGAGCGGTGCAGTCAGGTGCCCGCCAGGGTGTCTTCCCCCTACCCCCCAACCCCTGCCCTGTTGACCGTGCCCCTTTGGCTGTCATTTTTCCTGTCCTGGATCCCATCCAGGGCTGACAGAGTCAGTGTTGGAGGGAAGCAAAGAGGCCTGTCGGCTCTGGAGCCTTCCTTGCTCATCAGCCCTCAGGAAGCCCTTGAAATAAGGTGAACTGAGAAAATATTGCCAGAGTCTCTCTGCAGACTTTTCCCCCCAACCCCCTCTGATTACATACACTAAGTGCCGCTATCTGTGTAAATAACCTTTTCTTCCCCGCCTCTCTCTACCCCCCTCCTCCCTCACTCCCATGCTCTTAGGCTCTCTCGAGTGATAAATAGCCAGGCTACTGCTCAGCGTGCACCAACACCTGGGAATAATCATGCAAAAATAACAGTGAGAGACTGCCGCGCGTCTGTTCTTGACATTAACTTTCCTCGGTTTGACAGGCTGCCACCACCAGCTGTTAGACTTATGGGTCCCCCCCCCATCCCCGCCCCAACTGGAGATGGCTGCTTTCCTGCTTTTCTTTTTTTGGGGCTGTAATAGGTTACATCAGTGTCCCATCAAGATGACAGAAAAGAGCTTTGACAAAGGAACCGGTGCTCAGACTGGCTGGTTCTCTATTACAATCTTGTATTCTAGATGCTAGTAGTATTAGACTGATGATTCCCCACTAATTTTTTTTTTTAACATGGAATATCTGATGAGTACTATTTTAGCATTCTCCGCTTACCATCCCCGCTCCCCCCCCCCCCAGGTATTCGTAATTGCCTCCCATGAATTGCCTTTAGATGCAGCAGATCTTGGTATTTGGTCTTGAAGGGCCAAACCACCTACTGATTTCTTTTTCGTCAAGGTGTCCTGTGTATTTGTAACCACAGTGACCATATTGACAATGGCAACAGCTTTTATGGGTTGAGTGCTGCTCTGTCCCAGGAGCTGAGCTCGGGTTGTTTGTCTGATTTCATTATTTCCATTTTACAGATGAAGACATGGAGTCCCAGACAGGTCAGGGCACTTGTCCCCAGGTCGTGTAGCTGAAGTTAGACTACACTGGGATTCCAGTTTTGAGGACTGGCGCCCCGTACCCCAGTGTCTGCCACTGCATGCTGTGTTTTGAACTCAGGCCCTGTGGTCAGCCCCTTTGGACAATTTGGCTGCATTTGTAGAAATGTTTGAGGAGTGCCCCAGTCTTGCTTGATGAGGTAGGATGTCCAGGAGAACAGGGACCTGCTTGGCTTTGACCTACTTCTGGTGTGCTAGCAGGGTACCCAGTGCCTGGCACACAGCAGGTGTGTAATTACTGTTTTTTGGGGGGATACGTGCTCAAGTTGGGGCAACTCAGAGGTGGCTTTTGGGGGAGTTGCGTGAAAAAGGGGGTGCAACTAGAGATTAGGAGGAGATTTTGTAGATGTGTCGGACTCATCAGGACGTGCTATAAAATTGCGGGGGGAGGAGGGTGAGTTGAGGGGCAGATGAAGCCCCTGCATGAAAGGAGGAGAATTTCCCTGGGCTGAGCTGCTCAGGGTTAAGCCCCTTTTCTTATACTTTGAACACACTTTAACTGCACTTAACCATGCATTTGGAGGGGATTATAGATTTATGTTAAATATAGTAGGATATAAAAAGGAGCTTTGTAAGGTTGAGGCAGGGTTAGAGAACTGTAATATCAGACCAGGGACTTATTTATTTTTTTCCCCCTCTCCTTTCCTTCCTCACAGCCAGCATTTACTGAGCTAAGCACTTTGCTGAGCCGTCACTTGGCGTGAGTTATCTCATTGAGTCTTCCCTCTGACCCACTGGGGGTATGTGTTAATCTTACTCCCGTGCTTAGGTCCAGACATTGAGCCTCAGAGTAACCAAGTAACTTGCTCAGGGGGCCCCCACAGCAAGTACCAGCCAGGTCAGGATTAGAACCCGAGATCCACCATGGCCAAGTAAAAGTGTGTGCCACGTGGAGAGAGTCCTCCTAGGGACTGTTGCTGCCCTCTGCCCCCGCGAGCCTCATTGGTTGAAGAAGGTAGGGTTCTGTCTATGGATCAGTGACCTGGAACTCAAGGTGCAGTGGAGTTGATCTTTTGTATGAGGTAAAAACACTACTGAAAATCCCTCCAGGTCCCTGCTTTACATATGGTGCGTGTGGCTTTGTGTTAGACCCGATAAGAGAACTGAAACCTGTAGGGGGACATTCGCTGGCAGAAAGAGCTAGTGACACTGAATTTGCTCCCTTCTACCTCTTTTGTCTCCCAGTGTGTGTATTTGAACTCCTGCTGTCCCGTTTCTGCTTCTAGGATGCTGCTGCTTTCTACCCACTTGGGCTACCCCCGGAGATAGCTTCTTGCGTTTGTGCAAATACGTGCCATGTTTCTCTAACAGGCGGAGGTTGGGCTGGGTGGTCTTTGAGGTATAGAACGTTCTGTGATTGTCTTGGGGGAAATCTGGAAATCCAGAGTCAGCTTCCTGGAGCTCAGCAGGTCACAGCCAGGCCGAAGGGAAGCTCAGCCCTGTAGGTTGATGCCACCAGATGTGTGGGCCCAGCCTAGCATATTATCTAATTATTATTTTAAGAGATAGTAGACATTCAGTCTCTTACCTCATTTTTTTTGTTGGCAAAAACCTGCCATGTTTTAGGAAGCAGCATACCTACCAGATAGAAACCATGCCTAGGGCCGCAGTAATTCCCCATCCTCCTCTGTGGTTGGTGACTTCTGGGGAAGTGGAGCTTCTAATAGACCGGAAGGGTGGTCTTTGTTCTTCACTCCACATTCTGCAATCCCACGGGAGAAGAGTTCCCCTTTCTTCTCTCACTGGTAGTGAGGCTCTGGTACTCACCTATAGGAATGGCAGCTGTGATTTCTCTTGAGGAAGCCAGTGTCGTAGAAAAACCGAGAAGTTGACTGTGTGAGTCAAGGAGTTGAAGGTTCTTCACTGTATTATCTGTTGAGTCTTCCTATGGAGTTTTAGCCTATTATCGCATGGGGGAACTGCTTATGATAAGTTCATATTTTCTGGCCAAACCCTATAAAGCTTAGTTTCTCATTTTGAATCATGTGGGGACAGGGCTCCATGGTCCCCTCTGTAAATGCTGTCAGCCAGGCTCTTACCATTGCATTTTGGATTGTGTGGATGGAAATAAACACAGTTCACTCGCTGAGAGGCCCTGCATACCGTGGCCTCTCCCCTCAAGCCTTCTAGATTCTTTAGAAATTTGATGTTTGACTTCTCTTAAATATCCCAAATAGTAGAGGTGTGTGTGTGTGTGTGTGTGTGTGTGTGTGTGTGAATATTCGTAGTTGGAGTTTACATCGAAATACAGATTTTGTCCAGAAATCTTGTTGTGATAGGAGTTGCCATCAGTAGAAGGCTGGAGATTACATTTTCCAGTTGAGGAAAACTGTGTTCAGCGGAACTTAAGTGCCTCCCCAAAGGGACAAGCTAATTAGTGTCAGAGTAGGGGCCGAAATCCTAGTGTCCAACACCCTGTCCTTATAACTTGGTGTTATAGGCTTTGCCTCGTTGTATCCCAGTGTCCCATTTGGGGGAATTAATGCCCTCTTATATGCCTTACTTCCTTTTATTTCATCCCCTTTTCTTGTATATCTAATTGAAGCCATGTTCGTTTTCTTGGAATTAATGTAGGCTGTCGATCAAGGGATGTAAAGGGTATTTCGAGAATATTGTTCCGTTTTGTCTTTTCAGTTTATATATGTAGCAACCAATCATTGTCAGTTTATAGCTAACTATACAAATTAAGAAGTTGTTGGCAAATGTGAAAGAAAAAAAACCTATAAAGGAGACAGTTTATCATCCCCCCCTTTAAATTCTGGTAAGTGGTTCTTTTTTTAAGATTTTATTTATTTGTCAGAGAGCGAGTGAGCATGCACAAGCAAGCAGAGAGGCAGGCAGATGCAGAGAGGGAAGCAGGCTCCGCACTGAGCAAGGGGCCTGATGCAGGACTCCATCCCAGGACCCCGGGATCATGACCTGAGCCGAAGGCAGTGGCTTAGCCGACTGAGCCACTCAGGCATCCCTGGAAAGCAGTTCTTATCTCACACAATCTTTTAGCTGAAAAGATTACAATGTAGCATTGGTTTTTTTTTTTTTAACCCCTCACTTGAATTTCCTCCCTCAGTACCCCTCTCTTCATCTGTCAGCTCAGTCTTAAAATAGAAACTATCAGTAGGAACTCTGGTCCGCATTAAGCTGCATTTACGTGAAAGCGTAAATCACCAGACCTGGTGTCTCGGGGCCGCTACGTGCTTTCTTTCTTGGGGTCTGTGATCAAGAACGCAGAACAATACAAAGCGTGGAGCTAAAGTTTTATGGCAGCTCTGAGAGCAGGAAATTAAGTTTCTTCCCCATGCAGATGGGTGGAGGGCTGTTCTCTCGCGACTTGGATCAGTCAGGCAAGTGAACGTCAGTTTATCATTTCAGTGAGAGGCAAACTGTAGAAATAGTTCCTGCTATCATATGAACAAGGAGCCCACACAGATGACTGCTTCAGCTGTTGAACTAGGAGCACACTTCCTCATATAATTTATCTTGAAATGCATGTGCGGTGTGTGTGTGTGTGTGTGTGTGTGTGTGTGTGTGTATTTAAACAACAAAGACTATGTTCTAGTACATTTGTAGCCAAGTGTTGATTTCTCACAAAGGTTAATTGGGAACATAGGAACCGCAGACTAAGATGGCGTTTTGCCGGTAAAACCTTCTGTGTGCCCTTTTTTACCCATATGACTCGTTAGCTCGACTGATCGTGTGTGCAAGGAGTCATCCCTTATAGGTGGGCGGTGTCTGTGTGTCACACGAGGGCATGAGGAATGTGGAGTCCCTGTGCAGATGGGCTTTACAGTGGGCTTATCTGCCTGTGACCACCTGTTTGAGCAGGGCCCTAACTAATTCTCTTAACAGTCCTAGCAGTGGTTAAAATGGATCTGATGAATGAGTGGGGTGTTTGGTGATTGACCTATTTGGTATGTGCACAGCCTTTGGTTTCATTACGGCCGGGGTCCTGGACGTTTTGTGGGGACGATCTCTTTGCCTGTTCTCTAAGATAGGGGTGCAAAGGAGATACCGTTGCTCTTACAATGTAAGCTCTTACATTGGCTGTCTTGTCTGTTTCCTGGGGTTTAGAGGGAGGGATCCTGGGTCTTGGTCAGATTCATCAGGGATCTCTCCAAGCCGAGCCACTGACGGATGGGTGCATTGGAGAAACTCCAGTTCTTTTAATGTTGGGCACACACATTTATTTCCCCATTTGTATGAATTTTGTTAAACTTTGCAGTAGAAAACTTAATTAGGAGTTGATGCTTAATACATGCTAATAATATCCAGTTTATGTGTTTGAGTGTGTATAATCAAGTTTATGTATTTTATATATTCAGCAGAGTAAGTTAATGTATTTTCGTAGTGATTTAATTCATTATGGTTTATAAAGTACTTTGAAAACAATTTCAGTCCATCTCCTGTGCTTAACTGTCCAAATGATGCATCTGCGGTGTTTATTGGAGTTCCTCTTTTGGAAAACACTGCAGTTTTGGAAGTACGATTTTATTACAGGAGGGAAGGAGCCTGAATTTTGCAGAGCATATATCTCGCACCCTGACCGAGGCTGACCGGTTGTCCATCGGTGACATCAGGACATTGAAGTCCTGCCTCTCATTCTGGAAGCGAGAGCCCCAATGCTGTGACCTTGTTCGGCATGTGGGAAAAAAGAAATCAGATGCTCATTTCCCTTTGACTGTGTCTTTTGGCACCATGCAAACCCTCAAAGCGTATTATAATTGCAAATGGAATTTGGAACGGTGATGTATTCTAGAAGTGATGTAAACAGATTGCATTGCAAACAGCTCCGAGAATACAGCACCACTGCAGTAAGCCTGTCTGTCTTTCAGGTTGACCCCCTGTTTACAGTGCCAGCGCCGCCACCACCGATTTCCAGCAGCCTCACGCCTCAGATTCTGCCCTCCTACTTTCCCCCATCTTCACCCAATATTGCAGCACCGGTCGAGCAGCTTTTGGTTCGGACTCGTTCCGTGGGTGTCAATACGTGTGAAGTTGGAGTAGTGACAGAGCCCGAGTGTCTGGGGCCCTGTGAACCTGGGACCAGTGTGAATTTGGAAGGGATCGTGTGGCATGAAACAGAAGAAGGTAAATACACTTTACTTTTCTCTATTTCCCTGTGCCCTCTTCCCCATGACGTTCTGTGTTTATGCCCACCGGTGAGGGGACGTGGTCTGGTGGTAGGCGGCGAGGTGGGAAGAGGGGTTTTCATGCTGTCTGGATGGCTGTCGGAATAAGCACGGAGGCTCTTGTGTTCAAGGTGAATGAGAGGTCCGTGAAAGGGATCTGTACTTTAGGTGCTAGCACAGGGAGACTGGGAAGCAGGATGAGGGTTCCCCTTTGCCCCAAGAGGGATTGTGGAAATTAGGGTGACAGATGGATCTCAAGTTCACTTTCTTCTTTGGTGCCAGCCAGTCTGTCTGGACATGGTGGTTTCGTTTATCTTGACGTGGGGTATTAAGGCTTAAATTGACCTGCTGAATTGAGCTCGGGTTCTTGTGTTTAGCGAGAGCCGTGCCCGTGATGTGGCTGTGGCTGGTTGGTGGTCTGAGCTCACAAAGCCCAAGCTCAGAGGCTTTTAAGCCCCAGCTGAGCCAGTCATTTCTCTTCTGTGACTGGAGACATGGCACCTTCCCTGCCCCTTAGCTCCCCGGGCCAACTGGCAAGGGGAATCCAGTAGTCAGGGGATTAGGATTAACCTGTCACTGTTCTTAGAAATGTACAAGTGTGGCCTCTACCATACCCACCATGGATCGAACCCTGGACACATCTCATAGCACGTGATACCTGGTCTGGTGTGTTTCAGATGTCATTGACCTTAGAGGCCCTTAAGTAATGAAAAACGAAATACCAAGGACAGCACTGCATTGCTCCACTGGGGAATGAGAGGAATAGAGAAAAATGAGGAAGAAACAAGCCCCAGGCGAGCAAAGGAGAGTGAACAACCCCTTCTTCCCTCTAAGCTAGGTTGGTCAAGGATAAGGGAGAGGACAGGTGTCTGAATCATGACCCGTTGGTCTGAGAGGAGTAGGGACAGGGAGGAGGGCATCGAGACTCAGAATCACTGTTTAGGTCCCTCTGCATCAAGGGGAGAAGTTGAGGGTTGCGACTCCTAGGAAAGAAAGTAAAATATATACAAAAGAATGAAAATCAGATGACAGGTTGTCCCAGCGTAATTGTCAGAAGGTGGAAAACAGCACACGCTGTCTCCAGGTAGAAAAGCAAAAAACCTTAGGAGAATCTTGGAATTCTGCGTCTTGTGTCAAAAATGCTGTTAAAGGATCTATTTTGTGTTTGGTTACAGAATTTCGTAGATAGCATCGGTAAGGAAAAGTCTTTACAGATGAAGGAACCCGGGAAAGTGAATAAAAGCGGCAGATGGGAAGAGCTCTCTTGTGTGCGCAACCAAAAGTGATAGTTCACGTTTGCTTTCGGCTTTAGAAATGTCTGGTGTTTGGGGTGGGGGGGTGGGGAGGGTGCGTCCTCTTTGTACTTTTAGTAGAGCTCTGCAGCCAGATTGGGGGGAGTTGGGGGAAGAGGAGCTAGAGTTCACATTTTCATCTCTTGCTTGTCCATTGAGACGCCCTCCAGGGCACAGCGTAGGTCCCCTGTGGGCAGCCAGCTTCTGTCCTCCTGCTTCCCCTTGGGTTGTGTACATACTTGGCCTTCTCAGACTTTCCCAAGAGCCGAAGCGGGGGCTGAGGGTGTCCCGGCTGGTATCTTGGGGGAGAAAAGTATAGAAAGAGACAGCATCAAGACATTAATAAGGTCATAGTTCATTAGCTTGGGTACTGATGATTCGGACACAGAAAAAGATTTGGAAGGGCCAAGGTTGATCTTCCATTGACTCGAAAGAAAGATTTTCTGGCACTTGAATCCACGTGCTTGTTAGGGTGAAGTGGCGCCTTGCACTTCTGTCCCAGCAGCGACTTAGTGACTGTCGGTTTATTGCGCGTCTTGACTTTACTTAGTCCTGTGTGGAACAGGACCATGTTCCTGCAGCATGACCTCACTGGGTGGCAGATGCTGTAAAATTAGCTACAGACTTTTTGGAACGCCTGTAAATCTTGGGTTATTTTTCACTTCGCTTGGACGTTGGCTTGGTTTTGACTTGAACCTGAGCTTCTAATAAAAGATGGGTTTACTTAGGGGAAACAAATGTTGTATTCAGAAACTGTAGGAACTCTGGGCAAACCGTTAAAGAGCTCGATGCTATTGTCAAGATTACTGTGACATTCTTTTCTTCCTTCTGTTTGGTCGCGGTGCACATACAGTCTCACGAGTTGCACAGTGTTCTCTGAGCGGTCCGCCTCCTGAGTCCGTGTGCTGCGGTCCCCCCATCCTGTGGGTGTGCCCCTCCCCCCTCTGTGGCACACCGACAGCTTTCCGGGCTCTGCAGACCCAGGACTGGAGCCTTCTGCAGCTCCAGCCTTCTTGTTACTGTCTCACATTTTCCAGGATTTGGGACGTGTGGATGTCGACTGTGGTGACAAGAAGGAGCCAGAGCTCCTTAACACAGTTATTCTTGCTGAATAAACTCAACTCCCGACCTCCACAGAACTCGAGAACCCGACTTGGTAAAGACGCGGGTCGTAAAATGTGTGTTTAATGTGCAACCCTTCTTAAGAGTGTTCCATTTGCAACCCTCCTCTGCCCCCCCCCCCCCCGTACAGTGTGTTTAAAAGCTCTTGTACCAATTTAAAAATTAAATCCACTTGACCATTAATTTTTCCCTTTGGGGAAAACAAAGAGAGAAACAGAACAAACGCATTTGGAGCCAGTTAGTTGGCAGAGCTAAAAGGGATGGGTTTGGGAAGAACGGGAGGGGACGGGAAGCCACAATCGTTTACTGCTGTGGCGTCGCATTAACGACAAGCTTTAAGTCAGGCACTTCGGAAAGTGCCGGTTGCCTCTGATTAACCTCCTGGAGATGGAGTTGGAAAAAAAAAAAAAAAAATCTCTTCCCTGGTGTTTTCATTTGAGGTGATTTTTATACCCGGGAGTGGTTTTCACACACCTAATTTGTTAGGTGTGTGTGTGTATTGAGATCCTAGAAATTTCTGGAGCTCCTATCTGCCGTCTTTGGAGGGAATATGGAGTGTTCTTAAGATCTGTTTTGAAGGATAATGTGCACCAGCAAGACAACAATATGAAATCCCCACTAAATACTAATTGCTTCTTGTGCTTGGAATTCCTCATTTGAGGAGGGTTCTTTGAGTCACAGGCTTTGCCTTTAGTGTTGCTGCCAGGATGTAGAGTCCTGGTTGCCTGAGGACCAGAGTGTCCTCAGGAGTAACGTGTGGTGAGAGAAGTTCCCTCTGGAAATAATTAGTGGGTTTCAGAGCGTGCTCCAGAGGAGAGAAAAACTATTAACTGCATTTGGATGTTTAGTTACTCGGCTCTGATCTCTCTTCTTGAAGGTGAGTGCATGGGAGCAGTGACGTCTCATGCAGAATTGCTCTCAGATGTTGGAAAGAATTTCCTGGGCATTTCATTCCTGACGTTTGGGATGCACATGCTTTTGTATAGTTATTTGTTTGGAAATTGGCTCTTTTGGGGAGGGTGAGGGTAGGGGAGACCAAACTGGAAGAAACATGGTGTGTACGTAGAGCATGTAAATACATACATACTGAACTTGGCTTTTTCGCTCTTATGAACGTGTTTTCCTTTGGATTTTTACTAAAGCATATTTCTAACTGGGCTCACCCCCCCCTTTTTTGGGGGGGGGGGCTCTATCCGAGAACACACTTTGTTGTTATAACTCTAATTTACTTTGGCCTTTCAAACATGTAAGGTTACAACACTGAGGTTCTCAGCTCTGTGCCTTTGAGTCACCCGGAGATTTTTAAAAACATGTCTAGGCACCACTTCTGGGCATTTCCTTGGTCAGGGATGGCAGTTTGGGCTGGTTGGGTGACCTGGTGTTGGTGTTTTTTTCCAGAGCTCCCTAGGGGATTCTGATGTGCAAACAAGACTGAGAAACACGGTCTCAGGGGAAAGAGGGGATGTCCTAACCCCTGCAAGCTGCTCGACTTTTTCCCTTTAAGGAAGTCCATGTGTTGTTACCTCATTCTCTCGGGTATAAAATGGACAGACACCCCTGCCCTATTTACCTCCCTGGATAGTGTTTGCCTAAAAGCTATAGTGTGGCAGGTGAGCGTGGTTGAAGCACCATCCCAGAAAGAAAGAGGGTCCAGCGCTTGATTTTGAACTTGGACTTAACAGAGTGTCTGGGACTTAATGAACAACTAATTGGTACCACTCTTCTGACTTGTTAATATGGTGGGGTGGACCTTACTGTCTGTCCCTTCAGGGAGCCAGAAGTGGTAGCTTCATTTCCTTTCCCCGTGGTGTCTGCTGAATTATTATTTTTTTTTTTAAAGAAAGATTTTATTTATTTATTTGACAGAGAAAGAGAGAGCGTGTGCACAGGAGCAGGGGCAGAGGGAGAGGGAGAAACGGAGCCCAATGCAGGGCTTGATCCCAGGACCCCGGGATCATGACTTGAGCTGAAGGCAGCCACTTAACTGACCTAGCCACCCAGGCTTCTCTCTGCTGAATTATTTTTGAAATAGTTCAGAAATCCAGAGTATTAAAGTTAAGACTTGGCAGCCTTCCTATTAGCTTTGAGAGGGGATGCAGATGGCAGCTTCTGAACCTAAGTGTGGTGTTTTAGAGAAGACGTGCCACCTGGTGTAAGAGGCAGAATGGTTCTTTGTATGAGGTTCTTCATCTGAGGTTCTATGTGTTTTCCAAGAACAGTGATCTTGGGAATTAATGTTTTAAAGGTAATTAATAGGGGGAAGTAAATGACTCTCTTTAAACCACCGGAGATGCTCGTCAGTGCTTCTGCTTCTCCTGTGTCTCCAGAGTCCTAGAGGGGACAGTGTTTCAGCGTGCAGTATCGGGGGTTTCAGGTTCATTCATTAAGAGGCAAACGATCCTCTATAAACTGACGACAGGGCTGACCTACGTTGTCGTTACTCCTGTGCTGCGGTGTTTGACTTGCCGAACTTATTACCGGAGATAGAACTTTCATTTTGAGTTTTGATTTGAGAAGAGATTACATACGAAATCCAGGCTCACTTTGTGTTTTTGGTGTCTGAGCGTGGAATAGGTGCCATACTTTTTTTTTTTTTTTTTTTTAAACTAAGTGAAATGTTCTTACTTACTGAGGTATTTCCCAGTGATTTTATAAATTCAGCTTTGACTCACAAGGCGAGTAAGATGTCCACTTTCGCTTCTGCATTTCATTACCCGCCATGCCAGTGATGATTGTTAACTCAGCCGTGGTGGGGGTGGGGGGAGGGGACTTGAAGACTGCTAGGGGGCATGCTCCCTCCTATCAGGAATGGGCTAAGTGGAGGTAAATCAGCGCCTGGTATGGGGGTCGGCAGGTGCACACAGTCAGTTAATCAGTGTGCTGGTAAGAAAGAGCATCGGGCCTTGATCTTCACCATGAACTCAAAGGGATTCGGAAAGCCGGAAGAACTGCTGGTTAGTGCCATTTGGTGTCTTGGCCATAAACTTGACCCCCCACTCCCACCCCAGGCATTCTTACAGTGGTGGTTGGCCGTGAAGAGTTGAGATTCATTACCACCGGTGGCAGAGCAGCTCGAAGGATGGGCCTTCCAAAGCGTACAAGAACCACCTATTTTTTTTTAAAAATATTTTATTTATTTCACAGAGATCACAAGTAGGCAGAGAGGCAGGCAGAGAAAGTGGAGGAAGCAAGTTCCCTGCCGAGCAGAGAACCTGGCATGGGGCTCGATCCCAGGACCCTGGGATCATGCCCCTGACAGAAGGCAGAGGCTTTAACCCACTGAGCCTCCCAGGCGTCCCAAGAACCACCTATTTTTACATGCAGAAGTCAACCCAAGTAGAAAACCATATTTGTATATTTGCTGGACCACATGCCATCTTGGTTATCTCTCATTATTCTGGGTACAATGGTAAAGGTTTTTCTTTCTTTCTTTTTTTTAAGTAAAATAAACTTGGTTTAAAGATACATGTTATACATAATTATAAAACATGTCAAAGTATTTGGTTTTTTAAGATTATAGAAACTCACGTTACCAGTTTCACAGAAAAATCACAAATGAAAAACGGAGGCCAGGTGTTCATAGTGTGTCGTCCATAAAGATCTGTGAATGAAGGGGAGGTCTAAGGAAGGGACCAAGGGCTGGCTTGTCTGGGCTGTCTTGCTGGGTTTGCTTTCCTCCTGCACCTACCAGCTGTAGGCTTTTCTGATGGGGCCACCGTTTGCATATGGATGAGTGATGGTGTGTTTTGTTGGAAAGTGATACCATAATCACATCGCTGCTAGTCAGTGTGAAATAAATAAGCTGCTCTTAGGTAGGGTTCAGCTTCATGTTTTTAGACCAAACATTTTTCTTTTGTGTCATTTGTGTGTGTATTTTGGTGGTGACCTTGGGTGTTAGGGAATGAAGCAGTCAGCTTCATTAAACTCCCTGTGTAAAGGCCTTTTCTTGTTAACCCTTTTGGTTGGTCAATACTGTAGCTGAACTTCTCTGTGAATATAGAATGTGAGGCATGTCAAACTAAACTTTTCTTCAGACTGGAGTATATTAAAGATCTAAGAAGTTTTCTTACAAGATGTGTGTGGATAGTAGTGTCCTCCCTTGCTTGTCTTTTCCCTATATAGAAGTTGGTAAAAGGGGCGCCTGGGTGGCTCAGTGGGTTAAGCCGCTGCCTTCGGCTCGGATCAGGATCTCAGGGTCCTGGGATCGAGTCCCTCATCAGGCTCTCTGCTCAGCGGGGATCCTGCTTCCTCCTCTCTCTCTGCCTGCCTATCTGCCTGCCTCTCTGCCTACTTGTGATCTCTCTGTCAAATAAATAAATAAAATCTTAAAAAAAAAAAAAAGTTGGTAAAAAAAATCTTGAAAGTGTCTTAATATTACAGTGATCTTGAAATGAAGATATATTTTCTAATTATGGAGTGGAGTATTCTCATTGTTGCAAGAAATAGCTTTTGGCCTACCTGGGCATATTGATTAAAAGTATTTCTTTGACTTGTTAAATAGAATTTTTATAGCAGCTTTCTTGAGATACAATTCATACAGCATACAGCCAACCCATTTATTTATTTATTTATTTATTTGAGAGAGAGAGAGAGATTACAAATAGGTAGAGAAGCAGGCAGAGGGAGAAGAGGAAGCAGGCTCCCTGCTGAGCAGAGAACCCGATGCAGGGCTCGATCCCAGGACCCTGAGATCATGATCTGAGCCAAAGGCAGAGGCTTAACCCACTGAGCCACCCAAGCGTCCCCAGTCCACCCATTTAAAGTGTATATTTCAGTGGGTATTTTTTTTTTTTTTAAGATTTTATTTATTTATTTGAGAGAGAGAGACAGTGAGAGAGAGCATGAGCGAGGAGAAGGTCAGAGGGAGAAGCAGACTCCCCATGGAGCTGGGAGCCCGATGCAGGACTCCATCCCGGGAATCCGGGATCGTGACCTGAGCCAAAGGCAGTCGTCCAACCAACTGAGCCACCCAGGCGTCCCATCAGTGGGTATTTTTTTAATGTATGAAGAGTCCTCCAACCGTCGCCACCATTAATTTGAGAACATTTTTATGATCCAAAGAAAACCCTGTCGCCCTTAGTAGTCACTACTGCTTCCTTAGAGCAATCCCCATTTCATTGACTAAATGCATCCTTGTCTTTGATTCTTCCTTGATTTTAAGTGTTTTTTATGGATGAGAGAAAGGGTGGATTTGTTGAGTGTTTGTACTGGGCATTCATTGTGCTGGACATGCTTGCCAGGTAATGATTTCCTTTAATCCTTAGAACACAGTCCAGAGTATACTCTGGTTTTGTCCATACTTTTAACGAAGGAGAGACTTAGAAAGGGATTTACCTCTGCAAGACTGCACACCTACCTCCTTGGACGTGCAGAACCCTTTGTGCGTCCCACCTTGTCCTGGGAGTTCCACTCTAGCAAGCTCCCATGTATCTCCCAAAGCGTGCTTTGGAAGGAGGCAGTCCCATATGACACAGTAATCAGAGTTTTTATTTTATTTTATTTTTAAGCACAGAATGATAGGAAATTCTTTATAGTGCTCGCATCTGATTTTGGCAGGAGTAACTGAATCCGTTTCAGCTGGGTTGATGTATACACACCATCCCTTTCTGCCCCACTAAGCTGGAAGCTTCTTTAGTCCACAGATCCCATCTGTTTTGTTCACTGTTGGATCCCCAGCGCCTGGCACGGAGTCAGTATGCCATACATATTTGTTGAATGTTGAATACATTTGCGGAACAAAGTGATATGGTCTTGATACCTGTTTCAGTGTGTGTAGTATAGCTTTCTAGTCAAGAATATGTTACTTTTGAATTAAGTTTGGCCTAGACAATCTGGACAATATTGCTCCAGAAATCTACTTTTTCACTGATTTGTGTGTGTGTGTGTGTGTGTGTGTGTGTGTACGGGTGGGGGGGCATTATAAAATCTGATTACAGCGTATTAAAATTCACCTCGCAACCTTGCTCTTCCTAGACCAGTCTCCAACAAAAGGGGAAACAAAATAATTCGGTTTGCTTTTTTTTCCTTCTGCCATTCGTATCCTCAGTATGGTTTTAATTTTCTGATCATAGAAGGCCATTTGAGGATATCCACGGGGTGGAAAACACCCAAAAGGTAGAAGAAAAAAAAAAGTCATCTGTAATCTCACTATTCAGGCATCTGCTATAATTTGTTGGTTTACCCCCCCCCTTTTTTGCTTTTTTATTATTTATTTATTTAAGAGAGAGAAAGAGCGAGCGCGTGAGAGGGGAGAAGGTCAGAGGGGGAAGCAGACTCCCCGTGGAGCTGGAGCCTCTAGTGGGACTTGATCCTGGGACTCTGGGATCATGACCTGAGCTGAAGGCAGTCGCTCAACCAGCTGAGCCACCCAGGTGCCCTTTTTTTGCTTTTTAAATACACTTTTTTTTTTTTTAAACAAGTTGGGATCATTTGGTAGATAAATACTGCTTTCCCTTTTAATTATAACATTAAAGCATAAACATTATTTTTTAGATTTTATTTATTTATTTGACAGAGAGAGACAGTGAGAGAGGGAACACAAGCAGGGGTAATGGGAGAGGGAGAAGCAGGTTCCCCACTGAGCAGGGAGCCATATGTAGGGCTTGATGCTAGGACCCTGGGGTCATGACCTGAGCCGAAGGCAGACGCTTAGCCGACTGAGCCACCCAGGCGCCCCCATAAACGTTTCTGATGTTGAAACATTTTCTAAGATGCGTTTTCTGCTGATACAAAGCATTTTATGAAATGGACACACAATTTGATTCAAATTCCTCTAAGTCTGGATATTTACACTGCCTTCAGCTTCTTCAATAATATCATACTACAGAGTCTGTCTTTGTGCTGAAGTATTTGTTCTGTTTTATGAATTTGCAGTTATTCTTCTAGGATCAGGTTTCAAGAAACAATCACCCAGTCAAAGGACACAAACATTTTCAACGTTTGATGGCTTCACTACTTTCCCCAAAGGCAGTCCTGGTAAACTGTACCAGTTCCCATGGCCCTGGTTGAAAAACGCTTTTCTCTCTCAACCTTCCCGACAACTTTGGCCTCACTGACCTTTTCATGACCAGAGGATGGAGTTAAAAGTCATATGCACAGAGCCTCCAATGCCCACATCCAGGGTCCTACCGTAGATGGAGAGGGAATGCGACCGTCTTCCCTCTTGTGTAAAAATCACAGTGGACCAGCCAGGAACAGCAGGTGTGCTGCCAAGGGGCCCTGGCCAGCGTGTGGCCAGCGCCCTGTCCTGGGAGGGCATTGCTCTGGGTAAAACAGAGGTTCACATATCACTTCTGCTTGTGTCTGGATGTTTTACATTTTCTGCGCCCCTCCCCCTGCCCCCCCAAGGGAAAGAATTTTAAAAAGACCTCCTCGGAGACATTCAAACACCCAGGGGCAATTTGGGGTCTGTCAAATATCCATTCTGAACTGGAAGCCATCTCAGCCACTCCCGTTTCTGTCTTTGCAAACATCTTCTTTAGGGTTCTGCTCCTTCAGAATAAGGATGGATGGAGTAAGGAGAGATCTTTACAGGAAAACTTTGCACCTTGTGATTTGTTGATAATACATCATTTGTCACTCGACTTACTCAAGCCGGCACAACTTAGCCCTGACTTGTCCACCGTCCCTCCCGCCCCTGATTCCAACATTCATTTCCCCTTTTCCCTAGCCTCTTCCCTCGGCTGCTGCCCTGTGTAGCTACAGCAGCAGGAATTTTCCAGGTCGTCTTAAAAAATAGTATCTACTACAGTGTTCTCACATGTACCCTTCCCCAGCCCTTCTGTCCTCAAATAAGACTGGCTAATAGTCTTCTGGTGAAAGGAAAGGAAGCTATGCTATGGGGACGTCCTATCAGAGGTTGCAGAAAGCATTCTCAGCAAAGAAGGTTGCAGGAATGAGGCTCGTGGGCAAGTGGTGGAGTATCCAGCCAAGACCTGAGAAGGGCAGGATTCAAAGCAATGGGAGTTAGGCAAGCCCTTCTCCGCCCATTTGGTAATTGCTTGCATCTGCATAGGAAATGGGATGGTTATAAGCATCCCACACCCTACATGGCCTCCGTTTCACAGGAAGCCTTCTGACTTGGGTATGTCGGGTAGTATTTTCATTCCTTGGACGTTAGAAGTGGGGCTGCTTTCTTTACACGACACATGACACATTGGGTATGTCTGAACAGCGGAGCACTTCTGCCTGGGGAGCTCTACGGGGCTCTGCCAGCGCCATCTGATTAGCATCTTTGCTTTATGTTCAAGACTCCCATCATGAGCCCTGTGACTCTCGAGGAGAAATCGAGGCACAGGCGGCCTGAATAAAATGGTTATGTGTCCTTTCTGGATTTCTGCTGTGTACCTCCCATGATCAGCCTTTCCTAGTTTTTAAGTCTCTCTCGCTCTCTCTGTGTGTGTGTGTGAGAGAGAGAATATAACCAATTATTTTAAAAATATGCTAAAAGGCAAATAAACATTTGCTTGTCAGTTTGAGGTTTTGACTGCGATGTGGGAACTTAATTCGGCTTATAGAGTGAGATGTCTTTTAATATTCACCAAATATTTTTACAAAAGTACCCAAAATGCTGTTTTTGACTGCATATTTCATCACAAGAGAAGAAATAGCCAAGCCCTTCCCATCCGTCAGAGGCAATGCCACATGTTCCTCTGGCTCTGTGGACCGTTGGGGTCCCGCCAGCTCTTCACGGACTCACTTGGACATCTGCACACTGTCTGTGTTGTCACGTTGCTGTCTTCTTGATACTCATGTTGACAGACAACTTTCGAAGTAAGTCACGTTGAAAGAGCTGAGAACATTGAACGTGTCTTACTTCACTTGAGGAGCAGCAAAGGCCCATTTGTTGAGAGAGAACCAACCAAGACTGCTTTCCACCACGTTCCTCGGCTTCTGGAGAATACCTTGTAGCTTTTCAGAATACGACAAGCCAAGCCAGTCCCAGCGGTGAGCTGCTTCTGACCAGCACCTCGAGCGGACATCTCTAACGTGATTTCTTATCCAAATGTACTGGAAGAACAGAAGAACCGTAAATTGGGTTGGAGGCATTGGCTTTGTGCTCTGAGCCTGAGACCGGGCAGGCTGCAGTCGTCTGGCCCTGCGAGGGGCTTTGAGTCCAGTGAGTCTTAATACCCAACTGTATACAAGTGAGGAAGACCATAGCCTGGAATGATGACCGTCTTCCATAAGGAAGAGCTTTTCTCTTCTGTAAAATCTCTACTCAGTAGGGTGACCAGAAGGCTGTCTCACATTCCTGGGGAGTTCTAAAAAGAAAAGAGGGTAAGGTCTAAGGTGATAATGCAACAGATGACCCCAGGAGGGTCAACTTTCAAAGAAGCAGAATGCAGTGAGGTACTTACTGTTGTTTGTTTTTTTGTTTGTTTGTTTTTAATTTTATTTATTTATTTGACAGACAGAGATCACAAGTAGGCAGAGAGGCAGGCAGAGAGAGAGGGGGAAGCAGGCTCCCTGCTTGAGCAGAGAGCCTGATGCGGGACTTGATCCCAGGACCTTGGGTTCATGACCTGAGCCAAAGGCAGAGGCTTAACCCACTGAGCCACCCAGGCACCCCAGTACTTACTGTTGTATTGACTGAACATTCATCTTGAGTGATTGAGAAGGAGAGCGCTGACCACAAAGTCCTCTGTCACTTACTAGAGAATCCAAAGCACATGGCCTCTAGGACATCTCCCTTTATATCTGACTTTTGAATTAAACATCTTGAAATAAATATCATCTGTCCAACCAGTCCTCCCGAGACTGCAGTTTCTTGCAGTAGCTCATTTCCAAGTGTGGAATTTCAACCAAGCATGACTTGTTGAGTGTGACTATTAAGTATCAGAGGCCGCGGTTAGTGTCCGTATCTTCATTTTGTCAAAGGGAGGAAAATAAAGTGTGGGGAATTTATGACTCGAGTGGAAATCAAGGCAGGGTCTGAAGGAGAATCAAGGACCACAGAGTTCCAGTAGCTTCAGTGATGCCTTGAGAAGGATCTAGTGAGCCATGAAGGCTTACGTCAAAGTGTCAGAAGAAGGTGGGCTGGACCACACTGGGTTCCTCTTCTGGAGAAGAATTCAGGCCTGGCAGCTAACCCATATCGCTTCGACTCTGGGTTCTGACTCACTGATGAGCTCCCCTGCATTCCCCCGATCCTGCCTGACTCCCGCCCAACCACTCCTGATCTGTAGATCCAGGCTTTTGCTCAGGGTAAATTGTTCTCTGTTTTGGAAAGTAGGAAAAGTCATCCCGTGTTTACAAGGGAGTGTTAGGGGATTGTCAGGGAGTCTAAGTTAGTGTTCTAGCTGCAAATTCTCACAGCGTTGGCTTGTATGGGTCAGTGTTTGGTGTCATTGCCCTATTTATTTCATCCTGATAATTACTGAAAAGTGACACTGAGAGTAGTAGAAGTGCTAGGCCAGTAGGTAAGTAGGTAAGCATTATATGCTTGATTAGAACCCAGAACATCAAAATTGCTTGGAGGCAGCTGAAGCTTTCTGCGCACATGATGGTTCCTTGATTAGTGAAAAGCCTCTTGAGTGACAGCACTTGACTTAAGAAAGCACACAAAAAGCTACATGCCTTGGTCATCTCCCATGAGAAGCCAGCGACGGGAGCATTCAGTTATTTCATACAAAATCCTGTGTTGATTCAGATCTTTTGGAAGGGCATGAGTCCATACAGCAAGGAGCACCTATAATTTTTGGATTAAAAATTCTTTATCTTTTTGGCTGCAGTGGTCTAAATCTATTTAGCAGATTAAACACACACACACACACACACACACACACACACACACACACACTGCCCCACCCCCCACAAAAACCCTCTGGACTGACTTGCAGATCCGTCCAGAGTCCTCAGTACTGCAGTTGTAACTGCTGCTAGCGAAACTGAGAGAAGACCAGTGGCTAAAGCAGGACCAAAACCAAATGAAGACAAAATGATGTGATTGCTCCAACTTTGTGGTTACGAGAGCAGATTGGTCTCCAGGGAAGAGGGAGGCCAGTTGAAAGGAAAACGGACAAAGGTGGCCTGTTGCCTAATGTTGATCCCTCCTGCTTCCCACCAACCCCATGTGTCTTAAAAATACATGTATGTATGGTGACCGATGATGAGGTTCTGTGAGTGTTCCTGCGGCTGCACTCAGCTTTTGCAGATACTGTCCCTTGCCCACCAGGAAAGGATTCTGGGCCTCACTTTCCTCATCTGTAAAATGGGAGGGTTTAGAATACCTAATTCCTTAATGATACCTGAGTTTTGGGGCACAAGGGGGTGTGAATCCCATAGAATGTTCTTGCCAGAATCATTTCAGACGTAGAGAATTTTCTGAGAAAAATTCCAAGCCAACAGTCAGCCTCGATGGCGTTACGCTTAAGTTACCCTCTGGGTTCGTGCCAAGTCCTGCTGAACAGCAGGTAGCCATCCCATGAGTATCCCAAAGTGGATCTATTTCTGGAACACTTTATTTATTGAAATCATTTATATTGAACTATTGGCCATTGTGTAGGTAAAGGGGAGTCTGGTCTGAGTAGGCTGACATTTATTTTATGCTCCGGTACATTCCACGGAAGAATGAGCACATGGAAGACATTATCTGAAAAGATTCCTAAAATGTACCGTTTCAAACCCCTGCCCTAAAATGGCTGCATGAGCTCTACCTCCTTCTGTGTTACTCTATCTACACCTTGTGTCCCAGGGTGCCTCCCCATGGATGCTTACCGAAGTCACTATGCATATATATATATATATATATATATATATATATATATATATATATGCGCAGCACAGCCGTGTACTATGATTGCTTTTCTTTTCTCACCTGACTTTCTCCCTGGAGTTATTAGTTGCCTTCTTTTTGATTTGCTTAGTGTTCTATGCACCCCTCACTAATTCACCATGAACCATCATGCCAGAATTATAAATTGCTTCTCATTTTGTTGAAACACACCCAGCATTCTATACATTGTATCTTTTGGACAAGTCTCTCAGAGTCTTCCCATCTGCTCCAATCTGGTATTTTAGGGGTTAGGCAGAGGCTCGTGAAAGAGTTACAAAAACTGAGCTCTCTGTACACCATCCTGAAGATTCCATTCTTAGGTTGGATATCCTGTTTGCTACATTGACGGATGCATTGCCCTTGTTTCTGTCTTTCATTTTGGAGAAGCCTATCTTCAAGTAGCTTTCTAAGAAAGGGTTCACGGGGAGTAAACGTTTTGAAATCCTGGATGTTTGCGCAGGTTTTTCTTTACCCCTCATAACTGGACACATGAAGGGGCTAGGTGAGGAATGGGTGACAGTAATTTTCTGTCATACTTGAAGGCTTTGTTCCACTGCTCTGAGCTCTCCCCATTGTTGTCCTTGAGAAGTTCAATACCATCCCAATTTGAGACCTTGAGTGTGTTGACTGTCCCCCTCCCCACCAAACCTTCATCTCTTCTTTGTCCCCAGCATTCTGATACATCTCAGTAACATCCTTTGGCATGAGTCTTTTTTTAATCTCTCTTGGTCCTCTCGTTAGAAACTCAGGCTGTATCGTGTTAGAAATTTTGTAGATATCTTTCTTGGGTGGGGATGCAATTTCCATTTCCATGTTCTCTCTGGAGCTGCTTTTAGTTAGATGTTGAACCTCTTGTATCAGTTCTACTTCCTTTTTTTTTTTTTTTTTGGTAAAGATTTTATTTATTAGAGTGGGGGGAGGGGCAGAGAGAGAGAGAGAGAATCTCAAGCTGACTCCCCAGTGAGCGTGGAGCCTGAGATCCTACAACTCTGAAATCACAACTGGAGCTGAAATCAAGAAACGGACTTAACTGACTGAGGCACCCAGGCACCCCTTACTTCTCTGATCTTTTCTCTCCTTTTTCAGTCTTTGACATACAGTGTTTTGGTTTTTTTGTTGTTGTTGTTTTGTTTTTAAAATATTTTATTTATTTATTTATTTGAGTGAGAGAGGGCATGAGAGGGGAGAAGGTCAGAGGGAGAATCAGACTCTCCATGGAGCTGGGAGCCTGATGTGGGACTCAATCCCGGACTCCAGAACTAAGACCTAAGCCGAAGGCTGTCGCTTAATCAGCTGAGCCACCCAGGCGCCCTGACATACAGTTTTTAACAGATTTTCTAATTGGGGGAGTTCTGTCATTCTTTATCTTTAAATATTTTCATTGGAAAAACGCATCTGCTCTTATACATTTTTCATTTTTGTTGTTACGGGGATTAAAAGCTTCCTGTTCTAGTTTCATGAATGCAATGTCTCAGTTACGTGAGGATCGACCTTCCTTCTTCCTTCTCTCCTTCCTTCCTTCCTTCCATCGGCCAGCCTCATTTCCAAGTTCCTTTGTGTTTTTGTCCTCCTTTGTCCTCAGTCTTTCCTGTTGGAGATTTTCCTCAAGCACCTCATGATCCTTGACTGTGTGCTTGGGGATGGTGGGCTCAGAAGTTGGTTTGAAGTCCCACATGTGTGGGAGGGTGTTTTGATGGTATAGGAAGATCTGAGTGGATTGTCTGTCTAGGGGATCTCCCAGCTGGGGGTTTCCAGGCTTTGATCAGTTTCTCCAGAAAAGCCTTCTCTGATTTCCTGGTTACCAACTTTTTAGGTGTCAATTTTGGGAAAGAGGGTGAAGATTTTACTCGGCATGTGTAAAAACTGAACCTACTATTTCTGTTGGTTTGTTTGTTCCGTAACTGTAGTATTATCCACATTATACGGATAAGAAAACTCTGAAAGAACCTTAAGTTCCTTTGTTGAGTTTTCTTGGTAGCCACCATTTATTTCATGACCTGAAATTGAGATAGTTTTAGTCAACTTAGAATGTGCCATCATAGTGATTGCTTAACTTCCTTTTTTTTTTTTTTAAATTTTTAAAGGATTTTCTTTATTTGAGAGAGAGAGAGAGAGAGAGAGAGAGAGAGACAGTGAGAGAGAGCATGAGAGGTGAGAAGGTCAGAGGAAGAAGCAGATTCCCCGTGGAGATGGGAGCCCCACACGAGACTGGATCCCGGGACTCCCGGATCGTGACCTGAGCCGAAGGCAGCCGCCCAACCAACTGAGCCACCCAGGCGTCCTATGATCTCTTAACTTCTAAAGAGAGATCAAATCCTTCATTTTATTACTTGCCCACGCCTCTACCCCCCAGTGTGGCTTTAGTTAGGCTCCGTTTCCAGATAAACTCTATGTTTGGGAACTTAAAACAGAGGCATATAAATGAAACAACAAACTGCCTTTTTAAACTGCTTTTGGTGATGTAAACAAAACAATTTAGTAGCTTTTTGAAATAGAGTCTCCCAGTGCCATCTCTGCCTGCTGCCCTCATCGGTCCTGGCCAGATCATGACTTCGGGCTTGATTTCTGCTCTTTTTATCTGTATATAGCAACACAACTTGTTCACCAAACTGCTCTGTCACAGATTCCTTGAGATGGTTTAGCAAATGTCTCATTCCCTTGTTTGTTGACCAAAACTTGAACACTTCCACCTCTAAGACACTGAGTTGAGAGAGGTCTCCTAAACTGTTCCTTCGACAAAAGACGGGTTCACTGAAGACACCTCATAAAAACCAAGGACCCTTTCTTGGTGGACTTCTGTGGTGGACCCAGGCCCCAGGGACAGGCTGTATCTGGAAACACTCTGCTCACTTACCCGAAGCACCTTCCATTACTTGTGTTCTAAGTTTCTCTCCTCAGCCGAGAAGGGGCTTTATTCATTTCGTGCCCCTACTTTACTTTTATTTTTTATAAAGATTTTTTTTTTTTTTTTGGTAAAGATTTTATTTATTTATTTATTTATTTGACAGACAGATCACAAGTAGGCAAGAGAGGCAGGCCGAGAGAGAGGAGGAAGCAGGCTCCCTGCTGAGCAGAGAGCCCGATGCGGGCTTGATCCCAGGACACTGAGATCATGACCTGAGCCGAAGGCAGACGCTTAAACCACTGAGCCACCCAGATTTTATTTTTTTAATCGAGAGAGAGTGAAAGCACTAGCAGGGGCAGGGGCAGAGGGAGAGGGAGAAGCAGGCTCCTTGCTGAGCAGGGAGCCGGAGGTGGGACTCAGTCCCAGGACCCTGGGATCATGACCTGAGCCGAAGGCAGACGCTTAACTGACTGAGTCACCCAGGCACCCCAGCCCCCACACTGTTGCATAATATAGGGTCCTTCCTTGTTGAGGGGAACGGCTATGAAAGATGATTGCAAATATCACAATGCTATCATAGAAGGCATTCTTATTTGTCCAGTTCACGCATATGTCCCTGGTACCCAGCACCTGGGCAGCCACCAGTCCCTCAGGGTCGTCTGAATGAACTAGTAAATGAATGCTTGGTGAGGAGGAAGGTGGTCAGGTCAGGCATGACTTTGGAAGCCAGCCGTGCTCCTTCATTCCCTCTCCCCGTGTGGCTCGAGCCCATGTTGGCGCTCAGAGGGTGCGGGTGTGGGTTTCGTGCCGTTCTGTCAGATGAGTCAATAGATGACAGGCAGTGAGCTGAAGGAAACGTTTTTATATCCTTAAAAGTGTTATCTGTGAGGAGCAGTTTGTAGCACCAGAGTGAAAAGAAGCCTCTCTCAGATGGCTGGCTTGATGCAGGCAAAGCTGCTAATTTGTTGTCAGCCTCGAGGAGATTTAGAGCCTCGGCCTCCCCGGCGGTCGCTCACCGTGGAATTGTTTCCCTGCTCTTTCCTCCGAGTCTCCTGCCCCGCAGTGGGAAAAGCTGGAGGTTTGCAGAACCTGGGAGCACCAAGATTCTTCTTTCGTGGACAGGTGTGGAGATTGGTGGCCGGGGACTTTTTCTGACTTAATGGCGTGGCGTGCTCTTGGGAAAACACAGCAACCCCTTCTCATAGCTGAGGGCAACCACAGAACTTCCTGTGGGAAGGAGACCTGGAGTCCAGTCACTCAACCATGCCGGGAAGGGGAGCATCAGAGCGAAAGTTCTCGTCTGCTCTCTTGGCAAAGCCCTCCCCGAGGCAGACTGCATACACAGAAAATGCACTTGGCATCTAAGTCGGAGCCTCCCCAAATGTCGGATTCACACCTGTAGCAGGCCCTAGCCCTGGGTCTGCCCACCAGTTAGGGACAGGACCGTGGGAACCAAGATGGCTGCCCACTGTGGCGGGATGGCGGTCCTAGAAGTCCTTTCCGGACTCTGGTTAAGCCCCCATCTGTTGAGGCCACATTAATGGGAACTTGCCAGTGGCCACTTGTAGAGGGAATATAGAAAAAGAAACTGAGTAGGTGGTTGTTTGTGTGCTCTGGGTCAGAACTTGCATTATTATGTAGATTTCCACGGTTAATCAGATTAATTTTCATCTTTTACAGTTCACTGAGATTTTTGTCCCCAAGAGGAGGCCTTTGGGTACTGAGTGCTGGAGTTTTAAAATTTCTTGGTAATGCCTGAATCAACACTCTAGGAATTGCCTCTTTGCCAGCTTTTCTCCTTTTTGGCAATGGCGAATGCATGAAGAATGCCTTCTTTGAAGCTTTAAGGCACACAATAGGCTAAGAACTCTCTAATTGAACTTTACAAGCTGAAGGGGCTGACTTCTGTGCAGCATTTGAACAAACTTCTAGTCACCGCAGTTTAGTAAGGGGTGGCTGCCAAAAGCCATGTAAGGCTTTATTTGATCCATTTATGAATAAAGAGCCTGCAGTAAATTAATTACCATATATTGGGGCTAATAAAATCTAGCACGATGAGAACGCCTTTGGGCTCATCTGTAGAGGGAATGAGGACAGAGCTGATTCCTGGTATCCAAGCGTTTCCTGGCCCTGGGGCCTTCCACAGTGCGGGTGGGTGGTGTGGGGTTGGAGAAGGATGGGGTTCACGCTCCATGTCCATTGAAGAGGTATGTGAGCTAGCTTTTGGTTCTGCAACTGCTGGAAGGCTTTGCTTTATTGATCATAATAAGCTGTTCTGTCTTATTAAAGTTGCATCATGGAGTCTGGTTTTTGGGAGCCCCGTTGAGAATTAGTTGCAGAAGAAGTGATTTGCTTGTATTTTCCAACAGTTAACAGGCCAAGCAGATGGGGGAGCAGACCTGAGCTAGTTGGGTTGGCTGCCTGCCACTCTTCCATGAATTGTGATTTTCACGGATCTGTACTAGTTTCCCCTCTACCTCCCCCCTCTTTTGGAAGTTCTAGCCTATGGGTCTGAGGAAAGGAATCCTTGGTTTCCTGTAGAATGCTCCCTTGTAAGCAAATGTTGCTGCAGGGTGTCCCATGGACCCTGTGTGGTGTGCGTCAAATCGGTGTCGCATAGACTGCATGTTAGTGCAAGAGCAGAGCACGAGCTCTTTAGCGAAAACAGATTTCACCTGTGCTCTGCCTTGCATTTTTCAGGTGCTTCTCTTTTGTCCAGGCTGTGGTTCCCAACATACTGAACCACACGGAAGAAAGTGTGTTCAGCTTCTGTTTCGAAATGGCATTTGTATACAAATGTGAAAGAAGCCAGAGCAGCATTTGGGTGAAGAAGGTCGCAGTTCCTCCTCAGAGGCCATTCCAAAAACTTGTTTTGTTAAATATATGTAAGATGAACACACACACACACACACCCCATGTGCAAAAATGCTGTTTCAGATGAGTATATGGTAGAAAGGACAGTGTGAAAGCAAATGCGTATTTCCTACAACCTTCATGAAGAAATGGAACATGTCCATTTCAGGACCTTTGAAAACCCCTGGTGTGCCCCTGCCTTTCTCCCACTCTGTTGTTAACATTCTCTGTGAAACCACTAACTTGCGTTTTGTGGGGTTTCTCGTTTCTGTGTGTTACTGTGTCCCTCTGAGTTTCTACGTCAGCACCTCGTTTATTTTGCATAGTTTAAACATCGTATAAATGGGGTCCTATAGGGTGCTTCTCTTGGCTCGGTGTTTTCCCTCAGCCCTGAGCTCTGGTTCATTTCCACTGCTGGGTCGGAATGTTTGAATATACCGTGATGATTTATCCATTCTTGCGCCCGTGGACTTTCGGATTGCAGCCAGCTCTTTGCAATTTCAAACACTGCCCCTGTGAACATTCTTGTAACCGGTCTCTCGCTATCTAAGGCAGTGTTTAAACAAACCAATCTACTTTAAACACTACGCTGGCATATTTTTTTAAAAGATTTATTTTGCCAAGAGGGCATGCCGCAAGATATTTCAGGTATCAATTGATTGTAAGGTGACCATTTATTACCCACTTCAAAGAAAGGCATGTATTTACCCAGCAATGCGAAGGAACCATAGATTTGTGTCTCCGTTCTTACTCTGGGTCCAGATAAAAGTGCCGGCTGCTGCGAAATGCGTTTCATTAATGTTTGTTAAAAGGACAGCTTCAAGAGTCAAATGGAATTTTAAGATTGAAAAGATAAGTGAGAAGTGCCTCTTTGTCTCCATGGGCTGCCTTCACCTCTCCTCCCTGAGCCGATGGAGAGTGTTGCTTGTTGGCACTTGCTGCTAGGTGTTCTGGTTGCTTCTCCCGTGGTATTCCCCAGCAGCCTCGCACAACATCTCTTCGACTTCATGTGAAGTCGAGAACAACACTTGGTTCTCCAGAGCGGAATACATGTCTCCTGGGAGAAGGCGTGTTGAATAAGTAGAACCGAACGTGTCTTCTGTATCCTTGTCTTGCTGCCCCCGGCCTTTGCATTGCTTTTCTCTCTGTGCCAGAGCCCTCTTCTCCCAGAGCTCCCATATGTTCACGTTTTTGCAGTTTGGGCTCAGATCTTACCTTCCCAGGAGGACATTCTTGGACTCCCATACCCAGACTCCCTTCCCTAGCCCTTATACTGCTTTATTAATTTATTTTTTCAAGGACTTGATACCTAAAATTATAGTTGTTTCCTTGGCTGTTACCCGCCTTTTTTTTTTTTTAAAGATTTTATTTATATTTTTTTATTAAGAGAGTAAGCATAAGTAGGGGAGCAGCAGGCAGAGGGAGAAGCAGACTCCCCTCTGAGCAGGGAGCGCAATGCGGGACTTAATCCTGGGACCCTGGGATCACGACCTGAGCCATGATTGCTTAACTGGCTGAGCCACCCAGGTACCTGGCTGTTACCTGTCTTATCCCATATGTCATATGGGGCCAGAGTCTGTCTGTAGTGCCTAGTGCACAGAAAGGGGGAAAAATGGGTTGAGGAAAGGGTTTTGTTTTGTTTTGTTTTTAAATAATAATGACTAGATTAAGGATATTTCCTTTTTTTGTTTTTGTTTTTGTTTTTAAGATTTATCTATTTATTTGAGAGAGAGCAAGAGCATGAGCCAGGAGGAGGGACAGAGGGAGAGGGAGAAGCAGACTCCCCGCTGAGCAGGGAGCCCAGTGCAGGACTCTATCCCAGGACCCTGGGATCATGATCTGAGCCAAAGACAGATGCTTAACTGAATGAGTCACCTAGGCGCCCCAGATTAAGGATATTTCTAAGTGAAAGATGGCTGTAGTCTTTATATGTAGGCTGCTAGAGACTTCTAAGTAAGTCATCAGACTTTAGGCTTTGTTGTTTTTCTGATCCTGTGAAATGGGGTTATGGATGTAATAAGTAGGAAACAAGAGTAGACATAAAATTGCTTTTTAAGCAGGGGGAAAGATGTGTTGCTGACATTATGTAAACTGCTCCTGACTGTGGACTGGCCCAAAGGTGGTTGAAGGGAACTAGGTTTGAAAACCTTTCAGGGGGCGCCTGGGTGGCTCAGTGGGTTAAGCCACTGCCTTCAGCTCAGGTCATGATCTCGGGGTTCTGGGATCAAGCCCCGCATCAGGCTTTCTGCTCAGTGGGGAGCCTGCTTTCCTCTCTCTCTCTCTCTCTCTCTGCCTGCCTCTCTACCTACTTGTGATCTCTACTTGTCAAATAAATAAATAAATAAATAAAATCTTTTTAAAAAAGAAAAAGAAAGAAAACCTTTCAGAAATTTCCCTGTAGGAAAACAACAGTCTTCGAAGATAAAAGTGGCAGCCAGGTTGGAAAGCTCCGGGAGACGTTATTTCTCTCCCACGGTAATTGCACATGCAGAATCTGTACACTTTTGAATGTCTGCGCACCTAGCTGACACACACTGGAAACTTAATAAAAACATTTTTATTTTCCTCTCTCCTGGTAGGTATTCCATTTTGTAAATTTTACATCGGCTAATACTTGGTAATGTTCTTTTATCGAGGCCTATTAATCATCTGACCGTTCAGAGGAGGGGCTATTTTGTTCTGTGATTTGTGATTCTATTGGACAAACAGAGTCGTGTGCCAGGCAGGGAAAGGGTGTTTGGATAAAAGCTTCCTAAGTTGTTTAAATACTTTGTATTAACCTCAGAATCTACTAGACCCTTTCTTCTCAATCCAGACTGCACGTTAAAATCATCTTAGGAACTTGGGGGAAATGCCATGGCTCAGGCTGCACATCTACATACGCCAATTTGTTTGGTTTAGGATGGAGTCTAGCATTGTTTTTATATGTGGGAGTTCCTCTGTGACTCTTGAGGTTATTCTGATCAGCAGGGAGCGTCGAGAACCACTTGAAGAGATGATTTGTTTACAGACATGGCTGTCTGGACACCTGGGTGGCTCAGTTGGCTAAGGTGCCTTCGGCTCAGGTCCAGATCCCAGAGTCCCGGGATTAAGCCCTGCGTCAGGCTTTCTGCGCAGTGGGGAGCCTGCTTCTCCCTCTGCCTGCTGCTCCCCCTGCTTGTGGCCGTCAAATAAATAAATGAAATCTTTAAAAAAAAAAAAAAAAGCAGCAAATATCGCTTTCTCCAGGAATCACCCTGGTAAGTGAGGATATACTGATGCTTGGGGCCCCACTCTCAATGGTTGGAGTTTTGAAGGAGGATTGGCCTCAGGATTTTTAAAAAGATTTCTCCTGTGATGCTAATTTGTCCCAGTCTTTGAACCACTGCTCTCAACTATGTGCTGCTTAAACCTAGAGCCCACACAGAAAGGCCTCCATCATTTTGCATGTTGGTACAACAACCTGGAATGCTTCCTAAAATGCAGATTCCTGGACCCCACTCCTGAATCTCCAGGGGAATATGTTGGGGTGCCACATACCCCTCCAGTGATTTTTAGGATCGTGCACGTTTGGGGGACCTGGCCCAAGCCCAGACAGTATTGCTTTTTCCTATGTTATTTGTTGTGGGTGAATTTTCTCATAATGTGCTTGGCTTGCTTCTGAGCAAAGAAGTGAATTAAAACAAAAGCCTTTCAGATTTAGGAGAATATATACAAGGAGCAAAATGTATCAGTTAATGACATTTCAGGGGACAGTTATAATTGCTTTTTTTTTCTGTAGTTAAATGATAATAAAGTACAAGCTGCATTAAATCCTTTAAATACAAAGCCTGTTCAGAGATAAACATTTGATAATGGGGGGTATGGCAGAGCCTCATCTGTTTATTATAATGTGAAGAGATAGCGTAGGTAATTAAAAGCCAAAACCAATGGGAAAAAAGTGTTCTCATCCTCGGAAACCTTCCCCTCTTCCCTGCACCCAGGCCTTTTAAAATTTGAGCCTATAATCTGATTTGCATTTCACTCTTATTTCCATGATTTTAGTCTTGTGGAGATGCTCAAATGTAGTGTCCTATTAAAAACACATAGATAAATGAGCAAAAGTGAAAAGACAAGACCTATTGGACAGTACTGATTGGACTCAATTATGCGCCTTGCGTTGTGTGAGCCACTCGGGAAGAGATTAAAAGTACAAGATCATGCCTTGTGCTTTGTGGATAAATAGGCCTGTTTTGCAGTGTCTAAATAATGTACAACCTGTGTAATCTACCGACTGGTTCATCACTTGCCATCCTGAAGAGTAGCAGCTGAGTATAATTTGCTACATTGTACTCTCTGGTGTTTCTAGTCATTTATGAGAGAGTTTTCCATCATTTGTAGGCAAAAGATCCCTGTCCCCTCCTGTGAGTTAAGAGTTGGGAGTTTAATGAGGCCAACCTCCAGCCGAATCTGCTGGAAAGAGCTTGGAAGGGTGAACGAGGTGTGCTCAGATTGCCTGGGGAGCACAGTGGGGGTTCTCGTGACTTCCTGGGGTGGTGGTCAGGTCCCCATCCCTGGAGGGTGGCTCCAAAAATTTATTTGTTGCATATGCCCACTCTCTCATGTCCTGTTTTTCTCCCTTGTGTGAGGAGGCGGTTCATTACACTTACCCTTTTTTAGTTTCTTCTTAGAGAGTCACCGAAAGCTAGTAGGACCTTATTGCTGTTACCAGGTATGAATGTAAGCCCATGATAATACGACTGGGGTTCCCACTTCTTTCTGATGAAAGAACTTTTAGGAGATGTGTTTGTTTTCCCTGGGATAGAAAACAGTGAACAATGTTAAGATCTGAGTTGGGGTTTTTGTTTTGTTTTAGTTTGGTTTTTGGTGGGGTTTTCTTTTTGTTTGTTTTTGCTTTTTTTCCTTTTAGCATTGGAGATGCTAACATCAAAAGGCTGTTCCTTCAAAGAACTTCATGTTGCTATTTAAATGGTAATTACTTTTCTCCTGGGTTAGCTCCCGGCTTGGTAAATTTAGCAGGCTCAAGTATTTTTATTTTATATTGTTGGTACTATGAGACGAGGGTCTGAATAAAAAAAAAAGTGCTCACTCGATTCTGATTAGGAGGACAGTCAGTTCCTAGATTGAGCATCTGTTCCAGTGTTACTTGGGAAAAATCATAAACTATGCTGCATTTTAAATAAGTGAATGGTCCTTTGGTTTTCTGTTATTGTCTGTTTTGCACACATGTTTCCTTTCGTGTACTTAGAGACCATTTTCCCAGTGAATAGAGCCTACCGATATAATTAAGCTCAGTTTGGTTCATTCTTCAGCGAGTTACTGTTTTCATGGAGGAAGAGTAGTAAAATCCTGTTTTTAAAAAAGTGCTAGGAAACCGAATCACAATATTTAGAGGTCAGAGCATGGCACGGTTATTTTAAAAATAAATAAATAAAAATAAAAAGCCTTTCCCCCATATTTCTGATGTGCATCGGGATTGGGAACCACAGACACAGACCCATTCTGCATTTTATTTCGGTGAGAAAGAAGTAAATCAATGAATTTATCTAATGAGGTACCTATTAATATTTTATGTTGTATTTCTCTGTAGAGTTTTCTAGGGAGAGAAAGTGTGTTTTGGCTCTGGTAATTTTGCTGGGTGGTTTCTTGACTGGTCATCTGATCCGTCCTTTCTCTATAGAATTGGGTCCCTGGGAAGACCATTACGAATTCTGTGCGCTCCCCACCCCGCCCCACCCCCACAAGCCCTTTTACTTAGAGCTTCCTTTGAATATTTTATTATCTACTGGTTTATAATCAAGACCACCCACCTGATTTTAGCCTGCTGACTTTTTCCCCTGCCTTTTTATTCCTTCAAGCCCACAGTGCATGTGTATTCATGTTTTTGCTTTCCGTTCACGGAGATCTCCAGCTGGGAAAATATAGTGTGTACAATACTCTCTGCCTTCAACTGACATTGCTCATAAATTGCAACAGAAACACTGCTATCAGCAGCTTAATAGCAGGTAGAATACAGCTCTCCATATCAAGTCTCAGCAGGGTACAGAAACTACGCTTACCAAATTTCCAAAGGAGAAGGACGAGGGGGTAGGAAGTTTTCTCTCGAAGAATAACCAAAACAACACTGAAAATTGATTCACTGAAAGCAGCTTTTTGAAGAGGGCCTATAAGGGCTGACTCAGTGGTTGCTCCGCTGTCAGCTTTCTGCTGAATTGTTATTTTTGCAGACCTCACAAGAGGGTTTTATGGTAGAGCAGTGTGGAAAAAGGCCGGCTTCTTGGCTTCTCTGTCTTTCCGTCTTTCTTTCTGTCACCCCTTTAAAAGGCCTTCGATAAACCTCATGAAATGCACGGGGTACCTCTATCTCTACTGTAAGATGATGAGGTGCTGTTAGAAATTACCCTCAGGCTCACACCTGCCCTCACCCATGCCCGTGTCCCTGGCGGGAGAATCCTGCCTAGAATAGTGGAAAAGCTGGCCTCGCCGTTAGTCTTGGCTCTGAGCTACAATTTATTTTATCTTGCCCGGTGACCCATCCAATTATTTGACTTCTGGTAAAAGAGCACACAATTACGTAGCATATCAAGATGTTAATATTTTAGGCTGGGATGTAAAATTGGACACTCTTATTTATAGAACCATTCCGTTAAAAGAAGGGAAAAAAAAGAAAAGGCGAGGAAAATATATAGCGGCCTCCAGTGTGAGAATTTCCAGTGCTATAGCACATCGCTTTATCTTAATAAGTGAGGTTATATTAATATGTTGAAAAGGCCCCAGTTCCCCTCTGTGAAGAAAGGATTGCCAGGCTCCGTCATCTTTTGTGAGTCGCCATGGCAAGAGTCCTGCCTCTTGCCAGAAGAGATTAGTGCGGGCGGTGGAATAATTCTTTCTTTAAACCAAGTTAAGCTGTTGTATTAATACTACTGTCCAAGGGCTCAGGCAGATGAAAAGTGCTCCGCGTCACTCCAGGCTCCTTGGTGACTTTTCCTAAAGGACTCGCCAAATATTCCTGTCGCCACGTGCAGCCCCATCCCCCAGAATGTAGGAAAGTCATTAATCCAACCCCCCCCATTTCTGTCCTTCAAAAATGCCTCATAGTTTTATGTATATCTTACTTTGTGTGGTGCGTATTTTTCTCTCAAGTCTGGGAGCCTCGTTGCTCTGATAAGAATCACCTTAGATGTTTGGAGGAGAGCTAAGAATCGTTTTTTTGTTTTTTTGTTTGTTTAATTTTATTTACCTATTTGACAGAGAGAGATCACAAGTAGGCAGAGAGGCAGGCAGAGAGAGAGAGAGAGAGGAGGAAGCAGGCTCCCTGCTGAGCAGAGAGCCCGATGCGGGACTCGATCCCAGGACCCTGAGATCATGACCTGAGCCGAAGGCAGCAGCCCAACCCACTGAGCCACCCAGGCGCCCAGAATCGGTATTTTTAATAAGCATTCAAGAGGATTTTTTTTTTTTTATCACCCAGGGAGTTTGGGAAAACATTAGCGTTGGATAAGCCTGGGTTTGAAACCCATATGTGCCATCATCTAGGAGTGTGTGTGTGCCTCTCTGTGTGTGTGTGCGCGCGCGCGTGTGTGTGTGTGTGTGTGTGTTTGAGTGAGAGAAGAGATTCACAGATTTCTCTGTAGTTCAGCCAGGAACCCACATCTGGAAACCTCTCTATTTTCCAAAATGGCACCCTGATTCTTAACATGTAGAGAACGCCAGAGCCTCGAGGCCCGTGGATTTTTGCTGTCAGTAATGCTGCATTGGGATTGAGTATGGCTCATGACCCACTCCCTCCTGCCAGGCCCCTTGGCCATGGACCCTGTCCACCCCGCCAGAGGGCTGTGATGATGACCCACTGCCGTTCTGAGAACACCTCCTCTTCCAAAGCGAAGACAGCGAGCGCCTGGGGAGGCAGCCCCCTGCCTTCCAGGCTGAGTCAGCAGCTACTTCTTGAGCTTGGTGATAGAAGGAAGCAAGTATGAGAGGCTCTCGGTACGAGTTTAGATCTTATTTTGTCCTGTGACTTCCCACCGCGCAGAGATGTGCTCCATTGGCAGGCGGTGGGTGTTGGTGGCCGTGGTGGGGGAGGGGGCTGGGAAACTAGGAGTCAGAAGACTTGTCTGGCACTTGTGACCTCTCTCCTTAGCAGGGTGCTATCCCAGGAAGCCTGTGGTCAGGTTCACTGAAGGCAAATGGGTAGAGCTTTATCTGACTTTTCTCGTCCTCCTCCTCATTGCATTAAATGTGGCACTAAGTGGATTGTGTTTTACCACTCTGGCCTTTGCAGCAACAAGGAGTCTTCTGATTCTTTTTAATCCTTTTCTGTGGCATAAATTTAAGACACTCCTCTTCAACTGCCTTCCTAATTAGGCCAGGGAGTTTAGGATTGATTAAATGAAAAGATGAGTCCCTGGTGCATGTGTTACCTACCACAGGACCTTGGCTGTTACTTGGAGCTCTGACTCCTTCCTTATCCAGACCAAAGAAGCCTTTTCTTGACCACCCCCCCGCCCCCGCTTCTCCAGAGCCACTTTTTAATCACTTGGGTGTGTGTTAGTCTCACTGAAGCAAAATTCTGCAGTGGCCCTAAGGCTCCCTCAAGGGCCTCAGCTTTAAAGGAACCTCTTACCCCCTGTAGAAGCCTTGAGAGCCCATCACAACGGCCGTCCCAGTTGCTACCTACCTTATGCTGGGTGCTGCTCTCTGGGCCCCCGGGATCCCTGGAAGAGAAGAAAGGGAGAGACCTAGCTGTACTTTTGGCTCTCTTCTCCCTAGTCAGGGATCCACCATGTAATCTCCAGGCCTGGTTACTTCTTCCTGAAGAGGGGAAGTTTTGCATAAGTGATTGCCAAGGTTCTTTTGTGCTTGAAAATAACATGATTTGTTTGTTTTGGAGGGAACTCAGGACAGGATGTGATGAAGTTTATTGTGTCAGTTGTGTGCCTTGTCATTTAAATTTGGCGCCGTCACTGATTAGTGCAAGAGGAGAATTCCTTGCAGTGAGGGCCAGCTGTGTATGCTCTGGTGGCTTCTACATGGGGACACTGGGTAATTGTTACAGACTGGAGCCAGGTCCCTTGGGTTCCTCTGTAGGGTCACAGCTTCCTGCTCTTGTGACCTTGGGATGTAACTCACTGCCTTTTATGCATCAGCCCATCATTTGTAAAATGAGGAGAATAGAGTATCCTCCTCATTGGGGTGTTAGAAAGACATTTCAAATAGTGCCTAACACACAGCACTCTGCACTTCTCAGTGGACACACATACCCACGCCCAGCGTTGCAGGATTTCTTCGAGGCAAAGATAGGAATGCCCTTCGTTAGCCCGCCAACATGTATGTTCTCTGTAATTTGGGATTCCAGCCTTACAAGACGGGCAGACTGTCCTCCTAGTAGGTATTCCTCCGCAGCACATTAACACTGTCATGGTCCTGCTTTCTGACAGCCACATCAAGCTAGCAGGTGTCTGGACTGCAGGTCCTTCCAACAAAGGCGATGTGAGGGGAGAGGGGAGCCATGGTCAGACAGCGGCCAGGTCTCGGGATCTGCAGTGAACAAACCCTCCTCCTCCTGGGAGCCCAGTTTCCCTGCTGGTCCAAAGCAGCTTTCCTCTGGGGTCACCTAGAATGTAAACAACAGGAAGAGGTGATCGGAACCATGCTTCGTATGTAAATGCTCTGTGAAAAATATTTACTGCATCCTCCCCAGCCCCCAGCCCCATCTTCGTAGATTTCTTTCTTCTATTTCCTTCGTGTAATGACTGCGGTTATAAGTGCATTTTAAGTAGAAGTTATTTTGAAGGATTGATCCTCTGTACCTCATGCATTCAGGGATCAGGCATTTCATTTTTGCTTTCAATTGAATTGCTAATTTATAATAAGTGAGTGGAAATTTGCATCTTTATAATCTCCTGTTCCAGAGGACACTATGCTGCATCTGTAACCGTATTTACCCGTGTATGGATGGCCGGCGTTTACACGGTTGCTGCTGTGGCCCAGATTTTTTTGTTTTTGTTTTTCTTAAAGCGTGACTATTTCAAAAATTTTTTATGTGTCCTTTTGTTTTATTTTGTGGAATATTTACAAGCAAACTGTGACTTACACATATTTACCAAGTTTCTTTGTAAACGAGTGCCTTAACGTAAAACTAGACTAACATAATTCACTGGAATTAAACATGAAGCATTGCAGTTTGTTGTACAGATTAAAACGCATATGACACGGGGCGCCTGGGTGGCTCATTCAGTTAGGCATCTGCCTTCAGCTCAGGTCATGATCCCAGGGTCCTGGGATTGAGTCCCATGTTGGGCTCCCTGCTCATCAGGGAGCCTGCTTCTCCCTTTGCCGCTCCCCTTGCTTGTTCTCGCGCTCTCTCTTTCTGTCAAAAAAATAAGTAATGTCTTAAAAAAAAAAAAAAAGATGCATGCAGCTCTCCGATATAGACTTGGATCATTTGAGTTGTGAAGAAACAAGTCAAAACAAGTTACGAGTCTTCTGGGAGGAAAAAAAAAAAGTGCCTCTTGACTACATGGTGAAGGCAACCATATTGAAATAGTGTCCTTCTCCTGTCTTCTCTTTGGATTAGGAGCGCAGTAGCCTGAAGATCTGATGCTTTCTAAGTAAACTAATCTATTTGTTTTATGGGGAGAGAGGAGATACCGAAAAGCACAGTGGCAAAGACAGTTCTGTGTCCGGCACCGGAGAGGCCCTGTTAAAAGTCACGGGCCACGTGTTGAGGACCAGTGACGCATGTGCACGCTTCTGGTAATGCCAGCTTCCAGTTAGTACTAGTTCCCAGTCCCAGCACCGCTTCCAGCCACACGGTGCATCCCCAGAAGGCAGGCGGAATAATCCGCGCCAGCAAGGATCACAACGGGAAGACACTGCTTCGTACCTCACCAGAGTTTTCCCCCATTTATGGTCATGAACGCGTAACATGGGATCTGCGTTACTGAGCAATCAGTGAAATAATTTTCTGTCTCCTTGAAATCCATTTCTGGTGATCACACATGCAGATGGAAAACCATGGCTTGAAGATTTACACTCAGCAAATAAAATTGACGTCCCCTGAAAGGCAAAGACTGTCATTTCATGCTTGCTAACCTTCGTTGTCTATCTCCCTTTGGGACACACACGCGGCGCGGGACACACACGCGGACGCGCCCATTATGGAGAGATGGCTTTCTGCTCTGTCAACTTTGTTTTATAAAAGCTCTGTTTTCTTTATGGCCTTTATCTAGTACATCTGTAAAATTTATTTAAGCCATGACAGATCTGTCTTTGGGGCCCCAGACTCTGGGAGAATCCCCACCTGGCGGCCCATTGGGAGGAGATTTGTAGGCTATGACTGTTCATTAAATTGTAAGCAGCAGTGGGAGAGGCCAGTGGTCCGCATCTACCGTGGCTGGGCGGTTATGGTCTCTGTTTGGAGCTTCTGCCATCAGGTGAGCGACAAATGGACCTCATCAGTCGCTTTCATAATAGTTCAATAAAAGTGGATGGCTTTTGAAATCCTTGAGGAAGGTTCCGGGTTTCTTTACTTTGTAAGAGTGCTTACTTCACAAAAATTTCCAATAAAAAAATAGACGGTAACTCAAAACCCAGTGGTTCGCATTCATATTATTACCCGTTATTTTGAAAATGGCAAGAATCGATGGAGATGGGCTCCTTCGCTTGGGAGGGATCAGAATCAGGGGACAGATCGTCACCGTCGTAATTTCACTTCGGCCTTTGGATTTGTGTCACGATAATAACGCAGGGACTCTTTTACACTTTGTTCTTTTCGATATTTCATATTTCACTTCGGCCTTTGGATTTGTGTCACGATAATAACGCAGGGACTCTTTTACACTTTGTTCTTTTCGATATTTCATCTGCCTTTAAAAAATAAGAAAGAGGGTGCCTGGGTGGCTCAGTGGGTTAAGCCGCTGCCTTCGGCTCAGGTCATGATCCCAGGGTCCTGGGATCGAGTCCCACATCGGGCTCTCTGCTCAGCAGGGAGCCTGCTTCCCCTCTCTCTCTCTGCCTGCCTCTCTGTCTACTTGTGATCTTTCTCTGTCAAATAAATAAATAAAAATCTTTAAAAAAGAAGAAAGAAAGACATTTATTGAGCACCTGCTTTTTGCAGGGCACTCTGAGTGAGAGACAGTGCTGAGTCTCCTCCAGAGTTGGCAGATAAAAATTCAGCTTCCTGAACATCACGTACGTCCTACAGTAGAAATACCCACAGGAGCGGTCAGGCATTTTCAGGGCTTCCCAGAGCTCTGTGCCCCCGGCCTCAGACGCCAGTGCATAAAGGCAGGCCCGGTTCTCCCTGCAGAAGGTAGTAGGAAAGCGTGAAGCCTGAGGTAACCTGGTGTATGCAGGGTACTGAACGTCAGTTTGAGGTGTCGTGAGGGTGGGGGAGGGGTGAGTGGTGGCGGTGGAAAGGTAACCGAGGCCTGAGTGTGGACAGTGGCCCAGATGAAGAGGAGGGGATGGAGCCAGGAATTTTAGTGGGAGTCAGAAGAGCCACACCTTCGGGACCAGATAGGTGTGAGTGCTTAAATGGAAGGGAGAGGTCTGGGATTGTGAATTGTGACTACCTCGAAACGACAGCAAAAATGATAAGTCAGAACTGTAGTCCGTGGTGAATTCTAGAATGAGTCCTCCGCTTCGTACTTCAGATCCTTTCTAAGGAGAAACATAGATAGGGAAGGGATTCCGGGTTCCCTGCTATCCCCAGACCCCTGTTTTGTCTGACATGTCGCATTATGGGAAAGAAGAATAGCATTTCCACCAATTAAGGTCTGTAGCCATTGGTGTGCTGGTTAAAAAAAAAAATTTTTTTTAAGATTTTATTTATTTATTTGTCAGAGAGAGAAGGAGTGCATACAAGCAGGGGGAGCGGCAGACAGAGCGGCAGAGGGAGAAGCAGGCTCCCTGCCAAGCAAGGAGCCCGATGTGGGACTCGATCCCAGGACCCTGAGATCATAACCTGAGCCGAAGGCAGTGGCTTAACCCATTGAGCCATCCAGGCGCCCCTGCGCTGGTAAATGAACACCCAGTTTTGGATTGGAGGACTCAGGAACCCTGATTGGTAGTGTTTGCTGTTTTGTGGTGTATATTCTCAACTATGGTCTGTTCCAAGCTTCCAACATGAGGTGTCTGAAGATGGTTCTAGGAAGAGGTGTGTGCCCATCCATGGCACGTAACTCCAAGCACACCACTGGTCTTCACCTAGGTGGCCTTGCGTACCCCAGGGGCCCACATCCACACACATACGGTGCCTTCATGAAATTGTGTTACTTATAAAGTTAGGTTTAGGTAACCTTATGCAACGCATTTTGGAGCGTGGGATCAGAAGTCAGACTGCCTGTGTTCACATCTCTGACTTTCCAACCCTGGGCAAGTCTGCCGGTTAAGCCATCTTGGAATTACTTTGCTCATCAGTAAAATAGTAATCATCAGGAACCGGAGGCTCAGTTGGCTCCGGTCATGATCCTGGGGGTCTGAGGATCGAGCCCCGCATCAGGCTCCCTGCTCAGAGTCAGCTTCTCTCTGTCCTTCGGCCCTTCCTCCCTTTCTGTGCTCTCTGACTCTCTCCATCTTCACGGACTTGAGACTTAACCCTTCGTAAGGATAAGTCTTTATGTATGGCACTTAGTGGCTTGAATACTGGTTGGTTTTCTCTGCGTCCTTTCCAAACTCATTTCTGGGCTGTACGAAGTAGGAATAGCCAAGGAAGTTCTTTTTCTCTAAGAACAGGCTACACGTTCACTTTTGTCCTGAAGAGTCCACTCAACCTTTTTTTCTTTTTTTTTTTTTGGCCTTGATAGCCCATGACATTTATGAGTTTAATCTGCTCTGGCGGTGTGTTCCTAGTGAATTAGGAATTTCTGATTTTCCTTACTATTCAAGTTGAGTTGAACTGAAGGAAACCAGAAAATGTAGTCCTTTGCAGCGAGACACTTTATCAGGACTGAAAGCACGGTTTGCTCTCTTGCCCACCATCTTTTCAGAAAGCTGATCAGATCGAGTATTACATTCATAGATCTCGGAGTTAGTATACCGTCAAACCCACAAATGGAGCAGGGTTTAATTGGAAAATGGCTTTCTAGTCACTCATTAGGGAAAGTATGTATTAATTTATAGGTACTAATTTAGATATGGGGATATAATAAATAAAACAACGTAATCGGTCTCTTGGCTAAATGTGCTAGGATTTTGTGGCTAAAAAATGTATTTGTTATTTTTAAAGATTTTATCTATTTGTCAGAGAGAGAGTGTGTGTGTGTACAAGCAGGGAGAGGGGCAGAGAGAGAAGCAGATTCCCTGCTGAGTGGGGAGCCCGATGCGGGACTCGATCCCAGGACCCTGAGATCATGACCTGAGCTGAAGGCAGAGGCTTAACCCACTGAGCCACCTAGGCTTCCCGTGGTTGAAAATTTCTTAAGCAAAGAAAGCTCAGTGAGAAACTAAGCCATTTGGTTTTTGTGTTTTTTTCCCCCTTGTTTCCACAAACTAAGACTTCCGAAAAGTCACCATGTGATCTTTCCTTCCAAGAGTTCAGTTTTGTAAAGACACTTGTTCAGTACTTTCAACAAGTGTTGTGGGTCCTTTGCTGTGGGGCTGTCCTGTCCGGTCACCTGCTGCCCCGGGCCATGGAGAAGCAGAGGAGGTGCTCTGATGACTCACCTTTGCCAGGCCTCCCCCACCCCCCCTCCTCTCCCCTAGGAGGCCTGTTTGGGTAAGAAGAGAGAATGGTTTGGTGTTTCTTTCAAAGGAAACCAGAAAGCCTTTGGACCCAGTCACTCTGCACCCCTTCAGAGTGCTGTATCCCTCACACGAAGCCCACGGGCCACTGTGCACGGCCCTTGCCCTCGCCATGCAGGGGGTGGCTGGCCCCTAGCATGCCCAGCTACCAGTTTCAGTGGAAGAATTTCTTTAGTTATTTCAGGCAGAGGACTTCAGTAGGAAATATGGTATCTCTACTTCATCTCTCCAGCAGGCGCTCTCCTGCCCTATGGACTCTTCCCCACAGATATCTGCCTTTAAAAAAATAAATAAATAAAATAATCTTCCCTCTGCCAACTCCCAAATGTTCCCATTGTCCAGCCCAGCATTCCGTGTTCACATTGGTATTCAGTGTAGCAACCCAGGACCATAATGGGTACAAATCAGAGTTTTGTCTCGTGTGTGTGTGTGTGTGTGTGTGTGTGTGTGTGTGTGGTGTGTGTAGCTCTTGAGAGAATTACAAGGCAACCTGGGAAAGATGCTGAAATGTTTAGTCAGGTCTTCTCTCGTTGGAAAGAGGTGTATAAAACACACGGTGATGATGAGCACCAATTAACAGTGCATTACTTTCTGGAGGAGACTTCACGCTGGCTGCCCTGCAGGTCAGAGTCAATAAAGACTGAGTTACTAACAATAGCCTTTCTCTCTCCCGAAGCCTTGGACTTAACCCTAACTTCATCAGACCAGAGAAGAAGAGGCTCGTGCAAACAATAGGCATCTCCGAGGTTGACTTGGGCCTAATGCTCAGAGGCCGTGAAAGCTGTCGGGAGCCTGATTGATGGGCTCTCACGCCTCAGTCCCCAGTGCAAAGCACTAATGTTCCAGCCTCTTTGGAGTGGGTGGTTGTGCCACCTGGGGTCAGAACTTACCAGCCTGCAGGGCTAATGTTTCAGATGAGGCCAGAGTGCAGTCAATAATTGATACGGAAATTCTGTGCTTCGAGTCACCAAGGAAGGCCACATCTTGACTCGAATTCCTGTGTGTTCCGAAGAGAAGTCCAGGTCCGCTTCGGATCTCCCTGCTGACAGTGTTAGTCACGTTTAAGACACGCTCTCATTGCAGAAGAGGACAAGAGCCATCCCGGAAGGCGTATTTAGTAGACACAACGAGCCAGATTTCAGGAGTTTCAGAATTGAGAAGTAAAATGAGGGGAAAGAAACACCAGCCCTTTGGCATTTATTTAAAAACCAAAGTAAATCACCCCTCAAATGTAATAACGTAGGTCAGAGCAATGTTAGGAGCTATCAAAGACTGGAAGAGACGTGAGTGTCAGAGAGCAGAGCCTGGAAGACTTGATCCCTTCTGCAGGGCAGTGTCACCCCAAGTTAGCTTGGTGGCTGCACGTGACCGTGTGTGTGTGTGTGTGTGTGTGTGTGTGAATGTGAATGAACATCTCTGCGTCTACATAAACACATGTATTATACACACAGTATGCAGAAATGGGCAGCAACGGGGTGACACCAAGCGAGGCTGGTCAATCAATAACCAGCTAAGTTTTGTTCTGCTCCAGCAAAACGATGACTTGCTCCAGTAAGTGCTAACAAAGGCCCTTTTCCCTTGCTCTGCTCGCAGAGAGCACTATTAGTCACGCTTCATTAGGCTTGTTTACAGAAAAGAGCTGGTCTCTAAGCACATTATTGAAATACTTGTAACTCTGCTGGGCTTTTTTCTTCGCTGAAAAGATAGGGACTTCGGAAGGGGGCGGGGGGAGGGGGCCTCGGACCATTGTCGAGACATCTAGTCTGTTCAGATGGTAATTGGAAGGATGAGTTTGCCTTTAATGCTCTCTGTGTCCCCAGAGCCCTGCTGCAGGGGCTCCTCTCTCGGCAAGGTCCCGGGGACCTTTAATTTTGCCTTTTGTTGCTGTGACAGATGCCAGGCATTCAGTTCCTGTTCCTGCGGACCGGATGTGCGGTTCCCGAACCCCACATCCCTAGAGGAGCCCGCAGGGATTTAGAACTGCATGTCCAGAGTGGTGAGGAGGAGGAGGTGGGGATATGGGCTTGCCACGGTGGGTATGCCAGGAAGGAGACCTTCCTGGGGGTTGCAGTTGGGGCCAGGCTTAGGAAGAACCTAAGTCCCTCCTGTTGGAATTTGCAGCTCGTGAGATGTGCTTAAGAGATCGTGCTACCGTGTGTCCAACAGCCCGGACCCCGGGAATCCGGGATAATTTGCCCGGCGGCCCCGTCTGAGGGTGCTTTACCTGCCAGAAGCGCAGTGAGGCCAGCTGCCGGCTGATTTTCTCAGTGTGCAACTCCTTGTATTTTGGGGTCTCCCTCTGTTTCCAGCTGTGATGTGGGTTCCAGGGGAGTTTCACGATGAGGAAGCCTGAGTCCGTTTGCCAAGCGACTCTTGGATGCCCACGCCCCTGTGTTTGATGCTTTATAGAAACCATACCTTACCCGGCATCCGTATTGTCCCTGTTTTATAGATGAGAAAACTGAGGGGCAGAGAGGCTTCATTAAGGGTGAAGCCCCAGCTGCAGAGTGTGCCGGGGGCCAGGTGGGTCTGTCTCCCGAGACCATCTTCTCGGGTGCTTGGGATGCTGTGTAGGATTACCAAACACTCTCTCATTCTGTCTTCCTCCCAGTCTTCAGAGTAAAATTGGCTGCAGGCTGAGCTTGATTGGAGTTAATTCCTTCGGCTTTCCTTATTACATTCTGAACCCGAGCCACCATGGTGTGGCCTCACTATGGGAGTGTGGGAGCTCCCTCCCACGCTGCCCGCAGGGCTCGGCTGCCTCCCGGTGAGAACAGGGAGATTTACCAACGTCACGGTCCTCATTCACCCCATTGCCTTTAATTTTGAGGGTGCTGACTCTGGTTCCTCTGAGAGGCACTCCCTTGTTTCCTTTTTAGATTGGCAGAGTTGCTGACTTTCAGGTGACACATAAAATGTGTGCCTCTGCGTGTCCTAGACATGCAGAGCCATGCTGGGGATGGACACACACACACACACACACACACACACACACACACAGAGTTCCCCGGTCTTCAGCTGCTGTTGTAAATTGCTATTTTAAATTTCAGCAAGTAGAATAATAGCAGAGTGATCATCTCCAGTAAATGCTGTTGGTGTTTGTAAAGAATGGCTTGTTCAGAGGATTTATGATTTATGGGGGACCCAGCTGGTGGCCAGCAGAGCCGTAGGAATGTGTGCTCTCCTGGGCCGGGGAGAGCTGGAGATGAAAAGGGCCCAGAGCTGGCACGAAAGCAAATAAGCGCTCTGACTTTCAAAAAAGCATCATAATTTCTATGAAGCCAGGCTCTTGGGTCCCAGTGAGATGCACGCATCAGTAGCAGCTTTTTGATGTGAGCATAATTGTCAATTGGTTCCCACTGTCTCCCTGTATCTCAAGGACCCGGGGAGGGTAAGAAATGACTGGAAAACGCAGTCCTATAATCTGTCCTGGGATTATCCGTATTTTGACGAACAGTTCACTAGCACTGAAACCTGAAACTCTGCTCATCACCCACCTCGATGTTTGCGAGCAAGGAGAGGAGGAAGATCCCTCCCTCTTTGTTTTTTTCCTGAGTCTGCTCCCCTTCCCCAAAGTATAGGCGTTAGTTCATGCGTAGGTTTTATGTCCCCTGGCATCTTGCAATTTCATTCATCCCAGTGATGGGTGAGCAGCCCTGCCTGTTGCTCCCTCCCCTGCACTTCCCTTGGGTTGGCAGGAAGGGGAAGCCAGAAACAGACTTCTCTCTGCACCTGGAGCTGGGGGAGTTGCAGGTATCTCGGAAGCGGCTTTCCAAATTCATAGCATCTCACACCCTTCTTCCCGCCTTTGGCCTCAGAATGCTCTCTTCTAGGGGCCTTGGCCTGGAGCCAGGGGTTTTTGCGCCTGTTGTTCTCTTTACCTGTTTTTGAAGTTGGACTGATGACATCGTAGAGATCCTGGCTGAGGGGTTGTAAGCAGAGAAGATGCCGTGGGTAATACTGAGTGCGGGAAACCGAAGGCCTGCCTTCTCTCAGCTGCTCATCTTCCATGGCAGGCGGGTCCGAACGTGGGGTTGTGCTGAGGCTGTGTCCCTTCCGTTCTGGGGGTGGGGATCCTGGTTATGTGCTATGGGCCTGGGCCCCTTATATGCCGCTGCCTCCTAAAATAACTCATGGATGTGTGTTAGGAACATGCTGGGAGGTCCCAGAGTAAGAACCGAATCGTGATTGTGGCTCAGAGTAAGCCTGCTTCAGTAAGTACTTACTAGATACCTTTCCCCAACTTGTGAGTGCTTTTATATTAAGGAAGGAAAAAAGTGATCTCCTAATGAGCTAATAATTAAAGCTTGGGAGACCTGAGGGGGGAAGATGTCTGTTCTCCTATAGCTGGCACTGAACCCTGGTCTCCCCATGAAGATAGGGAGGAGAGGGAATGAGAAACCCTTCTATTCTAGTTGGTACCTTCAAAAAAGAGAGGGTTTGGGACACCCGGGTGGCTCAGTGGGTTAAAGCCTCTGCCTTCAGCTCAGGTCATGATCCCAGGGTCTGGGATCGAGCCCCACATGGGGCTCTCTGCTCCGTGGGGAGCCTGCTTCCTTCTGTCTCTCTGCCTGCCCCTCTGCCTACTTGTGATCTCTGTCAAATAAATTTAAAAAAAAAAATCTTTATTACAAAAGAGAGGGTTTGAGGAACTAGAAATCATTCATCGATACTCAACCACTTACAGAGCTATGAATGCAGAAGAGCAGGAAAAAATTCAGGCTTGGAACTTTGCACCAGAAATCAGTGTGGTTTGTTAGCATATGTCTGTGTCAGCCAGCCTCAAGGCATTACTTACTGGACAGTTTGATCAAAGACCAGAAATGAAACCTCTTTATATGAGTGTGTACCTACATGCATAGACTCTGTATGTGCACAGGGTCACTCTGTGCATTGAAATTCTTCCAAATGTCTCAGAAGACTTTGTATTGTGGTCCCCCTCCCTTTCTCCCCTCTCTATGCTCCCCACCTTCATCTTTTATCTTTTCCTTCAGCATATCAGTTCATTTTCCTGTGTGATGGCTGAGCCTTGATAGAGCACAGGATGGAGAGCCTCCCCTTGGGGAGGCATGCAGCCTCCCTGCCTGTCACTTGCTGCCCTGTCGGAGCAAGCTTGGGGGTTGGTTCCCCCTGCTCTGCATTCCCTGAAACTTGTCCTCTTGTCTATCCCCAGGTTGGGGGGCCTCCTGACCCCTAAGCGGTATTGTGGTATGGGTGGTTACATTATCTCTTTGTTTCACGAGTAGCCTTGAGCCATCAAGGATAATGTTTCTTGGGCGCCTGGGTGGCTCAGTGGGTTAAGCCGCTGCCTTCAGCTCAGGTCATGATCTCAGGGTCCTGGGATCGAGCCCCGCATCGGACTTTCTGCTCAGCAGGGAGCCTGCTTCCTCCCCTCTCTCTGCCTGCCTCTCTGCCTTCTTGTGATCTCTCTCTCTGTCAAATAAATAAATAAAATCTTTAAAAAAAAAAAAAGATAATGTTTCTTTAGTGTGCATATGTCTGCCTTACTTAAAATCAAGTGGTTTTTGTTCTCGTCATGTTTAAAGTTGCTTTGTCAAGATCTCCCCATGATTTTTTTTTCCCCGTTATGCTCTTTGTTCCCTGAAATATCCGTAATGACACACTTAGGATGTCTTATAATGATGAAACTTACTGTAACTTATGTACTGATTTTTTTTTTTAAAGGAAAGCATCTCTTTCTGAAATTAACATTAAGTTCTAGTGATCTGTTTGGATCTGATTTTTGAAAGTTGTGTCTTAGGCTATCGAAGTTTTCACGAACGCTTCCACTAGGGTAACGCTTGGTCAGTGAAAATCCTGTCACCAGCCAGAGACGCCAAGCAGGCTCCCATACAGATGTCCGGTTCAGCAGCTGAGTGTTCCCGGAGGTGCCTTACAAAAGCCTGATTTCTGCTCCCTCTTCTTCCCCACAAGACTTTTTAACAGGCCATTGTGTTTTCTAGAAGTGGGAAAGGGTAATGTTACTAGGGAAGCGAAGAGAAGAAAAGCAGCAAGAGCCTCTTTTAGCTGACCAGTCAACTGCGTATTGGCCACCTGTCTTCATGGGAAAGAAATAGATGGCAGTGAATAAGCGAGAGTCTAGTTTTCCAAGAAGCTCAATGATTTTCCCAAATCAATACAGCTCATCAGGCCTCAGAACAAAGGCTGCGGGGGAGGTGACAGTGATGGAAGTAGCTGTGTGTTCTTTTGTGTATTAAACCGTAAGGCCCATGGGGAAACAAGGTTTCTTTAGCTATGGTTCCCCCCCCCCCCCTTAGAGCTTATTCAAGGTAGTTGGGGGTGGGGAGAAAGCCTTTCAGTTTTTGTTTTTGTTTTTTTTTTTTTAAATAAGATTTCCATAGATGGTATCCCAGTGATCAAATGTACTTTTGAAAGAGATAAGCTCAGTCCAGGAAGAATACCGTCTTTTAAAATGGAGATTAGAACATCATTCTGCCATTGCCTTTTGCTCTCTGGTGTTGGCTTAGTCCATTTGCTTGGATTTCTTGTGGATTTTTTTTTTTCCCTTGAGATTGATGGGTAGGGTTTGGAGGAACCAAAAAGCAGTATCTCGATGTTCAGATGAACTTCTGGCCAATCAAGAATCATTAACGATCCTCCCATAAATGAACCTTGTTCCCGATGCCCTGAAAATAACAGCGAACCCTAAAAGAAATGCTGAATTGTCGTCTCAGAGCTTATAATTAACGTAGATCGAGCGGTGCCAACATCGTCCAGCCGCCAACAGGGAACATCTATCCAAACCAGCAATTTTTAGCCCGTCAGTCCTTTAATCTTTAAGCTCACTGTGCTTTCATAAAGTAGTACATTAACACCAGAGCAGAGCGTGTCTGGGGTTTATGAGTGGGGTGGTGGCACACTAGGGCATAAAGTGTTTCATTACACTCCCCTTTGTTAGTGCTGCCCTATCTCCCAAGCTCCATTGCCGTACGCTATTTGTTCAGATAAAGCCCAATGTTCAGGGTGACTAATCGCAGCACTGTGTTCCAGATGGTTTGATTACAGGATGTGGTTAAAGTGACTCTTCAAACATTCAGCTCAGCAGTAGAGCTCTTTAAAAAAAAAAAAAAATACTGCATTTTCTGGTCATGTGATGACACGTTTCTTATCCTCGTGCTCCAGAGATACTTGGCATAGGGAAATAGGCAAGTCCCTCTGCATTCTGACTGTGGGGGATTTCATTGGCAGCCTTCGTTGTCAGTGAAACATTTGCCCCAAAGAGTTAGAAACCCAACTTTGTCCTTTAAAGAAAGATCTCTCCAAAGGTTAGATGCTATAAAGCCAGGAAAATCGAATAAGTGTACTATGCAAAGCTCAACCTTTTTAAGCAAGTCCTAGCCTTGGTTACAGCAAAACCACAACAGTAAGGTGTGGGAGGGGAGGGAGTTGGAGTAGGAAGGAGTGATGATAAATCATACCTTGTACAATGGTCATATTGTATAAAAATGTAGAGTAATAGGATACTCTAAATGTATGAACTTCATCCTGGGTACATGAAACCAGCATATTGTGGCCTTTTATTGTCACAAATGATTCCACTAGAAAAAATATATAAAAGGAAAGAAATGTGTAAACTTCAAAAAAAAGGGGGGGGGTTGTGGCACAACAGGGTTACATTTTGGTGTTATTAGAGTGAGGTTTCTGTTTTCTGCTTGAGTGCACGCCAAGTCCATCCAGATGTGGTAGTCTGAATAGGAGTCCAAAAAAGAAAGGGGGAAAAAAAAAAAGACCGATGTGATTCCAAATTCAGCATTTGCAACGCTTGGCAGAGACTTCTGTCCCAGAGACGAGGCACTTTAAAGACTCTGGAACACTCTTTAAACTGTAATACAAACAGAGTTAGATCCGCTGGGAAATCAGGCAATTGCCCAGTTCTTGAGGAAATATCTTCACAAATAGAAGAAGCAGTAATTCATACACCATATTTATCACATCTTTGGAGTACAGTCTCTCCACAGAGAATTTCTGTCATCTCTGCGCTCTGGGAGATTATGCTTATTGAAAAAGAATGGTGAGAAGAAGGCTTCAGATCTAGATTCCCTTCTGTCACCGTGTCAGAGTTCCCAGGGGTCGAGTGCGCTGGCTCTGTGTGCGCGCCGGGCCCTGTGATCGCCGGTGGGGCAGGTGTAGGCGCTGCTCCTCTGTTTTCTGGTTGAGGGAGAGGCATCCTCTGTCTCTAAGGACTAGCAGCATGGGAGGGACAGGGTATTAAGTTAAGACAGTCTCCGCAGTGTTCAAACATGGGAGGAATTGATCTGCTGCTTCCCTGATGGAGTGAGTTTGGGATTCCTTTGTTGGGTTTCCCTGGTCATTCAGGGGTCCCAGATGAAGGAGACCCTGCCATCCGCCAGTGGCCTTCAAGGTCACTGCTGTCTCCATTGCCAGCCAGCCAGAAAGAGGAAGAAGTGAAAAGGACATGCACCAGGGATAGTGTGGGCCAGGCCTGTAAGTGGCGCACGTCCAGTCTCTCACTTGGCTGTCACAGACCTGAGTGAGCCACACACCTGCGCATTGACCTGGGCGGGAGGCTAAGAAGGGTCTAGCTGGGGACTCAGAGGTAAGCCTGGATTCTGGGGAGCATCCGTTGGTCAGAGGGCTGTGAAGGGAAGTGCTGTGGGGGCCTCGGGAGGGGGCGGCTGTGTTTCCGTGGCGTGCACTGTCAGCATGGGAGTGGAGAACATTCAGAGAAGAGGGAACATTGGACTTTGTCCCTCTTTGGTGCTAATTCATTAGGAGCTTTCCTTGGAGATTTGGACTAGAACGTCTTAGAGGGATTAAAACTGTGATATAAATGGTGCTTGCAGAAGAAACTCCGTTAGGCTGGAGGGGGGGAAAAGGAAGTGAGCTGGAGGTGAGAATGTTGCAGTGGTTGTTGCCCTTGCCTGGATGAACGGCTGTCCACGGGACAGTGGGTAGACTTTCCCTGCTGGTTATCAGAATGTCCCTCTGGGAGCAAGGGAGTCAAAGACAGATTTAAACTGAGAACCAGGAACGACTTTTTAACAAGATGGCTGGAGAATAATGGGGCAGTCCTGGGTGCTTGGTGAGCCCTTGTCACTGATGAAGAGGAGGAAGAAGGGACACGTACACACTGGTACTGAGGGCCTTTTGCCCATTGGCTTCATATCCTAGCTCTTGTATAGGTCTGGCCCATTGTCGACCTCTCAGCCTCTAGTACCTTGTGACCTTGAGATTTCTACTTATGTTATCACCTTTCCTTGTGACAAATTCCGTTTCCCAAAATAAGTCCCTGTTTGGCTGCCTCAGCTTAGGCACCCTTTGTTGCAACCATCCAAGGAGGCCAGAGTTAGGATCACTGTTTTAGGAGCCTAGTAGCCTAAGACAACCCTCTGAGCAGGGACTGTAGGCAGGGTAAGTCCTAGGAACATCTTATCCAGGGTCTAGTTTAATGTGATGGGTTAAGGGAACTGTTCTCTAGGTATAGGTCACCCCTAAGCTCTCCTTCCCTTTCTGGGTGACAGGGTGTGCCTGTGTTGGTTTTATGGTAAGTTTGTAAGCTCTTGCAGAACAGAGTTTGGATGGAGGTCTGGCTAGACCGTGGCTGATTCCATAGCACCAAATAAGTACCTAATGTATACCCTGGAGATGTCTGCGGGCTTGATCATCTCTCTGGGAGCACTTCACTGCTAAGTATTGACAAGAGCACATTAGAGTTCGAACCCTGTGACTGGAATTCTTAGGAGACGTCAGGGCTCTTTGGACTTGCAGAGGTCACAGGCTTAGGTTATAGAGGGCGGAGCACGTTCTTCTAAGTGTCCTGTAGATAGTACATACTTTATGGGGCCATAGCTTGGATTCTGTATCAGTATCCAAGACAAAGCATTAAAAAAATATGAAAACCCTGTGCGGTGAGCACACTCAAACTATCCATTGCTGTCTTTAGCTGTATTCATACTTCATTGGCCGTGAGCTTCAGATCTTTCTCAGATATAAAACATTGAGGGGCAGGCATTATTAGAACTTGGACAAAGACCATTGTCCTGGGTAGGAGAGGAGGACAGTAAACCTCAAAGGATACTGGAGAATGTGAAGATGAAAGAGGCTGGTTGTAGTGTGTCCCCAGCACCTGGGTCACAGGCAAGGCATTTGGAAGAGTAAATGTGCATTAAAAGAAATATCAGCTCTGTTTGGCATACATGTATATTTATTTCCAGTGTATGTAAGATAAATGAGAAATACAGCTGTGCCCAGATTTATGAAATTCGAAGTAGAACTTGAAAAAGACTAATTTTCATTTTCGTTATTTCGAAAGAAGAGTCCCACTTTACATGCCCACGGGTTACCAAGTACGCAAGCTGTTGGAGACTTCAGCAAGAAACCGACAAACCATTTGCACATCTGAGAGCTGAAACACCACCTTCCCACTTGGCCCCTCACAATGGAGGTGGGGGGGGTGTTGTCTACACGCAGACTTTCTTACAAAGCAACAGGACACTTTGTAGTTTATACGAGAAGCATTCCTTAAGCCTTCTTTCCAGTTTGGCCATATCAACATGGTGCGTGTGTACCCTCGCACGTGAATGCTAGGCAGAGAGACCTCCTCTGTGGCAGAAAGAAAAACAGACACAGGCACACGTATTTCATTAGCCCCGATTGATGGAGACTCTTCAAAATCTCCCCGAGAGCAGAGCATTTGTTTTTGAGCGTTTCAGATACCGAGGGCTTCCAGGAAAATCAGGCTGGCGCATGGAGGCCCTATTGAAGCGGAGAATGGGCTTGACCGGGATTCCCCACCCCCAGGGCCGGCCGGTAATAAGGACGGTCCTAGCAGCTTCCCCACGAGGTGTGCCGGTGTGGCTTCTAGAAACAGCCTCCGGCCGTGGGAATGGTTTCACGCTGTGCAAGCCGCAGTGTGGGCTCAGCCTCAGCGGCAGCTGGCCACGATAGCCCCTCGGCTGCCGCTTCGGGGTCCCCACGGTGCCCCCCGGGTCCCGGCTGGGGAACCGCCGACCGGGTCCCGGGGGCCGCGGGCGCGCGTACTCGCTCCGCGCTCCGAGCGCCACCGCCGCGGCCCCTGCCCTCCGCCCAGCGCCTTTATCCCCGGCCGCCGCCTCGCGGCTCCGGGGCGGCCGCCCTCGGCCCAGCCAATCAGACGCGCGCGTTCCCAGCAGGCGCCGGCCAATCCGCGGCCCGCGTTTGCTGGAAACGCGAAACCCTTAGGGGAAAAGCAGTAACAAAAGCCTTTCACTGCAGACAAATGTTAAGTGTCTGTGCAGACTTTTCCTGTTTTTAATTTTATTACTGCAAGAATGGAGGGTTTGTTGTTTCTTTCATGTTTCCTTTCAAGCAATTTTAATTATACATTTGTGCTACATCAGGGACTCTGGAACGCAGTGATTCAGCCTAGTGCGTCTAAAGCTAAAATGCGGTAACCTTCTGGCAATACAGATATATTCCTGCACTGTAAATATAGCTGACATGCTAAAGAATTTTAAGCAGCTGCAAAGGTCTTTGACACCACACACAGGGCCCCAGAGAGCACATGATGAGAAAACCAGCTCCGTCTTCCCCTTCGCCTCCCCTCCCACCGCCCTCCCTTTTCCTGGAGGGATGTGCTCATAAAGAATCCTTTCCTCCAATTGTTCTGTCTTGTGCAAATTTTGACCAAATGCCTAATTACCATTGATTCTCATCTCAGTATGAATTTTTATATTCAGTGGTTAAAAAAAAAAAAAATTTCCCCAGGGAATTAGAATGGAATCAACCGTGATTTGAGGAAATGCTTGCTTTGCTTCATTCCTGTCCCCCTCCCACCTCCCCCCATCGCTACAGTGAGTAAATTCAGCTGTCACCTAATAGCAACAGAGACCATATGGGAAAGCATTTTTTAAATCTCTTTCGGAGACTTTTGAAAGAAATCCTTCCTTCCCCACTACTGAGTTCCAACCATTCAAATATTTTTACCTGCTGTGAAAATGTTCCCAAGGAAATTAGTCTTACCTTGTGAGTTGTCCCGTACTGTAAAGGAGTGCAATACAGGCTTTCTATACAATTCAAAATGGCAGTGAGCGAGGGAGCAAACCAACTAGAAGCAGACCTTGAGGACTGTCCCTTGGTGCTTCCAAGATAGAATGGATTGTAGGTACAGAAAACACAACAAAGCCTCACTTAAGCGTTTCATTTATTTACCCTAGTATTTTAGGTATGTCTCAAGATTAGGCCCTTTTATTGTACGTTTTTAACGAGTGATTAAAAAAAATATATACGGCGCTTGTCCTCTAGAGAAATAAAGAGGATGTTCTATTTTGTTTTCCTGTGACATTTGGTATACTAAGTGCACTTAAGTTTAGTAATTCACAGATGCAGTGCTAAATTAAATTGTCTGCCTGCAAAGCAGTTGGGAAAAGCAGAATGGCTTGCAGGAAACAAGTGTGTTGGTTTTGAGATTTTTCTTCTAATCCTCTGTGGCAAATGCTTTCTAAAGTTGATTCTAAAGATAACCCCAAGAGCAAACCTATTGTGCACATTTATTTTCTTAAGAGGGCTATTTTCGGAGTCCTTAATATGAAACAAGACCGAACAGTGAAACAGATACCATACCCTGGCTGATGCTTGTCTCACAGAGCCAGAGAGGGGAGGAGTAGGAAAGAGAGAAATCATAGCAGATTGTCTGCTCTCTGGACTCTGTGGCCCCCCCTACTCTCCCCCTCAACACCTATTTTTGTGCACCCCTATAATCTTTTTCTAAATACAAAATCACCACGATTCTATACTGTTGAATTGGAAATAAAGCCGATGCCTTTCAGTCACCTTCTGGTTTAAGCACTGGTAACTGGTGCTTAGTTTTTGTTGGCCGCTTGCCAAACGAAAGCAATTATGTGTAATAATAGAAAAATTAAGAGGTGAGTGTTGGTGTTTTACAGCAGGACATGGCAAAAACCATTTCCTTCTGTCAGCAGTATCTTGATTACACTCTCACACACGGTATTACCCTTTTGTACTGCATGGGCATGATCACACACACACGCACACACACACACACACACAAATATACGCACGCACGTACACACAAACATGCACACACACACACAGTTTCCTGTGGGTTTCCACTTGAGGTCACTGAAACCAGAAAGAGGAAGAATGCAAACCACAGCTTTTGAAAGCGGATGAGAATAGAACTTTGCTGGTAAAATCATCTCATCACCACCATCATCATCATCATCTGGAAATAGAGGAATCCATGCTAACCGTGGTCCTCCTTCATTGCCCGTTCCTGCAGGTGTTCTAGTGGTCAATGTCACGTGGAGGAACAAAACTTACGTAGGGACCCTGCTGGACTGCACCAAGCACGACTGGGCCCCTCCCAGGTATGCACGGGGCCTTTTATTTCAGGCTCTGTTTTCTCTCCTCCTTCCTCTTCCCCTCACCTTCCCCCACCCTCTCTTTGCAAAGAAACCCGAGAGATAGATTAATAATGCATACAAGTCTGCCCGTAATTGAAACCAGGCAAAAGAGAAGGGAGCAGTTCAGGATTGCACACGGTGAAATGCAGATGCGGGATTTCTTTTCAGTCACGGAGAACTCTCCTCCCTGCCCCCCTGCTCCCTCTCTCCTTTGTTTCCTTCTCTACTTAAAATGGGAATTGGAACTGGATTTGAAGCTAGATATCCCAGTCGTTTTTCTTTGGTGTTCTAAAGAACATACATCCTCCCTAGCTGGTTCTTTTGCAGGGAGTGAAATTCTCAGCGGAAGGCTAGGGTGTGTTTTCCTTCTCTGGGCCCAGCCCTCGGGCTGGGGGGCTGTTGGCTGCTCTTGCCTGCATTGTGTGCCTCGTGTTTTCACCTGGCTCTTCTGGGAGTGCTCATTTTGACCTCTGTTGCTTGCTTCCCTAGGTTCTGTGAGTCCCCGACCAGCGACCTGGAGATGAGAGGCGGCCGGGGCCGAGGGAAGAGAGCCAGGTCTGCCGCAGCGGCTCCGGGCTCAGAGGCCAGCTTCACGGAGTCCAGAGGGTTGCAGAACAAGAACAGAGGGGGGGCCAATGGGAAGGGGAGACGAGGCAGCCTCAATGCCAGCGGGCGAAGGACACCCCCAAATTGCGCCGCGGAGGACATCAAAGCCAGCCCCTCCTCCACCAACAAAAGGAAAAACAAGCCCCCAATGGAGCTGGACCTGAACTCCAGCTCTGAGGACAACAAGCCCGGGAAGCGTGTCCGCACGAATTCCAGAAGCACTCCAACCACTCCTCAAGGGAAACCAGAGACTACTTTTTTGGACCAAGGCTGCTCGTCTCCGGTGTTAATCGACTGCCCCCACCCTAACTGCAACAAAAAGTACAAGCACATTAATGGCCTGAGGTACCACCAGGCTCACGCACACTTAGACCCGGAGAACAAGCTGGAGTTCGAGCCCGACAGCGAGGACAAGATCTCGGACTGCGAGGAGGCCTTGAGTCACGTGGCGCTCGAGTGCAGTGAGCCCAGCGCGAGCCTCTCGGCTTACGAGCAGGTGAAGGCGCCCGCCTCACCGGGCTCCGGGCACCCCCCTGGCACCCCCAAGGGAAAGAGAGAGCTGATGAGCAACGGTCCGGGTTCTGTCATTGGCTCTAAAGCGGGCAAGAACTCTGGCAAAAAGAAGGGCCTTCACAGTGAGCTGAACAACCTCCCGGTGATCTCCAACATGACGGCCGCCCTGGACAGTTGCTCGGCGGCAGATGGCAGCTTGGCCGCGGAGATGCCCAAACTGGAAGCGGAAGGCTTGATCGATAAGAAGACTGCGGGAGACAAGGAAAAGGGCAAGAAAGCCAACAACTGCAAAATGGACAAAAATCTCTCCAAACTTAAAACCGCCCGGCCCATCGCCCCTGCCCCTGCGCCCGCGCCCGCGCCCCCACAGCTCATCGCCATACCCACTGCAGCCTTTACGAGCACCACCACGGGGACCATCCCCGGACTGCCCTCCCTCACCACGACTGTCGTGCAGGCCACACCAAAGAGTCCTCCGTTGAAACCCATTCAGCCAAAGCCCACGATTATGGGGGAGCCCATCACCGTGAACCCAGCTCTCGTGTCCCTCAAAGACAAAAAGAAGAAGGAGAAGCGGAAGCTTAAGGACAAAGAAGGGAAGGAGTCGGGGAGCCCCAAGCTGGATGCCAAGCTGGGCAAACTCGAGGACGCCAAAGGGGCGGGGAAAGATTTATCTGGGCATTTTTTAAAGGACCACCTCAGCAAGAGTGAAGGGCTGGCCAACGGACTGTCGGAGTCTCAGGAGAGCCGGATGGCCAGCATCAAAGCGGAGGCGGATAAGGTTTACACTTTCACGGACAACGCCCCCAGCCCGTCCATAGGCAGTGCCTCAAGGATGGAATGCAGCACTTTGGTGAACGGCCAGGCTCCCATGGCCCCACTGCACGTGCTCACCCAAAACGGCACAGAGACGTCGGCGGCCAAGACCAGCAGCCCTGCCTATTCGGACATTTCTGATGCTGCGGACGACGGTGGTTCCGACAGCCGGTCGGAGGGCATGCGGTCCAAGGCCAGTTCCCCATCAGACATCATTTCCAGTAAGGAGGGTGTTGTCAAAGGGCATCCTTCGGCTACAGCACAATCATCTCAGATGAAAGAGTCCCATTCTCCCTACTACCATGGCTATGACCCTTACTATTCTCCAAGTTACATGCACCCCGGGCAGGTTGGAGCCCCAGCCGTTGGGAACGGCGGGAGCGCGCAGGCCATGAAGATCAAGAAGGAGTCCGAGGAGGACGCAGAAAAGAAAGACAAGGCAGAGCAGCTTGATGCCAAGAAGATGGACCATACCTCAGCACCCTTACAGCCCCAGCACCAGTCGGTGATCACACAGAGACACCCAGCCCTAGCGCAGTCCCTTTACTATGGCCAGTATGCCTATGGGCTCTATATGGACCAGAAGTCCCTGATGGCCACCAGCCCTGCCTACAGGCAGCAGTACGAGAAGTACTATGAGGACCAGAGGCTGGCAGAGCAGAAAATGGCCCAAGCTGGCCGAGGAGATTGCGACAGGAAAAATGAGCTCCCCTTGAAAGAGCTGGGCAAGGAGGACAGTAAACAGAAAATCCTGCCGTCTGCCACAATCTCAAAAGCTCCCTCTACCCCGGAGCCTAACAAAACCCATTCTAAACTAGGGCCGCCAGTGCCTAATAAAACTGAGGAGACAGGTAAATCACAGCTTCTCCCCGGTCACCAGCAGCACCTTCAGGCCGACAGCTTCAAAGCTAAGCAGATGGAAAACCACCAGCTTATTAAGGAGGCTGTAGAAATGAAATCTGTCATGGACTCTATGAAGCAGACAGGTGTAGACCCAACCTCGAGATTTAAACAAGTAAGATTGTGGAGCGTGGCCCCCACAGGGAGAGAGCGAGTCTGAGACTTGGACGTGTCTGGGCTTGATCTGGTTAGACGTCTTCAAAGGAAATAAGCCAAGGGTTCATTAGGGTTGGTCCCTCTCCTCCTGAAAAATACTTGAAAAGGTTCCCTCGGGAGTTACTGCCTACCTTGCAAGCGTTGCGTTGCCCACAATTGCCTTGTGTTGTGTAGTGAAAGGAACTTCAGACCAGCGCTCTGCAGACTGGTGTTCCCTGCCGTTCACTCACTGTACAAGGTCCCCTGATTTCTTACTGAGTCCAGAGTGAGGGAGTACTACCACATGGCCGCTGAGATCCTGAGTCTGGTCTCTACAGTGTTCTCAGTGTTCTCTGTCATATTTCCAAATTTCTCCTGGCACCTTCAAGGAATATTAAGGCTGGGCCCCTTCAATCCACATTTCCCACTCGTCTCTTTCATAACACTTGGGGCCCAGATGTCTTTCACATGGTGTCCGAGATGCCTGTCCCAAAGCGGGGCTCAGGGCTCAATGTCCATAGCCTGTGAGATGAAGGGATGGGGAGTATCTGGGTGTGTGGGCCTCCCGCAGTTCTCCTGGGAACCCCTAGTCAGCCAGTCTGAGGTTCCACAGGTAGGCACCTGAAAACCAGCCACCACGAAATCACACACATGCCGACACTTTCTGTCATGGCATGTGCATCCTCACTGTGGACCTCTGAGAGTTAACTCTGGGGTTTCCCAGTGTCCTGTCCCCCTCTCCACTCCCACACTTCTTGTCCCTGGGGAATCAGACCAACAGAACCCTGTCTTCATGCTCACTCACTCTAGAAGTTGAGACTGAGGCCCAAGGCCGATTGTTCTTTGGGGACCTAAATTCCCAGTGGGTTTTTGTCCTGAATGGGATGGAAGTCACAGAGGCCTTTTGCAGTCCTCCCTTCCCCACTTCTGGAGGCCTGAACCAGGTTCTGGCTTCACAAGGCTACATTAGAGCCATACGGTTTTGAAGGGGTTTAGAGGTGCCTTTGTTTTCTAATAGAAAAACTGTAATGCATACTATTAATTTGAAGTTTTGTGTTTTGAGTAAGATATCTGCACAGGAGATGGGAGCCTGTATACTAAGCCTCAGCTGCTATAGGTGAAGAAAATATGTTAGGAAACCAAGAGTTTCCCCCACTAAATGATGTTAATTGATAAGAAGATGATTTAAATTTACTACGAACTAGCCCGAGTTGGGAGTTTTTTTAAAATTCTTTTTGCCTGCATGAGATAGTAAAGGGAAAATGAGTTTTCAATTAAATGATGTCTGAGCGTGCTGTTTTAAATGTTGAAGGATCCCACAAAGGGCCCAGCTCTGGATTCCCGCAGACCTAAGTTTGTGGCCCAGCTCCACCCTGGGCAGCAGTGTGACCCCAGTGTTCCTGGAGCTTGAAAAGCTCTGAATTTGTCTTGTGTGAAAGAGATGAATAATGATGCCTATCTTAGACGTCATGACTTCGTCAGAGAGGGAGGCTTGAAGCTCCTTGTGCAGGGCAAGGGCAGACATGTGTTCACTTAGTATTAGAAGTAAGAATAATAATGCTATCATGGTGATTAATGGGTTTTGCTTCCAAAATTGAAATTAAATTTTTTTTCCCTCTTCTTTTTCTTTTCTTTTCTTTTTTTTTTTTCTTTTAAATCAGGATCCAGATTCAAGGACATGGCATCATTACGTATACCAGCCCAAATACCTGGATCAGCAAAAGTCAGAAGAGCTTGATAGGGACAAGAAATTGAAAGAGGATAGCCCCAGGAAGACCCCCACCAAGGATGGGGGTGTGCCCAGCCTTCCCGTATCACTAACGAGCATTAAAGAGGAGCCCAAAGAGGCCAAGCGTCCTGATTCTCAGTCCCTGGAGGAGAGCAAGCTGAAAAGCGACGATGGAAAAACGCCTGTGAACTGGAAGGACTCTCGGGGAACGCGAGTGGCGGTGTCCTCGCCCATAAGTCAGCATCAGTCGTACATACAGTACTTGCATGCTTATCCTTACCCACAGATGTATGACCCCAGCCACCCTGCATACCGGGCTGTCTCTCCCGTCCTAATGCACAGTTACCCTGGTACGTGTTGTGGGTTCTCACTCTCTTGGAGGGAACAGGCTACGTGCAAATTTTAGCGGTTTAAAAAACTCAGGATAAACGAGACGCTTCGCCAGTAACCTTTGTTTTGCTGACTTTTAGGCTGCGTCAAGTCCCCAAGGTGAAACTTAATATGAGGGTTTGGGGGGGGGCGGGGGTTGGTTTTTTTGGTTGGTTTGCTTGTTTGTTTTTAAGATCAAATATCAGGCGTCCTGAGCGCTCGTTTGCATTGACTCTGATGGTCTGCTCGAGCTGTTAGACTGACACATACTTTATTGCCTGTGGAAATATTCTAAGCACTTACTGTCATAATCATGATAGTTACTGTTCCTTTCACTTAAGCGGACACATAAATGTATGAAACGGCTATAAGCTCCATTCTGCTTATAACCTCCGTTCATCAGGATGAATTAACTGGGAGAAGAAAATCGGAGGGCTTTCGCATGGTTTAACGATGATGTAGCCCGTGCTTAATGTCAACCCCTATTTTAAGCTCTCTGACTCTTATCCCAAATTCATGTAACCCAGATGACGTTTTTTCCTTCCTTTTTTTTTTTTTTTTTTAAGATGGAGCCCGTAACTTGATGTGGCATTTGTTGTGTATCTGCAGGGGCCTATCTCTCTCCGGGATTTCATTATCCCGTTTATGGGAAGATGTCAGGGAGAGAAGAGGCAGAGAAAGTCAGTAGCAGCCCTAGCATCAACACGAAAACATCGACGGAATCGAAAGCCCTGGACTTGCTCCAGCAGCACGCCAACCAGTACCGCAGCAAGTCTCCCGCTGTAAGCCGTCTTTTGTTGTCACTTTAAAAGTACTGTGCTTTTGGGGGGGGGGGGGAAGAAGGGGACAAGCTAGGAAACGGTCTTGAAATATAAATGGCTTTCGAGCCCAGCCGTGATTTCAAGATGCTGTTTTATCTTCACACATAAAGCATGGAATGTTCAAACGTCAGCTGCTTTCGCACAGGCGGGAATAATGGCTAGAGTGAGCGTGTGTGGTGCTGGTGGGCTTTTCTGTGGCAGAATGCACTACTTCGACTACCAGGAGGGTGCCTGTGAGGGGAAGGTGGACGTTCGTAGGAGCCAACTTTGGGGGCAAAGTATTTGGGATGCCTGATTCGATGCTGGTGGCTGCATGTGCTGTGTTTTGGCTTGGACCCCTGGTCCTGTCCCTGTAACATCCCAAAGCCTTGAGAGTAGGTGTCTTTGTGAAAGATGGCTCCCCCCTTGCTACCCTCTCTCCACACCCCAAGAAAAAGGGCATCTGTTCGTTCTAGAGGCTGTCGTGAAGAGAGACAAAGTCCATGGCAGTTCTTGCCTAGAAAAGAGAAGTTGGGGATAAAATGTAGCATCTATGATGCGGATGTGTCCACCAGAGACTCTGGAAGTGAGAAAAGATGATTTCTGAGTCTCTTTCTGTGGGTCCTCCTTCTACTGCAAAGATTTTTTTTTTTTTTCCAGTGAGAACAAAGAACTTTAAGTGGGCTCAGTTCTGGCAAGTGGAAATGTGTAGGAGAGAGTCCTTCATCATGATTTGGGAGAACTGAGAGCTTCTCTCCGCGCCTTCAGAAATGGGTGGATTCTGGAATGCTTCCAGAGGCATAGGGCAACGATTGCCCGTGCTCAATACTGACATACAGTGTTGAGATGCATATTTTCAATGGACTAAACTAGAGATGGGCATGTTTAAAGCTTAAAGTTACGAGATAGATTCTCCCTACCCAGTGTAAACAAAATACAAGGATAATTAGAAAACTTGACGTAAATCTCCACAACTACTTTTTTCGCCCCTTGATCAAAGTACGAAAGTTGTTTCTGGGAAGAAATTGGGTAGATTGTAATCTTGAGGTTATGAGCAGGCATAAAAAAAAAATCCTCTTACTTCCAGCATTTAGGAAAACCTTGATCCCTTTGGTTTACTCTTAGGTGGGAGCATTTCTTTAAAAGTGTTGGCCTAATGCCCGCTGAAACTCATGCACACCCTTTGAAATTGTCTTCCCGTTGATCAGGAATGTTAAGTATGTCTGCATTTGTTTTTAATCATTGACAAATACTGCTCAAGGGACAGAGGTGGTTTTAGCACTCCTTTTCAGAATCTTAAGAGGAGCCCATCTCTCTTTTCTGTTGCAGCCCGTGGAAAAGGCGACCGCAGAGCGGGAGCGGGAGGCAGAGAGGGAGAGGGACCGCCACTCCCCCTTCGGCCAGCGGCACTTGCACACGCACCACCACACCCACGTTGGCATGGGTTACCCACTAATCCCCGGTCAATATGACCCTTTCCAAGGTCAGCAGCTCCGTCGTTAAGCGCGTGGGTCATTCTGCTCGGGAAAACTGTTGCCCAAAGTATCTGTCATATCACAAAGTAAATATATTGAGCTTTGGGTTCACATTAACTCCAGGGAGTAAGTAAGTTTCTTAATTCTTATTTCCTAGTGACACAGCAGAGGTGATTGGCCCCATCTTTTGTGTTCTGCTGAGATAGGAGATGGCTCCCACTTAATAATTGTTGCTGGTTGATGGTATCGGAGGCTTGCTGTTATCTGATGGACCGAGGGTGGCGGCCACGGTCTGGGGCACCTGAATATAACAATCAGAAGATCTGATAGCTCCTTGAAGGAAATTGCTGGGGAGAAAAGGAAGGGATGGCGAGAGGCTTTGGTGACATTGCAGTGATTTCTTCAGATCTTTCCCATAGCTTTCCTGCCTCACCGAAGTAATAGTAGCAACACAATCCAGTTTAACACTTTCTTTCTTTCTTTCTTTCTTTCTTTCTTTCTTTCTTTCTTTCTTTCTTTCTTTCTTTTTAAATTTTATTGATTTATTTTGACAGCGTTCACAAGTAGGTGGGGGTGGGGGGAAGCAGGCTCCCCACTGAGCAGAGAGCCCGATGTGGGACTCGATCCTAGGACCCTGAGATCATGACCTGAGCCGAAGGCAGAGGCTTAACCCACTGAGCCACCCAGGCACCCCCAGTTGACCACTTTCAGTCATCTCTAATGCAGGGACTGTTTGTAGCCATTTATGGCTGTGACTTTCAAGATGGAGAAACATTTTGAAGAAACCATAGCATCGACGAGAGAGAGCCTTTGATTTGCAGTGTTATTAGCTGAGCTTGTGCCGTTCGTCTCAGCTCTGTGACCTCCCGGGGGGCAGGGGTGCCAGGCCCCATTGCTGCCCACAGATCCACTGGCCAGGTTCTTGCTGTCTCAGCTCAGAGGGCCAAGATGAAATGTCGCAGCCTCCATGGCTTTCAACAGCAGGCAGAACTTCCCATAGTTCTGGAGGCGGGGGGTCTGAGATCAGGGTTCGAGCACGGTTGCTCGGTGGTGAGTGCTCTGTGTCTGGCTTGAAGCAAGCTGCCATCTTGCTGTGTACCTGTATGACCTCTTCTCTGTGACAGAGACCGCGCATGCTGAGAGCTCTGAGTTCTTGTCTGTAAGGACACGGATCTTGATGGATTACAGTGCCATCCTTACGACCTCATTTAACCTTAATTGTTTAGGCCCTATCCTAAGATAGTTACTCTGGGGGTGAGGGCGCCCACCTAGGAATTTGAGCGGGGGGGAGACACTTTTAGCCCCTAACACGTACCACATCACCCCTTCTTTGACTGTGTGAACACAAGAGAACATGTGATGTTATCTCCCGAAGTGGGAAGTGCTCTGCAGGCGCCAAGACTCGTTTCTGTTTGTTTATTCATCTCGTGTTGCTTGCTGTCAGCTAGTGGTGTTAAGAAAAAACAGAAAGGGGGCACCTGGGTGGCTCAGTGGGTTAAGCCTTTGCCTTCAGCCCAGGTCATGATCTCAGGGTCCTGTGATCGAGCCCCACATTGGGCTCTCTGCTCAGTAGGGGGCCTGCTCTGTCCTCTCTCTGCCTGCTTCTCTGCCTACTTGTGCTCTCCATCTGTCAAATAAGTAAATAAAATTTAAAAAAAAAGAAAGAAAGGACACAGAGGGAGAGTACTCTTCCCCAGGTTGGAACTTCTGTTTTCTTATTTTTCTGGGGTTTGTTTTTTTGTTTTTTGTTTTTGCTGTAGAATGAAAAATCGCTTCCCGCTAGGCAACTTTATGCCACCTGGGGCTATGCCGCTCTCGCCACCGCTGTCTCTCTTCTTGCGGAGTAGAAGTGCAGGCTGTTTCTAAGTTTGATTCGCTGATTCCGTGTGAATTCCTGACTAATTCCTGACGGGGTGCCTTATGTTCCTTCGCTGGGGAAATGTTCAAGTGTGGCCCAAGTTACTATGAAAGTATCGTGTTCGAAGCACTTAGCGTGTTGCTGCTGTTGTTCACCATGACTTTTGCTTCGTGTTGTGACCCACTGCCTATTAATTCTGCTGAGCGTCCCCCCGTTCAGGAATGCGCACAAACCATCTAGCTCCGTGCAGAGTCCGGGAGATGGAATGTCTTGGAATAGCTATTAAAAAACTGGACTCTTGGATAAATGGTAGACTTGGTTAGACCACGCGGCTTGGGCTCGTCCTTGCTGCGTGAAACGTGTCGTGTATGTTTAGGAAAGGTCCGATGGCTGTAGTATTTCACCTGTACCTGCTCTTACCTTTCCGAATGTCACAGAAAACCTGCATTTTTTCCCCATCAGGCTTGACCTCCGCTGCCCTCGTTGCCTCTCAGCAGGTGGCCGCCCAGGCATCTGCATCAGGAATGTTTCCTGCACAAAGAAGGTAAATCTCCTGTGCATTTCAAATCCACGTTCTAGTAGAGACAGCATAATGGGGGTGGGGGGGTGGATATAGTACAGGCTTTTTAGATCCAAAACTTGGCTCCTCGGTGTTTTATATTATTATAATGTGTTTTTACATCCCTGTTGCTTCCCCTGTGAGCTTACCTTCCAGGACACTCCTTTCTTTAGCTGTAACATGGGTTAGCAATCAACAGATGGATGTTTTTTTTTAACAGGTGAGAGTCTCTCACACAGCTTTGTTAGAATAATTGGCCATGACTCCCTTTGTTTTAGCCTGTGTAAAAAACAAAGTCATGAAGGGAGATACTTACTTTCATAATGTTAAAGGTCATGTTTGTTCTTCGGTACTTTGAATTACCCCTCCCATTGTTTGAGAAAGGAAAATAATTTCTTCTTCCCTGGTGTGTATCCTTACCCTCCTGTTCATTCCCTCTCTGTAGAAGGGAATCCTGCGAACAGAGTAGAATTGAGATAAATAAGTCTGTCAGTCATGGGGTTGTATTTTCAGTGTCACTTGTGGCAAGAACCTCGTGCTAAGGTCTTCTTTTCTCTTGCAGAGAATAACAAGATTGGAAACGTACGTTGTCATGTGACTGGATCACATGGGAGAGCGTTTTATACAAACATCAGTTCCATGGTGTTAATTTGAAATGCCTTTAATGGCAGGCAAAAACCAGTCATTTCATTTTTGTAAATTACAGATTTTATCACAGAGTAACAAATGTTGCTGTAATTAAACTTCTGTTTTATATATATATACGTATACATATATGTATATATACATATATATATATATATATATTCTTTACTTTTTTGTATCAGTAACCAGGCTCGCACACACAGGGTCTGCTGCCAAGTCGCAAACCACTCAGTAAAAAGAAATAAAAAAAGTGTATCTGTCATGTTGAAAAGTGTTGGCCGCAGAAGGCCGCTTACTTTCTTTTCCTTTCCACTTGTAAATAAAGGACGTTCCGTATCCGTGTGCCCGAACCTTGCATATCCTTCCTCGATACCCCGTGAGGCCCTCAGAAAGGCTGGCTGTGATGATGACGCTTGGGTACAATTTAGATGTCTATTCGGTGGCTCCCGTTAAAGACACATCAGTGTGAAATGCTCCTGTAGTCACTGTTTGTACTTGTGTGTTGTGGGGAAAAAAAAAAAAAAAGACTTATGGAAAGGCATGGGGTTGCCAGTACCACAAAAACTGTGTTGTATATAATGTAAAGATTAAAATGGGGAAATAATGAGCATCTGTGAATAATGAGATGTCATTTTTTTGATAATCTTGAATGGCAAATAACCCAATAGCCTGCGTACCAGAGACATCTGTGATTGTTCTATTACTTGAATAGTCTTGCAGTCCCTTTTTTTTTTTTTTAATGTTTACAATTATCCAGTTTTAGAAGAGAGAGACTTTAACGCCATTGCCTGGTTACTTGTTTTATGCTGTAATCTAGTTTATTTTATGTAAAATGTATATTGAATGCTTTCCTTTTTTATACCTGCCTTAAATAATTTGGCAATCAGAATTAAAAAGTTTTTTTTTTTTTTATAACGGCCTCTTGTCTGTCTCGTGTTATTTCTCGATGGCTGGGAGTGATTCTCGTTTCCAAAGAAAGGTTGCTTAATACTACGAACGTTCACTTTGAAAGAGAAAGTACACGCATACTGAGTTTTCTCGTGTGAGATGCCGGTGTAACACCCCAGTGGTGTATTTAATTCCGTGGACGTGTGCAAATTTACTCGGAGCATCGCATCAGTACAAATTGGCAGATCTGGGTTTCTCTGATAGGGAATGATGCTGTAAAGGTATCCGTCTCGGGACATGTGGGCAGTAGGAAAGTCAACCATTTATTTGACTTGTCATTGAGTTGTTTTGCTAGTGTATTATCCATCCCACATAGAGAATTAACTGCCTCTGTCTTTGCCTCCCTTCCATCCTCCCTCCCTTCCAACAAACACTTACTGAGCATCTGCTTTATCCTAGGCACTGTACAGGGACTGGGATATAGCCGTGAACATAGTAGATTAAAATTCCTATCTTCCTAGCAACTGCATTTTCTAGTAGGTGTGGTAAGCTCCTGTATCTGCTAATGGCAGTTGCCCTCCTCCGTGTTTGTCTACAAAGTTCTTGTTGTTGTCAGACATTGTCCTGGTATAATGTGGTTAGCTCTCCTCCTGGGGTGGGGGGGGGGCTTTGCCTTGCAAACCGATGAGATTTCTACACTCCAAGTGTTTCTTCTGCTTTCGGAAAAGCCTTGCAGGTTTGTCTGCGTTCCTGATAGATTTCTCTAGAAGGTTATTTTTCTTCATATTTTCGCTTCGATTGTCTTTTGAATTTCATCCATGTGAGTGTTTCTAAGGACCTTGGTGGTGGTGGTTTTTCCCCACGTGTGAACATTTCACATTTCTCACCATCGTCGTAAAGTTACCGCATGTTTTCAGTTCAATGTGTCCTTGCCGAGTCGATGTACCTTTGCTGAAGCCATTTCAGCAAGTATATTTTCTCTGTTCCAAATATGGTCTCAGGTGTGTCTGTTGATTGCCTCCCTGCTGCTGTAGTTTTAGAACGGACCAAACAATTCAGTTGTTCCAGACGCCGGAGCAGGGCTAAGGTGGTCTGCTCCCGTCTTCCGCTGAATCGCTGCGTTCCCGTGGCGGCAAGCCGGAGCTACGGATTCCGGGGTGATTTTCTGCTTTTAGCAAGAAGCATTTTGTTAAAATTCTGTGAAAGCCAGTCTCGCCTTTCCACTGCAGAATGACTGGGTGAGTCCTTATGCCACACCAGCCTTTTGATCACTACTAGTTAGGGGCCTGACTGGTTAGTCTGAACAGATGGACCCAGCTGTGCTTTGCTCTGCTGCTGTAATAAACAGGAGTGCCGGGAAATGTGGAAAAATATATGACCAGACCCACAGTGCGACTTGAATGGTCTCTCCCCGCCCCCCAGGCTTTTACGGGAACGTTATTCATGACTGGTTTACATTAATCACTAAATGAAGTTTTGTTTCTTCGCCTGAACTGTTAGAGTGTTGTCTTTGCTTATGACAACATGAAATTGCCAAAGGGCAGGGCTTGTTTATATTATGTGTGCGGGTTCTCTGGCTGAGTACATAGTCAGGACCGAATGGTAAATTAAAGATTCCCAAAAGACAAGCCTACTTGGCTCCATTATATTACTATGATGAATCTGCCATTAATACGGTTCTAATTGTTTTACTTTTATAGACATAAAATCAGTCCCCTTAGTGACTAATAATAGGGTTTATTGATTTTCCTAAACATTATTCATTCCAGGCCGGCTCCTATCAGCTTGTCCTGAACATATGCAAAGAGCCCGCAGTGCTGACACAGTGCAAATTAACTTCACGGAGAGATGGGAGCCAAGACTTGTTTACAGCTGTGGTCCCATCGAAGGCAGAATATTAAAAACAAGGTAATAGGCCCCATGTAGAACCGTGGGTTCCTGGACACGGAGCGCAGCTGGCTTCTTCTTGGGAACTTGCCACTGGTGTTCATCGCCGGCCGTGAACGTGAACGCTCACAGAGTTAAAAGCTGGCCTTATCTGTTCCCACTGGCGCTGACCCTGATTTACTGGGGCTTCAGCCCGAGGGTCTGAGAGCCCCCAGAATGAATAGTTCTGATTGATACGGGATAAAACAGCAGTTTAAGTGATAATTACTGGTCATTTCATTCCCTCCCTGACTCTGAAAAAGAGACGAGACAGGCAAAGCCATTTATTATTGTTTTTGTCACCAAACTCAGTCATCCATTCCTTGCTTCCTGCAGAAGCATGAGTCACGAGTGTTGTTTACTTGGAGGAGCGGAGCCCACGATGGGCAGGGCCTCTGGTGCAGAATCTGGGCTTTTTTCTTAACAAAAGCACTCTTTAATGCGGGGCTTTCCAGCCTCGACACCTGATACTTGTAAAACCCAGTTATGGTTCCCGTTGCCGGGCGGAGGACACTGAGGCCCAGAGCTGAAGTGACTTGAGGTCACATGGCTATCAGTCCCAGGACAAGCTTTATGACCCCCACGCTCTTCTGCTTCAGAGAAGGGATCCCAAACTCAGGAAGTAACCAGACCGAGCCCATTTTCTTTGCTAAAGTCTGTTCCTTTCAGAGGGGCAAATGAGAGAACCCCAGCCCGCGTCTCTAGTCTTCTGTGAGACAAAACCCTGGTACAGGTTTTCCTGGAGCTGGGTAGCCACCCAGGCCTGGGATCCTGAGAGCCTGGAGCTCATTGCCAGAAGTTTTCCTTTTTTCTGGTGGTCAAGGTGGTCCTTGCCGCCTTTAGTCATCTGCCACATGCAGCTGGGAACTAGAAACCCAGAACATGAGTTAGGTTTGGTGGGAAGGATGCTCGTGTGTCAGAGGCTGGTGGGGAAAACTGGATTCTGGTAAGTTAAAAACAAAGTGAAGCAAGCTCTGGGCACCTGGCTGGCTCAGCGGGTGGGGCGTGTAGCCCTTGATCTCAGGGGTTAGGAGTTCAAGCCTCACATTACTACTGAGGGGGAAAAATAAAGAAGACTGTCAAAGGAAGACGTTCAAACCACAACTCTCAATTCATTTCCTGTAACCAGATCCTTTTCTAGGGCATTTTGTGTGCAGAGGGAGAGCTGGGAAACATTTATTGGCAAAATGTAGACGTTTAAACCATACCCAAACTTTTATAAAGTTGTATTAGAATGGCTTCTTTATGTTAATTTAGGGGAAGCCTTAAAAAAAAAAAAAAAAAGAAAGAAAGAAAGAAAGAAAGAATGGCCTGGATTTTTCTTTTTTTTTTTCCCCCCTTAAGATTTTATTTATTTGAGAGTAAGAGAGAGAGAGAACACAAGCAGGAGAAGCAAAGGGAAAGGGAGAAGCAGACTCACTGCTGAGCAGGGAGCCCAAGGCTGGTCTCAGTCCCAGGACTCTGGGATCATAACCTGAGCAGAAAGCAGGCACTTAAGCGGCTGAGTCACCCAGGTGCCCCTGGCCTAGATTTTTCTGGGCCTCTGAGAGGACTTGGTTCCAGAAAGCATTTGCTGTGGGAAGGATATACTATTTACTTAAAAAATTCCTCCTAAAAGGGGTGGCAGAAGGCTGTGGCTCAAAGGCTTCCTGAGCCTCGTGCAATCATCAGAGAACCAGGTTGGAAAGAGAAAAGCGGTCCTGTCTTCTCATCACCCTCCAGGGAAGGTCCCTCCATCACCCACACCGTCCTCCTAGATCAGATGCCGAATCTTCCAGGGTTTATTTGTAGGGTGATGCTTAGCAGGCAGGGAAAAGAGGTACAATATCCCCAGCCTGGTGGGGGGGGGGTGGCTTTTCAACGAGATCATGGAGAGGGAGGGCATCTCCAGCAGGGTTGGTGGTAGGGCGTGATGTTTTCCAACGCACATAATGGAAACCTTGTCTCCAACTACCTTCAGCCCCTAGGAAATATATTCTGTTCCATAGCCTGAGGCTGAAAGCAGAGTGAGCTCCAGAGCAGTCCTGCACATCCATGGGCCTGTTACTCTAGAACACTCTTTGCTCAGCCTCCTCTGTATCCTTCATGTGAGTGGCCATGGGAGTTCCACGGGCCCCGGCCACAGGCATCCACGTCTCTCTGTGTCTCTGTCTTAGGAGGGAAGAAGTCTTTCTCAGACAGCTGGCAGACATCCACTCAAGTCTCCTTGACGACAGTCAGGGCACATGCTCACTCCTGAACCGTCCCAGATGAGAGGAAGAGATGGCTGTGACTTCCCTGGGTTGAGAAGGGTGAGAATCGCCCCCGGATCATGCATGGGAGAGGTGCCTGATGGCTTAGAACCAAGGTTCCGTTAGGGAGGAAGCTGAAGGAGATGAGTGTTTTGTTGTCTGAGCCCAGTGGCACTTGGTAGATTCTCCTGACGTCCTCTGGTTCTCTTGAGGTTATTGTCTGTGTCCAGGATGGGGTCTGGGTATGAAGTAGGCAGTTCTTGGCACGTAAGCAGAACTCAGGGAGACCTTCACCTTTTTTTTTTTTTTTTTTTAAGATTTTATTTATTTATTTATTTGTTAGGGAGAGAGAGAGAGAGCGAGAGAGAGAGAGAGAGAGAGCACAAGTAAGCAGAGAGGCAGGCAGAGGCAGAGAGAGAAACAGGCTCCCCGCTGAGGAAGGAGCCCGATGTGAGACTCGATCCCAGGACTCTGGGATCATGACCTGAGCTGAAGACAGACACTTAACAGACTGAGCTACCCAGGCGTCCCAAGACCTTCACCTTTTACCTGATTCTCCTGTAGAGAATCAGTGATGGGGCAGAATTAGTGTAGTGAGGCACTCATGTCATGGGCTACACTGAACCTCCAAAAAAAAATTACAAAGGAATTCATAAGCCTACCAAGCAGGACTCTATTCGTAAGCCTACCAAGCAGGTATCTGGAAGAAAGATACCAGTCTCTACTGTATGCACAAAGACAGACACACACACACAAAACACACACACAGTTATGTGCTCTTTTCCCCTGCAGAAGCTCCCTAGAATTTACAGCCTGTTACCATTTCCCCCAAGCAAGTAGCCCAAACTCTGAAGAGAAAAAAAAGTTGTACCTCTAATACAGTACCTTACTGTATTAGAGGTACAACTGTGAGGTCGTTGGGGGTCGGGGGGGTGGTGTGGTAAGGGGACTGGAGTGTTAGGAAGGGGACTCGTCAGGCACTGGTGTACCAAGAGAAAAAACAAATTAGCCCACAGGCAGGGAGAATCTTATCATAAACAAGGAAGATTCCTTGAGGGAAAGAGAATCCAGGCTTCCGCTTGTGGTCATTGACAGAATGATCAAAAGCTTTCAGTTGAGAAAGAGCCTAGAGTGGTTCTTGCAAAGCAGCCTTGTTGTCGCTGAAGAAGAAAAGTAGGTAGGTAGTTCCTAGGTAGTCCCAATGGTGGGGGGTTGGGTGGGGATGGGGAAGGCTTAATCCTCTCCACCTTTGACCTCCTCTGCCCTCTCAGAGATCACAGAGGTTGGTAGGAAGAAGGTAAAGGAACGGCCCCAATTTCCTGCCCTTTTCTCAGTCTCTCCAGGTTCTGGTTCTGATGTGAAGAGGGTGTTTACTGGGCTGGATGGCCAGCTCAGTGGTTCCATGAGGAGGTCCCTGAGGTGGTAAGGGGTGGCCCAGGGTGCCACGCAGCAGGTCTAGTGACTGGGAACATTCGGGGAGGCTTCAGTTCCTTCCAAAGAAGGAATTTTGAAAGTGGGTGAACAGGACAGGAGACAGAATCCTTTTAGGAAGTATTTCCCAATTGCCCACCAAAACGGCCTCGGGTTTCCTAGGGTCACAAGGCCCAAACCTTGTGCTCACAGCCCTTCTAGACAGAGGGCACGGCTCTCCTCTCTGTGGACAGCCGCCTGTGTCTGCAGAGCTGGGTGGACCAGAGCCCTGCAGACTTAACAGTTGACTGGGAAGACGGATGTCTTTGTTCAACCCAGGGACTCTGCCCCCAGCTCAGAAAGCTTTAGACCGGATGTGCTCAGCCTCAGCAATCTGCAGGTACCTGGTCGTCTGCCACCCTCAACCTTTTCCCTTCCCCTCAGTGGCAGGATACACAGAGTCACGCAGTGTATTTTATGGCAACAGTTTGGTGACCAGACTGTCTGGGGGCTGAAGCAGGATTCATCATGGAAAAGCCCCCAGCAGGCAGCTCCGGGAGGCCCTCTGTCCGATGGCACCGTGAGCTCAGTCCCCAGGCCACCGGCGAGTGGCAGACGGGCCCAGAGTTAGGAAGCTTCGTGACTCATTGCTGCCCCTTGCTTGGATTCTGTTGTCGTCGTTGAGCGGCATCTCACCAAAAACATGGCACACGGCCGGGGTATTCCAGTGCCTGTCAGAGGGCAGCCTGAACATGGTTTCTATCTTGATAGTCCTCTTGCTGGGGGCAGAGCAGCTTCTGGAAGCCTCCCCCCAGTCCAGGGAGCCCAGGCACATTCCCGTGACTGACTCTGGAGGCTGAGGTGGGTTGACAGCACACAGATGACCAAGGAGCGTCCCCTTGTTGGCAACTCTGGGGTCCTCTGGGTCTTCCGAATGCCCTGCAGGCTCAGTTGGGTACTGCCAGCTTCCTCGTGCTGCCTTGGCTTAGAAGAGGGCTTTTCCACTGTCCAGAGCAGAAATGTATTCAAACTAAAGTAAACAAAATGGCGGATTCAGTGTAGGGCGGAGAGGTCCTCCGGGAACAAGGGCAGGAAGTGCGGATAAGCTCCAAAGGGGAAGCGAAAACACCTTGGCAGCCTCATCTTCCTCCTTTTTCTCTCCCTCCCCTCTCCTTCTCATCGTGGCCTCTTTGCTCGCTCTCTCCGCTCACTGGCTTTCTCTGATTCTCTGAACATGTGGCCTGACTTGACCAGCAGTATTCCTAGCATCTCCGTTCCGAGTTTGGCTTCCTTGGGCCACCCCTGCACCCCTGCCATCCAGGCCCTGTGTCCGAGGAGCGCTGAGGGCCGGGAACAGAAGCCCATTCAAACCAGCTTAGTTACAGAGAGGGTCTGTTGAAAGCTTATGAGTCCATCTCCTCGTGCCCAGTGATAGGCAAGGAATTGGCAGGTCACAGTAGTGGTTTCTAGAAAACCCCTCAGTCTCATTGGAGTGGCCCATGGTCTCTTACCCCTGAGTCTTTTGGTGCAAGGGTCCCTTTCTCCTACTTCTGCTGACGGACAGACTCGTGCTACCCTCATAGCTTCTGGGCTGCTGTTATTAAATACAGCTTGGGATGCTTACGGACTGCCCTCTGGCCCATTTCTCAGCATCATTTAACTGCCTCAGCCTTTCAGTTCGCACTCCGGATTCCTACGCTGGGTGTCCCTGTCATAACCTGATGTGGTTGGCCAGATTTGGGAGAGGTGGGACGGAATCCTAGAACTCAGGACTGTCCCTCCTAGAAGGCTCAGTACGGCAGCTTCTCCAAGAGTGGAGGTGAGTGGGTGGCATTTCTCCTGTACCCTGACATGACATTCCCTCACTCATTCACGTAATTATTGAGTGCCGGTTTTAGGCTAAAAACAGTTGGGGATTCTGGAGATGAAACACTAAGAAAAGACACCCAACTCTGCCCTCACGGAGTTTACCTTCTCCTGGGAGAAGGTGACCCCAAAGAAGCATGCTAGGAAACATATACCAGGTCAGGTGGTAGCAAACCACATAGAGACAGTCAACATAGAGCCGAGAGGGTAGGGAGCACCTCACATGCAGAAGAGAAAATTCCTATTTTTGTGGTCATCTAGACATGTAATTAAAGCTCCTGAAGCCCTTGGAATTGCTGGGGCACCTGGGTGGCTCAGTTGGTTTAACATCTGAGTCTTGATTTCTGCTCAGGGTTGCGAGATCAAATCCCGCCTGGGACTCTGCGCTTAGCTGGGAGTCTGCTTGAGGATTCCCTCTCTCTCTCTGCCCCTTCCCAACTCTAAATCTTTGAAAGGAACAAACAATACCCTTGGATTCACCTAAGTGATAGGAGTCTGTTTTGTCATGCATAAGGGGCCTCTCCAGCCATACCCAAATGTATGGTAATGAGGTGACTCTTGGCATGTCTCTCTAAGGCCTGGGTTGGGGACTGGTTGCAGAGGAGGTAACCACGTGATGTGAGGCTTGGAACTTTTAGAGAGACAAGGCCTGGAGATGGAGTTCAATCACCAATGACCAATGACTTATAAAAGCATGACTGTACAATGAAGTTTTGATAAAAACTTAATCCTGATGATAGAACGATAATCCTAACTGTGCTTTCCTAGGTTCTAGGAGTTGTTCCAACAAATTATCAAAACTGAGGGGCGTCGTGGGAACCCCTGATTTATTGTTGGCTGTGCACGGGTGCAGGTAGCCTGGGAACCCATTTGTGGCTGGTGTCTGAAGGGGAGACAGTCTTCATTTAAGAGACTAAATCCTTAACCTGTAGGGTCTGTGCTCACACAAGGCAGTGTCAGAATTGAATTGACTCATAGGACACCTCTCTGAGTTGATGTTGGAGAACTGGAAAATTGTTACTGGAAAATAATTTCATTTTATAGAGGGGGTTCAGGAAACAGACAACTGAAGGAGTTGAGGGAACATGTCATACAGATGTCTGCAAGAATAGTGTTTTAGGCAAAGGGAAGAGCAAGTGCAAAGGTTCTGAGGTAGGAATGTGTTTGCACTATTTAAGGTTGAGGAAGAGAAATGTAGCTAGAGCACAGATGAGGAGTCCACTGGCAGATAAAGTATGTGTTGACATAGCCTTACAAAAGGAGCCTCCATGTACCCAGCCAGGCAACCTGTCCCATAGTTGTGGCACAGAAAGCTCGTGGACTAAAGATACGGAAATCACACAGTTAACTGAAGCAATGTAACCTCAAGCATACAGTTTGAAGCCAGTGGGAAAAAATGGAGTGGACTAGTACACTTAGGCTGGGACACAGTCCATGGAAGGGCACACCCCCTGAGTGCTATGTTGTACATAGGTTTTTGTCCGGGATAGGAGGCAGATGGGGCTTTGAGTGAGTGTCAACAGTGAGTGGTCCTCATCTATATTTAGGAGATCATGAATATTCAGTGCTTTGTGTGTCTCGTTTATATTTAGTGGTCATGAATATGTAGTATTTACTTGCTTCTTCCACTTCCCTTCTATCTAGGTTCACACATATATGCTCTATTTGCTTTATCTGTCTTCACCTGTCTCCCAGGTAAATAATTTAATTATCTGTGCTTGACACATCTAATGATTTGCATCAGTCCCCCTTGTTTTGTCTTGTGTAGCCAAGTTGAATATTCTCACTGTGACCAGCGTACACTGCACAAGACCTAGGAATTGGATAGAGAATGGTGGCAAGGAAGCAGAGTCTTACAAGCCATTGTAAGGACCTAATTTTTACTCTGAAGGGGAAGTAGGAGCAGTCTATTTGGATGAGCCTAAAAATTTCATCACCCGCATGGGCGATTTTAGGAAAGGCAGGAGGTTGGAACAATTATGAAAGCAGATGTCAGGAGATTCTTTGCAGAGGGACGTACTTATAAAAAGGTGCTGAGAATGTGGGTTCTCCGGACTGAGGATTAGCTATTGATTTTACTCATTTGCCTACCAGCTGTTTCAGTCTTGTCCTGGTGGCGAAGAAACAGCCATGTGGAGGAGGAGGCAGTCACCTCACGATGTGAAAGGCAGGGCTGAGCACGGAATGGATGGGAGTCAGCCTCGGGAACAGGTGCAGCCAGCTCTGGAAGGAAGTTAATGGGGGAATTTTGCAAGGTGGAAGGGACCATTATACCTTTAGTAAGGTTGAGAGGCACTGCTGTTCTTAGGCCATCAATCGATCCTTGCCAGAAGCTTGACGTGCCTCCCTAAGATGTCCTATTCTGGTTATTGCTTCTATATTTATTCCCATTGGAATGAATTATAAATGGTCCAGAATTATGTTAATCATTCCATTTCTGTGGTTTGGGCTCATTGGGGCCAAGAAGTAACGCATTTAACTTCTTTGATAAAAGTTTGGTGCTGTTTGTTTATAAAGCAAAAAGATATAGCAATTTCAGTGGATATATAACCCTTAAAAGTCCATTTAAGCTCTACCAAAGAAATGATTTAAAAATGCCTTTGTGGAATATCATTGACTTTACGTTTTTAGGAGTCCGTCTTATTGAGAAAGAATTTGGGGGTATTCCTTTCTCTTGTCTCTGTAACACAGAACTAACAATTTCATGTTATTTAAGCTGCAGATTATGTTTCTTAAAGATATTTTATAAAACATCTGAAATGGCCACAGTCTACTATTAATATTTCTGAAAAACAAAATTAATGTATGAAAACATATGAGTGATTTTATCTTTATTTCTAGTGAAACATTGCTTGACCAGCAAATGTGTGTATCTTAAACATGTTTTGACATACTGATTGGGCATATGGGAGCAAATAGCTTGGAATTTAACATGACTCCATAACTCCTTAAAAGCCAGAGAAATTGATTCTTCTAGAATCAACCATTTAGTGGAAGTATCATAGCAGTAGAAGAAAACACTGGTGATCTGTTTTTATTTCTGGGATGGGAGTGATGATTCTGGACATAGCATTGGATTCAGAAATCACAGAGGAAAAGATGGATAATTTGACCACATTAAAGAATTTAAAGAATTTAAATTAAAGAATTTAAAGTTGCTTTTGAGACCTCATCAATAAAGTCAGATAGCAGACAAGAAACCAAGGGAAATATTTGTGAAATTTACCGCAGGCAAAGGGCCATTTTGGATACTGACATTATTTTTTACAAGCATTGAGCCAGCATAGAAAAGAGAGAACTGGAGAATTGTTGCTGGAAAATGATGTCATTTTATAGAGGGGGTTCAGGAAACAGACAGCTGAAGGAGTTGGAGGAACATGTCATATAGATGTCCAGAAGAATATTGTCTCAGGCCGAGAGAAGAGCAAGTGCAGAGGTCCTGAGATAGAAATGTGTTTCGATCATTTAGTGGTCTCATCTCTCATAGAAAAGAGAGATGAGGGGTCTCTGGGTGGCTCAGTGGGTTAAGCCTCTGCCTTTGGCTGAGGTCATGATCTCAGGGTCCTGGGATTAAGCCCCACATAGGGCTCTCTGATCAGTGGGGAGCCTGCTTCCCCCTCTCTCTCTGCCGGCCTCTCTGCCTACTTTTGATCTCTCTCTGTCAAATAAATAAATAAAATCTTTTTTAAAAAAGAGAGAGAGATGAAGGGTACCAGGAACAGAAAAGGAACACAGTGAAAGATAGGAATATAAAAAGGTGGTCATAGAATATATGAAAAGGACAACTGATTTCTTTTCACCTCTTAGTACAACCACACTTTGAAAGTGTGGCTCAAAGTTCCTACACTTGGCACTGTTTGTCAAAAATATAAACATACAGGAGCACCTGGGTGGCTCAGTTGGTTAAGCATCTGCTTTCGGCTCAGGACGTGATCTCAGGATCCTGGGATAGAGCCCTGCATTGGGCTCCCTGCTCAGTAGGGAGCCTGCTTCTCCCCTATTCATGCTTGCTCTCTCCCTTTCTCTCTTTTAAATAAATAAAACCTTAAACATATATATAAACATACATAGGCATTTCCTTTTAGTGTAGCCTACCACCTATTCTCAATTACACAAAGATTGTATGAAAATGTTCATTGCATCATTTTGAGCAGCCCAGAACTACTAAAATGTCCTTGACTATGGTCTCGCCAAGGCAGAGCCACAGTATGCTACCTTGGAAGGTTAAATGTTTATGTACGCATAGGACATGGTGGCTACAAGGTGTGGCTTGCCGTGTGTACGTGTGTGTTTATGCTCTATATTTGGGTTTGGATAGACACTTGGAAAGCCAGGTTCTCAAGTTGTTTTCAGTGGTTACCTGTCATGAATGGGGATCAGGGAAGGGGCTTTCTCTTGAATGTCATTGTGAACTATTCGATTTTTACAATGATGGACATAAATCAGTTTCAGAGTGAACTGTCATTTCTCTCCCCATGAATATGTAGCATGGTATCTGTCTGTGTGTCTAGCTTATCTCTATTATTTCCCTTGCTATCGCTTCACCATCTCTATGAAATTCATCTCTATTTAATTAATATATATATACTTACATTAAGGGAGAATGTTTATTAGCCAGTTCTAGCATCTTTCACCATGATGTTAGCTGCTGTGAAATTTATTATGCAAAGTTTGTCCTTGGCTATTTGTGTATGGTATTTTATTTTAGCATAACATCATTTGCATACTCTTACGCGCTTAATGAGGAAAGCACTCAAATGGAGTAGCAAACAAATAAAGGTCTTTATTAAGAATAGGTTGGGGGGCGCCTGGGTGGCTCAGTGGGTTAAGCCTCTGCCTTCTGCTCGTCATGATCTCAGGGTCCTGGGATCGAGCCCGGCATCGGGCTCTCTGCTCAGCAGGGAGCCTGCTTCGTCCTCTCTCTGGCCTGCCTCTCTGCCTACTTGGGATCTCTCTGTCAGATAAATAAATAAAAATCTTAAAAAAAAAAAAAAATAGGTTGGGGGCGCCTGGGTGGCTCAGTCAGTTAAACACTGGACTCTTGGTTTTAGCTCAGGTCATGATCTCTGGGGGGTGAGATAAGGTGACTCTGCACTCAGCGGGGAGTTGGCTTGAGAGTTTCTCTCCGTCTCTGTCTGCCCCTTCCTTCCTCCAGTCCCTGCCCCCAAATAAATGAATAAGTCTTTAAAAAAAAAACCAAACAAACAGATTCAGTAACCCTCTTAACAGTGCTCAACATTTTGGAGCTACAAATAGAATATACGCATTGGGAAGAAGTCTATCTAAAATTCTTTGGATAGAGGTTAATTTCATTTTGAAACAATAGAGTTTCATCATTTTAAAAAACTGGTTGTGAGGGGAGTTGAGGAGTGGGTGGTGGACTCCTCTGAGTAATGGCTGCCATTTTTAAAGGGCACTTTGGAGACCTTGGAGTCAGGGTACACGTAGTGGTTTAGATGCTTAGCAAGAATGAGGTATAGTGAGTAGTTAAGCTTAGTTAATGCCCAAAGTAACAGTCTTCCTTTTTTTACCCCCTTGTCTAGCATCTTCGGACAGGCAGTACCCAATAGGACTAGGAGCTATAAGCATGTTTAGCATGTACTCGTACACTTTGTCACTAGAGGCAAGCCTCCATTTTTAAAATTTTGCATATGCCCGGAGAAATCTTTGCCTATCCTTTGATTTCAAGCTTTCTGAATCATTTGTTTTAGATGTGTCTCTTTTATGCAGAATAGAGATAAATTACCCTATAAAATCTGATCTGAAAATCTCTTCCTTTTCACAGTCAAGTTTAGCACTTTTAATTTTTGGCTATGAAAGATTTGTTTGTTTCTGCAATGTCATATTATTTTATGTTTTCTTTTTGCTTATTTTAACATTGTAATTCTTTTGACATTTGAGAAGGTTTGTATCTCTGTACCTGTATTTTGTATTTTTGTGTAAACATTTTCTCCAACTCTTCTGTAGTATAGAAAGTATATAATTACCTCATATAAGAGTATATATAGCATAATAACCTCAAATACTATCATCAGTGATAAAATTAGCTCATATTCTCTTCTTTCTCCATAAATATACGCCTTGCTTCAACTTTATTGTCTTTTTTATTGTCATTTTTGTAGTGCTAATTATGTTTTCACTTCTGCCCCTCATTTTGCCAATATTAAATAACATTCTTCTGTGCTCATTTAATTTCTACCTCCTATCTTCTCCTCTCAGTTTTTATTTTATTGGCTTCTAAAAACATGTTATAGAAAAATATTTTCCATACTTAAAAAGAATTGTACGTGATTTGCTCTTTTGCCTAGCTATCCAGAGGATTATTTTTTATCTTAAAATTCCCATGGATTTATTAGAGTGTATCTCAGTGTTGGTTGTTTTCCCTAATACACGATCTGCCGTTTGAATGTGTGGATACAAGTCTTCATTTATTTCAGGAAAGCTTTCTTACTGGTTATTTAAAAATACTTGCTCTGCTTTACTTTCCCTTCTTGAAGATTCCAGTTGTGGGTATGTGGGATACCTTTCACTTTGTATCTATCAGATACATTTTATCTTTTATAATTGTTATTGTTTTTCTAATTCTTTTAATTTTTTTTCTTTCTATCTATCTCATTTTATTAGCTGATTTCATTTCTAGCTTTAATATTCCTTTTTGGTTTTTTTGTAGTATCTGTTTTCCCCTTGGCTTGTTCATTAAAAAAACAATTAATTTCCCTAATTTCTTTCTTTTGTATTTCTTCCCCAAGTTCTGCCACATATATTTTATCCTGCTTAGTGTTTGGTCTTCCGAGCTCTGTGTTCTTATATTTTTATTTTTTAAGACTTCTTCTATGGAGATAATTGTTTTATTATTAACTTTAACATATCCTGGTAAAATTTGTGACTACAGATTTCATCTACCCTATGGCAATATATATATATATATATATATATATTTTTTTTAAGATTTTATTTATTTATTTGACAGAGAGAGATCACAAGTAGGCAAAGAAGCAGGCAGAGAGAGAGGAGGAAGCAGGCTCTCTGCTGAGCAGAGAGCCTGATGCGGGACACGATCCCAGGACCCTGAGATCATGACCTGAGCCGAAGGCAGCGGCTTAACCCACTGAGCCACCCAGGCGCCCCTATATATATATATATTTTTTTAAAGGTTTTATTTATTTACTTGACAGAGCAAGAGCACAGGCAGGGGGAGCAGGAAAGGGAGAAGCAGATGCCCTGCTGAGCAGAGAGCCCCATGTGAAGCTCCATCCCTGGACCCCAAGGTCATGACCTGAGCCAAAGGTGGACGCTTAACCGACTGAGCCACCCAAGCGTCCCTATGGCAATGTTTTTGAGTGTTTTTTAAAATCTCTTGTTCAATTTTGATGTTTTAATTTTTTTTCAGCCTCATGCCAATTTTGCTTCGCATGATTGATTGGGTTAGATTTTCCTGGACCATCTATTTACTTACAGGCTCTGTTGTTAAGGGTGGGAAGTAGGGCAAGATGAAATTCTATGGTTTGTAACTTAAGAGTCTTTCCTTCGCTGCCTGAGAGACATTTTGCTTCCACGTGGCATCTCTGGGTTCTGCCCTCACCGCTTCCTGATTCTCTCTGAGCTTCGTGGTGTGATCTCAGCACTGTTAAATCTCAGTCATCTCGGAGCCAACCTTCTATGCAGTCTTTTACTTTGCTGTGGCTCCCTTTCAGTTGCTACTCACCAGTTCCCTTCACCCCTTCCTGGACGGTTCTCTGCTAATTCCAGAATAGCTCCTTTGGGGGCTCTGCTTGGTCTCAGCTGTGGGAGGCAGCGTGAGCAATAAGAAGTCTGTAGTGTGCTTGGTATCCAAGTTTGTCACAAATGTTTTACTCATAGTCCTGTTTGTTCAGTCCAGTTTCTAGGAAGAGAAGTGAAAACCTGAACCAAATTCTTTTTGTCTACATCAGAAACATATATTATTCTCATATTTTAAACAGTCTTAGTTCTGTCTTTTTTTTTTTTTTTTTGCGCAAATCATAGAGAGCTAAATGATTGTTTTAAGAATTATTTTAAGCCAAACAGGAGAATAAAGGAAATAAAGTCTCCCTTAATATGTCTTCTCAAGCTAAAAAAAGCAACTCTGTGTCACCAGTTAGTATAGGTCTTTCTAGATATTTCTGTGTGTGTGTGAAATTGATATGAGATATTTTGAAATTCATACATATAGGAGCACCTCTGTGGCTCAGTCAGTAAAGCATCTGACTGTTGACTTTTGCCTCAGCTCATGAGGTTAGGGTCGTGAGATCAAGCCCTGTGACAGGCTCCTTGTTGTGGGTGGAGCCTGGTTGAGATTCTCTTTCTCCCTCTTTCTGTGTCCCTAAGCCCCTCCTGTGCATGCACCTGTTTGCACATCCTCTCTCTCTTCGTCTCTTAAAAAAAAAAAAAAAAAAGAAAGTCAAACCTTTGACCTTGACCTTTGTTAATGCTTTTTTTTTTCCTGGTTTCTGTTGCCTTATCTCATTCTGCCATTAACTTTGTTCTTATTCCTTGGCTACAGAACTTGTTGATAAATTGTTAAAAGAATTATTTATTGGTCTTGACATAGCAGTCCCTTCTTCCTCCAAGACAGAATATTCAGCAAACGTTACAATGGTGGTGATTTTGCCATTTCTTTCATCCAAGCTTTCATTTAAACTCCTTTCCAAAATCTGAAAGCAACACCTGATGTTCTGCTCCTCCCCCATACCCTTTCTCTCTCTCCATCCTTTTGTATTTCTAGCAAATTCTGAGATTGTTTCTCATCACAGGACAAGACCTCTTTCTGGGAATATGATTCTGGAGCAATACTACATTTTTTTTTTTTCTAACAGTGTCTTTTCTGTCCCCTGATGTGCAGTTAACTTTTTTTTTTTTTTTTTTTAAATTATGAGAATGAATTTAAGTATCCAAATTCATGTTTTGGAGGTAAGACTTGAGGAAATGTTTTGTTTTGATTGTTCACGGTAATGTTAAACAGTTTCTCTTCCTGATCCCAACCATGAAAAAGTTTGCCTTATTATGTGTCGTTTTTCCTGTATGAAGTAAGATTAAAGAAAGGGTCTATTCTTGGCAGTCTTTAACTTCATGTTGAGACACTAAGTTAGAATCACAGACACTGCCTAACCTCAGAACTCTCATTCTCTTGTGCCAGATAAAGAAGGGCAGACATCACTCTTGTGGCCACTCTGTTAGTCACCCGATAGAAAGGCTGATCCTGGACAATCTATCATTTGGACAAAATAGTCATTTGGTACAGTTTGGGTTTTCAGAGTTTACTCATCCACAACAAGGATAAAGAATAGCTACATAAGGGGAATTCTTCACCAACGGAATTGCTTGGGGAAAAAAAAGAAAGAAAGAAAATGAAAACCTAAAATCATTGCCCTTAGGAGAAGCAGATGCTTCTAAACATGTCTATACTGCAAAAAAAGATTTTTTTCCTTTCCACAGTATCATCTAGGCTCTGGGGGTCAGGTCCATGAACCGTCCTGAAGTAAATGGCAGCATTTTGCAGGACAGGATCACATAAGGATTCTTCTGGAACAAAAGACCTTTCGTTTTAATTAGATTCCAAGGGTAGAAATGAATGAGGTTTAAGAAATACTATTAAGTAATACCAATAGTTTCCTAGCATTTTGTTTGTCCGTCTTGTGGTCCTTTGTTGTTCCCGCGTGGCATCCATTTCCTTGCTTTCTAATGCTCTTCCCATGTCCCATGGGGGACTCTGTCCTTGGCTCTCAGTCCAGAGACTGCAGGCAGGGTCCCCCGCCCCTGCTCTGGGGGTGCTCAGGCTCCTGTGTGGTAGGTCAGCATATTCTGCCCTCTTGGCCACAGGGAGGGGCTCAGGGGTGCGCTGGTGACTCACTACAGGCCCTCGAAATTTCTGTCAGAGAATTTGCTGGAACTACAGGGAAGTTGCTGAGCAGATAGACTTTAACTCTGGGTCTGATGGACTCTCCATGGGGTGAGGACTTTCCCCAAAGTGAACTTTACAGGAAATAAAGTTGAGCAAAACGATAGCAGCAGAACTTCGTGATACCAGAAGCGTGTCTAAAGTGGTCCTCCTTCCGGACTTTTTCAGCTGTCTGAGGCAAGAAACACCCCTCCCCCACTCTTCAATTTGTTTGTGAACTGAAATGAGTTTGAGTTGGGAATTTGTCACTTGAGTGACAAAGAGTTGTTCCTGACATCTCTCCTCCTTGTGTATATACGTATTTATACTTTGTTTCTGAAATGTCTGGGAATAGCCTTTGTACAAGTTGCTGCGCATGGCAATATACCAAGATTCATGTAATGAATATCATTGACCATTTTGCATATTTAAGTCTGTTGTGCTTTTTTTTTTTTAAGATTTTATTTATTTATCAAAGAGAGAGCACAAGCACAGGAAGAGATGGAGGGAGAGGGAGAGGGGAGGGAGAAGGCTTCCCACTGAGCAAGGAGCCCAAATGCAGAACTAAACCCAGGACCCTGGGATTCTGACCTGAACCAAAGGCAGATGTTTAACTGACTGAGCCACCCAGGCATCCCTCTGTTGAGCTTTTTTTTTTTTTTTTTTTTTTTAATTTTTAAAAAGATTTTATTTATTTATTTGACAGAGAAAGATCACAAGTAGGCAGAGAGGCAGGCAGAGAGAGCAAGAGGGAAGCAGGCTCCCCACCAAGGAGAGAGCCCGATGCAGGACTCGATCCCAGGACCCTGAAACCATGACCTGAGCCGAAGGCAGTGGCCTAAACCACTGAGCCTCCCAGGCGCCCCTCTGTTGAGCTTTTTAAAAGCAAAGAAGACAGCTGTCTGTTTTTCTAGCATGTACTGTAGCTTGTATTTTCTTCTTGGTCTATAAGGTTTTGCTCCTGGAAAAAAAAAAAAATGGTTTTCCTGCCAAAAATGACTTTCATGTTCATTGAGCTTCATCGGATATTTCCTTGAGGCACAGTGGATGCCCCCTCCCCCATACCCTGAGACCCCAAGAAGGGAGTGGAAGAAATCAGACAAATCAAAGGGCACCCAACTGTGGCCTCGGGATCCTTCTTACTCTTTCATTTGGGCAACAAGAAAGGGTGCCTGTCATCGTTGACTCTGTGAAGTTAGCAGAGAAAACAAAGAATCGTTTTGAAAAATCTGCTCATGGTGCTGACATCGTGGGTTCTCCTATCAAAGGTACGGTCGGTCACAACAAAGATGGAAAAATTCTGCAAAACGCTCAAGTACTCTTTCAGCTTCTGAGAAAAATCAATACCATCTTCACTCTCCTGGTTGCTTGCATAAAATATTGACCGCAGATGCATTGCTTTTAGTCCTTATGTAAAAACGCCCATCTTAATCGTCCACCGGGTCCTAATTGTTTCCCCTCCCCTCTCAACAGCAAGAATAATGAGAGGACAGCTAAAAGCAGAACTATATAGTTATTTTATAACTGGCACTAACAAATTTCGCCAATTACAGAGTCCATTCTGTAAGCAATGAATGTGTGGCTCCCAATTAATCTCGTGCACCTCTAGGCAAGGTCTAAATCAGCTGGATACAGCTAAAGCAATTTGCACACAGCTAAAAGCAAATTGGAAAGTAAGTGTCCCACGCTGCTGCCTATCTTTCCAAGCCAAAGACACAATCAGTATTCTGGCAGCGGCCCTCCGTCATGTTATTTGCAGCTATCAATTTTAATTATAACAATTATTGATTAGTTGGGAAAGTGAATAATCTGAAGCTCAAATAAATGACTTTCCTGCTCCAGGAGCCCCTTCCTGCCTCTTGCGAGGTATTCCTGAATCCTGCTTAAAGATTCCACTTGGGTCCTGGATGGTTCCCTTCTCCCCGCTCCCTTGCCTCCCCAGCCCCACATAAAGTCTTCCTTTTGCAGTTTGGCTTAAAGACTGCCCTGACCTGAAATGAAGGTTGGTCGGCATCTTGTTTCTCATCAGAGAGTTTAAGAGACAGTTATGGAAGAGGCATTACGATTTTTGAAAATTTCGTATTCGTTCACCTGTTTCTTTTCAGGTGGGTGAAGAAGGAAGAAAAGAAATCCAATAGGAAGAGAGGAAAATAGAGCCAAAAGGAGAAAGCATGGTCAGCACCCTGACAGATGGAGCAAGAAAATGAGTGTGGTGTAGTGAACAAAATGGTTTGGGGATCGAATGCATGAAAGCGCTCTGTCTTGAGATGAGGGTCATGTACCTTAACTCTGTGATCTTGGGGAAATCAGATAACATCCCCAATCCTTTACCTGCTAATCTGTAAAACAGGGATGGGAATAACACAGTGAGAACACTACTTTGAGATAGGTTTTGTTTTGTTTTGTTTTTTTAAAAACCTCCGGTGAAGGGGGTTGAGAGCAAGAGGCAGTGCAATGAGTCATTCCATAAGAAAGGGTTCGCTGACATGGTTGTAAATGTTACCTTGAGCTCTCCCCGATACGTTTTATCGTATTTGTTGAATTAGCCACGTTCTCCTTTGACTCAATTTTCTCCTGTCAGATTCTGCATGAAGGAAGCCCTAGAGAGGTTGGCGGTTCTAGAGATGATAGCTATGAACATAAATAAATTCATCTCTCAGTTTATGAAATAGAGGCACGCTAGCAAATTTGGCTATAAAGTGAATTTCTGCAAAGCAAATCCCATTTCTCTATTGATGTCTATTATAAAATCAGAAATATATCTGTGGAAAAGAATTTCCCAAGATACTAAGTCAAAAATGGTTAGAGGACAGCGGCAGTTACTTTGAAGTGTGTTCAGAATTTTGAAGTATTTGGCATGATGTTCCCGATTCTGGGATTCATCTGGAACCTATCTTTGCAGAAAAGGCTCTAAACTAACTAAAAAGGATCCTTAAAAATGCTCTTGGAACTAAGCTCCCCTTCTCAACTCCGGTCTAGATATCTGCGAAGTCTGTGGACCTGAGCTGTAATCATGAGTGTTGCTAATAGATGGTAGAGTCTAGCATGCTAAATACTTCAGCTCCTTAAATTTTGGAGGAGAGAGTAGAAAATCAAAGAATTTGGGGCTTTATCCCTTTCTTAATCTAAGAATTCAGCATAATGAGCTTAGTAAGAGGCTAGGTGGAGATGAACACCTCCCAGTGTGGCACCTTATGTGGTTTTGTCCAGATGCCACCATTACTATTCAGGGAGCTCATGGTGGGCGAGGTCCTGCAGCAGCATGTGGTCCAAGAACTAATGCAAGGTCAGAACCTTCTTATGCTTAGCAGTTAAAGCCTCAAGTAGCTCATAATCAGTCTTCGCTTGATTCTTCTTCTAGGAAGAATCATATGTTTGGAGAAGCATGCTCAAATCTCATGGAACAAATAGCCAAATCCTTCGCTTCATGAAGATCATTTTTTCCCCATGGATTTCCTAGAAATAATTTCAAATCGTGTGGGGGTACAAGCTACTTTTCTTTTTCTTGCTCATTTTAAAGGAAAGACGTGACCTGCTTAGTTTGCTCTGTGTCAGAGAATTATGATTTAAGAATATATGTGTTCTCATATAATTGCTAGCAAGTCTGTCACCATATTTCAAGGGAAGCTATTTATGACTTTAGTAAACATTTAAATTAAACACCAGAGTAAAATAAGATGTACAACCGTGACATGAGAAGGAATTTAAACTATTCCAGAGCTATTATTTCTTTCAGACATCCTATTTGGATATGCAAGATTAGTCGTATGGGGCATAATGTAGAGTATCAGATTCTTTTCTAAAGGATCCCTTTGTATTTTTGCCTTTGAATCTTTGCTTTAACATGTGTTATAAAACACACAATACTGTATTTCCATACTTGGTACTTAAAATGCTTTAATGATTTACCACAATTCAATTGAAATTCTTCCTAGGAATCGAATGGGCATACAATTTCCTTATTTGATAAGAGATTATTTAGCAAAGGTTATTCTTGGACCAAGAATGTTTTTAGGGTTATAGCTACATTTCTTTTCTTTTCTTTCTTTTTTTTTTTAAAGACTTTATTTATTTATTTGTCAGAGAGGGAGAGAGAGCGCACAAGCAGGGGGAGCAGCAGGCAGGGAGAGAAGCAGGCTCCCCACTGAGCAGGGAGCCTGACGCCAAGACTCCATCTCAGGACCCTGGGATCACGACCTGAGCCAAAGGCAGGTGCTTAACCAACTGAGCCACCCAGGTGTCCCTATAGCTACATTTCAAACTCATGTGACTTTCTCTGTTGAATGCAGGGTGATTTGCTGGAATCTATCAAAGTATGAGGCCATCATGCGTGGTAGCAGAAGCATGAGATTTGGTATCTAAAGCCCTCTGGCTACACCTTGAATCTGTGCCATTTGGTTTTATGTCCCTGGGCAAGTTATTTAACTTTGGTAAGTATCGGATCTCTCATCAATGAAGTGGGGACAACAAAGCAAAATGGGTATAAAAGAGAAAATTAGAGGATGAATTTCCAAGTATGTAATCGTTGCTCAGTCCACGTATTTGTCTCTTTTTCATTTTCTTTTCCTATCTAGGTGTAAGAGGTGCATGACGTAGATGAAATCTATTTATAAAATTCTTTTTTATTTTATTTTATTTATTTATTTGACAGACTGAGATCACAAGTAGGCAGAGAGGCAGGCAGAGAGAGAGGAAGAGAAGCCGACTCCCTGATGAGCAGAGAGCCCGATGTGGGGCTTGATCCCAGGACCCTGAGATAATGACCTGATCTGAAGGCAGAGGCTTAACCCACTGAGCCACCCAGGTGCCCCTCAACTAGTGTTCTGATCGCTCTTTTTTTTTTTTTTTTAAAGATTTTATTTATTTATTTGACAGACAGAGATCACAAGTAGGCAGAGAGGCAGGTAGAAAGAGAGAGAAGAGGAAGCAGGCTATCCGCGGAGCAGACAGCCTGATGCGGGGCTCGATCCCAGGACCCTGGGATCATGACCTGAGCCGAAGGCAGGGGGTTTAACCCACTGAGCCACCCAGGTGCCCCATGATCGCTCTTTCTTTGTAACATAGCCCCTTGTGAACCAAAGCAGAGACTGTCCCTGGGGGTTGGGCTGGGAGGAGATTAATAATGGACTGGAATTTTATCCTTGGAGCCGAACGGTGGTCTGCAACTCAGGTGACCTTGTTAGATATGTTTGTTCTGGAATGAGCCTGATCTATAAGGCTTCGGAGTCTCACAGTGAGTTATGGAAGCCATCCTTGACTTGCAACCGTGTTAATTATTTCTGTATTTACTCCAGGGGACCAGGCTGGCAGCTTAGGCTCCTTAGCCTGGGGTAGCTTCCTGACCAGGCCTGTTCTCCTTGGCCTATCTAGAGTCTAGACTATTTGCTGCCCCTGCCTTTCTGGTCCTCGTTGTTCTGGATAGACTGACAAACTTGTTCACACCAAATTTCTAAGGAGTTGATTATCTCCTTTCTTGGGATTATTTTCATCCTAAAGGTGACTTGTGGCCTCAGCAGCAGGAATGAAATAGGGCTGTCTGGGATTTGAGCAACCTCACTGTAGGAATATATTGGGACAGAGAGACACTGAGAGGACCCCACTCGGAATAGTAAAAGGTAGTTACCTTCTGCCTCTCGAAGAAGTCTTGAAGACTGGAGGTTGTGAGCACTGAGAACAGAGAATGCCATTTACTCGCTACAATTGAAATGTTCTAGCGTAAACTTGAAATAACCCAGAAGAGGCTGATTCCTATCACATTAACTTCTGAATGCCTTATCTGTCGGGGTTTTTCTAACATGAAAAAGCCAGTTCAACTGCTTCCTGTGTAAATCTGGCACCTTTTTAAGTGGCCGTGAACAGGTAGGGAAGGGAAGGTCGGCTGGGTGAGGCTCTCTGACAGGGAGAGCTGGGAATTGTCATCCTTGTCAGTGCGAGGTCTTGTTATTCGAAAAGCAAACCTGAGTAGAGCGATGGGGCCTCATTTAGAAATACGTTGCAACCCCAGCCATAGAAAATCTGTGTGCGGAAGAGTTCAAGCCAATGCCGTGAGAAATAGACAGGGCAATTACTCAGGAAAGTGGACTCCCAGAGGGATTGTGTGATACCTCAGTGCAAGCCTTTGGGTGTCTTTTCTACCCAGTTGTGACTGGAAGACATGAAGAAAAATTTTAGAAATTGTGAATGCGGTCTTTTCTTCATTCTCCCAGATGATGTGATTGTCTGGGTCTTGTTCATTCAAGTTGGAAAACAGAGCAACAAGAAAGGTTTTTGTTGTATTTTCTTTCTGTGGAGAATGCTCCTTTCACCGAATGCAGTGAACAGTTTCTCCCTTGGTGAGTGTCCCCTACATGGTGGGCCTCCACTCTGGGCCCCAACTCTATGCTTTATAATTACAAGTACGTGGTGTTAGAGTCTCTTAAACACTGAGCATGGATTTGGCCACACTGTGGAAGACTTGAGAAGGAAAATGTAGGCTAGTGGAAGTCAACAGTTTGAGTTTTCCTCTTGTCTTTACCCTCTCTTTTTCCTTACTCCCATGTTTAAGAAAGAAGGTCCTTTCCTTATTGTCCAACTTACTCTTTCTTGTTCCCTTGGCTTGCCTCTCTCCTACTTCCTTGGATCCCTTACACTCTTTTTTAATTTTTACTGCCAACTCTGTCTTCTGTAATGCTGCCTTCCCTTCTCTCATCAATATGATCTGTTCAGGATTTCATTCTCCTAAAGAATCTCAATGGCTCAACCATCTTATCTACTGAGGCATAGTGGGGTCTATCGCCTCCCTGCTGAGCAGGGAGCCCAATGTGGGGCTTTATCCCAGGACCCTGAGATCATGACCTGAGCCGAAGGCAGAGGCTTAACCCACTGAGCCACCCAGGTGACCCTCAATGTGCTTTTGATTTGAATTTCCCTGATGGCCAATGATGTTCAAATTTTTTAAGGGTCAGCCATTTGAATGTCTTCTTTAGAGAAGTGTCTATTCATGTTTTCTGCCCACTTTTTGACTTGGTTATCTGTTTTTACCTCCCAATTACCTTCCAATGGTATTTGGGTATCTCCCCCTGGCTGTCATTGTCAGTTCTAAACTTAGTAAATCAGAAACCCAAATTCTTTCCTCCTACTAGGTTAGCTTCTTTTCCTGGACTCCATGTGTCTTTCCAGGGTGCTACGTACCACCCACACTCAAGCCTTGGAATCATGTTGACTTGTAAATATTCAGGAGTTTGTTACTTTCACATTGCAGTTTCTCTGATACACACCTCTTTCTTCCTTGTCGTGGTTCAGATTCTTTTTCCTTCTTGTTTTTACTCAAATAGCTTCCTGGATCATCCTTTCTATTTCATTGACACCTGGGTATTCTACATACCGCCATAGAAATCTATGTACTACAGAAGAAATCTGTATACTACAATAGAAATTTATATACTATTGTAGAAAATCTGTATAGTATGGTAGAAATCTGCTACAGTTTATTTATATACTGTGTATATGTGTGTATAATATATATCAGTAGCTTATGGGTTAATAAAAAGAATTTCAATTAAAAGAGGAAATCATGAGTAGTGACAGACACATACCTTAAACATTTTCTTTTAACTTAAAGCATATCAATGTGGATTAATTTAACATGTTCTGGGCCACTGATTCATGTTCTGCCTTACCCTTTTTCGCATGAGCATCCCAACTGCATGGTTTCTTTGGTTTTGGGGTTTTTTTTTTTTTTTTTTTCCTCCCAAGCAGACCAGGAAGTTAAAGAAATTCTTGAAGCATTCTGAAAAGAAAATTCTTCTGAATTTACATCATCCCCCCAATCATTTATGATTTTTCTCACCCACTCCTGATTTGATATTTTCTTAAAAAACTCTTTCAGAGAAAGTAAAAATCTTTCTTCTGGACCCTTTATCAGTTTATTTTAAATAGTACATAAATTGCCTGATCATAGTGACACACAGTTTGTATAGACAGGGTTAGAAGCAAACACAACTTCCTCTTAGCAGGTAGACAGTATAACCGAGGGGAGCAGAGGTGCTCAGACAGCTCGTCTAGGAGGAGCCCATCAGTGATGATAGGAGCTAGTTGTGTGCGGGGCGGGCAGGACTTATGGCTAGAAAAGATCAGCTGGCCTTGGATTTGGAGATTTGGGGGTCGGATAATAGAGCATCTACTGTACTGCCAATTATCTGGCATGAGACAGCTTTGTTTCTGAAATCGTAGGAATACTACTACAGTCTGTAGAGACCACTGCCCTCAAGCAAACATTACTTTGAGGAGGTCCAGTATCATTGGAGTCCCTTTTACCTTCTGCTTTGGCTGGGATGGCTACTAGTCTGACATCAGCTAGAGGATCTTTACAATTGTTTTTCCCCCATAGTGACTTTAAAAATATTCACGTATGCAACTACCAAAAAAAAAAAAATCAAAATGAAGACATTGATACACATCTGATTTTAATATAGAATTTCCAGAGCAACATATTACTCATTGTTTAATGTACAGTAACTTAGAGGCCGACATACCCATAAAACAATTGGGTAATGTTCAGATTTAGATTATAGGAACCTCATTCGTATATAAAATATGATGATCTTGAGCCTTTCCTCTACCATGAGTGAATGCCTACTCTGGGAATTGATGTCATATTTCCTAACTGGAATCACTCCTGGAGAGCAAAAATAATTTAGCGAGAAAAGAAAATCATAAAAGAAATCGAGTGAACTAATCCGTGGATTAAAATATAATTTAGAAAACTCTTTCTGACTTAGAGTTCATCAGTGAAACGATTTCACCAAGTCTCGTCCTCTATGAGCCCGGCTCTGCCAAAAACCAGAATCACTTCCCTTTAGCATTCAAAAATTTATCACCAAGCCCACAGCCAGCCCAACACCACTACCTTGAAATTCTTGAAAAAATGTTCTCCTTCCAAAGTCAAGCCCGTTCATTTAACATGTGTTTCCAGAGGTTCGTGGACTCGTGGGCACAGAGAGGTTCAGATTTCATGGACACGCAGCAAGTGGATGCTGAATCCTTGTAGGGCCCTTAGACCAGGCCTGGAAAAGCCAGCCTGGGTCAGTCCCCTGGACCTGTGTGAGTGCGCTCTCACAGGGACTTTGGAAACATTTTACAATGCAGCCCTGAACTCTGGTGCATGCATGGTTTGTTTTTCTGTAAGGAAAGGGGGGTGACATGACTATGTAAGCAGAGGAAGTTGACATGATCTCATTCATGGGTCTTTCTTCTATTTGTGCCAGGGGAATCCACCTTTTCAGAATAGTGAGCCACACATGGTTGTCTGCTTAATTTTACTCATTCTTAGCCTTCGCCTCCTTCTTGGAACCAAGTGTGACCATACTGCCAGGATTCTGCATTCTTCCTGCGAATCTTCTTCACAATGGTCGGGAGGGGCAGAGTCAAAGAGGTTCGTACAGCCAGCAAATAACTCCAGTACATGGGACCAGATCTGAACAGCCACCTCCCAGGGGAAGAGGTTCCATGTAGAAATGGGTTCAGAGAGAAATGGGGGTTTCTGCTCTTTGCCACACGCATTGTAGACACCTAGTTAAATGTTGTCTAATTTACATTAATGATAAAGCTATCTTGTAAATAATAAAAGTCCCCAAAGCAAAACTTTCATTTCATGGTACTAATTGCCTTTGAATCAGTCCTTCGTTTTAAAACAGTTTTAATCCAAGCAGCACTTTAATTATTAAGTAATATTTATATGCTTGTGAAGTCATAATTTAATTGGGTACATTTTATGTGATAATGCTTTGTTTTCCTGTTCTCTTCGTTGCTATATATATTGTAGAATTGTGAATTATTCTACAGATTAGGTTATTCTGAGAAACGTAGAGACAATGATTGGACTATTTGTAACTAACAATTAAATACACATTCTATTCTACTCACAAGACATTCGAGAAGGTCTTTATTGTGGTCTCAGTTGTGATCAAAACCATTTTATTTTTACTGGTTTGCTTAAAAAGAGAAAGAAATAGCTCTGTTTCTTAATGGATGGTGCTTATTATATCTGCTGGTAAGCACTGATTGTATTCACAATATTCTATTTCTGAACCTCACCTTTCTCATTCCCAAGGGAGGAAGAAGAAGGAAGCGGTTCTCTCGATAAGCATTCAAGACCAGGAGGTGGGGGGTGTTCTTTGATGATCTGTATGTTAGAGCTACAGCTCAGGGAAATGTCATACATCCGTCTTCCCGTTGTCTCTTCCCTTCTTACTGCTCCCTCATGCGGGAACCCAAGAGGACAAATTCATCAAGGAATCCATTTCTTGTTTTCTGCCATTGTAGCTCTGGCAACTTAAGTTCTTCTGGAAACCCTGCCGTAGGCCAGCACTCAGAGCCCCCATAGGATCTGTCAGGGAGGGAACCACTCAGGGCCAATTGCTTCTTTCTTCCCATGCTGTCTTAAAGGTACCACTAGCTTCTTTTTAGAGCTCTTTTTTTTTATTTTTCTTTTTTAAAGATTTTTTTTTTTTTTTAATTTGACAGAGAAAGAAATCACAAGTAGGCAGAGAGGCAGGTGGGGGCTGGGTAGCAGGCTCCCCGCTGAGCAGAGAGCCCAGGACCCTGAGACCATGACCTTAAGCCAAAGGCAGAGGCTTAACCTGCTGAGCCACCCAGGTGCCCCTAGAGCTCTGTTTTTAATCCTTTCCTTCTTTTACTGTTTGATAATTATAACAACATATGGGCATTTTGGAAGACAAAACAGAGGAATAACACACATCTCCTTTCATAAGCTTATCCTAACACAACTGGTATCATTATTATTATTATTATTATTATTACTGTTATTATTACCTATTGTCCAGTCTCTCTTATAGGAAGTGTTTTGTTTTGTTTTTGTTTTTGTGCGTGGGTTTTTTTTGTTTGTTTGTTTTTACATTATTCGACATTGTGGTATATGTTTTAGGTCTGATTTTTTTTTTTTAACCCAGAAACATTGTTGCATGTTCCTACATAGTCTTTATAACTATGGTTTAAAACAGCTGTATAATAGTTCTTGAAGCACATGGTCTATTGTTTATTTAAGAACTCTTCCTACTTTTTATTTTTAAGATTTTATTTGAGATAGAGCGAAGGAGACAAAGAGAGAGTATGTGAGTGCCTGAGTTGCGGGGAGGGGCAGAGGGAGAGGGAGAAGCAGACCCTCCACTGAGTTGCGAGTCTGACTCAGGGCATCAATCCCAGGACCCTGGACTCATGACCTGAGCCATAGGCAGATACTTAACTGACTGAGCCACCCAGGCACCCCAAGAAATCTTTCTACTTTAAAAAAAGTTTAAATGTCTCTTTATTTTCTTTCATAAGTATAGGAAACACAACGATAATCCTATTAATCCATCCCACTTTCTCTTTATTTTTAAAAAAAAAATGTTTTTAGACTAGAGACCCAGAAGTGAGTAGACTGGGTCAATGGAAACAAACATACCATAGCTCTTGATATACGTGCCAAATTGCTCTCCAAGAGGGCCATGCCAATGCATACTACAGCAATTATGGATGAAAATTTCAGTTTCTGTGCAGACGAGCTCACATTCTGTACGTCTGCCTCATGCTGCAGCCTCAGGAAAGAGCCTGACACACAGTATCAGTCTGTTGTATACTCTGTGAAGAAAAAGAATATTGGTTGCGGGAATCAGCTTGAAGTGATTATTAGGAGAGAAAATTAACATCTCTCTGTCTGATAAGGTAAACTGGAGACTCCATTATGCCTGGATGTTATACCATTTAAATTCTTAGTCTTAATTGTATTTCTGTTGCTTATTCATGTTATATAGGTATGCACTATTTTATTCATAAAGATATTTTGATAAAGTCATATTTTTAGAGGAAAGTTATTCAGGTATGGAAACATGTGTCAGACTGATTATATCGCTCCCTGCTCAAAACCCTCTCTAGACGGCATTACTTACAAACTAAATTCTGAGTGCTTTATCCTGACATTTCAAGGCCTTCCTTCCCAGGCCCCTAACTTACCTCTGTGTTTCTCTCTTATTAGGCGTTCTCGCCACATCATTCACTCAGTGATACTTGCTGTTCCCCAAATAATCTTCACTGTCCTGTTCACACTCTGTCCCGTTCGTGTTCCCATCTTGGCTTCCACATCCCATCCAAATCCTACTTGGATTTCAAGGTGTTTGTAGTCTTGCCCTCCCTCAGTGTTTCCCCAATTCCTGGAATCCTTCTCCTCCTGAGTCTGTTATTTCTTCCAACTCAACCATTGTCAAACTTCTGCTGTTTTACTGTTCTTAAAAATTTATTTCAGTGAGGGGAGCCTGGGTGATGGGGTTGGTTAAGCATCTGACTCTTGATTTCAGCAAAGGTTATGCTCTCAGAGCTGTGGGATCGAGCGCCAGATCAGGCTCTGTGCTCAGTTGGGAGTCAGCTTGAGATTCTCTCCTTCCGCCCAACTCCCCACCCCCAAATAAAGGAATGTTTAAAAAAGTTTATTTCAGCAAATGATTTACCTTACCTATTCAATTGCATTTTTCAGCTTTCTTGAGATATAATCAACAAATAAAAATGGTGTATGTTTGAAGTGTACAATGTGATGATTTGATATTCATGTCCATGGTGAAATGGTTACCTCCTCCAGCCAAATGAATGAACACCTTACAGAGTTTTCTGGATCACGGTTAAATTTTTTCTTTTCTCTTACAGCATTTATCGTATTCTCTCCTGTAGTACTTATGAACTTGTGAAATCCCATGAAGGTCTAATATTTTTGAGGACAGGAAAACTTACTCACTTGTTAGTTGCTTATAACATTTAGCAGTGTGTCTTATATGTAGTAGGTCTATAGCATTGCATTTAGTGTTCATATTTGTTTAATTAAGCTATGGAGGTTGAGCTTAAGAGGCCCTAATTATTGTCATCCACCATGTAATAGCAGCTATCAGAATACAGAAATGAAACCCCAAGAGGAAGTAACCTGATATTTATACTCCTATATGGGAACTGATGTGAATCCTCGTGACCCTCAATTGTTTTGAGATCTTTAGGTGCCTCCCGAATCATCAAAGATAAAATGATGCAGTTAAGACTCTTTCAGGTTGAAAAGTAACCAATATATTTCAGGTTATTTCAATTAGGGTATTGTAAGGATTCATGACAAAATGCAGAAGGATTTAAAAAACCTCCTAAGGCACAATCAGGGCTGGTGGAGAACCAGAACTTTTGTCTCTGATGGCTTAGTCTGTTTGTGTCCTCAGCCCAGGTCTCTGTTGCTCCCCAAGTTCGGGATTTTTCCATATGGTCAAATAACCTTATCAGTCAGTCAGCTTCTGTTGGCTGCTTTCACCATAAGGAATTGTCCATGGTATCGATAGCCAGTGCATTGTTTCTTTCTTTTCTTTTCTTTTCTTTTTTTTTAAAGATTTTATTTATTTATTTGAGAGAGAGACAGTGAGAGAGAACATGAGCGAGGAGAAGGTCAGAGAGAGAAGCAGACTCCCCGTGGAGCTGGGAGCCCGATGCGGGACTCGATCCCGGGACTCCAGGATCATGACTTGAGCCAAAGGCAGTCGTCCAACCAACTGAGCCACCCAAGTGTCCCGAGCATTCTGTTTCTTAAACATGCTTAGTGTTTCACTGTTAAATTATTTTCTCATTTTGTAAAGTTGGAAATCCAGATATTATGTGTGAGCTGTATTAACTTGAATTTTATGGCAGTCAGAACATTATCCAATTATGGCAGGTATTAGTGGACACTTGACTTAACAATTGCTAACTTTATTAAGCACTTACCGCTGCAAACCTAGCTCCTTCATCTTCCAAAGTACTTTATAAGCTATTTTTATCCCCATTTCACAGGTTAACAACAACAAAAGAACAACAACAACAAAAACCACCTAAGGAAACGAGGGATTTATTAACTCGTTTAAGGTCATAAGATTGTCACTGAACCAGAATGGGGACCCCAAATCTCCACACTTGTCCCTGAACCACAAACATGTAAGCTTGGACAATGGAGGGTTGGGTTATTTGGCTGCCCTTTTATTTTCATGGAAGCCAGTCAGCCTTCTGTTTCAAGTTTTATCTTCTCACTTCAGAGTGAATCTGGATATTTTGCAAGGGAAATGCTGAGGAAGTAGTGAGGCTGAAAATGAAGCACATCCTAAACTTGAGCACTGTCAATATTCTTGTTCAGTCCACCATGAAGGTCTCCCCTCACCCTTCACGTTTCTGTTCTCAAATATTGGGAAATGACTTAGAACACCCCATCAGCGAGAAGAACAGGCCCCGTGCTATGACAGGGCTTTTGACTAAAAGGCTTTCAAGAGGGAGCTGAGGCAACCTTACTCCCCTTTATTTTTTTTTTTTTAAAGATTTTATTTATTTATCTGACAGAGAGAGATCACAAGTAGGCGGAGAGGCAGGCAGAGAGAGAGAGAGAGGAGGAAGCAGGCTCCCTGCTGAGCAGAGAGCCCGATGCGGGACTCGATCCCAGGACCCTGAGATCATGATCTGAGCCGAAGGCAGCGGCTTAACCCACTGAGCCACCCAGGCGCCCCCTTACTCCCCTTTAAATAGACCCCCCCCCCCAACAGCATCCTCCTCAAGTGTACACTGTTGCCTTCATACATGTATATACAAAACAGTTGGAGCCATGACCTTACATTTGCTGAAGTTAAAGCTTTTTGCAGAAGAGAAACTAAGACCTGCCCCCATTTCTTTTTCTTTTTTTTTTCCACTTCAGAAGCTGAAGCCGATTCAGGATTGCATTTCTAATTCCATTATCATTTAACAACTCACTCTGGCTTCTCCTGCTTCTCCTCCTCGGCTTCTCTCCTTTTATCTGCAACTTCAGGTTTCTCTCTCCTGTTTCCTGGGATTTGCAAAGCAGCAAAATCAGCCCGTTTACATTTAAGATGTTTTGATTCTTTTCTCAGGCTCTTGCCAGGGTACTTAGCACAGAATGATTAAAAGCTGTGTGTTCTGTTAGAACTGTTACAGTGTTTAAACAAGGAAGTCTGTGTTTGTTTAAGAGAATGGGGAAATGGTTATCTTGACAGATTAGACTGAAAAAACAGGACAGCCGCAGCCTCGCACAGATGTCCACATTTGCCACTTGGCTGGCTTTTTGAGGGACCCGGAACAAAAGTGGCTTGTGCGCCCGGTGCCCCGGCCCCTGCCTGACCCCCTGACCACGGGTGTGATTCGGAGCCCCGTTCAGGCCCTGCGTGTCTGGGAGGGCAGGTGTTCCCAAGCCCAACATTTCTCGGGAGTCTCTTCCACTGTGTCACCATTAAAGGGACGGAACCCAAGAGGAATTTCTCTGAAGACCCCGTTCCAATGTGATTTCATCTCCCATCACACGCGGTTCCCGTGGCTTCCCCGCGAAGTCGAGAGGAAGGCGAGCAGAAGCTGGAAGGGTTAGCACGTTCGTCCGAATCTTGCAAACGTGATCTCAGAAAACGAGACGACGCCTCAGGGGCAGCAGTGGATAAGTGGCCATTGCGACAGATGAAAACGGAGGAAACCTGATGCAAGCCCCGATTCTCCCACGTACTAACTAGTTGTTCGAAGTCGCTCCAATCGCTCTCCCCCCCTCCCACTTCAGGCCATAAATGCAAATGTTGTACGCAAGGATGCTGCCGTAGGCGACGTCGGGGGCGGGGCAACACCGACGTGAGCGACGTGGGCGACGTGAGCGACGTGAGCGACGTGAGCGACGTGAGCGACGCCGATGAGGGCGACGCGGATGCAGGTGGTGCCCACGTGCTGTGCTAGGCGCCGGCGAGCTCCCCTCCTTGTAAGAGCCTGGCGGGGCGGCCCCAGCTAAGCTGTTCAGTTTTCTACGGAAGCTCAGGGAAGCTAAAGACTTTGTTCAAAGTTATTATTTTTATATATATACATATATATATACACATATACATGCTACGTATTAACCAATATATATTATATATAATACATAGCATATATATATATGCTATGTATTAACCAATATATATATATATTGGCTAACCTATATATATATATATATATATAAAACCAATATATAACCAATATATAACATATATATATATGTACTATATATACATCGGTTAACCTATATATATATATATAAAACCAATATATAACCAATATATAACATATATATATATATCTGTACAATATATATATATCGGTTAATACGTAGCCTACCGGGCTGGGAGGTGTGAACCCAAACTTCACTGGATCTTGGCTTTCCCGGGCCACCAGCGTCTTCAAGGTAACCTCCAGCTGTGAAACTGGCGATCGTGGAATCTGAGCGCATCAACGTTGTGTTAAATAGGTCTGCAGAATACATTAAAAAAGACAAAGGCTCAGCCTTGGTGGGTGGGTCGTAATCACGGCTACGTGTGGATGTTTTTTGTCTTTTACCCGGAGGCATGGTCATTGCCATCAGTATGATTGTAGAGTTCTTTATTATAAACTTTATGCAAATAGAGAACAGCCTCATTTAGGTCGTATTTGCTACATCGGATCTTGAGAGTTAGAATTCTGGCGTGTAGTATTCTGACTTTATGAAAGAGGACGTTCAAAATAGAGGGCATATTTTAAGATTTGGGATGTACTTGGTAAGTCGTGGTGAGCAACTGCCAATCTACCTCTTCGTTGTACTCATTACTCTTAATACGTACTTTCTTCCCTAATACATGTGATATCTGAGTGGAGTCAATCTGAATTTAGAAGTTACTGTAATGCAGCCTTATGGGTAAGGAAGAAAAGTTTCCATTGCCTTAAATAAGTTAGATTTTTGATATATCTGTAACATATTCACATGTGGTATGTGACTATTTTTTTTAAAAGATTTTATTTATTAATTTATTTGACAGAGAGAGAGATGACAAGCAGGCAGAGAGGTAGACAGAGAGAGATGGGGAAGCAGGCTCCCCACCGAGCAGAGAGCCCCTATGGGGGGCTCGACTCCGGGACCCCGAGATCATGACCTTAGCCGAAGGCAGGGGCTTAACCCACTGAGCCACCCAGGCGCCCCCATGACTATTTTTTTTCCTTAAAGACATGAGTGCCCAGTTTTTATTGAAAATAGAAAAACTGTCATGGTAGTTGGTTAGTTAGTCCACTTCTCTCCTAGTTGTTTGCTCATGTCACTGGGGTTACCCAGGCCTTTCGGAGACCACACCAAACAGGATTACAGCCATGGAATCTCCTGGCCCTAACATCTTAGGGACCAGCTGGAGTCTTACACTAATGCAAAGTCTAAGGGGTCAGTTTGAAGAATTTAGTCTGTACTGATTTTGATAAATCTGTAAGTATTTATTAGATCATCAGAGATGCATTATATAATCACTGTCTTTTGCAGTTGTTTAAATGATTCATAGTATTTTGTCTCAGCTCCTCTAATCTTGACCTGAAGGCACTTAGGGTAGATGGCTTCCTTCCTGGCCTTGTGGCCATAATCCTCCTCATTAACGTCGGGATTTCACCTTTCGCCCTTGTGGATGCCATTCCTCACATTTGGAACAGCCTTTCACTCTGCTTCTGTTATGTTTTCCCCCTACCAGTTCTGGTTGGAATCAATCTCTTGGAATTCTAACTTCAGCCATTAATCTCTACTAGATCCTGGTTGATTGGTAACAGGACTTGCCCAGTGCACAGTTTCGTTGACCCCAAACATGGGAGCCTGCTTCTGCCCAAATGGGCATCTATTGTTTTATCTTATCTCTTTTAATGAGGGAGAAGTGAAAGAGCAGGCTCCCTTGTTTATCCCCATGCTGATAGCGTGCCTGGAGATTTATTAATAGATAACAAAGGAATTTCAGTGTAATTATTTCTTAAGTACATTCTTGTTACTGTGTGATGGGATGTCCCTGGTCTGAATTCCTCAGGAATTCCTCAGACCAGGAATGCACCTGAGTTGCAGCTAATACTTCAGTGTGTCAGATCGTGGCTGCCATGTCCATCTTCTAGATAGCTCAAAGATAAATGGAAATAAAGAGACTGGATAAGTTGAGTCACGTTTGGGAAAAGGGAGATTCGGGGCTGATGCTGTTGGGTCTGGAATGAGTCTCAGGGCCTGCCCCTTCTGCTACTGAGTGTCATGGGGGAAATTGGGGTAGTGTTTGGAGGGAAGTCAGAGGAGGGCAGTCACTGAAGCTACCACATGGGAAGCTTGCCTTGGTACTGGAGGGGGTTGATGAAGGACTTGTATACTGATGATGGTCAGATCACTTCTTTGGGTTCACTGCCCAGACCATTTCCTTTCTGCTCCCCCATTCCCTCCAGAGCTGGTACTAAACTGCCCACCCTTGAGCCACTGATGATGATGCTCTGGGCCAAAGGTGATCACCAGGGTTTAGAGATAAAGAATTTTAGCCAGAGTATCTCTTAGAGTGTTTCCCATACTTGAGTCATCTGTGGATTCACCTTTCCAAAATTTGCTAACTTAAAAAAAAGAAAGGGGAGGTGATTGATTTTTTAAATTTGAATAAATGTATTATAAAAGGAAACAGGCTATCACATAACTTAGGTAGGAGACCTAATCCAAAAACTGAAGACAACACATGGTTTTTTAGATTCTCAGGGCTAAAAAGGATCTGAGTGTGAGGCCTCTTTCTTTCTTAAAAGGGAGAGGTTGGTTTTAGAAAAGTGGGAAGGGTTTTCTGGAACCAAACTAAAAAATTCTCTTTGATTAATTTGGAAGGATTGAGAGACCATTGAAAATGAAATAACATCCCTATTATGTGAATTAGTTTTGTTTAATGCCAGGTTGGTGAACTATTTCATCTCATACACCTTCAATAGGACGAGTCTCAGGTGTTGAGAAGCATTGTTTTTAATTAATATCTGGACCTGGTAGGAGCTGGCAGTGGACTCAGAGTCAATTCCAAGTGTATCACTTGTGCAGGCCCAATAGGGACTCTGAATTGGGCTTAAAAGACCTATATAATACGTGCGTGCTTGCATCTCTAATAATTTGTGATTTGAGCCTAGGACTACATTGACGTAACATGAACAAGGGTGGCGTGTGACACAGGTGATGAGCATCAAGGGATTCAGAAGATAAGAACTAGTCTAAGATGGGGTTGCCTCAGAAAGCTTCATGAGAATGAGGTCCTTGAAGAACCTTGAAGAGATGTTCTGATGGATAGGCAAGCGGAGGAGGATGCTCCCAGAGAGATGGAGGTAAGATCAAGCTTTACTGTGGGGTTAAGCATTGGACCCATAGAGCCCTGGGTAGACGTTGGGACGTCGAAAATGGCACAAGACTGGTGACAAAAGACAGCTATAAAAGCTGGATTGGGATTTGATGTTACATGTAGGAGGGAGACGTTTCCGGCGCCTGAGCTGCTCTCAGCCTGTCTGAGGTGTGAGGAAGATGTACCTGGCACTTGGGTCTGGGAAACAGGTAGCCCCCAAAGGCGTACGATGGTCATAGAGCAGCAAAGAGATAGAATTTCATGTGACTTTCCACATTTGGGGTATTGAATGTAGTTGTTGGGGGTTGGGGAGGCCCCAAGGAGATTGGAAAGTGAAATAAAACTTCACCTTTCTCTCTCTCTCTCTTTTTTTTTTTTTTTAAGATTTTATTTATTTGTCAGAGAGAACAGAAGCCGGGGGAGCAGCAGGCAGAGGGAGAAGCAGGCTCCCCGCTGAGCAAGGAGCCTGATGTGGATCTCCATCCCAGGACTCCGAGATCATGACCTGAGCTGAAGGCAGCCACTTAACAGACTGAGCGACCCAGGTGTCCCAAGACTTCCCCTCTTGAGGCCCGGGGCAAAGAGGTCTCTTTAGAGAAGAGAGATTTTTTTGTATTGTCGTTCAAGTGTGGGTTTAAGGGTTATGTTCAATTTTAGCTGAAGACAGCTAAAGTTAGTTTTGGCCTTCCTGTGGAAAGCCAGAGATGTAAGTCTCCTTTCTGTATAAAGGTAAATACTGAAGAAAGAAACTTCTCACTTCCTCAGTATATAGGGAGGAAAGGAATAGGGAGGAAAAATGATAACATTGACCAGACTCACACTCTCCATGCTGTGTGGTGTGGAAGATCTGTATGGGTGATACAGAGCCCATACAGAATAAATAAATAAATAAATAAATAGATAAATCCAAGATTCCAGAGTCTTAAGGATGCAGGCATGGAATTAGGATGAAGAAGAAGAACAGAGGACAAAAGGAGAGTCCAAAAGAGAGGAAGAGAAGGCGGGAACCATTAGTCAAGCTGTTAGAGAATTTCAAGGAGGCACTTTCCTCCTGTGTCTTACCATCTAGTTTTTATTCGTAGTTACATTTTTTTCTGCTGCAAATCCTTTAGGGAATTAGATATTGATTAAAACAATGAAGGAGTGCCCACTTAATTGTACCTGGTGATCTTTGACAGTAAAGTGGCACTAGATTTAGAGATGTGACTGGTCTTTCTGCCTCCCACCCACCCACCCACCCCTGTTAAGAAACAAAATATGTTGATTTTCTTTTGAAACTTCAAAGTGCTCTGAATGAAAATCCATGTGTGTGAAGGGGTGCCAAGTGGCTCATAAGAGTGATCCATCGACTGGTTTCAACTCATTTCAGGGAGGTTGTGATCCAAGCTTGGTCGCAACATTAGCCTTCTAATGGATGGAACATAGCCATCCAAATTGGAAACCAGAATAGGCAGACTTTCTGAAGAATACTTCTTAAGTACACACTGAGAAATGCCAGGACCTTAGTGGGAAGGGCTTTCATCATGAAATCCAGCAGTTTTCATCCATTTTAATGGGTGTGCTCCCCGCCCAGGAGGAAGGTTCCAGGAAGCAGGAAACATACAGACATTTCAGAGCACTTGGAGGTATGGCTGTCCTGGGCTGTACAGGACTTTGAGGACAGAGAGCACACGGAGAGATAGGGAGCTCTTGCACCAAGGCCAGGAGTGTGGGGCTGTGTTAGCTCCTTTGTGCAGTTGGCTCCCACCGTGCCTGAAGTGAAGTTGAAAGGTCACTTTCCTGCTCCCCTGACTTCTTCCCTGATTCTCTCTCCTCAGTACTTGTGATCTTCTAATAGACCATATATCTTAGCACCATTTCTCATTCCCAAGCAAGTACCAAACAGAATATTGTATGTTAGTAAGTGGTTTTTTTTTTCTTTTTAAGATTTTATCTGTTTATTTATTTGAGAGAGAGAGAGAGTGGGGAAAGGAGCAACATGAGAGGGAGAAGCAGACTCCACACTGAGCATGGATCCTGATGCGGAGCTCCATCTCAGGATCCTGGAATTATGACCTGAGCCGAAATCAAGAGTTGGATGCTTAAACTGAGACATCCAAAGTGCCCCAGCAAATTTTTCTCCAGAACCCTTTGGGTTATTCCTCAGAGGACCCCACTGGGCAGAACTGTTTCCCTTTTCACGGTTGGGGAATCCTAACCTTAAATGTTCATTCATTTATTCAACAAATGTTTGAATGCCTCATTGTGCAAGGTAGATACCTAAATAAGGAATTTATTTATTATTTATAATAAATAAAAATAAATTTTAGAAAAAATTATTTATATTAAATATAGTAAGTTACTTGTGTTTATTAAATATAGTAACTTATAAATAATTATAATATATGAATATTAGTAAATAAGTATTTGCATATTAAGTATACATTATTGATAAATTTATTTATTTATAAATGAAAAATGCATATTTAGCACTCTTAGGAATCTTGGGATTTGGTGGGAAGAGCCATGCAAGTTAATTGATGACTACTTTATGCTAGAATAAGGACTGTTTGTACATCTACTCATAGGTATCTCTGGGAATAAAGGAAGGTGGCATCACAATGTGAAGGCTTTTTACATCTCCATCACTATCCTTTTGTCATCATGGCCACCTCATACAGTCTTCACTACCTATTGTGAGAACTGGCCGTGGGAACAGGGGTTGAAGTGCAGTGGGCACACACTGGGACAATTGTTCCAGTTCTTCTACTTCTGTCCCACTTGTTGAATGACCTCAGAATGGCCATTCTGCCTCAGATACCTCAGGCTTTCCTCACAGCAGCAGCAACTAAAGGCAGAGAAGAGACCTCTAGCCATGATATAGCAGCTTGGATGGGTCCCTTCTGTGTACAGTTAATCCTCGAACAATGGGGGAGTTAGAGGCATCTCTCCCACCCTGCCATTGCTTACCATTGACCCGTGTCTTACCAGTAACATAAACACTGCATTAACACAGGGTCTGTATTTTATGTGTATTATTTGCTGTATTCTTACAATAACTGAGCTCGAGGAAAGAATATTCAGAAAATTAAAAGGAAGGGGATACATTGACAATACTACACTGTAAAAAAAGGAACAACTCCGTGTCTGAGAAGAGATATGCATTTCAAACCTGTGTTACTCAAGGGTCAACAGTAATTACCTGGGCTGTAAAGATTCCTAAATATTTTATTTTATATTTAATTATTTTTAAAGATTTTATTTATTTATTTGACACAGAGACAGTGAGAGAGGGAACACAAACAGGGGAATGGGAGAGGGAGAAACAGGCTTCCCATGAGTAGGGAGCCCAGGGTGGGGCTCAATCCCAGGACTGTGGGATCATGACCTGAGCCAAAGGCAGATGCTTAATGACTGAGCTGCCCAAGTGCCCCCTAAATATTTAAATATTTAAAATATGCTATGTATTGAACTCGTTGGGCATGGTATCCATGTAGGTAGCCCAGAGACTGCTATATAACTAGTACTCATTAAATAGTAGTTGAATGTTTAATAAATTAATTTTGGGGGTCCTGGTTGGGGAATTAAATAGATGAGGGTTTGTGGAAGGAAATAAGACTTCAGCCAAGTTTTAGAGATATTAACTTTGATGATTTTGTTCTTGTTGGAAAGGAATAAATACACAAAACTGAATTTTATGAAAATTCCAGAAAGTATGAAGAAAAAAATAATCAACTCTAATCCTGCCATCCAGAGAAGACTACAATCGATATCTCTGTGTATTTTCTTTTTTTTTTATTTAAAGATTTTGTTTATTTTTATTTATTTGACAGAGATCACAAGTAGACAGAGGCAGGCAGAGAGAAAGGGGGAAGCAGGCTCCCTGCCAAGCAGAGCCCGATGTGGGGCTTGTCAATCTCAGGACCCTGAAATCATTACCCGAGCTGAAAGCAGAGGTTTTAACCCACTGAGCCATCCAGGCACCCCTCCATGTATTTTCTTTAGGCATTTTCCACATGTGTATTTGCTTCTGAATCAACAAGTGTGTAGCTGGGCCGATATTTTAACATGTAAACACATGAGCTTCTAGTCCTTCCTCCATAGTCTAAAGAAGACTTCTGTGTTGGGCTCTTGGCGGTAAATGTGCTAATTGGCTTAGTGGGAGAAGAGGATGGGGAGGAGCCAAGAATGGCAGTGTGGATTTGCAAGAGAGAGACCATTCAGAGTTATCCTTTAAACACTTTCAAACCAGCTGTGGGGGTGGAGGAGGGGAGGTCTGACATTGAGAAGAGTGATGGGGGTAAAAGTGAGAGGAAAGCCCTGAAGCAACATAGCATTGGCTATAATTTGAGGAACAAGGGAGATAGGAGAGAGTGGCCAAATCTTGAGAGACCAGCCCATGAAGAGATGGAAGAGGTTTTCTTTTGTGTCATGGAATATAATTCTCCCTTTGTCTGCTTTTCAAGGTTCTTTCAATGAAGACATAAAATTTCTAGGCCTTGGTAGGAGTGGATTTGTGGTTTTGGATGGAAGTCTGTGCTGCGATCGGCTTTTAGCTGGGTGTAAGAATGGATGGGTTTGTTCAAACTGTGTTTGTTCATGAATGTGTGGGGAAGGGCAAGGGTCAAGGAGGGTGTGGGGTGATAATTGTTTACAACAGTTTGATGTGGTTTCTCTTGATTCTTTGTTTGACCTTGGTCTTGCATGGAGGCATCCACCTAGCCATCTGCCATAAAAGCAGGCAGGAAAAAGAACATACTGAGCTTTTGACCTTCAAAAATAGGATTTTGCTGCAAGTAAAGGTCAAAGGGAGTTGCTCAGTGGAGGACCACATGAGAGCATGGCTCTTTTCCAGCCCTACATGGTTTAGGGGAAAGGAGAAGGAAGGAGAAGCAGGACAGAGAAGGGATCAGACTGTGCCCTGGGATGAGTTATAGAAGTGAAGTTAGCAACATTGAGGTTATGGCCCACCTCCTCCTTCTGAGGCTCATTTTGGCCAGGCTGGCTACTTCCTACCCATCAGAAGGGAAGCCACAGAAAAATAATTATGGTGGTACAGAATGCTCAGGCCAAGGAGGGGTCCTAAGGTTGTTCTCTCTGGAGCTGTCCTTGGTTATCCATGGCAAACATGACCCAGAAGTACCTTGGATTGTGGAGAGTGTTACACAAGGTGACAACAGTTGGGGTAGGGTGCCTTTGGCAAAATTGTGGAGCCGACAAAGAGAAAATCTTTTTGATCTTGGCTTAGGGAAACATCTCTTAGGTATGATGCCAGAAGCACAATCCATAAAAGAAAATGATAAATTGGAACTTCCATCAATATGAAAAACACTTGCTCTAAAAAAGATACTCTTAAGAGATTGAAAAGAGAAGCCATACACCAGAAGAAAATATCTGCAAAATGCAAACCAACAAAGACTTGTATCCAGACTATACAACCACTTCCCAAAACTCAGTAGTAAGAAAACAAACAATTAAAGCATGGACGAAAGTTTTGAAGACATAGTTACTTTGGAAAACAGTTGGTCAGTTTCTTATGAAGTTAAATATATACTTCCCATATGATGCAGAAATTCTACATATTTATTACCCAAGTGAAATTTAAAAAACAAAACAAAACTCCACTAAAATGTTTATAGCAGCTTTATTCATAATTTCCCCAAACTGGAAGCAACCCAAGTGTCCTTCAACTGGGAATGCATGAACAACTTATGGTATATACATACAATGGAATACTACTTAGTAATAAAAAGGAATGAACTACTGATGCATACAGCAAGGTGAGTACATCTTGAATGCATTAAGCTAAGTAAAATAAGCCAGAGTCAAAAGTGACGTAGTATATGATTTCAGTTATTACAGCATGTTCAGAAAGGTGAAGCTATAGGAATGAAAAACAGGACTGGTTGCCAGGAGGTTGGGGTGAAGACATTGTTTGGCTACAAAGGGTAGCATTACAAAGTTTATAGAGCATGGGGAAAATGTTCTGTGTACTGATTGTGGTTGTAGTGATAAGGCTGTATGCATTTGTCAACATTTATAGAATTGCACATTAAAAAAAAGATTTTTAACATAACATTTTTAAAAGGAATTATTTATTTATTTGAGAGAGAGAGTGAGCATGAGAACAAGGGGAGCAGTGGAAGGAGAGAGGGAGAATCTCAAGTAGACTCCCCGCTGAGCTTGGAGCCCGATGCAGGGCTCGATTTCACCCCCGAAGATCATGACCTGAGCTGAAATCAAAGAGTGGGACGTTGAACCAACAGAGCCATCCAGGTGCTCCTGTGATAAAAACATCACAATTTTTAAACAATAGAAATAGAAAAAAGATGGGGCGCCTGGGTGGCTCAGTGGCTTAAGCCTCTGTCTTTGGCTCAAGTCATGATCTCCAGGTCCTAGGATCGAGCCCCGCATCAGGCTCTCTGCTCAGTGGGGAGCCTGCTTCCTCCTCTCTCTCTGCCTACCTCTCTGCCTACTTGTGATCTCTGTCGGTCAAATAAATAAAATCTTAAGAAAAAAAAAAAAAGAAAGAAAAGAAAGAAATAGTAAAAAGAATTTAGTGAGAGAGAAAATATAATTTACTCCCTTAAGTCAGACTCCAGCCTTGGGCTGATCAGTGATACCTCAGGGGAGCTCTGAGCTGATTCCCTGGTTTTGATGGGGCAGTAACACTGGGGTAGAAAATGGGACTGGTTTTCAAATGAAATAGTTTCATGGGACTCATCTAGGAAATAGTTTTATGTTCTTGATTTCATTATGATGTTACTGATCAATGCTTTTTTATGAGAATTTCTTTTAAGTTGTTGAAATTTTGTGTCCAATCACTTGAAAATATTGCTGGTGACCTATATTACTTATGGGTGTATCAAGAAGAATTTGAAAATAACTAGGAAAGGAGATCAAGAAAGGAGGTCAAGTAATAGGAAAGGTCTAAATGCCATCTGGCATCACAAGCATCAGAACCAGCCTCCACTCAGTCAAGAACTTCTGAAGGAGAGCTCATTTTGAATATAACATTGGGCCAAACATTTCATGTGACATAAAAATGCATATTAAGATTGAAACTTCAAGATGCCAAGGAACTCTCCAGTTTCAGAGTAGAGCTGACACGTAGGAAGAAGATAGAGGTATTCATATTCTCTGCTTAATATAGTTTTCTTACAATCTTCTTCTAAGCCTTGTAAAGTTATATTACAATAAGTATCAAAATAACCCCACTGAAAGGACAAACCTTTGGAGTATCAAGATCTATCAGTCTTTGAAATGTGCAAACTTGTCTCAGGCGATCTCTACCTCACTGGTACAAGGCAGAGATGGTCTATTTTACTATTTTTGGTAATTTCCTTGATTTTCATAATCAAGTATCTTTGTGCAGTTGCTGAGCAAATTGAATACCTTCCTCATCAACAGAACTAGATATTCTGAATGAGCATGAAAGCTGCAGCAATTAAGCCCAGAGCTGCGATCTCATGTTCAGGGATATCAAGTCACATCTTCCACACTATAGAAAAGTGTCCAAGCTCTGGTTAACGACATAAAAATGGGTGAATCAGTATTCTTTTAGTAAACAGAGTTAATGTGCTTGCTGGATAGTCCTTCTAGGTCAAGAGCTGACAAACTAATGTCAATAAGAGCTTTGGCATCTTTCTTCCAGGGATGATCTGTGTGGGTTGAACCTGAGGGCAGTGGGGAGATGGGGTGTGTGTGTGTGTGTGTGTGTGTGTGTGTGTGTGGTGGTGGTGGTGGTGGTGGTAGTGGAGGAGAAGGAGGAGGAGGAGGAGGAGGCGGCAGTTAGGGAGTTGGAGAACAGCCCAATCTTTTGTATGAGTCCCTTATAGTGGCAGACATTAGAATGTCCTCATACTTCATTTTCTGATGAGCAAATATAATAATCATCCAGGAGGTTCTTTAAAAGAAAAATAAGATTTTCAGCAATCTCATCTTGTCAGAACTTACATCACATAAATGTATTCTGGAAGATGAAGGGCTAAATCATAAAAAGAAAATAGAATGACTTGAGGTGATTCAGGCAGAGGGGAACACAGGCATTGTTTGTAAATGAAGGTTAATCATAGCTTTGTCCCAGTTATAAATTTGTAGCGTGCATATTGTGATGAATTATGGCTAGACTGTATCATAATTTGTGACTTGTATGTAAAAGAGTCAAAGTGAGGTAGTTATCTGCATTTTATTGTTAGCAAGAGATTTTTTCCCCTTGATTAAAGCCCTGTTGCCCCGCCCCCAGGAAGTCACTAGACTTAAAAAAATTCAGAGTAATGGTTCCCTCAGAGACCATGGTATCATTGACTGGCCACCCATGATTAAAGAGAAAGAGATCTCTGGACCAGTGATCTACATGTTTCGATAGGAGCCGAGGGGGAGGGCTTTAAAATTTTTTCAGTTTAGATTTATTTACTTCAAAAATTATTGATGGAAGTCATCACATCTCACCTCAAAAGACTGTACAATATCACTGCTGACAGTACATTTACCCAGAGACTGACTTTATGCTAACAAATACGGTGTTTAAATTGTCAGCAAAACTAAAATGAATGAGCTTAGCACAATTCAAATGGATCTTTGGCATATCATCAATCAATTAAGTTCTTCCTGGTGCTCTTAGGTTAATATCAAAGTATACAATACAACATCATCTATCTTCTTTAGCATTCTTTGTGTGCCATCCCATAAAATATTGTATACAGTTTTCCTGAGATCTCCTTTGCAGACCACTATCACAACGATGGAGCAAAACCTGAGGAGATGTGACCAGGGATAGTTCCTACAGCTTTTTTTGGTCCCTCGGTGAAAGGTGAGTGCCTTCTAAACAACCCAATTTAAGGATAAAAGCCTGAAAGACAGAAATGGAAATGGAAGGGTGGGGAAAAATGTCGGAGAGAGAGAGAGTCAACAGCCCAGAAGACTCAACTTCGACCCCACTAGTTTGGTAGGATTTGATGTCAACAGAAGATAGCATGGGAGGAAGATGTGGTCATCTTTCTGAAAGCTGGAAAGTCATTCTAAGAAAATAATTCCCACATGGATTCCTATGGATTTGGATTTTATTTATTCCTAATTTAGTTTACTTCAGCTCAAATGTGTTACATTCCAATTTCATTCAAAATAAGCCGGTCTCATTATCCTAATGCCACAAGTTGCCATTTTCACCAAGTACAATTCTGTTGGGCAGGGAAGAGCTTGGTCTTAGAGGACCCACTGGGGTAGAAACTTGTATTCATCTGGGAGTGAGAACGCTTGCCAGAATGGTGATGAGTACAAACTCTGCTTTCTGGTGTGATAGTGAGAGCTTGTGACCCTAGTGAAGATGGGCTTTCAAATTTTAGCACATTTCTTACTTAAAAGATCCCAACGGTGAATCCCCTATGGCAGTTGTTCCTGATTTGAGAACCACATACTCTTTGGGGTAGGGGTGGAGAGCATAGGTTGTTGCAAAGGGGTCCGTGAATCTATGTGACTCTATATGTTATTAGTATGAATAAAGTCGCAGACACAGGTCTTTTTTTTTTTTTTTAAGATTTTATTTATTTATTTGACAGACAGAGATCACAAGTAGGCAGAGAGGCAGGCAGAGAGAGAGGAAGGGCAACAGGCTCCCCGCTGAGCAGAGAGCCTGATGCGGGGCTGGATCCCAGGACCCTGGGATCAGGGCCGGAGCCAAAGGCAGAGGCTTTAACCCACTGAGCCACCCAGGCGCCCCGCAGACACAGGTCTTACTTGAAATGCATGTATATACTTTTTAAACAGTATGGTAGAAATGCTTTTAAAAGTTGCCTTTTAGCATTACGTACTTTCAAGATCAGTAACTACTAGAACACAGAGGCAGTTTGTTAACATTTTTTGTTAGTGAAAATGGGTCTTCAAGCATGCAAGGATAATGGCTTTATTCATACTGCCCCCAAACTGGAAACAGTTGACATGTCCACCAACAAAACAATGTGGTATAGTCATATAGGGGAATATTAATTACACAGGAGTAAAAATGAATAAGTGATACATACAACATGGATGAATTTCACAGACATGCTGAGCTAAAAAAAAAAAAAACGAGTCAGGAGTATATTGTAAGATTCAGGTGTAAGTTAAGTATAGGCAGAATTGATGGCCATAGAAGTCAGAGTAATGATTACTCCTTACAGGGGCTGTGGGAAGGGACATGAGGCAAACCTCTTGGGTGCTGAGGAATATTCTGGTAGTGTCGGATGAGTGGGTACATTTATAAAATTTTATCCAGCTGTATACTTAGGACTGATGGATTTTATGTACCTTATCTATTTATGCTGTTTTAAGATATGTCAAGTTTGTAGATTCTGTCCCATCAAGAGATAGGATCTAAATTTTATCCTCCTGAATGTGGACTAGCGTAAAGTTCACTTACAATTAGTAGAATGCTTCAAATTTGAAGTTGTGTAATTTCTGAGACCCAGTCATAAAAAGGCAGCTTCCAGGGCACCTGGGTGGCTCAGTGGGTTGAGCCTCTGCCTTCGGCTCAGGTCATGATCTCAGGGTCTTGGGATCGAGTCCCGCATCGGGCTCTCTGCTCAGCGGGGAGCCTGCTTCCTCCTCTCTCTCTCTCTGCCTGCCTCTCTGCCTACTTGGGATCTCTGTCTGTCAAATAAATAAATAAAATATAAAAAAAAAAAAGGCAGCTTCCATTTTGATGGCTGGGATGATTGCCTTGGTGTCCTTATTCTGTAACAAGTTCAACCATGCTGAGGCTGCCATTTTGTAAGGAAGCCCAGGGTATGTGGAAAGGCCATGTGTAGGTAATCAAGTCAATATCTCTGCTGAATGAAGCCTTTGAGTCATCCAAGTTCAGGCCCCTGACATATCAGAGAAGATGCTTCTGGATGATTCCAGCCTCCAACTCTTGAGTGACCCTTGCCCCTCTACCCCAGACATTTGGGTCTTCTGAGTTGAACTCCCAGACATTTTGGAGTGGAGACAAACCATCCCTGCTGTGTCCTGACCCACAGACCTATAAGGATATTAAAATGGCTGTTTTACACCACTGAGTTCTGAGATGGCATGAAAAAATTCAAAGTGGTCAAAAGTGGTATAAAAAGATTGAATAACTGAATAGAAACCATATATGTATATTTTTTAATGGACCTTCAAACTCATAGTATTTGAGGAACCCATGTCAGGGTTCTTTGGTTGCAAGAAACAAATTCAACTCTGACTCAAGTGAAAGAGAATTTATTGGTACAATATGGAGCTGGAAGGATCCAAAGGAATCCTGAATAATTCCACTCACAGACGCCCTCTTGGGGCCTTGGTAGCAGACACTGATAAAGGCTGGCTTCAAGATTCAGTCACTTCTATAAATATGCCCTGACCGTAGTCAATGCCTCTGATCAAGATTTTAATTCCAAGGAAAGCAACCAGTAATTCAGACCGGGCAACCCGTCCACACCTTGTCTTGCAGACGACAGGCATGGTGATCTATAGCTTCTCCAAGACCAGAACAACAATGGAAGGAATATGTACCCCAAGGGATACCAGAGTGCCTTATTTGGGGTCCTCAAAACCACTCTGTATGGAAGCAGTGATTCCGTGATATAACCTAGAGGCTCCTGCCTTCATGTTCTGACCAACTTGATTTCAACGTTAGTATTATTCATGCTGACTGAGGTGAATGAAGTTTCTGGTGGCTCTTAACGGCTGGACCAAGTCTAAGGTCTTTCCTGCTTCTTATTTGCAGGCCCACTCTGGTCTTGGCTACTGAGAGTAAGGAGGCCAAGTTCTCCTCTGTCTGATCCACAGTGAAAGTGGTAGAGCTTGGCCATTTCTGAGGCTGATTGTATACATTGGTGGTAGTAGTAGACGACTCTTGGTGTCTCACCCAGACTACCCATTCTCTGGCTACTGCTACTGCTACTGTTGGCTTCTAGTGACAGCCAGCTTCCCCTTTCTAGGGGACTGTTCTCAGCTAATGGGAAGCCACCCTCTTCCCTACTGTCAGTGACTAAGCTAATGGTAAAACAGATCAGCCCCTTGCCAGGACAGGCATTAACTCTGCTCTGTGGTTCATGTTCCAGAGCCTATTTCTGTGAATCTAGCTAAGGGCCAACTTCTTCTGGAGCCCACTGGCTTTCCTGGCTTCTCCCTCTTCCTCATCTCACTCCACTTCCTTCTTATAAGTTCCTCCTGAGAGCATGTCTTTAGTCTGACTTTCATCAGAATCCCCATCTCAGGCTCTGGTTTTAGATATTCCCACCTAGATTGCTAGTCTAGGTCAGTGGTTCTCAGACTTTTGCACATATCCAGATCACCAGGAGTGCTAGTTAAAACCCAGATTACTGGGCCCCAATCTCAGAATTTCCAATTCAGTGGGTAGGGGTGGGGCCTGAGAATTTGCATTTCTAGCAGATTCCTGGGTGATGCTGATGTACCTGGTCTGGGCACCACAGCTTAAGAATTATTATTGAGCCAGTTGTTAAGGTGGTCTGATTTTAAGCACTGGACAGGCATCTGCCGTGCCCCTTTCTTCCGGCAAAAACATCTGCCAAGTAGCCCTGCATGGAATCAGAACTTCAACTTTAACTCCTTTTGATTAGGAGATTGAAGACTTGAGTGAAAATGGAAATGGATCCAGCAAGTATAAATACGTTCTATTGTCATCTCTTACGTGTGAGCTCTGTTATCTAGCGGAGTTCCAAGGAAAATAGCAGTAAGGAAAGTTCTAATGTTGTCCAGAAAATTTAAGAATGTCTGGTCACAGTGTTTCCCACTTAAACTTGAGTCCCAGAATGCTTTCTTTAAACAAACAGTTCAGAGGAATCCCCATTTATAAAACCAATTGGAAACGATCTGAGGAACCAGACAGAGCTGAGTTTGAAAAACAGTGGTCTATACATGGGCCGTGCTGGCTGGTCCACAGAGGTCTGGAGTTCCTGCTCTGTTTGATCTGAGCCTGGTCTGGGGCTGGTTCCATATGGCCCATTTATTTTGAGGAAACAGACCAAGTGTGTGATTTCACAGGGAAACCAGAGACCTCATCTTGCGTTTCAAGATCTGCTGAAGGCTGCTGGGAAAACGTGCAGGATTGGGCTCCACTGAAACCAGAAAAGCCTTTGTTCGAGGAGTGCCAGTGTCACGGACTGTATACAGATTGTTGGATGTTTTCCCTTCCGTGTGTTTCATGGTCTTGCTCTTTCTCCCAGTAAAAAGGCTCTGGCATATGAAAATGCTTAAGCATCTCCACACTGCGGCCTGTGACGGCTGGATTTTGATGAATGGCATGGGAGGACGCACAGCTCATTGCAAAGTAATGCTTTTAACTTCAATCAGTTTTAAGTGAATATGTTTTACACATTTATGCTCCAGAGTTAGCAAAAGAGGTTTCCTAGAAAAGAGCCCTTCTGGAGATACTCCTGCTGGACCGGAGGCTGCCTTCCCAGTGCGGGCAAGGCTAGCGTTGACTTGCATGGTCTTCAAACTGCTGCAATTCTAGGACCCACAGGGTTGCTGTCTTAATGAAGCAGTTAATGACATGTGAATTTCAGATCCTGACAACTCCTTTAATAAAAACAACAGGCCCGCATTCCTAGTAAACTGTGGCTGCTAGTCATGACAGCCTGTCTGCCCGACACATCTTTTTAAGTAAAGTGCGATTTTTGCACTGGGGCGTGTAAATATTCCTGTTCCAATGAGAGAAGAATGGGAATCAGGAGGAACAACGTGGATGCACAGGACACTTCATTTCCACCCTGCAGGAGCCAGAGTTTTTAGAGATGCTGCAGAACCTTGAGCAAGTAGGAGCTGTTTACACCATTCGCTTTGGTTGCTTTGCTTTCCTGTGAGGTGCCCGTTACAAGAGAGGGACTGAATAATGTTTGAACAGCCTAAAAATTGCCTTCCTTGCCTTCCCGTCCCCTTCCTGTGCCCCCCTGGAGGCACAGGAATGCTAGAAGTTCCAGTGGGTTGTCAAAGAGCCAATTGTCTGTCGTGAATGCCGACTGATGTTGGGGATGGGATGACGTGTGGGCCATCATTGCGCCAGAAAAGCCAGACCTGCTGCAGATGTGTGAGGGAGGCGCTTTCTGGTTGCAGACACGGACGAGCCAGACAGCAGGACAGCAAGGCTTGGGAGGGGCTGGACGAGGATCTCCAGTCTAAACCGAGCCCGTTCTCCTCTGAATTTGGTGGCCACTTTTAAAATTTTTTTTATTTTTTTATTTTTATTTTTTTTAAAGATTTTATTTATTTATCAGAGAGAGAGAGGGGGAGAGAGTGAGCACAGGCAGACAGAATGGCAAGCAGAGGCAGAGGGAGAAGCAGGCTCCCTGCCAAGCAAGGAGCCCGATGTGGGACTCAATCCCAGGACGCTGGGATCATGACCTGAGCTGAGCTGAAGGCAGCTGCTTAACCAACTGAGCCACCCAGGCGTCCCTTGGTGGCCACTTTTAAGGAGAAGTGAATTCCTGTTCAGCCTCCCCATAGGCACAGGCCCACATCCAATGTCTTTCCCATTCTCCCCCAGACAAGAGAGTCCAGATCCCCCTGTTTAGGCAGGGGTTGTTTTTCTTCAAACTGTTCAAGGGGCCATCCACCTAATACCATTCGAGGTGACAGAGAGCAGAGAAAAGCCGGGGATGGCATGTGTTCTTAGGCCAGGACATACCTTGCTGGGTTGTTCCCAGAGCACCAAGATCAGCCCAGCATGCAAACGAGGCCTGGGGCACCATGCTTGGCTTCAGAAAAGCCTGCCGGCACCACTGGGAAAGGCCGCTTGACTGGATAGCGCCTAATTGGGCCAGGCCTGACTTGGGGAAGAGCCTAGAGAAGAACCTGAATTAGCCTTGGTGAAGCCGGATCTTGGGGGGAAAGCAGGTGACTATTAGGCAAATCAGCACCTTAGAAGGTGACTGGCCGGCTGTCTGGCTTTGCCTGGAACCTGAGGGGTTCCCTGTGGTTGGGGACTTCCAGTGCTCAAAGCACAGGGAGCTGGTCACCCTAGCTGAGAATGATTTGCTCCCCTTAATTTAGCTGGAGAGCGGACGGAGCTTGAGGGAGCCAGACATTTTAGTGATTTTAAAAAATAGTGTCATTCATTGAATTCCACATACTTCTGCATAATCATTATGAAAAAATATGTGATGGTGATGAAATCATTCACATAGTGGTGAACTTAAGATGAAAAGGCAAAGTTTTACAGTCCCTGATCTCCCCACTTCCCAGAAGCGACTACTGCTCCCAGTTTTCTCTTATATCACATTTTAGGAATTTCCAAACATGTGGGTTTCTTTCTGCTGCAATATACAAAGATCAACTTTTTTTTTTAAAGCAGTTACAGCTCCTTCACATGTATGATATTCTGATACGTGAACGTATCACACAATCGAAAGTTTCCTTTTAAAGACATTAAGTACATTTTCTTTTTTGCCTCCATTATAAACAAAAATGTGATACAGGTTCTCGTAAGCTTCTGTTTGTTCCCCTTTGTGGGTATATCTGAAGGACGAAGGTCTAGAAGATGAGGATACACTTCACATTTCGGTGGCTGTTGCCACAGAACTGTCCAAAATGGTGTTAAGTTTTACACCAACCATCCAAATCTTAGAGTCCGTGTTTGTACTCCGCCTCCCCCATCCTGTAAAACACAGTGTTAGAAAATATTCTCTTATTGTACATTCTGGGAGCTAAGCAAATAACATTGTATTGTTGCTTTGATTTGCATTTCTTGAGGAAACACTCCCCTATCTATATATGTTTATCGGGCATTTGTATTAACTTGTGATAAATGTGCCCCTGTACTTGCTACGTCACATGAACAGGGCAAGACACCTGTCTTCAAGTACATAACCGTCCATCAGACATGTATACAACACTTGTGAAATATGAAAGACCCTGGAAGAAGCTTTAGAACACTGTAGAAGTCCTGAGAAGCACATGGACAATTCTCCCATCATGGGGCATGGCTTTAGGTCACAAAGGCATGGAAGAGCTGATCTTGAGCATGGCACGGTAGAAATAAAAGGGGTTTTGCAGTGAGGTGGTTAGAATCTTGATTCTGTTACTTCTTCCATTTTCTTGGGCAATTTCTTTGACCTCCCTGAGCCTCAGATGCTTTACCTGTAAAATAGAGATGCTGCTGTCTCTTCTCTTCCTCCTCTTCCTCTTCTTTCTTCTTGGAGGCCCCAGGGCCATAGGATTCAGGAGGAGGTTGTCCCACAGAGGAAGCAGGAGGCAATTGAGTGGCCTTATTTGAACTTTTGGGGGCTCAGGCTGTTGGTGGGACTACTAGTGGCATGGGGAACTGACAACATGGGGAACCTAATACTTGATCATTTTGTTGCAGTTGTGTTTCTGGCTATGCTGATGGTGGGAAGGGGCCATGATGTCCTCCCTTAGGCAAAGCCCAAGGACATGTTGGATTCTGGGATGTTGTTAACTGGTAGAGTTTGACAATCGTTCTGCTGTTTGCCTGCAAAAATCAAGGGCTGCCAATCAGGTGGGATTCCCACCTTGACTTGGGTTTTGGCTTTGACCTTCTCGATGGTGTCCTTGGGCTTGACCTTGAGGGTCATGGTCTTTGCTGATCAGGGTCTTCACTAATTTCTCCATGTCTTCCTCCCCCTTGAAGTGAACTGAGTAGGATTATGCTTCTTAAATCCTATTGTTTGGAGGATTACATGAGGAAATGCTAACAGGCAAGCAACCACTCCAGATGAATTTCGTTGTTAGGGGAAAAAAAAAATCATTGTGTTCCGTAAGGACCTTTCCTTATTTTTGACTTAGGGTACTTCCAAACTCATCTAGTTTTGAGTTTCTGAATATAAATCCCTAAGAATAGTGACTTCCTCAGAGCCTGGCTTTGCTCTTTGAGGTCACATCTTTAGATGACAAAGTGCTGTTACTGTTGTGTTCCATGGCGGAAGTCAGTTTATGCAGCCAAGGCAGCCATTCCTGAAAGAAAAAGTTAACAAAGCTCTTGGAATGAGTTAAAATGCCAGCATGGCTAAAGGCTAAGAGAGGACTGAGTCACAAGTTGTAATTTGGAAGGAAGCTTGGCTGAAGTGCTGTGTGTGCCTTGGCAATCAAGAAAAGCTAGAACGTTTTCAGTAGCAGTGCTATAGTCTCCATGAAAGAGAGAAAGCACACAGTGTTTAGGATTCCTCAGTACCGAGCTGAATGTTCAGATATCCTGAGAACCCACTTAGAGTGTTCGAAATGCCACTGCTCTTTTGGGGTTCACCCAGTATGTATTTGCTGAACTGCCTCCTAAGGTAAAATAGTCGCTCCTGGTCAGGCTCCTGAGAGACATCAGTCTGGCTTTGAGAACTTTCTTTTTATGACTTTGGAAGGCAGCAAGTTTAACTTTATTTAATGTTAAGTTTTTTTTTTTTAAATGGATTTATTTGAGAGGGAGAGAGCAGGCACAGTGGGGAGGAGGCAGAGGCAGCGAGAGAAGCAGGGGAGCCCGATCCCAGGATCGCAGAATCATGATCTGAGCCAAAGGCTTAACCAACAGAACCACCCAGGTGCTTCTTAGTTAAGTTTAATTTTACAAGTTCGTTGATTCTGTTGCCCATCCGTAGAGATGGTTTGAATGACTCCCAGTGGGTTTTGGTGCTTGGAGTAGGTCTGCTTGGTCATTTGCTGGTAAATGAGCGTGTTGGCAAATGGACAGTTTTCCTGTGGTGGCTTCCCACACTACGTGGGGATAACCCAGAGCCCATGGCAAGGAGAGTTAATTCAGTGCACAGTATGGAAGCTCAGCCCTCAGGCTGCATCTGGGAGGGCCAGGGGCTATGCTCACTGCAGCCGTGCAGAAATAAAAGGTGTAATCTAGCCACTCTCTGGTTTGCCTTAAAGATAGCCAGGTTCCTTTTCATAACATTCAAGAAGAGTTTATGAACTGCAGGGAATGCAGGAGCTTTTCTTAGAAGTCAGCTGCCCAGAGCCTCCAACCTGGAGTTCAAGGTGGGCTAAGAGAAGCACAGTCATTTACTTCCCTGATGCTCTCTGCTTTCCCATGAAGGCCCCGGCTTTCACAGCCCAGGAAAATGACAAGGTTAGGGTAATTTATTTGTTTGTTCCTTTCCTTCTTTTGAAGAGGGGTCCTTTCCAAGTCCTATTTTTATTTTTTTTTTTTTAAATTTTAAATTTTTTGTTAACATATAATGTATTATTAGCCCCAGGGGTACAGGTCTGTGAATCACCAGGTTTACACACTTCACAGCACTCACCATAACACATACACTCCCCACTGACCATAACCCAACCACCCTCTCCCTCCCCACCTCCCCCAGCAACCTTCAGTTTGTTTGGTGAGATTAAGAGTCTCTTATGGCTTGTCTCCCTCCTGATCCCATCTTGTTTCATTTTTTCCTTTCCTACCCCCTAATCCCCCCACAACTTCCTCATATCAGGGAGATCATACGATAATTGTCTTTCTCTGATTGACTTATTTCACTCAGCATAATACCCTCTAGTTCCATCCATGTCATTGCAAATGGCAAGATTTCATTTCTTCTGATGGCTGCATAGTATTCCATTGTATATATATACCACATCTTCTTTATCCATTCATTTGTTGATGGACATCTAGGTTCTTTCCATAGTTTGGCTATTGTTGATATTGCTGTTATAAACATTCAGTGCACGTGCCCCTTCAGATCACTACATTTGTATCTTTAGGGTAAATACCCAGGAGTGTGATTGCTGGGTCATAGCATAGCTCAATATTCAACTTTTTGAGGAACCTCCATGCAGTTTTCTAGAGTGGTTGCACCAGCTTGCATTCCCACCAACAGTGTAGGAGGGTTCCCCTTTCTCCACATCCTCACCAGCATCTGTTGTTTCCTGACTTGTTAATTTCAGCCATTTTGACTGGTGTGAGGTGGTATCTCATTGATGTTTTGATTCGTATTTCCCTGATGCCGAGTGATATGGAGCACTTTTTCATGTGTCTGTTGGCCATCTGGATGTCTTCTTTGCAGAAATGTCTGTTCATGTCCTCTGCCCATTTCTTGATTAGGCTATTTGTTCCTTGGCTGTTGAGTTTGATAAGTTCTTTATAGATTTTGTATACTAGCCCTTTATCTGATATGTTGTTTGCAAATATCTTCTCCCATTCTGTCAGTTGTCTTTTGGTTTTGTTGACTGTTTCCTTTGCTGTGCAAAAGCTTCTGATCTTGATGAAGTCCCAATAGTTCATTTTTGCCCTTGCTTCCCTTGCCTTTGGCGATGTTTCTAGGAAGAAGTTGCTGCAACTGAGGTCGAAGAGGTTGTGCCTATGTTCTCCTCAAGGATTTGGATGGATTTCTTTCTCACATTGATTCATCCATTTGGAATCTATTTTTGTGTGTGGTATAAGGAAATGGTCCAGTTTCATTTTTCTGCATGTGGCTGTTCAGTTTTCCCAGCACCATTCGTTGAAGAGACTGTCTTTTTTCCATTGGACATTCTTTCCTGCTTTGTCAAAGATTAGTTGACCATAGAGTTGAGGGTCTATTTCTGGGCTCTCTGTTCTGTTCCATTGATCTATGTGTCTGTTTTTGTGCCAGTACCATATTGTCTTGATGAGGACAGCTTTGTAGTAGTGCTTGAAGTCTGGACTTGTGAATGCCACCCACTTTGACTTTCTTTTTCAACATTCCTCTGGATATTCGAGGTCTTTTCTGGTTCCATATAAATTTTAGGATTATTTGTTCCATTTCTTTGAAAAAGATTGATGGTATTTCGATAGGGATTGCATTAAATGTGTAGATTGCTTTAGGTAGCATAGACATTTTCACAATATTTGTTCTTCCAATCCATGAGTAGGGAACATTTTTGCATTTCTTTGTGTTTTCCTCGGTTTCTTTCATGAGTACTTTATAGTTTTCTGAGTACAGTTTCTTTGCCTCTTTTGTTAGGTTTTTCCTAGGTATCTTATGGTTTTGGGTAAAGTTATAAATGGGATCGACTCCTTAATTTCTCTTTCTTCTGTGTTGTTGTTGGTGTCCAAGTCTTTTTTTATTGAGATATAGCATTCATATTGTAATCTGCACAAATCCTGAGTATATGTCAATGAATTTTTAACTATATCCAATGCAATTTGCAATAAATATTGAGTGCAAAACTCTACAACACCAGCCTTGCACGTATTTTGGAGTTAAAAGAGCTTCATTTTGGATTTTTGGATGGCTCATGTTGGGTAAATTACCCAAAGCTAAACTTTTCTATCTGGCTCTCTGCATCTTGGGTTTTTGTGTTCTCATTTTGTTGGTGTTTTGGGTACCTGGTTGGTGTCCCCAGGTTGCATTTGTGGTGCCCGGGATGTGCTCTTGTATCTAGGAGCTCATAGGAGACAATCAGGCTGAAAAACCCCTTAAAATCTCTGCGACATGTTTGGGGTATCCTTAGGTACTGCTTATTGGAAGCCGCAGAAATTGTGACTCTGGGTTTGAAGCAATCAATAAATCAAATGTAACATCTAAGGTAATTTCAGAGCATTCCCTGGGAAACTTGGCTCATTCGGTTGCTCCTCTATCACTTAAAACAGAGTTCTTTGTCTCTAGGGTTGATGAGTAGGTATAAAAGCAATTTCAGAGCCAACTGTCAGATAAAGCAAACTCAATTCATGTCCTATAATGACAAGGTCGTGCACCGCAGAGAACCCCTTTTAGATAGGCTTTGAGTAAACTCAGATGAAGAAAAGCTTGTAGGAAAAAAAAGGAAAGAAAGAAAGGAATAAAAGAAAAAAAAGAACCTACCTCACCTGAGAATACACATGGATCAAAAGAAGCCAAGCTCAGGCGGGGACACCAGCAACTCGCCCTGTTTTTATAATGACTTCTTTACATTATTGAATACAATGGGAACTTTAAGGGCCGACTGCAATAACAGTTTCTCATGAAAAATTAACAAAGAATTTATGGAAATGTAGGAAAAGTCCCAAAGCAATTAGCTGAGATTTCTCTAGAGTCTGAGAAAAGCCTGGATAATTGCATGCAGAATTATCACTGGATACAGAAGGTCCATTTTCATCACAATGGGATATAATGATGTTAACGCTAACAGGGAGCTATATTTAAAAAGGTTACCACACAGTTTACCAAATGGTTTGATTTATGTGACTTTGGAGATAGATACTTGAAGATGACGTTCAAGGGGACTGGGGAGGTTATCCTGGAAATTTCCAAAGGTTCCTGCATGATGGGAGACTACATTCCCGTTTCTGCAAGCTAATTGTGCATTACCACCAGGATGCACCAGAATGAATTTAATTTGTCTTAGAATGGAGAGCTGAATTGTACTGCAGGCTGGCACATGACTGTCCATCCTGACTTGACTATGTTGTCGAGTGCCCACGATGCATGCTTCTAGGTGCACTTCAGACCGGGGTCCACTTTCCAAATGTCTGGGAAGCTCCGAGGTCCTGGCACCCCGTGGTAGCCGAGGCAGCCCTCACTGGGCCTGCGGAGAGATGATGCATCATTATTTAAATGTCACTATTTTCTGTAATATAAGATGAAATGAAGAGCAGCATCTTTTCTTCTGATGTTCATTCACAAGTGCTGGCAGCTTAATGACTTCCCAAGTTCAAGAAAGCCAGCTTCTCCTTGGCTGTCTGCAAAGAAATGAGGGAAGAGACATAATACAGTGAGCTTTTATCAGTCTCGAGTGTCCTCTGCCATGTTTCTCTCTCTCTCTCTCTCTTTCTCTCTCTCTCTCTCTCTCTCTCTCTCTCTCACACACACACACACACACACACACACACACACTGACCTGGATACCCTTTTCCAGCTGTAAAAAGCTATAGTTAAGGCTGTGCCTGGGATTCGAATGCTTCTTACAACCATTAAATAGATTCTTGCTCTGAAGCCCACAGAATATTAATAACTTTTGTTAGCTACAATGTCAAAAGGATCCTACAGTCTCGATCTTATTTGGTAAACACTGTTGAAAGAAAGAAAGAAAGAGAGAGAGAGAGAGAGAAAAGAAAAGAAAGAGATGATTTAAGGGTTTCCAACAAAAGCCTTAGCAGAGTTCCTCCTCTGAATGGACACTGCTGCTTGGGGACAAATGTCAGCACAGTTCAAGCTTTGTTGAAAGAGCTGAAAAGATCCCCAAGTCTGCGCCCAGGCACACTTATGGCTAGCATTAAGAAAATCAATGTAAAATACTGCAACCGCATTCCTATCCCAGGCCGGCCAGTACCCTCCCTGTCGATGTGACAATCATATTTTGACAGTTCAGATAGCTGATAATGGATGGCAAAAGAAATTTCTATTTGACACGGGCCCCGAGTTGATGCAATTACAGCTCCTCTGTTTGTCTGGGCCACATTAAGGATGCAAAAAGCAGAGAGAATAAACAGAAGCTGGTCTCTGGGTATAATCCGTGCAGAGGGATGCGTGCGTTGTCAGTAGCATCCCAGCCTCCTTTTAATTCTTAGTCACTTCTGCATTTAATAGTAGCCCCAAGAATAAACTAAAATTCCCGCAGTCTTCTTGCTTCCCTATCTCGCCATTCTTTGGCCAGTTCCTTTGTCGTCCCAAATGCATTTTTTAAATTTTTAAAAAAAAATTTTAGTGTTTTATTTACCTGGTTAACGAAAGAAAGGAAAATGCAAGAATCAGAAGCTTTGTTGTAAGTGGAAATGGCTGTGGACTCAAAAACGCTGCACCAAAGGGCTGACATTCTCCACTCTTGTCCCCGAAACTCTTGGACGTCTCTCACTGTGGCAGGTCAAATAAAGCTGTTCCTTGGGGGCGATAGTTTAAAACTACTTGTAACGTGTTTTGATTTACAGATTATCAATTCTGCTGAGCCTTGGAGAGACATATTTGGGAGTCGCATAAACAAATACATTTCAGCTGTGCTGTGGATTAACCTAAAGTGACACATTTATTTAAAAATCTGCCTACTACTTGTCCTCATTGATTAAATGCCCTTAAGAAAGTAAGTCTGATGAAACGAAAGCCATTACGATGCAGCACACCTCCTCCACTCCTTTTGATGGTTGACACATTCCCCAGAGTGGGAGATTGGATGGCTGATCAGCTAACGCTGAATTATAAGCACTTTGTGGAATGTCACTGGCAAATGAAAGATCTACTGTTTTGCTTGCAAAGCAACCATAGGCCTTAGCAGTGCACAATGGACACGGTGCAGAATTATTTCATCCTCTGTGCTTGGAATATAAACGCACGTGTACACTGTGAGCACATTTTCACAGCAAAGATCAACACCACCCGCCCTTGTTCAGTCTGTAGTGCCACGGATCACAGACATAGAGGGGCCTGCCAAGGACTTTGCCAGTGTTGTCAGGACCCCAGCGAGCACGGGGGTGACTGCACAGTCCTTGCTTGCTGTGGTCTGAGTGTTGGCTGTTGTGGAGGGGAGAATGTTGAGGGACCTAGCGGGGATGGTGGAAAGACGGGACGGGAAGCTCTTCCTTTCCAAGGGAGAGGGGCAAGCAGCATCTGAGTTGTAGTGGAGTGTGGGGGGCCCAGATACGGAGTCTGAGCCGTGTTTTTCCTTCCTTGTCTTGTGGCCTTGAGACCATTGCTTCTGTCTGCTGAGACTACGGTTTCCAGGGCTGAAAAATGGAGCTAATAATGTTTGTTTTTTATTAGATCGTTGAGAGGCTGGTGGACGAGTGTACCAGAAGGCACTTTGAAAAGTGCCCAGCACTGGGCAAAGACCGGAGGTTGTCACTGGCAGCAATGAATGACACTGCTGTGTGGTATTTGCCCGATAGGGCCAGACCCTACCTCCCCATGCGTGGGCTCTGGGTCTCCATGATGCCTCACTGCCAGTTTCAGGCAGAATTGAAGCACCCCTCTCTTGCCAAGCCTTTCTAGGCCGGAACAGAAACACCTAGAGAACCTGAAATATGGTTCGGGCTTCAGTCTAAATGGTGTAAGGGCTGTTAAAAAGATGGAAAGTCAATCATTTTGTCTCCAGTAAAAGTGAGGAGGGAGGCCATAAAGTGCATCGGAATACAGGTACATTTTGGAATTGCTTTGACCCCGGCTCAGAGACCAGGCTTGAGAAATATTCAAGACTACTTTTTTGTTGTTGTCTCCCTATATGGGCAACTAAAAATTCTTTTCAAAATCTGCAAGAAGAGGTCAGTTTTAGGTTTAGCCACATAAACATTAATTTTTCCTTTAAAAGTTTGTCCCAGGCCGTGCCCACCAGGCACAGAGAGTATTTCTTCCAAACATTATTTTGGTAGCATTCTTTGTCCCCAAATATCTGTGAGTTGGATTGGGAAGGATCCAGGTCTGGGTAGACCCCTGTCCCCTGCTGTATATATCTCACAGAATGTTTTTCTTTGAGGCTGATTCCAGGGAAGGTTCTGGAAGTGAGTATCCAGTCCAACACTCTTGGGGGGGGGGGTAGTGATGTGGGTGGTCTTGTTTAACCCCTTGGAATGTGGGTTAAATGGACTCAGGTCTGGTTTTGACTTGGGCTGCTGTTTGCTGTGTTGCTGTATGGTCCTAACTTCTTTAATAATAATAATAATTATGATGATGATGATGATGATGGTAACTTTTAATACTGGGTGCTTATCCTGTACCAGGCATTATTATAAGGAATAATATGTTGCATTTGCTGTAATTCTCCTAGGAACCTGGCATATCGGGTTTTGTTATCCACTTATGTCTGGGGTGGGCCACATTGCTTGCTTAGATTTCACCTCTGATAGCTGGAAGGAAAGGGATCAAAACCCAAGTCCCAGGGACCCTGAATCCTCAGTCATGTCTGGGCGGATGGGGCTATTGCAAATATTAAGTATGCTTGTGCCTGGGAAAGCCTCTTTCTCCTTTTAAAAGCCTTTTTTTTTTTTTTTTTTAATTTAAAAATTAAGTAAGCACATGATGTCTTTTGGAAAATTTAGAAAACGCCAAAAGAAGTAAAACCTGCTTATGACCCTAATGCTTTTAATAAAAAGATCTCAAGTCAAAAATCAGAGCGTCTCCTTTTAATTTGCACCCCGTCCCTCGGGGATAAACTCTTGTTAGGAGTTATGTGCGTGTGTACGTCCGCACCCGGTTCTTGGTGAAGGTTTTGTTGAAAAGGAGACAACTCCAAGTTAGAAGTGAGTGCTTTTCCTGCTGTTGCAGCATGCTGGGTGTAGAATGACCTTGAACATCCAGGATGTCTGTTTTCGGATGCTCTGCCTGCTTTGACCGTCTTGTGAGTGTCAGGAGACACGGTGGGGGTGAGCAGCCACTCCCCAGCTGGCCTGAGTGATAGGAAATGTGGGTTTGGTCCTGTCGGGGATTCCTGCCCCTGATTGCATCTCTCTGTCCCCTTCCTTCTCTGCTCTGGCTCTTCCTTTCCTACTTTAACTCCCGACTCTCCTCTTTCCCTTCACCTTCCTCTTGATTTCAGGGGAAAAGTGCTGAAGTGAAAGTGACTGGTGGGGAGGGGAGCAGGGTGTTGAGAGAAGTGAGAAAAAAAAAAAAATCAATGTTCCACTGCTATTTTTAGGCAGTGCAGATTCCTTTCCTCTGATTTCGTTAAGTGCTTTGGGGCAGAACAGCCCAGCACATTCAGTAGTTTCAGCAGATGCCCTATTGCCCCCAAGGGAATAAACCAGATACGGAGGAGGGTGGGGGGGATCTGGGAGCCAAAATCTAATATGGTAAATAGGTGCAGGAGGGAGCTCATGTTTATTCTCCAAACCCACTGAGATTCCCTACCCAGATCAGATGCCCAGATCACATGCCAGTCATGGCCTTTAGCTGGGACTGGAAGCCTTGATGTCAGAAGAGCAGGTAGCAGCGAGGCACGATTTCAAAAGAGCAGTTTAGCGAAGCCTCTCGATCAGATGGTAAGAGGCATTAAGGGGCATTTCTGTTGGTAGCATTGTCTTGTGCTAGAGATGGCAGTACTGTTCCCTGGTATGCAGAGCGGCCCATGGCCCTCTGGCTGTCCTCTGGCCACCGGGAGGATGCAGCTGCTCCTGGAGAGTGAGTGTTGTTCTGGGTCAGGACAGGGTGGAGACAACTGGAGCTGTAGGACATGAATGCTTGCCATCCGATAGGAGCTCTTCACTGCTCTCTTGCATTTCCCTGAATTTATGGTAGAACCCAGAATCCAGAACCTTTACTTGCTCCAACTGCCCCTGGGGGCCCCGTTTACAAGTATGTTTTAGCTCTTCGTGATGGGCTCAGCATTGTTCCCAGCAAAATCTGGCATGGTCCAGTTCATTCCATCTCTTCTCATACGTGCAGATTATAGACCTGATGGTACCTAATAATGATGATGATGACGATGATGTAGAAATTCCATTGAGAGGGGTTAGCAACTTGTGGAGTCGGAAATCCCAGGAAGGAGTCTTGGAGCGGTTTATCAATGTCAGAAGAAGCCAGAGATCGAATTACAACTTAATATGCACAGTTGGGTGTGTTTTATTATTTATAACACATGCTTCATTTTTAACACTCCTCTGGATGTTAAATCATTCTTCTGATGGGTTTCCCATTCTGCTCACCTACCTTGCCTGGCCTCCGTCATTTAAAATAGCATGAATGGTTGCTTTCAGGCAGATAAGTACACCTTGAACAAGGTTCTGGCTTGCACTTAAATTTCCTTTGCAGAAGTCAGTTCCAGGTTTCTCAGCCAGCATTCCAGAGCTCCGTGAATTGAAATAAAGAAGAAAAAAAAGAAACCGAACAAGTTATGATGGGCTAATGGGTCACAGATGGAGCATGTGCCCACTGACAGGATTCAAAAAAAACCTCACATTATAGACTCATTCAATGAACAGCTTTTCCTTGGCTTGGTATTGGGGATACAGAGAGGACACCCCCTGCCCTGATGGAGCTTCCATTCTTGTTCGAGAAGACAGACAATAAACAAGATAATGACAGATTGCTGCTTTCGCTGGGGATGTAAATGGGAAGGAGATGGAGAATGAGGGGCCAGGTGCAGGGAGGGGCGCGGTCCAGCGATGCTCTCTGTGGGCAGGGAGCAGTTGAGCTGATGTGAGCGGGTATGTTCATCGCTGGGTCACTGGTGTACCATTTTTCAGCCCCTTTGGTGAGTGTCCAGCAGCTCATGATCATGGTGTGGATAAGCTGGCAGAGTGTGCAAAGTTCTGATGTATTAGTTCAGTAAAGCAGTCGTAACAAAGTACCACATGCTGGTGGCTTAAACAGCAGAAGTTCATTTTCTGCCCAGTTCTGGAGGCTAGAAGTCCGAGGTGGTGCTGGCAGTGCTTCGTTTTGTTTCTCCCTGAGCTCTCTCCTTGGATGGCGGGTGGCTGTCTTCTTCCTCGGTCTTCATCTGGTCTTTCTCCATTGTATGTACTTGTCTCCGTCCCAGCCTCCTGTCTTCTTATAAGGAAATGGGTCATACTGGATCCACTTTAATGGCCTCACCTTAACTGAATTACATTGCAGACTATGGCCAGATACACATTCGAAGGTACTGGGGGCTGGGACTTCAGTGTATGAATTGTGAGGAGACAAAATTCAGCCTGTTACTTAAGGAAGCAGAGAATGTGTGACAGTTGATCTTCATATGGAAGCATCCTGGGGGACTTTATCTTATCCTTCGGGTACCTTGTGATATGCCTGAGGGAAGTGACCAAGAGGTGACTCACTGAAGGATCTTTTAGCATACTTGAGGGGAACTGGGCTCCTGTAGTGTGTGTCCTGCCCTGAGTGAGCCATCTGAGAACCTTGAACTGGACTGAAGATTCTTTTAAAAAAATTTTTATAGCTCTCATCTTAATATTGGGAGGTATATCTCAGTACCCCTTCTGAAAAGGTGTTGCCTGATATTTCATTTCTAATTGAAGATAAGTTAATTTAAAAATGCCAAGCTAGATCACTAGAAAAAGGACACCTAGTTAAAAAAAAAAATCTGTTGATACTTTCCTAATTTTGTAATGCAGAAGGAAATCAATTGATAATTTATTGAGAACTATGTGCTCTGCACTCTGCTAAGAGGAATTTAGGAGCATAGTAATTTATTTATTCATTCTCTCACTCAACAAATATTTCTTGAGTCTTTACCATGGGCTGCATCTACAATGTCCATAGAAAAAAAACAAAAAACAAAAAAACACCTGGGTAAGGTGACTTGAGCATGATCTGAATTGACCCAGTCCGTTAGTGTAAAAATCTTATTGTGGAATCCTTGAAGCTTCTGGGTGGGTGCTGGGGAAATGGTAGTGGTAAGATAGAGCAGATCCGGGCTACCATGTGACCAAGAGAAGGTGTCATGGAAGATGAGCCCCCAGGAGTGGGGTTGTGAGGGGCATGTGGTTAGAATCTACACAGACGCCCTCAGTTATGACTATTAATGAATGCGGGGACACCAAAAATTGTTTTTACCTTAAAATGAAGAATACAATGATGGGGATGGAATGCCAGTTTCGAATATTTGAGAAACAACCCAGAAGGAAAAGGGAGGTTTGTAAGTGGGATACAGGCTCCCATGGAATTATTGGGTAGAATTTGTGAATCCATGTCTTTCTTTTAGTGGAGCTGATTAATAACATATGCACCAGAGAAAAGGTCCAGGTCTGTGTTTTGTACACACATACACACACACACACACACACTCACTCACTCACTCACTCACTCAATTTAATACTCCCCTACACCTCCCATTCAGCTTACATAGGTATTACACTGTCTTAGTTGTGTACTTACCTGGTCGACCTTTCACATTTAGTCTGTGCATTTCTGGAGCACATGGAGTCCCTAGCAACTATTTTTTGAATAAGTGACTTCACCGTTTGGAAAGTTTTTGGGGGGCATTTGGAAAGTTTTTCCTTGAATCATTTTTTTTTTTTTAAAGGATTTGTAGTCATGTTGTTTTTTGGACTCAGGTTGAAACTGCATCACCAGACTCTGGTTCATGGTGAGAAGGATCTAGACGGGGTTTGAAAATCACTTTGGAAGCATGTGTGATAAAGCACAGTCCATTAGAGGGGTTCCAGAAGGTATCTTTTATGCATGGTCTAAATGAAAGTTCACTGAAGGTGAATGAGTGACTAAGAGAGGAAGAGAATCGTTCTTCTCATGGATAGAATCAAAAGTAGCATTAAAAAATGATCACCTTCGCCACATTCACCAAGTATACCAAAATATGGCTTCTGGAGCCTGGTTGTGGTCTCGTGAGATCAGGCTGTTCCAGTGCAGAAGCCCGGGTCTGGTGGCAATGGGGACACAGAGAGCTGTGGGCTCTTCCTTGTCCCAGGGGACCGGCATCCTTGATGTGCATCTCTCTGATGTGTGTGGACTCCTCTTGAACATGAAACTCTCAGGAAATCAATGAAAGTTCTGCGAGAGTCAGGAAAATATGCAGGAAGAGCTTGGTCTTAGGGGATTTCAGCTGATGCTCAGAAATTTGGTCCGAAGACGTCATCTGGAATAGATACTACCTGAACAGGAGTGCTAGGAAACCATAATGTCTTAGGAAAATAAAAATCACTTCTGCAGTGAATTAGAAATGTAAATGAAGGGGGACATGGTGAATTATTTTTACCTTGAAATAAGCAATGTCTGGAGACATGGCAATACAAGTTAATATGTGTACTTTTAAAATCCATAAGTAGGGTACGTGGGTGGCTCATTTGGTTAAGGGTCTGCTTTCAGCTGGGGTCATGATCCCTGGGTCCTGGTATTGAGTCCCGCACCAGGCTCCCTGCTTGGAGGGGGACCTGCTTCTCCCTCTGCCTCTCCCTCTCTGTCTGTCATGAATACATAAATAAAATCTTTTTTAAAAATTAAAAAAAATCCATAAATATAAAATTCATTTAAAATGTCTTATGTTTAACACATGGGGTTAATTAAATTATGAAACATCCACATGACCGATGACCTGGCAGTCATTAAATACCATAAGAATTTTAAAAGACAGAAAATGCTTATGAAACAATGAATTAGAAAGGAGTTTGCAGGCTATGTTAGCTTTAAGGCACAGTTATGTTAACACTTGTATGGGGAGGGATGAAAGGGCCAGCCACCAAAACATTCGTGCTGGTATTTAACGTATATGGACACATATCTATGTGTCTGGGAAACTATGGCCAATGGTTTTTCTTCTTTACTCTCTTTCTGCATTTTCTACGTTTTCCTTAAAGCATTTTAAAATCATAAAAGTTTCAAAGAAACAAACATGAAGAAAATTATGGAACTGATACTTATGGACTCATCGCAAAGATTAAGCAGATGCTAACAACAGGTCGTATTTGCTTCAAATCTCTCCTTAAAACATGCAAGGAAGTCGACATCACACGTAACAGTCTTGGTCCCCCTGCCTTCCCTCCCCCCTCCCTCCTTTACAGAAGTAAACCCTGATTTTTAGTTCCGCACGTGTTTGCCTAAAATAAACACTGCATTTCTCAGATAATTGCCATATGACTAAATTTTGACCAGTGGAATTTAAGGAGAAGTTAGGTGCACAACCCTCCAGCAGAAACCTTAAGGTAAATGTGGGCCTGTCCTCCCCCTCTCTTACTCCACCCCTAGCTGGAATGTGGCCATTATGACAGGAGCTGTCATGGACCACCAGGTGGAAGTTGTGGGTCAAGAAAGATGGAGCTGGGTGTCTGGGTGGTTCAGTCGGTTTAAACATATGCCTTGGGCTCAAGTCATGATTTCAGGGTCCTGGGATCGAGTCCCGCATCGGACTCCCTGCTTCTCCCTCTCCCTCTGATCCTCCCTCTGCTTGTACTCTCTTTCTTTCTCTCTCCCTCTGTCAAATAAATAAAATCTTAATTTAAAAAAAAGCAGAGCTATTAATTAGAAGAGCCCTGATTTCTTCTGCTCGCCAAGTTGCCATTACAACTCTAAGCAGCTTACCTGGACTTCAGTTTAACAAACAAATGAAATTCTAATGTATCCAAGCCATTATTATTTTATTTTTATTTTTTATTATTTATTTATTTTTTAAAAAGATTTTTATTTATTTATTTGACAGACAGAGATCACAGGTACACAGGCAGACAGAGAGAGAGAGAGAGAGAGAGAGAGAAAGAGAGGAGGAAGCAGGCTCCCCGCCGAGCAGAGAGCCCAATGTGGGGCTCGATCTCAGGACCCTGAAATCACAACCCGAGCAGAAGACAGAGGCTTTAACCCCCTGAGCCACCCAGGCACCCCTATTTTTAATTTTTTTAACATTTTATTTATTTAAGGGCACCTGGGTGGCTCAGTTGATTAAGTGACTGCCTTCAGCTCTGGTCATGATCTCAGGGTCCTGGGATTGAGTCCTACAACGGGCTCCTTGCTCAGTGGGGAGTCTTACTCTCTCCTCCTGCAGCTCCTCCTGCTTGTGCTCTCTCTGTGCCAAATAAATAAACAGAAGCTTTATTTATTTTATTTTAATATATATATATATTTTATTATTTAAGATAGAGGGAGGGAGTGGGTGTGTGTGGGGAAAGGAGCAGGGGTTGGGGGAGAAGCAGACTCTGCACTGAGTGTGGAGCCCGATGCGGGACTTGATCATAGGACCCTGAGCTGAAACTGAGAGTTGAATGCTTAACCGGCTAAACCACCCAGGCTCCCCTTAAGCCACTCTTATTTTAGATTTTCTTTCCCTGGAAGTCTAAGTTAATCCATTTACTGTACTGTGTATCGTTCTCATGTATGTCTTATATTTTTTTTAATCACATATGTCTATATCCTAAACAATATATACATTGTGTGTTAATATTAAAACTAGGCGGTATCATACTATACATAGCCTTCTGCAATGTGCTTTTTAAAAAAGTCGGATGAGATACTTTTGATATTTATCTATGTTGATACTTGTAGATATTTTGAATGTAATATCCTATTCCTTACTTCTTCTTTACTGAGAAATAGATTGTTTTCACTCTCCTACTATTGCAAAAAGTGCCCCAGCACACACCGTTTTGCCTGTTTGGGGATGTAAAAGTGTGATTGTTTCTCTAGGGTGGATATCTACTGACAAGAGTTTCCAGATTACAAGGTATGTGCATCTTTAGCTTTCCCAGGTCTTGCCAAAATATAATTTTTTCCCCAAAATAGATTCTTTTTTAGCAGCCTATAGAAGTTTCTATTTTACCACATCCTGGCTAACATTGGAGATTATTGGGCTTTTCGGCTTTTTTTCCTACCTGATGAATAAGAAATGGTGTTTTATGGTCATTTTAAGTTTTCCCATTTGCCAAGATGAAAAGGTATCACCTTTGTAATTAGGAAAGACAAATATTAAAACATCTCTCAGTTTGAATGTTAAGACATACATTACATGGCTTTAGGCAGTCTAGACATGTAGCAAGAAGTCTGAGGGAATCTTTGTCATCCACGTGGTTCCCTCTTCTAGCTCACAGAGGTATCAAATTGATTATTCTAGAAATATTGTGTCCAGTAATACAGGCCAGGGAGCTTTTGTTCTGCTTTAGCACATTTTTATTATTTATTTGTTTATTTGTTTATTTATTTTTTGATTTACAGCCTCAATGTCATGTGCTGAAGCCATTTGGGTTGGTGTTCTGTGACTCTATTTCTTGGTGACTTGCCACAAAGTTGTCTTCTTGTGCTTCTTCCTTAAACACATCTAATTCTTTAACCTCCCCTTCAGAAACAGGGAGTGGCAGAATAGTGGTTTTGCTTGATCTTATTCCTCCTCACAATGTCTCCAGGGATCCTGCCCTCAAGTTGAATATGTGTCTTATCTTCTTCTACTTGTGGGGACATCCCCAGCCTTACCTTGAATCACATCCCTGCAGACCATGAACTTGAGCCCAACTGACAGTTCATCTTGCCGAATTGCTGCTTGAAATGGTTGCTTTTTAAAGGGTGTTTGCCCTTTTATCAGGGACTCTGGAAGACAGACCTGCCTTTGAGAAAAAGTTTAATATTTTTGGATAGAATTTAAGATAGAAAGTTTGTCAAGGCTTGGGTCTGGAGATGCTCAAAGGACACCATGGAATTTAGTAATATGAACCAGGTTGAGAATGTTTGACCCAAGCACTTAAAAATGTGTGGACACGAAGAGAATTTGATAGCCATGGCTTTCTAAGTATTTTACGAAGTCCGTGTTGATTTCCACGTCTTTAAGGTATGACTCTAGCACCAATAGGAGGAGCCACTCTTGTTCAGTCATCTACCTGGATATTTTATAGTCCAACAAATATGTACACCATGGAAATTTACACAGGTGAAGACAGATAGCAGTTTAGGTGGGCAAACTGCCAAGCGAGTGCTTGACCAGATGGGTTAGATCACCCAAAGACCAGGCTACTAGATCAAAGGAAACAAAATGGTTTTATGGAGAATATAATCGGGGGTAAATATGGATAAGACCAAATATCAGGAGTAAGGAAGGGAGTTTAGAGACATTGAGGTAGTTTTCTTAGTTGGTGGGAAAAGATTAAAGATTGAAAACTGGGAGATTGGTTGCAAGATCCAGTTCTGCAGCCAACTAGTAATGTGCTCTTGGATCTCTCGCAGTGCTAGGGTCTGCAGTAGGAGGTTGGACCATGAAGAACTCTATGATGTCGTCTCCACAATAACATTCTTTTATTCAGAACTAGGTCACATTTCTGCCGATTGCAAATGGGAACCAGGCGATCTATAGGTGTTAGCAAGGTATAATAAAAATAAGCAGTGGTTCTGAAACCTGCTTAATGAAAGTAATAGCTAACATAATAGCATCTATTACATGTCTGCCTCATTCCAAGCCCTTCCCGCATATTAATGCTTAATTTTCAGATAATATGGATGAATATATATCCATCAGAATATCCATTCAGATAATATGGATGGATACAATGGATAATAACAGATCCATAACATAGGTACTACCCTTCATTTCTTCAAATAAGCTCTACACCCAACATTTGGGCTCGAACTCATGACTCTGATCAAGAGTTGCACACTTGACCAGCTGATTCAGCCAGGCCCCCCAGGATGGGTGCTATTTTTATTCCCATTTTTCACATGAGGAATTCAAGGCTTAGAGAGGTTTAATAAGATGTCTATAGGTTTGTTTAAAAGAGATCCTTTGAGTTCATTAAGGTCTCTGTGACTCTGTGTCTTCATCCATGAATGGAAATAATCATATCTCCCCATCATACCTCCTAGGGCTCTGGTAAATATCAAATAGAACAATGCATGTAAATGCTATCTGAAATAGCTTTTGTATTTTATCTATATAGAATGAGGTACCATTAAGGAATTGTTTTAGGAGAGGGGATCAGATAGGGTTAAGCCCTTAAATTTGGCATGGCAGTGGCAGTGAAGGTGTGGCACCTAGTGATTTGTCTCAGGGCTTTATTCCTTGACCTTCACTATTGCTGGAGGAGGGTGTGTGTGTGTGTGTGGGGGGGTGTTTTGTTTAATTTTGGAGGCTTGGGATGGAAGTTTGAGCTACAGATAGGTAGGTAGATAGGTAGGTAGGTAGATATATAATATAATATATATTATAGATATCTTCTTCCTGCCCTCAGAGATGGAATAATGTGTGATTTTGTTTACATGACCAGGGCATTCATTCTCTCTCTCTGTATGTATCTGAAAGAACTATAGTATAGGTATTCTTCTAACTGGGTGTTCTTGAGATCCATGGGATCTTCATATGATACTCTTTACAAGTAACATTTCTTGTAGTGTCTGGGCCTACAAATCAGAAGCACCAAGAATGACATCATTTTCAAAGCTAATTTTGGTCAAATACAATTTAGATACAATAATTCTCACTATTTCCAATTTTATTCTTTCTGTGAAATAATGATTATTCTTTGAAAAAGTAGAGAAGAGTCAAACATTGTAGAATTCATAGCTGAACTGTGGCCACATTAGTATGATCCTGTTTTTCATGTCTTGAGGCCACTTGCAAAAATCTTAAATATAAGTTAAAGTCATGTACTCAATTTTCAAGACCAGTGGAAACATTTGTAAAGAGGTTTTTTTTTTTTTTTTTTTTTTAAATATTTTATTTTTTTATTTGACAGAGAGAGATCACCAGTAGGCAGAGAGGCAGGCAGAGAGGTGGGGGGAAGCAGACTCTCCGCGGAGCAGAGAGCCTGATGTGGGTCTTGATCCCAGGACACTGGAATCACGACCTGAGCCCAAGGCAGAGGCCTTAACCCACTGAGCCACCCAGGAGCCCCTGTTTTAATGCAAGTCAGCCTTGCTTTAAAAATGCTTCCAAGGGCAAATGGTGATGTAAATGTCCTGTATTCTATATTTAGACTTTTTAATTGCAATAGGAAAACCTACATACTGCAAGCTTCTAGTGTTTGGAATTTATTTCACTTTGTTCATACAAAGTCACTTATTCCAGAAATAAGGATCCTGATGTGGGTCACTTGTGTTGTTAGGACTTCCATCTACATTCGTGCAAGCTTATAGTAAGGTCTCCCTGGGGGAATTATGTAGATTTGCTTGTTTGTTTTTCATAGCCTTTTTATTTACATAACATTTGAGTCCTGTGGAACAACACACACATAGATATGTATATATTTGAATAAAAATAGAAGAAACATGCATGAAATTATGTATCTCTATCTCCTTACCTTATTCTGTTATCAAAGGCAACAGCTCTCCTGAACTTTTGTGTTTAATCATTGCTTTGCTTTACTTTTTAACAGCTTTATTGAGATGTAATTGACCCATCATACCATTCATCATTTAGAGCATACAATTTAGTGTTTTTAGAATATTCACAGTGGTGGAATCATTACCACAATCGATTTTAGAACATTTTCACTGCCCCCAAAGAAACACAGTATCTACTAATAGTTACTAACCTTTCTTCCCCAACTCCACGCCTCCTTGTTGTGTGCGTGCGTGCATGCGTGTGTGTGTGTGTGTACGTGCATGTGTGCATGCATGTAAGTAAGCTCTGTACCCCACCTGGGGTTTGAACTCCTGACCCTGAGATCAAGCATTGCATGCTTTTCCAGCTGAGCCTGCCTGGGGCGCCCCTTGTGTTTTTAAATAATAGCTTTTAACCACAGGGTGCTGCATAGAAGCTTTTACTACAGTATATAGTTAGCTTTGATTTTATTTGAATTTAATTTTTTTCAGATTTTACTCTTTTTTTCACTCAGCATGTTTCTAAAACTCATCCATGCTCTTGTGTCTAGAGTTCATTCATTATTATTGTATTATTCCACTGTTGAGATAAAACAGTGTATTTATCTCCATCCTTGATATCAGTTTGGTTTGTTTCTCGGTTTTTGCTACAATCTTTCCTTTCCAGATGATGCTGTGTTCTTCAGCTCCTGCCTGGCACTGTCAATTTGCAAGTTCAACTTTGCAAAATAATGCAAGATCTTATTCCAAAGTAGCCATGAATATCCTTTAACTGGTGGAGTGATCCATTCTTTTTCCATATGGTGTGATCAATTTTTGCTAGTCTAATGGATACAAAATGGTCTATCTTGTTGTGTTTCTGCATTTCCCTTCTTTGCTCGAGTTTATTTGAGAATCTTGTTTCCTCTTCTTTAAAACATTGCTTGCTATCTTTGTCGACTTTTTCCATTTGAGTGCGTCTTTTACCAAGCAGCCCTTCTTGATAGATTCTGATTACCAATCCATTTTTGGTTATATGGGTGGCAAATACCGTGTCTAAATTTCTAGTTTGTGTTTTTGTTTTGCTGCTTCTCCTTGCTTGCCAGAAGTTATCATTTATTTGTAAGTATTTAAAAATACCCATTAGAATTGTTTTGAACCATAAGTTATTTAGAAGTCTGTTTTATGTTTCCAGGAGTTTAGAGAAAAGTCTAACATTCCTAACTTAGTCCTTTCTAACGTGATTGTGTTATGGTTAAATTGGAAATTTGTTGATGATTTTTTTAATGGTTTCTGGGTGGTCATTTGTTTGTAAGTGTTCCATATGTGTTTGAGAGGATTGTGTATTCTCAAGTTGTTGGGTACACATTCTACGTATGTCCTTTAAGTCAAGTATTTGATTGTGGATTTAAAGTTCACATATTTACCAAGTTTTTGTCAGCTTAAATTTTTAATAAGTGATGTATACATACTGCAGTGTTCTCTTATAATGATGGATTTGTTCATTTTCCTCTATGGTTTAATCATTTTGTTGTCTGATATATTTTGAATTTCTACTTGGTACAGATAATTTTTGAAATTTTACCTATTTCTGTTGACATGAACCTTTTCCCTACAATAACACCCTTTGTCTCAAAAATATGTATTTCTTAAGCCCTTCTTTTGGAATTAATAGATCTTATTTTGCTTTCTTTGGTTCATGTTGACTTCATATATTTTCCTTCTTTCAACTTTATTAACTTTGATTCTTGCCTGGGTGGCTCAGTGGGTTAGGCCATTGCCTTCGGCTCAGGTCATGATCTCAGGGTCCTGGGATCCAGTCCCACATTGGGCTCTCTGCTCGGCAGGGAGCCTGCTTCCCTCTCTCTCTCTGCCTGCCTCTCTGTCTACTTGTGATCTCTCTCTGTCAAATAAATGAATAAAATCTTAAAAAAAAAATTTTTTTTAAATTTTTATTTATTTTAGAGAGAGAGGGAGAGTGCGTGAGTGGGAGGAGGAGCAGAGGGAGAGAGAGAACCCTGAAGCAGCAGACTCTTTGCTGAGCATGAGCCCACCCTAAGGGCCGGATCCTATGACCCATGAGACTGTGACCTGAGCTGAAACCAAGAGCTGGCTGCTTAACCAACTGAGACACCCAGGTGCTATCCATGTCCTCATTTTAAAACTCTATTTTGTGAATAGCATATAGGCAGTCTGATGACCTCTCTTCCTTAATTGAAAAATCATATTCATTTACATTTAGTTTTACTAATCATTTGTATTAGTATCTATCATATTACTTTGCAGTTTTTCTACATCTTGACTTTTCAGTGCTTTTCTCTCTCTTTCCAAATAGAGTTTATTCATTTATTTTCATATCTTTTTTTTCCTTCCATTTGCTTGGAGGATATACACTGTGAATTTTACTTTAGAGGTGACCCTTGAAATTTTACTACATATATTTATCTTAACGGAGTCCAACATCAATCTTACTTAAATGCTTTTCCAAACACTGTAGGAACTTAGAAATTCTTGTTACCCTGATGACCCGCCTCCAAATTACCTTCTATTTTTGCCCATTATTTCAGATGTAAGCATCATTATCATTTTATATAATATTTGTTGAGATTTGCACATTTTTTTTCCAATTTTATTTTTCATTTTCTTCTTGCATCTTAGATCTTCTATATGGGCAGCCTTTTCCATTTCCTAAAATACATCATCCATTAGTGAAAGGCTCCTGGGCACACTGTCTTCGTACTTACTTCTTTAAACTTGTCCTTATTTCATCCTCATTTGTAAAGGATATATTGCTGGGGACACCGGTTTAGCTTGACGCCTGTAGCCCTTCATGTTTTGATGGCATTCCTCCATAGTCTTCCAGCCTCCATGACTGCCATAGAGTATACGTCTAATTGTCTCTCTGTAGGTGATTTGACTAATGCTCTCTATACTTTGTGACCTTTTATTTTGTCTTTGATATTTTGCTTTTTAAAGATTTATTTATTTATTTGAGAGAGAGAGAGAGAATGTGTGTGTGAGAGAGAGAGCACGGGATGTAGGAGGGTTCGAGGGAGAAGCAGACTCCCTACTGAGCAGCGAGCCTGATATGGGACTCGATCCCGGAACCCCGGGGTCATGATCTGAGCTGAAGACAGTTGCTTAACCAACTGAGCCCCCAAGGCACCCGATATTTTGCTTTTTGACTACAATATGTCTAGGGGTGAGCTTGTTTTTCTCTGTGCTGTTTGAGAGGAGTTTTGCATCCTCTCTCTGAAGATTTTTTCCTTTCGTCAATTATGGAAAGCCATCAGACATTGTCCTTTTGAGTATCATCCTCTTCTGAGAAAGCAGTTAGGTTATTTTGTAACCTTTCCATAAGACTGTCCTGCTTTTCCCTCTGTGTGCCGTTTTGTGACTTTTAAGTATTGACCACGGTTCCCTAACTTTTTTTCTGTTCTATGTACTCTGCCACCCAATATTTCAATTGAGTTTTAAATTTAAATATTTCTCTTTTTTTATTTTGAAAAGTTTGGCTTGATTTTTAAATCTGCCTGATAAATCGCTTTCAGTACACATTTGGTCTCAAACATCCTTTTTGAGTACTCACCCTGGGCCAGCTTCTGCCCGAGATGCCGCGGGGAATAATATGCTTGAGAGATTGGAACCTGGTTTGGAAAAATGAACATGCGCACCACAGATTATCCTACAAGGCAGCGTGAAATATGTGCTCACACGGAGGCACAGCGACAGTGCACGGCAGAGGCTGAGGGGCGAGGACTCCACTCCCTCTGGGGAGAGCTGTGAATCGTGAGGCTCTCAGGATCAAGCTCATGCATTGAATATAAGCTTCCATTTCACAGCCGTCCAAGGGCGTGCAGCCGGGCAGGAGTTAAATCAAGTCTCTTTCATGTTCAGAGTGACTGATGTGGAGGGCACACGCTTACTGCAGGAATCTGAGGAAACATTCCAGACAGCCCATGCTGCTCTTCTAGTCACAAACCTCCACTTGTACTAGGAAATTATGCAGAAGGTGTGTGGCTGAAGAAAGGTGAACACATTTAGGTATTTGAAATATTTCTCAGGAAAAAAAGCAGCCTATGCTTATCCTGCTATTAAAGGGAACTTCTGAAGTGACTACTGTTTGCCTACTGGTGTTTTCCATTATAACCCTATTTTAAGACGGTTGTGACTTGACTGTAAAAATTCTGTAGGTGAAAACTTGGCATACCAGAGCACTCCCTTTGAATAATGCCTACCTTTTTTTTCTTTTTTTTTTTTAACTCGATTTGATTTACATTAGCCAAGCTCTTTGAAAGTCGCAACAAGACAACAAAGCCCTTAGTATTAGAGAAAATTGATTCTTTCTGTAGATGTTTGCAATCTTTCCTGCATGAAAGCTAAAAAAAAAAAAAAAAAAAAAAAAACCCGCTTAATGTGTTCCTTAATATACAAAACAAATACCCAATTTTAGATGTCTTCACGCACTACGTCCAAAATTATAATACTGAAGCGATGTATTGTCTGCCCAAGGAGAAAGCTTGTATTTATTTATTTATTTTTTAAGAACAGAAACAGTTCTAAGAAACTGTCTCACTGAAGTTTGGAACCCTAGTTCCACTCAGGGTGTGGAACTAGCCCAGAAGTAGGCAGTATTTTCATTATTTCTACCGAGTTAGATGAACTTTACCAAGACAGTGAATTGTACTGTAAAACCCCCAGTGGTAATCAGAAGCATTAATATTATTTGCTACAAATCAGCATGTGCTTGGCATTAGGGAACAAAAGGAGACATAGAGGGAGACTCCGGAGGGAGGATGTTCCACTCAAAGGACAACTGTGCCACATGAGACCTTTAGATGAGAAGCTAAAATGTTGTTTTCTTGGTGACTTCGGTTTCCCCATGATTCTTTTCTGGAAGTGCTGAATGAAATTCTAGTGATTCAGTGACATAATCCTGCATAATGCAGAAATAGTCTTTTTAAATGCCTAAACAAAGAGAAAGCCATCTGGTCCACCACTGAAGGACATGTCAGCTGTATTGTATTTAGAGTGAGTGAGTGTGTGTGTGTACTTAAGTGTGCTTTTCTAAAAACTGCTAAGGATAAATTTGATTAAACGCAATATTCAACTTGTTTACTAACTTTAGAATCTAACTCCTGAGGTGTGCCTGGGTGGCTCAGTAGGTTAGGCATCTGCGTTTGGCTCAGGTGATCTCAGGGTCCTGGGATTGAGCCCCATGTTAGGGTCCCTGCCCAGTGGGCAGTGTGCTTGTCCCTCTGCCTCTCCCCCAGCTTGTGCTTTCTCTTTTTCTCACTCACACACTTTTTCTCAAATAAATAAAGTCTTAAAAAAAAAAGAATCTAACTGTTGAGTAAGATGCAACTGTTTGTACAGAGAAGAACATTTTATTGGTTATGTTGAAAGTGAAGGAGTGAGAAGGAATGTAGAAGAATGGGGAGCAGATCTGGTGTTGCCAGAGTATCAGGACGAGGCTGGGGGCACAAAGTGGGTAAGGTTATAAAATGGCAAGAAAAGGGATTCCTGAGGTGATGGAAATGTTCTGTATTTTGACTCCATCCATTGTCAATATTTTGGTTGTGAACTCTGTACTCTAGTTTTTGAAGGTGTTACCATGTGGCGTGGGGAGAGGGGACTGGGTAAAGGATGAATGGGATTTCTCTGTATTATTTCTTTTTATTAAAAAAGCAATTTTTAAAAGTTTTATTTATTTAAGTAATCTCTATCCCTAAGATGGGACTTGAATTCACTACCTTGAGAGATCAACTCACATGCTTTTTTGACTGAGCCAGTGCCCCTGAAAAGCAATTATTTTTTCAGCCTTAATGAAATAGAATTGACATATTACTATTAAATTCATCAAACAAGAAGGCCATTAGACTGAAATGGCTTTAATGCCTTAGTAGCTCACATAGGCAAACTAAAACCTAAGCCTGTAATGCCTCAAGATAAAGAAATTGGAATCGAAAGACAATTCATCACAAAAAACCAACTAGGCTTTCCCTAATAATGCACCATTTAAACTCTAGCCAATCAAATAATCATCTGGCTGCTTCCACCGTCTTCTCTGTAAACGTCTTTCTCCCAGCTCCAGCTGGTGGAAAGCTCCGGACCAATTCCGGTTTGGAGCTGCCCAAGTGAAACAGATTTTTGCTCAAATAAACTTTGAAAGTTTACTATGTCCCAGTTTATCTTTTACCATGTAACACTATTTAAGTTTTGTATCCTGTGGTGATTTGATACATGTATATCTGGCTAAATGATTACCACAGTAAGTTCAGTTGACATATCACTTTACATAATTGTCACATTGTATATGTGGGGTGAACACTTCTAATTTCTACTCTCTTAGCAACTATCAAATATACAATATAGGATTGTTAAGTATAGTCACCATGCTGTTTATAATATCCCTGGTTCTTATTTGTCTTATTTATTTATTTATTTAGATTGATTTATTCTTTTTTTTTTTTTTTTTTCTTTAAGAGAGTAAGAGCTTGAGAGTAAGGGCCAGGGCACAGGGAGAGAATTTCAAGCAGACTCCCCACTGACTGCTGAGCCCCACAGGAGCTTGATCTCATGACCCATGAGATCATGACCTGATCCAAAACCAAGAGTTGGATGGTCAACTGACTGAGCCACCCGGGTACCCCTTAGTTATCTCACAAATGAAGCTCTGTACCCCTTCTCCACCTTTACCCATTTGCCCCATCCCCCGCTTTGCATTATCCCTTACAACTTCATGTGAATCTGTAATTATACAAAAATAAAAAGTCTAGTTAAAGATAATAATATGTTTACTTGAATAGGACATTTAAAAAAAAGCAAGAATGGTGACAACATGGCATCTTGTGGAACAGGGACTGGTAACCTCTGACAGATAAGCCAAGTCTGGCCCACTTCCTGTTTTTGTAAATCACCTTTTCCTGAAACACAGCTATGCTCATCAATGTTCTTGCTGTCTATGACTGTGTTGGTACCATAATGCAAAACCAGAGTCGTTGCAAGGGGGACTCGATGATGTACAAAACCAAAATTATTTACTCTCTTGCCCTGTACCCCCCCCCCAAATTTACTGACCCCTGATCTAGAATGGAAGCTTTACAAGAGCATTGACAAAGAGCATTTTGTCACCTTGTGTATGACCGTATGCCTGACATCCCACCTCGCACATTGTAGATGCAAAAGAATTATTTGCTGAACTGTGAAGGCAACATATTATGAAAATGTGAGTTTGCTATGGAAGGAATGATTGAGAGAATGTAAAACACCAGCGTGGAGTCATGACTGTACATTTTGCAAAGGCCAGGGAATTGAAAGACAATGATGTCTGCTTTTCCCAGACTGATCAAGGAAGAGGGCTGCAGCTCTCACATTAGCCCCGAAGATCTACATGAGACCGATGAATGGGAAAGAGTTTTAAAAGGCATGAATTAACTGTGCATAGGGTCAACTGCTGTTCTAATTCACCATTATTCAGGCACATTATTTCCTTTTAGGTGCCTGACATTTAGCAGTAGTTTGGTCTTGGAGGTATACCTATAGTTAAGGCACTGAACCTGATAAATTTGTTCAGAAGATTTATATCTGTTTATGGGGAAGGCACCTTGTTACCTCATTATACTGACATTCACTAGTTCGTGAGAAAAAAAGTATTAAGAATGGAATGAAGAAATGCAAACATTTAAGTTGGCTGTAGTTTTGAAATCTTGATTATACCAAGGAAACTTTCCATTTAAATGGACTCTTTAGGTTATGTTCTGTAAGGTGAAAATGTCCATTGGTAATAGAAGCTTGTAAATGGTTAGTGGACAGTTGCCACTCTCTACGAGAGAGATAGCTTTATCATGTTGAAGTTTCAAAAATGATTTCCAGGAAATTCTGTCGGGATTGGGAGGATGAGAAGCAGAAGGGATGAGAGCAGAATTTGGAGCCAGACAAAACTGGATTTGAATCTCAGGGCCAGGAACGATTTAATTATCCTTGCTTTGGCTCATCTGAAATGAGAAAAGGATTCCTATCTCCTAAGGGCGTTCTGAGGATTAAGGAAGGTTAGAGACTGCTTAGGACCATGTGTGAACTCACAGACACTCGTTCAGTGTTCACTCCCTTTTCTTGAACCAGAACATAAAGGACATAGAGATGAGAGAAACGACGGTCTTCCAGGTGACTACAGAAGGGGATTCTGTTCCCCGAGGGACCCTGTCCCCCAGCTTCTTCCTTGGGGGATATGACCACGGATATTTGCCTTGTGCCTGAGCCTGGTCATGTGGTCGCTCTGAATGATGGGTCTGAAAGATAGTTTTAGTCACATAATATATCTGTCTGATCCAAACCGACAAAATCCTCTCTGTGGCATAGTCAGTACATTGGACTCAAGAGAAGTTTCTAGTGAAGCTCTTATTTGAAAATGCTGGCATGAAATGAAGAATAATGGCTGACCAGAGCCTGCCTAGCATGCTGGAATCCATGCCTCCACTCTCCATTTTTGGGATTCTCTTCCAACCCACAGGCCAGTGGTGGCCCACAGTGCTTGATTAGAATGTTTTCTTTGGGAAATAACTTCTTGTTACAAAATCTTTGTTGTGACAGGAGTCCTTTTCTATTACCCATTTAAACAGGCGACACTAAAAAAGGCTCTTCTTGGAGAGCCAGGGTTTTATCCTTTCCAACACAGAGGCTTTGACCTTGAGCTAGCTCCTGCAGCAAGACCGGAGCTGCTGTTAGTTTTACAGACTGCCTGTCAATGACCGTGGCCATTTTCCGAATTCAGAATGTAGCAAAATTATGATGAAGCACGTTTACCGCAGATAGCAATTTATTATTGTACTATAACAATTTAAGGAGAAAATGTGACACCAAGAAAGGTAGACAGAAGGTGCTATGACTGTCTAGGGATTTTTCCCGTCCCCAAGCTAGGGGAAAATAATAAAGTACAGTTTCAGAATGTTTTCTGTGTTGGCTCTGGATACACAGCTAGTCTGACAACACATGCTCATTCAGGGATGACCCCCTCATAGCCCACCACCAGGCAAGGCCAGGAACGTATGTATGTACTCCGGTTCTGCATTTTTAGGAAATCTTTTTAAATTATTAAATGCAGCCAGTATTTTTTCCCCTCATTTTCTTTTGTAGCTCTATTTGTCATTTTTTGTCCTTTCCAGCACCCAAAGCCACATGGCTAGGAAAACATTCCACCGACCTCCTGTTTTCTCTTCCCCAAACGGCCATTAGTTTCAATCTGAATTATTTTATTCACTTTACAAATGTTGGATATTATAGGAAGAAATAGAACTGAGGAATGGTGTACTTCCAGCTGGTATGTTAATTGGACACTGTTTATTCAACAGCAGCATTAAGAATATAAAAACCTCATCACTAGTCTTCTCTGAAAAGCCTCTGCAAATAATAGCACTTATATAAAACTTAAGGCCTGAATGTTTCTTGTTTATGGGTAACATAGTATTAGCATATTAAAATCATTACTAACCAGGGTTGGAATATGTGTTCGGAAGCCTGTCGATGTGCTAATGGTGTAGTCTTGGAGACGCCACGTCTGCCACAGGATTAATTACTGGCATAAAACATTATCATTTCCCTACATCTCCTATGAGAAGAAGCCGCTGCTGGAGTGATTTATGGGCCTGCATGATATACAAAGGAATGAACGGGAATGTTAACCAGTGGATGGAGAGCTTGGCTCTTGGTTCATATTAGAACGAGTTGAAGGACCTCAGTCATTGTAACATTTGTTTCTTGAGGCCCACAGGCTATTAGAAAAACATGTGTGGCACATACTCTAGAAAACTAGCTTTTAAGTGGCCAAGACTACCTTCCCCCAGAGGCCTTCGTGGAGAAAGAGAAAAGGGGAGAGGTGAAGCCAGGTCACAGTGAACTTGGCCCCTAGGGACAGGTGCACAGGCTGCTGTTTATCAATGGCAGGTTTCCTAGATTTTCCTCCTCTGTGTGTTCTGTGCCTTGTGGTCCAGCTCAGAGGTGACTTACAAGGTCCGTGCTGGTATGTGTCTCTCTCTCTTGCCACTGTACTTTCTGCTTGATGTTGAGTTGTTGGAGAGTCCATTTGAGAAACAGAGGCAAAGAAAAGTAAACGAATTTGAGAGACTCTTGTTTCCAATGAAAACTAGGAGATAATAGTTCACAGGCTGCAGTGAAGACTGGCAAGGACACTAAAGCTCTTGTGTAACAATTAACACAAATGGGAGCAGGAGGTAACCTATGGCTCATGGCCCCGAGCACCCCTCCCGTTGTGGTACCCCTTACTCCAGCCAAGAACCTTTGTCCTTCCCAAAATCACCTCCAGTACGCTATCAATTGCCCACTCTGGATTTAACTCTTCCGTTTCTGATAGGAGAAAAATAGACCTTCCAAATGACACTAATCCTTGAGTTGAGAAGTCATCCATTTATTGTTTCTACTTCGTCTTTATTTTCCATAGGCCTCTTTTTGGGGGGACAGAGTCCCACAAGTGGCATTTGGGCAGTTAATGCTGTAGTTGGTGCTGAAGAAGCCAAGACAATTTCCAAAGTCTTTCAGCATCATTATAATTAGAGAAGCAATTATGTGAAGTTAGTGGTATTTTAAATTGACCAGCTGGATATCAGATGATGAGTTCTTTGGAACAGGCAAATCTAATGAGTATCTACTTGGTAAGCCGACTTGCCTTTCAAGAATCAAAGATAAAACCTGGCCACCTGACTGGCCAAACCCATGAGCCTATGAATCTATGGCAGTGCTGTCTATGCAGGTGACACAAAGCCCTGGGCTTTTCAGGGAGAATGACAGTGCAGGTTCTTTGTTCCCTCCTTCTACCCCAGCCCTCACTCCTGCTGTTACATTTCTGCTACTTTGAACATTTAGGTGTTACTCTTTGTCCAGAAGATCTTGGGAGAACCTCCTGGAGAACCTTATTAGTGTATTCTCAGAGTGTCCACATTTTATCTTTCTTGAATGTTCTTTTTCAGTAGATTGATCCAGCACAGTCCAGCGGCATTCTGATTTTCCAAGGACTTATATAAGTCTGTCCAGAATCATCTTGGCCCTAAGGATGGAGGTAATAAGAGAGAGAGAATATACATATGAATTGAACTTGAAGGTTTGGAATATTGTTTGATTGAAGAGCTGTGTTGAAACGTGAATTTTGTGGTTAAATCGTTGAATTTCTGTACAGTTTAAGAGAACCAGTGGTCTTAAATTCTCCTAGGACTTTGGTTTGAATATGGTTGAAGTTAGAGCTGTAGAGGGGGCTCACCAGGGATTGTAAAGAAAAAAAATGTCCTTTGGACCCTAGTGCCCATGTATCCTGACACTACTGACCTTTTAAGGAGGTCGGCTTCTCCTTAAAACCTTTAAGTTTTGTCTTATTTAGGGTCCTTTGACACAAGCAATTTGCATCCTGGGTACTTTAATGTTGTCTCATTTTGGCTTTAAGGTTTAGGAAGCAATAGATCTAGTCAATGCAATTTCTTAAGCCTCGAATAAAAATACACTAATAAAAAGACCTAGTGGGAATTTTGGCTCCTTTTCACGTACTCCCTTGTTAATTCCAGCTATAGGGCTTATTATAATAAGTAAAAAAAATCCTCTGAAGTTTACATCTTCTATCATATACTCCTAGTCCTTCAAAATCCATGTACGCATTTTCACCAGAAGTGCTAAACCTTTGAGAAAAGCAGGTTGACGATTGAGTGTCTGGCTGGAAATCATTTACTATCGATGGTCACTCGGCTCAAGATTGTATCGCTGAAATGACTTAGGAAGAAAAATCAATAATGCTCACATATTGGGCAGCTCTCTTAGAGGATCATCTGTTTGACCTCACGAAAGTATTCCTTGTTCCAGATCATTCTTTTGAAATAAAAGAAGAGAAGAAGGCTACCTTAATCATAGCTCATTTTCTCTGATGCCCTTATTTTATTCCTGGTTCCCTTTTTGAGGGGAGGAAAAAAACAAGTCTCATGGAGAAATAGATAGGAGCAGATTCAAGTATAGTGGAAGGCTGCTGCGGATGTGTTTGCATTGTAATCCCAGTGCTCAGGTTTTCAACTGAGGAAAAAAATGTACCCGGCATATTTAATATCTCAGTTTCCAAGTTGTTAGAGGAGAAAATGGCTTTATACCCATAGAATGGCTTTAATGAGTGGAGGATTGACTTTGACTTTATGTATGCATGTGTGTGTACACACAAACACACAGGGCATAGTGGGTCACCATGGCTTCCATTCTAAGATAAACATTCACATTTTCGTAGTTCCCTAAGTTTTTAAAAATATTGTGTGTGTGTGTGTTTATTTGATTGAGGGAGAACACATGGAAGCATGCACAAGTTTTGGGGAGTGGCAGGAGAGGGAGTGGCAGTGAATTTCAAGCAGCCTCTGTAGTGAGTGTGGAGCTCACTCAGGACCAGTGTGGGGCTCATTCCAGGATCTTGAGATCATGATCTGAGCCAACAGCAAGAGTTTGGATGCCCAACTGACTGTGCCACCCAGGAACCCCCATTGTTCCCTCAGTTTAATTCCTTTTTTTTTGTTGTTGTTTAAAGATTTTTAAAATTTATTTGACACAGAGAGAGATCACAGGTAGGCAGAAAGGCAGGCAGAGAAGGGGAAGCAGGCTCCCTGCTGAGCAGAGAGCCCGATGCAGGGCTCAATCCCAGGACCCTGAGACCATGACCTGAGCCAAAGGCAGAGGCTCAACCCACTGAGTCACCCAGGTGCCCCTACCCCCCACCCCCAGTTTAATTCTTAAAAATTTATAGCCTATGTTGGTTCTGGAACAAATCCTAGAATAGGATTCTGATGAGTGGTCCTGTCTCATATGGGAGGGGAACAAAATAACTCATTGGAATGTGCCCTTGGAATCTGTCTGGAGCAAACATACACCAATAGCCAGATAAAGGACTTAGCTAGAGCAGATTTCCCTTAGTTGCTTGAAAGAGAAGCATAGAAGAATGGCCTGATCTCCAGATTGACTTGGAACTCTCCTTGGTACTGAGATAGTACCTGAGAGAGTGTTCCCCACATATTGTGGGTCTAAGTGTGTCTGATGCATTCCTCTAGAGCAGGAATTGCCTGCTGGGTTGTGGACCATGAATGTGCAGGAGATTATTTTTACAAGAAACAAGGACACAACATTAAGTAAGTTTGAATTCATTATGAAAACTTTATTCCTTTTGAGAGTTCTCATCTCTAGTATTTACCACCAGAGTTCATATGTCTCTCAGACCCCAGGTGACTTCATCTACCCCCTCTGCCTTGTTTCTTTATTCTGATTAGATGAAAGTTCTAGGTATGCTTATTCCTTCATCTGAATTACCTGCATATCTGATCGTTAGCTTTCAAGGTTTTCAGCTCTGGTTTTCATTTGAGAGACCTAATGCGTACCTAGAGAATGTGAAAGGGTATTTCCATTCTATTCTTCGCTCTGTTTTTGACACCACCATTTACCATTTGCTTCTGTTGAATTACTCAGCTCAGTAATACCAGACTCACCTCATAAAAAGTTGGGGTAACTTTGACTTTCTTAAATGTGCTTTCAACTATTGCTGCTTATCTATAATTTGTGGTTTCTATTTCCAACTGATAACAGAAATGCCAGCGTGCCAGCAAACATGGTATTGCTCTAATAGCTTCCTCCATCCTAAAAAACAGGGCAATTAAAGCACCAGAGACTCTTCTGTTACACTGCATGTTTATTTAATGTGAGTTGGCTGAAACACAGTTGGTAAATAGAGAATGATGTCAGTAAAATGCAGTAGTCATGTGATTTGCACAGATTATTCCCAAGCAAATTAACATTTGAAAATTAAATAAAAGCAAGTTTTCTTTCAAAGAGAAAGTTTGGCCAGACATGAAGACCTCAAGAAAAAAATCCAAAAATGTTGTAGCACTGACTTCCTTTAGTACTAGTAATGTCTGGCACTTTAATACTAGTAATGTCTGGCATGGGGGGCCAAGAATGGTTAACTTTTCAATATATTAAGCTATGTCAGGAAGTTAACAGCACAGAAACTAAAAAGATATTTCCTACTGTATTAAAACAGGATCTGATTTTCATTTTTGATGAACCTGGTCTCTACTAGAAGCACGTGCCTTGAAGGACTTAGATCTGAGGGGAGGAAGCTGCGGTCTCAAGTGTAAAACCCCAAATAATCAAGCAGTTGGAGTGTGGGGTGCTATGTCAGCAGCAAGTTAACCATGCCCATGTATCTGTGAGAGTCGTTAGTCTTTGCATTAGGTCGTCAGTGACAAAGTTTCATAGATTTTTGTCTCGGTTTCCTCAACACAGTTTTCCCTCAAAGCCCTGTTATTTTTAGCGTGGTTTTATAGAATGCCTGGTTATGCAACACATAGACATACAGTTATCGCAGAAATGCTTGTAATATATCTTGAATACGTCAAATCAGTATTCCTTAAAAAAAAAATTTATTTATTTGAGAGAGAGAGAAAGTGAGTGAGAGAGAGAAAAGGAGCATGGCAGAGGGAGAGGGAGAAGCAGGCTCTCCACATAGCAGGGAGCCTGGTGTGGGGCTCAATCCCAGGACCTCGGGATCATGACCTGAGCAGAAGGCAGATGCTTAACCACTGAGCCACTGGGCACCCCTCAAATGAATAATCTTGGACATTACTGTGCCCAGTCTTTCACCAACACAGAAAGGGCAACCCAAGACAGCCATGCATGAGAGATATTGCAGGGAGTCCAAGGTCCCCTAACACTCATCACTTGAAGCCACAAATGTGCACGTACTAGTGATTTTGATGACCTCTCTCTTCTCCTTCCTGTCCTATGGATGCTGCTGGCTGTGTTGAAGGTGATTGTGGAATCTTCCAACCCAGGAGAGCTGGGCTTTATTCCTTAGCACACCCTCTGCTTTGTTGGGGACCTACATCGTCTCTATAGTATTGTGCCTTACGTGTGGTCAGTGCTGTTTCGTTTCTACCTGGACACACCAGAAAAAAGATGTCGAAATTTTGGCAACATGGAAAGTGGTGTGCATACCTCTCAATTTCTATTCATAGTCTCTATCTGGACTTCTGCAATAGAAAGAGAATGAGATTCTAGTTCCAGCTCAGCCAGGAATGAGTTGTATGACATGGTCCATTCACGTTCCCCTGACACCCAGGATTTGGCTTCCAGAAACTGCAGATGATGATAGTCTTTCTCTCCAGTGGCCCTTCCCGGCCTGGCCTGTGAAGTACTTGCCAGTTACTATTTCCCTTGTTTTAAGTCTCAGAATCACTGCCATACTCAAGTCCTTTCTGTATGTTTGGCCTCACTGATCTGGCCAGTGCCTCCTTCCCTAGCAACTCATAGGCTGGCCTGTAGCCTATCAGGGATGTGACCTGAGAGCTTAGTCTAGCCCTTGCACACGAGCTAACCAGTCTACTCTTTCATGTGAGTAGCTTGAACTCTGCACTCCTAGAATTCATTGGTGGTAGCAAGAGTAGGTGAACTGTGGAGAGCAGCTGCGTAATCTCCTGCCTCAGGGCTTTGGAGTGGGGAACCACACATGTCACCAGCTGAGTGGACAAGATGGTTTGAAGGCTGACGTTGCACTGACTCTTAGCTGATATTCTAGTTTCTGAGAGTTGGCAGAGCAGAATCCGAATGTTTGCTGACTTCCTAGCTTTCTAGTGCATTCTGATGTTGTGTTTTACCACTGCTTGGCTCCGTGCTGAGGATGGGGTGTGGTGGTGGGGGGTTGGGTGATGGCTGAGCCCAGTTGCATTTAGATACTGGTGCAGGAACTTTCCACCTCACCTGCTCCCCAGGAGGAACATAGTTTCCTTTCCTTTTTGAGGGTTCATGAGTGTTCAGAGTTATTGGAACTTGGGTTAACTTACTAGGATTGACCAAGTGTGGGGTAGCTTGGCATTGTTTGTTCCAGCAGTTCCCTGAAGATGTACTGTCTTCTGTCATAGCGAGGCTTTTGTGGGGAGCCTTGGGAAGGAGAGGTGGCACAGCTCTTTAGAGCAGGGAGCTGCATTGTTCAGGGTGGGGACCAGACTGTCTTGGGAGACTGACTGATTCCCAGCCACTGCAAGCTGCTGGTGACAGAGGAAAGGTGAGGAAGGTTAGGAACCCTATATCATCGCTGCATCATGGCCCCTCTGAGCCCTGCCTTCGTGGAGGCCTGCATATGTTCCTTTCTTCTGGTTCACTACTCACCACCCCTCTCTCCCGCAGCATTGAGAAGCCCGATGTTATCTTGGTGTAGTCATCAAGGAGCAGGTACTAGCTCAGATTCCTCGTATTATTGGTATATTTTGAGTCATGTTCAAGCCTCTTGCTTTAGGACACTAGAGCCTTGAGGCCTGATGCAGTCGGAGACTTCCTTCTTTGCTTTTCGCTACCGCAGCTCTTCCTGGAGGCAGGGAATGCCATGGGCCTCGCTACCTGATGAGGACCAGTCAGGAGGGCAAGGTTGATCGGGGACCCTATACCACAATGAAGAAAGGATAAAGAACTCCGGTGAATTAACATGGGCAACAAATCCCATACCTTTTGGGGGTAACCTGAGCATATATCTCTCCTGTGCGTCTTGAAAGAGCCTAACATACTTCCTTTGAAGTATGAAGTACCTTCCTTTTTGCTCTGTAGAGCAAAAAGTTGGCATACCACAGTAAGTGGGCAATCTATTTCCGGAAATAGGATAGATTGTAGCATATCTCCGAGACTTGGGAGACCTTTGAACTCTGTCAAGGTGTGACCTGTATACTGAAATGGAGGAGACACACGAAGATATGGATAAGCAGTACCTCAAAAACGCGTTTACAAGGGATCCAAGGCTAACGGTTAATTCAAGTAACCAAACCAAATACTTGGAAATGAGCACAGTCAACAGGCTGGAGTCTCTGGTTTGAAGCCTGAAAGCAACTGCATGTTACCTTGAAACCCTCACCAAGCTTTCTCTCGAACACACTCATTCACAGCCGAAGTTCCTAACGGAGGTGAGCAATAGCAGTCTAATGGAACTAGCGAGAGAGGGCCTCAGGGACAGGAGCCGTATTTACCGAAGAGCCTTTTAAAAATAAAAACAGATAATGAAAAGTCTTCCAGTTTTAGAGGAGTGTAGTTCTGATTAGCTGGCGTATATATTGCTTCTTTTGTAAGTAAGTAGTTCCTGGCAGGTACACGTCTTTGGCGTTCTGTAGCTGGAGTCCATGATATGTTTTGTACAGGAATAGTAATAATCCTTGTGTCTGAACACAATGTGCAGCCAGTTTCCATCCTCTCCCTGTGAAGAGCTCGAGCTGTGATGGTTCACAGGACACCACATTGCCCAGGAAGGTAGAATTATTATTTAAGGAGGTTATTATGTTGAGGACAAAGGACAAGTTAAAAAAGGTCATTTGCATGCCACAGTTTCTAACCAGGCAAAAATGCAAACGCATGGAGGGTGCTACTAAAATGAAATGTGTCTAAAATTATAGAAGGTCTCACTGGTGGTGCAATGAGCCACCTTGATTAAATTTGGCACCAAAATTCTCTTAATAACTATGAAGCAGTGTTAGCTCTCGAGTGATCAGTATCTTTCTTAAAATATTTTCCTTTAAGAAACAGGTGTCCATAATCATATTTCACCATGAGTTTACACAGCTAATTGCCCGGCACTGCAGTTATAAATACGTATCATTACATACAGTAGATTGTAATCAGTTAAGAATAGGGGACACAACTGGTTCATTTTTAATCTTTCACAGTGTTTTACCCATAAGAGGGTCAGTAAATACTTGCTGATCTGACATTTTTTTTTTTTAAATTCTCACGAAGTTCTTCTTTGTCTCCCCCAAAGTCTGTCATTAATTTGTGTAGTCAGTACTTACTGTACTTCTACATGCTCTGACAAGGACTGCACACTACATGTGATAATCAGGCTATCATGGTGCATCTTTGTTAAGAGGTTAAGTTCTTAACCTCTGTGAAGGGTGGCACATGAGCTTAACCTGACCTTAACCCTGACCCTGGCATGCTGGCCCCTGCACTAGGCTTTGTACTATATGAAGCCCCCCAACTCTACATAGGGTCAGGGATTCCTGGGGCCAGGGAAACAATTCACACCTTAAGCATACTGCTCCTACCCTTTCTCCAGAAGTTCAAGCTGAGAATTCCTGCCTCAGCAGCTGAAACAGCTTCTCAGGCACGGACTGACTTCTTCAACACTCAGTCCCCAAGAGTAGACAACACTGACCCTGTAAGCCCTGCCAGGCTCATGGATTGATTGGGGCAGTTAAGAAAGTGGGTAAGGGTAGAACTTGGCTATAGGGCTCTGGAGTCCAAATATATGTGTGCCTCCTCTCAGTTATGATAGAAACATGACTGGAAAGAAAGGAGAGAGCAAACCCCAGTCCAGGGTTTTCCACTTGTCATTTAGTCCTGATCCCACATCTATTAGGAACAGGTCTGCATGCAGGTAGTTAGATAACAACATGGAAATGGGGAAACAGTGGATTCTTATGGCATTCCCAAACTAGATTGCTCAGGGAAAGCTTCTCAGAGGAACTAACTTATAAGGTAAGTACTAAAAAATGAGCAGGAGGAAGAGTGTTCTCGAGATAGAGAACATCAAGGTTAAGGAAAAGAATGTGGCTAATGAGCCACATATTGAATATTCAATGATGGTATTGCAGAGCGTGTGTGTGTGTGTGTGTGTGTGTGTGTGTATTGTGTGTGTGTGTGTGTGTGTAGTAGAGGGGTGAGTGGAGATAGGGAGGAATGATGTACAAAAGATAAGGAGGTGAAGTTAAGAAAGCGGACTGTGAAGACCTTGCTGGAAAGAGTTAGGAGTTAGGAGGAATGACGTACAAAAGATAAGGAGGCGAAGTTAAGAAAGCGGACTGTGAAGACCTTGCTGGAAAGAGTTAGGAGTTTATCCTAAGGGCAGTCACTGAGGAGGTGTTGATGGGTTCTAATCTGAGAGAGAGTGACATACCAGAGTCTGTCTCTATCTAGCTTGTGGAGAATGGACTGCAGATAATGGTGGGCTGAGCTGGGGGTGAGACGCAGATGGAGTCGACATATATAGGAGGTGAGTTTGGTAGGATTTTGTAACAAATTGAATGGGAGGTGCGAAGAATAGTGACAGAAATGTCAAGGGTAGTTTTAATTATCTGGATTAGATCACAGAAGTGTTGGTGAGTTGAAGGGTATGATCACTTAGTGTCTGGTCATCAGCCCCTTCTCCTGAATGGAGACTCTTACCCAGATGTAGTAGAAATGGGGCCAGTGGACCCAAAGAGAGGCCCTTAAATGTCTCTTTTCCAGCAAATCACCCTAATATGATGTGTCACAAGAGACATGGAATTTCTTTATGCTTCCATAGTTCAGCTCATGGGAGAAAACCACAGTTGAAGCAACCCATGGCTGCACTGTTGTTTCCAATATGGAATCCTAGAGGACGGCCGTGAAGACAGTCTGCTCTCCAGCTCCATGTGTGACCCACTTGCCAGTACCAATTGGTTTCTTTGAGACCCAAGCCATGGAGAGCCCAGTCTGCTCTCCAGCTCCATGTGTGACCCACTTGCCAGTACCAATTGGTTTCTTTGAGACCCAAGCCATGGAGAGCCCAGTTAATGGCTACACTTAACATATTGGCAAAGCTGGTTCTCTTTTCTTCCCTCTCTTCTGATGGAATAAACAAAGATCTGTCATTTTAATTTTTTCCTGAATTTGAAAATGCATTGACTTCAGGACTGGTACTCCATCAGTACCAGTCATGGTACTTGGGCCCCAGACTGATTCAACCCTTCTCCCTCAGCCCCTTTATCTTCCTTTCTCAGTGTGCTTGCTCTCTCCCAGGACAGAAATGTTGGTCTCACTGGTCATTGTGAAGGGCTTGGGTTATTTTGATTCATCTTCAGTCCTTCCCCTACACAGCTGCTGGCAGAGCATATCTGTTCAGTGACTGTTGATATAAGCAAAAGGGGAGCTGTGGGGGGAAGGAAGCGGTGCCATGCACAGCCTTGTCAGGAATAGCCCCCGGCGGGTGTGATGTGTAGGAGGGAGGTGGAGTTGGAGGCCAGAGGGGCTGCTGAGGGAAGAACAGAAGTGATGAGTCGTGAGGACTTTTGTAGATTTTACTTGGAAGACAAATGGCTTAGGCTGAGTTAGATTTTTCGAGAAGCTGTAGCTTGAAGGCTGTCAACTAATTGTGTCATAAGGTTCCAGTCCTATAATGGAAATCAGAAAGGGAAGGAAGGGCAGTAGCCAGTCCCTACCACGAGAGGTAAACCAAACAGTGTTGTTTTAGAATTTGTGGAGACATGGCTATTGCTACGTCAGACAAACATCTCTTTTCTGTGTAGGAGCTTAGAGAGAGGGGCTCTTGGGCAAAATGACAAATCCCATGGAGTCGCGGGGACAACAAGTCCTGCCCCACATCATAGTTAGTTCCCACTTTTCAGTGTCAACATGTCCTCAGATCTCTGAGAGAGTCTCTTGAAATTAATTTCCATTCTTCTCTTTAACTGAACTTCCACGGAATGTATTTTTCATGCTTATTAGCTGAGCATGAAATTCCATTTATTTTTAGTCCCCTAATTTGTCAATGAAATGCTTTCCTATGTCTAATTTCCACCCAATAATAATATAGAAATCTCTACCAAGGAGCTCTTTTTGGAATTGTCCTACTAACAGCTCTCTTAGTCATCTTTTATTTTTATTTATTTATTTATTTATTTTTTAAAAAGATTTTATTTATTTATATGACAGAAGAGAGATCACAAGTAGACAGAGAGGCAGGCAGAGAGAGAGAGAAGGAAGCAGGCTCCCGGCTGAGCAGAGAGCCTGATGCGGGACTCGATCCCAGGACCCTGGGATCATGACCCGAGCCGAAGGCAGCGGCTTAACCCACTGAGCCACCCAGGTGCCCCTCTTAGTCATCTTTTAGAACAAAATTCCCTTCATCTTCTGAAACCTAACCTACTGATATTTTAAATGCGTCTCGGCATATAGCCTATGGGAAAAAATAAGCTCGGATCCATGCAAATGCTCAGAAAATGGAGCATTTATCCTGGGAATGATGCCTTTATTAAAACAGAGATGGGGATTTTAAATGAAATGCCTACTTGTCCAATAACATTAAATGTTTACAGTTCCTAGGTCAGGAATCCCCAGAAGGATTAGGGATGAGGAGGTTATTTCTGATTTTCAGGAGAGAGGAGCAGTGAGTCAGAGGGGAGAGAGTGGCCAGTGGTGATAAAATCCAACTGTGGAAAGTTCTGCTCAGACCAAATTTCTCCCATCCAAGTACTAACCAGGCCCGACCCTGCTTAGCTTCCGAGATCAGATGAGATAGGGCGCGTTCAGGATGGTATGGCCATAGACATCAGACCAAATTTCTTACAGTTGTTTGTTCCCTATTGGGAATCCTCCTAAACCCCAGAGAAATCATATGGGATTGGCCATTGGCTAGATCCCTTACAGAAAAGGCCTCCTGATTTGCTCACAATTTCTGGTATAATCCCCAGGGCTGCCCGCTTTAGGCAAATATTAGTGTTAACTAACATTTATTATGTAGTTGCTCAGGAGGAATCTTGAGTGGAATGCTTCTTCAGAAAGGGAACAGTGTATATTTGAAGAGAAATTATTTGCATGTTAAAATGAAAATTTTTTAAAAGATTTTATTTATTTATTTGACAGAGAGAAATCACAAGTAGATGGAGAGGCAGGCAGAGAGAGAGGGGGGAAGCAGGCTCCCTGCCGAGCAGAGAGCCCGACGCGGGCCTCGATCCCAGGACCCCGAGATCATGACCTGAGCCGAAGGCAGCGGCCCAACCCACCGAGCCACCCAGTCTGGGGGAACCAACCAGGGACTAATGAAACTAAGTTGTTTATTTCAGGAGGATGCAGACTGAGGATATCTTCTTGGACTGAAAGTAAGGGAAAACCACAAGACTAAAACAAAAAAATTGTTTTTGCCATGAAATTTATCATACAACTTTATAAATGCGACTTCTAGCATGAAGAATCAGACGAGTGGGTGAGTTAATTCTGCATTGTGCATACGAGAGGCAGCAGGATAAGATATTAGTGTGGCCAATAAAGACCTCCCTTCTAATGTCTATTTCTCCTTCCTTTGGTGTCCTGGGCTTTTGCACTTTTCCTGCTATATCAGAAATACTGTTTCTCTCCTTGTCCATCTGGTAAACCTTCATTTTCTATGAAGTGCTTTTCATTCTCTACCTCTTTAGGGGCACCAGTCCTTTGGCTAGGTTCATCCACTCTGAGGGTGCCTCTATGTTGATGCGCCGTACACCTTATTGTGAAAATGTTTCAAGTCTTTGTGTATTTCAACTAAGTGGGACTGGGTTTTATGATTATATTCTTTTTTATAACTACCCTACAATGCAGCACAGGACCTGGAAACTGTTAAGAGTTATAGAAGAGGTGTTTTTCTGGGGGGGGGGGGGAAGGGTGGATGGAAATAAACCGACATTTACTGCATAATTATTGTGTATGAGGCAGAGAGGGAGCTGTATGAAATATTAGGTAAGATTTCAGTCCTTTTTGAGCTCAGAATCTAGACTGGCAAGACAGAGCATCTGGAAATGCCTATGAACAGTGCAGGGCCACGAGTGGTGGAAGACGAGAGGGATGACTTCCGGACCACAAATACTGATGTGACAGAGATTGGCATTCCTATGAGGCTGGCATAACAAGCAAATCCTTGAAGCAGTTACCCCTGAGAAAAGTCATCTGTCTCTTTCTTTTGAATTATAAAATTAGTTTATATATCTTTCATGACATTCCTCCCATTCCGCATTGTCATACCGATATTTGTGTCATGTGTCATCTTTTCTTCCTTGCTAGAGTAAATTTTAGGCATTTAAATAAATACCCGGCAGTACAGGCTTTAGCCTTGTGTTAAGGATAGTAGGTGCTCAAGTGTGCTCTATTGAATGGATGAAGGGCTGGCTGTGGACAGCAACTGCTCCATGAATTCAAGGATAGGAAGGTTCATGGCCTGTTCTTTTGGCCCTTGAATGCTTGGAGAGAAGAGAAGGCATTGAGCTATTATTTTGAAATATATAGCATAGATGTGTATAAATGCACTCAGGGGAGGCTTTCTTTCTTTAGAAACAGTGGTCTGTGAATAGGTTTAGAAAGAGAGAGCCACAAAGATATATTTGGGGGGAAGTGAGTAGAGGGACCCCCACGGACAAGAGCGTGGATGATGTGCGCAAGGTGGAGGTGCGATGGCCTAGAGCCATTCTGTCTCTTCTGTGTTTCGGCGGAGGCTGCCTCCCTTGCCTGATCTCCCCAGTGGGGTCCTCAGTCCTGTGGATACCACAGTGGTCACCATCACCCTGGAGCTGTGGCCGATGGAGAAGGATGGAGAGGAACAGGAGGGCAACAGAGGAGGCAACAAGGATAGGGGAGGGAGCTAATAAATAGATCAAGAAGTCAGGAAAATCTCTGGTTCACAGAATTAAAGGATCTCAGAGAGCTTTCTAGCTAATCTGGTGACAGTAATGGCCTGACATTCTGAGTGTAATTGTAAGTTGATGGAATAGCTGAATCCGATAGTTTCCCAAAACTAAGAGGGTTTTTTGTTTTGGTTTGTTTTATTTGTGTGGATCCAGCAAGGCATCCACTTTATATCCTCTTTCTTCTCCGTAAAGCAGTTGCTATGTCAGGGAAAAAAAAAAAAAAGACTCATTAAAAAAAATTGTGCTATGGTGAGTTGTTTGTTGGTTTTTTCTCTGGTGTTTTGACAAAAAAGTCAAAGGGACTCTGTGCTCCACATTCCTTGATTTCTTAACACAAGTGACGTGTGCAGTGGTGGTGCTCAACACCACGTGACTGTATTAGGCAGGAACAGTTGGAATCGGTGGCCATACAATAATAGTGGGGGTTTCTCTGTAGGTAAAACAGTGGTAATTGTATCCATCACTTGAGGGCAGAAAGAGATTGTACACGGGGTCAGGAGAGCAGTCTGTTGGCCACAAACCTCATGGCATCATTGGGTGGTGCTTTCATTTTTAAGCCTGTTTCCCCTCCTTTGAAGCCGGAAGTTATTGGCTACTGCCAGAGGCCTGTTACGACCATGTGGGGATCAAAAGCCTGACCAGGGGTGGGAAATCCTTTGTTCCTGGCTCTCTCATAATAGCTTTTTCCTTTTCTTTGACTGAGAGAAGCAAGTCAAATAGGATTATCCTAATGGAACAGAAGTGTTTTATATAAAAAGTTCAAAAACGAAATCCACACAAATTCCAATGTCTTTCATTTACTGAATGCTGTTTTATTACCACACCAAGATGGAAAATATGCTGGTGGCAAGTGGGCCGTTTTCTGAGGCTCGAAAGAAACTGTCCTTTCTCAAATTATGAATGATTTACAAGCAAATGTAATGGTCCTTTAAACCACAGTGAATAAGTAAAACCAAAAAGAACCCCCCCCCGCCCCAATTCAAAGCCCTTGAAAGTACAAGCTTCAAAGACTGGCCTCGCCTCAAATTACTTTACTATGACTCCACGTGTTCCAGTTGTTGCAAAACTGCAAACCATATGACCGAAAATGAGAATACAGATACTCTTAAACGACACCTGGAGGGTATAATAAAGTGCAGTATAGGTGCAAAAAGCACAACACAGTCATTTAAAAAAATAGAAGCCCAACAGTAAAGTAATAAAACAATGAGAGACGAGTTATTTTCTGGACACCGTTGTTTTAAAGAGGACCTGGCGTACAGTGAAATAACACTGACTTTCTCATTGTTAGGCACTTGGCTGACATGGATTCCAAGGACAAGATAGCTTTCCAACAGTTCCCTGTTGTCTGCGTGGCTATTAAAGTCCACGCCGGTGGGGACTGGAAGTTTGAGTGGTTCTATGAATGGGTAAGACTCGATTCTGGAAAAATGAATGGGATTTTTAGGTACCTGATACAATGCATGTGAGGGCAGGTTAGGAAGCTGGGGAAAAAAAAAACAACAAATTGTTCCACTGTGGCGTTTTAACATTTCTTCCTTGTCAGGGGAGCTCCCGTCTGGCCATTTTTCAGCGCAGGATAGATCAAGGAGAGTCTGGGGATGGGGGTGGAGTTGGGGTGGGGGTGAGGGCTTCTTTCAGCATCAGAGTCCAGCAGTGTGTGTTGGAGAACATCCTCCAGAGAATCTGGAAGTCTCTTGTGCTCCCAGAGAGCTGGTTTGCAGAGCAGAGGAGTAATTATGGCAATTTACCCTTTCCAATAAAATTTTCCTGAGTGGTTGGCTGCTGATTTCAGTCATTTTTTTCAGTCCCTGGGAGACAAAGTGAGTAATGGGGAGATGGTTAGATGCATTGAGGCAATGCAGGAGCCGCAAATGGGATTTGCCAGGAAGGACCCGGGATGGGCCAGTGGGTAAAATTAATGCGGAGCAACATTGACAAGAGCCTCTGTTCCTTTCCTGCTTTGGACCCAGGATGCACACCCCAGGTCCATTGCCAAGTTCTGCTTGGGCCATGTGGTGTGTTAAATAGTAATCTTCAGCTTGAAAAATCAAGCTGAAGGTTTTCACATAAAAACCTGCCTTTTTTTTTTTTTTAAGATTTTATTTATTTGACAGAGAGATCACAAGCAGGCAGAGAGGCAGGCAGTGAGAGAGGAGGGAGCAGGCTCCCTGCTGAGCAGAGAACCCGATGTGGGGCTCGAGTCCAGGACCTTGGGATCATGACCTGAGCCAAAGGCAGAGGCTTTAACCCACCGAACAACCCAGGCGCCCCAAAACCTGCCTTTTGATGATCTTGAAATGCTACCACAAGACAGTGATGGTAGCTGAGGCTGAGACCCAACTGCTCCTTTCATAAAATGTGCATACTCCCTCCTGTTCTTGGCTTCTGAGATCTGGAGTCCTGCCTTTTCAAAACTGCTGCCCGCGTTAGAAGGAAAAATAGCTGATATTTATTGATGTCAGGCCTTGGGCCAATTGCATAATATGCGGGAACTTACATGACCCTCACAAGAGTCTCACAAGGTAGATCCCACCACCATGCACATTTCACAGATAAAGAAATGAAGTCACTCTCCGCCCCCCCACCCCGCTCTTGTGTCCAGAGACGGTGCTATTAGTCATCTCAGTGGAGGGAGATGTCCACAAATCAGCCACATGCTGTTACCAGTCCTCATTTTACTGTGGTTTTTCACTTTAAACTTTCAGTCCTGCAATTTGGTGAAAATTGAAGTCATGTGGACATCATATGACGCAGATGGGCCGTATATACTAAGCCTGGGTCAGGAGGTCCTGAACACCAGTCCTCTCTGTTAAGAACTCCTTCGTAGGAGGGGTGCCTGGGTGGCTCAGTTGGTTAAGTGGCTGATTGTTTATTTAGGCTCAGGTCCTGATCTCGGGGTCCTGGAATCAGTCCTGCAACGGGCTCCATGTTCATTTGGGAAGTGGGCGGCCTCGCTCACTCCCTCTGTCTCTCCCCTGGTGCACTTGTGCACATGCTTGCGTGCTCTCTCAAATCTTAAAGAGAAGACAAGAGCCACTTCTTGGGATATGTGGAGTAGGACACATCCCACCATTTTTTCCAACGTCAATGCCATCTTAATATTAGGAACACTAGGCTACAACGAATAGCTAAAACACTCTAGAAATGGAAAAGTAAGCATAAAATGGCAGTTGCTAATGGCTTACAGGAAGGCATTTGGAGATGGGCAGTGGGCTCTGCTCTCCCCTTGGTGTTGTGGCTTATGCATTAAATGTGCATATAAAATGGACACTAGATTGTGAGAGAAGCAGGGAACAAGAAAGAGTGCCAGTTAGTGACGGGTGTGTGTGTTGGGGAGGGGACTGACTGGAGGCATCCTGCACCTCCCAAATCCCCCCAGTAGAAGTAGCGCCTGTGGAAGGTGATTGGGTTTAGGAGAGTCATGAAGGAGGGTCATGGGATGAGTGTCCTTAGAAGAGGAGACTCCAGACGGATCTCTCTTTGTAAGGTGAGGGCACATGAAGAAGGCGGCCGTGTGCCAGCCCGGAAGAGAGTCCCCAAGGTCTCAACCAGCTGGCATCTGGATCTTCAACTTGACAGTCTCCACGACTGTGAGAAGCACATTTGTGTTGCTGAAGCCTCCCAACTCTCGAAGACAGTGTATGTGTGAGATGACCCCCTCTTGAGGACAGATGGTAGGGTAGGAATGGGACAACAGGGAGGGTAAGATGGGTGCAGGCCGCTGAGGTTTCCCTGGGGAGCAGGTAGCTCAGTTTGGAAGCCAGACACGAGGGCAGGGAATGAGCTCCAGGCTCCAGCAGAGATGGAGGAGAGTGCCAGAGCCTGGGGGTGTACAGGGAAGTCCTGGGGGACCGAGGCAGGCCAGCCCCAGCAGGCCGCACCCCTGAAAGGAGGCGTGTGCTGCCACTTGCCAGCTGTGGGGACGGATTTTGACCTCAGTCCCTCAATTGTTGTAAGTTGGCTGTTGGTTCAATTTTTTTCTTAAATGGTGCTCGGGTCAAATAAAGCTGTGGTGTTCGATTTTACCTGTGATCCTCCATGGTACCTGTGCCTTGGTGGCCGAACTCTGGATAGTCGTAGGTGACAGGAGCGAGGGAGAAAGAGAGGGGAGGAGCATGCTGGGCAGAGTCATCAGCACTGCCAAGGGCAGGACTGGAACATAGAGGAGGTGTGGGACCCAGTGACAGTGCAGGTAGCAGATGACGAGAATGCTACCCCAGGGAGGAGAGGGCCCAAGTCATGGCAGTCATGGTGATCTTGACTTTAATCTTGTAACCACGCTGCGTACAGTTTGGTAGTGGGTTGAACTGTGCCCTTCACAAACAGGTGTCTAAATCCTAACCCCTGGCACCTGTGAGTGTGACCTTACTTGGAAGCAAGGTCTTTGCAGGGTGTCATGAAATTAAGGGTCTCACAATGAGATCATCGTGCATTGACGAGGTAGGTCTTGAATCCAATGATTAATGTCCTTATTGAGAGACAAGACAGGGAGATTGGAGATGCACAGACCCTGAGGAGAAACATAGGGGAGACGCAGAACAGAGAATCAAGTGATCTACCTACAAGCTGGGAAACATCCCAAACCCCTGCAGTCACCAGAAATTAGCCAACAACCTTGATTTCAGACTTTGGGCCTGCAGGATAGTGAGGGGTACATCTCTCTTGTTTTCAGCCATCACATTGTTCAAGGCACCATACGCTGGGCTTCCGTAGAATATTTCCTTCCGAAACCGCAGTGGTAGATGAGGGAGAAGTATGGGAAGGCTGTTGAGTGGGCAAAGATGGGCCGGACTTTCCCTCCAGCTGCTGCTCGAGAAGGAAGCAAGAATGCGGGGCAGGGAAGCAGGCCGCTTGGAATCCCTATGGGAGTCTAGAAGAGAGCCGATGTGGTCCCTGGCAGTGCGACCAGAGACAGACGGAGCCTTAGGTTTAGAAGGAAATATTGGCAGAGCTTGGCGATGACTCTGCGATTGGTGCCGTCAAGGGCGGGAGATGGTGAAAAAGCAGGAGAAGGTTGGGATTTGTGATGTCAGCCTCCCTCGGACCATGGCAATGGCGGTTGTGTCTCCAGAAACAGAGACTGTAGGAGAAGAGGTGGGCTTGGAAGGGAATAGGAGGAGGTCAGTTGACACATTGACCTTAAAGTGCCCGTGGGCCATACACATCTATAAGACCTGTAAGCTCACGCGCTCTTTTCCTCATTTGTTCGTTCATTCCTTCATCTTCCTTAGACATCAGAGGAAAGGTTCTAAGGTAAAACCAGGAGAGTGGTTGGGCCACTAGCCTCAGAGTATGTTTTTGTTGAGAAAAGCAATGTGCCTCCTTTTTTAAGGCTTTTTGTTCATTCTTCTTCTTCTTCTTCTTCTTTTTTTTTTTTTTAAAGATTTTATTTATTTATTTGACAGACAGAGATCACAAGTAGGCAGAGAGGCAGGTGGAGAGAGAGAGGAGGAAGCAGGCTTCCCGCCGAGCAGAGAGCCCGATGCGGGGCTCGATCCCAGGACCCTGGGATCATGACCTGAGTTGAAGGCAGAGGCTTTAACACACTGAGCCACCCAGGCGCCCCTGTTCATTCTTCTTTTAATCATGTAGGAAGCAAGCACGTACACTGTGGGGAGAAAGTAGGGCACCGTTTTATAGGCAGTGGTTACTTGGCTGCGTTTGCCTTCTACTGTCCCCTTGCTTCCTCTGACCGTAGCACTCCGATTTTTCGTTGTAGAATCACTCTGTCCATTCTCACCTCCTATTGCCCCATACCAGGAGGCCCCGGGTCACCACAGTCCGTCCATCAGAGCTTTGGACCTTGGTGGCTGGCTACAGTGGCTAGTTTGTGAAGGTCATATGACCTGAGATAGGAGAGTGACACTTATGGCTGGGACCTTTTCCTGGAGCTAAAATGAAAGAGATCCAAGTGGTAGGCGGGCTGTTGAGCTGCGAGCACGAAACTGGAGCCATAGGAGGGCACCTGTGCCTTGCCACAGGAGATCTTTCCGGAGATTGAAGGGGAAGTAGAGGGCAGCAGACTTGAGAGGAACTTCAGATCCCCTTTTGCCTGAAGCCAGCGTGAGGTGGCATTTCTTTTGCAACTGAAAAGGGTGCTGATTAACACATCAGTAATACTTAGCTTTCCACTAGCTGCTGGTGCAGGAGTGGATTCCTTGAGCAGCGAAAATGCTGCTCCTCAGCACACTCAGGATTATGTATGGAAGGGAGGAACATCAAACCAAGCTCTCAGGGCCCTGGTGTGAGGAAGGCCAGTATCTTTTCCAGAGAAAAGGAAAGCTGTCACAGCAGAGGCAAATAGAATGCCCCCTTTCCCCCCCCTCCCTGTTTCCTGCTAAGTTTGGCAGTATTTCCCTTGACAGAAAGTTACAAAATGATTCTTTTCAAGGCTACAATTACTAATTGGTCTGCCTGGGAAAAATTCCATCAAGTACCTCTACAACTTCATTACTGTCAAGCTCTCTTTCTTATCTCTGGCAAAAACAGCCAGTTGGAAATGTGTGGGTGCACATTTTAAAGCTATCACTGAAAAGTTTGATGCTTGTGTGTGCATTATTTCATTGTGCTTCGAGATATTTCCTCTAGAACTGGCTAATTAATGTTAATTTCCCCCTTGCTATGACAGTACTGTTCCATTAGACATTTGACTTTGAAAGTGGCTAACTAGGATCTCTGTTAGCTTTGCACGTCACCTGTTGTGCTGGATTAAGCATTAAAAACATGGTGCTGATGACATGTTTTTCTTACATCAGTAAAATGGAAACTGTCAAATTAAGAGGGTATCTTTGGCTTTGGAGTCTTTAGAAACTAATCCTCTCCTATTGTCAAAATAAGAATGCCTTGGACTGATTCCAGCATTGCTATATAATTTCTGCTCTGTTCCTGGGAGATGTATATGTGCGTGTAATTAACAATAATAACTTCTCCCCATTAAATCAATCTACTTTGATGGTTTTTAAAAAAAAGGCCTTTAGAAATAGAGAAGCAATCCCAAAATTTAAATTTTTGAACTAAATTACAATGTGTGTGTGTGTGTGTGTGTGTGTGTGTGTGTATAAAATTCCATTCATTTATATGTTCATTCGTTAAAGGATTCCATTTTTGTCAGCATGGAATGACCTAGGCAACTTGAATAAGGAACATAGGGGTTCCAGATGGTATTAGATGTGTGTCCTGGTGTTTACAACTTGAGGAGTCTTTTTCTTTTTTAATTGAAAAATTTTTCTTTTTAAAATTGAGGTATAATTAACATTTAATATTGTATCAGTTGTAAGGATTGCATATTTGTATATATTGCAAAATGATCATCCTGTTAAGTCTAGTTAACATCCAGTTATCTATGTCACTATAGTTAATAGATTTTTTCTTGTTATGAGAACTTTTAAGATCTACTCTCTTAGCAACTTTCAAATAAGCAGTATATTATTATTGACTATACTTGCCATGCTATGTATTATATCCCCATGACATTTATTTTATAACTGGAAGTTTCTACCTTTTGAACCCCTTCACGCATTTTGACAAAACTCCCCCACCCCATCTCTGGTAAGCACCCATCTGTTCTCTATATCTATGAGCTTGGTTTTTTCCTTTTTCTTTTCTTTTTATTTTCTTAAGATTGCACATGTAAAAGTGATATTTGTCTTTTTCTATCTATTTCACTTAGCATAATGCCCTCAAGGTCCACTCATGACAAGATTTTGTTCTTTTTTTTATGGCTGAATAATATTCTATTGTATAGGGGTGCCTGGGTGGCTCAGTGGGTTGAGGCCTCTGCCTTCGGCTCTGGTTATGGTCTCAGGGTCCTGGGCTGAGGTCGAAGAGGTTGCTGCCTGTGTTCTCCTCAATGATTTTGATGGATTCCTGTCTAACATTGAGGTGCTTCATCCATTTTGAGTCTATTTTTGTGTGTGGTATAAGGAAATGGTCCAGTTTCATTCTTCTGCATGTGGCTGTCCAGTTTTCCCAAAACTATTTGTTAAAGAGACTGTCTTTTTTCCATCAGACATTCATTCTGGCTTTGTCGAAGATTAGTTGACCGTAGAGTTGAAGGTCTGTTTCTGGGCTCTCTATTCTGTCCCATTGATCTATGTGTCTTTTTTTGTGCCAGTACCTTATTGTCTTGATGATGACAGCTTTGTAATAAAGCTGGAATTGTGATGCCACCAACTTTGGAGATCTTTTTCAACATTCCTCTGGCTATTTGGGGTCTTTTCTGGTTCCATATAAATCTTAGGATTATTTGTCCCATTTCTTTGAAAAAAATTGATGGCATTTTGAGAGGGATTGTATTTAATGTGTAGATTTCTTTAAGTAGCATAGGCATTTTCAAAATATTTGGTCTTCCAATCCAAGAGCATGGAACGTTTTTCCATTTCTTTCTGTCTTCCTCAATTTCTTTCATGAGTACTTTACAGTTTATTGGGTACAGATTCTTTGCCTCTTTGGTTCGGTTTATTCCTAGGCATCTTATGGTTTAGGGTGCAATTGTAAATGGGATTGACTACTTAATTTCTCATTCTTCTGTCTTGCTGTTGGTGTATAGAAATACAACTGATTTCAGTGCATTGATTTTCTATCCTTACACTTTACTGAATTCCTATATAAGTTCTAGCATTTTTGGAGTGGAGTCTTTTGGGTTTTCCACATAAAGTATATTATCTGCAAAGAGTGAGAGTTTGACTTCTTTGCTGATTCAGATGCTTTGTATTTCTTTTTGTTGTCTGATTGCTGAGTCTAGGACTTCTGGTCTAGAAAAAAGAAAGTACTAGTACTAAAAAAGCTCTCAGTTTTTCCCCATAGAGAATGATACTTGCTCTGGGTTTTTCATAGATGGCTTTTATGATATTGAGGTATGTACCCTCTATCCCTATACTTTGAAGAGTTTTGATTAAGAAAGGATGCTATACTTTGTCAAATGCTTTTTCAGCATCTATTGAGAGTATTATATGGTTCTTATTCTATCTTTTATTATTGTATTGTATCATATTGATTGATTTGTGGATGTTGAACCAACCTTGCAGCCCTGGAATAAATCCCACTTTGTCGTGGTGAATAATCCTTTTAATGTTCTGTTGGATCCTATTGGCCAGTATTTTGGTGAGAATTTTCACATCTGTGTTCATCAAGGGTATTGGTCTGTAATTCTCCTCTTTGACAGGGTTTTTGTCTGGCTTTGGGATCAAGGTAATGCTGGCCTCATCAGATGAGTTTGTAAGTAAGTTTTCCTTCCATTTTTATTTTTTGGAACAATTTCAGTAGAATAGGTATTAGTTCTTCTTTAAAAGTTTGGTAGAATTCCCCTGGGAAGCCTTCTGGCCCTGGGCTCTTGTTTGTTGGGAGATGTTTGATGACTGCTTCAATCTCCTTACTGGTTATGGGTCTGTTCAGGTTTTCTATTTCTTCCTGGTACACTTTTGGTAGTTTATACATCTCTAGGAATGCATCCCTTTCTTCCAGATTGTCAAATTTGCTGGTGTATATTTGTTCCCAATATGTTCTTAAAATTGTTTGTACTTCTTTGGTGTTGGTTGTGATCTCTCCTCTTTCATTCATGATTTTATTTATTTGGGTCCCTTCTCTTCTTTTTGACACATGGCCAGGGGTTTATCAATCACTAATTCTTTTGAAGAACCAGCCCCTCATTTCATTGATTTGTTCTACTGTTCTTTGATTTCTATTTCATTGATTTTTGCTCTGATCTTTATTATTTCTCTCTTCTACTGCTGGGTTTAGGCTTTCTTTTATTTCTTTTTTTTTTTTAAATTTTATTTATTTATTTGATAGAGATCACAAGCAGGCAGAGAGGCAGGCAGCAAGAGAGGAGAGAGGAGGAAGCAGGCTCCCTGCCGAGCAGAAAGCCCAATGCGGGGCTCGATCCCAGGACTCTGGGATCATGACCTGAACGGAAGGCAGAGACTTTAACCTACTGAGCCACACAGGCTCCCCAGGTTTAGGCTTTCTTGGCTGTTCTTTCTCCAGCTCCTTTAGGTGTAGGGTTAGGTTGTGTACTTGAGACCTTTCTTGTTTCTTGAGAAAGTCTTGTATTGCTATATACTTTAGTCTCAGGACCACCTTTGCTGTATCCCACAGATTTTGAACAGTTGTGTTTTCATTTTCATTTGTTTCCATGAATTTTTTCAATTCTTCTTTAATTTCCTGGTTGACTCATTCATTCTTTAGTAGGATGCTCTTTAGCCTCCATGTATTTGAGTTCTTTCCAACTCTTCTCTTGTGATTGAGTTCTAGCTTCAGAGCATTGTGGTCTGAAAATATGCAGGGAATGGTCCCAGTCTTTTGGTACTGGTTGACACTTGATTTGTGACCCAGGAAGTGATCTATTCTGGAGAATGTTCCGTATGCACTAGAGAAGAATGTATATTCTGTTGCTTTGGGATGGAATGTTCTGAGTATAACTGTCCATCTAGTCCAGTGTATCATATAAGGCCTTTATTTCCTTGTTGATTTTTGTTTGGATGATCTGCCCATTTCAGTGAGGGGGGTGTTAAAGTCCCCTCCTGTTATTGTATTATTGTCAATGTGTTTCTTTGATTTTGTTGTTGTTTGATTTTTGTTTCTTGGATTGGTTTATATAGTTGGCTGCTCCCATGTTAGGGGCATAGATATTTAAAATTGTTAGATCGTCTTGTTGGAAAGACCCTTTAAGTATGATATAGTGTCCTTCCTCATCTCTTATTATAATCTTTGGCTTCTGTGTTTTCCTGAAATTGCTGACAGAATATCATATAGTCTTTGGCTTAAAACCTAATTTATCTGATATGAGGATTGCCATCCCACCTTTCTTTTGATGTCCATTAGTATGGGAAAGTGTTTTCCACCCCCTGACTTTAAATCTGGAGGTGTCTTTGGGTCTAAAATGAGTTTCTTGTAGATAGCATATTGATGAGTCTTATTTTTTTTATCCATTCTGATACCCTTTGTCTTTTGATTGGGGCATTTAGCCCATTTCCATTCAAGGTAACTATTGGCACATATGAATTTAGTTCCATTGTATTGACTGTAAGGTGACTCTTACTGTATGCTGTCTCTGTTCCTTTCTAATCTACTACTTTTAGGCTCTCTCTTTGCTTAGGGGACCCCTTTCAATATTTCCTGTAAGGCTGGTTTTGGTGTTTGCAAATTCTTTTAATTTTCATTCATCCCCAAAGCTTTTTATCTCTCCTTCTATTTTCAGTGATAGCCTAGCTGGATATAGTATTCGTGGCTGCATATTTTTCTCATTTAGTGCTCTGAATATATCGTACCAGTTCTTTCTGGCCTTCCAGGTCTCTGTAGATAGGTCTGTTGCCAATCTAATATTTCTACCATTGTATGTTACAGATGTCTTATCCCGAGCTGCTTTCAGGATTTTCTTTTTGTTACTAAGACTTGTAAGTTTTACTATTAGATGGGTATGAGCCTATTTTTATTGATTTTGAGGGGGGTTTTCTGTGCCTCCTGGATTTTGATGCTTGTTCCCTTTGCCGTATTAAGGAAATTCTCTACTATAATTCGCTCCAATATACTTTCTGTCCCCCCCGCTTCTTCTTCTGGAATCCCAATTGTTCTAATATTGCTTTATCTTATGATATGACTTATCTCTTGAATTCTCCCCTTGTGGCTCAGTAGTTGTCTCTCTTTTGCTCAACTTCTTTATTCTCTATCATGTGGTCTTCTATATTACTGATTCTCTGTTCTGCCTCATTTATCCTAGCAGTAAGAGCCTCCATTTTTTATTGCATCTCATTAATAGCTTTTTTGATTTCAACTTTATGAGATTTTAGTTCTTTTATTTCTCTAGAAAAGGATTTTATTTCTCCAGAAAGCATTTCTTTAATATCTTCCATTCCTTTTTCGAGCCCAGCTAGCACCTTGAGAATCATCATTCTGAACTCTTGTTCTGACATATTACCAATGTCCATATTGATGAGGTCTGTAGCCACTGGTACTGGCTCTTGGTCTTTTTTTTTTTGTGGTGAGTTTTCCTGCCTTGTCATTTTATCCAGATAAGAATACATGAATGAGAGAATAAAATACTAAAAGGGTGGCAAAGACCCCAGAAAAATGTACGCCAACCAAATCAGAGGAGATCCAAAACCAAGGGGAGAAGAAAGGAGGAAAAAAGAAATAAAAATTAAAAAACACAAAGTATAAATATATATATATATTTATATAAATATATATGTATATTAGACCGGTGAATAGAACAGAGCCATCCACTTGATTTTGGGTGTATTTTGGTCTCTTAAAAGAAACTACCTCCCAAAATTTTAAAGAAAGAAAAACTTATATATATACACAAAAATAAGGGTAAACAGAATGAAGGGGGGTGGAATATGACTGTAAATATGAACATTAAAAAAAAAAAAACCTAAAAAAGGAACTGATAAGGTAAGTGGTTGGAAAAAGAAAAAAAAAAAAAGAAAAAGAAGAGGAAGGAATGTGCTCAGCCTAGAGACTAGAACAAAACCAAGTGTTAGATTAGGGTATATTCTAATCTGTTAGAAGAAATTGTATTCCAACAATTTTTAGAAAAAAAGAAACCTATATGTATAGACAAAATAAGGTTAAATACAATGAAGGGATAAAATATGAGTATAACAATGAAGGTTTAAAATGATTTTTTTTTTTTTAGGAAGGTATTGTTAAGACAAACTAAAAAACGTTAAAAGGGGAAAGAGGAAAAGTTCAAAAAATAGAATAAGAAAAAAATACATTGAAAAAATTTAACTTTGCAAGACTAAAGGATCACAGGGGAAAAGTCATGAATTCTATGCATTGCTTTCCCTACCTCTGGAGCTCTGCTGCTGTTCTTGATCGGTTAGCTTGGTCTTGACTGTATGTTCTCAGTGCTCTTCTACAGAAGGGGCCTGTTGCAGTGATTCTCAGATGTCTTTGACCGGGGAGGAATTGCACACCCCTTGCTAGGGAGTGGGCAGAGTAATCTGCTGAGGTTCGCTCTTGGGAGCTTTTGTTCCCTGAACGTTTTCTGTAGAGCTCTGGTGGAGGGGAATGAAAATGGTGGCCTCCCAATCTCCAGGCCGGAGGAGCCGAGGGCCCCACTCCTCAGTGAGCCCTCAGAGAAAAGCAGTCAATCCCTCCTGTCTCCCTGGTCTCCAGCGCACTCTGAGCTCACCTGGCATGTGACTGAGCATTTCTGTCTCTGGTTCATGGCCCCATTTGGAGTCTCCAAATCCAGCAGATTCTTGCTGCAGTGCTCCTTCCAGAGGAGGAAAATGAGTCACCCCGAGTCTGCCACTTGTGGGGTCCCTGCTCAAAGAGCAGTGGCCCAACTGTACCTTGGATCATGGTTTAAGGTAACCCCAACCTGAAAGCTCACTTCTTAACTCTGTCTCTGTAGTCAGCTTCCGCACGCTGATACCTGGCACCTCTGCCATACTCAGACACTGCCAATCTTTCTGTGACCCCATGGGACCTAATACCACACTTTCCCTGTGAGGGTTCCAGCCCCACTCAACCTCTGGAGCCATGTCCCTCAGTGGAGCAGACTTCTAAAAGTTCTGATTTTGTGCCCTGCTGCTACATCGCTTGCTGGCAGCCAGCCTCTCCACCCGCGGTCTTCCCATCTCTATTAAAAAATAGAATAAGTTCTTTGCTTCCCATCTCTTTGGATTCACTTCTCTACGTGTCCTACCTTTCAAAAGTGGTCGATTTTCTGTTCCTGGAATTGCTGCTTTTCTTCTCTTCTATCTCCTGTTGAGTTTGTAGGTGTTCAGAATGGTTTGATAACTATCTAGCTGTACTCCTGGGATCTGATGTCATTTTAGTCTGCTACTCTTCCGGCTTCTTGCCTCTCCACCCATGAGGATTTTTTTTTGTGGTGTGTGTGATTTTGTATGTATAATGTTAACCCTTTATCAGATAATATGATTTACAAATAGTTTTCCCTACGCAGCAGGTTGATTTTCATTTTGTTGATGGTTCCTTCATAGTAAAGAAGCTTTTTAGTTTGATGTGGCCCTACTTGTTTATTTTTGCTTTTGTTGCCTTTTTTTTCTGGAGTCAGATCTAGAACATCATCCCCAAGATTGACATCAAGATGCCTACCACATTTGTTCTCTTCTGGTAGTTTCATGGTGTCAGGTTTTACATTCAAGTTTTCAAATCCATCTGAGTCCACTTTGTATATGTTGTAAGATGGAAAAGTCTTTTTTTTTTTTTTTAAGATTTTATTTATTTATTTATTTAGGAGAGAGAGCACATGTGAGTGGAGAGAGGGAGCAGAGGGAAAGAGATAAGCTGACTCCCCACTGGGCATGGAGATTACCATGGGGCTCGTTCTTATGACCCTGAGATCATGACCTGATTGAAATTAAGAATTAGACTATTTGCTGACTGAGCCACCCAGGTACTCCAGGATGTAAGATTCTTTTGCATTTGGCTATCTAGTTCTCCTAATACCATTTTACGGAGAGACTGTCATTTCCTCATTGTATTTTCTTGGCTCTTTTGTCCTAGATTAATTGACCCTGTGCTTGGGTTTCTTGGTCCTCTCTACTGATCCATTGATCTGTGTGTTGGTTTTTATACCAGTATCATATTCTTTTGATAATTAAAGCTTTGTAGTATAGCTGGAATTGAGGGGGTCTGATGCCTCTGTTCTTTCTCAGGACTACATTTACTACTGATGGTCTTTTGTGGTTCCATACAAAGTTTAAAATTTTTTCTGTTTCAGTTCTTGTTTTCATTGATTTTTTCCCCCCTATCTCCTCAGTTTTTATTTATGTCTGCTTTGATCTTTGTTCCTTCCTTTCTTCTACTAACTTTGGAGTCTATTTTCTTTCCCTTAATTCCTTGAGGTGCAAAGGTAGGTTGTTTTCTTGCGATATTTGTTGTTTCTTGAGGTCGGCACATATCACTCAGAACTTCCCTCTAACAACTGCTTTTGCTGCATAGGAGTCCTTAAAGGAAGGAAGGGCCATCAGCACAGTGCTAGAGTTCATAGAATTGTAGAGTTTTATTTTAAAGCTGGAAAGAAACTAACCCATCTAACCATTTAGGGTCTTAGTTTTGCTTTTAGAGATTCTGAGCGTCAGTGATATGGAGTTGAATGTTGCAACAGTGAGAATACCAGGCTAGACTCCTGGCTTCTCAACTAATGGAATTTTCTGTGGACAGTTAAGTCATTACTCTGGCAGCATTTGGGAGATCATTGTTTTATGCCTGACACTGTACTATGCACGAAATACTGGTGACGTCATAGTACCTACCCCAACCCGGCTGGAATCACGAGGTAGTGGGAAGATGGACATATCAACGAACAACTGAAGTGTATTAGGACAAGAGTTCAAAAAGACGGATCTGCTAGGAGGTTGAGGGATTTATTGGGGGAGGTGACATTTGAAGTGAGTGTCAGAGGATGAGTAAACTTTCTGCTAAGTGGACAGAGCAGAGAAGGTCTTTCCTCAGGGGAGAGGAGTGAGTAAGACCAGAGGTAGGAAAGGTGAGGCATAATCATGGAGCCGAGGGAGGGGCAGGCTGGCCCCAGGGAATGTACCTGTAGGGGTTATGGCAGATAAGACTGGAAGGCAGTCAAGGATTGGCCTACTTTGTATGCAGTATTAAAGACCTTGTTTTCCGAAGACAGCGAGAAACCAGGGAAGGACTGTAAGCTGAGGCCTGACTGGATTTGTGATTTAGAAAGATCATAGTTTAGTAAACGTGGCCTGTGAATTGAAAGCATGGGGGTAGAAAGACTCCTTAGGAGCTGTCCTCATGGTCCATTTAATACATGAAACAAGATTCATTGAGGGCAGTGGCCCTGGTGCGCAGGTAGCATGGGGCATAAGGTAATTGGAGAGACATTTGGGCAGTAGAATGGAACAGGGTGTGGTGACTACTTGAATGGAGGGGTGAAGGCGAGAGGGTGAAATCTGGTGTTTGATGGGGCCATTTTGCAGGTCACAAGATAGGAGCAGAAGAGACCATGTGGGACCCAAGAGGGTGCCAAGCAAGGCTGCAGACCCGGGACGAAGCTTTCCCCTTGCACCTGACGCCATTGTGTCCAGAAAGGGATTGCCACTTCCTGGTTTGACATTTTGGCTCTCAGCTAGTGCTAGAGTCTGAACAGTTTACTCCCTTTCTTTTCACTTTGTGTTTTAAGAAAACTAGGAAGTGGAGGCGCCTCTGAACTGGAGTTTTTAGAAATACTCTCTCTTCTCCCCTGGTGCTTCAGTGAAACCTTGCAGACTAGCCTGACGTTATTGGCAAAAATGAACATGTTCTAGATTTAGAGGTAGGTGACTATATTTGAGCAGATTAGTTTCATGACGTATTGAAAGCCAAGTGTCTTGTGGCTAAAACAGAGAGCATTAATCTCTCTGTAACGTAGAAAGTGCCATAGATGTTTCTAGTTGTGTGTTCTTGCTTATTAAATAAGAACGATGAACACTAGCATTTAAATCTATCTCCTCTAATCTCTGTTCGACAGGCAGATGGGATTCTCTTCTTTTCAAAGCTTTGGCACATGCTAGAGATAAATGTATATAACACGTTAGATTCTCTCTAAATTAGTGTATGCTGCACTCTCCTGCTGTCAAAGCATTGTATGGATTTTTCAAACAAATCATATATCCTTTTAGATGAAATCCTTATTACTATTTGACATTTGGATATGGAACTGGAATGGAAATCCGAATATAGAGGCAAGTAAAAATGAACCAAGTTAAGCTGAAAGTGTTAACACCATTTAGTCTAAACATCCTACCTTGGCGGGCTCAGGAGTGATTGTCTAGTGACTTGAGTTATCATACTGTGGGAGTTTGGAAGAAACCTTTTTTTTTTTTTTTTTTTTTTAAATAACTATCTCTAAAAGTGGTTTATGATACTTTTGGAGCAGAAGAACCTTTTTTTTTGTTTTTGTTTTTGAAACAAAACTGCACAAATCCTAAGCTATATCCAGAATCCAACGGAGAAGAGCAAAGTTGGGGTACTTAGAGCCTGGGTGCTCTGGGCCCCCATCCAAGCCCCCAGGACATTTCCTAAGGCAACCAGTGAAATGTATAGGGCTCCTCACAATATTCTGAAAACCATTAATGAAGAAGAGAAAAGATGGCCATGATCTTCCACATCGTGAAAGATCCACATTTCAGTTGGAAATGAGCAGTTCTCGTGGTGATATTTGTTTGGGTATATATTTTATTATTTATGTATTTTTTTGTTTATTTAAGATTTTATTTATTTATTTGATAGAGAGAGAGCACACACAAACAGGGGGAGCAGCAGAGGGTGAGGGAGAAGCACCCTCTCCACCGAGCAGGGAGCCCAGTGCAGGACTCGATCCCAAGATTCTGGGATCATGACCTGAGCCAAAGGCAGACACTTAACCAACTGAGGCATCCAGGCGCCCCAGACATATGTTTTCAAAATTGCCTTTGGTCCCCTTAGAAGGTGGTGTGCTCTCTCAGGCCAGCCATGGTAAGTCTAGCTCAGGACATTTAGGCAAATTCTTGTGCAAAGTCACATGGAAAAGTTGCATTATTTTGAAAATTTGAAAGGGTTAATAAATAAATTCAAGTCAAAGGGAAGTTCATAAAGGCGCCAGTGAAATTCCACTGTTTGGCCTCTGTCTTAGTGGGCATGAATCTTATTTCTAAACATGGGTGCGTAAGAAATGTTGCCCTAATTTGCTTTCTTAAATTAAATGTGTCTCTGAGATCTTATCTCATTGGACCAGCAGAAAAATTCAGTACCACTGTTGCTGGAGTTCTAATTCACCATTTCCCAGGGTCATGGGAAAGTTCCAGGAGTTTGGGGGTAAGCAGATCATGTGGCTTGGTTGTCCGGGTCACAGGTGAATTGCTAATGTTCTTGGACCCGAATTTCAAAATCAGTGATTATTGAATGTGTAGTGTTGCTTCTACAACTTTCTGGGAGCAAGAATGCTGCACATTCCTGGAGTTTATGCAACTCAGGATGGGTTTCCAGGGAGTTTATGATACTGCCACACCAGTGTTCCCTGGGGATGGCTATAGGCACTCTCTATTACATGATGAGTCCCTCTGTAACATGTGCTTGGGGTTTTGACCAAAGCATAATGAGACCATTTTTGCCCCAGTGGTTCCTTCATTTCTGACTCATTTTGGGATGTTGCTGCTTTTACCTAACCTCAGGATTTCTCCTTTTCTTTTGGTGCAAGGCGCTGTGTATCATGCAGGGCTATTTAAAATACCGGCAGTGTCATGGTTCCTCCCTGCCCTCACCCATCTCTTTTCCAGGATTTGTTTTCCATAATAGATGTGCTGGCTCCTTTTTTTTTTTTTTTTCCCCCTGGCACATATGATATAAGCTGCCTGGCAGTAAATAAGGCATGCTACTACAGATTGCCTCCAACCTGATTTCTTAACCCTTAGCTTGTTCCAATACTTGGATGGCCGAGTTAGCACATGAGATGCCATAAAACCCTCGGGCTGGTCTGAGAGAGAAAGACAAAAAAGCCTTCCTGATTCTCCAGATTTCCTTTCAGAAGACTTTATTTTTAGAGTCAGAGATCAACAGACTGAAGTCTATGCAGAAGAGAGACTTGGAAGTCTACCCCGCTGAGGCTCGGCAGAGATTTAGGTGTTGACTAGAATCGTCTCTCTTGCAGTAAGTTTCAGTCACCATCGTAGACGCTGCCTGCTTGTGGGTCAAAATGGAATGGAAGGCTTTTAAAAGTCTTACTGCTGGTGGGTCACCCTGAAATCACATTGGTTTCGAAAGCTGTTTTTTCAGTGGAAAATGGGAGGTCATGTAGGGAAAATGCGAGGCTGTACAAATTCCACGGACAAATGCATGGACAGAGAGCGAGGAGAGAGAGGGAGAGAAACAACCGGTATCAAAAAACGTTTAAATCCTAACACCTGCACAGTGAGGGGGTTGATTTCATTCAAGAAGATTTCGAATCTGGAACCTTGCAAAAGGCACACAGGGGAGTAGGAATTACTGACCCATTTGGTACCTGCTAGTTCAGAAGTTGTGCGGAACATGGCTAACCATCCATTCAGATCACTTTTCTGTCCCTTTCGTAGTTCTGGAAGTGGCACAGTGGCTATCCAGAGGCCTTCTCCTGCCCAGCTCTCCTTGTTCTTAGATGAGGCCAGGTAACATCAAAGCAGTTGTTTTTAGTCTCAGGCCAGGACCTCAGAATGGATTTTCTATTTTGGTACTGGTTTAAACAAGGAAAAGCTATCTGAAGCCTTTTTGTTTCCCTGAATCACGAGATCTTTAAAATACAAGTATTCTTAGAATTACATCTTATCTCTCAAAACATAACACCACGTGTGGCTGGGGTTTCCATCTAGCTTATATAACTCTGTTTCACTTTACTTATATGCAGTTGCCAGGTACTCAATCCAGAATAGTATAAACTCTTTTTAAGGAATGATCATATCCTTGTCTCTGAGCAACCTAGGGGTCAAGGTGGAGATGAGGATTTTCATTTATAGAGAGAGACCAAGGTTAGGACACACCCACCCAGCAGGGTTTGGAGGGTTGGTGTGGTGGTGAGCTAGTTAAGGGGGGAGCTGGAAGCAGAGAGGAGAAGGCTTTTCATCCAAAAAGACATGGAGGGCCAGAGTTACAGGTGAGAAGATCAGTATAATAGGCAGCAGGGCTTGGAACAAAGTTCTTCAGGAAGAATCTAGCAGGTTAGGGGCACCTGGGTGGCTCTGTTGGTTAAGCGACTGCCTTCGGCTCCAGTCATGATCCTGGAGTCCTGGGATTGAGTCCCATATCGGGCTCCCAGCTGCATGAGCAGTCTGCTTCTCCCTCTGACCTTTGCTGTCTCACTCTGTCTCTCTCTTTCAAATAAATAAATAAAATCTTAAAAAAAAAAAAAAAAAAAAAAGGAACCTAGCAGGTTGGCTCTGGCAGGAAGTAAATGTCCCAGGCCAAGCTTCGCAGGTGCAGAGTTGGAGCAGGTGGTTGCCAGCACTGAGAACCACTGATGCTGATGAGTGGAGATGAAGATGCAAGAGTGATGCTCCTGAAGCAAGGAAAGGCGCGCCCCGTCTCAAAGTCACAGTGGTGATGGAGTATGGCTTTCAGGACCTGAGCATGCTTCGGGGTTGGCCCATGTCAGAGTTCTGGTGCTTTTTCTGAACACAGAAATCACCCTGAGGTTAAATAAGGAGAAACTTGTAACAAGGCACCTGACCCTCACCGGCCTTGTGGGGACCCATCTAGACCATCTCTTTTGCTCAAGGTCCTCGAATTTTTTCGATGAATCGCACTCCAGGAGGAGATGATTACAGCGTACAATAGATGAATCTCATTTCCCAACTGCAGTTATGAGTGAGCAGGAGAACTCTCTCTTTCAAATGGGAAATTAGCCCTCTTCTGATCATCCTTAGCAAAAAGTAGGCCAAAGATGTTTCTAGCATGGCAATGTCATTTTGAATTTCATGGTTTTCCACCGCGGCTTCAGTGGAGGCTTGATTTACAGCCGGATTCTCATGATTTGGAAGATGAAGACAGCTTTAGTTTAGGATTCTAATTTCCAATTAACAAACACATTACTGTACGATAACTCTGGTTTAATGACTAACAACCGTGATTAGCAGAGGGTCAGCTGTGTTTGAAAGGGCAGGGCAAGGCTCACAGTCACGTGTCCTGCTTCCCTTAGCGATAACAATATCCACTGTTGTTATGAATTTTCATGAGAACGAATGCTGGGATTTGTGTCTTTGCTGAAGGTCTTTGACGGCGGATGTAAAAGAAGCGAGCAAACAAACAGCTCTTGAAGCTTCATGTGGGAAAGCCCTTAATTGATCATGTCCCGTTAATCACAGGAAAACTGAAGTGTGCAGGGTGAGGAAGCAAAATAAAATAACGAGTTAGCCGTGTGTAGGCACAGCCTTGTGACAGTGTTGTATCTTGAAGACTCACTCTGCCAAAGTGAAAGCCAGACACCTGAGTCTAGATTAGAAACAAATCGCTTAAGCCCAGTTTCTTTCTTTCCTCCTCTTCTTGCTCCCCTGATAGGAAGCTTTCCTCCCATTTGCAAACTTGGCATATTCCACGTGCGTTTTGGGGGATTTAAAAGGAATCTTGCCAATCAGGTGGCTTTGTTACTAAACTCTCAGAGCACCTAGTTAAAAGTCCCAACTCTGGGATCAAGGCTTCGGCTGTGCGTTGAATATTTAACAGGCCTCCATTTTACACACTTGGCGAGATGTTTCTGTTGCTCTCTTGACGCCAGTCCCTGTCTCCAGAAAATTCAGGAGAAGGGCACTTCCTGGGTAAGGCTTCCTGTTTTCCTTCCAAGACACATTGCTTGCCAGTTTTCCTGATGATGATCTTTGTCTGAAGAGGAAGGGAGTTCCAATGGGAGCTTGATGGATGTGTTTCAGATAAAATCTGGATTGCCATTTCCCAAGAACGAGCACATGACTTTGTGACAAGCACATACCCTTGCAGACTTGCTTTTGGTTTAGAGCCCAGTGACCATGAGGAACAGAGGTCAATGTGCAGATCCTGCTGTCTACCTCACTCGAGACCTACTCTTTCTAGCATGTCCTCCCCAGACATCTTACCTCGGAAAGCTGGAAATGACACCAGCCACATTTCTTCTCAGTGAGGCGTGCCTCCGACCTGCATTGGATCCTTGAACACACACGTGTGGGATTGGGAAGGAGGAAAAGAGGAAGGGGTGGGGCTACACACATGGGGATCCAACCAGGTAGGTAGGACAGATTCATGAGGTTCCGGGGTAAGGTGGCTGGAAAGACATACCCTTGGATGGGGGTTTCCTATTGGCAGCAAGGCCCCTGCTCTAACTGCTTCGCTAAAGTTGTTCTGGAAACTGCTCCTTGAAAGTTCCTTTGAGAGCTTGCGTTTTCAAATCTCCCACTGATTTTGTGAGCTCTGGTACCTCCTGTAATAATCCTCTTTCTCTTTATATTATCTGTAATGGATTCTGTTGTCTGCAACACGACACCTTGACTGATAGAGGGAATCTTTTTGGAAAGTCTTACTGGAAGAATCCTTCCACGCTTCTTTTTCTTTTCTTTCTTTCTTTTTTTTTTTTTTTTAAAGATTTTATTTATTTATTTGACAGACAGAGATCACAAGGTGGAAGAGAGGCAGGCAGAGAGAGAGAAGGAAGCAGGCTCCCTGCCGAGCAGAGAGCCCGATGCGGGGCTCGATCCCAGGACCCCGGGATCATGACCCGAGCCGAAGGCAGAGGCTTTAACCCACTGAGCCACCCAGGCGCCCCTCCTTCCACGCTTCTTAAAGGGTCGCACTTCTTCCATTCAGACAGCCGGCACAAGGGGTGTGGCCTATATGCTGTTTCTCTTTGTGGTTGTCATCTTTCCTTTGAATTCTGGAATCTCATTCTTGTAATAACATCATCTGTGAGAAAAGAATGTGAATATTTACTTCCCCTTGACCCCCTCAGCTAGTATGCACTTTAAGTTTCTTGTCACTAGCCACGATGCACAGCAAAGAGGGGCCGCTTGCGAAATCATGTGGGTGACAGAAGTTAGGTTTCCTTCAAGAGATTGTAGGCACTGTCCTTTGGCCTCAGTGAGCCAGTCACAAGAACTACAGTTGTGTACCCCACGTCTCTTCCTTCATGTACTTCAGTGAGCGCCACATAGTTCTTGTGTCCTCTTTAATTCCCGAGAACGATCTTTCTTAAGATGACTTCTACTAATGAATGAAGTGCCCCAGCAATTACACCAAACTTGGATTCTGGTGGTTTAATTCTGTATAAAGAAGTGCAGGAATATGCATGTAATCCCAGGGTGGTGCTTGCCACCTCTGCCTCCTTCATTTCGCCTTATAACTCAGTCACCTTCAGCTACCCCGGTGCTCACTGACAAGCTTAACTGGCCTCCTGGTCCCAGCTTTGATCTGTTCCTCACAAGCTGCTTGCACTTAGGGTGCCGGCTTTCTAGTTGGTCCTTCAGAATTGCATAATTTAGGTAACTTTTTGTCTGCCTTCTCTTTGCCAAGATACTAGAATTCTCAAGGCCTGTCCATTCTTTAAAGAAGCAAAGCTCCAAACAAGTGTGTAGGACAGAAGAGGATAGCCTTTGGACTGGTGGGAATTTAGAAAACAGATTAAGCCTCTTGGATTGCATTTTGAAAAATTAGTACTCCTAGAATGCGTAGTCCATCCAGATTCAAGAGAAGTGGGGAAAGGGAGGAGGTAGGACAATGTCAAAGAGAAAGTTATAGGCTAAAATAGAAGACAAAGTTTTAGATCTCTTTAAGCAGACACAATCAGTATATCCATTTGGTTGCTGTGACTACATAAACTCTGTTAATCATCATGAACTTATTTTTCTTCTGTCTGTACACTACCAAAGATCCAGGGGCCGTGTGGCAGAACCAGAATTGCATAAAGGTCATGGTTACTTAAATCGATGCAAGCAAGGGGGTATCCTTTGAGGGAAATTTTAGGAGCTTTCGCTTCTACCTTCTCATAAAAAAATCCTCTTTATTTTGGGCTATTGCAATTAAAGTGACTCTTTTGAAGGAGCACAGGGTGGTATAATTTAAAAAAAAAAGGCATGGATTTGGAGTGATTAATTCTGTTGATGAGCTCAGATCTATTACTTAACAGTGTGTTGACCTTGGTCAAACCAAGGTCAGTGAATCAGCAGCTGATTCACTGCTCTTAAGTTGGAAATACTTATATTTTTATATATAGTGCCCTTCTAGGGTTAGTGGGAGGATCAAATAACGTAGTAGTATATTTGTTGACATTATGTTAACCACAAAATCCTTTAACATATTGCTGTCCAAATCAGACAGTCTCAGTTAAAAAATGAGTTGGGATGCCTGGGTGGCTCAGTTGGTTAAGCAGCTGCCTTCGGCTCAGGTCAGGATCCCAGGGTTCTGGGATTGAGTCCCGCATCAGGCTCTTTGCTCGATAGGGGGCCTGCTTCTCCCTCCACCTCTGCCTGCTACTCTGCCTACTTGTGTGCTCTCTCTCTCTCTGACAAATTAATAAATAAAATCTTTAAAAAAAATGACAACAGTATTTTCTGGTTAGAGTAACAGACTCATTTTTAGCTATAGCCTCTGAATCGGGTGGCTTTATAGTAAGTCTTGGAGTTGAGTGATAGCAGTCCTCCAGCTCTGTTCTTTTTTTTAATACTGTGTTGGCTATTCTAGGTCTTTAACTGCTCCATATTAATTTTAGAGTCTCTTGCCAATATCCACAAAATTACTTGCTGGGATTTTGATTGGGATTGGATTGATCAAGTTGGGAGGAACTGACATCTTGGCAATATTGATTTGCCCCGTGAACATGGATTACCTCTTCATCAGAAATACAAATCCATCAGAGTTTTGTGGTTTTCCTTATATGGGTCTTACAGATATTTTGTTAGGTTTATACCAAAGTATAAAGTACCCGAGTATTCCTTCTTCCTTTTTTTTTTCGTGCTAATATAAATAGCGTTGTGTTTTTGTTAATTTGAAATTTCACTTGTTCATTGCCGATAGGTAGGTAAGCAATCAACTTTGGTAAATTAATCTTGTATCGTGAAATCTTGTTATGATTGCTTAGTAATTCCACAAGATTTTTTGTTTTTGTTATTGACTTCTGGATTTTCTACATGGACATACCTTCTGTGAACAAACACATTTTTATTTCTGTATACCTTTTATTTCCTTTTCTTGTTTAATTGCATTAGCAAAGACTTCTAGTATGACATGGAAAAGGAGTGGGGAGAGGGAACATCCTTGCTTTGTTCTTGATCCCTCTGAGTCAGTTTGGGATCTTTTTGTTGTTGGAACAAAAGCAGTCTCCAGTGGTGTTAAGCAAACAAGATTTTCTTGCAAAGCTCCTTCAGTTTTCAGAATTGATAGGTGATTAAAGAGACCAGGCTCAGGAAAATGGACATAAACCAAGAGGGTCAAGAATCAGGAAGCGCTGCCTCTGTGTTTTTGGCAGAAGCAGACTGGCCAGATATAGCTGTCACTAGTACGATGGGACAGAGCCTCTGCTAGGAAGTGACAAGTGCCCTACCCGCTGCAACTGATGAGAATATTCCTATGATATCTGCTTTTTAAAATGAATCCAAGCAGTTTTTGTGCTTTGGTGCTAGAAGGTGAGGATTCAAAGCCTTGAGCAGGAGCATCTTTTTTGCTGTCGCCAGGTTACATACTCAATAGGCCAGTTTCCCCTATTCAGTGGGAGGGACATCTGGTACCTTCAGCTTCTACAAAAGGACAGGGGAATTACTGTCATAAAGGGTCCATATACTAGGGATCACAACTTTTTAGTCTTACCTCCTTGTTTAGAACTTAGCTCATACCTGCATCAAGAGAAAATAGGAATAATAAGCTTTAGTGTGAATTCAGGGTAGTGAAATACCAGCTAAGGGGGAATGAAGCGATACTGAATAAGCAAGGGCCACAGTGAACAGTCTACAGATGGTTTAGGAAGGAGGGGCAAGAGGATACTAAAGATTACTGTATCTATTTCACAAATACTGGATAATTTCAGAGAGAATATCTAGAACCTCCTTTGGGTGGCACAGTTCTTAGATTATGGCTTGTGTGAGTTGGAAAGGATTTCAGAGCTCTAAATCTGTCACTCTACATAGGAAGAAACCAAGGTTGAGTGAGTTGATATGAATATACAGGTTAAGGGCAGAATCAGGACAAGAACTCAATTTTCTGGGCTTGAGTTTAGTATTGTTTTCATAGCACCAGACAGCATCTCTTATTTCAAACTGACTTTCTTTTTTTTTCTGGTATAAACAGAAAGAAATATGAAATATCTTAAGTAGAAAATACACCCAGCACTTTTTACTGATGCATTCTTGCGGGATGCGTAATTCTACACTTGCCCGTAACTTCATAGTATCTTGGCATTGGATAATTTTCCAAGGATTGTGGCCTGATATCTGGACCAAGAAATTGCAAGGAAACTTTTATGATTATGTCAGAAAGAATGGTTTCATTTAATTAGGTCTGTATTTCCAGAGTACCCACTATATGCAGAGTCAGTAGGGTATTAAAATGAGCAAAATGTGTTTCCTAGTCTCAAAGATCTCACAAGCCATTGAGAGTAAAATAGGCAAGTCTACAAATATAATGCAAAATGGATTTTGAATGTGATAGGCAAGGCACTAATGAGAAACTCTGAGTTTTCGACGAAGAACAACTACATCTAATATCACTATATTCTGTGGTGCTGGAGACTTCTACTGTTGCCTCATATCTGGTTCTCCGGGCTCTCTGAGCGTGTGGGAGCCCACATCTTGCTCTTGGAGCCATGGGTCTAGTTCTAGTCCACGGGCTACCAGTCAGAATGCTGTGTGCCATTACCAAGGCAAAGCATGTAACTGTAATTGTAACTCTTCTCTCTCTGTGGTAACAGAGAGGCCAGAAGTCTCAGATGGTACAGCTGTAAGGGAACTCATGAGTCTGGATGACTGGGTTCCTGTATGGAATTTGTTTGCCCTGGAAACTCTCCCAGACCCACAGTGGGTATTTTTGTGAGCAAGAATAAACCTTTGCTGGATTGTGTCACTGAGAGTTTTGGACTTTCTTGTTGTGGTATTCTCTAGTTTATACTAACCGATGTATCTTCATCCTGGCCTATTCCTTATGGAAAAGATGTTATATACATAAATATATAAATATAAATAATTATATATCTAATAACAAATAAATATATTCAAATATAAATAATAACATAAGCAGCGTTTTATTATTTTAGTAAATAATTTAAATATATAATGGCTTAAGTACTTAAATACTAGTTAGTAATTTACATATGTATCTTTCTTTATACATAGACATGTATACCTATATATACTATCATAGTGTGTATATATATAATACATGTATATACATGTATACACACACACATATACAGTAGCCATGTATTATTTATTACAGTGAGCAATTTAATGCTTGGGAAACTAGGAATCTGTTCAAAGTCCAGGTTGTTTCCATTTCTGTCCTTCTGGTCACCTTAACTCTTTCTATATCTTCAGTAAAAATGACTGTACATTTTTTCCCTTTCTAATACCGCTTGATACTCTTGCAGAGAGCCAAGTCTTTTACAGAATTCATCCAACCCTGATTATAGTTTAAGAGTTTGAAATCAATGGGTACCAAGCCTGCAAATAGAAGAATTTCAGATTGAGGGGAGAATTAGGGAATAGTCTTGGGATTCTTAATACTGCCTCAGAGAACAAGAAATGTCTGGATGAATGAAGGAAGAATGAATGAATGAAATCAATGGGGGAACTGCTGTTGAAAAGAATATCCATTTAAATGATAAAACATTTTCATTGTGGGCAGAAATTAAAGTTCATAGAGTTACCTTTTGCAAAGTTTTTTTTTTTTTTTTCAATTTCCTTTTATTCCTTCTGGCAATGTGGCGATGGGGAGATCGTTGGACTGTACACGGCCAAGGAAATCAGAAGTGATAATTCTAGCCAGTTGTACTCTCCAAGAAATGTGAAATCACTCCAAGTCAAAGAGCACATAATACTGCCTGGAGTCATTGAAACCCTTCCAGAATATGCCCAAATTAAGTGATCCAAGTTCCATTGCTCTATTGGCACTGTCAAACAGAGGGCATTTGCAAATCGTGGAACTTACAAGGATACTGAAGTGGCTTTTTTCAAATATAACATGTGTCACAAATAGATTTATTCATTTGGAAATACATGACATGAGCAGATCATTTTTTCCCTTCATACACCAGTACAAGCCCTCTGGCCTTGTTATTTTGCAACTTCCTTGGTTTCTTGTCAACTCCTTTGATGGTGTCCAAGAGAAACTTGGAGAAGTACTTAAAATAGAAAAAACTGGGAAGCTCTAGGCCATTCTGTGTTTCTTAATGCCAACACTTAACCTTTGTTGATGTAACGCTTTCTTTGCAAATGGTGCAAATTGGAAATTTCCCTGGGATCACCATCCGGCCCTCTCCAGAGCCAGATTCAGCCTCCAGAGTTGCTGTTCTCAAGTAGAATGGTATTTATTCAGTCCTAGCTCATTTCCTACGTTTTTTGTTGAAATGTCAGCCCCACAGCATTATTTAATGATCAGGTCATTTGGACGATGAGCTATTTGGTTCCAGATTTTAGATTTCTGAAGGAAGCCTGTGCCTTTATCCACAGTTGGTATTTGGGGCATTGATGACGTGCCTTTTGTGTACAACCCGTTGGACCTCTGACTCCTCCCAGACACATGGGAGCATTTCCTCCAGCTTCATTCATTTTGTTTCACCTGCTGGGAATCATGTTTACATACAACAATACTGTAAGAATCTATTGAGGAATCTTCCGGTGCTCTCGTTAATGTGTTTTCATATGCGTACAGAGAAGGATTTTATTGTGCAGCCCTCCAACGACACCCTATTCATGCTTTCAATTATCCCCCAGCTTTGTCTTCAGCTAAACACATACGCACTCCCTCTCTCTTTTTTCCCCTCCTCCAAGTCATTATTTGTATGGAGATTTGCATTTAAATGGATGCGAAGAGTACATTAACAACACCTACACCAACCATTGCCAAGGCTGCACAGTATTTGTGGCTGCCAGACATGAATGGGAAAAAAATTCAATGAAGGTTTTGTAAGGAGAGTCCTCAGGTAACTGCATTCTAGACACAAAAGACACATCATTAGATTATAGTTAATACTGATTATGCATGCAGAAGAACATGAATACAAATATCCTATTCCCAAAAGGGATGTTGTAGGATTCTGCGACCTATGTGTGTTCACCCCAGGAGCCAAACCTGTGTTTCAAGCGTTTGAGTTGAATTCAGCGCCCCGAGTAGATTGAGAGAGCGCTCCAGGGTTGGCCCACTTTGACCTCTATGTCCTTGCTAAGAGAATAGGAAAGGAAGTGGGAGAGATTTAAAATATGCTGCATTTTCTGTCTATATCTTAGGGTTTTTTCTTTTTCTTTCTTTTTTTTTTTTTTAAACCCTTGAGCAGCTCAAACAAGATTTTGTAAAAAGCCAAAAGGGGAGAGGGAAAAAGGAGAGGAAGCGGGGCCAGAAACCAGATTGGGTGGGAAGAAAAATGTTTTGTGAATTTTAGGTGTTGATTCAGTTCTTTTTTCTATGAAAGAAAAAAAAAATGGAAGAGGAAAAGAGAGAAAAAGACAAAAATGAGAAAAATGGGAGGAGAAGGAAAAGCCATGTTAAACAGATAGGTAAATCAGGGAACGCGTCTGTGTGCAGGGGAGGATGAAAATGAGAGTGGGGAGAAGGGAGGAATGAGTGGGGGGCAGGCCGGGGTGGGGGGAGATGCTAAAAGAATCTTTGTGCTTTATTTATTTATTTTTTAAAGATTTTATTTATTTATTTGACAGACAGAAATCACAAGTAGACGGAGAGGCAGGCAGAGAGAGAGGGAAGCAGGCTCCCTGCTGAGCAGAGAGCCCTTAGCGGGACTCGATCCCGGGACCCTGAGATCACGACCTGAGCCGAAGGCAGCGGCTTAACCCACTGAGCCACCCAGGCACCCTTTGTGCTTTAGATATAAAGCAGAGACCCTGGGTTATCATTCAGTATTATGAGAGAGAAAATTAAACCGGTCTTTGCAAAAGGATTCTATTAAGGGATAATATCTTCCCTTTTATTGTTAATTATTTTATGTTTACAATAGTCAGTGTAAATGTATATTATTTTTACAGTAACACATGGCTTGGCATAAATGATTTAGCCAGGATATATGGTTAATTTCTAATTAACTTCTAGCTCTGTGCGTTTGCTTTAGATGAAAGCCCTTTCTTTTTCTAACAAGTCCTTGAAGGGAAGCAGACATCCTAATTACAGACATTCATTGTGGAATATTTATATTTAGCAATTTAAAAAGGTAATATCAATTGAGAAATGTAGTGGAAAATCAAGTGGAAGAGGAAAAGGTTGCCGTGGAGGGACGGAAATTTATGGTTTGTCTGTGCAGTTTTATGTCTGCTTAAGAAAAAAAAAAAATAAACCAGAGAAATTTATCAGCAGGCTGAATGCAATATGGCATGGGCACCTCTGTGTCCCCAAATACAATTATTGTTTATTGCTTAAAAACAATTTTCCATAGGCTGTATGCACTAAAGAGAAATCCATAAACATCAGAAGCAAGTCTCTAACAAGTCTTCATTGTTTATATGAATGGAAAAAAAAAAAAAAAACCCACCCCATATTTCCCTTCCCGTTAATCCAGAATGGACCTGAATAAAGCAAATTCACTGTATCCAATGAGATTTGTAATGCAACAGTAGAAGAATCTGATTTCACACATTATGGTTAGGGTCCTCCATATCCCGGCCATAACAAGGGTAATAAATAAAGTCTACTCTAAAACTGGGCGTACAGCCTCAGTAATTGACTTGCTGTCTGCATGAGACACAATGATTTCCAAACGCGAGAGGCTACCCGTGTCAGAGGGCTGCTGAAATTCACCATGGGAATGTATTGGTATAAACACTCCTTTGTGCATACAGCCTCATTCTAAATGCGGAGGCTTTAAAAAGCCACAAAATGGGATCAGGTTCTTGCTTTATACCTGTATCATTGTAATTGACACAACAGAGGGAAGCCCTCTCCCCCTGGGGTCTTATTCCTTGAACTAATCTGAGTCACCTTTGGACTCGCAATACCACAGCCCTGAATTTCATTGAGGTTTCCCTAAGTGTGGTGTATTCGTCTTAATGTGCATACAATACATGGTGTAATTGCTCCTTTGGAGCTGTTAATACATTTTTATAGCTAAAAAACAATTTCCTGTATACTGTATGCATTAAGGAGACATGTCTGTCTGAAGATTTATGTTGAGAAGGCATGAAAACAAAGCAAAACGTCCTAGCGTGTGCATTTATCTTGTTAAAGACCGTGCACTTGGGTGCGTTTATTCTTCAGAGAGTGTGAGGAACATCGAACGCTTCAAGTCCTTTGTCATCCTCACCCTGCCTTCAGAGGGACCATGGTCCTTATCTTTTTCCTTCTGTGTTCTTAGTGTATAAGGCAATCTAGGGAACAAGTGAGAAAATCCAGAGCAAAAAGATTTGCGTGGTAATGGTAAAAGAGCGAGTGAGATACTTGAAATTGTTACAATCATCTCAAAAGAGATGCTACAGGGTCACGTGAACAAAGGTGGGAGAGAAGTTTGGGATGGTGAATATGGTCATACGGGGAGGCACATAGGGTCCCAAAGTACTTTTACCTCCTTTCCTAATGATTTCTTGCTGTGTTATAGCATCAAAATAAGGGTGGTTCTATTTCCTGGTTATTCTTTTTTGTCCCATTTCAGGTTCTTTCTCAGTGCTGCTCTCTGCTGCATCCTTGGGTTCTGGCACCAGCTGGCTTTCATTTGAGTTTGGCCAAGGAGAGGCACTGGCAGGAGATCAGAGGACAGAAGGAGAGAAGCACTGGGTTGGTTCTGCCTTGCTCCCTCTCTGCCTCTATGGTCATAGTTTCCTCCAGGAGGCCCCTCCAGGACTCTAGCTCTCTGGGCTCTGGTAACGCAGATGTGGTAAAGCCTTTCTAATTGTTAACTAGTCTCTGGGTGCCCTATCCCTTGTTAATCCTGCTCATCCTCCTGTGAGTAATCCCTTTCTTAAAATAGATTTGTTGAAACCATATGGGGTGGGTCCTGGGACTCAGGACCCTGCAATTCTGACTGATCAAGTTAATGAAGAGGAAGGACAAAGAGAGTCCTAAGGGCCTGAGCCACCATTTTACTCATATGGTCACCCACGTGCTCCACCAGCTCTGCTGACTGTAGGCTTTAGTCAAGTTCATCCCATTAGTACACCCATATGATGGATTCTTCCAGGTCTTTGCTGATTGTACTGAGACCCTAAGTCAAATACTTTGATTTGATTTGACCTATTGTCTATTCATCGGGACTTCATAGCTGCCAAGGATATGAACATATCCTAAAATCACTATAAATGGGGGTGGTAGAGGAATTCATTGATTCATGAAATTAGAGTCTAGGGGCATAGTGGCTTCGACATGGCTTGATGGAGTGGTTCCGATGATGTCGCAGAACTCTACGTCATGCCTTCCCTGTTCATCAGTTCCGTTCTTTCCTCTGTGTCAAGGCTTCTGTATTTGGCTGGATTCTTGTACATGTGTCAGAGAGGTCCGGTGAGCCTCCATTGCCCTAAAGAGAGAGAGCTCTGTCCCCCCCAAGACTCGCTGTTGATTCTGGAAAAGAAACCACACTCTTCAGCTAGAGTCTGAAGATAGCATCTCGAAGACCAGGGGATAAGAATGTTCTCTCTTTGATTTGGCTGGGTCATATGCCTATGCCTGAATAGAAGGCCAGTATAGCTCCACTAAATCCCCAAAAAGGTAATTTCTGAAAGGATAAAATGCTACTGGAAAGAAAGAAGTAACGTGAAGTCATAGATGCACACTTTATGGATTCTAAACCATTCTCGGAAATATTTTGTCACTGTATGCAGAAATGATACACTAGGGCCCTGTGTATAGGAGACAGAAAAACCATATTAGCAGTCAATACCAAGCACATCTGTGACCTTCCTAACTACCTTTGACACCTGCTTAGGGTTTATAAATAAATAACAGTGGAGACGACTCTGTATTTCTAGTTTTTGCTTTATGGCAAAAAGAAGATAAGAGATTTTTGGAAAGAACACTTTATGTCCAGTGGATGCTTAGTCAATTTTAATTATCCTACTTATGAATGGGAGGGAAAGATAAGGGAGGCAAAATCATTGCTGAGAAAGAAAACATCTGGCTTGGCAATGTGACTCAGAGCCCAAATCCAGTCCAGGCTGTAACTGGGAGCCCTTGGATGTGCTCTTGAAAATTGGGGGCTCTTGGTTTGTTTCTCTGGGAAACAGCAGGGAGGTGTGGGATGGGGAGAATCTTGAAGATAAAGGCAGGAGCAGCCTTGTTTTCCCCTTTTCTATGGGTCTTCTTTTACAAGTAGTTAAATACAGTCTTTTTTTTTTTTTAATTTTTTTTTTTTAAGAAGAGCACCAGTAATCATCAGGCTTGTATTTTGGTTTTACTTCATTATACAGGAAACAGATTAAGTGCTTCTGTGCAATATTGGCTATCTTAACATTTCTTTAAGCAAAAATACTTAAGAGGGAATGAACATTCTGGTGTCCAGACTCTGGTCAGCTAAGACCAGGGGAAGCAGATGAGGTGATAGCTTATTTTAACTTCTTACCTGTCTTCATTGTTTTATACCCTCTCTGGCCTTAGAATGTCTTTTATTTTGGTTGTAAATTTCCAAGTCTTAACATAAAGTTGTAACTTTCTTCTTTCTTTTTTCTTCTTTTTTTTTTTTTTTTAATATTTCTATTTATTTATTTATTTATTTATTTGACAGAGAGAGAGATCACAAGTAGACAGAGAGGCAGGCAGAGAGAGAGGGAGAAGCAGGCTTCCTGCTGAGCAGAGAGGCTGACGTGAGCAGAGAGGCTGACGGGGGGCTCGATCCCAGGACTCTGAGATCATGACCTGAGCCAAGAGCAGAGGCTTAACCCAGTGAACCAATCAGGCACCCCACTTCCTTCCTTCTTAATCCACAGTTTTGCCCAAAGATGTTGAAGGCTGAACACACGCAGAAGCCTTTACAAAATGTGTTTGTTGATTGGTTGTTTGCCCATCCGATCTTGGCAGGAGTCAGTGTTGGCAGAAGGTGGTACGTCCTGCTCCTTCTTCCCCACACATGGGGAAGTCTGGGACTTAACCTCAGAAGCTTCTGGGCTGGTGGTATCTACTCTCCCAAGATATCTCCCTCCCTGATGAAGCATAACCTCCTAAAATTGAGCCTTTGGGTAGTCCTTATACTTTGAATCTGGGCTTGCTAATAGAATGAGGTAGAGTGCCACCTTTTGACTTTGGAAGTACATTAAGAAGGATTGGAAGCTCTGCCTGGGTCTCTTGGAATGGGTGCTTAAGAGGGAGCGAGCAGCCACATAAGAAGTCAGACTACCTTGGGACCACCCACACCTTGTGAGGAAGTCCAGCCTAGCCATGTGGAGAAGCTGTGGGTAGAGAGAGGTGTTTGAGTGCTCCCTAGTTAAATTTCCAACCACCTGAGGCACCAGGCATATAAGGGATGAGGTGGCCAGTGCCATTAAGACTTTAGATGACTCCGGCCCCATTGACCACCTGACACGCAGGAGGGATGCATGAGGGATGAGGAAATCCGAGGGGGAAAAGGCTTGGCAGAGTTCCGTCAACTCAAGAACTGTAAGACGTGATAATGAACTGTTGTTGAAAGCCACTGAGTTTGGGGATGGTTTGTTGTGTAGTAGTAGATGAGTGAACCAGGGCTTATAAACTGGACGAGTGGCTGGTTCCATTGGGGCTGAAGTGGTCCGTGAAGGTACAAGGGACTAGAATCTGTTGATTTCGTTGTGGCTGTCAAGAATGAAATGATTACGTGAGGGTTGGCCTCTTTCTTTAATCTGTTGGACATTCTGACCAGGATGAAGATCCTCTCTCCTGTCCTGGGATCACCCCACTCATCTCCATAATTCTGGGCTCTTGGCTTCCACAGCTTTTCGTTACTTAGTATTACAGATGGATTTCCTGGGGAGGCTCTCTCTGACTCCAGTTCATCCTTACTCTGTTTACGTAATACCCCGTCCTGTTAACCGAGGTGAAGTTAAATTATACATGTATTTTTAAAACAATATAAAGAAGTTCATTGTTTCTAATTTTACAGATAATAATATGCACTCATCCCAATATTTCATACTTTTTTAGGCAGCCAAAATAGGGGGATTAGGTTCTCATAGACAGGATATTACCTATTGAAGTACTAGAAAAATGCTGTTCACATTAGAAGAAATTTAAAAAATCACCCAACAAAGTTGACATCAACCTCTCTACGTCCTAATATCACTGTAAAGAGATATTATATGGCATGTTCTGAGGATTCAGTGAGATAGAAAATGCTGAATAAGTGGAGATAGTGATGATGATGGTAGCAATTGGTATTTACTGAGGATTTATTATGTGCCTGGCGCTAAGATACACTATGTATTTATACATTTAATTCTAATTTATCAGGTCATTTTTTATTTTTATAATTTTTAAAGATTTTATTTATTTATTTGACAGAGACACAGGGAGAGAGGGAACACAAGCCAGGAGAGTGGGAGAGGGAGAAGCAGGCTTCTTGCTGAACAGGGAGCCCGATGCAGGACTCGATCCCAAGACCCTGGGATCATGACCTGAGCCAAAGACAGACGCTTAATGGACTGAGCCACCCAGGTGCCCTAGTAAGTCTTATTTTTATTCTGAGATTATAAAATGAGAAAAATTGGGGAAGAGAGATTGAATACCTTGGATAAGGTCATGCACTGGTTGAGCGGTGGTGGTGAAGAGGTTAATACTACATAGTATTGCCATATGTGCTCTCACACCTGTTACTGTTGCCTTGCTTTGTGAGAGTCAGAATATGCTCTGTGCATGGGCTCCTTTGCCACTGTAAGTGTGGGCCCTAGACCAGTGATGTCATCTTCCCTTGAGAACTTGTTAGAAGTGCTGGCTCTTGGCATTCACCTTAGACTTCCTGAATCAGGTTGTGTTTTAACAAGATCCCCAGGTGATTGCAGTGCGCACGGAAGTTTGAGAAACCCTAATCTAGAACGTAAATGCAAAAGGACTTCCAAGAGAGGAGTTTTACCCCTGTGACCTTCAGTGGGTTCCTACCAGTTGTATCCTGGAGAAATGGGTGACGTGATAACATAAGGTGGTTTGTTCTGCGAGTTAAGAGCTTTTGGAACAGATACACAAAGGGGAGATGAGAAAAATCATTTTAGAAGCTTTGAGTTTGCATTTTCAAAAACCTGAAAACTGTGGTTAGGTCAAAAAGACGTGCTGATTGACAACGTAGGCAGAATCTCAGAGGCTGGGCCATGGTTTATTCCAGCCCTGACGTCGTCTTTGATGCCAACTCTCGCTCCTCCTAGCACATTTAATGTGTCAGCGTGGCCCAGAAAGATGGGTGATCATCCAAGAGGTCATGTGGCTGTATTTGGTGACAATAACTACCACGGTTTGCTCTACAATTGGAAATGTGCTTCACAGGTTCAAAAAAAAAAAAAATTATTTCAATCCCTGAAGAAATTTGGCTGGGTCATGCATTTAGAAGAGACACAAAAAATATTACACATGACGTTACTGATCAAGGAATGAGATCAGTAAATCTGGGGAATGTAGGAACAGGTAATAGTATAAGGAAGAAAAGTGGAGTGTGTGGGAAAAACCACGATTAATTGGCTGTCCTGGTTTTGTAGATGGTTTGAAATATGCCAAAGAACTGAAACAGATTGCTGAGATAGGTGTTAGTAGGAGAGGGGAGAAAACATAAAAGTCTAAAGACCAGGGAGTGAGGGAGACATTTAATTTCACTTGTATGTGAAAAGCAAACCAATGGATGGATACTACAAAAAATTTAGTCTAGCTAATGCGAGAAGAAGAATGAAGTATGTGTATAAAATGCAGGGGGTAAAGAATCCTGGTTATCCTTGACAAAGCCAGTGGAGGGATCTTGGTTTTTTGTTTTTTTTTGTTTTTTCCTTGAAATGATGTTATGGGAACCTGGATATGGGTTTATGTTGCCTGATGGGGTAGGAAGTATAGGAATAAGGGTTAGTTCTGTGAATGAAACTAGGATCAGAGAAGTAAGAAGGACTGACGTAGCAAGAGAATGTTCCCATATTTGTGGGTGACAGCGGTGAAGGTCTTGTTCTGCTTCACCTGAAGCATGCTCTCTGGAAAGATACAGGGGCTTCCAACTCAGACAGATCTGGCTCAGAAATCTGACTTTTGTCCTCCACTGAATTCCTGCCTTTGTGAGCCTTTGCTTTTTTTTTTTAAAGATTTTATTTATTTATTTGACACAGAGAGAGAGAGAGCACAAGTAGGGAGAGAGGCAGATAGAGAGAGAGTGGGAAGCAGGCTCCCCGCTAAGCAGAAAGCCTGACACGGGGCTCGATCCCAGGACCCTGAGACCATGACCTGAGCTGAAAGCAGAGGTTTTAACCCACTGAGCCACCCTGGTGCCCCAAGCCTTTGCTTTTATACTGACAAAGACAATAATTTTTTTTTTTAATTTAAATTCCACTAGCCAACATAGAGCACATCCTTAGTTTCAGAGGTAGAATTCAGTAGTTCATCAATTGCATATAACACCCACTGCTCATCACATCACACACCCTCCTTAATGCATGTCACCCAGTTACCCCATTCCCCCATCCACCTCCCCTCTGGCAACCCTCAGTTTGTTTTCTGGAGCTAGGAAAACATCCTTATGGTTTGTCTCCTTTTCTGATTTCTTCCCATTCAGTTTTCCCTCCCTTCCCCTATGATCCTCTGCACTATTTCTTATATTCTACATAGGAGTAAAACCATATGATAATTGTCTTTCTCAGCTTGACTTATTTTGCTCAGCATCCTACCCTCCAGTTCCAGCCACATCGATGTAAATGGTGAGATCTCGTCCTTTTTGATGGCTGAGTAATATCCTATTGTATATGTTGTGTGTGTGTGTAGCACAGTATGCCACATCTTCTTTATGCATCCATATGCCAATGGATATCTGGGCCCAAAGACATTATTAATCTTAACCTCACCAGGGTGTTCAGGAAATTCTTTCACAGAGTGGATATGAAAGATCTCATTCTTTTGTCATCTTCAAATCATCTCATCACCATGACCTATTTGTTCAGCCTTTTCAAGATCTCTTGAATTTTCTTCAATCCTTAAATAGCTTCACAATGATCTTAGGATGTTGATGAAATGTAGCCACCATGTAAACACTGTTGTTCACTGCTCTTTGCCTTCTTCCGTTGCTTTGAGACTCATTTTTTGTCTTGGTTCATGTCGTGCCCATCACTAACCGTTCAGGTGTACACTGGGGGCTCATTCCCTGATCCCAGATGAATGGCAATGCATATTTAGTAAAATCTGCCTCCTTGTTCCCTGCTAAGAAGGAAGAACTTACTTCTTTTTCTTCTTTTCTAAAGATTTATTTATTTTAGAGAGAGGGGGAGGGGGGGTAGAGAGAGAGCATGTGAGCATGAGTAGGACAAAGGAAAAGGGAGAATCTCAAGCAGACTCAGCCCGGAGTGTGGAGCCTGATGTGGGGCTTGATCTCCAAACCCTGAGATCATGACCTGAGCTGAAATCAAGAGTTGGATGCTTAACCAGGTGCACTACCCTGGCGCCCCAGACAGAGGATATTTCAAAACTCTGTAGGGGTTTGATGGTAACTGCCTGGCGGCTGGTCCTTGATCACACACTCAGGTGGGGGGCGGTGACTGTGTAGGTGCTTTGCCTTTGAAAACTTACCAACCCTTGTTCTCAGCTGGCAGTCTCAGTCTTGAGAACCCAAGAAAAAGAGTCAGTTGAAGAATTGGGAAAGGTATGTGATGCCTTGTGTTAGAGAGAAGTTTATTGAGTGAATAGGATTGTTGGATTTTGTACTTCATTTTTCATGGCATCAAAACGTTCTCCCCAATTCTGTTCTTTTTTTTTTTTAAGATTTTATTTATTTGACAGAGATCACAAGTAGGCAGAGAAGCAGGCAGAGAGAGAGAGAGAGAGAGAGAGGAGGAAGCAGGCTCCCTGCCGAGCAGAGAGCCCGATGTGGGGCTCTATCCCAGGACCCTGAGATCATGACCCGAGCCGAAGGCAGCGGCTTAACCCACTGAGCCACCCAGGTGCCCCCTCCCCAATTCTGTTTTTTTCTTCCTTCTTGTAGTCTGTAAGGCAGAAGATAAAAACAACAGCACAAACTATTATTAAATGAAATATTACATTTTAAAATACACAGAGACGTTGAGACAAAGCAACATCTTAATTGCTTTACCCATTCTTATTTTTTATTCTGTGCTTTATGTCTTATTATTCCCACTTGGAAGTAGCCTTCTGTCACTTTAATATTGGCTTGCTCACACTTTAAAATTATCCTATGTAATCTAATCTCTGGAAGTTTAGCTTTTGCAGTTGTTAATAATAATATGATATGATTAATTTCTAAAGACCCTCATTAGAAATACTATTCGTTTCACATCCTCATTAACCTGTCAGATAAGAGCATTGGATTCTCCACCGCTAGAATGAAGACAGGCTCCAATAAGCTTTAATTATGTGGAATGAGGTGTCACATGTTATCTCTCAGAGTGTTTGTATGTTCAAGGATTGATAGTGCTTAGCTCAAATTTCATCTGCAATATACATTTTCTGCAGTCTTTTGCGTTGTGGACTATTGATGGAAAAAAATGAGAGTAAGACCATCATATAAAAAAAGGTGATTTTTTTTCCTCCATGTTCTGCCTGACCCATTCTGTGGAGGTGAAATCTCGACCCAAGCAATGACAGTCATGATTATGTCATAAACGTGTAGATGTGGATGTCAGAAATACAGCACCTTCAGTCTCTTCATTGGTCAGATTTGAAGGCTGCCTCTGGGAAAGGGTGAGAGCTTGATGAAGCCCTAGACCATGTGGAATGGTGGAAGCAGTGCAAAATGATCTCGATCACTTGTGCTCTTGACGTCTGATATAGTACTGAGTGTGCATATTTACAATGATCGGCATTTGGGCCAGTTGTGTCTGGAGGAGTCTTTTGAGAATGGTCAGAATACAATGATCTCTCCCCAGATATTACTTGGAGGAAAGAAAATTTCTAGAAGATCCATGGCTGTGTAGTGCCCAGTGGGAGACTTTGATAATTTGAGGGACAATAATCTTCGACATGATAAATGGAGATACCTATCACTGTCACACTTGGATGAGCTGAACCAATGTTAGTTTGGAATCTCGATTTTCATTTGGTCATTTGTGGTCAGTTGCAGGTCAGGGATCCAGGCAAATGAGAGAAGTTGGTCTTCTATTTTTGGTGCTTTACGGAATTCATCAGGCAAAGATTGGATGATTATGGAGAATACAAAGAGGGGACACCTCCTGCGAAACAGTGCCTTCTCACTCACTTGCATTTTTAAATAATTCTTTTTAGATGAATTATGTAGTATTAAAAAGTAGGTCTGTTATACTAAATTTAGAAAACACAAATCAGCAGGAAAAAAAAAAAAGGCGTAGCATTTCTAGAAACTGATTTTGTGTAAAGAATCACTTTCCGTTTTGGTATCCCTGTAGTCAGATTTCCCTTTCTCTTTATGTTATTATGAGTGTGTGTGTGTGTGTGTGTGTGTGTGTGTGCATGTGTGTGTGTTAGAGAGATACTTGTCTACACACAGACACGTGCAGAGCAAGATCACAAAGTTAAAACAACCCAGATTAACAGTGGAGTTATCCAAAGAGAATTTGTTAATGTCAGCATCAAAGCAGACTGCTTTTATCTGGCTCAACTAAAACTGAGATTCTATTCTCACAGGCCATGCCTAAGGTCTCAACAGGAAGATGAGCTTGGTTAGAGAAAACTGAAGATAGATTTTTCTCTGAATAGTCTAGGGTTAGGTAATTTTGACTCGGTGCAGTTCTGGCTGGCAGAGTTCCGTGCCCTTCTCAGATTTCCCCTGGAGGAGATCTCGAGGGGTGCATGACCCCATGGTGTTTGGAAGAGGGGTCTCTGGATTCTTGCCCACAAGCCTTGCTCATTGTGTTGGTGGTCTCTGAGGTATTGTAATTCCTACGTGGCATTTTCAGGTCATGCCTGGCTACCCTCTCTGGGCCCATTTGCACACCGTGGAAGGAAGTGTATTCATCTTGACTGTAGCTCTCATGCTGCCCGCCCCTGCCCCCACCTCATCAGACACCTCTCATCCCTCCTTGCCTTTCACCATCACTAATGCTGGCCCCCTTGTGCTTCATGCAGGGAGCTTGGGAGCTAGGAGCTCTGCTTTCCCCATACTGGAAATCTTGCTGAACTGGCTCAGATCTCTGTGTCTCTGGAAGGTGGGCGGAGGAAGCTTGGCCCTCTGAAAATAGTGCAGCAACTCAGCCTGGGATTGAGAACTGCTCAAAGTAATGCCCCAGAGTAAAGAATGAGGGGTCTACCAGTTGCACACAGTTACTTGCCTGAAGAGGCTTCATTCTGCTTTGTAAATTCCACATTACCTGCCTTCCCCTCTCATCTGGGTCAAGATTTGTTCTTCTAGAATGTTGCCAGGGCAACACCGCCTGTGGCTTTTCCAGGTATTTCAGGAGTGACTGAAGAGCTCTCTCCATCTGCTGGTGAAGCTGCTTGGGGATAAGAGAGAGGCTTTATGTCAATTTGTTTCTTATTAAGATCACATTAATAAGCATTACTCATGTAAATCTCACAGGCAAACTAATTCTCGGGCTTGTGCCTCTGTGTTTCCAAACACAGAATTCTCTATCTCAGTGCCTCTATGTTACCACGGCTCTCAAAAGACAGATAGGTTAATTCGCTTCACTTGCTTGATGTCCTCTGGAAGCACAGTCTGTTTTGGTTTAAGGGGCTGTTGAGGATGGTCTGGAGAAGTATGGACCCATTTGGGTTTCAGTGGGGAGAGCATCCTGTGTACCTAATCTGATTTATAGACTGGTATTGGGGTCATGAAAGGGCATATAGTTGGACAGGCCCCCAGGAGACCCTGAAGTAGACGTGAGGAAGTTGCCTCCACATCAGGATGGGAGATTGGATGAGGGATGGGGGAGGGGGGCAGGCAGGGGCTGCCCTGTGCTGTGTCCACAACCTGGAAGGGAATAAAGTCCAGGAGTCCAATTCTAACTGGACTCCAACTGACCATGGAGTAGTCTGGAAGACAGGGGCTGATATGTATTTGTGGCAGGGGCTGGTGTATTTGGTCAAAGGCTCTCCTAGTCTCTCTTCGTGGGATGCATGTTTGCTCTGGTTCTTAACAGTGTTGGCATTTGAAGTCTAAATGGAGAAATCAACCTTCTCTGTTTTGCATTTTTGTGAGTAAAATTAATTCTGTACCATCTCCTCCAGGAAACACATTTCTATTAATATGCTTACAAAATATAACCTATAGCCGTGAGCCAGGCTGAACTTGAGAGGAGACATGCCAGACATCAGAGGGGAGCTTATGGCTTTCCGACTTTGACTTTAATCGGGTCGTCTTGATTACACAGCACAAGCAATGAGAAGCTTGATTAAATGACTTTCATTGACATCTTTAAGTAGCTGAATATGTAATTTGCACTTTTACCAAGTCAGTTACCTATGGGTTACCATAGTAATAAAGCATATGCTGAGATGACATTTGACATTAATTTTGTTATTTTAATTTATAATCGGTGAAACACAATGGCACTTCCCTACCAATGTACTTCATTTTAAGGTAACGGAAGAAGAATAAATGTACTCACATTCCCAGAGTAGTTATAAATTAAAGTGTATTAAGGAGAAAAGGTTAAGACCCATTCATCCATCATCCAAATTTAGTCTTAAATTGACGTGGGCAGTAGGGTTAAATGGATTCTCTTGAAACAGGTATCTATCTGACCTCCCAACCTGTGGATGGGTGGTATTTGGTCCTGAGACAAGTTACTTTAAAATCCATACTGCAAAAATGTGAGAAGATAGTATGGAGCTTAGCATTTCAACACAAGATATCCTTGCACTTTGTTGGCAATTTATGGCTATGACAAAGTGGCCTTGTGTGAACCGCAGTAGTTTAGTTAATATTCTAGAATATTCTAGAAATAATTATTCGAGTATGACAGGGGGAACTTTGAGGAGCTTTTTATCCAGTGGTAGATTAGGGACAAACAAGTAAAATCATCATGACTTGAATATATTTTTCAAAAAAATTATTGCTACTAAAAATGTAGTTGGCCAAAGGCTGGCATGAAAATGGACTTGAACTTTATCCTCATTTTGGAAGTGATTCCACCTGGATTCATCAGCTCCCCAGGACTGGGGTTGCAGGAGCTTTGCTTGTTTCTTGTGAAGAGGATCCTGGATCCTGACCCCAAATCTTAGTCCCATTCTTGGCTCTAAGGATGTCCATATTACTTCTCTTTCGGCTTCCCTTCACATTTGATAAGAACATGCTATTTCATTTTTAAAATTCTTTCTCTTGGTGAGATTATCATCATGGGAGTGAGTTTTAGAGTACCTCTTTTGCCTTTGGTGTGAGGGAAACTAATGTCCTATCAGAAGTAGTTGAATATTTCTACTGTGTTGTGCAGTGGTACATAATTTCTTTTAGATTTGGGGATGAATGTGCATAGGGAATATTTAAGTCTACCTAATACATTGTTTTGTCAGGCAGCCATGTGCAGAAATATTCTTAAAAATAGACCCTGTATTTTAATGGTAAATGTAATCCATGTAAGCTGTGAATAATGGTAGAAAACATAGATGCCAACTCTCTTTCCTTAAATGCAGCATTCATCTCAGAAGCCAACCAAAAGAAAATTGAACCCGGCCCACCCCAGGAACCTTTCAGTTATTTATTGGGAATTTAATTCAAATTTTGCCACCGAGTTATCACATGGATTATTTTTCTATCCAACTACTCACGATAAATAATCAAGACAAAAGAAATAATTGGCAGTCATAGGGAGAGAATGATATTAAAAGGTGGAAAATAAATGTATCCATCAGGTAATGGAAATAAAACCAATAAGCGCTGAAAACAGTAAAGAAAACATTAATTCACGCAGCGCCCTTTCGGTTTGCCTTAGGAATCATGAGTAGCAATTTGAAACCCTGTTTTTCTCTTGGGAAGAAGTGCTGCCTAGAATATGATATAAACTCCACTGATCAAATAAAGAGGAGAGCCTCAGGCTAAGACAGAAAGAAAGAAGTTACAACAAAGAAAAACAGCTAGTTGTATGAAATGACACATTTATACACCAGCAAAGTAAAATTAGAAATCTCCCCCCACATAAATGTTATATCAGCTGCGGAAGAAAAATAGCTACATCACAGAGACCAGACTTGAAAAAGAGGATAATGTTAAAAAGCTTATTTCTCATGATTCCCAGAGCATGACATGCCTCATATATATAAACATGTACATGTGTGTATATATATGTATATGTATGTATGTATATATACATACACATATGTTTTGATCATAGTATAATGATGTTAGTTTAATTTTAAGTGATGTATATATTTACTTGAAGTAAGTTGCATGTTTCAAGAAAAAAAGAAATGATAAATAATACTAAAAAGTACCCATCAGAACTAACAAACTGAGGGACACCTGGGTGGCTCAGTGGGTTAAGCGTCTACCTTCGACTCAGGTCATGATCCCTGGGTCCCGGGATTGAGCCCCGCATCGGGCTCCCTGCTCGGGGGTGAGTACGGAGAGTCTGCTCCTCCTTCTCCCTCTGCTGTTCCCTCTGCTTGTGCTCTCTCTCTCTCTGTGTCATATAAATAAAAATAATCTTAAGAAAAGAAAAGAACTAACAAACCTATAGGTATAGATGATGAATTTGAAACAGGCATTTGCTAATCTCTTTCTTCTTTGGAAACTTAGAGCTCTTGATTCAAGCAAAATGATACCCATTTACGTTTGAGAGCATCAGTGAGCTTAGAAAAGTAGAACCAATAACAAAATGAACTCTCACGAGGGCATGCTTTGGATGTGATGAATTTGTTATCTCAGAGGTTCCCATTACAACTTGGAAGTCATCTGTTAGGAAGACCTCTGTGCCTCCATTTATGCAGCAGATGGGTTTTGAAAGACTACAGATAAGTAAAATTTTTGTAAATTAAATCAGTGTGCTTGTCATTTGTGGTACATCATTTTGTAAAACCAGGAGTCCATTTGTTATGTCAATGATTCAGCCTCAAATTCCCAATAGATTTGATTTTCTAAATCAGATTTTATTTGAGTCAAGCATGAAAATATTGTTGAAAGCAATTTAAATGTCTATAAAAATACAGGAGGGGACGCCTGGGTGCCTCAGTTGGTTAAGTGGCTGCCTTCCACTCAGGTCATGATCCCAGCGTCCTGGGATGGAGTCCCACATCTGGCTCCTTGCTCGGCAGGGAGCCTGCTTCTCCCTCTGCCTGCCACTCTGTCTGCCTGTGCTCGCTTGCTTTCTCTGACAAACAAATAAAATCTTAAAAAAAAAAAAAAAAAAAACCAGGAATGACCAAGAGAAAGTTAATTAGAGGAAATCCTGTATGGTTCAACTCATAGTCAATGAAATCTAAACAACATGTTATATATGTTTGACCTCTGCAACAACTGGCAACCACTTCACATTTCTCTCTCCTTGCCAGGTTATTTATTTATTTTCATTTTTCTTTTTAAAAATTTTATTTATTTATTTATTTGAGAGTAAGAGAATACAAGCAGGGGGAATGGCAGAGGGAGAGGGAGAAGCAGACTCCTGGCTGATCAGGAAGCCCGATTCAGAGCTTGATCCCAAGACCCTGGGATGGTGACCGGAGCCCAACTCAGATGCTTAACAGCCTGAGCCACCCAGGCGCCCCTGATTTCCTTTTTTTAAAGTAATCTCGGGACGCCTCAGTGGCTCAGTGGGTTAAACATCTGCTTTCGGCTCAGGTCATGAGCCCAGGGTCCTGGGACTGAGCCCCACATCGGGCTCTCTGCTCAGTGGGGAGTTAGCTTCTCTCTCCCTCTCTGCCCCTCCCACCCCACTAATGCTCTCTCTCTCTCTCCTAAGTAAGTAAACAAAATCTTAAAAAAAAAAAAAAAAAGTAATTCCTATGCCTGCGGGGCTCAAACTCACCACCCCGAGATCAAGAGTTACATGCTCTACTCACTAAGCTAGCCAGGTGACCCACTTTTCTGTCTTAAGTCAAACTTTCTTAGTTTGACTTCTCTGTAGCATTTTTTGCAGTTACCACTTATTCCTCTTGAAATAGCTTAAGGACACTACCCTCTTCTAGAATCGTTAGGCCTCATTTACTGACCTTTCTTCATCCACTTTTCTGGTTACCTCTCAGCACTGGAGTGGTCGAGGCTTAATCCTGGGACCACTTATTCTCCCCGTGGCTTATACGTGCTAATGATCTTATTGACTCACCAAACTGTGTAACTTGACACACTATGTGGATGTGAATTAGATCGGCTTCTCCTCCAACCGTCCCAGCCCCCCGCTGAGCTGTAGATTCATACATGCAACTACATACTTGATAACTCCATTTGGAAATCTAATGAGCATCTCAATGTTAACACATGACAGACCGAGTGCCCAATTTCCCCCATGCCTTTTCCTTGCTATCTTTTCATTTCATTGACTAAGAACTCCATCCTTTCCTTCGCTCAGGCAAAGGAATCCTGACCCATCCTTAAGTCGTCTTTTCTTCCCACATCACCTCTAATCCAACCTTGGCCAACAGGCTCACCTAAACTACTCACTTGCCTGTATTAGTCTCACTGGCCTCCTCACCTATCTCTGTTTTCCCCTCATACCCACGTACAGTTTCTTTCCCTTTAGGCAAGCAGAGTGATTCTTTTTTTTTTTTTTTTAAAGATTTTATTTACTTATTTGACACAGAGAGAGAGATCCCAAGTAGGCAGAGAGGCAGGCAGAGAGAAAGGGGGAAGCAGGCTCCCCGCTGAGCAGAGAGCCTGATGCGGGGCTCACTCCCAGGACCCTGAGATCATGACCTGAGCCGAAGGCAGAGGCTTTAACCCACTGAGCCACCCAGGTGCCCCAGAGTGATTCTTTTAAAAGCAAGGTTGGGTTGCTCCCCTACCCCAAATTCTCCAGTCACTCAAAGTAGAAGACAAAATCCTCACGTCAGCCTGGAAGGTGCCATGTGAACTGACCACAATGACCATTCTGACTTCATCCTTTATCACGCTTTTTCTCTTCCCTGGCTCTTCGTCATTCGCAGCCTTCTTGCGAAGCATCCAAGCATACCAGGCTCACTAGCACCGCAGGGACTTTGCACCGTTGGCCTTGAGCATGCTTCTCCCAGATACCCACATGGCTATTTCCTATCTTTACTCAAACGTCTTTCCCAATCACCCAGTTTAAATTGCACTTCTCACTCCTGCACTCCCTTTTCCTTCCTTGCTCTTCTCCGTGGCACATGTCACAATCAGACATGCAATATATTTGGGTTTCATTATGCATAATGCCCATCTTCTCCCACTCGAAGGTTCATCCCAGGAAAGAAGAAGGCATTGTCTTTTTTTGTTCATCGCTGTGGTCTCAGCAACCAAAGAAGTGCTTGATGCGTAAAACAAGACGTTTGTCGAATGAATGACCGAGCGTACAAGTGGTCCAGAGACAGCCTTGATTATTTCAGAGTTTTAATATACATTCTGTTGTGAGGTCCGAACTTCGTGACTAGTGGAATTAATAATCTAAAATTGGGGGGCGCCTGGGTGGCTCAGTTGTTAAGCGTCTGCTTTTGGCTCAGGTCACGATCTCAGGGTCCTGGGATGAGCCCGGCATCAGGCTCCCTGCTCGGCAGGAGGCCTGCTTCTCCCTCTCCTACTCCCCCTGCTTGTGTTCCCTCTCTCACTGTGTCTCTTTCTATCAAATAAATAAATAAAAATCTTTTCTAAAAAATCTAAAATTGGGACCACGTTTTACACAGTGGAACACACTGTCACTGTAGGTAGAAAGGAAGTTATTCAAGGAAAATAAATAGAAAGTCAGCATCTGGACAAGACAGATTGCTCGCCCATCAGCCATTTGCCCTTCTTCCTTGGTGAAAGAGCTCTGATTTTATGATGCTATAATGAATCCCATCCAGCTCCTGAATGGATTATGATTAATTTAAGGCAGTCATGCAGATCTCATTCTTCTTTGCCCAGTGACTGAACTAGGACAGTTCTAGTCAGTGAGGTAAGAAGGCTTCTGGGGAAAATTTTCTACACTCATAAAATAGTGGGTGGTGCAGGAAAAAGCTTTTTATTTGCCCTCCTTCCCGCTTTGGATATTGCTTATTGGGGATTTGATTCTTGGAGCTGGAACAGCCAACTTGAACCTATGGAGAAAGCGTCGCCAACTTTTGAGAATGCCCTAGCAGGAACGCAAGAGCGGTTGACGTCCTCGTGGGACAGTGTGGACGCTTGCCAACCTCGGAACTCCCTGTCTGCAGACTTCCTGATAAGGGAGATGGTCAGTGTTTTTAGGGCTTTCAGCACTCTCCCTTTGGCGTTCTTTTAATTGCAGCTAAAATTATCCTGATACAGAGGACTTGAGAAAGGGAGACATGGCAATGATTCAGTTGTAACCCTTCATGCAGGAAGAATGAACACAGAACGGTTCTAGAGAGGGAAGCCTGGGATCATGTAAGGTCTCAAAGTCTGAAAAGTGATTATCCTGCCTTCCACATTCTTCACTGGCTTTAGATCTCTCTATAAAATAGAAAAGACCATGCAGCAGTATATGAAGTAGTGCTGCTTTGTCCTCCACATTCTGGGTCACCTCCCAGCCCCACCTCCTCCCATGCACATAATGTCAAAGACTGTCTCCATTGGCATCAGTGGTGTCTGGCCAGGGGTGAGCCTCATGACCCTTCTGCACTCAGGACTACATGGCACATAATGGACGTTTTTTGACCTGTGTGGAGAAGATCCACATTCCAGAGAGCTCTAATAGTGGCCACCTTGTCCTTGGTAGAATGTCTATTTCTCATTCTTCTCTGTCTTCAAGTTAGCTCCCAATCCTCTGGTTTTAGTAAAATGACTCTGTTCTAACTTTTTCTTTACAGTGTTGAGCTATTGTTCATGCTCAGTTAAGGATGATGGCAAAGAATGCAGCTAACAGTAATTAGTAGCCTGAAAGAAAATCACAGCTGAAAAAAACAGTGGGGAAACTCCCCAGGAGAATTTTATTCTTGTTTGGACTAGCTCTGTGAAATGTGTAGCAGAAGCATCAACCACCTCGGGTAGAGCAAGGCTGGACACAGAGCAAGAATGGATGATAGTGGCGGATTCTCCTCTCTCCCTGCTTCTGCCTCTTCTGCTCAGGACCATGCCCCCCTGGCAGCCTTCATGGAGTCTTACTATCCTACAACACAGTTTCTTCCTCTCAGTTCCTGGAACCTTTCTTCCTCCCATAGCCCAGCCAACAACTTTTCTTTGGTTTTGTTTTTTTAAGTGTCATATGACTTACCTGCAATAAAACTCCTGTATCTCAGATGTATAGTTTGGCGAATTTTCCATTTAACCATCATCCCTCAGATCAAGATCTGGAATATTCCCAGCAGGCTTCCTTGCACCCCCCCCCCCCACTGAATTCTATGGGCTTTCTCTCATGGTAAACACTCTTCTAACCTTTGAGGCCACAGACTAGTTTTGCCTGGTTTTGATCTACCTAGAAATGAAGGACTCTTACCTGAGGGTGATTTTATCCCCCCATAGAGGGCATTTGGCAATATGTGGGAAATATTTTAGGTTCTCATAATAGGCAAGGGGTGGGGGATGGGAGGAGGCAATGGTGCTGCTGTTGACAGCTGGGAGGTGGATACAGGGCATGCTATTAGACGTCCCACAATGCACAGGGCAACAACCCAAATCAGAGAAGTATCAGGCTCAGGTCGCCTGGGTGGCTCAGTCGGTTAAGTATCTGCCTTCAGCTCAGGTCATGATCCCAGGGTCCTGGGATTGAGTCCTGCATCTGGCTCCTTCCTCAGTGGGAAGAGCCTGCCTCTCTCTCTGCCGCTCCCCCTGCTTATGCATGTGTACTCTTTCTCCCTCCAACGAATAAATAAAATCTTTAAGAAAAAAAGTATCCGGGGCGCCTGGGTGGCTCAGTGGGTTAAGCTGCTGCCTTCGGCTCAGGTCATGATCTCATGGTCCTGGGATCGAGTCCCGCATCGGGCTCTCTGCTCCGCAGGGAGCCTGCTTCCCTCTCTCTCTCTGCCTGCCTCTCCATCTACTTGTGATTTCTCTCTGTCAAATAAATAAATAAAATCTTTAAAAAAAAAAAAAAGAAAAAAAGTATCCGTCTCAAAAAGTCGGTAGTTCTGAGGTTGAATAGTATGACATATATATAAGATTATAAAGTATGTCCTCTTTGTGTCTGACATCTTTTATTCAACATTATGTCTATGAGACTTATCCATGTTGCTGTGTATATCAGTAGTTTGTCCTTATTTGTTGGCGTGTAGTGTTCTATGGTGTGGACATATTTATCTACTCATTCTGTTGATGGATATCCCAAAGTCAGTTTTAAAGATTTTTATTGATTTATTTAATTGACAGAGAGAGACAGCGAGAGAGAGAACACAAGCAGGGGGAGTGGGAGAGGGAGAAGCAGGCTTCCCACTGAGCCAGGATCACAATGCAGGACTCGATCCCAGAACCCTGGGATCATGTCCCAAACCAAAGGCAGACACTTAACGACTGAGCCCCCCAGGTGCCACCCAGGTTATTTTTAAATAAAATACTTAGAACATTTATTTCATTGGTTGATCTCTGTATGCAGCTCAGTTGAAGAAAGTCAGTTTGAAAAAGTGACCATGGGGTCAGGTTTGGTTGCTAGAATACTTAGATTCAAGCCTTAGCTCCTTGTCATCCTCGCAACGGGACCTTGGCAGCAAGTCCCTTAACCTCTCTATGCCTCAAGATCCTGGTCAGTAAGTGGGAGGTAGTGAGGTAAGAGTACCATTTACAGAGTTGTTTAAAGTATTAAATAAGTCATTTAAGATGCTTATAGTAGTTCCAAACCTACCATACATGCTAAAAAATGCCGTGCTGAGCACCCAACCTAGCTCACCAAGCCAAGCTATTGATCAGAAATTATTTTGTGGAATAGTTACTGGTAAGAATAGGGTAAAGAAAAGAATTAATTGTTTGGACATTTGTTAGAGCTGCTAGAGAGACTGGTGTTCAGTGAAGGATCTATTAAAATGTGCCCATCCTGAGTTGGGGTAATATATCTCTGATAAGTAAAACATCTGTAGGCAGATCATTGTTGTATGCATCTTAAAATAATAAGATAGAGGGACTTTAAAAAATTCTTAAAGAGAAACAGAATTCAGCGTCAGGATTTTACATGTAATTCACATGTAGAGTTTTACTTACGATTTTTAAGAACTTCCCCTGGTTGTACAGATATAATGGTAAACAAATGTTCTAATCCTTCTTCCTCATGAGAAATTGCAGCACATAGAGGAAAATGACTAAAATGATTATAGATGTTAATTTGAAAGGTTTTAGAAATATTTTAAAAGAAATGTAAATAATTTGCATGGTAGAATGAGGAAGTCATTGGATATTGATTCACTATTATTTTTAAAATTTCTTTCTTCTTCTTTTTTTTTTTTTTTTTAAAGATTTCTGTCTTTATTTATTTGACAGAGATCACAAGTAGGCAGAAAGGCAGACGGAGAGAGAGGAAGGAAAGCAGGCTCCCTCCTGAGCAGAGAGCCTGATTTGGTGCTTAATCCCAGGACCCTGGGGTCATGACCTGAGCTGAAGGCAGAGACTTTAACCCATTGAACCACCCAGGTGCCTCTATTTTTAAAATTTCTGAAGCACATAGAAGTTTTTAATCTGTCTTTATATGTCATCCATAGTTAGGCACAGGTTAGATGCTTGGCCACAAAACACACCGTTTTGGCAGAGTGTATTGGTAGTAATTCTGTTAATGAAGATTGTGCACATATTATACCTGGTTCTAAGAAGCAATTCAGGGGCACGTGGGTGGCTCAGTCAGTTAAGTGTCTGCCTTCAGCTCAGGTCATGATCCCAGGGTCCTGGGATTGAGTCCTGCATTGGGCTCCCTGCTCAGCAGGAAGTTTGCTTCTCCCTCTGCTGCTCCCCCTACTTGTGCTCTGTCAAATAAATAAGTAATAAAATAATAAGTAATAAGTAAAATAAATAAATAAGTAATAAAATTGTTTAAAAAAATAAGCAATTCAACACACAGTGCAGTTTGCATATAATGGATTTTGTTGCATTGTCATTATAATCTTTGTTGGGTAAATGTGGATCATGGCCATCAGCCCTCCTTATCTAATGATGGGTTGGATGGGAATAGTGGTCACCTGAAAAGATGCATTTAGTAAGTATCATCTGCTCTGGAGGGAACTCCTGGCTTTTGTCTCTGGAGATGGTTTTTTCCTAGAAATGAACTTCGTTCTTGTGGAAACCTAGGGATATGGTTTCATTTACCTGATAGGCTATAAAGGAGGTCATGCACTTTATTCATCACAAATAGGTTCGTGGGTTGGGATTCCACTTTGTACAAAGCCAGAATATTGACAATGAGAGTTTTCTGTAGATGTCTATCATATTACTAGGCTGGTGACAGTGCTTAAGACATTTGGAAACGGGTCCGTGGCTGCCAAGGAAGCCGGTCTCCTCTACTTCGTTCATGGTTCACAGAGGCCCCTGAGCGGTGGGTATGACTGGTGACCAAGGTGTGTTCCCAGCTGTGAATCTGCTGATGGGGCTATTTGGAGCTCAAATAGCCTTTTGACAATGAATAAGTGTACAGCAAGGGAAAGATCCCTCCAAAAAATGTAGATTGTGTTAAAGTCAGGAGGTATTGTGAATAAAGCACAGTTTCTTATTGGGTCCTTGAAAAAGAAAATCAGGAGAAGGGAGGCTGTTCCTTACGATCCCCACCACTGACTGATTTGTTTCAGGAAATTCCCCCCACTGTCACTGGATCAGTGACAGGTAAATTTGGCAAAACTTGTGGAAGTCCCTTACTATGGTTTTTTTCTGATGGGTTAGAGCAGAAAGTTATTGCCTCCTGACATAAAGCATTGAAATGCATTTTTTCCCCCAAGACATGACAAGACTGTTAAGGAGAGAACTTGAGCAACAGAAGCCAAGCCGGGGCCTCATTCCAGCTGCGGACTGATTAGGAGAACTGCCAGACAAATGTGACCGAGTTTTATTTCACAGAAGAAAGAACAGAGCAACAATGAAGACACAGAAGGAAAATGAGGTCACTGTGCTTTCCCTTAAAAAAAAAGAAAAAAAAAAAAAAAAGAAAGAAAAAGGCCTGATTTTGAGTCTACAACATAGTTAAAGACTATAGTGTCAAATCTTCCCTGTAATTTACCCTGGAAGATTGAAGAAAGAAGAGTCATTCATTTTTTCACCCCTTTATCTCTATGGAGTGCTGTTACTATTGGAGCTGAACTTCCTTTGATTTGGTTGATGTGGATAAACATTAGTGAGTGTCAGTTCTCCCAAGGATAGCTGCAGCCTTCAAGGCTGGAAGCCAGTAAGACTTGTGCATATCCATCCTGCTGCCTCACTAGCAGGTGGTACATTTCAGTGACGGTGTGTTTCTGAGCAGGGTCCACCAATCATACAGACATTTATTAGCTCCCAGGCTCAGTGTATAGTCCTCAAGAGTTCATTCACTCTGTCTCTCTCTGTCTTTCTCTCTCTGTGCCCTAATACCTTGCATGAAAGAGGCTTACGTCACTGTGAAATGGACAGAACCTTCTTCCAGGGATGTTTGCAGGCTTTTGTCCAGCAATGCCATGGGTCCTCCAAGGAGAAGCATGGGAAGAGACTTAGGCGGACCCTGTCCAGCTGCCATGAAGGTGGTCGGTTTATCCTGTGTTCATTTAAGTGCCATGGGTCCTCAAGTCAGTCCCAGCCAATCCCATGTCTTCAACATCACAATTTCCACCAAATCCTAATGCATTTCTAACATTTCTCCTAATTATCAAGCAGCCCTCAGGGACTGATGCTCTTGGGGGTGAACTTACTCCTACCTACCGTGGGCCATGCTATTTACATGAAAATTTTCCAGAGTAGATCAGCACAAATGTAAATCAGTCTTATTATATGCCAGGCATTGTTTTGGGGAATCATGAGCAAATAAATTTGCTGCTTTCATAAAATATACATTCCTGGGGCACCTGGATGGCTTGATCAGTTAAGCGTCTGCCTTCAGCTCCGGTCATGATCTAAGTAAGGGTCCTGGAATCGAGTCGTGTGTCCGGCTCCCTGCTCAGTGGGGAGTCTGCTTCTCCCTCTCCCTTTGCCACTCCCCCCAAGCCCAATTCGTGCTCCACCCCCCTCAAATAAATAAAATCTTAAAAAAAAAAAAAGAAACCTACATTCCTGTGTTAATTAAATTACATAGAATTTAAGATTAAATGGTGAGAAATGGCATGAAGAAAAAATAAAGTAGGATAAGTCAACACAGGGTGATGGATGAGTGTGCTTTTCTAGGTGGGGTTTCATAGGGGTCGATTTTGATAGACACATCTGAACAGAGAGCGCCATATAGCTAGCCAGGCTGGAGTTGGCTCTGGGAGAGGGCATAAAAGATACAAAGGCTGTGAAGTCATGTGGCTCGGGGTGCTTTAGGAATGAAAGAGGCCATTGTGGCTGGAGCACAGAAAGCAAATGGATGTCAGTGAGAGAGATGGCCAGGGGCTGCTTCGGATAGACCTGGGAGGCCAAGTTCAAGACTTGCAAACTTAATCTGAATGTAACTGGAGGCCACTGGAAGGTTTGGATACCTCTGGCGAACTTCCCTACTAATGGTTGTTGCTCACATGTGCAGAGCCAAACTGTCAACGATTCACAAGAAATATCCTCCCTTGCAGAGACGGTACCGCTGCTTCATTTCACATGCAGACAAGTGCTGTGAGCGATCCTCACCACAGTTGATGAACTCTTGGCATGTCCTCGCAGTTTGCTGCTTGGTTTAGGTACGTTCTTGCTCATCTTCACCACCAATTTGCAGAGCAGATCTCACTCTTGCTGCTGGATGCGTGGGGAAGCCGAGGCTGAGGGGTTTCAGGGACTTGGCCAAGACTACAGCACAAGGTCACATCTGTCTCACCCTGGAGCCTTTCTTTCTTCATGACCAGCCTTGCCTTATCATCATTCACGTTTAATAAAAACAGTAACCAACGCTCAAGGAGTGAAACGAGTTGCTCAACGTCCTCTGACTCGTGGTCTCCACGCTTACAGCTGCCCCTAGGATAGGTAGCAGGCTCAGATGGGTCTGTTTGGAGGTGATTTCAAACTCCTGGGATGGAAGTAGGGCAAGGGTGTATTTTGTACTGCTCTCAGCCCTCTGGTGCCTTTAGCGCGTCCTCCGTTATGTCCACCGTCAAGGTTGTGACTTGCAGATGCGTGAGAGCTGGAAGGAATGGGTACTCTGTGTTCTTGCAAGGTAGTGAGGCCAAGACCAGGATGACAAAGCATTTTAAATCATGTGGTTTAATCCTTCTTAGGAGGGTGTCCTAGGGAGCTGTGAAACGTGTCCGCTCAGTGAAAACCTCCACAGTCATCTAGAGAAAGAGGGAGAGGACTCAGTTTAGTTCAGTGGAGCTTAGTTTAGCTGTTTGTGTCAGTCTGATAGTCCCTTCTTTATATGATTTCCCTTCCTGGAAGTTCTTGAGCCGAGGGACCTTGACAGTGCAGTGGATTCATCTCTGACCCAGTTTCTGCTGTCATTTTGCTGAACACAGCAGATACAGCCGTGCTATCCTGTTGGAATAGATGGGCAGCTTCCAAACCCAAGAAATGAGGCTCATGTATCTTGTAACTTTTAGAATTTCTGATAGTGGCATTGTTCTTAACCCACAGTGACCCTCTCGGCTGAATACTGACAGAATCCATACTGTAGGTCTCCAAAAGTGTTCAAAAACTGACTTTGGCTATGAAATCGTCATATTCGGCCAGTGAAAGTTAAGATTGCAGAAGCACTTTGGAAATGCTTTTGGTGGTGTTTTATTTTTTATTTTATTATTTTTTTAAAGATGTTAGTTATATGAGAAAGAGAGAGATAGCGAGAGAGAGCACAAGTGGGGAGCAGAGGGAGAATCAGGCTCTGCTCTGAGCAGGGAGCCCAATGCAGGGCTTGATTCCCAGGACCTCGGGATCATGACCTGAGCCAAAGGCAGACGCTTACCTGACTGAGCCATCCAGGCACCCCCGGCAGTTTTAAACACAGTTTTAAACATGAAGCATGTACGTAGTGTATCAGCCATCATTTCCATTCATTGGTATTTAATCCAGAGAAATGGAAAAGTATGTTCCCAACACATGAATGTTCATAGCAACTTTATGCCACAATAGCTCCAAGTTGGAAATGACTGGGAAATGGATAAAAGAAATTGTGGTACACCCATACAGTGGGATACTACTTAGGTGTCACTGATACAACGTGGATGAAACCTAAGTACATTATGCTTAGTGAAAGAACCAAGCTTAAAGGAGTAAGTACTGAATGATGACATTTATGTGAAATCCTAGAAGATACGAACTCTTGTGGAGTGACAGAAAGCAGGGCACTGGTTGTCTAGGTATGGGAATGGGGGAGAGATTGACTGCACTGGATTTGAGGGTACGTTTTGGGTGTGAGAGAAATGTCTTGCGTCTTAATTATGGTCGTGATAGAGATGTGTGTGTGTGACAAGCGTCATCCAACTGTATAATTAAAATGGGTGAAATGTATTACAGCTAAATGACACCTCAGTAAGCTGGGTGTTTAAAAGTCATATTAAGTCCCTTCCTTGTGGGACGCCTGGGTCCTCAGTGGGTTAAAGCCTCTGCCTTCAGCTCAGGTCATGATCCCAGAGTCCTGGGATCGAGCCCTGCATCGGGCTCTCTGCTCAGCAGGGAGCCTGCTTCCTCCTCTCTCTCTGCCTGCCTCCTCTCTGCCTACTTGTGGTCTCTGCCTGTCAAATAAATAAATAAAATCTAAAAAAAAAAAAAAAAAAATCCTTCCTTGTATTGCCCTGAATGACAAATTTCCTAGCTCCCATTTCCTGGTGCAAAATGTCCCTGTAGGGAGTCCGATCAGAGTGTCACAAGTTTGTCCAATAATCCGCTGGCTTCTCCTTTTGTGTCTGGAGGTTCCCAAATGGTTATGATCAAATGAATGTTCGGTTGCCCTCTCCCTATATTTTTTAGCGGGGGCAGGGGTGGGGGGGGATGGAAATCTATTGGCAAAAGGTCTATGTTCTGTAGCTAGATTGTCCTGCAGAAGAAGAATTCCAGTTTAAGCATGGTCTCTTGTTGTATTTTTTCTGACCCTTTAGTGTCCCCTACAAATCTAAACAGATGGGGCGGCAGGTGTGAATGGAGAGAGATGGCATGAGCCATCTCACCTCCTTTCCATGCCAGGAATGACCCTGCCAGCCCGAGCTGGAGATGGGAGGATGAGAACTCACTTCCCTAGGGCCTCCTGCAGTGTGAGCATCTCACTACTCTAAGCAAGATTTTAGTACTTCTGAAAATACGTGCTTTCCATACAATATATGCCCTCCACATAAGTCAACTGCACACGCAGTGCATCACTGGAGAAAGTACATTTCAGTGTGAGGAAATTTAAGGGGATTTATTCCTTCTTTTTATCAGAAGGGTTTACACATTCCTCAAAAGAGGGATTTGGGTTCAGCTCCAAGGAAGTACTAGTGTGATGGTCAGCCCCTATGATCCTGCTCAGGGCATCCATGCTCTTAGCTTGTCCCTGCCCACAATATACTCGAGCTGTACCACATGACCAACAAAATAGGTGGAGGTGATGGGGTGCGACTTAGGAGACCAGGTCGTAAAAGACATTGCCACTTCTGCTTGCTTTCTTTAGGATCAGGGACTCGGAGGACGCTTCCCACGGTGATGTATATGCTGCAGGAAGCGGAAGCTTCCTGCCCCCCACCAGTGCCAACTTGCCAGCTGTCCAAGGAGCTATTGGAGGAAGTTCCTTAGCATCAGTAGGAGCTTCGGATAGCTCTGGTCCTGGCTGCTCTTCCCTGCAACCTCGTGAAGATGGACCTGCCCATCTTAACCACTTCCGAATTCATGATGCACAGAGGAAATATCTGATTATTGTTTTGAGCCAGTATGTTCTGAGACTGTCTTTTATGCAGCAATGAGGTAATGAACACAACGAGAGTCTTGAAGGCCTTCAGGGATTCCTTAGCAACTGACACCTTTTTTAAAAATAAAGCATCCACTTCGAGAACTGCGGTGGTTACTGGGATTCCATGAAGCTTTGGGTATGCTCCATGTACCGTCTCACTTAATTCACATATGGCTCTTTGGGGCAGATACTCTTTATGAACCATTTCACAGATCAAGAAATTGGAGTCCAGAAAATGTTAAGCTTACTCAGGTAGCATTGGCTGACTTCAAGACCCGCCATCTTTTTTTTTTTTTAAAAGATTTTATTTATTTGTCAGAGAGAGAGAGGGAGAGAGAGCGAGCACAGGCAGACAGAATGGCAGACAGAGACAGAGGGAGAAGCAGGCTCCCTGCCAAGCAAGAAGCCCGATGTGGGACTCGATCCCAGGACGCTGGGATCATGACCTGAGCCGAAGGCAGCTGCTTAACCAACTGAGCCACCCAGGCGTCCCAAGACCCGCCATCTTAACCTCTAATGTTATACCACTTCCTGTCTAACTCCATTATCTTCCTCGTTATTTCATCTTCTATTTTGTGTGAGATTTTAATTGGTTTTCACTTTTCTCTAAATGAGATGCGAAGTGAAGCACAGGTACAGAGTGGTTTCAATTGTCCCCTTTGAATAAGCTAGGTTTCTGTGAAATTGGAGATCTTAGTAGGTGAATTGGGATGCATATAACCATTTTTCTTGTGAAACAAGCCAGGTGAGGAGGAAACCTACTTTTCCTCCTGTTTTCTTTTCTTTCTTTCTTTTTTATTTTTTTAAAGCTCAGTTGCTTTAAAGAGCTTTGCTTATATTTGGTAAAGAAGTCTGTTTTCTAGATTTTTTAAAAAAGATTTTATTTATTTGACAGTGAGAGAGAGAGATCACAAGCAGGCAGAGAGGCAGGCAGAGAAAGAGGGGGAAGCAGGCTCCCCACTGAGCAGAAAGCCTGATGCGGGGCTCAATCCCAGGACCCTGAGATCATGACCTGAGCCGAAGGCAGAGGCTTAACCCACTGAGCCACCCAGGTGACCCCTGTTTTCTAGATATTATCACTCCAGCACATTCATGGAAACTTTATTCGTCAAAAAGCCTTAGTTTGATCCTGCAAGGTGGACTTCATCACAAACTCGGGAGGAAGTCTTTCCATGCCTTAAGCCAACGTAACAATTGATTTAGTCTTTATTTACTAAGTCCTTACTTAATCTTTGCTTTATTTTACTCCTAGTAGCTGTTTCTTTTGAGCACTGCATAACTGAGTTGTATAAATGTGCCTTGAGTATGTAATTTTAAAAAATCCCTCCTATGGGGGTGTCTGTGTGACACACTCATTTGGAAGTCTGACTCTTGGTTTCGGCTCAGGTCATAATCTTGGGGTTGTGAAATCGAGCCCCATGTTGGGATCTATGCTCAGCACGGAGTCTGGTTGAGATTCTTTCTCTCTCCTTCTCCCGTTGCCCTTCTGCTTGTGTGTGTGCACGCACTCTCTCTCTCTCTCTCTAAAATAAATAAATAAATCTTTAAGAAAAAATCCTCAGACATACTTTTGGGAAGCAAATACTAATGTTATGCTAACTTGACAGATAAGAAAAATGAGTCATTGAAGTGATGTAAGTGGCAGACCTGGGGTTTTGCACCTGTCCCTGACCCTGCCCCAGTGGCAGGAGCAGGAAGGGCAAAGCCTGGGTAGCTCGTGTAAGCAGGTCAGACACACAGCCAGAGGTCTCCTCCAAACAGCCCCCACCGCCCCACAGGGCAAGAGGGAAGACTGGGCCAGGCTCTGTACACTGTACCCTTTCACGCCCGAGGAAGTGGTCTTTCTCCTTGTCTGAACCTTCAGGGAACACACCAAGTCCTCCCACTCTGGTGGCTTCCACTTGACCCCATGCAGGCTTTGGCTGCAGCTCCACGGCTTCTCTTGTGCCCAATGTGGGGCTGGAGGATTGGTTTTTTCCACTACTGTTCTTTGCTCTGAACTGACAAAAGTAATGAACATGCACGAACCAAATGGTCAAACAGAGTAGAAACACGCTGAGAACAGCTTTGGGATGCAGAAGTAATTGTAGAGTTCGTGGATTTCTGGGTGAGAGTGTGAAATTGTACATACCATATCAGAGACCCAAAACTAGTTCTTTTATTGCTAAGAGTTTCAGAGCACACTTGTACTTTATTTTAAGAAGTGAAAGAGCATTGCGATATGTAAATTTATCCAGTCACTGAATACAGTTCAGGGTTTTATTCACCTATCTGGTTTTCCTGTGTGGGCCACTAATTCTCAGTTAGATGGGGAACATAGAGCCATGGGTCTGCTTAACAGCAGAGTCAGGACTGAAATGCAGGTTTCTAGGTGCCAAGGTTAATGCTTTTGCAAGACACTCCTGCCTTTCTTCTTTTTCTTCTTCTTTTTAAAAGATTTTATTTATTTATTTATTTATTTATTTATTTATTTATTTATTTGACAGAGGGAGATACAGTGAGAGAGGGAACACAAGCAGGGGGAGTAGGAGAGGGAGAAGCAGGCTTCCTGCCGTTCAGGGAGACTGACGCGGGGCTCCATCCCAGGACCCTGGGACCATGACCTGAGCTGAAGACAGCCCCTTAATGACTGAGCCACCCAGGTGCCCCTGTCCCTCTGTCCCTTTCTTTTAAAGTATTTTAGATCTAGCAAACACTACTACTACTGCTGCCTCTTTTTAAATTCTATTTTAGTTGGAAACTAAGTACAATTTTTTTTTTTAATTAAAGATTTTATTTTTGAGTGATCTTTACACCCAACACAGGGCTTGACCTCACAGCCCTGAGATCAAGAGTTGCATGCTTGACTCACTGAGCCAGCCATGTGCCCCACTAACTGTAATTTCAGAAGAAAAAATCACATAAGACTCAATTTCTTGCAATTTCTGCTAGGATAGTACTTGATGTTTTTTTTCCCCCTTGTAAAGGCATCCTCTGTGAATCTATAACTATGAGATGCTGGGATAGTAAACATACAGATATTTAAGGGAGTGAAGAATCGTTTGGTTTTTCCAGAAACAGACTTCAGTGTCATTTTTCCCAGATCATCTTTCATTAGCGCATTTGAATTTATTATTTTTGACACCTCATGGTTGCACCAAGTTGGGGAGTCATCTGAGAGGGGTTTACACCAGGGTTTTTGTGTGAGGAAAGATCCGAGCAGTGAAATGCGCAGTTAAAAGCATTTGCATGGAAGTCCAGCTATATTATGCACAGTTCAGGGGAGATGTACTTGTAAACTTAGAGACCTCTCTTAAAGAAGAGGAAAATAAAGGACTTTGGTAAAGTTTATGAGACAAATTCTACCCTGACTGGTTCTAGAGAAACACTGAGCCCAAGAAAGCCACATGAAGACCCATGACCTAACTGGGGCCACTAGCGTTAGGAGGAATACATAAACATTAAATAGTGACTCTTCTTAGTGGTTTATGCTTTTATCATGTGTTAGTTTTTCCAGTGGAAACAACTACTTGAATTCAGCTTTTCTTCTTCACTGTTCATGCAGGTGTAGTTTAATCCAGGAAAACACCCTTCTGCCTCTCAATTCATCACAGCCACAAAGAGCTTTCTCACATGCGCAAGTGAGATGGAGCCTATAAAAACAGAGCTTCATAAGTCATGATTATGACATACTTTGGAAAAATTGTAGTGACATGGGCAATAGAATATGAAATACACTTGGTACAAAGAACAAGTTCAAGGGTGGCTCTGAAGCCATTTCCCCTGGAAAGTGGTGCGTTTGGAAGTCAGATCGATTGACTTTTTAATTAAATAAATAATTAATTAAGCTGTTTTACTTATTCATGTCAATATTTAGAGAGAGTGTGTGTGCCTGAACCAGGGGAGGGGCAGAAGGAGAGGTAAAGAGAGACTCTTGAGCAGACTCCCGTTGGGCATGGAGCTTGGTCTCAGGATCTTGAGATCATGACCTGAGCTGAAACCAAGGGTCAGATGCTTAATGGAATGAGCCACTCAGGTGTCCCTAAGCTGTTTGTTTGTTAACTACCTGCTGCAATCACGCTGTGCTCCATACAACCGACCTGCTGTGGTTTTGAGAGTATTTTGGATTTGGGAGCTTTCTGAGTCTTCCACTTCAACTCTGTGTTGTTCTGTGAAGCCCTCCAAAAATACTTAGGTAGTAAGGGAAGTAGTACCTGAATATTCCATAGCTCTAGGTATTTGTCGGACATCTGGTTGACCTTCCTCTGTGACCTGTGTATCTTTGGTATTGGGTTGATGGATACAGTAGAATGCATTTCCATGCGGGAAGAGAAGATGGACCCGTAAGGGAACGTCAGGATCCTGATGTCCTCCACATGGCATTCCTGTGTGATGTCAAAGATAAATGGGTTAATGATCTGCAACTAGTAACCAGCTATTTTAATTCTTATTGGCAAGAAAGGCAATAATCAAATGACTCCTATGGGAATGAATTATAATGATGTTAGCAATAAGCCTTCAAGTGAATTATGCTAATTAATTTCTGTAGGTCAGCATTATCCATCACCTCTATCATAAAAGGCAGCGAAGCCTCAATCCAGAGAAACAAAGTTGAATTTCAAAAGCTTTTTTTGAGTGGGCATCCAGGGATTGGAATTTGTAGCTTTGCATTCCAAATGGGCTGTTGAGTTTAGAGAATCAGGACAATGCCCAGGGGGGTAGCCCCCTTTCTTCCCTGTAGAGGTCATACACAGGGGAGATGAGGAGTACTTGGAAGACCCAGTGGGGAAGCATTTACTGCTGTCTAGGCAGTACTTGTTCTGCAAATAAACAAACTTCAGTCCTGAAGACTCTCTAGTGTGTATCTTTGAAGGCATGAAATTCACACACACACAACGGTGATTCAATAGCCTACTGCCCAGTAGGACCACTCTTTAAAAATTAAAATAAGATTGAGCTTTCTATAAGAGGCAGCAGCTCTGCCCTAGAAATTGGCTCCACTCAGCTCTCTGAATAAGAACTAATGTAAGGCCTTTGTGAATATATTTTCTCACATGCGGTCCTAGGTTAGCACAAATGAATAAAAAAGCAGATTGCATAAGGAAGTAAATGTGACATTTTATTCCTTAAGTGGTAAGATGTCAACCATTCGGTCTTGCTAATCCAAGACAGAATGTTCAGCCTCAGTAACATTTTTTCTGCCATTTTAGAGGGCATCTATGCTAATAAAATTTATTTGAACAAGGCAGAAATTGCTAATGCTAGAAGATTTTTATGTCACGTTACTTTAAGAATTCAGCTTCCAGCCATGTTGGCTCCATGACAGGTAGACATGGGACCACAACAGCATAATGTACTGAAAATGTTGCACACTTTCCAAACTGGAGGTGACTATGTTTAGACTGTATTTTTTTTTTTTTCCCCCACCGCTAGGGCATTTGTGAAACTTAGGAGCCGCCCAAGTATACATGTCAAAATCTTGTTCCTAGCCCCTAGGCATTCTAGCTTTGGAGAGTTTATTTCCTCAGTTTTATGTGGAGAATAATACCTTATGTTACAGCTTGCTACTAATTGTGAGATAAAAGCATACGATTCCTGACTAAGTAGACTCCCCATTTTGGTAATATGGTTAGTTTGGACAGTTGGCACAACATTTTAAATAGGCTATTCTGATTGAAATGGTTATTTCCTCTTATGTAAAACTTGCATCAGCTCTACCTGAATCATTGATCAGTTTTAGTACTTTTCTGTCTCTCTAGAACTGCAGTATTTTTGAACTGCTGTCAAAGTTGGCTGTCCTGTGTTCCTAAGGGCTATAGTCAAGGTCATGTGACTGTTTGCTGCTTCAGTAAAAAGCAACTTATAAATTCAAAATGCTATTCACTATTTATTCGTCTCATGTATTCATGCAATACTCCTTGGCTTACTTTGGTGTTTGCTTGATATGTATTCCACTGCAAGCCTTTTATTTCTGCAAAACTGCACAGTGTATCATTTTTGCATCTGACACTTACTTTGTTCTAGGAAAGTGTTCTAATAACAGAGGCAAAAAGAAAATGCTACCACCAGCAGCCATCTAACCCTTGCAGGTTTGCTTAAGTTGCTGAAAAGGCAGGGAGATTTTGAAGGGCACAGTGACCTTGAATAGTGAGAAATCCCACAATGAAAGGTGTTAAACCATAGTTGACTGCCAGATCTGATCACGGTACTTCCTGTTTTGCTTGTGTGTTTTCACCTTAAATTCCTTATTATCCAGCAGAGATATGTCATGGTTTATGTGAAACCCCAAACAACCACATGGGGAAACCTAGTGTATTTATTTTCCTTTCACCTATGAGGAATGGAGAACAGTGATTTTTAAAGGGTCTTCCTTCTCTTTTCTTCGGAAAACTTTGGATTTAAAGCTTTAAGTAGCGATGTCTCTAATTGGAAACATTTTATTTGCCACTGTTTTGCTCATTCATTCACATCCTCAAACACAGTTGATTTGAAGTTCTCATCCTAATCCAGGTTTCAGTCTGTGATTCCGGACAAACTAGATCTTGGTCCGCGTCAGGCTCTGCCATTCGCGTCAGGCTCTGCCATTTCTGAGTTGTATGAAATCAACAAGTTATGATGCTCTCTGAACATTAGTTTCCTCATGTATAAAATGCAAAACACTGATTAAAATGCTCCTTTGGAAGACTTGTCTGTGTGTATATATAAACAGAGATTCAGTAAATGTCCCTTTCCTCCCCACTTTCCTTTGCCCTTAGGATAAAATAACTTTTTGTGTCATATTTTTTACAACTCTGAAGTGTAGATGGTTCTGCTGTTGTCTATTGAAATTCTTTAGTAGAAAAGTAGTGATAGTGTCTTTTTCAAAATGAATGCTGGACCACTGAGTGGTCAGATCATCTGGAAGGCAGATTGAAGTGGTCAGGGCATCCTGAAGTATGTGTTGGTTCCACGAGACCAAAAGGTCAGGACTAGCTGGGTGACTTTGACCTCTTTAAGCTTTAACTATTTAACTATTTAAAGAGGCTTTAACCTCTTTAAGCTTTTAACTTTAACTTACTCATCTATAAAGTAGAGATTATAAGAGGAATTCTAGTACAGCACTCATAGGAGTTATGAAGGTTAACTGAAGTAATATGGGTATCCAGTACTTGGAATGGTTTGTATTTAGTAGAGGCTCATACACACTCCCTGCAATGTATCTAGAAGTTTCCTTTTGGCCAGGATCCTCTGTTGGATTATAGCTTTGAAGAGCAAAGACTGAAACCCAGTGCTTCAGTCATAGTTGAGCTGCATTGGTAAAGATGTAGCCAAGACCCAGGGTAGCATTTATTAACGTTTTTTTCCCCTTCCAAGTTCATGTCCCTTCTGTTTTGAATACCACCTCCCAGACTGGGTAAATGGTACAAAGCATGTCACATGTCCAGGTGGCTTTCCTTCACAAACCTACAAATTATGCTTCGTATCCTAAGAGTGAAGAAAGATCTGTTTTCCCTATTAATTGCTTGAAGATGAAGCTCAATTTTAAGTGACATCAGTCCTTGCTCTAATTTTATTGGTGCCTCCTGCGTCCTTAGTTTGAACATTACTAGGGAGTATGAGAATCTGAGTCCTGGTCTTTTGGTTTCTTGGAGCCAGTGCTATTAGTCTGAATATTTCTAGGGGAAGAATGGCCTTGGCCTCTGTGGGAAGCCACTGTGTTCCTCTGCTGGGACAGGGGGATAGCCTGAGTGAAAGAACAGTGACAAGTGGGCTAATGACAGCAGGTAAAGCCTTAGTGTCTCCCAATCAGGTATTCTCTCCAACGGTAAACATGGCTCTGAGCCAAAAGAAGGACTCAACAGCAGAGGACAGAGTGGCGACAGGGCCCGGAGATTGGGGGACAGGGAAACCTGCGTTGTTTTTCACACAATGAGCTGACAGAGTGCATATTTTTAACCGTTTCCAGATGCGAGCCACGAAGGCACCTGGGAGATTTATTTCTTTTACAACAGAAGTCAATTGGGCATGACATTAATGTATTGTTTCAAGAAAAGTCTAACTCCACTAAATCAAGACCCAGTAGGAAATGTAAAGAGAAGCAATTTCTGTTATCGGTTTTAATGAATACCATTAAGTGATAACCAAAAGGAGAGAAGAAAAAAAAAAAAAAAAAGATCAGGGATTGCTCAGAAAACATCCTTCTCACTCTTCTAAATTATCATGACAACACAATCTTTAGCTGTGAAGTTAATTTCCTTCGTAATTACATTCTATTTAGAGGTGCTGTTGCTTAGAAGCACCCTCCTGGTGAGGAGGCTTTTCTATTCTGGCACGGATGAGGAAGTAGGGGATCCCCAGCCCCAGGAGCAGGTATTTATTTTCCCTGCTTCGCCCCTGGGCACTTACCCATGGGGTGCCTCGGGAGTCCCTCCCCTCCCAGTGGCTGCCTCTCACCCCCAGAGCAGTGGGCAGAGGAATTCACTTGAGAGAGAATTGGGGGGTGGGGGAGGCTTCCTAGGCTACATGTTAATGGCACTTGCATCCAGTTCTCACTGATGGCCCTTAGCTCACCTCCTGTCCCCCAGAGCTGGGCCCTAGCCTCACCGATACAGTGATGCCGGCGAGAGGGCGGGGTGCTTAGGAGAGAAACATTTCTCAGAACAAGATGAACGCAGACATCCTGAGGCCCTTTGCTATGCCGCTGAATCCTGGCAAGCCCAATGCTGCTGGGGCCGCGATGAGCGGGTTTTATACCACTTCCATCACCCAGATCCTTGTTTACAGCCTTTTCGCTCACCGTCACTGGGGGGAGACAACAAAGAAACAAATACAAAAAGCCACAAACAGACTCGCCAGTCTTCCAGTTGGACATGAGGGCTTCGCCGCAAGGACGCAAAACTAGGGCAAGGTACTTTGTTAAGATGTAGGCCAGTTTCCTATTTTCAAACAGGCAGGAAAAAAAAAATGAGGTCAAAGGATTCTGATGCATGATTCTAAGAGACGCGTCCCAAGCAAGATTGTCTTGCGTGTCTCACGCCCAGGCCGAGTCCCGGGTCCAGCCCTCAGAGGCTCTAATTGTTTCACTGCCTCATCCCCGCACATTATTTTTGCTCATTAACGAGATGGCATCATAATGGAGCAAGCGGCAGCCGGAGTGATTAGCAAAGCGCCTCCTTCCATTCTTCAAAATGTCATCAACACACTGGTCAGGAAACAAACTCATTTTCCGACTCCGCCGTGATTTGCGGGGTTGTGGGCGCCGATGATAGCTTGTCTGCTTGGTTTAAAAGAGCTTCTGATCTAACAGAACCTGACACTGTTTACTTCAGCCCTATTATGCCTGCTGCATTCACTGAATGCTTCACTGGAGAAGAAAAATCGAAAGCAGCCTATTCGTGGGGGGATGCCAGCTGCTTTTTAAAAAAAGGAAATCAATTTTTGCTGGAGCTCAGAATGTACTCCGTGGGTCCAGAGTGACCTACCACTTTTGATGTCAACAACAAAAAGGAGCTGCCTGAATTTTCCACAACAATCACCCGACAGCTCAAAGAACATTGAAAATCCTAGATTAGTTTCATTTTAGTTTATGTTCCAATTGGTATCCTTTCGGGCCGACAGTATCCCAGAATACAAAGCCTACGGTGACACAGCCCTCGAACGCCGCGCCCGCCCGAGGAGAAGTCGAGGCTGGGCCGCCTGGGGCCGGGTTCGGTGATACATTACTTGGAGGGGCCATTTTATGACAGAAATAATTAGTTATGTTTAGTATTTATAGCTAGTATCATGATGCCTTTCTGCACTGCTAATTAATTATTTTATGGCCAGCGTGTTTCAAACGCAATTAGTTCGGTATGGCAATGATCATAATATTTTGCATATTCATGACAACATCCTGCCTATTTACAGCAAAACTTGGGTGTCAAAATCAGTTATTTCCCTTTTGTTATTAGGCAGAATAATTACAGGAAACAATAACAGTGATCTCTTGCATGTGAATAACGTTTTACATCTGAGCTCTTCCATTCATGGCCCCCCCACAATGTGCCCCCCCCCCCCCCCCCCCGTGGTTTCTCACAGGGAAATGGAAGCTTTCAGCTTCCATGATGGCTTTCAGCTGGGTCTTGAGCCAGCTTGAAGGTCACCCACGGAGGCTTTTGCTCTTTTTACATAGAGCTGGAGACTCCTCAGGCACCCCCACCCCCGGAAGGGACCGGTGGCTAAAGGAATATTCGGGCCACAAAGGAGTCTGCCTGCGCTCCAGTTGTTTAGAATGAAGTCCCCCACTTTTTTCTCCATTCTTATTTCTGTTATTTCCTTTGTGGGAAGTGCGGAGGGGCCTTTGAAGAGAGGAAACACGTCCTGAGGTCTTTGTGCACTGGGGGGCTCAGAAGACAGATTGAGTTATTGCTTACCTCAACTCCGTATCCAGCAGGCACACTGCCTGATGTCGAACTATTGAGCGTTTCTTAAATCCTGGAAGTCTAGAAATAGTATTGCCCCTCAAAGCCTGGGAATGTTCTCAATTAGCTTGTGGACAAGATCAATGACATATGCTCTCTTTCAGATCTACGTCTATTTCTCTTTACTCTAAGCCTCTCAGACTAGCCCTAATCCTCCATTTCCTTTTCCCCACATGTGCTCGGCAAAGTGGTGAAAAAGGCAAAGGAAAAAAAAAATGAAGAAAAATATTGTGGACGGAGAATGGAGATTTAGCATGAATTTCCTTTATGGAACTTTTGGAAGACCGGGCTGTCTGCTCTTGGAGAACCCAAGCACGGTGGGGAAATGAGACGTTTATGTTTTTTCAGGATTTACTCCTCAAAGCTTAGACCATAAAGAAAAAAAAAAATTAAAGCAGTTGAAGGCTTTTGTGTTGTTGTTGTTGTTGTTGTTTTGTTTTGTGTTTCTTAAATATGTGATCTATCCCCCTGTTAAAAACTACGCACCAGTGTGGACTCTCTGGGGATCAGATTACCATGTCTTTCCCTCTGAAGGACAAGAAATTCTTCTTTTTCCTTCACTAAAGTCTTTCCTGCTTTTATTTCAAGCCCATTTCCATTCATTGGGCTTGTGGCAGACATGAAGAGCAAACAGACTTTGAAGTTAATAATCATTATTTTCTCATTTCTTGGGATAAAGGCAAAAAGAATCCCTTTAGCCTTCCCTCAGAAACCATTTTTTGTCCCTGTAATCATCTCTGTCACTTCTCTGAACTCACTCCAGCTTTGCCACATCTGCACATGACAAGCTTGAGTTCTCCGTGTCCTTAAACACACCCCCAACTCTGTTCTCAAAAACATCTGCCAGCCCTTGAGGCCAAGTCTAGAATTAATCCTTCTGTTTTAATAGCTCTGGTATTGGTCACAGCCTCTCTGTTTTTGTTGCCCTTAAAACAAAACAAAACAAAACAAAACAAAAACCGAAAAACAGAAAGCTACCCACATAAAGCATCCGGGGAGAAGAGATATTTTTAAGGTGAGTGGTCAACCTTAGGAATGATACCCTTCCCTTGTGACCACGAAGATGGGCTGCTTTCCAGGTTGGACCTCTGGATTCCAGCCAGGCCAAGGCACACAGTCTGAGAACAGCCGTGCAGTTGGAAATATTAGGGTTCGCCCGGGAGGCTGGATCATTTTGGAGTGAACCCCAAGAGTTCTGGTTCCATGCTAAGGCAGGCTGGGGGTCCTGAGATGCCTCAAACGAATTTAGCCCTACATGGGATATTTACTACTAATATCTGTAGTAAACTGTTACTTTTGGGGAGATTCTTCAGGAGCTCCATAACAAGCAAAGATTGAGAATGAAGAGGGAAAAATGTCCTAAGATAGAGGCATTACACATATGTATTGAGGCAGACATAGTTAATCAATCCTTGAGACGAAGAAATCATTGATGTACATACAGACCCTGCTCTAGCTCACCCTTCTATTCCTAACTTAATTGGGATACCGTCTCCAGCTTGCTTTCCTCCTGCCTCTTCCCCAACTCCTCCCCTCTAACACCGAGACAGCCCCTTTGTTTCTGGGCCTGCCTTACCCTTCACTGGTATTTAGAAAAATTAAGAAGTGACTGCTACTGTGGGGCGTGGGATCATTGTCAGTCCGTTTCCTGAAAGCATTGTGCCAACTCACTCTCTTTCTAGAGCCTCAACTACAGTTGGAGATGTTCCCTTCTGGCGAGAAATTGAAAATACAAACATATTGTCATCCTGATGAGCTATTCATGTTTTTTGTCATCAAAGAGCAGCATAAAAAGAATAATGCAGGCGGTGAGCTTTTAGTAATTGAGAGCCTAATCAATTCCGCATTGTAATTGCCCCTGTCATCTGTTTACACACCTTTCATCGGTTTACAATTGAGCTTTTAAAAGGCAGGCTTGCCCCAACCCCACAGGTTGGGGAACATCTGTCTTGCCTCTCTCTGAACACCACATAAAGGTTATGTTGAAAGAGAAACATCAATAACATTTTACAAACTGATTTTTTGTTCACTTAATTCGTAATTGTGAAATATTAGCACTGGGCATTACTTCTCAGCCAAAATAGAGAGCTTTGCTGGGCTTGATTTGTAGTAAACAGCAGAGGTATTTAGATAATGTGAACAAACCTAACCTCTGTATTATTCGGTTCAGTAAGCTGAGATAGTCTTGAAGGATTTGCGGGCCAGTTATTGTCATAAAAACTGAATAATTTCTATGTACCTCAAGCGAAGCTTTGGGTTTTTTCTTTTTTTTTTTTTTAAAGGTTTCTTTATTTCCAATTATAATTTTCACACCTCTTGTATTTCTAGAAACTTCACAGGCTTCACTAATACATTTCCATGAAGATTGACTTGTAGCAGCCTTCTATAGGGATTAGAGCTGACATCTGTGTAACAGTGCCTGAGAGAAAAAAATATTAATATAGTTCCTGCTATATGATGATCGACATTAGGATGTCATTAACAAACCAATTTCTGAAATGGGAACTGACACCGTATCGGGCATTCTGGTCTTGGGCTTGACCCAGCTCTTGGATCCATACCCAAGGAAGGACAGCTGAAGACTTGTCAACAATTCAAGAGAGAACTGGATTTTTTTTTTTTCCCTCTCTCTCTAAATTCTTTAGGTGTCTGATATGAATGAAATTTGAGAAGGCACTGTGTGGTTTTTCTGGCTTTCTAGATTTAACTCCGGTTTTTACAGGGCACCCTCCCCCCAGTGCATAATAGATTTCATTTTTCTCGGGAAAAGGTGGATCCCAGCAGAACACACACACATTACACCGTTTTCTGTTTGTTTATCTGAAATGTGAATAAGGTGCCTGTAAAGGTAGCCATCCAAGTGGAACAGAAAAGCAGGGTCTCCTTTGTCTCTGGGTCCTGCACTTCTCTCCAGAGGATCCCTAAATGCTGCTTTTTGCCTCTGAGCTGTGAATTCTGTCCACACGGACTGGCTCTAACTCTGACCAGGGCATGGCTGGAGGGTTTAATCAGCAGTGCCTCAGGAGATGTCCCCTGAACCTTTTTAGACTTTGTAAACATGCATTTTTATCATCATGTCCATGCATGTACTTGCTTTTCACTGTGCCTTTAAAAATGTAATGTAGCCGCTTTCTGGTCACCAAATACACGCCAAGTGTCTCTTACTTGCTCTGGGTGCCAGTGAGACGCAGAGAGATCCCCCACACTCACCCTGGTCCTTCAACGTGCTCCTAATCCGGACGTTGTAGCTGTAGAACTACATGGAGTAACCCTGGTTTTCTCTTGTTTAAGATTCTTTTTTTTTTTTTTTAAGATTATTATTTATTTGACAGACAGATCACAAGTAGGCAGAGAGGCAGGCAGAGAGAGGAGGAGGAGGCAGGCTCCCTGCCGAGCAGAGAGCCTGATGTGAGGCTCGATCCCAGGACCCTGGGATCATGACCTGAGCCGAAGGCAGAGGCTTTAACCACTGAGCCACCCAGGCGCCCCTTGTTTAAGATTCTTTTATTTAAAATCCCATATTCCTTTATCTTAAAGTTACTTGGCTTTGTTTTTGTATTAATGGTGAACTATCTTTTGATCCCTTGGGTATAACCTTTGCTGTGTTTCTGCATTTTCTACATCGATGGCTGTTTCAATTTTAAAGTCATCCTTAATAGAGTAAAAGCTTCGGAGAGGTACAGTGAGCACCTCTGTGAGAACTAAGGTGACCGTTGGTACCCGATTTCCCAGCATGGAAGCCACGTCCAGAGAGCCTTGGATGAGAGGTCCAAGGTCAATGGCTGGATATCAACGGACCAGGATTATTTTTTCACTCCTCAAGGACTGGACAGAACCAAACATTCCCCAGAGTGACTGTTTGCAGGCCACGCTAAGGAGACCCATAAAGCCCCCAATATCGCGATTTGAGCACATGATGTGAACAGATAGCCCGTGGTTCATGGAAGCGGCCGGGCATTGCAGTCTGTCTACTTGTACCCGTACTACAAGGAGACCGTCTCTGATTTAGACTGCAGGCCAAGCTTGATCATTTGACACTGGGGACTTGCCGAGAAACGCCCTCCTGCCTTTTCACAGTGCTCCAAAGATGTTGAGAACTTAAGAGCAGCGAAGTGTTTGTTGTTTTCATTGCCCCTGTCAACTGGAATGCATTTGCATGAAATAATTGTGCAACTGTTCTTTTGTCTTGATCCAGCTGTTAGAAACGGATTTCCTTTGCTTCCAGGGCAACAGCGAGCTTGACCTCCAGAGTACCTTTGCCCCTTATGTGCATATCACAAAGGTACAAAAGTCATGCAAGGCTGTAGTGATAGCCCTCAGGACATCCAAGGAGGAAATCCATCCAGTTTGGAGTAGTTTGGTTCGGAAGGGGTTTAATTGCTGCAAACTCTATTTGTAAACTAGGGCTTTCCACCACATCTAACAATTTCATGAAGTAATTGTTAGCAGAAACAAAATCTGTATTTATTAATGTTTATTGTTTTCTGGCTGAAATTAATTTTCAAAGCATACTTCGGAGTGCCATTTACATTCAAAAATAAATAGAGCAGATGTGTTATTAGGCCAGCTTCAGGATATTCCAGGAGGCCTAATGTGCCAACATTTACTGCATCAAGGCAAAATGAGTAAACCTCCAGAGTGATCGGCTTCACGGAACTAATGTTGTATCTAATCCGGAGCTTGAATGAGACATGAACATATTTCTGCTTCGCTGCGATACCAGTAATTAGCAAAGTCTCCCTAGGTCTAGTTACATTTAGAATAAAGTAAATAACTTATTCGTGATTTGGCCATTTCTGATATATTCCTGTGGCTTTTGAAATGGAATGAATGAATTAAAACAAGCTGTTGTATATAGCCATCATGGTAAATGCTTGCTTAAATAGCAGAGGATTTAAAAAAAAAAAAAATTGGAATCTCCCTACCCCTAAGCCTCGTAGGAAATATTACTTGCAATAGGGCTGCTTGATGCTGTATTTGAAAAACCTGAAGAACAACCATGTAGATCTGTAATGACAGGGGACTGATGTGTCTGATATAATTTTAAGCCTCATTTTCTGGCCTCACCAAGCAGAAGAGGACCTGTTAGAAGTTCTCCTGTCTTCACTTATCTTTTGTGTATTTCTAAAAATAAAATGGACGTCTTGTTAAAAGATGACAGAATGCCTGTTTTATTGCAAAAGGCTTCCTTTTTCACATAGCAAATGGATCTAGACGTAGGTTCTCAAATTGCCAGGCTTCCTCAATGGAAGAGAAGTGACAAGGTGAGCTAGCTCTCTCCCTCCTTCAGAAAAATGCTTTCCCCAGTTTATCCTCCACCCTGATGGGGTCCTGCCCACCTGGCAGGCAGGTTATTCCCCATGACAGACATCTGTCACACCTCCATAGAAGCCGAGTTGTCCACCTTCATCAATTCCAAACCCACTGAGACGTAGCTTCTCTTGCTGCATGTATTTTGAGGCAAAAGCCTGCCAATGGAAGAAAGTTTCCCAGTGACGACTATGCCAGGAAGCCCTTTGATCTTTTGTCTTAGGAAGATAGAATTTGAGTTTTGAGAGACCCATTCTCATGATGGTAAAGACCTTTGATGAGACCCATGGCAAATGTGAAGCTGAGGAACGATTTAGGATACTGGTCTGCTGGGTTTGTCTCCACCTTCTCTTTGGATGGCATCATGGAACATTCTCCACTTCAGTGACTTCAAATGTTGTTGGTATTCCCTGGCGAATATTCAACATTGACTTTGTTTTTATTTGTTAAATTGTTTTGCCTAGCTAATGATCATGGTGTTCATGCGGAAGCCATCCTCTTAGACAAGCTAGTGTTTCTGGACACAGAAGAGTAATTGTTGAGGCTGTTGGTTCAGTAGTTGAATATTACCCTGAGGTTCCACTTTAATTGGCTGTTCCACGTGCTGCGTCATGACGTTCAGCTCAGGAAAGTAGGTTGGGCGCAGGAGAGAGGCTGTTTCAGGGGGCTCCTCTAAGACCCTGGATTAGTTACAGCCTTCACCCCGGTTTTGAGGGCAGTGGCAAAAATAAGGCTCTTTCAACTTCAAGATTTACATGGTGCTTCCAAAACTCCGGACCTCCTCAATTTTTAAAAAATAATTTCTTGTGCGGGGGCGCCTGGGTGGCTCAGTGGGTTGAAGCATCTGCCTTCGGCTCCGGTCATGATCTCAGGGTCCTGGGATCGAACCCCGAGTCGGGCTCTCTGCTCAGCAGGGAGCCTGCTTCCTCCTCTCTCTCTCTCTGCCTGCCTCTCTGCCTGCTTGTGATCTCTCTCTGTCAAATAAATAAATAAATAAAATCTTAAAAAAAAAAAAAAAAAGAAAAAGAAAAAGAAAAGGATTGCTGAATGCTTGGAGATCCACAAGAATTAATTAAAAAAAAAAAATTCTTGTGCGTGGGCTTCAATCTCCTTGGCTCTGAAGTGTGCCAGTATCTGATGGGCTGTTGTAAAAGGCAAATACAAAGTGAAGACAGAAAGTGCACATTAGAATATCTGATACAGACTTGGTATTCGACCAACGTTGATATTGAACTACCGGAATGGAGGACTTTCTATTGTAAAAGTTGCATGATCCTGTTTATATATAGGACTGCCAGTTTCCTGGGATGAATGTTAAATGTATTGAATGTTACTGTATTCACCTTTGAAATGAAAGAAGCTGGGCAAAATGTAAAAGACTAAAGGAGGCTTTTTGGTCATTGACAGACCAAGCAGTCTGTCATTCCCCCCACCCCTTTCAATTCAGAAGAGCAGAAATCAGTGAGTTAGCTTTTTAAGGTGTAGGAGTTGCCAAAGGCATGGACCTTTATTTGTTTAATTTTAATCTTTTAAATAATTTAAGATACCTTTTGCAGTATTCTGCATCAGTGGTTCTCAAAGCGAGGTCTTCAAATACCTGGGAGTCCCCAACACCCTTTGAGAGGGTTGTTAAGGTCAAAACTTTTTTTTTTTTTTTAAGATTTTATTTATTTGTCAGAGAGAGAGAGAGAGAGAGCACAAGCAGGAGAAAGAGGTAAGGGAGAGGGAGAAGCAGACTCCCTGCTGAGTAAGGAGATTCATGGGGGACTTGATCCTAGGACCCTGGGTTCACAGTCTGAGCCGAAGGTAGACATTTAACCAGCTGAGCCACCCAGGCATCCCCAAAACTCTTTTTATAATGATGCTTATCATTTTAACTTTTACATTTTTACTTTTACTTGCCTGCTTCCTTGTGTTGAAATAATAATACTTTAAAATTATTTTAATAATAATACTAATATTTATAATAAGACAAGAACTTTGCCTTTTGCACTGAGGTTTTTTTTTTTTTTTTTTTTTCCCCTAATTCTGGGAAGGCAATGGTGGATAAAAGTAAGATAGTGGTGGGGCACCTGGGTGGCTCAGTGGGTTAAGCCTCTGCCTTCGGCTCAGGTCATGATCTCAGGGTCCTGGGATCGAGCCCCACATCGGACTCTCTGCTCAGTGGGGAGCCTGCTTCCCCTCTCTCTCTGCCTGCCTCTCTGCCTACCTGTAATCTCTGTCAAATAAATAAATAAAATCTTTAAAAAAAAAAGTAAGACAGTGGCACGACATTGTACTGGTACATCCTCTTCATCGCCATCTATTACAATAATCAAACTAGAACAAAACAAAAAACTCCAGTTTCTCATTTTCTCCTCCTTATTTCTCTTGAGAATATCCTTGCTGAAGCGGTAAAATTACTCATTTTTATGAAATTTTGACTCTGAGCACACACCTTGTCATGTCCTTTGTGTCAAAAGAATATACACAGAGCACATTTGCAAATGGAAATACAATGGTTGTCTTGATTGTTTGTGTTTTGGGCTGACCTGTGTGCATTTCTCCTGGAGCACCATTTTCATTTGAGAGAATGACTGTCAGACAAACTCTGGTCATTCAGAGCTGGGCTTTTGGCAGACATTTTCTTTTCTTCTTTCTTTCTTTCTTTCTTTCTTTCTTTCTTTTTTTTTTTTTTTTTTTTTAAGATTTTGTTTATTTATTTGACACAGAGAGAGAGAGATCACAAGTAGACAGAGAGGCAGGCAGAGAGAGAGGGGGAAGCAGGTTCCTTGCTGAGCAGAGAGCCCACCTATGTGGGGCTGAATCCCAGGGCCCTGAGACCACGACCTGAGCTGAAGGCAGAGGCTTAACCCACTGAGCCACCCAGGCGCCCTGGCAGACAGTTTCTAAAAAACAAAGTAATTTTGTAACTTCAGGAAAAAAACTGATGGTGTTTGTTACCAGTGATAAAACATGAGTTTTAAGAAAAATCGGAACTCTGGGGGCGCCTGGGTGGCTCAGTGAGTTAAGCCGCTGCCTTCGGCTCAGGTCATGATCTCAGAGTCCTGAGATCGAGCCCCGCATCGGGCTCTCTGCTCAGCAGGGAGCCTGCTTCCTCCTCTCTCTCTGCCTGCCTCTCTGCCTGCTTGTGATCTCTGTCTGTCAAATAAATAAATAAAATCTTTAAAAAAAAAAAAAAAAAAAAAAAAAAAAAAAAAAAAGAAAAATCGGAACTCTGTAAAATGTGTCTTTGCCAAGGTGAGCTTGATAGCATTCATATACTTACAGGGGCTTTGGATGAGATCACGGGTGGTAACCAACAAATGAGATCCATTGGTATTTGGTAATGAAATATGTCAACCTTTGGAAGATCTGCATGAGGAACAAAAAATTTACAAATCAATGTACATTAAAAATTCATGTGTGGGTTTAAAGATCAAAGTACAAGGTAGGCCAGTGGATTTTAAGGGAACAAAGTATCAAATGTGGATTAATAGAGTTTCAGATGGCTTATTGTAACTAATCTGTCAGAACTACCGTTTGCTGAGTATTAAAGAGTATTTACAATCATCTGTAAAGATCATTAAGGTATTCCTTCTTTTTCTGTCTTTGTATCTGTGCAAAGCCAGATTTTCTTCATATACTTCAACCAGAAACAATGAAGCAGAAACAGACATGAGGGCTCACCTATCTTCCATCAAACCAGGCACGAAAGAGATTTGCCAAAGTATAAAGCAACATCACCCTTCTCACTATTTTTGTAATATGATTATTTTCATTTAAAATATTGGTTCACAGGTGATGGGCATATATATAATTGTAATTTAAAGATCACAAGAGTTATTTCCTTTCCAGTAGGGTAAATGTTGACAGGCATAACCCACATGAGCAAAAACTCTCTGGAGTCCTTAATTTTTGGAGACCAAAAGATTGAAAACTCCTCTGCTACATAGTCTTCCTACAGAGAGCTGAAAAAATTAACAGAAATATTTGAGTTTTGCAAGTACAATTGCTACTCCACATTCTGATCCATCCTGGGGAAAGTCCTTTACTCCTAGAATGTTTGTGAAATGTGAAATGTCATACTCTCATCTTGCTGAGTATCCATCCTTGAAGTTACAAAAGTGCATGAACATATTGAAGACTTTAAGAAAGAAACCTGCTCACCCTTCTCTTTCCAAACTTACTAGGGGAGGAGCTGGCATTCTGATTTATAATCATTTGGAAATGGTGTAGTCAGAAAATAGTTTGTGTTTTCCCCAAATGTAATTCTTTTTTAGTTCTTTATTTTGTTGTTCTTGTCTTGTGCATGATTATCTTGGTTTGTTATTACTGTTGTTAATTCCTAGCATGTTCTGTGTTTAGTTTTGAATATTTTAAAAATTCTTTAAAGTTCAGAAAATAAGGTAACAAACTCTATGAAGATGCCATTCAGGCTCCTCAGAGGTGAAGTTAGAACATTTGCCTTAGTTCATACTCTTTGAAGGTAGAAAACAAAGAGGGAAAAGGGATAACCGAGCTATTTTTCTGAAATCTTTTTACTTTTTCCTTGCATATTTGTTTTTGAGACTTGTTTATGTTGAAACATGTGGATTTGGTTAACTTAAAAATAGTTGTGAAGTATTCTGTTGTATAAACAGAATTCTCAAGGTTCTTGCCTTTTTTATAATAGCTACACATTTTTAATTCCGTATTGAAATCTGAATATGTCTGGAAGAAAGGTAAAAATATTTCTCTTCCTCATCAAAATGGTTGCTTGAAATTTTACCCAACCAATGATAACCATTTGTATTTAGGTTTTGAGAAACCATGGAGTTGCATACATTAGTGACTGGCTTTTTGGTTTAATTCTGCACATTTATTCTAAGTAAACAATTTACTGATATAAGTTATAGTGAACCAACTTAGTGTTTTAAATTATTTTTAGCATGCATCTTTATGTATTGTAGAGTAAAAACACTTAGAATCCAATGGAATTCCAAATCATCTCCCTGTTCTATTTGTGAGGGAAATAGACAATATTTAGGGAATGATTAACATGAAGTTGGTGTGTGTTATGAACTGAATGTTTGTGTCCCTTTCCAAATCTAACCAATGTAACTGTATTTGGAGACAGGGCCCAGGAGGAGATGTTTAAGGTTAAATGTGGTCATAACTATAGTGCCTTATAGATAGAGTGGGATCCTTCTATAAAGATAAAGAGACACCAGAGCTCTCTCCTCTAGCCTTGAGGACATTATGGGAAGGCGGCCAGCTGCAAGCCAGGAGAGAACATTCACTAAGAACCAAATTGGCTGGTACCTTGATCTTAGACTTTCTAGCCTCCAGAACTGTGAGAAATAAATATCTGTGATACTTCATAATGGGAACCCAAGCTGGCTACTGTAACTTCCATATTTTAATGTTTGTGGGGTCATTGTAATTTTAAGGCAGCATCAAGATAAGGATTTTCATGGATTTTGTATGTAATCCGTGTCTCAGAATCAGTGAAGTAAAGAGTGAATGCTGGATTGATTAATGCTGTTATTGAGTGGTTGTTCCCTACAATGGAGCCGAGTCGCTCACTGTGGTCCGATGAGTCCATCTACTCTTCTTACTATAATTGTTGATGAATTAGTTGACCCCTGCATAGTTATCATCACACTCTTCAAGATGAAGAAATGGACCAGCAAGGAGTCACACATTGAAACTTGAATTACACACCCAGTGTTCTTTCTCTGCCACACTGCCTTTCAGTTTCAAGATTCCGTCCTAAATCGTTTTATTGGTATGACTTGCATCACCCTAAAGAGTGCTCTGATCTCAGGGAAGCTTTGTGCAAAGAAAGGGAACCAGAGGAGCTGAATGACATTTAATCGACCTCAAAGCCTCTGAAAATTCCAAAGGCGATGTTCTGTGGAGTGAGGTGCCACTCACAGGAACCAGCTTCTAGCAAGTGGCTTATCAAGACCGAGAAAGCAAAAGGTAACTGCTCAAATGAGAAAGGGGCTTGGTGTAGCGTTTTTAGATGAAAATCTATCAGTAAGAGTCCTGGCAAGAACATCACTCTTTCATTGGGTGTTTGATGGGAATTTCTAGGTGGCCCTGGATAGGAGAAAGCAATGGAGGATGGCAGAGTACCCCAAGAAATGTTAAGAGAGCAAGGCTGTTACTACCCCATGCGTGAAAGGTAAGGTGCAAGGAGCAGTTACAGGAACCCAGAGAGAGAATTGTAGGGGGTGATCTCCTTATGGGCATTTTGACCTTCAATTGGAGGGTCACAGCTGTCCACAGCAGCCTCATTCTGAACCCACACTCTGCTCTCTATAAAGTACGAGGTAGGAGCAGTAGCTTAACCCAGCAGAAGCCAAAGGGCAAGAGCGTACCAAAGTCTGCCTGCCCACACGTTGCACACCCATGGTGGAGGGAGGGTGGAGAGAGGATCTAGATCAGCCCTTCCTCAACATGGCCTCCCAGAATCCCATGGTCTGGCCTGATGTCTTCACACACTGCTCACTGTGCTGAGCCACACCCAGCAATGGACCATTGACTGTTCATGCTGTTAAAGGGGGAAAAAAAAAAAAAACATTCAGTGACCCTTGATATGGGTGGTAAGACAGGTTGATCCAGAACCATCTCATGAGGTATAGGACCCCCTGCAGTGGTATTTTACAGTTGTCGTGGGCAAATGGGAATTCACAGCCAAGGACTAGGTGGGCTCAGTGGATGGAAAGTCACTAAGAAGAAACCTCACAGGGGAGAAGGATTCTGGCTGAACTGTCCTCACAGGATTCTTGCTGAAGGTAGGCCAGGGGGTCAGACATCTCCCAGGGGTTGGTGGGAAGAAGTGGAATGTGGTCAGATATGGAGCATGGTCAGATATTGAGGGGGGGCGGGTTCTGGTTAAGTTGACTTAGCAGTATTGTTGCTAAAAGTGGATTTAACAAGGAAATGCTTACATGGGCCTTGAAGAAGATTCAGGAGCCCTACTCATATTTGAATCTCTGTGGGTGCTTTGGGGCATAGCCTGGTATTGTTTTTCCTCAGGTCAAACACTGTCTTTTTATTTATTTATGTATTTATTTATTTTCGACAGAGGAAGAGAGGGTGAGTGTGCACGGGGAAGGGGCAGAGGAAGCAGGAGAAGCAGACTCTCCGATGAGCAGGGAGCCTGATGGTGGGACTCGATCTGAGGACTCTTAAGATCATGACCTGAGGCAGATGCTTAGCCAACTGAGTCACCCAGGTGCCCCAAACACTGTCCAGAGAGCCCTCAGCTGTCTCCCTAACTTGGGCACCATCCATTTTCACCCCAATGGGCCCTACTCACTTGCTTCTTATGTTCCCCTGTTTCATTTCCTTCATGTACCTCCTGGGTTCTTGGGTCATTATCATGCTTTCCTTTTTTATCCCCTGGATGTTGAAAGCTTGGCCAGAGCAGAGCCTTGTCTGTTCCTGCCCAAACCCCAGCTCCTGGAACTGTGCTTGGCATAGAGGAGACTCTGGAGGTAGATTTGCTGAGTCAATGAATGAGTGGATGAATGAATGAGTGAAGTATTTTGGGTGTGCAGTATAACGCCCACCATCATGAGCCAGAATTTGGAAGGCAGCACGTGGGGAAAGTAGCCTAGGGCTGTGGCAGAGATAGGTGGTGTTCCCGAACAGAGCGTCAGTTAGGTCTTGGCGCCATCTTTGCTGAATTTACTGGCCCCTGGATCCCACTGAACAAAGTTGTTGTTGAGCCCACCCTTTCAACCGTGCTGCCCTTGGTGCCTGTTTGAGAGGGATTAGTTGGACATCTTGACAGGTGGCAACACACGTTCTTATTTTCAGTGAGAATCGCAAAAACATCAGGGACCAAGTCAATTTCATGCTTTTTGGAGAAAGTTTAACAGTTTAGGTGATGTGTTTGTCTTTTTTCATCCTCTACTACTTAACCATCCATATTGTTCCTATATTAGGAAGTTTCTAATCTTGGTTCTTTTGAGAAGTGGTTTGAATATTTTTATTAAATTCAGTTTCTTAGGCACTTCACAGGTCAAGCGGACCCCATGTGCCCCATTCACTGATAGATGCAGAGACCACAATTTCTCTCTCTCTCTCTCTCTTTTTTTTTTTTTAAGATTTTATTTATTTATTTGACAGAGATCACAAGTAGACAGAGAGAGATGGGGGGAAGCAGGCTCCCTGCCAAGCAGAGAGCCTGATGTGGGGCTCAATCCCAGGACCCTGGGATCATGATCTGAGTCGAAGGCAGAGACTTTAACCCACTGAGCCACCCAGGAGCCTCAGTCTCTCTCTCTCTCTCTCTCTCTCTCTTTTTTTTTTTTATGCGAAGCTAAGCTTCTTTCAACAATTTATGTTTCTGTTTGTCCAGAGAAATCTTTTTCTCCCCCTGTACTTATAGCTCTTTGGGGAGTGTGTACTTCTAAATTTTTTGTGATTCATAAAAATCGGTTTCCCTTTTAAAAAGAAACAAATGTTGGAATTCCTGCCCCATTTAAGATATTTAAGGAATATAGAAAAAGTACATTAATTAATTACAATTGATTAAGCCTGGATATTGGCAATAACATAAAAATGAGAAAGATCTGGTTTAGGTTTCATGGAGCTTCTTTTTTTTTTTTTTTTTAAGATATTTTTAATTTATTTGACACACAGAGAGAGAGAGAGACCACAAGCAGGCAGAGAGACAGGCAGAGAGAGAGGAGGAAGCAGGCTCCCCGCTGAGCAGAGAGCCCGATGTGGGACTTGATCCCAGGACCCTGAGATCATGACCTGAGCAGAAGGCAGCGGCTTTAACCCACTGAGCCACCCAGGCGCCCCCATGGAGCTTCTTAAGGGAGGACAGATTTAGAAAAAAACCAAAACCAAAACCCAAAAAAACCCATGGAGAATAAATAGTTGTAAGTTGTGTAAGGTAGCACATCACTTGGGGCCATACTTTAGAGGCAATGTTTGTGAGGGACGATCCTGGGATGAGGGACTAGGGTGGACAGGAGGCAGTCAGTTGGGGTAGGACACTCCAGACGAGGGAAAAGGGCCAAGTCCTTGAGTGAGGGAGGGGAGTCTGGCATCATCTGTGGCAGGGAAAGGAGGCCACCGTGGGTAAGAAGCTGTGAGTTGGGGGAAGAGTGGTTTGTGATGAAGTTGGAGAGAAATGCAGGGCCCTGCAGGGCATGGTGAAGATCTCAGGTTTCCATCTCACTGCAGTGGGATGCCTTTGACAGTTTTAAACCAGAGAGTGATATATCTTTCCCATTTTAAGTGATGTTTGCCCTTCCATGGTGAGTGGCTCAGAGATGGAAGAAGTGGCAGAGGGTTAAGTTAATTAGAAGACTGTGTACCCGTGGGCTACCTAAGACCAAAGTGGGGGTTGCGGCTATGAGGAGAAGTAGGTAAGTTTGCAATGATAGATCTTAGACCCGTCGTTAACCAGACCTGCTGAAGATTTAGCTGTAGGGGTTGTGGGAAAAAAAGAGTACTCACCAGAACTCTTAGGTCTCTGGCAAGAGGACATTGTAGTGTACTGACCATTAAGCTAGAATGCCTGGGTCCTCACCCCGTCTGAGATTGTTATTAGCACTTTGACCCTGACAAAGTTAATCTCTTTGTGTCTTGGTTTTCTCCTCTATATAATAGGGATAAGAAACTTATCTATTCCATAGGAATGCTGTGAGGTTTACATGCGGTGATTAGTAGCTGACTGGCTTACTGGCACATAAGAAACTAAATATATGCTAATTCTGATATTCCTAAAACAGGAAGACTGGGTGGGTGTTTGAGGAGGAACGTACAGCCTTGAGGGGAACCATCGAGAGCTCTGTAGTTGGCAGAGTCATTTGAAATTGTCCGTGGGAAATACAAGTGGAGACATCAATTAGATGGTGTAGTCACAAGCCTGGAGCTCAGAGGGGAGGAAAGGAAGACAGGTTGAAGAAAATTGCAAGTCATTGTATAAAGATGGGTTTGAAACGCTTGTAAGAAGGTAGCCCTGTGGTGGAGAGAGAGGCGAGACCCAGGGCTAATCCTTTCTTCTCCAGAGGAGAAGAAGCTCACAAGACATTCTGAGAAGAGCATCTGGTATGGGAGGAGGGAAACCTCGAGAGAATACAAGGCAAAAGAAGGCCTGAGGAAGGGCGTAAACATCTGTATTCGGAGAGCTGCTGAAAGGTCTAGAAAAGCATCCGTTGGATTTGGTGACCTGGATGTCAGTGAACACCTGACAAGGACAGTTTCAGCAGGTGTAGGCTTAGGAGGACAGAGCGGTGTGTTGAGAATGTAGTGGGGGTGGGGGTGGGGAATTAGACAGCCGTTGGAGACCCGTGTGCAGGGGGGTCTTGAAGCAGAGTGGCTGGCTGGACAGACGGGCGGTGAGGAGATGTGTTGCTGTGTTTTTTGTTTGTTTTTAATCTCAACAAGGCAGCACCTCAAATGGAAACTTCCCATTAGAAATTGGGAGTTGGAGGATGCGGCAGAAAGGCAGAGAATGACCAAGGAAGGGAGATTCTTGCAGAATGATGGGTCGGCGTTCCAAGTAAAGAGGTTGGTGGTTAGTGAGAGGGGGGTCTTCATTGCTTATGAGAAACAACAGTGGAGTAGGAAGGTAGGCTTGGGATGGTGAGAGAGAGGTTTTGTGTTTAATTGCTGTTTTCTGCATGAAGTCTGAGGTAATGCTGTATGCTGGGAGTGAGGACAGAGGTGTGCGAGTTGTGAGGTGAGGGGAGTTCCAAAATAGTCAACTTGAGAAATGGGCAAGAGTCTACTGGGGATAAAAGGAACAGGCTTGCTGCCTGTATGGAGTCCCCGTTGGAGGTTTGAGAACCTGAACTTAACATACGAACATGGCATTTGATGGCACCATTTTCTCCTGCGGTATTTGTTCCTGCTGGAAATTTTAAACGGTTAAATGTGAGGCTATCCCTGTGGACTTCCAGGTTCAGGAATCAAATTAGAAGAAAGAATCTACTCTTCTAACAGTGACAGGAGCGTTCAAGGGGGCTGCTCAAAAGATTGAAGAAGAGCTGATGCTCCTCTCATCATGGGAGATTGCTCCAAGAACCACTTGCAGAATAAAATTGACCCTGAGCGGGGACTGCAGACAAGTGCCTATTGGAGGTGCGCTGAGCACCTGTGAGGCTGGGCTCATGGTTCTAGTTGTCATCAGACTGCATTGGAAGGAGATGGGTTTCCATCAGCCGTCACTGAAGTGGCCCGAATATTCTAGAAGTGGCCCCCGTGATTGAAGACCTCAAGCAAAAATAACCCCCCAAATCCTTTATTTCCATGCTTGTTTCTCTCCAGACTGGGAATCATACCTGGATGTCACACTGACTGACTTTGCTTTCAATTTGCTTGACATTGGCTAGCCACCCTTACACGAGTTTCCAGAGAATGTGTGTGGAGGTCTGTGGACGGATGCCCCTCCTATGTGCACGTGTGTGTGGGTTGAGGGGTGGCGCTTGTTTTCACCTTGGGGGAATCTAAAGCAGCTGTTTTCAGACCAGTGCTTTTGCACGGATGGACAAAACCAGATCAATCCAGTTGGTGCTGAGAACAGCGGAGTGTTTCTAAATATGTTCTCAGGTCACCTGTGCAGGAAGCTTTCCCTCACCAGGACTACGTAACCCTATTCTGAATTGTGTTCAAATCTGCCGTTTCCACCGTGGCAGGCCGATCCCATACTCTCAAGATTGTGTGTGCCTTTATTTGAGACAGCAGCACTGTTCTGGGAAGCAGCTTTGAAATGCAATCCCTAATGACTCTGAAATGGACCAGCAAAATCAACGATTTCTACCTTTTGCGAGATTGAACTTCTTCCCCTGTGAAAGGACAGGGTTCCACACCCGGGCTCTCTTGCTTTTACTTTAAATAGTAGCTAAAATTCATTTTGTTTGAAGACTTTTATGATACCTGTTGACAGAACTGGAAGCACCCTAGAGGTGGGTTGTTAATTATTTAGAGTATGAGTCCATCGCTAATGAATTTACTGAAGTAGGGGGTTGTACCCACAGAGAGGGCTACCAGAAACATCTAAGGAAAAGCTTCTTCACGTCTTTCCATCTTGTCTGCTGTGAGAAAACAGACTGGGCAGCTTATAAACACCAGAAATCTACTCGTCACAGTTCTGGAGGCTGGAGGCCTGAAATCAGGGTGCCACTATGGTTGAGACAGGGCCCTCCTCCTGGTCACAGACTTCTCACTGTATCCCTGGCATAGAGGAGGAGGAAGCCGGGTATGGGAGGTTCTGTGTGGGGTCTCTTTTATAAGAGCATTAATCCCATTCACCTTCCAAAGTCCCTACCTTTGTGAGTTAGAATTTCAGTGTCCGAATTGACAAGTGACACAAACATTTACAGCGCAGAAGGCTCTGAACACCTGTGGGAAGAGAAGGTGGAAGAAAGTCCCGATCCTTTCCCTTCCTATCCAAAAAGCATGTTCTCTATTTTTGGTAATGACAGACTCTGTCTTGGAAAGGAAACTATTTACCTGTTGTGAAAATCAATAGACCCGGATTCTGAATTTGGCTCTCTCATTCAATAGCTGGCAGACCTTGAGCTCACATTCAGTGGGAAACTTGTTGGATTGTTGTATAGCTTACCTGCACCTCCCAGATGGGAGGGATGTCCTGCCCTTCTATCAGTGCTACTCAGCAGTTGTCCTTATTCCCAGTCACTTGACTTTTCTGTTTCCCTTACTAGTTTCTCTCAAATCCTGAAACTTCATCTGTTTCACAAAGAAAACGACAAATACGAACTCCCCAGGTTCCTAACTTCCTGTCCACAAATGATCTTAACTGTCTCTGTTCCTTTCCCCTCTTTCCCCTGGGGCTGTTCCTTTCTGATCCAGGTCCTCACAGACCTTGTTGTGTCATTTATCCCTTTCCCTTTGTTACCAACCTGTCAGCTTCACTGTCTCCTTCCTGACACCAGTTATCAAACATAGGTCCCTTCCACTTATAAAACACACATCTTTTAGTTCCTGAAGCCCGAGATGTAGGGACATACTTGATTTTTTTTTAATCTCTCATATCCAAATCTAGTTAATCAGTAAATGCTCACTTTCTCTTTTCTCTCTCCATTCCTCCAGCCGCTCCCTAATTTGAGCTCTCGTCTCTCATTAGGACCATCGCAATCATTTCTTACAGTCTTCTCGCCCCCTTTCCTCTGGTCCTTCCATCCATAACCCCCAGAACAGAGAGAAGTGGGAGTCAGGTGACTTCCCAAGACAGTGGTTCTCAGCCTGTGCTCTGGCCAGACCGTTCACATCAGCTTCACCTGGGACTTGTTAGAAATGCAAATAATCTCACCCCACCCCGGGTCTACTGGATAGAAGAGCTATGTGTGGTGGGGAGGTGCTCATCAGTCTGTATGGCTAACCCCTCCAGGTGATTCTAGCGATCTAAAGTCTGAGTAGCACTGTTCTCGAATTTAATCAAGGGGCAAAGAAGCAAAGACAGGGAGATGGCGGCCGGGAGGAGGCCTAGCCATGTGTGTCAGTGCTCTTCAAGGACTTGGTTTTCCCAGTGTTCTGTCCTAGCTGTCAGCCTGCAGCGAGGTGAACGGTTTCTTGGATGACTTTCTGCAGGTGCTCCTGGCCAGCCATCACAGCGGTAGAACCCAGGTGAGTTTCTTTCCTTTCTCAGCCTTCTCTAGTCACTCTTAGAGGTTCACTCTTGCTTGAAATCGTGGGCCATTGCTTGGCGTTCTGAGGACGAATGACCTCTTGGCTTGGAGCTGAGTTGTCTCCCTAAAGCTTTGTGACCCCTGAGGTCCCCGGTACCGCGCGACCCTCGTGCCCCAGCCTTCTGCGGCTCTGCCCCTTGTCTCAGCTCACTCTGACCGCCGTGGGGAGACGGCATCGGAGTGGCGCTCGAGGGTGAAGCAGGAATTCCACAAGTGGGCAGTGAGGCTGGTTGGGGCTGAAGGAGTGTTCAAAACAAAGATGAGGCATGAAATCCCAAGATGTGTTACGCGACCAACCAAAGTAGGACGGTGTTTGCCGGGGAGAAGGGACGAGACTGAGAGCAGAGTTTGTCTCGAGTGGGTGGGCTGTGGAGCCCACCAAGGAGGCTGGACTCCATTCAGGAGACATTTCATGGACATGTAAGCGTGCTAATGCCCGAAGAGTCCTAATGCTAGAAGTGTTAGATCACCTGCTGGCGTCTCTCGGCAGTTTTATTTCCTGGCCAAAGACACAGGAAGGCGGTGCCATTTGTGTCTGGGTAGGTTCAGAGCTGACCTGAATAGGGCTGATAAATCTCCCCGACCTCTTGCCTGGGGCAGGGCTGTAACAGCTGCGGCCACATCAGCACACAAGGAAACAGTGTGTGACCGGCTCGGGAGAGCCACACGTGGTCTCGTCGTTTTTTGCCCTTGCTTTCTAAGGTGTTGACACCGGCTCTCCAGGTATGGGACTCTTTAGTGGCGAAAGAGTAGCTCAGAGACATGGGAGCTGAAGACAGCCTTGTGGATGTGCAGAAGCTCTTGAAATGAGGTTGGCTCCTTCTCTAACATTCCTTCACCTTGGCTCGCCCACCTTGACGTCTCTTACTGGGGAATGATTCTGATCTTCCACAGTGAGAATCGTGACTTATTAAAGAAAACAACTGTTTGGTCCCTATTACATGCCTGGTTTGGAACAGGCACCAAGACCACCTCTATCAGATGGGGAATGTCAACATTCTTAAATGACTGAAAAGCTCGCTGTCCCTGGAGGTGACCAATGTGAGCCTGTCATTAGTTTAGCCTGTGGCCGCTTTGACTTGGGAATAATAATAAAGAACTTGGTGAGCCAGCTCCGGCAGAACGGGCCCAAGCCCACAGAGGAGCTTCGCCTGCCTGCTCTGGTTAAAATAGATTTATTTGATCGGGTGCAAAGATGGGCTGCCCAGCCCCAGCTTCAAAGTCTCAAACAGAGACTTAGGAATTGGAGATGGTAGTGCGTTGGTTGTTGTTTTAAATGGAGTCCTGTCAGGTTTTTTGGTTGCTTAATTTCCCTTCGTTGTATGTTGGGAGATGGCAGGAAGAAACAAGTCGTCTTTTGACTTGTACTGCAAGGCGCTTCTGCCAATAATAAGCAAGGGCGGAATGGCATGAGGTCCCAGAAATGCGGCTCAATCACTCCCTGCAATTACTGTGTCTTATTGATAACTTGGAGCCCCAGCCAGCGAATGCCGTCTCTGGAACAAAGCCTGTCACGGATCAGACTGAATCCATTAAAAAGCTTTGATTAACACGTCCCTGGGGTGTGCTGTGGAAACTTTCGACGCCAAATGACTGCCTATTGCGGCTCCTTCAGAATTGTCCTCCCGAAATACTCTTGTGTTTTAATCTGGTGCGCAGTTTAAATTAAAAAACGGCAATGACTTTGCGTGACCTAAATACGAGCCACTTCTATTCAGCGTGGGATTTATCCACGGCTTGCAGAAGAAGTGTTCAGAGAGACAACAATTAACCTTACTGTGTGGTGGCTAATAATAATTATATATATATATTATATGTAGGCTGTGTATATAATTGCGCACGCTCTCTTTCATTCGTAAATGGGGCCCGAGAAAGGGTCGTCATTAATGTGCTTAATTTGTGGATACAAAGCTTTGTGTTCATCTTTAGCGGAAAACAAATTTCGTTGTGTTCAAGGAACCCAAAATCACTCTCCCTGGTGCTTTTTTTTATTGGTCTCTGACAGGAATGCCGTAATGAACTGCAGCCTTTTGAAGCAAAGATACAGCACAGTCTTCAAACCGTGGAGTCGTTAGGGGCAGGGACCTGCCTGTTTCCGCACAAATCTCTCCCTTTCATCCTGGGGGGAAATTTAATCTTGATCGACCCTGTCGGGATGATGTGTGTGCGTGGGTATGTGTGTGTTTCTTTATTGTTACCATACACCCTCCTAAAATACAAGCATTGAATGGTTACATTTCAAAACTGTCATGAAGTACATTAGACAATAAAAAATGATTCTCTTAGATGCCCTAAAAGACACTGTGGAAAATACCGAAAGAAGGAGGGTCCCTACCCCACGGCTCTTCATAGTATTTTAACATGTCTGAAATTGGTGCAAGATAAGTGCTTTTGTTGGCAAGATCCTTAGAAATCAAACCTAAGGGGCACCTGGGTGGCTCAGTGGGTTAAGCCACTGCCTTCGGCTCAGGTCATGATCTCAGGGTCCTGGGATCGAGTCCCGCATCGGGCTCTCTGCTCGGCAGGGAGCCTGCTTCCCTCTCTCTCTCTGCCTGCCTCTCCATCTACTTGTGATTTCTCTCTGTCAAATAAATAAATAAAATCTTTAATAAAAAAAAAAAAAAAAAAAAAAAAAAGAAATCAAACCTAAAATGGAAGAGGATCGCTGAGAGAAGTAGCAGCCCGGGGGCGGGGGAGGAGGTGCGTGGTGGTGGCTGGGGCTGTACTTTCCATGTAACTGGGTAAAGATGGGCTTGTCTCTTCCACCGCCCTAGGAAGGAAGTCCAGCTCTCCTGATGAGGCTAACATCTTAGCACTGGCTGCAAGCTCGGGGCATCACCATCTTTCATCATTGGATGGTACTCTGTAGCTACAGAGGGAAATCCTTATTTTAAAGGAATTTCTAATTACTTTGCCATATACAAAAAGGCAGTGGCCTGCTCTGGGAAGTAGGGAGCTCCTGGTTGTTTGAGCGGCCTGCGTGATTTGCATCAGGTGAGAGTTGGGGATGACATCATGGGTGTTCACAACAAGGTCTAACATTTAGAAAAGTGCCAATGAGCTAAATTAGGGATCAACATGTTTGAGATGTTCTTCTGGAGAACTGGAAATGTTTTTTCTTTGCTTCCTCAAACCCCTCTAAAACCTCAGCAGGATGTAAGGTTGATGAAGGTAGGTATCTTGGTATTTTGTTGGCTAAACTCCCTAGCTTCTAGAACAATATAAGCATCCAGTAAGCACCTACCAAATAATTGTTGAACGAATGAATTACTACTTTTTAATGTTTTTATTTGCATTGACTTCCCAGTAAAGAATAGCTTATGACCCATTATTCCCAGAAGGAGCAAACAATGCATGTTCTTTCTTTCAGGCTTACCTCATTACGGGGTTGTAACACAGCCTTGTCTCTTAGTGTGTATCTTACCTGGGCATCCTTGTTAATCTTGGACATCTGCTAGGAAATACTCATCCCAGGAGCAGTGTATTTTGTTTTGACAAAAGTAGACCCTTGGCACTTCAAGGGCATCTAACAATGAGTTCACCCACTGCTGGGGAACCCAGCACTTGTTATTTATTTTAGGTTCTGTTCCACACCTTCTATTAATAGATGATTTCTGACAGGATAGGGTAAATGGAGGTCAAAGCATAGTAGAATGAATAGGATAGTGACTGTCTTTTCGAGCACTATCTTTCAGTCAGGTTTGTTTGTGACCTGGTTATTTCTGACTGACCTCCTTCCCCGTGATCTGGAGTACCTTCTGCCTTCAAAAAAACAGCATCTCATGTGAGCCAAGCATGGGATTGGTTTGGAAAAACTCTCCTTGGAGAAGAACGGAAAGGTGGATGGAGAGCAATGACCCGCGAATTCACAAAACAGGACATCATCCTCGGTGCCATACCTTGTTGAGACGCTCTGATGGATTTGAACCATGTTTGAAAATGTATTTCTCCTTTCCACGCTTCCTTTGGATGTGGTCTTTTTTTTTTTTTTTTTTAAAGATTTTATTTATTTATTTGACAGAGAGAGATCACAAGTAGGCAGAGAGGCAGGCAGAGAGAGTGAGAGGAGGAAGCAGGCTCCCCGCCAAGCAGAGAGCCCGATGTGGGACTCGATCCCAGGACCCTGAGATCATGACCTGAGCCGAAGGCAGCGGCTTAACCCACTGAGCCACCCAGGCATCCCTGGATGTGGTCTTCTAATTCCATCACTTCCCAGACAAGGAAGGGATGATCCAAAGACATGAGAGAGAAGTACTCTATGAAAACTAAGGACAGGGGCGCCTGGGTGGCTCAGTTGGTTGGACGATTGACTTCAGCTCAGGTCATGATCCTGGAGTCCCGGGATCAAGTCCCACATCGGGCTCCCAGCTCCATGGGGAGTCTGCTTCTCCCTCTGAACTCCTCGCTCATGTTCTCTCTCACTGTCTCTCTCTCAAATAAATAAATAAAATCTTAAAAAAAAAACAAAAACAAAAACAAAAAACAAAACTAAGGACAGGGGTGCCTGAGTGGCTCGGTGTGTTAAGCTGCTGCCTTCGGCTCAGGTCATGATCTCAGGGTCCTGGGATTGAGCCTCGCATTGTGCTCTCTGCTCAGAAGCGAGCCTGCTTCCCCTCTTTCTCTGCCTGCCTCTCTGCCTACTTGTGATCTTTCTCTCTGTCAAATAAATAAATAAAATCTTAAAAAAAAAAAAAAGAAAACAAAGGACATTCTTTAGTTTTTCTGTACGAAAAAGTAGGGGAAACCCAAATGTTCCCAATAGGGGATATGAAAAGCATGTGATTTTCTAGTAAAGTAATCCTATACCAGATGATTATTGAAAAGGTAAATAACAAGAAAGAGTAATGTATATGGGAAGAAGTACAAAGCAAAAAAATATAAAATCTGATGCAATGAGAAAATACAGGTTACAACTCTATATCCATACCTGTGTCCAAACCCCACATCCATACATATATATAAGAATATACAGAGAATATATTATATATGTGTGTGTGTGTGTGTATTTTTTTTTAAAGGAGAATTTATATGTATATGTATGGAAGGAAAGGGGCACCGATAAAACATTTCAAATATAAATTTTCATGGAAGTGGGAAAGGTCCACAAACATTATTTCCTAAGACATTCTCAGATGTTCTCAGGACAAGTTCATGTGGTAGATATTAGCATCCCTGAGATCTTACCCATTGAGATAGTGACCTTCAGAGAGGTTAAATAACCTATTCAGGGAGGTGGATACCAAGTGGGAATTCCATTTCAGATTGGTTTGAAGCCCAAATCGAACTCTCTGCATTTCTACTAAGGCATGAATGTTTATTGGGTCATTCTTTTCTGCAAAGTGGTGTAAAAATGGCAATTTCAAAAATGTGGTTTGAGAGATTGCTTCAGACATTAGTGGATCATGAGTTAGCATTCATGTTACACTGATACACTTGAGGCAGATAAAAAGTGACGCTTATGAGTTTAATTTCCAATTGAGGGGAAAAAAGACGTTAGTTAGCGATATGGTAGATAAAAAATCTCTCTCAGGCAATTGGACTTCTTTTCTCTTCCTCAGCATAAAACTCAAGGAAATGAACTGTGCAAATGGACTTCGTGGTACTCTTTGGGCTACAGGGCACCGGCTTGTCTTTGGATGGATTAATAATAATAATTTAAATATTGCTGCTAACTTGATACTGGGAGGTGAGCAAGCATGTGATCTTTGGTTCCATTCTAGTTAATAGCCCTATTTGACTGAGAAACTTAAAGGGACAAGTCTGTATACTCATAAATAGGAGTCCCCACCCATCTCTTCTATGTTTCTTTCTTTTTTTTTTTTTTAAAGATTTTATTTATTTATTTGACAGAGAGAGATCACAAGTAGGCAGAGAGGCAGACAGACAGAGAGAGAGGAGGAAGCAGGCTCCCTGCTGAGCAGAGAGCCTGATGCAGGACTCGATCCCAGAACCCTGAGATCATGACCTGAGCCGAAGGCAGCGGCTTAACCCACTGAGCCACCCAGGTGCCCTCTTCTATATTTCTGTTCACGAGGAGAGTAGATTTTGACTTAAAATTTTTTCTTAATACTGAACGCATTTTTGATTATGAAAATCCTTTCCTTACTGATGGCATGTATCTTGTCATTTCACACACTGTACCATGCACAAAGTAATTTTATTTTCTAAGCTAGGTATTAAGGATGGTGGCACTATTTGGCGTCTTCCAGGGAATCATAATTACTAATGTGCATTGTATGACATTGGCATCGAGTCTAACGGCACATCCTGGAGTAACTCTGCACTTGGTTTAGTAGACCGTTTGGCCTGGAAGGGTGGGTGGACCTCCTTAGAAAAGCCTGAGCATTGATGCTCAGCTCTCCATTTGAGTTTGGCTCTGCTGTTGGCCATCGGTGTGATCCGATTCCCCAATTTTTCAGAACCCGGTTTTTCGCAGCTATAAAATGGGGAAAATATCTGCCTTCTGAGGATGGGAATGTGTAACATATATGTGAAGGATCTGGATAATCAGTTGTCCCTATTACTTATAAATAATACTAGTACCGCCTGGTGTAGTGGTTCTCAAAGTATGGCCCCCAGCCCAGCAGCATCAGCTCAGCATGTTAGAAAGGTAAATTCCTGGGCTCCAACCCAGACCTTCTGAACTGGAAACACTGTGGGTAGAGGTCAGCAATTTCCGCTTAAAAAAGTCCTCCAGGTGATTCCGAAGCCGGCTGAGATTTCAGAACTCTTTGGCAGACCAGGTAAGCATGAAGCCCTTATCTGGAAAATGGGGTTAAAAAAAAAAATACACTTACCTTAGAGGGTACTTGTGAAAAGCTTCTAACAGTGCTGGGCACTTGGTATACATCTGTGAGACAGAGAAAACATGCTGGGGAGAGTATGTTCTTAGGTGGGCAAAATACAGTAGCTGTTATGTGCATGGATTTTGGACCAAGACAACTGTGTTCAAATCCCAGCTCTGCCACATGGAAGCCATTGGTCTGTGAAAAGTGTCCTTCTCTGGGTCTCCGTGCCGTTATCTGTAAAATGGTAATAGTAATAGAATCTGCCTCAAGTAATAGAGATGGTACATGCTAAGTATTTGATGTAAATGTTTGTTAAGAATTTTCTTCCAATAGAAATCATCCACTTGAATGCCAAATTGTCACCAAAGGTTTTTATTTATTTATTTATTTTTTAAAGATTTATTTATTTGAGAGCGAGAGTGAGTGAGTGTGCACGAGTGCCCGTGAGTAGGAGGGGTGCGAGAGAGACTCTCAGGCAGTGTCTCTGCTGAGAGTGGAGCCTGACCCGGGGCTCCATCCCAGGACCCTGAGATGATGAGCTGAGCCAAAACCAAGAGCCAGACCCTCAAGCAATTGAGCCATCCAGGCGTCCTGAGATTTTTATGTCTTAAAATTGTCACAGTAAATCATCCCATCACGGATTCCTGCTTACTTCTGAAGTTTCCGTACATTTCTATGATTTTTTTTTTTTTTTTAAAGCTTTAAGAGCCCAGGATAGCTTGTGATTTTCGATGAGATCAACCTGGGCGTTTAATGTTGTGTTCCATTTACAAAACAGTGTCGGTGTCTCTGACCACTCCTCCCTTGTAGGTATAAGCAGCACCTGCCATTCTGTAGGAGCTGGTTACTCTGTGGGCCCATCTCTTGATGAAGGGCAACTCAGAGTAACACTAATTCGGTTATTTTTTTTAGCGTGGTGCCTTGCCGAGCTCCAGGCTTTCACCTGAGGCTTTGTTCTTCAAAGACTGAGATCCTTCAGGTAGGCTGGAAAAGCTTTCCCCGAAGGCTCTGATGTGCATGCTTAACAAATCTGCTTTCAGTAGTCTCCCTTTCCTTCTTTCAGCAGGTGGGAAGCTCCGCTGCCTGCTACTCCTTTTCATTATACATGCCTGGCTCTAAGCCTGCTTTGTTTCCACCCAGATGCCGGCATCTGGTTAACTATTCTTGTTTGCTCTTCTTCTTCGTCTTCATCATCATCATCATCTTCTTCTTCTTCTTTTTTTTTTTTTTAAGCTCCCAACTGTCTGGAAGAAAAGTGATGGGGGATAAGATCATTTTTATACCTTTGAACATGGCCACGAAGGTAAAAAAAGATCTGTCAAACCCAGGAAGGACCCTTCTGACATCTCCAGGAGACTTAACCTTGGCAATGGGCTCCTTCCTGAGGAAGCAGAGGCCAATGGAGGTTGTAACAGAGGGAGAGAGGTGTGTGCTTACGCTGCAAAATGGGTTCAGAAGTAGAGATCTGCCCCAGTCATAATGACCACAGAAACAAGTGAGAAAGTGTGGTCTGCTGAGGCCCCCTTGGCCTCTGGGCTTGGCAGGCGTGCATGCATAATTAAGCCCCAGACAGCTGTAGGCTTGTACAGTGCAACAGGGTGGGCAGGATATCGGAGTACCCAGTAGGTTGCTGATCAATGGAAGTCTTTTTTAATTCACATGAAGCTGAAGATAAAAAGACACGAACAAAAATTAAACAGCCTTCAAAATGTCAATGAATAGCGATACAGGCCACCAGAAAAAACAAAAAAAAACAAAACAATGGAAACCGACGTGGTTTCCCTCCATTGTTCTGTGCCCCCTTTCTGCCCCCCACCCCTGCCACCATATAGATGGAAGTAGCCGTGCTGACTTTGTTTTAAAATACACACACTCCTGAGATCAAAGGGATCAATGCTCATTTAGGCAACTTTCAAGGCATCACAGGAAGAACAAAATGGTCTGTTTTCTTTTGAAAGAAAACGGAGAAAATCCGCACGCGTGCATTGGGGCATTGTGATATGCAGATGGTTGGCTTTCAGGAGAATTAAATATTCATGGAAGATAAAAATCTTTCCTGTTTTGAATCTGTGTGAGGCTTTGAGCTCAGTGTCTTCCCTGTTCACACGATCAACAGACCCTCTTCTCCGTCCGCTGCACTGTGCCCAAGGACGGTTCAGAGGGCATCTCTCCGTCTCCCTCTTGCCTTGGCTGCCTAGCCCCACAGCTGGGCTTCTTAGTGGGACCTAGCTAGGTTCCTAGGGGAGCTTCACCATCCCCTTCCTTTCATTTCCTTGGATGCAAAGTCTGTGGGCAAAGCCCCTCAGCTGCATTGTGCTGATCAGAGTCCCAAGCCTTCATTACATTAGATTGCTGGGACCACAGGAAAATCTCTGAGGGTCCCTGACAGGTAGAGGGAGGTCTCTGAGCTACCTGGGCAGGCTAGACAGTCGCCCTGGTTTCTCTTATTAACCCAGTTGTGATGGTGGTTGCTACCTGCTTATTTGTTGTTTTTATTGCCTGTGTTTGACAGGGAATCAAAGGAGTTTTTGGAGACTCATAATCTGATGAGGCGCACAGGGTAACAGCTGTGTGGGCTGCGATTGTGCAGGACAAGGGGCCCCTGTGGCTGGAGGTGGATGCACCATCTCTAAAATTCCACACCCTCCCCGCCCCCTACCCCCACAACCCCCCCAGCTTTACCTTCTCCCACCAAGGAGCCACCCCACCCAGAAAACACCATTTCAAAGAGGGGCTTTTGTATAGGAAAAAGAACGAAAAAGATGGCTTTGTCCTTCTGAGGCTGCTGACGTTAAGAATTGGTTGGTCATAGATCAGTGACAGGAGTGAAAACTCCGCCTGCTTACAGGAAGGCATTCAGAAGGTGAGGAAAATAGCTACTTCTCTGAATGTCAACTTGATTTTGAATTTAGTTCATTTTCATCCAGTGAGGAAACAGACTCTCCCTGTTCCATTGATCTGACCCTATACCGCTGTGAAGACTTTGCTTCTCCACTTATTTTTCTCAATGACTTTAAGAACTTATACTGTATAAAGATGAGCCACACTTGGCTGGCATCCAGGTCCCTGCGTTGTGTCTCAGGGTAGTCCTTGGATCATTTCTGATTTGATGCCTAGATCCCTTGCTTTGGGGGGGTGGATGTTTCTGCTGTTCTTAAAGAAATTCCACCTTAGCTCCGCCTCAGAGTGGAAAACATTTTTTAAGAAAAGATTTTATTTACTTATGTGAGAGAGAGGGAGAATGAGAGGAGTGAGGGACAGAGGGAGAAGGAGACTCCCCACTGAGCAGGGACTTGGACATGGGGCTCGAACCCAGGACCCTGGGATCATGACCTGAGCCGAAGGCAGATGCTTAATGACTGAGCCACCCAGGCGCCCCCCAAAACATTTGTTTTCTAGGTGCTTTACATCCACACTTGAAATGTAAGCATAAATGGGCTTGGATTTCTGGATTCCCAGATGTACATAGGGCACTCAGAAATCCTACCAATCCCCTTTCTCCTTGTCTGGAAACTGTTTACATTAAAAGTAATGTATCCATAATTAGAGCCTCAGTTTTTGTTTTTATTTTTGTTTTGTTTTAAATATCTTCCAAAGCCCCAATTTAAACAGGACCCCAAATTCTTCTTCCAGTGAGTTGAACAATGTAATAATATAGATGCTAGGGATTAAAGAGGTAATGATAAGTCAGCCCCCCTCCCCCGCCTCCACTGTCACCAGGAACTGCATGCAGGGCCCCTGGAACCTGTTGCCTGGGCAGGACAGGTGAGAGCACATCTCTGTGTGGGCAGGCTCCCATCTAAATATGAGATTTCTCACAAATAAGAGCATATTCCATTCATCAGTCTGCTGCCATTCTGGAAAAGGCTGTTTACTTATTCTTCACAAGAGGACATGGGGATCGTTTATACCTTGTTCAAGGCCCAGGTCCCTGGGGAGAGGAAGAAACCTTGCTTGTATTATAATCACACTGTCTACCTTCCAAGTGTGAAAATAGCGCCATTAATTTTAGTAGCATTAAAAAAAACAAACATAACAAAACCAACAACCCACCTCTCACCGTGCTCCCCTCAGTCCTCCCTCCCAGCCCACACACAGCCTTTTGACAGCTCAGCTCTGTGATTTTTCTGATCTTTCTTAGTAGGATGTTTCCGAAGAGATAAGCAGTCGGAGTCCATGCACAACATCTTAATTACCAAACACGGTTTACTTTAGCGTAAGCCATTTGCCTCCCAATGGCCATATAACCAATGTCTGGTCCGAGGGCTGAGGATTTGCCTGCTTTCCTGTAACCCTCCAGAAATGTTTGTTGGATGATTCAGACACCTCCAAACTGACGTTTCTATTCAGAATATCCTAAGCTATAAGAGAAATTGCATCAAAATTTAGTTTAATAGGTAGACTCGACTTAAAATATGCCAGTGCCTGCCATGCACCTTCTTTCTTTTCTAACAGCTTTATGTAAACCATAGATGCTTATGGTAGTCGCTCTGAAAAGCTGGGATTCTCCTCAGACCATTTTTGTAAATGCATTTTCAATATATGTATAACTTTGTATTTTTAAAATTTTATTTATTTTTTATTTTTAGATGTATTTATTTATTTATTTGAGAGAGAGAACGAGAGAGCGAGATCACAAGTACGCAGAGAGGTAGGGGGAAGCAGGCTCCCCGCTGAGCAAAGAGCCCGATGCAGGGCTTGATTCCAGGACCCTGAGATCAAGACCTGAGCTGAAGGCAGAGGCCCAACCCACTGAGCCACCCAGACGCCCCCCCCCCATATAGCTTTTTAAATTACAAACTAATACATCATCGTTGCAAAGCAGTAAAAGAAATACAAACTAATGAAATGTAAATCTAGACCTCCATACACATCTAGATACCTTACGGTCAGACCTTAGCACGCCTGAGCCTGTGGGGACTGGGGGAGTCATGTACAGGGGCTCTAGGGACCCTGTGGAAGGCTGGACGTCTGCATAAGTATCTGACCGTCTTTTCACCCGAGGTGGAACTCTAGGTCTCTCCTTGGTTTGTTTATTTTTGCTACTTGCATCTTCTGCATCACACATGTTCCTGTTCTTCTTGCCTAAATTATTTATTGGATCTATTATCTCTTAGCCACTGTCACTTAACTAGCTTCTGGTCAGGGAACCCTCAGGTCCATGCATCAGCCAGGGCGCCTCTAAATACAAATTGGATGTTGTCTGTTCCCTGTAAAATCCCTCAATAACTCCCAATGGTCTGCAGGACAAAGGCACTGGATCCCTGTGTTCGGTTTCCTCTCCGCCTATGAACTGGGTCCCCTGTCAGCATCTCCCAGAAGGGCCACAGGGAGGATTCCCTCATCCTGCATTTCTCGGTGTGTGTGTGTGTTGGGGGGTGTCACCTCGTCCTTGGAGACTTTTCTGGATTCTCACTTGCCCAGAGAGGCTTGGGCCCCTCTGCTCTGTTTTCCCATGGTACCCTGCATCTCCACCTTACAGACATGATTGATGAAATTCCTCTTGGAGTTTAGCTTAGGCCTGTAATCCTGGTGGGAACATTGCCTGGAGGCAATGCTTGGTGCATTGCAGGTCAGGTTTTTCCCTGCAAGAGGCAAGGGCAGCACCACGAGAGAAGTGAGCAGAGAGTGCAGAGGGTCCTGGGGCTGTCACACCCTGAGAGAGGTCCTGGACTTGACGGAGAGTAAAGGGCCCCAGGAGGAAGTCGGGCCTGATGGAGACCCGCTGGGCCTATGCATGGCCCCTGTCGCTTCCTCTCCCGTCTCCTCGTCTCCTCGAAGGAAGGAGACCAAAGGGAAACCAAGATGTTACAGTCAGTTACCTTTGGGTTGGAAACATGGCATTCTCACCTGAACTACAGGCTTACGTTTACCTGAATTTTTTAATATTCCAGAAGGTGTGTGTGTTTTAAGACTCCATATGACCAGAATGTTGCTGTCTTTCTTGACCTGACTCAAGAGAACGGCTGTTGGAAACTAACAAAAAGTGTATTTTTTTAGTAGCTAAACTTCTTGCCTTTCTAATTTTATTTATTTTTATGTTAAGAGAAAAAAACCTAAAGTATAATTGTTGAAGTATAATTCACATGCACTGTTAGTTTCAGGTGTACAATAGAGTGATTAAGCATTTCTGCACATGTTTCAGTGTTCATCATGATAACTATACTCCTAACATGCTTTGTTTAATTCCCCCATCCACCTACCTCTCCGCCAGCAACTGCCAGTTTGTACTTTACAGTTTAATAATTTGTGTCTTTTTTTCTTTGTTTCTTAAATTCCACGTATGAATGAAATCATATGGTATTTGTCTTTGTCTGTTTGACTTGTTTGACTTGGTTCACTTAGCGTGATACCCTCATGTTCTTGTCAATAGCAAGATCTTACTCTTAGGACTGAATCCTATTCCATTGTCTGTATTTGCTACATCTGCTTTATGCCTTTATCTCCAGATGGACACTTGGGCTGCTTTCTTATCTTGGCTATTATAAATAATACTGCTACAAACATAGGGGGGCATCTATCTTTTTGATTTAGTGTTTTGGTTTTTAGGGGGTAAATACCCAGCAGTGGAGTTACTGGCTTGTACGATAATTCTTTTTTTAACTTTTTGAGGAAATTAAACTATTTGTTGCAGTGGCTATACCAGTCTGCATACTGATCAACCGTGCATGAGGGTTACTTTCCCCCCACATCCTTGCCAATACTTATTATTTCTTGTCTTTTTTCATTCTAGCCATTTCTGATTGGTAAAAGCGATATCTCACTGTGGTTTCTATTTGCATTTCCCTAATGATGAGTGATGCTGAGCATCTTTTCATGTGTCTGTTGGCCATCTGGATGCCTTCTTTGGAAAAATGTTTATTCATGTCTTCTGCCCATTTTTAAATTACATTGTTTGGTTTTTTTGATGTTGAGTTATAGAAGTTCTTTACGTATTTTGGGTATCAACCCCTTACCCGATCACTTGCAAAAATCTACTTCTTCTATTCAGTAGGTTGTCTTTTTATTTTGTTGATTATTTCCTTCACTGTACAGAAGCTTTGATTTTGTTGTTGTCCCAATAGTAGCTTGGGACCGACTACATTCATGGTGCCAAATGTGAGAGACTGTTGAATAATGATGATTCAGGGTGGTAAGAGTAAGCCAGGTTTTGATTTTGCCTGGCTGAGCTGCTAGGAAGGTGGTGCGAGAAAGCTGGTTACCGTTCACTCTCAGGGAGCGAATGAGGAGGTTGTACAGGGATGGTCAAATGTCAGGGACTGGGAGATGGATCGGAGAGTCTGCCTTCAGTCATGCATGTGAAAAAGTCTGTCCACAGTTCCTTCTCATCTCCCCCACTCACCTCTCTTTGATTGATCACTCTAATTTCCAGAATTTGAAATCTGCTTGAATTCTTAGATTCCTTACTTCCAGCATTAGTGGGTGTGACAGACAGACTAATCCTGGCCCCCGCAAACTGTCCGTGTCCTCATCCCTGAGACCTGTGTATACATGGGGTTACATGCAGAGGAGAATTATGGCTGCAAATCAGCTGACCTTAAAATGGGGGTGATTCTGGATTTTCATGGTGGGCCCAATATCACAGGGGTCCCATAAAAGCAGAAGGAGGAGGCCGAATTGCTCAGAGTCAGCAAAGTCGTTAGGGAATTAGACTCCAAGGGATACGGTATTAGGTCATCACAACAACTTAGTTTGTGGTCATTTGTTACAGCAGCAGTAGAAGCAGATACAGAGATGACTGCAAAAGGTACCTGGAAAACTCTTCAGACCCAGTGCTCAGGAGTTCAGGCTCTGAGGCTGCCTGAGATCAAGTCTTGGCTCTTGAGACGCTGATTTCAGCCTTCTCTAGTGTTAGGGTAACAATGAAGTGAGTTACTGTATCAACAGGACCAAAAATGGTGCCACTAGGTCCCTGGTATGTTGCTGCTGTTAACATTATTTTTCTATGCTGTTCGAGCCGGGGCCAGTTCTAATCTGTAAAAAAAGTTGTATTTGGGAAACGTTTGCCTCATGTATATACAGGCTACCGGGTTTTCCATTCATCTAACTTGAAGATCTGGATTCAAACTCTCCCTTTGCATGAAAGCTTTATTGTTGATCCAAGGAGCTCTGTCTTTGAGCTGTGGAAAACGTTCTCACTAAGCGCTTAGCTTTGTGGGTAGGCCAGGAAAGCAGTGCACTGAAATCAGTGGGAACGTGGTATATCACTCAACCTCGCAGGTTGCCAGGGAGTCAGTCTGGTTTGGGTTTGTTCTCTCTGAGTTGCTGGAAGGTGGGGTTAGGATACTAGGTGAAGTAATGATATTCTCCAGCCATTTCCTAAAGTGACAAGTGGAGAGTTTGTTTAGAAACCTACTGCAGGGACACCTGGGTGGCTCAGTTGGTTAGGCAGCTGCCTTCAGCTCAGGTCATGATCCCAGGGTCCTGGGATCGAGTTCCACATTGGGCTCCTTGCTCGGCAGGGAGCCTGCTTCTCCCTCTGCCTCTCTGTCTGCCTGTGCTCACTCACTCTCTCTCTATCTCTGACAAATAAATTAAAAAAAAAAAAAAAAGAAAGAAACCTACTGCGGGGTAGGGATGGAGTCAGAGTGAGTTTGTTGAGAAAGTGCATTTGTCAAAAAAAAAAAAAAAAAAAACACAAAAAACCCACCCCAAAACAAAAAACAAACAAAAAAACCAAGGCAGGTTTTGTTTTGTTTTGTTTTGGGTGTGCAATATCTAATTTGGAGCTTTTCAATATTTCTATCCACGGATATAAAAAATATTTGCATCTCTCAGTAAATGGCTTTATAATTTATTTGCAAGTTCGCCTGACAGTTTCAGTGCACATCTAAGCGCTCACCTGCAGTCCAAGGATGGCCTCGTAGAAGGCCTGAGGGTGTCCGTATCTGTATCTGTACTTAAATGACCTGCGCCTCCCCTCCTTGCCTCCTTTCCCTCCTGGCAGCCTTTCTCTTAGTCCCTGATTCTGTCAAAACCCTGTTCCTATCTCAGGCTCAATCACCTATGTCTCCTTTTCTTTCTTTCTTTTCTTTTTATTTTAAGATTTTATTTATTTATTTGAGAGAGAGAGAGACAGCGTGAGAGAGCATAAGAGGGGAGGTCAGAGGGAGAAGCAGACTCGCCCTGGAGCCGGGAGCCCGATGTGGGACTCGATCCTAGGACTCCGGGATCATGACCCGAGCCGAAGGCAGTCGCTCAACCAACTGAGCCACCCAGGCGTCCTATGTCTCCTTTTCTGCTCTAACCTCTCCCACTTTTCCCTGCTCCTCCTTTGATCCTCTTGGTGATTAAATTTAGGGACCTGAGAATCCCTGCAGGGCTCACGGAAGCCCATCCTTGGCACTGTCACAGTCCCTCCCTAATTTTTGCTTCCTCCCTTGTTCCTCCCCTTGTGTCTAGACTAGACCAGAGCCTCTTGGCAGTGCTGCTTTCAGCCTCTCTTTCACTCTCATGTCTCTTTCTGGTTACTCTGGGCCTCTTCCCAACATCCAAGGCCCATTGTCTGTGCATAGAACTTTGTGACCTTTCTTTCTCTACAGGTCCTGAGGCTGCCCAAGTTCAGGCTGTTCCCGTCTTCTGAGCTGGCTGTCTCTGTTCCTCTTTGGCCAATCTGGGGTCCCACCTGTTATTTAACCAAACTTTAAATAGTACCTCTTGGCTTGTTGCTGACTACCTGTACACATATTTATTATGTGCTCTTAATGAAATTTTAATTTTATGGACACTTGGCACTTTCATTTCCAGGAGTGTAAGTTCTTTGAGGTTAGGGACTTTGCTCCTTATCTATGACTATCTCCTACATATCATGTACGGGGTAGCTGACCTTGAGGGTACCTGGCTGGCTTAGTTGGTAGATCATGCAACTCTTGATCTCAGGGTGGGGGGTTTGAGCCCCATGTTGGGTGTCGAGATTGCTTAAAAATTTTTTTTAATGAAAATATTAAAAATGGCACATTACCTTGAACATTGTGATAGTCTAGAAATATCTTAAAAGTAAATTCTCTCATTTGTGTACCTATCATTTTCTTTCAAAATGCAGACAGAAAAAGTATATGAAGTATATATGGTAATGCAGGAGTCCATAAAATTGATAAATATGGCATGTCTTGGCATCCTTGAGCGGAATTCTGCATTGTGGATTAAAGGCTAATAGCTGAATGGATTCCACCAACACACACACACACACACACACACACACACACACTCACACACACACACACACACACACACACGTAATTGTTTGAGCCATAAAATGAAATGTGTGACTTTATTTATGGAGAGGCTTCAAGGTAAAAGCCAAGAAGTTGAAGGTTACCTAATACAGTAGTTATCTATTGCTGTGTAACAAATTAACCCCAAACTCACCGGCTTGCAACACTCACCATTATCTCACACAGCTTCTCTGGGCCAGGGATCTGGGAATGGCCTAGCTGGGTGGTTCTGGCTGGTTGTTGCAGTCAAGATGGCATCCGAGGTTACAATCACTAAAGAGGAGACTCAGGCTGGAGGGACTGGAGCAAGGAGTCTCTTTTAGGACTCAGATGAATGTTGACTGTGGTCAGGAGTCCTTAGACCCTCACTTCATGGTCTTCTCCATTGGGTATATCCAGTATTAATTGGCAATGTGGCTGGCTTCCCCGAGAGTGCAAGGGCAAGATGGTAGAATGCCTTTTATGTCTTGACCTGGGAAGACATACCATCATTTCCACAATATTCTTTTGGTTGCACAGTAGACCCTATCCAGAATGGAAGGAGACTCCATGAGAGCATGAATGTCGGGAAGTGAAAAATCACTGGGTCCATGTTGGAGGCTGTCTACACCATTCCAGTAGCTAACATCCAATTAGTATACATCTTTGTGGCCCTGTCAGAAAGGAGTTTGTTGCCTTCTATTTATTTTGTGGGGTTTGGTAGGGCCTGAGGGATTAGCTGTTAGCTGTGGAATCCCAGGCTTGGCTTCCCGGGAGGCCATCTTGCCCTTTTTACCACACCTCCCCCCAACCTGAGGCAGGGTACGCTGGGGGGCCGTGGTTCCTGGGCCGCTCACTTACCATGGGAAGAATGCAGCAGCCTTACTGGTACAGCCATCAGTGGTTTCTGGACAGGAATTGGACCAGACATTGTCAAATGTGTCCTGATGCGGCCAGAATGCCCCATGTACTGCTGACTTGCTGGTAGGACTGAAATGAAGGGCTCATTTCTTCCAAATGGAAGGTATTTCTCTCTCCGTTTGGAAACAAGTCCTTTTAATAAGGCTCTGGATTGGCTTCAGTTATTTATTCAGCATTCTCTCAGCACAGCAAGTTGATGATTAGATACATTCCATTTCAGTGACACACACATTTGAAAGGATTCATGCTTCTAATCATAAAAAGATAAAGTTTTTTTTTTCTTTCTTAACATCTGGAGCCTGATGAATAATTACTGTAATTAAACAAGAGGCCATTGTATGTTTGGGTATTTTTAAAGCTTCAAATGCCTCTCTGTGTGCAAGATTCACGTTGCACACTCTTTGTTTTAAAGCATTCTAGTGTGCGGCACTCACAGTCTACTGAGGAGCCTTCGTGGCCCGCGTTAAAAGTAGGTCATTGTTGCTTAATCTTCATCTCTTCATTATCCCGCTTCCCCAAAACCCTTAATAAGTGAGCTCTGTGCTCCACTTGGGATTGTCCACTTGGGCCTTCCACACCTCATCGCCCTGGAGGGCAAGGAGCTGGTCTGGGCATCAGGGATGACTTAGTGATCTGGATAGGTAATGCCACCTCAGTGATTGTAAACTCTCGTAAGGATAGATTTTAGATGAATCCATGTGAGAGAGGCAAAAGAGAACAATACTCAGCCTTGTTGTGGAAGAGTCTCATCTTTTATTTTCTAAGTACCTGTTTCATGACCAAATCATGTTAGTCTTGTCATCATCTCCTCTTCTGGTCCCCCTTTCAGGGTCCCCCCCCCACCTCAATATTAGAACATGTTCACTCCTGTGCAGAATCCCGATGCTTTGCTAGACAGGCTGACCTTGACAATGAGTTGACTATCCAAGACCTTGAATCTACAGATGGACTTGTAGATATGCCCAGGGTTGTGATAGAAGCCATGGAAATAAATCTAATTACCTGGAGCCTGAAGGGACTTTGGTAAACATCCTACATCTTCATTTCTTGTTGTGTTCACCATTTATTAAACTTGATGGATGTTAATCATTTTTTGGCAAGCAAGAAATCACAAAAACACTGGGATGCTCTTATAAAGGAATTACTTTTATATTCCATAGTATTCCTGAAGTGCCTTGTGCTTGGTAGGTGCTCAATAAATTCTTACCAGTTGATTGAGTGACTTGAATTCTGGATAGTTTCTTATTCAATAGTTACATTGGGCCTATCGAATCATGATTCCAGAAGAAAAAGTAAGTAGAAGGTGGATAGTGTGAAGTAAAGCTGGACTAAATTAATATATGTTGGGAGGTTTATGGTTATGAAAATCCTTTAAGTCTCTACAAGTATTTATTTATTTATTTTTAATTTTCTTTTATTATTATTATTTTTTAAAAGATTTTATTTATTTATTTGACAGACAGAGATCACAAGTAGGCAGAGAGGCAGGCAGAGAGAGAGAGGAATGAAAGCAGGCTCCCTGCCGAGCAGAGAGCCTGATGCAGGGCTTGATCCCAGGACCCTGAGACCATGACCTGAGCCGAAGGCAGAGGCTTAACCCACTGTGCCACCCAGGTGCTACAAGTATTTAAATAAATATTTACTATTCTGCAGAATATAATGTGGAGCTTGTTACAAGAGAATGAATGATACAACATTTATTTGATGAACAGTCATTTTGCCGGTGGCAAAATGTGCCTGAATTTAGGGTACAGTCACATATAGAAATTATAGCTAATCGATATCTTCATCTCTTCTCATTGACTCGGAAAGGGTTTTATGAAAGTCATTGGATAGACATTCACCATTAAAGGTGTTGGAATGAAAGCTACTTTAGTATTTTGTGATTTTGTGTTTTAAAAATAATCCAGGTGAGGTTAACTAAAGCTTATGCTCCATTTCAACAAAAGAAATCTGGTAGGGGCGCCTGGGACGCTTAGTGCATTCAGCATCTGACTCTATGATGTCAGGGCTGTGAGACTGAGCCCTGGGGTGGGCTCTGCACTGGGTGTGGAGCCTGCTTAAGATTCTTTCTCTCCCTCTGCCCCCGCCCCACCCAGTACACACTCTTTCTCTCTCTCTGAAAAAAAAAAAGAAAAAAAAATCTGCTGGAATAATAACCATTTAGGTAGCGATTGCAAAGATGAAAGTACTTATTTCTAAGGCAGAAAGAAAATAAATTTTTGTATAAAGTGTATATATATTAGAACTGCATATTTGCATATTAGAGACACAAAGATTTAGAGTTATGGCTCATACATCATATTGGAGAAATTGTGAAAATTATCCTTTGCAAGGAGTTACTGGGGCTGAGTGGCAGAATCTAAAGTAAGCGGATTCATTTATTCCCACAATGCATCAGATGACCAGCTCTCATAAAAACTACTATTAACCTAAAAAATTAGGGTCAGTAAAAACCTAGCAGTAATTCTCGAAACTCAACAAGCTGAACCGTTAGACCCAGTGAGCTCATCATGATAGATTAAAGACCAAACATAAAGACATTATGAAATATGTGATTTTAATATGTTTGATCATATCAGAGCAACCCCCTTAATAACATGATTTTTATCATGGAACATTGTGTTTTTCCTTAAACTCAAGAAGCAGCCTGAAAGAATTTAGCCCATTCTTGCATCAGCGCTGGAACTCTGTCTTACTTGGTGTAATCTGGTGAAGGTGGCTGAGATGATGCTATTCTGGTACATCCTAGGACAGCAGCGATGACAGGAGCTACTGCTGTGGCTGAATTCTAAATTTCTGTCAAGTGCCCCCACCCTCCCAGTCTCTGGGGTAGTAATAATGTCAAAGGGCTAAATTCTAGGCTTGAGCTTCATCCTACACCATTTGGGGGATTACAATAATTCATACTTCCTTTTACAAGGTCCTAACCAAACGCCAACCATGAGGGTTTGCAGCAACCACAAAGCCCCTTCTTTCAGAATGAGTAATCTTGCTTTTAAAACTGGAAAGAAAAAAAGTGGGTAGCTCTGTTTGTTACCACCGGTGGGCCAGTCCATGCCCCACCAAATAGCTGACAAGAACAGTTTATGGCTCATAAGAATGAGATCTCATGCTACCTCATGCAACACTCAACATAATTCTTTTTTTTTTTTTTATCACTACTTTCATTTCACCAATGAGGAAACAGGAGCAGCTCCTTTGAAATTCCCTATATATCCCACTACTCTCCTGTTAGAGTCCATTCCGAAATTGACAGAAACAAATAGAAAAGGTGGTCTCGTAGAGTCCTGGTCTCACATTAAGACAAGAAGCAATCCTCCTCGGTGATGGTTTCTCAGACTGCCATCTCTTTTAGTCATAACTCTTCTTTTCCTGGAGCTGATGTTTTGATGGTCATTTTTATGATGAGCTAATCAAAAGCAAAACCGAATATCTATCACCCTAGCCAATTGAGTGAGCTGGCTTTTTTCCAGTGGGGCAAGCCTCTCCAAACTGGGGGACTGGATGGGCTTCCTTATTCATCCATTCAACTCCAGGGGAGTTGAGACCAGCCCTGCCAGGACAGACCTTCTGAGAATAAATGGGGCGACATGAAAGGGAGGAAACAACTCAGTTAGAATCCTTTTCTGTTTGGCTAACAACCAGTTCACTCACTGAAAAAAAAAAAAAAAGATAAATTATACTCTTTATCTATGAAGAATGGGACGTTGGTTTAACATTCCATTACCAAGAGTACCATGAGAACAAAGGTCTTGGAGGACTCAGATATTTCTGAGGATGGATGGCATGAGAACACAGCTTTGTTGTCCAGAAGATTTTGTGACCGGGCCGAGATGGAGACTGCCATGGTCTGAATGTGTTCTCTAGAATTCTAATGCCCTGTGTGATGGTGTTCAGAAGTGTGGTCTTGGGAGGAGGTTATTGAGGCAGTGATGGTGGAGCGCTTGTGAGCAGGAGTAGTGCCTTAGAAGAGAGACTCCAGAGACATCCCTAGCCCCATCCACCATGTCAGAATACAGAGAGAAGGTGCTGGCTATGACCCAGGACTAGGGCCCTCAACACATGTGACCGTGTTGGCCCCTTGGTCTTGGACTTCCCGGCCCTTAGAGCTGTGGGAGAGAAATTTGTGGTGTTAATTAACGATCCAGTGTGTGTTGTTGTGTTAGAGCAATGGGAAGGCAGTAAGACTAGGGCTTTGGTCAGCTCAGCTTGTTAATAATTTGGTCCTTTAAAAATCATACTCTTGAGGGCGCCTGGGTGGCTCAGTGGGTTAAGCCTCTGCTTGCAGCTCAGGTCATGATTTCAGGGTCCTGGGATTGAGCCCGGCATCAGGCTCTCTCTTCGGCAGGAAGCCTGCCTCGCCCTCCCCCTCTGCATGCCTCTCTGCCTGCTTGTGATCTCTCTCTGTCTGTCAAATAAGTAAAATCTTAAAAAAAAAAAAAATTACACTCTTTAAAGACTTGAACGTTTACATGGAAGAGAGTCCGAGCTCTGGGTGGGAGAAAGGTAGGGGGGAAAGTCTCATTTCCTGTCACAAGTCAGCTCTACCAGCCTCGAAGACTCCACTTAGCAGAGCTGAGCCTGCAGCTGCCTGGCCCATCCTTCTTGGCACTTGGGGGTGGTGGTGGTAGGGAAATCTCAGCACCCCCCTCCCCGAGAATTTCATCCAAACATGGAACTTTCTCTGTCAGAAGTGACAGGGTAAACACCAGTTTCTCCAGCTTGTGGCATTTCTATGTCTCGTTGTGTCCCTCTTAGAGAATAGTGCCCTAGGCAAGCCTGCCTGGTCTGCCCTTAATTCACCTCTCTCTGTTCCTGACAGTATGATTTATAGGAAAGACCATTTTGTATATCAGGTGTTTCCTGTTTCCAGTACCAGAAAGTCATTACTTGATTGCATATGTATTTGCAAGCTTGTGGAAGAACAATCAAAAGTTTTGGACTACTTCGTTTTTCAATTAAGAATGGAATGCTCTTCAGTTTTCTCTTTAATTTCTTAAAAATTCAAATCTCCACGGAAATATTTCTTTCAACTAGGCAAGCCCACTTTTATCTCCTTCCCTACCCTAGACAAGCATACCTACCCTAGCTACATTCTAAAACATATGAATAGGAGGGTTGAGGAAATTGTAGGGGACGATGACTGTTTTGGGGAAGAAGACATCATTTAATTTCAAAATTCACTCTAAGGAGACGGGCAAACCTTTGATCCACCTCTTGGATATATGATTTCTAGCTATATATAAATTTCAATAATATTTTAATGTTGTTAATAACAGAAGAGACTCAGGCATTTGTAACGAAGGAATTTTGCTTATATTTATTTCCAGGGAACCTGTACCCATTTGTTTTAGTAACATTTAAAATTATTCAACAGAGGGGTTCCTGGGTGGCTCTCTCAGTAGAGCAGGCAGGTCTTATTCTCAGGGTCCTGAGTTCGAATCCCACGTTGAGTGAAGAGTTTATTTTTAAAAAATGTTCAACGAACACTCTTCCTGCCTTTGTTTGATAGAAATACTCAACCTATTCTTTCTGGGGACTGAAATCTGTTGTTTAATTTCAATTTTGAAGACATCCTATTATAATTTTAAATAAAGAAGTTTGGAAAAAGTAAATAATTGTCGAATGTAGGCCACAGCTACCTAAGTTTTAAAGTCATTCTCTGTAGTTCTCTTGAGTATGTTGACAGCTTTTATGATAAGTTACATGCTACTGGAAAAAAAAGTGGAATGTTTGATCTGAAATTTAATTTTCTTTAGATCTATCCTTGGGAAAAATCCTTTCAGAAAATCTTGAATTCTACTGAAATAATTTTCAGATGTGCTTTACTGACTTGTAAAAAAGTCCTTGTCACATTTTTAATGAAGCTGCTAAAATGCTTCATAAGCTGATATGTTAACTCAGTACTATGTTAAGTTATTGTATGTAGCTCCACACTTTCTCTGATAGTGTGGGCTGTCAGGTACAGCAACGCTCAGTTTCTTTGTGAATTGCCACCTGCTGGGTCCATGGACGTGGACTCTGAGCTGGCCAGGAAGTTGCTGGGCTAAACACAGACAGGGAATGAGGATAGGACAGGATCTGAGGGTGTCTGACCCGTTACAATACCCCCCCCCCCCATTAGAAACATTGGTTGTCTGCTCTGGGCCGGCCACTGTTGTAGGTGCCGGGTTACAGAGGGAAATAGACACCAAAGTCCTCTGTTTCATGGAACTTATTTTTCTAGTAAACAATAAAAAAATCAATGATAATCATCACTGTAAGAAAACAAAGCTGAATTTTGTCATAATGACCAAGACAGGATGGAAGGGCTCTGTTGTGTGCTTAGTTTAATGAATGTTTACTTTAGTTATTCTTAAAGCATCACTTTGTTCTCTTTTTAGGAGAGGCATAGTTGATACACAGCAGTCCAGGTGTTCGACATAGTGATTCAGCAGCTCTCTACATTGTGCTGTGCTCACCGTAAATGTAGATCACACCTGTCACCAAACAATGCTGTTACAATACCATTGATTATGGTGTTTTTAATTTTCTTTGCATTGTACTCATGGTCTTTGTTTACTTTCCCAAAAGAAGCAACTCATCTAGTTGGGGAGTCAGGATGTGAAAATTCATCCCCCTTAAAATCCAGGTTCCAGGAGCGCCTGGGTGGCTCAGTCCGTTAAGCATCTCTCTTCAGCTCAGGTGAGATCCTGGGATCCTGGGACTGAGCCCCACATCATCTCATTATTGGGATGAGATTCCTTGCTCAGCGGGAAATCTGCTTCCCCCTCTTCCTCCTACCTACCCCTGCTCTTGCTCTCTCTCTTTCAAATAAATTGTAACATCTTAACAAAACAAAACAGAAACCAGGTCCACTTGTCCGGTGGTGGTGGAAAAGCAGGAAGAAGAGGGAAATAGAATGAATCTTCCCACTGTGGTAATTTCTATTCCTATTACAATAACTTTTTTTTTTTTTTTTTTAAGGCTCTCTTACATACATTTTCAAGTTACCAAAGTGAAATAGAGCCCAAGTGTCTATGGTAGTAAGCATAGGTATTACATAAATATACAATCACTGATGAATTAAAAACTAAAATATTTTGATCTAACTGAAGTGTTTCCTCTAGTTAAAAAATAAAAACCAAAAACGAATGCAGGAATGTGCATCATGAAAGGAAGTTTAAGAAGCCGCAGTCTTTGAAGAGTGGTTAAATTAAAATGTAACCACCCAAATTAAGAGTTATTTTTTACCATTTCGCTCTTTGATGAAGATCAGCTCATCTAGCAGGAATGCCTATGCGGAGCCTTATCATTATAGTCAGACCCACGCACAGCAGAGTCACAGGATTTCCTGAGACCGGTCCCACCACCGCGAGGGAGATGAATACAGAGCAGTGTCTCTGCTTCAGGTCATTGCTACAGTTAGCCTTGTCCTCAGCAGGACCTGTTTGGAAAGGATTAATGTTTTAATGTTTATCAGTGGTTACCATGGTTTATTGTGGCTCTGAGCCACGAGTTGCTGAATCCGTTTCACTGGAAAACGCTGTTGTCCCACTAATCTCAAGAGACCAGGTAGAGGGGACGGTGCTCTTGGCTCCAGACCCAACATGGTGTGGGGAGGGTCTGTTACTTGGCAGTGCTGGGTCATCCGGTCCCCGTGTTTCACGGCCCCACACAGGGGACAGATCAAGCCAGGAGCCAACTCCTCCGAGGCCCACAGGAGGTTCTGTTGAAATCCATCAGTCCTTTCCCCAGAAGGGTTAGTGGAGACGACAGCCAAAGGAAGCGTGGGATGGGAGAAATCTGAGAAGTGCCTCTATTCTGTTTACACCTCCGGTGGCTTAGGAACGCAGAGTTGTTCTGAGGCTTAAACAAAGAGACTGAGAAACCGCAGCAGCCTTAGAGGTTGGCTGTGAATATGTGGGTTTCTCCTCAGTCACTTTAGAAGGGTCACATTGTTTAATGTGAAAGCTCAATAGTCCTTGTAAGTTTCTAAAACAAAATTCTCCTTACACCTGTGTCCTGAATAGCAATCAGATAAAGGCTCTTCTACTGGAGAGTTCTCCAGCCGTTTTAAAGAGGAAATGATCTAATCTGGGACTATAAATAAAACCTAAACAAACAGACCTAAACAACCCCTGGAGGTTTAAATACGTGTCTTATGTGCATCTAGCTCTAGTTAATTCTAAAACAAAGAAAGGGACCAGGAGCTCAGCCCTGAGCCAAATCGGGAAATCAGGGAAGTTTGTGTTCGGTATCTTGCAGGTTTCACTCAGGTCAATTTTGCCTTCCTTCCTCACAGTCTCATCAGCGCCCCGCTCTCCCCTGGCTTTCTGCCTTCCAGATAAACATGCATACATCCCGCTAGCCCCTTGGCATCTGTTCGGTTTCTCTTCTCAACTTGCTTTCAACGCTGCTTGGTCATTAGGTAATCACTCACTTTTGAACAGATAATGACACACAGAGGGACTCCACCGACATGTGAGGTTCAAGACAGAGAGAAAGAAGCATCTCGGGGACTGGGCGGGTCAGTGGGGAACTGGCAGCTCTCAAGAAGGACTTTCCACCTGCTGCCTGCTCACACCGGCCTGTTCCTCCTCAGCCTGGCACTGGCCTGTCACCTTTCTTTTCTGTTGTCACCATACACATGGCTTCAGCTGACTGAGGTCACTGGATTTCCTTTTGGCCTTTCTTTGTTTCCCTCTACATTCCAAAATCTTCAGAAAATTGGAAACCGTTCTGAGCTAGCAATGGCGAATGAAAATGATGGAACATAATAATATAAAAATAGATCCTTGCTGCTCCAAGTGTGGTTTCCAGAGCCGCAACCTTGATGTGATTTGGCAGCTGGTGGGAAATGAAAGGTTTTGGGCCCAGCCCACAACCACTGGATCAGAATGTAAAAAGATTCCCAGGTTATTAGTTTACATATCTCAGTCTGAGAAGTACTGCCCTGTCTCTCCATACTTACCCACTAGTTACGTATGAATTCTGGACACTTTCTTCATAATGGAGAATTCCATGGTGACATGGAGCCTGTTTTTCACTCCTAATCTTGAAAGAACAATTTAGGAAAGAAATATTAACAATGAGTATTCATTTGAAGAGATCCGTGATTCTGTTCACCTGAGTATTTTTGGCCTATGGGGAAGGAGGATGTTATTACCAGATGGTGATATATTTGGAGGAAAGAGGGTTCAGTGTGAGGACAAGATAGATTTATAGCCAGAAGAATTTTCAGTATTGGGGAGGGTGGTTTAGGGGACATTGTGAGGTATAAAGAAAGTGAATGAAAAAGAATTACTTAGAAATCCAGCTTTGGGCTGTGGAATCTTTTCACAGTGTTAGAGACGTCCAAGTTCTTCATGTGAATTATTTCAAAGGTACATTTTGATTTGTAGACCCTGTTTTCCGATGGTGGCACCCAGTTTGGTTCTGACTACAGAAGTAATCGTTTCAGTAGAGCTGGGAAGGATTATACTTCAGAAACACCATTATCAGGTTCAAGACTATGTTACTGGTGAAAGTCTATGAAAAACACCACCCGGGAACCTGATGTTTTAGGTCATGCTGATAAGTTGAGCGCAAACTAGACAGTGATGAAAATAGTAGATATTACTTTAAAAAATAGTATTTTTAAAAAGCGTCCCTCATGAAAAAAATGTGTAAAACCATAACAGTTGAGTAGCTATTTGTAACTCTGGTTTATTTGGTAGAGAAATGGCAGGATCTAGAAATTCATTCTTTTCCCCCTGAAAAAAAATGACTGTCTTTGACCCACTGTATTTTTTTGAAGATGGCCACAAATACGTTTACCATCTCATATGCTTTTCCTGTAGTGTGACTTTGACATTCTTTCCAACAATAGTTGAGGTCTGCATTATTTCCCCTTGGCATCAGGCAGGCTTTTATGACCGAACCAATGGTGTGTTGTGGACGTGTCTCTCTGTGAATCCGAGCCTGGATCATAAAAGAGCATTTCATTTCTGCCTTGCCAGAATCCTGGAATATTTCACTCTTCATTACTTATTCTTTAAGCTTTTAGCCTCAAAGTAAGCAGTCCTACTGTGATGAATTCCAAACCAGCCCAGATAGAGTACATGGAGAGGCCCCAAGACTCTGGGTAGCACAGCCTTCCATTGATGCAAATCCACCAAATGAGAGACCTTGAGTCAGAGCTCTTCAGTTGAATTCTTGACTCACAGACCCTATGAGAAAAAGATCAAACAATTGTTCTTCTTTGAAGCCACTAAGTTATTGCTTACAAGGATTTTATTGCTTCCTGGCTAGCAGTATTTTGTGTTCTCACGCCAGTTTTTGGTGGTGATGTCTAAATCTGAGATGAAACTACTGTTGGTGAACTGGGAGCGGTGTAAGTCGTAAGGAAGATTTTGAAAAGAAAAATGGAGGACAGTGAATGTGGGATGTTGGCCCGCCAGGGACAGTGGCAGAAGAAAATGGAAATCATCAGCATGGGAAAGGCTTTGGTTGGGCATTTATAGAGTTTACATAACAGAGAATTTAGGTGACAGAATTTGGGGGCCAGATCATAGTGATTATTAGAAAGCAAATTGAATATTGACTTTGATCTCTGGACAAGGAGAAGTGATCAACTTTGCATTTTGTGGGTGTGCGTGTGTTGGAGGGCAGATGGTGGTACTTACGTAACTGCTGTAGCACAGTTATGATTGGACATGGTGTGAAATGCATCCGATAAACTTCATCCCAATTCCCATCTGAGTACAGTACCAGAATCTGCTCTTTCATGCTTGGTCTTCATAATTTGTTTTTCAGGTGGCAAGGGCACATGCTCACACTTCATGAAAGCAGAGGGAATATTGCTCGCAGCTGTATTTGGGCCACTCTTACACTCCAGAGATTTCACTCCTTCTTTCTATTTTTATAACCATCTTTGTCACTCTCACTTCTTTCCCTTTTCCCCTTTTAGATTCAGCTGCAGCCGTATCCAATAAAACACACTGACAGAGAGATGGATCTTCGAGAAAATCTGCTGATTGCTCTCTCTGTAAACCTCAACTGTAAACAATAGGACATTTGTTTCTCTGTCATGTTTCTTTCAGTACATAAAGATGAAGAACCAAATCAATGTTCGGAAAAAAGAAAAAAGAGAAATGTTAGCATCGTCTCCTAGTTGGCTTTTTGGTAGTCATTCTCTCTTAGAATGGGCTTGGACATTTTGCCTGTCTCTTTCACCAGGGACAAAAGAATTTCTCTTCCTCTAGTTTTCAAGTTTCTGGGCGAGGAGACTCTAGAGAAAGAAGCCAAAGCCTAATTATTGACAAATGTCGACTTACTTGATTCCTCTGAGTCTATGAAGTATCGTAGCCAGAATATGGTGTCCAAATAACATTCAGAGATTATTATATGTAGAATATTCAAGAATATGCCACATAATTGGTTTCATAAAAATCTAAATATGAAATAGTTGGTTATTTCTGGAAGAGCCAGCATATTAACAAACTAAGTTCCAGTGCTCCAACTTCCCTTATCACCTGTTGCTAGCCCCCAGCCAGTCATTGACGTAGATGCTGGGAAGGTCTTTTGGGTTCACCACACAGTGGGGTTGTGTCTCAGTTTAGTTTGGGCTGTGTAGACACAAGCTCTGCCTTAGTAAAGATCACTTAGCTCCACCTGGACACCAGCGTTTCTTCTGCTTCAGAACAGGACCTCTGTGTTTGTCCTTTTTGCAACTGGAAGGTATGTCCCTTGGTCAGTAATGTAAGACACAGAAAGGATGACTTTGTGCTGTGTGGCAGGTGAGTGATACAGGTCCCTTGGGGACACAGATGGACAAGGATCCAGACAGCAGTACAGATGGATAATTTAGGCACCATGCGGTCCCTTGGGGTTTGTAGTGCTGGAAAACATTTCCAGCCCCAAGTAATAAAAATGACAGACAGTCACTCAGCCTACAAGGAATTGTACCCTGTCATCTTTAGTCAAGAAAATCTCCCTCTGAAGTCAGTGGGGGGTTTTAGACTGAGAAGGGGCATAAAATATGCTCCTTTAAGTAAAGACAATGGAATTAACGATTAGCTGAGCAATTCAGAGCACATTTTAGTGACATGTATAAGAAATTATGGAAATTGCACAATTTCTCTTATAAGTGCATCATCACATTACTTGGTATCATGGTAGCCACCAATTTGTTTCCGAGGATGGATATAACTGGCTTATTCATAGAATTCCACGGGGAAAATTGCTTTTCTTTTCTTCCTCAAAAGTCTATTAAGAACCTCATTCTGTCCCCGAGTTCTGGCTATTTGAGAGCAGCGTGAAGTACCCAATGGGGATTTAAAAATAATACCCTTTACTTAATTCTTTGAGGATTTTTGCATAGAGTTAACATGGCAATGAATATGGTCTTTGGGACTCAAATGTTGTTCCCATGGAAGAAAGAGAAAACCAGAACAGTCACAGGAAGTCATAGGAGAGACTCCTAGTATGTGATCTAAAAATAGGAGAAGCTTTCATTCTTCTTTCTTCCCCTGATACACAGACATGTTAGCCTCCTTCAAATGGCGAGGGTGACAACTTAACATTGTTGCTTATCCTCAAAATATAGGTATTTTGTAAGTAAAAATTCTCTTTCAACTTCCATAGTTTGCTTTCAGTGGTTGTTTATGATGAGATAAATGTATGTAATACATCTTATACATATGTTACATATATGACATGTGTACAATGTCCAACACATTTACACCTTAGAGTGAGCACATTTTTTGTATCTTTGAGACGGTGGTGTTGATTGGTACACGATAGGCTAGATTTTGGAAAAGGGCAAGAACTGTTTCTTGGATGCTTCAGGTTTATTTTATTTACTTGTTTGTTTATTTTAATGGTTTTACTTATTTGAGACAGAGAGAAAGAGAGTGCTCCTGTGCACGTGTACATGTGAACACCAGGGGTGCGGGGTGGCAGAGGAGGAGGGAGAAGCAGCCTTCCTGCTGAGCAGGGAACCCAACACCAGGCTCAATCCCAGCACCTCCAGGATCATGGCCTGAGCTGAAGGCAGACGCTTAACTGACGGAGTCTCCCAGGCGCCCCTGGATACTTCACGGTTTAGAGTTCTTTGTTAGACTTCTCTCTTATTTCTTCCCTTGGTCTGTTTTCTTTCTTCATCACTGAATGTTCAGTGAATTTGCCACTAGAATTCGGTTGGATGATGGGCATGGGTAAGTGCCCCGTCTATTCTTCACTCTGCCACACTCTTGGGCGGTACACTCTTGGACGGTACACTCTTGGACTCCAGCTCCTGGTACCTAGTGGGACGAACTGGAATAAATGAGCCAATGGGGTGGTCCCTTCAGTGTCCCTCTGCTGTCCCTTCACTGAGTTGCACTGCTGTTGTCTGCCTTCATCCCTTCTTCTCCACGTGCAGGGGGTGTTCCAGGACTTGGACATTTGTTCAACTAGAAGTTCCACTCAGATTTTTATCTTTCCTCTCGTCAAGTTCGTTCTGGTCCTGCAAAGTCCTGTGTAAAAGTGCCAGTAGTCCACTCATCTTGCCAGAAAATGTTGTTGACATGATAGGTTCCCTCTTCTCTGCATCAGGTAAATATGTTAGTGGATTTTCATGCACAAGCGGCAGTGAGCAAACCCACAGAGTTGGCTGGGATGCTGTCAGACCGGACTCAACCCAGATGAGGACCTCCGCCCGAACTACAAGGTCTTGGTGTTCACTCTGCAAATGGATCTCTCTGAATCTCTTCTACCTGCTGCCTGATGGCAACTTGTCCGGTTTTCTTTGGAGAACAGATGATTCCCAGCTAAATGTCTGGCCATTATTTCCTAATGTCCTTCCCATCCTGGTGGCTTAAATTCCCACCAGAATCCAAGTGTAAAAAGCAAGTGAATAAAACAGATGCCATTGCTCCTCAGTTCTTGCTTTCAGGAGCAGAGGGAGACAGGTCCAGACACTAGATCCTGGTGTAGTTGGTGCCCTTGGATGCTTCTTTCTGGCCCCGCACACTGTAATTACAGAAGAGAGAGATCACCGTGGAACCAGATCCGAGGCGCTGTCCAGTTGAAAAGGTCACGGCTGCAAATGAGCAATTAGTGCTCCCTGCTGCTGTGGAGGCTTTGGCTGCAGAAGGAGCCACAGGAACACAATGCCTGGATAAACCAGCTTTGTGATCTGCTTGTCACAGGTCCAGTTGTTAGGGGGCTGCCCTGAAGCACAAAAGGATAATGCGGGGGATTGGGGGAAAGGGAGATGGGGAAAATGCGGCTGTCAACAGAACAAAACAAAGGGATGGTGTGTGTGTGTTTGGTGGGGGGGTGTTGGGGAGGGTTGGGGTGGACTGAGCACAGGGATGGGGGTGGGGTGGGGTGGGGGGAGGGCTTTGGCATTGAAGGCTCATTAGAAACCTTAAATATTTGGGAGCTGCCTTCTTTGGCAGTCTCAGAGCTCAGCAGCAAAGCTTTGTTGCCTCCTAAATGGGGATTGGAAAAAATGGCGAGGAATGCCAGGGTGAAATTGACTGTGTTATTAGCACTTTCTCTAAGAATCAGCTGCTTTATTAGGGATTGTCCTTAAGATTGTTTCATTTAAAACCCAGAATCTCGGCTTTGTTTTAATAGGGGTGGAAAGTTGAAGCACTGAAAAAAATTCGAGGAGGGCTTTGTGGCAGCCGTGGAAGGAGGGGTTGGGGAGGGAAAGGTCTCCCATGATCCTGGGCCTGTCCCAGCCCCCCACCCTCCCAAACCCCACGATGAAGTGGGCAGGGGTTGGGAGGTGGGGAGGTTTCTGAGCCTCTCTGGAGCCAGACGACCTTGAGGAGGTTGACCCCCTCTCCAAGGTAGCCTGTCAGAAACTTCATTTCTTTGCCCACTTCAGTCAAATCCACAAAAAGAATGAAGACCATTCTCATCTAACCAGCCCCAAAGGCAAGATTTTGTTAGGTATTACAGAGAAAAGCCCTGAAATTGCATTTGTCGAGAGAGGACCCAAGTAGTGAATCATCTAAGGTTTTGACACATGAATCAGATCTTCCCTTTGTATTATGAGGTAAGCTTTCAGATTGTAAGGTAAAATGAGCAAGCTGAGTTTCACGCAGGGGAGGGAAGCAGCTGCCTCTCCCCACTCTCCTCCTTGGGGTGTCTTCTTGAACACATAATAGGTCCCGTTTTTATATAGGCTCAGACTTTTTGATTCCACAATGGGAGGTCATGGGTCTTCTGACGCTCAGAGCTGCCAGTCAATACATGCCTGTAGGATGAATCTAGAAGTTGTGCAGAGTCATACAGGAGGTGATCTCAGGAAAAGCCACTGTGACTCTTGTGTAGGAACTTGTGTGAAGTTCTGCCCCAACTTTGCCCATGTGCTCGTGCATGTAAATCTCTCACGCAAACTCCCCAATTGTCTTCTCTTTCATCTGTGTTGGCGTGGGGTGGTCTTGGGTTGGCAGGATTGTTTTCTCTCCCTGACTAGGGTCAAGGGACTGAGAGGTCCGTTGAGAAGGAGAGAGCCAGCCAGGAGGCAAGGAGTGCACGGAATGGGTAACGCCGGGCAGGCCAAGTATGCAGGGTGAGGAAGGGAGCTCACTGATTCTACTGACACCTAGCAGTATGGCTTCTCCACTGTCCCCCTACCCCCGCACCACTGCCCTACCCTGCCTCTGCTCATCTCTGCTGGGGATTAAGTTAGCAGGGCTCCATCACTCCCTCTTCTTGCAGCTCTTTCAAAAATACATATTCCTAAGTTTGGTTTTTGAAGATTCCATTGTTCTCTCATCACTCAGCTTGTGTGAGCCTCATGGAAGTGGAGGCAGCAGTTGGTGCTAACTTCTTGGCACCAAGAGCTGCTTTTCTCGATCGAGGCTTGGCTCTTTTTACTGAGGCATTTTGTTGTCAAGCCCTGGGTTGACAGCGTGGTGTTACTATCACTCTTCCAACAAAAACTAAGTTTATAAGCTTGTAATTAGTGCTTAATGTTTAATATTTACACAGAGCTTCACAACGTTCAAAACATCCTACCAAAAAAGAAAAGGAAACGTAAGCAAAAGAAAACAAAAGCACATTGGAACAAGGGTATGGAATGATAGGAAGGCAAAGAAAACCTAACGCCACACACGCACACACGCACACACAAATGAAGCAGCCCTTCTTTCTGAATAAGATTGAAGCGCTTTTTAGATAATCACTGGGAAATTCCTGGAGCATATTCTTACTGTTTTTTATTCAAAAATCATTCCCTCTTTTATTCTAGAAGTAACATTATTCAAGAACATTATATTGAGTCTAGGTAATGACACTTAGGGGTTTGGGCCGTGGAATGTATTATATATGTAGGGGAGGAAAAACATTTTTCTTCTGTTCTTCTGAGTTCTTGGCTGAGACCTCTGTAATAAAAGACAGATTAACAAGGGAAAAACAGATTATTTATCATTAACATGTGCGCGTCATATGTGTGTGGGAGATGGCCAGGGAAGAATGAGTAAGTCTCCGAGGTGGCTCAGTCACCAGACTCAATACCATCCTTAGTTAAAGTTCCCCCAAAAGATGTGTGTGTGTATGTCTGTGTGTGTGTCTGTGTGTGTATAGTCGTAGTTCTGAAAAGTTAGCAGGAAAGGCAAAAGTAGGGTTCATTATGCAGATTTAAGATATATTTACCATAAATACAATTTTCTTGTGATTTGGACTCCTATTCTTCCTTGGAAATAGGTGTTTCATTTATAAATGTAGATGTCCTTTCTGAAAGGGTAACTTCTGCTCTGTTTTCAGAGCTTCTCCTAGTTTTCAAAATAACCTCCTTTAAGGATTAAAAGAATCCTTAAAAAGGCATATTTTGGGGTGGTATGTTTTGTTGCCCTTAATATTCAACAGGGTGCCTCTGCTCAGGACCCCGGGTCTTTGCCCTTTTTCTCTCCTTTTTCTTTTCCTCCTCTTTACGTGGTTTATTTCTTTTTGTTTGGTATACTTTAACATTTAAATACATAATAATGCAAAAAAAAAATTAAGGCTAAGATTGCTAGTAAAAGCAAAATTTCCCCCGAGTCCTCTCTAAGCCAAATTTCCTCTAAATTTGCTGCCAGTCTTTCTAGATTGCTGTATGTTCTTCAGGATCACTTTCTTTGCATATATATGTGTGTGTGTGGATGTGTGACAGTGTACTCACAAAGATAATATTCAATTCGTAAGTTTTTATTTTAAGATTTTATTTATATGAGAGAGAAAGAGAGAGCATGAGGGAGTGAGCATGAGCAGGGGGAGGGGCAGAGGGAGAGAAAGAGAAAACTCCCTGCTGAGCAGGGAGCCCCACACGGGACTTGATCCCAGGACCCTGAGATCATGACTTGAGCTGAAGGCAGATGCTTAACAAACTGAGCCACCCAGGTGCCCCCAGCTTGTGAATTTTTTTATTTTTATTTTTTTTAAAAGATTTTATTTATTTATTTGACAGATAGAGATCACAAGTAGGCAGAGAGAGAGAGAGAGAGAGAGAGAGAGAGAGGAGGAAGCAGGCTCCCTGCTGAGCAGAGAGCCCGATGTGGGGCTCGATCCCAGGACCCTGAGATCATGACCTGAGCTGAAGGCAGAGGCTTTAACCCACTGAGCCACCAGGCACCCCTCAACTTGTGAATTTTTAAAAGAATACTATTGATAGCTAGCATTTGTTGAATACATACAATTCCAGGCACTGCTCTAAGCATGCTACATTTGATCCTCTCAAAAGCACTCTGAAGTTAAAGTATGATTTTTATCTGGATTCTGCTCATAAGAAAACTAGAACCCAGAGGGGTTAAGTAACTTGCTTAGGGTTCTTCAGTCAGCAAGTGGCAGGGCCAGTATTTGTGACCAGGTCAATACTTGCAACTTCTGTGCTCGACTTTTCTCTGACATTGATGATAACTTTAGGTAGAAATTATATTCTGTACAAGCAACAAAGTCTCTGGGAGCTGCTTCTGTTCCATTACATTCTAGACTACTTTGTTCTTCTCAATTTTCATCTACTTCTTCCTCTTAGGGGTTGGCCATCTTCTGTTTAGCCATTCCCCATTGCTAAAAGTAATAACTTTTTGGTTGTTACTGGTTTTTCACCATAAATACCTACAGCAAAGCCTTGAATTAGTATTTTAATGAACATGGGTGTTTTCTCAACGACAAAAGAGAAGTGAGGATTTCTGCCTTGATAAAATATATATTGCTGAGCTGATTTCCAAATTCGTGCTCATTTCCATTTCAGATCTGTATTGTGTGAGAGTACATATATATTTCCCTTTTGTCTTGTCAACTTCTGATGTTACTGATGTTTAAAATTTTTGCCAACTGGATGAGAGAAAACTTGATGTCCCATTGTTTGAACCCACTTTCTTCATATGCACATTAGTCACATTTTCCACACTTCAGTTTTATTTTTATGTTTTGCTGTCCTGAGCAGCTGCTCTAAATTTTATTGCAGCCAGGATTTTTCCTGCCCTCCCCTCTGGGGGTGGGACAGGGTCACTTTAATTGCAGGTACCCATGTGCATCACAATGACTAGCACACATTCAGCACTAAATAAATAATGATAAAATAGGTAACCTAAATTTCATTGACTTCCGATTACCTCCTTCTCTCGGTCCTTGAACTTCATAAAAGTAACTCTCCCCAAGTACATCTAGGTCCCACACACATGCTAGTTGAGTCATATCTTTCAGTGGTCACACTGCCTCCTTGGTACTGCTCTCAACTTCAGCCCCGTATAGTGGCTCCAGCTCCTCTCCCAAACATATGCTTCCTTCCCAGTGGCGGTATCAACCACGGGGACTACCTTAGGGGATGCCCTGACTATGGCCAGGACTGTGCAGTGGTCTGAGCCAGTGCAGCAGGAGAAGAGGGATGGCTTTTTTCCCTCTCCATCATTTGTTAGAGGACTCTCACAGCAGTATATCCTGCATCTTGCTGCTCTAAAAGTCTGTAGAAATAGTTTTTTTCAGTGTTTACCTACAGTCTCTCTTTATATTTTTATTTTTTATTTTTTAAAAGATTTTATTTATTTATTTGACAGAGATCACAAACAGGCAGAGAGGCAGGCAGAGACAGAGGGGGAAGCAGGCTCCCCCGATGTGGGGCTTGATCCCAGGATCCTGAGATCATGACCTGAGCCGAAGGCAGAGGCTTAACCCACTGAGCCACCCAGGAGCCCCATTTTCTCTCTTTTTAAAGGAAAAACATTTTTAGGAGGCGGAGTTTTTCTCTTGGGATCGTTTCTTTTTTTTCCCGAGTAACCCCAGCTCCACAAAAATATGCCTGTTTACCAGTTCATCAAACAATTGCAGACATGTCTGAATGCCATAGACTGTGGTGTGCTCTTAAGCCTTGTCATTTTCCCAGCTCCCTGAAATCTCATGCTTCGAGTTGTTAGAAAACACAATTATTCATACAATTGTTTAATTAGAGGCAAAGGATTAAGACTCACAGTACTAAATTTGAAATACTTTTGTAAGGACTTTTTTGTAACTATTTTAAAAGGAGATTTCCATATAAAATATTTCTTCATTTTTTCTGCAAAAAATATATTTGACGCCTAAGATATGGTGGTGCTGGGATGTAAACACATAGCTGTGTCTTCAATGGGATGATAAAGATGCAAAAAAGAATTGGGTGTAACCAAATAGCACATACTGATGATCCGGAAAAGGTTTGGAGGAGCCACAATGGGGAGTGTGGTGAATTCTGTTAGAGGGCGTCAGGTAGCTCTCACTGTCAAGGTGAGAGGATCCTAAGAGGATCCTTTTTTAGCTTTAGATAGGGTAGCTGAGGTTAAGATGACTTTGCTGTTGTCAAACAAACTTCAGTGATGATGACTGAGAGTAGCTCAAAAAACATCTATCCCTCTAAACTGACACTGAGCCTGAAACTAAAACCAAACCACTTCCACGAAATATGAGGGCATTTTAAAAGTCTCTGTGATACAAATTTCCTAAATACGATCCTAAAATGCTCTGCTGTAACAGGAACATCGTGATACCATGAAAGAAAATAGACCTTCAACAGTCCCTCCAAATCTCAAAGCTTACTTTGTGAGAAATCTGATTACGTCAGAGAGGCTGTCAATCTCTTTTGCCTAGCATAGGGGTTGATCTGTGTCTTTATCTTTATATATTCTAAATCTTTAAGTGTATATATTTAATATTACATTCCAGGCTTTTAAAATTGGACTTTAGAGGCAGTAGAAAACAGTTTAAATGAATTCAAGCTTTTCAGATGTTTTCATTTTTTAAGTTCATAATGAAAAAAAAATTTTTTAAGAGATACATCTGAAGGGTGAACGAGAGTATGTCAACATCTATGTGATGGTATTTGTTTTGTTTTGAAGGTCAGGGATAGCATTTGGGTATATTATCCCAGAATTTTTAAGGAAGTAGCATAAACCTTATATTCTCTAATGTTTCTAAGTGAAGCTAGAAAAAAGCAGGGTGGAGATAAAAGGTTAGCATGAGTGAATATTAGTCCTTAGAGAGATGCGTGTTTACAGAACATGTTTGTTTATTTCTACAACAAAAATAATGAACATTGGGGCACCTGGGTGGCTCAGAGGGTTAAAGCCTCTGCCTTCTGCTCAGGGTCCTGGGATCTAGCCTTACAATCACAATCGGGCTCTCTGCTCGGTGGGGAGCCTGCTTCCTCCTCTCTCTCTGCTTGCCTCTCTTCCTACTTGTGATCTCTCTCTCTGTCAAATAAATAAATAAAATCTTTAAAAAAAAATGAACATTTACTATATACTCTAGACAAGTGTATAAGGTAGCATATGAAAAGATAGAATTTTTTTCTTTTTAAAGAATTCATAGTCTACTTCAGTAGTTGTAGACCTAACTATGTGATTATAGTGCAGAATAAATACTCTGTTACTTGCTGGTCTTTTACTAAATGAGAATTACAGACAAAACATTTGCTATTGGAGCTTAAAGGTGGGGATTTCTGACCTTTCATTAAGCACTGAAGGAGACTTAACATTGAAGATGATGTTTTATGGAAAACAAGTATATGAGTTTTTTGTCCCCCCCCCCAAAAAAAAGACAATTAGAAAACCCAGGAAAGAATAAAGCAAAACAAACGTAAGGAAATAATGGTCTAAATATGGATAAGTGAATAATGGTCCAAACTCAGATAAGAAATGCTTTCTTCTAATTAATGATTTTTAAGAAAAAGTCATTCAACTGGGTACTTAGTTTTCTTGATCCTTCTCCTTTAAATGGTACAAAGGTCATGACTTTGGACCTATGAATAAAGAAATGTAATCCTGGCACCCTGCTGAGCTGGACAGTCAACACCAATTTACCTGTCAGATTAATCCAAATACTTTGATTGGTTCTCTCTTCACCTAGCTAAATCCTCATCTTCAAGTTAAAAAAGAATGCCCAAAGAAAGTCAGCAGTTTTGTTAACATTTGGCATTAACTAAATAACTAAAGACAGTAAGAGTAAGTTAGTTGTCTCTAGGAAGGTGGACCTTGGGGTGGAGAAGAGTCAAGACAAGGACGATCTTTGAGAATTTAAAATGACTTCTGCAGTACTTTATGCTTTTTAAAAACAGTGGATGTATTATTGTGGTTTTTAAAAGAAGACTCATGAAGACCCTAAGATAAATCACTTATTAAAATAGTTCAATGCAAAGGATCATAATGATTCAAAATGACTACGCTTAGCTCTAGGAAACCTGCAGATACACAAGAGTACTACACTTCCACTTTTTGTTTCTGATAATACTGTACACAGTAGTTGTCATCCTCACTGCGGTACACGTAGTGTGCTACGTAGTTTTGTGTTTTTAGTGTTTTAATTACTTTACACTCCATTGGTCCCCCATCCCTTTTTTCCCTACCAAACTGAGGGGTAGAAAAGAAGGAATGGAAGAAATAAGGTTCAGTAGCCATTTGTCTAGAAGATAAATGGTTACAAGTGCTTTTTGCTACTAAATTATGCTAATCCACTCTGTAATCCAATCACCATTTTCTAAATGACAAGGGACCCTAGTGCCAAAGGAACTGTAGTCAATTTTCTCTTTTGTCCCAATAGGTCAATTATTCTTTATTTCCTGAGGTAAAAGAATAACTTTCTCTGGAACTTGTGAGGGCTCTGAAATGCACACCACCCTCTGGATCTGCCAAACTATTATCACTCCATTAGAACCAGCTGAGATCATAATTACATAGGAAATACCATTCGTCAATCCACGGTTCCAGGATGTCAGTGACTTCAGGCACCTCAGCTCATTCAAGAGTCAAGAGTCAAGGATCATATATTCTGCCCTTTAGTTTCCCTTCAGACTTCTGTACTCCACATGCTGGAGAGTCCACAGAGCATTGCCTTAGAGTTACTTAAGGGGAGAGAAAACCGAACCATTCGGAACTAATTCATGTATCTGTCATGGAATCCATTTAAGAGAGATGGTATGAAACTTTCCTATTGTGAAGAAGGATGAGAATTGCTTACACTTTGGTTCCTGAAATAACACCAAAAACACACAGAGAAAACTGGAAAGGGCTATGGACAGGGGTTTCTTGTTATTTGGATGTATACGAATGCATAACGATCCAGGAATATAACACAAATAGAAGGCACACAGTTTTTAAGATTAGTGATGCTCTGAGTTGTAGCCACTATGAAATGTGAGTAGGAGATTGAGGTAGTTTCTCCCAGAAGAATTGCTTTTAAGGACTGTTGTTTTCTTCTCTGTGTTTCTACCTTAGGATAAGATTTACCTTGTTTGAGAGGGCTTGGGGTGTGTGTGTGTGTGTGTGTGTGTGTATAGAGGAGAAGGTGTCTTGAATGGCTTTGAAGTGTCCTTCTTGCATAATCAATATCATTCTGGCAAGAGCTGGCTCTAGCATCCAGCCCTCATGGTTAGGGCGGCTTCATCAGGCACATTTCCTCAGTCTCTGAACAGTCAGGAATGCTATCTGTGATTTTTCATCCTTTGAGGGTATTTGGATTTGGAAGACTGTCAAAATGTATTTGGACCCAAGCCTGATAAATAAATAGGTTGGTGATGAATCTGAGAAATAGAACATTTAGAGAAGTAACAAAAAACCAATGATCCTAAAATGTTTTTTTTTTCTTTTTAGCAATGTACATTTTGGAATAAATACACTATATAAAACCCCAGTGTGACTCAAAACAGGACTTAAATTTGTTCTCTATAGAAAGAGAGAATGGGCATCAAAGACCCACCCCTCTCTGAGGAAATGCCAGGTGGGTGGCAATTTTATTAATACAGAAGAATAACTTGGGAACTTTGACAATACTCTCATTGGTTAAATGGAGGATATTGTTGTTGAGATAAAGCCTTCTGGCTCCTTGTCCTCAGTTCCAAATTCTCTAGTAATCACCTGGCCGTCACAGCAAATGTCATTAACCTGGGGGAAAGAAAAAGGAAATTTGATCTACTTCAGCATCTTGGATAGAGACTGTCAGATGTGTAGACAACAGACAGCTGTGGAAAAGGTCAAAGAAAGCAAGCAAATTGTGAATACTAACTCTTCCCTTCCCTTTCCTGCCAAATCAAGTAGGGTTTACTTCTACTCCAAAGATATTTATATACTCCAAAAATAATTATGTAAAAAAGTTTCTTTCTTTCTTTCTTTCTTTCTTTCTTTTTTTTTTTTTTTTTATAAATGCAATAAAGAGAGAATAGAAAGGATGCAAAAGAATCTATTCTTTGTAATAATCTAACATTTTTCTTTCAGGAGAATTTTGTTACCTCTTAAGGTAAAAGAAAACAAAACAAAACAAAAATCCAAAACACACAAAGTTGGGGCACCTGGGTGGCTCAGTGGGTTAAACCTCTGCCTTCGGCTCAGGTCATGATCCCAGGGTCCTGGGATCGAGCCCCGCATTGGGCTCTCTGATCAGCGGGGAGCCTGCTTCCTCCTCTTTCTCTGCCTGCCTCTCTGCCTACTTGTGATCTCTCTCTCTCTCTCTCTCTCTCTCTTTCTGCCAAGTAAATAAATAAAATCTTAAAAAAAAAAAACAACCCCACAAAGAAACCCCACAACTATATCAACATCCCTCTCACCCTGCCCCTTTTCCAAAATCACACCTTACAGATTATTTCTTGATTTTCCAAAACATTTGATTGGCATTTAGCCCTAGTTGATGTATATATCAAGAGTAGTTGTTAGTTGTGCAAATATTAGCCATCTGCTTATCCTGAAACAGGGAGTAATATATTAAAAAAAAAAAAGAATAAAATGACTAAGAAATCAGTAAGTTAGAACAAAAAAGTCAGTAAAGGAAGTAAGAGCTGAGAGTGGTACTCAAATTTGACTCACAGCCCTCACATTGACCTTGGTGCTATCACTATAGGAACTTTGTTTGCTTTTTTAGATCTGCCTTTTGTCTGAATGAAAACATATCTCGTGAATCCCTTTCCATAGTAGTTTGGAAACATTCTTACTGGCATATGATGAGATGTGATTATTGAATAACAATGTGATTATTGAAAACTGTATAAATTCTTTTATTTACTGCTTTACTCTGTGTGTTTCTTTTGCTTACTGATCAGTTTTAGACTTTGATGTATATTTTAGGGTCATGAAGATTTTAGTTTTGGTTTGATAAATCCAGTTTTGTAAAACTAAAGAAGGCAATCAAACCAAACCAGTAGAACAAATGGGAAGTCGCATAACATAAACCCAAGCTTGAGTGATACCAGTAGGGTCAAGTGCTCTAATTTGTGCATGTGTACATATTAAGAGGGAATAGTTTTTTTTTTTCACATTAACCCTGCTGTAAAAGAATATCTGATTTTCACATTTGGAGACTTGGAAGAAAAATTTCTGTCTTCCCAGATTTGCCACATAAGGTCATGAAATGGTTGTTATTTATAAAATGCATTTTATCTAGATGGTGTTGTCTTTTAAAATGAAACAGTCTAAAATAGATGTTGACAGGAAGCAGATGGTGACAAGCATAATTTTTTAATACAAATAAAAAATTTTAAAGCCTGCATGAATTGAACATGTTCATGAACTTGTTTCTGTCATGTTTTGTTTCTTTAGTGCTAATGTTATAAGCATTTTTTTTTTGAAGGGTTTTGTCTTCTAAATTGGGAAATATTACAGGATTGTAAAGCAGGTGATATCCTATCAGGAACTGAATTTTTCTTTTCTCTGAGGGACACTTGTATAAAGAGAAGAGCCTAACAGTGATGCTGAATGTAGAAATTCTTAAGTTCATAGCCTAGTTAAGGTGTTGGGTGGAGGGGCCTCAGGCGAATCCTCTGGGATAATTCCTCAATGCTGCAATGCTGGACTGACCCATTTACTTCTGCACCAACAATTGCCAAGGATCTGAAGTGTGGCCAGGCAAATTATACAGTGATCTTTAAATTCCAGAAGAATGTCTTTGGCTTCAGACAAATTTTGTAGTGATCAGTGAAGTTTCAGCGGTACTTAAAATTAAGTCCTGTGGCCAAAGGAAAAAAGCCTGGAATTCTCTACAGTTTGAGGAATAATCATTGCCAGTGGACGGCTCGTTTTCAAATCCTTCTTGATTGGCATCAGCACCGTTTTTGGAAAATAGGCAAGTTTGTTTTAGTTTCCGGGAAGACATTTTATTCTACACTGTGATGATGGACTTAGGTTCCTTTTCTCTAAATGTAACAATTATAGGTGACATTAGAGCTAACTCGTCATAACTTTCAATCTTTCCAGAGGTAAATAAGACACCCTGTTGTGGTCTGGCTCCATTAACCTTACAACAGTATATCGAAGGATGTGTTTCCATCTAGATCCTTGGGCACTAAAAGGGAAATTGAAAATGAGGCCCATGACAGTCAGTGGTTGTATGACTGCTAACGAACGAAATAAAGCTGTTTTCCTTTTGTTGCTTTATGAGATCAGATGAGGAACTTAGACCTCACTGCAGGGCATTGTAAAGACCACTGAATGTGAAGCTGAAAGTCTGGGGCTTGGGGATACTTCCTTGTTGTGAGACCATGGACAGATTGCTGAAGTCCTTTGAGTGTGTGTTTTTTTCATGTACCAAGTGAGAATAAATAGTATCTTCTCTACTTCTCTCATGGTGTTATGGGAATAAAATAGGGTGCTAAAGGAATGAATGACTTCTATACTGTCACCCTTGTATAAATGTTGATGTAACTACTTACCTGTCCACCTTTGGTTACAAGCCATAGATAGGACTCTTGGCTAACTAAAGTTAGAAGGAATTTTTTGGAAGGATATCAGAGGCTCACAGAATTACCAGGAGCTTACAAGACCATGTTGGGTTGTGGCAGGAAATAGGAAAGCTCTAGAGGCAAAGAAGCAGGACACTCTGGAAGTCCTGGTTAGAACCGTCCTTGGGGTTGGAGGGGAGTTCAGTTGCTTCCAGACCCTTTGGTCTTCTGCTCAGATTTAAATACTGGGGAAAGGGCATCTAGCTGGCTCAGTCTGTATCTTGGTCTGATTCCCTGAATAGGGAAGGGCTTGGATCCTGATTATATTCCTACCAGACTATGTCCAGTGGAGAAGTCTTCTCAAAAGTGATCCGATTACTGATTAAAAAAAAAAAAAAAAAAAAGAATGGATATTGGACTATCTCAAGATCTACAGTGAAAAGTTGGCAGTCCTTCCTTCCCCAGTTTGGGGTATAAAATTTACACATTCATGTTCAATGACTCTGAGCCCCCATTCCCTGCAGCTGAGGGGGCTTCTTTCCTGGGGTTTCACCTGACAACTCCCAAAATAGTAACGATTGCTCAGACCAAAGAACAAGTTCTGATTACACCCGCCACAGGCACAGAAGAGGAAATCTGTGGGAGTTCCCTTTGCAGGATATTAATGTTGCTTCCCACTATAATCCTGTTGAAATCCAGATGGTCTAGCTTGCCTGCACTTGGCCTCCTTGTCCTCCGCCTGAAGTTGGGACTTGTCTGGGCACCCACTGTAAATCAGGGGGCTTTTCTCTGAAGAAAGGCACTGTCTACTCTCCTTCATTGAAAGCTGTTTCCAAGCTCATGTCTTGTCCATAGTTTTTTGTTTGCATGTACAGGTCAAAGAGGGACTATTTCTGTCCCCCAGATCCCTCAAGGCGTGGTGATGAATTGGGTGTCCACATCCAGAGGGTTTCTTGTCTCAATCCTGTGCTGTGCCTGGATTACTCCGTTCTCCTGATCTGCAAGCACTTGGCCCTAGAGGTCATGGAAGCCCCTCTCCCTTCCTGTCACAGGTCACTATTTACTATTGTACCCCTGTAGGATCTTTCTTGAAGACTCAGAGGGAAGTGCAAAAATGTTGTGCTTCAACTAGTACATTTAACCGTTCCTTTAGATGGGGCATGGTTCGAATGAGAATTAAGTCAGAGAAAATTTTAGGACAGTTAAAATAAGGATCAAAATGCAACTAGGGAAGTGGGACGGGTCAGTTCAACTGAAGCAAGAGCTATGTGTCATCTTGTTCTTCTTCTCCTGCCCCAACCTCAGTTCTTCCCCTTCTTTTCACTGGGTTTGCCTACTTTGCTCACTTGAAGATGGAAAGCTTGTTTTCTCCATGGGCCCCTCTAGGAACCCAGGCTAATATAACCAAGTCAAAAAGAACAATGACCTTGCCTGAGTTGGCAGTAAGAGGGACAGACATAGGGAAAGACAGGTGATGTTGAACTAAAAGATGGGTGGATGTCAGAAAAAGCTTATGTGTAGGATGGTCCCCGAGGCCACTGAATTGAGGCCAGGAGAAAATTCTAGTGAAGAAATATACTTATGTCCTTTCCTTCTTCCCTTTGTAAGAGAAGCTGTTGTGGCTTTTGAATGACGACAAGGTTAGGACTTAGAAGACTTGATTTACTCTCATGTTTCTTGGCCTTTTAAGCTGATCTCAAATACCAAGTCCCTCACAGAGAAGGGACCTTTGCATGAGATGAGCCCTGAGGGGCATTCAGGAGGAAAAGATACTTCCCAGAGCTGCTTTATCCCACTGTGCATAAGGTTAAGCTGCCCTATGTCAGAACTTCCTGTGAAGGTCGAGTAATTACCCATCTGGGTGCCAGCAAGCAGTGCACACTGAAGTCTGGGCTTGTGTCCTTCCTCAAAGTTTCTTTTAATCAGAAAACGCAATGGATACAAACTTCAGTTTAGGATTATACAAGGCCTTCCCAGAATACATAATCATCCAGACAGATTTCCAAGGATGTCACAAGTGCTTTGTTTGGGAAACTTCTTCCCCATATGTCAACTGGATCAGTGTTTGCTGTGAAATCAGAGCACATGAGTACAATCACATCTTCTGGGAAGATGGTATTTGAAATTCCTGCTTTCCAAAAACATTTCATAATTTCAGTCATGTTGTTTTTTTTCCCCAAGAACTCTATATCCTATGGAGCCTCTATGTAGCTATAAACGCCTCCAGGCTATGTTCTACAGCTCAGTGAGCATGCTGTCCAACAAAAATTATGTTCATTTATAGTATATCAACTTTTTTGGCAGTGACTTACCAATATACTTTGGTTTATCAAACAGATTAACATCTAGTTTGTGCATTTGCTTTATTCTCTGACACAGATGTATTTTTCTTTCTTTTTTTTAAATCAAGACATCTTGTTCAAATGTTTTTGCTCCACTTTGGATGATGTTCCAGAAAAGGTATGAATGAGGCTCTGTGAAATATTTTTGGTGTGATCTAATGAGTCAGATGAGGAGCAGCATACAGAAATACCTCGTCATTTCTCAGCACATTGAAAATACTCAGAGCATTAAAAGAAAAAGAATTTGAAGCGCTCCAGGCCTGTTTTCTGTTTGTTCGTAAAATTTTGGCAATAACTGCAACTGTTTACTTGGGGGAACATGAGTCAGTCTAATCTAACATGATGTCTATGTGTTTTGGAGGGAAAATGTGCACATTGTATCATAAAATTATGTGCTGGCTCGACAATCAAATAATGTCAGAGTTGAAGGAGTCAAGAGAGCATCCAGCTTAATACTCTAATTTAAATGATGAGCAAAGGGGGACCAAATCTGGTGAAAGGTTTACCCAAGATGAACTTACTAGTCATTTGCAGAGCTCAGGTGAATCTGATCTTACAATCTCTGTCTTCTGTTTTTTCTACTTTTCCATAAAGACAGCAGTGATATGCTCTCTCTATGGTCCTTGTCCTCACATTTAAAAGGTGATTTTTGGATAACTATTTCCAGTGGGGTGACCAGAGTATATCTGAATATCAAGTTTATTGTGTATTTGGCAGCCTACTGCATTCAGAAGCCCTCTACCTCTCCTATCCCATCTAAATGGCTAGGGACACTAAGTTATGAGAGCACTGGTGGGGTTGACATGGCTCTTGGGTCATGTGTGAGGGGTTTAGGTCCCTGTGAATTCAGCCAAAGCTGCTGCCCACTGGTGGGTGTACTATGGTGTAACAGTATACTGAATTAAGAAAAAAAATGATACACGAGGTTGGGGTTCCTTTTGTAAGTCCCATTAAGACATCCTACTTGGTGCCTTTGAAGGACAGCCCTATTATAAAAGAAATTTTCAGTAAATGGGAACTATTCTACTAATAATGATCTGTTAGTGATAATTCACAGGGTGTTTTACAGTATATGAAGCAGGCTTAACAACTTTATCTTAATTAAATATCAAAATAACCCCTTGGGGAAATTATTGTCTCCACTCTATAGAATGTGGAATAATTTAACCTGAAGTTTGTATTTTGTTTAAAATCATTGGAACCTGAAGTTAGAATCAGGGCTCATAAACTGCTCCTTTGGTGCCATTTTAAATTTCTGTGCTCTTGCTTCCATATGGGAGACATGTAAATATATGATATCATAGCTATTATTAGTGATAGGATATTAAATCTTGGTTTTAACTAGGGAGTTAATAGTATGATTTCAGCTTTTCCTCTTGACTTGGCCTCTGTGCTGTTGCCTCAGTATGCTGTTCATTAATATGATGTCTGATTCTCTGATGTCCTTGCTTTGAGAGGAACAAGAGTTATCCCCATTGATCTTCACATACTCTTTTTTTTTTTATTAACATATAATGTATTATTTGCCCCAGGGGTACAGGTCTGTGAATTATCAGGCTTACACATTTCATAGCACTCACCATAGCACATAACCTCTCCAATGGCTATAACCCAACCACCCTATCCCTAATCCCTCAACCCCCCAGCAACACTCAATTTGTTTCGTGAGATTAAGAGTCTCTTATGGTTTGTCTCCCTCCTGACTCATCTTGTTTCATTTTTCCCTCTCTATCCCCAATGACCCTCTGCCCTGCCTTTCAAATTCCTCAAATCAGAGAGGTCATATGATAATTGTCTTTCCCTGATTGACTTATTTTGCTCAGTATAATACCCTCTAGTTCCATCGATGTTGTTGCAAATGGCAAGATTTCATTTCTTTTGGTGATTGCATAGTATTCAATTATATATATATATATATATATATATATATATATATAATGTCTTCTTTATCCATTCATCTGTTGCTGGACATCTAGGTTCTTTCCATAGTTGGCTGTTGTGGACATTGCTGTTATAAACATTCGGGTGCACATGCCCCTTCGGATCACTACATTTGTATCTTTAGGGTAAATACCCAGTAGTGCAATTGCTGGGTCATAGGGTAGCTCTATTTTCAATTTTTTGAGGAACCTCCATACTGTTTTCCAGAATGGCTGCATCAGCTTGCATTCCCACCAACAGCGTAGGAGGGTTCTCCTTTCTCTGCATCCTTGCCAACATCTGTCTTTTCCTGACTGGTTAATTTTAGCCATTCTGACTGGTATGAGGTGATATCTCCTTGTGGTTTTGATTTGTATTTCCCTGATGACAGGTGATGTTGAGCACTTTTTCATGTGTCTGTTGGCCATCTGGATGTCTTCTTTGCAGAAATGTCTGTTCATGTTCTCTGCCCATTTCTTGATTGGATTATTTGTTCTTTGGTTGTTGAGTTTGGTAAGTTCTTTATAGATTTTGGACACTAGCCCTTTATCTGATATGTCATTTGCAAATATCTTCTCCCATTCTGTCAGTTGTCTTTTGGTTTTGTTGACTATTTCCTTTGCTCTGCAAACGCTTTTGATCTTGATGAAGTCCCAATAGTTCATTTTTGCCCTTGCTTCCCTTGCTTTTGGCAATATTTCTAGGAAAAATTTGCTGTGGCTGCAGTTGAATAGGTTGTGCCTGTGTTCTCCTCAAGGATTTGGATGGATTCCTTTCTCACACTGAGTTCTTTCACCCATTTTGAGTCTATTTTTGTGTGTGGTGAAAGGAAATGGTCCAGTTTCATTCTTCTGCATGTGGTTGTCCAATTTTCCCAATACCCGTTTGTTGAAGAGATTGTCTTTTTTCCACTGGATATTCTTTCCTGCTTTGTTGAAGATTAGATGACCATAGAGTTGAGGGTCCATTGTGTCTGTTTCTGTGTGAGTACCATACTGTCTTGATGATTACAGCTTTGTAATAAAGCTTGAAGTCTGGAATTGTGATGCTGCCAACTTTGGATTTCTTTTTCAACATTCCCCTGGCTTTTTGGAGTCTTTTCTGTTTCATATAAGTTTTAGGGTTATCTGTTCCATTTCTTTGAAAAAAATTGATGGTATTTTGATAGGGATTGCATTAAACATGTAGATTGCTTTAGGTAGCATAGACATTTTCACAGTATTTGTTCTTCTAATCCATGAGTGTGGAACACTCATTTTCCATTTCTTTGTGTCTTCCTCAATTTCTTTCATGAATACTTTATAGTTTTCTGCATACAGATTCTTTGCCTCTTTGGTTAGGTTTATTCCTAGGTATCTTATGGTTTTGGGTGCAGTTGTAAATGGGATTGACTCCTTAATTTCTTTTTCTTTTGTCTTGCTGATGATGTATAGAAATGCAACTGATTTCTGTGCATTGATTTTCTATCCTGACACTTTCCTGAATTCCTGTATGAGTTCTAGCATTTTTGGAGTGGAGTCTTTTGGGTTTTCCACATAAAGTATCATATCATCTGCCAGGAGTAAGAGTTTGATTTCTTCTTTGCAAATTCAGATGCCTTTTATTTCTTTTTGTTGTCTGATTGCTGACGCTAGGACTTCTAGTACTATGTTGAATAGCAGTGGTGATGGTGGACATCCCTGCCATGTTCTTGACCTTAGGGGAAAAGGTCTCAGTTTTTCCCCATTGAGAATGATATTAGCAGTGGGTTTTTCATAGGTAGCTTTGAAGATATTGAGGTATGTGCCCTCTATCCCTACATTTTGAAGAGTTTTGATGAAGAAAGGATGCTGTACTTTGTCAAATGCTTTTTCAGCATCTTTTGAGTATCATATGGTTCTTGTTCTTTCTTTTATTAATATATCATATCACACTGATTGGTTTGTGGATGTTGAACCAAACTTGCAGCCCAGGAATAAATCCCACTTGGTCATGGTGAATAATCCTTTCAGTGTACTGTTGGGTCCTATTGGCTGGTATTTTGGTGAGAATTTTTGTATCTGTGTTCATCTAGGATATGGTTCTGTAATTCTCCTTTTTGGTGGGGTCTTTGTCTGGTTTGGGGATCAAGGTAATGCTGACCTCATAAGATGAGTTTGTAAGTTTTCCTTCCATTTCTATTTTTTGGAACAGTTTCAGGAGAATAGGTATTAATTCTTCTTTAAATGTTTGATAGAATTCCCCTGGGAAGCCTGGCCCTGGTCTCTTGTTTGTTGGGAAATGTTTGATGATTGCTTCAATCTCCTTACTGGTTATGGGTCTGTTCAGGTTTTCTAGTTCTTCCAGGTTCAGTTTTGGTAGTTTATATGTCTATAGGAATGCATCCATTTCTTTCAGATTGTCAAATTTGCTGGTGTATGGTTGCTCATAATATGTTCTTATAGGTGTTTTTATTTCTTTGGTGTTGGTTGTGATCTCTCCTCTTTCATTCATGATTTTATTTGTTTGGGTCCTTTTTCTCTTCTTTTTGATAAGTCTGGCCAGGGCTTTACCAATCTTATTAATTCTTTCAAAGAATCAGCTCCTAGTTTTGTTGACTTGTTCTACTATTCTTTTGATTTCTATTTCATTGATTTCTGCTCTGATCTTTATTATTTCTCTTTTCCTGCTGGGTTTAGGCTTTCTTGGCTGTTCTTTCTCCAGCTCCTTTATGTGTAGGTTAGGTTGTGTACTTTTCACTTTCTTGTTTCTTGAGAAAGTCTTGTATTGCTATATATGTTCCTCTCAGGACCGTCTTTGCTGTGTTCCATAGATCGTGAGCAGTTGTGTTTTTATTTTCATTTGTTTCCATGAATTTTTTTCAATTCTTCTTCAATTTCCTGGTTGACCGTTTCATTCTTTAGTAGGATGCTCTTTAGCTTCCATGTATTTTGGTTCTTTCCAACTTTCCTCTTATGATTGAGTTCTAGCTTCAGAGCATTGTGGTCTGAAAATATGCAGGGAATAATCCCAATCTTTTGGTACTGGTTGAGTTCTGATTTGTGACCCAGGATGTGACCTATTCTGAACCTAGTGTTCAATGTGCACTAGAGAAGAATGTGTATTCTGTTGCTTTGGGATGAAATGTTCTAAATCTATCTGTGATGTCCATCTGGTCCAGTGTATCATTTAAAGCCTTTATTTCCTTGTTGATCTTTTGCTTGGATGATCTGCCCATTTCAGTGAGGGGGGTGTTAAAGTCTCCTACTACTATCATATTATTATTGATCTGTTTCTTTAATTTTGTTATTAATTGGTTTATATAATTGGGTGCTCCCATGTTGCAGGCATAGATGTTTAAAATTCTTAGATCTTCTTGTTGGACAGACCCTTTAATTATGGTGTAGTGTCCTTCCTCATCTCTTATTATAGTCTTTGGCTTAAAATCTGATTTATCTGATATAAGGATTGCCACCCAAGATTTCTTTTGATGTCCATTAGCATGGTGAATTGTTTTCCACCCCCTGACTTTAAATCTGGAGGTGTCTTTGGGTCTAAAATGAGTTTCCTGTAAACAGCATATTGATGGGTCTTGTTTTTTTAATCCATTCTGATACCCTATCTCTTTTGATTGGGGCATTTAGCCCATTTACATTCAAGGTAACCATTGAGAGATATGAATTTAGTGCCATGGTATTGCTTGTAAGGTGACTGTTATTGTATATTGTCTCTGTTCCTTTCTGGTCTGTAACTGTTAGTTTTTCTCTTTGCTTAGAAGACCCTTTTCAATATTTCCTATAGGACTGCTTTGGTGTTTGCAAATTTTTTTAGTTTTTGTTTGTCCTGGAAGTTTTTTATCTCTCCTCCTATTTTCAATGATAGCCTACTTAGGTATAGTATTCTTGGCTGCATATTTTTCTCATTTAGTGCTCTGAATATATCATGCCAGTACTTTCTGGCCTATCAGGTCTCTGTAGATAGGTCTGCTGCCAATCTACTATTTCTGTTGTTGTATGTTACAGATCTTCTATCCAGAGCTGCTTCCAAGATTTTATCTTTGTCAGCAAAACTTGTTTACCATTAGATGATGGGGGATTGACTTATTTTTATTGGTTTTGAGGGGGGTTCCCTGTGCCTCCTGGATTTTGATGCATGTTCCCTTCGCCAAATTAGGGAAATTCTCTGCTATAATTTGTGCCAATATACCGTCTGGCCCCCTTTTTCTTCTTCTTCTGGGATCCCAATTATTCTAATATTGTTTTCTCTTATGGTATCACTTCTTTCTCGAATTCTCTCCTCGTGGTCCAGTAGTTGTTTTTCTCTCTTTGCTTAGCTTCTTTATTCGCTAAAGAATAAAGTGAATTCGCTAAAGAATAAAGTGATATAGAAGATTCTATATCACTAATTCTCTCTTCTGCCTCATTTATCCTAGCAGTAAGAGCCTCCATTTTTAATTGTACCTCTTTAATAGCGTCTTTGATTTCAACTTGGTTAGATTTTAGTTCTTTTATTTCTCCAGCAAGGGATTTTATTTCTCCAGCAAGGGATTCTCTCATATCTTCCATGCTTTTTTTGAGCTCAGCTAGCACCTTGATAATTGTCATTCTGAACTCTAGTTCTGACATATTGCTAATGTCTATATTGATTAGGTCCATAGCCATCGGTACTGTCTCTCATTCCATTTTTTCTTGTGAGTTTTTCTGCCTTGTCATTTTATCCAGATAAGAATAGATGAATGAGAAAACAAAATACTAAAAGAGTAGCAATGACCCCAGAAAAAATATACACTAAGCAAATCAGAAGAGACCTGAGCCTGGGAGGGAGAAGAAAGAAGGGGAATAAAAAACAAAAACAAAAAATTTATCTATCTATCTGTCTATCTAGGACTGGTGAATAGAACAGAGCCACACACTTGATTTTGGGAGTATTTTGGTCTGTTAAAAGAAACTACCTCTCAAAATTTTAAAGAAAGAAGCACTTATATATATACAAAAATAGGGGTAAACATGATGAAGGGATGGGATATGACTATAAAGTTGAGAATTTTAAAAGATTCTAAACAATTGATAAGAAGTTGGCTGAAAAAAAGGAAAAAAAAGGAAAGAATGTGATCAGATTGAAGACTAGAACAAAGCTATGTGCTAGATTTAGGGTATATTTTGATCTATTAGAAGAAATTGTATCCCAAAATTTTAAAGGAAAAAAAAAACCAACCTGTATGTATACAAAAATAAGGTTAAATACAATGAGGGGACAAACTATAACACTGAAAATTTAAAAAGATTTTTTTGAAAAGGTATTGATAAAATAGTTAAAAAAATGTTAAAATAGGAAGGAGGAAAAATTTTAAAAATAGAATAAGAAAAAAATTTTAAAAATTTAACCTTGAAAGACTACAGGGTCGTGGGAAAAACATACATGAATTCTATGTGTTGGTTTCCCCTAGCTCTGGAGTTCTGCAGTTCTCATTGATCAGTGTACTTGGTCTTGGCTGGATGTTGTTGCTGATCTGGGTGAGAGGCCTGTTGCCATGATTCTCCAATGTCTGCCTGAGGTGGAATTGCACTGCCCTTGCCAGGGGCTGGGCTATGTAATCTGTGCGGTTTCACTCTTGGAGCTTTTGTTCCCTGAACGCCTTCCGTAGAGCTTCGGAGGAGGGGAATGAAAATGACAGCCTCCCCATCTCTAGCCCTGAAGGAGCTGAGAGCTAGGGGTCCCACTCCCCAGTGTGCCCTCATAGAAAGGCAGTCACTTCCTCTTGTCTCCTTGGTCTCTTGCCGCACTCTGAGCTCACCCAGCCTGTGACCGAGCATTTCTGTCCTTGACACATGGCCCCATTTGGAGTCTCATAACCCAGCACATTGCTGCAGCATACTCCCGTGCTGCTCCTCCCAGAAGAGGAAGGTGAATCTCCCCAGATCTGCCACTCCCCAGATCTGCCACTTTTTCGGACCAAGAGCAGTGGTCCGACTGTGCCTTGGATCATGGTTTAAGATCACCCTGAGCTGAGAGCTCCCTCCTCAGCTCCTTCTCTGGTGCTGGCTTCCCCGCTCTGATACCTGGGAGCTCTGCCATACTCAGTTACCCCCGGTCTTATTGTGACCCTACAGGACCTGAGACCACACTGTCCCCATGAGGGCTCCACCCCTGCTTAGCTTCTGGAGGAACATCCCTCAGTGGAGCAGGCTATTATATATTCTGATTTTGTGCTCTGCTGTTCCACCTCTTGCCAAGAGTTGGCCCCTTCCCTGAGGTCTATCTTCCTGAATGTTGCCTCAGATTCACTTCTCTGCACATCCTATTTTCTGTTTGTAGAATTTCTGTTCTTTTTTTTTTTAAGTTTTATTTATTTATTTGACAGACAGAAATCATAAGTAGGCAGAGAGGCAGGCAGAGGGAGAGAAGGAAGCAGGCTCCCTGCTGGGCAGAGGAGCAGGACAAGATCCCTGCTTGATCCCAGGACCCTGGGGTCATGACCTGAGCTGAAGGCAGAGGCTTTAACCCACTGAGCCACCCAGGTGACCCGAATTGCTGTTTTTTTTTTTTTTTTCTTCTCTTTCCTGTTGAATTTCTAGCTGTTCAGAAATCTTTGGTAACTATTTTGCTCTGAACTTCACATATTCTTACCCATTACAGAATAATGTCTATATCCTCACAAAGGTCTGGGCAATGAGAGTGTCTTAGGCAGCTGTTCTATTGTGGAAGACTATATTGGTTGTTTATCCTCTAGGAAGCACAGAAGAGTCAAGGCAAGATATCCCCAGAGGTACTGGATTATGGTGGGGGTCACTGAAATGTTTTCTATAGAAAAATAAGACATGGTAGTCATCAAGGAAGTATAAATTAAAGCCATATCCAGTAGGATGGCTATAATCGAAAGTGTGAAGAATAGAGCGTTGGTGGGATGTGGAAAAATTAGAACCCTCATACACTGCTGGTGGGAATTTAAAATGGGGTAGCCTCTTCACTTCAAAAAAATCCTGGCAGTTGCTCACAAATCTAAAAATTGTTATACGACCCAATAATTGACTTTTAGAATTATACATGTTCCTGCAAAATCTTGTACATGGATATTCACAGCAGTGTTTGTCATAATAGCAAAAAAATGGGAGCATTCCAAATGTTCATCCACTGATGAATTGGTGAATAAAATGGGGGTGGGCCCTACAATGGAATATTACTTGGTAGTGAAAAAGAATGGAGTGCTGATACATGCTACCCTGTGGTTGAACCTTGAAACATTGTGCTAAGTGATAGCATACAGAAAGGCCATTTATTATATGACTCCATTTATATGAAATGTCTCAAATAGGTAAATTCATAGAGTTGGACTGAAGACAAAAGGGTTTCTTTTGGAGATGGTAAAATGTTCTGCAGTTGACTGTGGCAATGAATATAGTCAAAGCTCTTGAGCTGGAGAATTTAAATGGATAAATTATATGTGAATTTTATTTCTTTTTTATTATTTTTATTAACATATAATGTATTATTTGCCCCAGGGGTACAGATTTGTGAATCGTCAGGTTTATACACTTCACAGCACTCACCATATCACATACCCTCCTCAATGTCCATATATTTCATTTTTAAAAGATTTTATTTATTTATTTGACAGGGAGGGAGAGCTCACAGCAAGGGGAGTGGCAGGTAGAGGGAGAGGGACCTGACACAGGGCTCAATCCCAGGACCCTGAGATCATGGCCTGAGCTGAAGAGAGACGCTTAACTGACTGGTACCCCATGAATTATATTTCAATAGAACTCTTAAAAAAAAGAAGAGAGACTAAGGCATTGGCTAAATATATTAGCAGATCAAAATCTAATCTTGTATGAATATTAAGATTTCAAAGAGAATAATAGGTATAAAGGCTTGTCTCTGAGTTTCAGGTCTTAAATGTTGGGGTGCCTTCTGTGGTTTTCAAATGCTGGACGCCTTTACTCAAGGAGGAGCTCTGGGTCTTGTGTTCCTTCCCAATTGTGGGTGACTATATCAGGGTGAGGGATGGGGTGTTCGAGTGAGATTGTGAGCCAGCCTGTCCTCCCCACTTTGATGTGGACCTTCTCTCATTGGCCTGAGCCATAGAAGTTACACAGCCAGTTTTTGATACTGTTTTCCTATAGAAATGGTTCCACATATAGCTATAGCTTCAGTGTGGGAAGAGGGGAGTTCAGGATCCTTTTGTGTCAGCATCTTGAATAGGCAGTGGTCTTGACGGCAGGGTTCTTACCAGGAGGAAATAAATATTTGGGCTCCTGCACAGACCTTGGGAGGAGTCGGGTGAGACAAAGAGGAAACAGATAATGTTGATTCACATCGGCTACTATATTCCATGCTTGGCATTAGGCTCTTTGCCTTCCTTGTAACTCTTGCAATCATGCGGTAGATGGGTCTTATCATTCCCAATTGAGAGTGGAGTATTTTGAGGCTGGAAATGCATAAGTGGCTGGTCACCTGGCCCATGAGGGGCAGCACCAGCCCAGAAAACCAGGTCTATTTCCTGTTAAAGCCTGTGACTTTCTCCCTTGTATCTCTATCAGCGTGATCCCAAATCAGATGAATGTAGGAAATGGACAAACTGGAGTCGGGGGCTGGCAGAACAGAAAACAGACACAGATGCCATCCAGAAGTACACCAAGGTACCATTGCCCCACATTCGTCAGGTTCAGCGGATTTGATTTAGGGGATGAGGTCATGCCCTGCTGCCTGGAGGCGGGGACCTGTGGGGATCCTGCTGACCCATAGCCCACCTTCGCTTGGCGACCACATCTGATTGTTGTCCCTTGCAGACGGTTGAGGCAGTAGCCCTTACAGCTAATTGCCTCCTTGCTTCTGAGGGTCCCCGCAGCACCCAGGGACTGCTTTGTATCTCGGGGCTCCCGGCAGCTGCCATGAGCTCAGAGGTCAGGCGAATGTGGGCCACGGCCATGAGGACACCTGCCTCTTGCATGCAAAGAGGGAACAAATGACAACATTTGTCGCCTTGGATCTGAGCAGCCCAGGCAGCATGTGTGAGGGCCTTACAAGCTCTGTTTTCTTCATGAGCACGGGTCCCTCTTTTCATATCTGGAGCAGGGAACAGATGTTTTATCAAAAGACACATTTAAAATAAAGATAATTATGCAGTAAGAGGCTTAATTACATCAGCTTATTCAGGTCCACTTAATTGCTTGACAGCCCGAGTGCCTCCCACTTACTTGCCGCAGAGGCGCTTATGTTTTGCTGGTTTGTCAAATCCTTTGATGGCTGGAGGAAGATGTTATTGACTTAGCAATTCAGAAAATATCAATTCCTTATATACAGCTGGTAGAGGAAAATGTAAATATTTTTAACAAGCAATAAAGAGTCATCATTTTCCTAGAGGTGGCTTTCCGTGTCTTATAAATGATTAATAACCAGAATGACTCAGAGAGGTAAGCCTGAACTAGACATTTCATCTCTACTTGTCTGCTGGCCCTATTTGAAACCTTGCTGTCAAATGAAAATCTCAGAGAGAAGGTGATTTGCTAATTTAAGGAGGCCATTCGAAGCAGGTGACAGTGCAATTGACCCCAAATAAATAAATAAGTAAATAAACAAAGGCAGATGTATGGTGCTATTTCCATCTCTCCCAAACTTCAGAGGCGCAGATTAGTTCCATTTCACACTGGTGTCCTAGTCCCCTGTGCATCCCTAGCTCACCAGCCTTTTTGGAGCAATCTTTTCTATTCCCGTGCCTCTGTTTTCCCTCACCATTCATTTCTTCCACCAAAGCTTGCATCCTGAGTCCCTGCCTAGCCTGTTTCAGTGTTCAGAAAACAGAAGTCCAAATCTGATTCTTTTTCATTCTTAGCTCCTTAGGTGGTCTGTTGCATTTATGTAAACTCTTCTATCCTGGCTTTCAGGGTGTTGCCCCCTCCTGGATTTACCCCTTGAATCCAGCTGAATACCAGCAGGAAACAGATGGCGAGTCTGTACTGAGAGTTTGAAGGGAGTGTAATCGAGGGGCTCTTGACAAAGGCGGGGAAGCCTGCACGGATGGGGCACTAGGCTGGGAAGAGAGATGGGGGAGCGGTGAGCACCTGCAGGGCTGAGAGGCAAGAACAGTTAGCAGAACTGGCACATGAGGAGAGAAGTCCCTCAACAGAAGTGGTCGACTGCGGAGAGAGCTAGCCAACCTGCAACATCCCATTAGGGAGAGAGCTCGGGGGATAAATATTCCAACTTCACTCTCTTCCCACCTCTGATTTCAGCCTGTCTTCCACATGGGCCCCATTGCCAGTAAACAAACGAGCCCATGGAGGCAGCTCATATAGGTGAGCCTCTGGTGTTGGAGCAGGGTGGGAAGTGGATTTGAAGGGCAGAGTACCCACTCCATCCCCATCTCTCTTATATTTTCTTATTAGGATCAGTTACAGGCTCTTCTATCACCATGTCTGTTAAGTATAATGTTCCCGAAGGCTCTGTCTGCCCCTTTTCTCCTTGTCCTGGACAACCTGACCTAGTTCTTGGCTTCTAATATTTCACTGTGTTGAGAATTTCCAAGTCCCTCTCTCTCCTTTTTTCTCCCAAGCTCCATTGGCTGGATGTGTCCCTATTCAATGACTTGCCTCCCCACGCCACCCTCATTTTAACACGTTCCTCCAGAGCTCCTCTTTCCCCCAGGTGGCCTTCTACTTGAACTCTATCCTGGGTTAATGTTTTCCTCGTGGGCTCCAGGCTAAAATCATCATGCTTATCTTTATTTCATCCTTCTTATCCAGCCATTTGTCTATCAAGTTCTGTAAATTACATCTCTGAATTCTCTGTAATATTCCTTTCCTCCTTTCTGTCATACTGGGCAAGGCCATGGGTCATACTCCCATTTTTTTCCCTGATGTGTACTCTTCTATAACTTCCTTGCTTCTCGTCTTTAATTTTTATATGATGTCCTCCATGCTGATTCTCAAGTTATCTTTCTAAAGCAGTGTTCTTTTTGTTAAACTCTTAAGTAAAAGCCTTCCGTGTTTTAACGTGACCGGAAGAATAATCTCAGTAGCTCAGGATGGTATCCAGAGACCATTCCATTGTAATCCCAACCTCATAGCTTAGTGTATATCCTTTTAAGTAATTCATCCTTTCTACCTTCTTTCCTATTATCCGGCTACTCCCCCTTTAAATTCGGATATGCATATGTCAGTGTAAATGAGAGAAAGGGTCCCTACAGTACACAGGGATTGAAGAAGATATGGAAATTGGAGTAAGCATGCCAGTGTCAAGGTCCTAGTTTAATTCAGGTGCTGTGGATTGTTGCCATGTGGGACTGGGGATCCTTTGTTTATAGAAGCTTATTTTTTAAGACTACCTGAAAATGTGAATTTTTGTATGAAGCTCCTTTGGGCGTATCTGTAACCCACCAGCAACCATGTGAGTTGGTCATGTGTCCGGGATCCACTTCCATTAGAGCCTCTCTAACAGTTTCAGTCCAGTGGAATCCTTGATAGGCATAGCAGGGATCCCCTGAAAAGAACAATTTGGATGTTCCATGTGCTAAGAGAAGGTTCCGGATCCAGCTGCTCATTATCCAGTGGAGGTCAATGGCTGCATCCCATGTGCTGCAGGTAGGAAATAGAACACTATGGTAAAGAAAAAGAAAAAAAAAAAAAGGAATAGGGTAGTCATCTGATGATTTTCAAATGTTAGAAGCAGAGGCCTGCTCACGCTCTTACACCTGAGATATTTGAGGGAGTCCATCAATTTTCCCAACATATGGTGGCAAAAACAATTATTTTTGGAGATGTTTCGTGATCAAGAAAGAATGCAATGAAATGCTGGGTTGTTTTGTTTTGTTTTTGCTTTTGTTTTTTAAGTGGAGTAGTGGATGATTTGCACCTTCTAACAGAATGAGCTTGGATGCATGGTTGACCCCAGATTCCCGAATATAAGATACTCCTAATCCACAGCTTTCTTAGCTGGAATATTGCCCATACTGTGAATGAAATCTTGAAGGGGTAGATTTTGTAGACTTTTCTGCCCTGAACTCTGAGTTCTCACAGGGTTACCTGAGTGGAGTTGATCAGCACCTTAACTAGAGAATTAGTCTAGACAAATTTGGGGTAAAAAAACTGTGAGAGAACTACCTGACAGTTTTGCAGAGCATTAGAATCTTCTAGTTCTTGGACTTCATGGACCTCTACAAAGCTAGATTTTTGGCTCAGACTCATACCATAGCACTTAACCCTTAGGCTGGTGTGGGTATGTGTGATATGCCCATACAAAGAACTGTGTGCTGGGTCTTTGTGGGTTCTTGGAAACAGCATGGATCACCGGGAAGGGGCAAAAGTGTCAGTGGTGTGACAAGGCCGGGCTGTAGTGCTTGGGTCAGCTGTCTAAGAAAGAGCCTTCGGGCCACTGGAAAGATAACCAAGGCCATTGGTAGGAGAACCTCCTCTTCCTAACCTCTGTACTCCTCCAGGAGCTCTCACAGTGGACTGATGTTAGGTCTTACATCTTCTCTCCTCTTGTAGTCCTGTGGATGCATGTACTTTCTTCATGCTCTGAACCTCACTGTGTCTCCATTCTCCCCATGTTCATGATAACTTCAGCAGCCGTTGTCGTGAAGGAAGATTTTCATCTCCTGGAAGCTCCAGGCTTTTTAATCTCACACACTTGCTCCAGCTTTCTACTTTGGATATTGAATACACCGTTCAGATACCTTCATGTCCACAAACGTGTTCGTCATCACTTGTTACAGACTGATACCCTGATGGAACAAAGCAACCAGTCCCTCAGGAATGCTGGAGTCCTATTTAACATGCACAAATCATGGCTACTTCAGACACCCTACAGTCTGCGTCGATCAACCTCCGGATTCGTCCACCCGAAGTACAACCAGTTTCACAACTGACTCTTCTCTCATCTCAGGTACTTAGCTGTGGAAGTTCCAGACCACTCAGGACGACTTATATGACATATTCTAGTAATCCTAAGAACCATGTAAAATAGAATCTGCCTGTCACTGAGTCCTAGGAGAAATCATTTAAATAAGATATGGCATCTGAGTTTGTTCTATGCAAATATCTGTGCATACTTAGACTCTAGGGACCAATCCTATAGACCTAATTCTCCCTTCCTTGACTGTCATGAGGCCTTATAAGCTCTTCCACTCCAGATTTCAGCTCCAGGGCTGCAGGAATTGTTTTCTGCTCCAGCCTGGATGGGGCTCTAAAAATATAGCCAGCAGTGCTTTGTATCACACGATAGGAACATGTGGTAGGAAGTGGTGGGCAGGACTTCTAATTCCAGAGTTGTTCTCTTCTTACCCTATGGAGATAATCTCCTTTCCATCCCTCATGGCCCGGTTCAAATGACCACTTGCTTTTGTGAAGTGTTTCTTGACACCCAGCCAGAATTAATGGGTTAGTCTTCTGAGCTTCGTTAGGTATCTACTGCAGGGGAGGGAAAGGATGGTCCCCAAATTATACAGAGATGTCACAATGTGACAGATCGTCTGTGAATAAGAAATATACTACCTGTTTTAATCCTCCCAACCACATTGTCAGTATTTTCATCTCCATCTGCAGGTAAGAGATCTAAGGTTCAAAGAGGTATGAGGACTGGCTGAAGCTCACATAGGTATCGAGTAGGAGAATCTGCGTTTATGGGTCTGTTTCCGAGGAAAAGCCTATGTTTCTCTTTACAGCACACTGTTTGCCAGTTTATTTCATTTCCTATACAGTATAGTCTGTTTGTTACCTCAGAGTTGCTAAGTCAAGTCCTTCATGGCTGAGGAGGTTAGTACGACCGTGTGGAGTGGCCAAATAGAAATCAGCAAAGAATGCTGGCCAGTGTGCGCTGAGCTGGACGTGTTCATATTAGAGTCGACAAAACAAGCAAACACAGCGGGACTGTAGACCAAATTTGCCTTCAGGACATGAGTTTGTAAACCCTGGTTAACATCTAGTTCCTTGGCTAAAGTAAGATCTTTATGGCTGGACATTTAAAGTCCTCATCTTAGCAAACTCTCGGTATCTTGTCCAGGCCTCTTCACTAGGTGGAAACACAGTAAGTGTCGACTCTGTTAAATGAAGAAATTAAAAACTTGCCTTTAGTCTTCAGATTGGTTTTCTTCTACTTGTATTTCTATGCAAGTATATCCATACCAGGATAATTTAAAACTATCAAATGGTTTAGTTAAAATGAATTCCAGCCCCCACCCCCCAACTGCCTGTCTAGAATTTTGAAGGGAACATTTTGACACCAAGTCCAGAAATTATGGATTGGGTTGATTCCTTATTGTGGGCCTCAAAAATCACAAAAGAAGTGTTTGAGTTCTCAGTGGCTCTGAATTTAGGGGCTGCTCAAAAGGACACAGTGGTTTTACCCCTGAATGTATTTTGTTTATTTTCTACAAGTTCTGTTTAAAATGAGGTTATTACACAGTGGGGCCTTGTATGGAACTGAGGTATGCCTCATGAGTAAACCTGTGGGAACAATGGCTCTGGCCAGTTCCTCATTCTGTAGGTTACCCATCCCCACCAGCCAATACATCAATCTAATTGGCCTTGAGGACAACTTTGGTATGTGGTTTTCAGAAAATGAAAGAGAATCGCTCCGAGGAAGCCAAGATCCAAAAAGCTCTGTCAATTACTGTTGGTTTTTTGACAGGGAAGATTTATGGGTGATCTTATTTTATAAAAATTATGAAGCCTCTGAACTAAAAATAGGTTCCTAGACCCAAACTAGAGGGTGAAGAGATTATTTTATCCTTCAGGAATTTGTTTCCCTTCATGTTCTACTGCTTTAGACTTTGTATGAATTTACGCACACTAATTTTCTCAGTATGAAGTGCAAGGTTGTGCTTAAATGAGAAGTCCCTACTTAATATGAAGTTACCAGATTTCTCTTAAAGGAGAAGGGTAATTGTCCTATAATGATTTTAAACTCATGCTCAAGGGGAAGAGTCATTTCAAGCAAATACTGATAAATCTTGGAACTCTTTCCAAGAAACTTTGAGGTTTCAACATCATTTATTATTCTGTGGCTACATGAACTATTTTTTAAGGATAGCCACAAGGATTAACCATGCGCAATTAGAAATCTTAAAACTGTTTTCCCTATGTTTATTTAAATGTATTTAGCACATGCTTTGAATTAAACTTTGTACTACTTCCCCAGATTTCTTCAGAGAAACTTATTCTTAGACATATATAGCATACCGATACCTAAGATATTCTAAGTGGCTAACATTTACTGCCTAGTTTGACATTGCAACTTTTTAGCTTACATCTTGGGACTTTCTGAGAGAATCAAAAATATGTCTCCATGTCTTTCAGCAGTATTCGAGATGTTCTGACTTTGCTATTGATCCTTGGATTTTGATTCCCCAACTTTTACCCCATATCCTGACTCTAAAACCTATACCTCTCTGTACCTTATTCTCTCATTGTACTTGCATTACACTTTTTGGTGGTTAATTTAATACTGTGTTTGGATAATTATAACCATGTAAATCTGTAATTAGGTAAATATGTAAATATGACCATATATACAATGAATTTTATATTACATTTAATATTTTTGAAATCCTTTTTATGTTTCCTGAAATACTCATTTGAATGTTTTAAGCTGGTCATGCACTGTGCAGCCCATTCTTTGCTTATTTACATTTGGCCACTCCACACGATTATATTACCCACCTAATCCATAAAGAAGTTTTTTTTGTGTGTGTGTGTGTGGTCCTGTAATCCATACTAGCACTTTTTGAAAGAACTTTAAAACTCCTTTCAATCTACTCTAACACATGAAGTTGTCTATCAATTTCTTTTTTTTTCCCCTCTTAGAAATTCCCTCCTGAAACCATCGGTTATCTTTCTCTACCCACTGCACAGCTGTTTTCTTTTTCTTTCTTTTTTTTTTTTTTAAAGATTTTATTTATTTATCAGAGAGAGAGAGGGGGAGAGAGCGAGCACAGGCAGACAGAATGGCAGGCAGAGGCAGAGGGAGAAGCAGGCTCCCTGCAGAGCAAGGAGCCCGATGTGGGACTCGATCCCAGGACACCGGGATCATGACCTGAGCCGAAGGCAGCTGCTTAACCAACTGAGCCACCCAGGCGTCCCAGTGCACAGCTGTTTTCTTGAAACTTCTGCCCTAGGAAGTGATAGATTACAAACCTGCCCAGTATCCTTTACTCTTTCCTGAATCTATTCCTCTTGCAATGTGTCTTTGCAGCTTCTCCCATCCAGCAGCAGTATTTTTGTCCCTTCTCTTGAATCTCAGCTGGCCTTGTGACTTGCTTTACCTGGTAGAATACAATGGAAATGACAGTGTCCTTCTTCCTCTAGGCACACTTTATCTCCTGCTGCCCGCATGACAAAACCCCAGCCTAGTTGGAGGACGTGCGACTCTGTGAACGTAGATGGCCCATCTTGCTTGGACTGTTCTAGATGAAATCATCCATAGATGACCCAGAAGTTGACTACAGGTACAGGAAACCATCCAGGACCAAAAGTCAGCTAAGCCTACTTCATCTTGTCAGCCTGCAGAATCTTGAGCAAAATAAATAGTTACCATGCCACGTAACTAGTTTTGGGGTTGTTCTGTAAACTCAGATGCACCTGATTTCAGGAGAAGGTGTCAGGTGAATTTATGGGAGAAGGAAAGACAGCATCTTAAGGATATGCTTATGGTATTGCTGCTCACTAGGCTCTAGGAACTGAAGATTCTGAAGTATGAGCAGCAGCTCTAGTTCAAAAATATGTTGAAAAAAAATATGTTGAAAGTTTTTTTTGTTTGTTTTTTGCTTTTTTTTTTTTTTTTTAAGAATGAGATATAATTCATTTACCATAAAATTTACCTTTAAAGTGTACAATCCAGTAGATTTTGGTATATTCACAGGGCTGTGCAACCATCACCACTATGTAATTCCAGAGCATTTTAATCACCCCTGAGAGAATCCTATACCCATTGACTCTCTATTCCTCTCTCCTCTTAAACCCTAGGAACCACTCATGTACTACTGGTCTCTCCGGATTTGCCTATTCTGAACATTTATATAAAGGAATCATATAATATGTGGCCTTCTGTGTTTGACTTATTTTGTTTGGCACATAGTCTTAGCTTTTATATTTAGATCTTTGATCCATTTTGAGTCAACATTTGTGTATGGTGTGAGGTAAGGGGTCTCACTTGATTCTTTTGCAAGTAGATAACCAGATGAGAGTACTTTTCTAGCTGAGTATATTCAGTGGGGAGGTGAAATTCTTCCCTAAGAAATTCTAGTACAAGAAGCAAAGATAGCAGCCCAAGCTCAGAAGTGCTTTCTAATAAGAAATGGGGAGTGTGTATGAGGAGACAGACCTGACTCTCAGACAGAAGGCAAAAGGACAAGTGAAACTAAGTACTTAGGTACAATGGGTACAAAAGATTGACATCTAAAATAATACCTGGTGATTGGTTTCCCATCATTTCAAATTCCCTAACTTTGTAATTAAGCAATAGTATCTCAGATGTACTTTGAGAAATGAGACATTAAGAGAGATCTTCACAGACATGACAGAGATGGTGAATGAACAGTCCCAAATAAATATTTTACTGGGGAGTACTACCCAATTGATTGTACATTCACAGTTGTTATGTTTGGGATAGCAAGCATGAACTGAGAGCATGTGGTGATGGTGAACTTAACTATCTACTCTCCCACTGTTAGACATCATTGAATTTTTGCTCTGTGACCTTCAGTACCTCTTAAAATGGGTTGTCAGACTATACTTTTGCCTGCAGTAACTGTTCTAGAGGCTAGAAATCATCTTATTTTCTCAATTTGGTGGTTGTGGAGTCAGGATTATAATTATCTTCTGTATCACGTTAAATGTTCTGTATCTTAGGAAAGAGATTGTGATCCTTCAATTTATAGTATGAAATATATGTCTGACCTTCATCCCTGTTTTGGCACAGAGCTCATAAAACTCTTGGAATTTCCTAAGTGATGAAAGCAATAAAGTTGTCTTCTGTTATATTAATGAGATGACTTTGGAAAGCACTGAAGTCTGGAGGCTGGTTGCCAGTGGAGCCAACCACATGATGAGAGGATTGGAACCTTGAGTCCCTCCCCCCGACCTTTGGGGAGGGAAGAGGAGCTAGAGGTTGAATCAATTGCCAGTGAGCAATAATTTAATTGATCCTGCCTATGTAATGAAGCCTCCATAAAACACCAAAAGGAGGGGGTTGAGAGAGCTTCCAGGTTGGTGAACATGAGGCGATTGGGAGAGACTGTCATGTACACAGAGGGCATGGAAGCTTTGGGTTCTTTCCCACTACCTTGTTGTATGCATCTCTTCCATCTGACTGTTCCTGAGGTACACGCTTTCATATCCTTTGCAATAAATTGGTAATCTAGTGAGTAAATGAATTTCCTGAGTTCTTTGAACTGCTCTAGTAAATGAACTGAACTGAAGGAAAGGTCATAGGAACCTGTGGTTTATAGCCAATCAGGTGGAAGTGCAGGTAACACAACCTGGACTTGCTATTGGCATCTGAAGTGGAGGGTGGTCTTATGAGACCTGTGGAATCTGCTGCTGTCTCTTGGTAGATAGCATCAGAATTGAGTTGAGTTGCAGGACACCCAACTGGTGCTCTCTCTATATTAGGCTTGCGTTCAGAATCTGTAGGATAGAGTCAGAGACTTGGCACTGAACCAATACCTCTTGTGATGTATAGAAGAAACTGTACCCAATACAAAGAGAAACATCACAAGATGAAGGTGCTGAAGGAAATAATTTCCTGAAGCATCAAGAACTCCTCTACCTGAAAGATGAAAGAATCCTAAATTAGGATGAAATTTGAACTTTATGAATTTCAGAGAGGACTGTTAACTCACTAGGTTAAAAAAACAACAACAACAACAAAAAAAACCCCTGATTTTTAAACTTCATGCTTTGAACTTCAACCTGCCAAAAATTTTTATGCACAAGGACAAAATAACTTGATTTGGGCTTTAATATATTTGCAATGTAATGCTTTTGAATTGTGATGTGATAATAGGAAGGTATATCTATGTGGTTGACATTTTATTATTGGTGTTTCTTTATGCATTTTTATTGGACATTTTCACATTATTGCTTAATGTTATTACTAACTCTCTCATATATTATGTCAGACACAGTGTCTGGACATTATTTAGGGTGAGAAATAGAACAGTAAATAGGTTTTGAGCTTTGGATGCTGAGAGGATTTGAAGATAATTACTACATTAGTGAAACTCATTTTAAAGTGTTCTTGGCGGGATGGATATTGCTCCTCAGTGGTCTCAGGAGCTTACCCAAATGTGAATGGTATTGGGGGAATGGCCTCATGAAGTTGATTCTGGTGTAGTGATGTGTATCTTCTTTTATTCCTAATGTGGTGGTCCCCCACACTTCTCCTCTACTTTGAACTGACCATATCATAGTTAAGCACAATGTATTAAGGAGAAATCCCAGTGGTAAGGAGTTTTATGGAGAAATCGTTCTTTGCCATTCCAGATGTTCTGTCCATGTGGGTGAGATCTCCTGTAGTATAATCCCTGCCTTCTTTTATCCATTTTCATTCCACAAAAAGAGTACCAAATTTTTCATTTTGTGGTGCTTGGTTTCTTAACGGGAACATCCAAAAAGTCAGCATTGCAAGAACATCAGGCAGAAGCTGTAAGGTTTATGATAAAGTAGCCTCAGAGGTCCCAGAATGTCATGTCTGTTATATTATATTAATAAAACAAATCACTAAAGTCAGTCTGGGTTCCAGCGGGAGGAAAATAAGATTGCATCTTTTGATGTAAGGAGCGGCATGCTTGTCTAGGCAATGTAGGATTGATGGCAGCCATCTCTGGAGATTTTCTACCATACATGTTCTACCTTTTTCTATCGTTTTGCTTCCAACCTGTCTGTGTTTTGTGATTAAAATGTTTCTTATAAACTACCTAAAGTTGGGTCTTAATTTTTTAATCTAATCTAATAATTTTTGTCTTTTAATACGTATGTTTAGTTCATTTACATTTAATATAATTATTGACATAGTTGTATTTAAATTTCCCATGTGACTGTTTTTCTTTTTAATCCATTTGTTCTGTTTTCTGCTCTTCTTTTCCTGTCTTCTCTTGAGTGATTTGCATTTATCTTATTCTATTTTGCCCTATGTGTTGTTTATATAATCTCTTATGTTAAATTTGCTTTTAGTAATTGCTTTTGAGTGTATAGTATGAATTATTAAGTTGTCATCTACTTCAGTGAACAGTGTAGGAACCTTAAAATAAGGTAATTCCCTTGATCCCACCCCACACTGTTTTCTTCTCATTTCATATGCCATAATCATTGTTAGTATTTTTGCTAATAAATACAAAATTTTACAAAATCACATATTTATGTTTGTGTATGTGTACATATGTAACTTAATATATAATATCATGTAATATAAAGAAATCATGTATGTATACAGTACATATTATATAAAACAAATATCTATGTGTGTATATATACACACATACCTATAGTAAATGGATAGTTACCATCTCAAGGAGTATCTCTTTCTGATCAACTTCCCTGCCCCTCATCGTTAAGTCCACTACTCCTCAGCACTTGGTGAAGACATGTGGAAAAGAGGAGTGGTTAGAGACCTTTGTGGCTTGTTGAGGCTCCTTTGCATTGTAATCTGTCTTGCTTCTTGCATGAGGCTATTAAAAGGTCTTTATAATTTTGGCCACTAGTCTCTAAGTGGATTCCTCCTCCCACTGTGGTTCTGCCAGGTAGGAGAGGAATGCTTAATCTTTTCCCTCTTACAATAGGTTCCTTGCTTCGGATTTGAATCCATTTGGATTTCTTTGTGTTTTCTTCTAATGGGTTTTTTTTTTAAGGTTTTTATTTATTTGGCAGAGAGAGATATCACAAGTAGGCAGAGAGGCAGGCAGAGAGAAGGGGAAGCAGGCTCCCTGGTGAGTAGAGAGCCCAATGCAGGGCTCGATCCCAGGACCCTGAGATCATGACCTGAGCTGAAGGCAGAGGCTTAACCCATTGAGCCACCCAGGTGCCCCCTTCTAATGGATTTTTTAAAGACTCTGATTCTGGAAATTTTTCAATCCCTTGTTACTATTAGGGTAGGAATTGTTGTGTCTTGTTCCTTTTTTTTTTTTTTTAATTTGAGAGAGAGAGACATACTATGAGTGGGGAGAGGAGAGAGAGAATCTCAAGCAGACTCTCCACTGAGTGTGAAGCTTGAATTCGGAGCTCAGTTCTACAACCCCTGAGATCATAACCTGAGCCGAAACCAAGAGTAGGATGCTTAAATGACTGAGCCACCTTTCTTGTTCCTTTCTACATATGAATTAGAGTAGCATTCTCCAAATTCTTTAGAATAAGAGACTTCACATTTAGGGTTCCTTTACTCTCAAAGGCTTTTATTCTTCAATTTGTCTTATTCCTATTTATCCTTTGGGTTTCAGTTTAAAAATAATTTGCTCATGAGAGACTTCCTCTCATCAGCTTTTTATTTCTCTTCTAATTGTAAATCATTTTCTCTGTGAGATTCTCAGTAGTTGTCATAGTGATGAGATTAAGCCTCTGTAATTAATGTGCCTATTGTAACCCACCAAAATAAGGATGGAATGGAGGAGAAAGATTTTCAGGACAGTAATTTTCTGCTTTATCTGCTTTGCATTTCTTTTGTTTTCTTCTATCAGTGACCCCTGTTTATATGGAGAGATGATTGTCCCAGGTTCTGGGTAGACCTCTGAGGCTGTTACTCTATGGTGACTGAGCCGGTGGGCAAAGTGATCTAGGCTGAACCAACCAAATACTCTACTCCTAGTACAATACTGATAGTTGTCAGGATTCCTCAATTGTAAGCAACAGTATCCCAACTTAAAATGACCTATACAGGGATTTCATTTGTTTATGTAACTGAGAAATTTAAGGAGCCTGTTTCAAAAATTGAATAACAAGCATTTTTTTTTTCACCATGCTTCATTTCACTGGCTAATGAAAAGGAAAAATGTTAACTTTCAGTTCTTGCATTATTTTAAACATTATATTATCTCATAGGTTTTGTATGGGCAGATAGGTCAACGGATCTGGTTTTGTTCCTAATTCTTCGACAGGATGCCGATATCAGTATCTTACACTTGAATGGTTGTATACCTTCATTTTGGAGATAGTATCTTATATGTTAGGGGAGAAATACCAGAACCACTGCAGTTCACTAATAAAAGCCAGGTTATTATGAAGACAGTATATTGGTGGCAATAATGGTTTCTTCCATTTGCTTGCAGTGGGTGTAGTTTTCTGGAGAAGCGTCAACTTAATGCAGACTGTAGTAGGCTCTGTCTCTGTGCCTTCCTCTTTTCTCACTTCCCCCTTCTTGATCTCTTCTCTCTTTCCTCTCCCTTATTCCTTTCCTTCCTTTGTATTCTTCCTATCTCCATCTCTTCTCACTTCCATCCCCCTTTGTCACACTTTCATTAGAATCATATAAAGGAGTTGGTAAACCTACATAAAATGACAATTTACTATGACAGGGTAGGCCAGTGAAGAATCCCTGAAATGTTAGAGCCTCTTGTGGGGGGTGGGCCAGTTTCTATTACAGTCATTTAGTGGAAGAGAATTCCCCTGGATGAGGATCTGGCTAAGCCTGATAGGCTCCGGGGCAGGGTTACTACCTCTCCAGGGCTTTCCAGTTGGTGGGTTGTGATGATAAAACCAGCTCTGAGTACAGGAGATTTTCATTTGATGAGTGGTCTGAACATCCACTTAGTGGTTATAAAATATTTGCTGCTGAAAGCCACAGAGCATTGATAAACAGATCCTGGACAGTTGAGTTATTGCAATCCACTTAACATGAGGAGAACAAATTATGAGTCAAACGTTCCTGTTTAATAACCTGACTCAGGGCAGAGGGCTGCTCGAGGCTGGCTTTAACCCTGAGTACACGGTGTCTGGCCAAGATCCAGGAATGGGCCATGCAGGCACAAAGCCATTCAGGTGGGTTTACTATTAGAACTAAGTTACATGGAAAGGAAATTTTAAAAGGCCCATCTGCTAAAGGAAATAAACAATTAATAAAACTGCTATATGGTATGGAATTTACTAGCTAGGCTCTCTCTGTGGTTTACATTTTGTCTTCCTTAGATGATGGGTATATTTACCCTTATTAAATCTTGTCTTCAGCACAGTACTGTCTTCCTTCATATCCTTGGGGGAAGGGAAGAGGTATTTGTCTGTTCTCTATTAGTCATTTGAACTTAGGTCAACCATCTCAGCCCGAGTACTAGAAATACTCTTCATGGAAATTTGACTCCCTTTCTGAATTTCCAAGATTATGCTTTTCTTTAACATGTGCAGAAAGGGACGACTTCCTCTCCCTCAAGGGAACCACATGAGGAATACGTCTCATGGGGAGGGACTTTTAAAATTAAATGAATTGAAAACAATGGTGGTTTCTTAATGGGCAGCTGCACGTGCATTTGAGGGTAGGTGTGGAAGATCCCATTTGAGGGTAAGGGAAAGCATTGTTGGGGGACCATGAGCAGGTGTTGTTGCTCCTAATTTGAATGCTATTCTGAGACTTTTACTTATTCAAGGCTCTGGGGTGGTCCTTGAGTCTCAGCCCAGTTGGGATGTCACTTTCTGTCCTGCACCTCCATCTCATTCACTAGCATCCTTGCACACTCTCTTCTGTCTCCCGCAGCAGCAAGCACACATGTCTGCACACCCACGCATGCACATGCACTTTGGACTAGGGTGCTGGGTACTCTGACACTTTGCCCCTATAAGCTAGTTTTCATTCCTTCTTTTTGACCACAAACAGGAGTAGCTGCTGGAAGTCTACCTGCGCAGTCCAGAGTCTGTGCAGACAGGAAACTGGAAGTAGAGGCGTGCAAAGTAGCGAGAAAAAAATACACAGAATCCCATTAAACCCCACAGTATTTTTCTGGCTCTTGGCCTACTCCCAGGAATTTCAAATTGGTTTTCCTGAGCCAAGAATTTCCTTAAATCAAATGTACCATGGTAGGAAGGCTTTTTAAGACCTCTTCACCTTCAAGGGCAAACCTCAGAATGGGGCTCTAGAAAGCAGTCTAGAGTCAGCATGCCACTTAAACTATGATTAGTAGAGCATAGCAGCACACTAGAGATTGCTGCATTTGTGAACCTCCTGTTCTTCAGTTCTTGATTGTCAGCCAAGCCCCAAATCAGTCCCAAAGAATCAGAACTCAGATAATAATGAGAAAATGGACTTGGCATGCCAAAACTCAGGAAACCATCATGTTCTCCATATGGTGACTTCAGGCCACATAAAACCAGGCCTGCTGGCCCCATCTCTAGAAAAGTTTTCTGGGTCCCTATACATAGAGCTTCCCTCTTTCTTAGGTTGGACTTATGCATAAATGGGGGACTGATTTTGTTAGCTTCTCATAGGGAGTATAACCTGCTGCTTCTCTCCAAATAGCTGGTTCTTGCAATCGGCTAGGATATTTTGCAGGGAAGGGCTAATCTTTAGTAGTACCAGCTACCAAGCTTAACTCCTGTTCAGTGTTGACATGAGGCAGACTTGTTTTTTATTTTTTTTCTTTGCATCGAAATATGGCCGGATGCCTTGCTTGACAAGCTACTGTAAAATGTTCAGAGATTTCTCTTATTTTGAGGCTGTACTTTCTTGGGTCTGCACCCAAACGGGGTGGCGAATGGACACCATTGCCACTCTGCCTCCCTTCCTAGCCCGGTGGGCGTTTCCTACTGCTGCATGTTAAGGAGAATTGGTGGTAAATCCGTGCTCATTTTCCATTTTCTTCTTATTGATGGAAATGCTGTAGGAAAACAGCTCGTCTCTCAAGCTCCTGGAGCCCCGCAGGACTGTAAGCTGCATACAATAAAAGTTGTTTTGACAGCAAACTGACCAAACATGACAATGGACAGAGGGAGATGACGGGAAGGCGGGGAGAGAGTGTACATGCTTGTCTGTTTGGAACTGAGGTGCACTCTCTCTTTTTTCTTTGTTAAATTACTTTTTCATATGAAGGACACAAAGGGAACGGCCCCTACTGGCAGCCAGAAGGCAGAAAACAAACCCTTTGAAATTTCTAATTTGTTTATAGATGGTCCTCCAGGAGCCGACTGGAAAATAATTTTGTCTGCCAGAGACAGTGAACAGCTACCCGAGGGTGTTGTGAAAAAAAAAATGACTCTCTCGTTTGGGTCCTTGAATGTCTTATTGTTCAGCACTCAGCAGTTGTTCTGAAATTACTCATCTGGCAGAGAAAGAAAATGAAAGAAAATTCCTGCTTCTGCTCTCTGGCCCGAGTTTTTAGGAAAGTTATTCTTTAAAAAGGGTTTTTGTTTTTGTTTTTGGCTTGAAACTATGTGTCAGTTTTGGAGTCACACAAAGGTTTGTTAATTGTGTCCCCCAACATGTCTTTCCCTGTCTGCGGAGGATTTTTATTGTGGATCTGGGAAGTGACATCACAGATCAGTCACTTCACGCTGTTCGGAGATGCTGTGCTTTCTGAGAGGCTAACAAATCAAACTGCTTTCCGGATCATTCCACGGGTTCTACAGATCTTTCATTTTGCAAGCCTCATCTTCGGGTGTTTTTGACTGTGGGTGGAGTATCGGTTTGGAGATAGTGCGTCTCTGTTTTCTAATAAAAGAGAGTTTCTAGAAGTTTCTCCCTCCATTTTGCTGCTGGCGAAATGGGCTTTTAATGGTGATGTTGTAGATATACCCTTCCACCTGATGCAGGTGAGCAGCAGTGTTTTCACAGAAACTTAGATCGCTGACTTGGATGATAATATCTCCTACAGTCCTTTCATGGTATAGATGAGGAAACGAAGACCCAGTGATTGGCTGAAGGAGGCATAGTTGTTGGGGCAGAGTTACGGTTAGAATTTAGGCCTCAACTCCTAGCCCATCCACTGCTGCTTCTATTTCTCCTTCTTTCATGGTGGGGGGGAGGGGTAATTTTAAGTAATATGTCCATTTTGCATGAATTTCTTTACATTAATAGATGTGACTCTTTCTTGGAAGCCCAGTAGAGAGCTAGGTATTGGACCCCTGAAGCCGGGACAGCAATCCCAATGGGTCCATCCCCGTACCTCTCTGCGCTTGTGCTGTTTAGCGTTTGTAACGTGCTGGATGGTATGAAGACCATTAGACACATTCTTAAGATCTCCCACTTCTCCTGGGCTCCCAGTGTCCCATTGTTATCCTTCTCTGTGTTCCTAAAGTGTTCCTCTTCCTCCAACTTCCAGTCCCCTTCAACTTGCTGTTAACTCTCATTGGAGGACCTTCCTGTGCCTTTTACAGAGGAAACCGGAAGCCATCACCCAGGTCTCCCTCCTCTACGCTCACACTTGCTTCTCTGCTCGTTTTGCTCTCCCCCTCTTTCTGTGCAATATGTGTCCCATCTCCCAAATGGAATCCCCGCCCTGTGTGCCCAGAGTTTGCCCTTTTCCGTAGCTCTCCATCTATTCGTTTGGCTCCTCCTTCTTCACATCTTGAACTTTGTGCCATTTGGCAATTTCTTTCCAATCTATGCTTGACCCCTTCCCACTGATGCCATATCTCCCTTTGATGAACGACTTTCCTTTTTCTTTTTTCTTAACGGCAAATCTTCCTGAAATAAGTCTGCATTGGTGGTCTTTCCCTCCCTCCCTTCCTTCCTTCCCCTCCTCTTATTCTTCCATCTAAAGTGATCTGCATGTTACTCCTGCTACCCTTCTGAACCTACTCTTGCGGGTCACACGAGATAAGCTTGTTTCAAAATTCATTGGATAGACACTTTCTAGGTATAATCTTATTTAACCCATGGGCAGCATTTGATACTGATGATAACTTCGTTTATCTGGAAACAGTCTTCCTGTTGACATCCATAGCATCATAGACTCCTGGTTTCCCCATCATTCTCTGCCCACTTCCTCTTGGAATTTTTTTTTTTTTTTGCATTTTTTTTTTTTTTTCATCAGCCTAGGTCTTTAGGATTGGTCCTGGTTGATTCTCCCCTCAATGTGTGATCCCATCCATTTCAGTGTGTTTAATTTTCCATCTCTATTCGCACAACTTCCAAATCTTTGTTTCCAACATACGTTTCTTTTCTGGACTTCACACCCACTTACCCAATTGCCTACTAGGTATCTCTGTCCAGATGCTAAACAGACATCTCCACCTCATGACAGAGAAAATTACCTTTTGTTCCAAACCTGCTCTTTCTCACGTGTTAGTTATGTTAGCGAATGATACCACAGTCCCGGCTAGGAACTTGAGGTTCTTCCTCAATCCCTTTCCATGGCCTGTCGTTCTCATCCAGTGTCTCAATGACATTTTAACACAACCCTAAATATTGCTCACATCTATCCAGTTTTCAGTCTACCTTAGTCCCAGCCACTGTTCTCTCATGCTTGGATTACTCCGCATACTTCTAACCTGTCTGTTTTTATCCTGGTAGTGTTTGCAGTGTACAGTCTATACCACAGCCAAATAGATAATCCTAAAACAACAATCTACCCAAGTCATTCTCTTGTGCCACATTTCTCAGTCTCAATGTCTGCTGTGTAAAAAAAGGAAAAAAAGCAATAGTTTGATTTTATTTGAGTTATATATAGTCTGGCCTCTTCCTATCCATTCTTCCTCATCTTGCCTGTTTTCTTTACTTGTACTGTTTAGTATAGTAAACTTATTTCATTTCCACCAATATGCCATGCTTTTTCTGTCTCTTTCAGTCCACAAGTGTTTACTGAGCATTTACTATGTGCTAAGCACCATGCAAGGTACTTGTAGGTCCTTCACAGGTACCTTCACTGTTGACTCTGATTTTATTCTTTTTTCCATGCTCCTTTTAATGTAGCTGAATCTCGCTCATTAGCCAGTCTTCTCCAATATTCATCATATTAAAGGTTCCTGCTGCAAGCTTCTAGGGTGGTTTGAGTGTCTTCTAGACAGTGCTTACTGCTTTCTTTTATAATTGTTTTTTTAATTACTATTCTTTGACACTAGATTGTATGGCTGTAAGGGTACATACCATTATCTGCATTGTTCACTCTGTCTCTATTGTTTAGAACAAAGGAGAGGTTAATCAGTATTTTCTGAATGAATAGATGAGTGGATATTTTTAAAGTTTGGAAAAAGAATGTGCATTGTTAAAAAAAAAAGAATATGCCTTGTATGTTCAACTAATAACAATAAAACACATACTTAACACTCAAAGAGTTAAGAGAAGTTAGGTTTAAATGTCATCCTTTCATTCCAGCCAGTTTTAGAACATAGCATAATAGAAAAGTGAGATTAAATAATTTGTTGGCCTGGCATACTTACTAATGTCTATGGAGGTTCCCAAATAAGCCCCACATTGACATCATCCAGGGAGGGCCACGAAGGTGCCCACCTTCTGATTCTCTAGCACCAGGACCTGGAGACTCAGGGAATTAACCTTACGTGGGTATGATGTCCAACTTCTCCCTTGGGTATGTGGGAACAGAGAGAATGGGAAAAGAAAAGAGAAAAATAGAAAGGGATCATAGATAAATTTAGTGATTGTAGGAGTTCTGCAAACTGCATGCTTTCAATCCTGAGCTTTCTTTCAAAGCCTAATGGGAGTCGCACATCCAACCTGTGACAAAAGATAAAGTGACATCCGTGGCAAGTTTGCTCAATGCAAGGAGTTCTTATTAGTATAAAATCACCTAGAGGAACAAGAATAAAGAGTGACAGAGAATGACTTTATAACAGTACAAAGTTAATGAGCACAGGAATAAAGGGCCCAGGGCTAAAAAGGCAAATCTTAATATTTGTGTAAGGAATAGCATGGTGATCATTAATAAGACCAATAATGCATCATTAATGGGATCAGAGCTAGCAAAGTAGCAAAGATTCCAACATGATTATTCTATTAGGTTATTTATAATCTGTGGTTATTATTAAAAAAAAATCCCCTGGAAATATTCACATAGCAAATCTAATGGCAGGTCCGATTTAATAAAAGCTATACTATTTATTGGGTTTTACCATATGTGGTAAACTTTGCTAAGACCTTATAAACATTATTAAATTTAGTCTTCATGTCAAACATGAAGTAGATGATGTTTTTTCCCATTGCATGCACTGACTGTCGTCCGTAGGTAGGCCTGGAGTTTATGAATCCACAGCCCATCTTCTGAATAGCTACGCTATCCAGCTTTTCTCCCTCTCTAGACTTTGGAAAAGTCCTTTACTCAATGTGACAGATACAAGGGTGACTTGGGGCAGATGTGAAGATGAGGAAAGCGGCTGGAAACTGAACCCCCCTCCCCCTTTTTTTTTAAATTAAAGATTTTATATATTTTTTTGAGAGAGAGTGAGAGACTCTACAAGCAGGGAGAGGGGCAGAAGGAAAAGCAAACTCCCCGTTGAGTACAGAGCCTGATGCAGAGCTCAATTCCGGGACTGAGCCAAAATTAAAAGTTGGGTGTTGAACCAGCTAAGCCATCCAGGCACCCCTAGAAAATGAACTCTTAAGTTTCCTTTCTACTCTAAGTTTCGAGTTAACAGTTGGAGTGATTTGATGTGCTTTGATGGACCACTTATGCAGAAGTGTTATCTGCCATTTATATCACCTCTTAAAAGGGTGGGTGTGGGGGGCGGCAGTGTTACTAGGACACCCCTGTTAGTATGTCTTAAATAACACTTTAAGCTAGCAATTAGAAAATATGTTTGCAGAGAGCGCTATGTGTCTAATTTTCACATAGACATTGGGACATTGTTTAAAACAATATCAAGTCCAGTAAGAGTCCTAGACATAAACAAAATGAAAGGCAAAGAAATAAGGACTATACTTGATATCACAGTGAGAATTTATTATGCTGGCTCTCCCATCATCCTTTCCCTTTTCTCTGGTGTCACAAATTCTCTTTGTGGTAGAAAATGGATTCTGACCGTGACCTGGATCTCAAATTCAGGGTCAAGCATGAGATTTAGGCAATCAGGGAGAAAGCATTCCATTCCACCACCTCTTGCCGCATCTTGGATTTCTTCAGGAATGAGCTTGTGACTCAAATCAGTCACATTCTTCGCCAGGGGTCTGAGTCACAGGTTCAGTGGCACAGGACAGATAACACAAGTTGTTTCCCTCTGATGGCAACCTTCTGGAGAGATGGCCCATTTACTCCCCACCATCAGGATTCATACAACTATCCTGTTTCTGTGCTTCATGAGGCCTGATGGTCCAGTTCCTCTTTCAAGTCTTTGTGGGACTTTGAGGTCATCCATGAATTTCTCTTGTATACTTGTATCTTTTGTTGTTATTGTTGTTATTTTTTGTTTTTCGTTAGCTCAAGTCTGCTTCTGTTGCTTGTAATCATAAACCCCCCAACTGATGAAGACCAAGAAATTGGTGTCAGGAGTAGGGCATAGCAGATAACCAAAGCTAAAAGAAGGAACTGGCTGAGTCATGGTAGCGTGTGGGACAGTGAAGATTCTCTTACCTCTGACCAAGAATGTGACAATACTTGTTAAGGCTGCAAAGCAGCCTTTTATGATGTCTTTGCTTCTTTCTTGATACAAGAATATCCCTACAAAATGTAATTTTGGAAGGTTTTGTGGAAAAACCTGAGAATCTTGGAGGTTTTTTTTTTTACTTTTAAGAAATTAGTGGGGCACCTAACTGGCTCAGTGGGTTAAAGCCTCTTCCTTCAGCTCTGGTCATGATCCCAGGGTCCTGGGATCAAGCCCCACATCGGGCTCTCTGCTCAGCAGGGAGCCTGCTTCCTCCTCTCTCTCTGCCTGCCTCTCTGTCTACTTGTGATCTCTGTCTGTCAAATAAATAAATAAATAATCTTAAAAAAAAAAGAAATTAGTAAGCTTAATTTATTTTTAAAGTTTTAGGTTCAAAGCAAAATTGAATGGAAGGTAAAGAGTTTCCCTATGCTCCTTATCCCTAAACACCTACAACCTCAGTTCTCAAAAAGGTGTTGTAAGAAAGGTCCTAGCTGGGTGTAAGTTGGATCATCTCAGAGTACAGGGCAGAGAACTCTGCTTTGAGAAAAAAAAAAAAAAAGATGGTTTTAAATATTTACTTATTTTGAGAGAGAGGGAAGAAAGAGAGGGGCAGGGGGAGAAAGAGAGAATATCAGGCAGACTACCAGTTGCAGGCAGAGCCCGACTCAGGGCTTGATCCCATGAATGCAAGATCATGACCTGAGCTGAAACCCAGAGTTGGAGGCTAACCCAACTGAAACACCCAGGTGCTCCTGTGAGAACAATTCAGGTTGAGGGCTGTGAGGGGAACTCTCACTAAGAGATAAAGCTTGACCTTAACCCAGATTCAGAATCCATACCTTGAGGAATTCTCTGACTTAAGTGACTCATCCATAGGTTTTCTAGAAAGTTTATTGTGCAGTAGCCTCATGAAATTTTAAGGTATTCGTTTTGCAAGGTCTAGGTCTGTAATTTCTTATCCCCTAAAATTTCCTCAACAAGGATTAGGGTACTATGGCAGTTAAGTCCCAGGAAAAGAATATGGATATTCTTTTTATTTATTTTATTCTTGGATTTTCTCTCATACGTAATTTTGAAGAGCAATGGACATGGATGATCTTCCCAGAGGACAGAACCAGTGCAGCTGTATTGACAGATCTAGGAAGCCACTTTTACTGATGGGTAGGAATGTTTGCCATCCCTCTCTGGTGGGATACGATCATGTTTGAGAGCAGTAACCATCATAGTTTCTAAATAGTGGTTCCTGTCATGTTTAACTTTTTTGACCCCACCACTATATGTGGAGTGTGTTGGGTGCTTAATTTCACAGGCTCCTGTAGTGTTAAGAGCCTCACTTGTTTGTACTGAGAGCAGAGGTCTTGAACATGGAGGTGGACATGGTAATCAGACAGAGTCTCTGATTGTTTATCTTGAATAATATGCCTTTGATCATTAGTGGAAGAATGCATAGTGGAAGTGTTTGGGAAATAGTATGTATGAAAAAGAACAGTATAAATGTTAGCCAGACTATAGATAGAATATCATAGAAATCTTCGGTCTTCCCAGCATCTTTGGCTCCCTCATTTAAATAAAGAACCCAGTTTCCTGTGGTATAAAATTTTCATTTAGCACAGGGTACCCTTTGTATCTTCTCCTGGTACCCTTTCTACAAATGGGATGGTCATTGAAAACGGTGTTCAATACTAAACCATTTCAGTGACTGGTTTAGGGTTGAACAGGTGTTCTAAGCCAGGCTAGTTAGAACCCTCTCCGTGACCTTTTGGTTAATGCTATTGGAGAAAAAGCATTATCTTGACTAGAATTGCTAAACCAATAGGATGTGAATCTTGGGGTGCCCATAGCCACCAGCCCACCATACCCAGAGAGCCTTTTTGTGGCAGCAGAGAGAAAGAGAGCAGAAAAGTAAGCTGGAACCGGTCCTATGTATTTGGAGCCCCAGGGTATGTGAAGTCATCGTTTCTTTCCCCCAAGCTAGTTTTTTTTTTTTAATTAATTTTTTATTTTTTATAAACATATATTTTTATCCCCAGGGGTACAGGTCTGTGAATCACCAGGTTTACACACTTCACAGCACTCACCCAAGCACATACCCTCCCCAATGTCCATAATCCCACCCCCTTCTCCCAACCCCCCTCCCCCCAGCAACCCTCAGTTTGTTTTGTGAGATTAAGAGTCACTTATGGTTTGTCTCCCTCCCAATCCCATCTTGTTTCTTTGATTCTTCTCCTACCCACTTAAGCCCCCATGTTGCATCACCACTTCCTCATATCAGGGAGATCATATGATAGTTGTCTTTCTCTGCTTGACTTATTTCACTAAGCATGATACGCTCTAGTTCCATCCATGTTGTAGCAAATGGCAAGATTTCATTTCTTTTGATGGCTGCATAGTATTCCATTGTGTATATATACCACCTCTTCTTGATCCATTCATCTGTTGATGGACATCTAGGTTCTTTCCATAGTTTGGCTATTGTGGACATTGCTGCTATAAACATTCGGGTGCACGTGCCCCTTTGGATCACTACGTTTGTATCTTTAGGGTAAATACCCAATAGTGCAATTGCTGGGTCATAGGGCAGTTCTATTTTCAACATTTTGAGGAACCTCCATGCTGTTTTCCAGGCCACTCCCCCAAGCTAGTTTGCACACTGTCGCATACATGACAAAGTAGTTGGGAGCAAAAACGTGTAAATACTTAATTATCTGCCTGGAGGATAGCTTCAAAGAGGACAAGGCATTTGAGGTGGGCTTCAAAGAACGAGCAAGCAACTGTTTTCCAGTCAGAGAGCAAGGGAAAAGACAACGATAATAGTGCAACAAGCAACTGTTTTCCAGTCAGAGAGCAAGGGAAAAGACAACGATAATAGTGTGACTCAAGGTAGCCTTAGGAGAGTTGGCATTATAGGGAGAGAACGGACATTCCAAACAGCAAGTAGAGCAGAGAAATGGAGGTTCATTCCTCAAAGGTAGTGTGGGGACCACATGATGTAGGCCTTGTTTGCTGTCCAGTTGGTTCTAGCTTCATCATCTAGCCTCAGAGGGTATTTTGATCCCACTGGGGGATGAGGTAGGCTTGCCAAGAAGCATGGGTATTGGGAAGAGCTGAAGGACCAAAATGCCTGGAAGCAAATCCTGGCTCTGTCATTTACTCCTTGGGTGACTTGGGGTAAACTATGTAACTTCTTTTTGCCTCAATTTCTTTGTCTGTGAAATGGGGCTGATATCAATAGCACTTGAAGATTTGTTACAAATATTAAATAAGCCACATGTAAAACACCTATGTAAGTGCTTGACACATGCTGACTGTTCAGTAGAGGATTATTATCTGTGCTTGAGAAGTAAAATGTGGGGGATAGAGTTGAGGAAAACTCTCCATCATTTGCATGTGATATTCCTTTAACATGGATTAGTTTCTCAGCCTAGATAGCTGTCCCCCAACAGACAGGGGGGCTCCAGGAAAACAGCACGGAGGACAGTGTGTTTGGGTAGAAAAAGAGGGACAAAGCAAAGAACTGGTTCAGAGCATGTAATGTCACTCCGAGTAGAGGCTTGGGTGGCCAGAGGGTGGCCTGAGTTCACGAGGGAAATGCTAGAAATGGCTGTGATTAGGGAGAGAGACTGCAGCGGCCAACAGTCAATGGGAAATTGGTGCCTGGTGATGGCCTTGACTGGGGTAAATCAGTGGAAGAGCCTTTGAAGATGTGAGAGACGACTCTTCCATTGAAACCGTGGACAAGGGTCTGTAGGAGGACAAAGCAATAGCTCGGAGGGCACAGGGCTGGATTGTTCAGTTCACGCCATGAGAGAAGTTCTGTGGGATCCTTAAGAGACCACAAGTCAGAGATGCCATTTGATGCCCTATCACCCAGAACCCAGGTTTAGCAGACACTTTGTTCCTGGTGTCAGCAGCAGGATGGGCAGAGCAAAGACAGAAAAGAGTTGAAAGGTAGAGAAAGACAAGGAGGAAACAGAGGAGGGAAGGGAGTGTGTGTGAGCACAGGAAAAGAGGAAGTGAGACAGAGGAAAAGTAGGACAGGAGGCATACAAGGTGGGAACGGATTCAGAGCCCGCCTACTGCGCCTACTGGGTACATTCTCTCAAGACCGTTTCCAGCTGTGCCAGAGAACCTCCTGGGGAGATGTGATAAAACCAGAGAATTCCACTGATATGTCTGTTTCGTATTCTTGGCAGTCTTTATTGAAATGATTGCCTCCCTGGCCATTGTCCTTGGAGTAGATACATAGAATTCTTCTCTATATTAAAAATCCACAGACACTTCTATTTGGCGCACAGGCTGAGCCTGTCCTCCGATGCTACAGCACAAGAGCAGCTGTGGGAGACTTTCTTGACCCTTGAAAGCTCAAGTACGTTGTACTCTTCATTCTTGACTGGTTGGAAGGAAGACTTCATATGTATATCGCATATACCAGACCAGCGGAGCACTGCTTTGAAGGTAGGAATCACCCAGCTTTCCCGCATGTGGAGTATTGAAGATAGCATCTGGGGAGATACTTGTTGCTCAGAAACTGCTAATGAGTTACCTATTTGCTGCTGCTTCAAGAGCCACAGTTCAGCGGAGGAGAAAAAAAAAAAAAAAGAACAGTTGGACCTCCTTGGATTTGAATTGTTCGCCCATCAGCCACTGCTCTGTGACTGTGAGCAAGTTACTTTACTTCTAGGAGCCTTCCTTTCTTCATCTGGAATGTGGGCAAAATAATATCATAGACTCTACCGAGTTGTACTGAAGACCAAAGGAGTTGATACGCGATACCTACTGTGTGTTCGCTAAGCATTAGCTAAACACAAGATCACACTCTCCTTTTCCAGTGTTGTCTTTGAAACTCCTGTCAGTCAAAGTTCTAGCAATTCACAAAGGGGACATATATATGCTGTAGCATGTGAAATTTGAAGAAAAAACATGCCACCTCAAATATTATCACTTCTGGAACATTCTGCCTGGTTTCAGCATGCACTCTGACCCTGTCCACGTAAACCGTAGTTGGTCCTGGAAGGGCAAGTGAGAATGTAAGAAACCTGACCCCATGTCCAAGCTCTGACCATTGCTGTCTGATCTTAAACAAGCTGCTTATGTAACTGCATCTTAGAAAGCTCTGGTCTGTCGGGGTCATTATTATATTCTCGGTGTATAGAATAGTGCTTGGCAAGCATACAGCAAGCAAAGTTATCTCTCGAATCAGTGAATTTATAAAATTAGACTTTGTAAAAAGTAAATGAGATGATAATAATAATAGTTAATGGTTTTTGAATGCTCATGGCCTATCAGGCACTATTCTGAGCACTTTACATGCTCCGATTATTGATTTCTCCCAACCATCCTGTGATGGCGGGAAAATTATCTTTGTTGTGTAGATGTGCACCTTTGGGCAAAAAGAGAGTAAAGAAATTGCCCAAAGTCACATGGCTAGAAATGAACAAAACCAAGATTTTTCGCAAGCAGTCCAACTGTGGAACCTAGGCTTTTCGTGTCAGTGGTCTGTTGGTCATCAATGTGGGTATTCTAACTCCCTGCCCAATACCCCATTCCCATCTTCTGATAATTACCCAGATTTTCATTCAGTTATTTAAACCTGCTTCATCTGAGGCTTATGTGCATGACAGCTTGATGCTTTAGAATTTACTTTCTGCAAATGAGGATATATTATCTGTGTGTGAGGACAGTGTCCTAAATAAGCCAAAACAGAACTCTGAAAATTGGAATATTGACATTTATTCATTACTTTCATCTTATTCTCAAATCACATTTAAGTTCTGTCAGTTGTCTAATGAGTGACTTTGAATCAAAATGGTCCAGTCCAGAATGTTTCGTTGCTTTTCATTTTCATGTCTTTCTGCCTCTTTCAATCTCAAATCGTCCTGCAGTCCTTCTTTGCTTTTCTCCTCTTGGCACTTTAGAGGATGACGTGGAACTTATTTTGTGAAATATCCTTCCATGTGGGTTTGTGTTTGCGCACGATTAGATTTAGGTTGTGCATCTTTGGCAAGAACATGATGCATCTTGTGAGATGTCTGCATGGATGCCTCCCTCATCTCGCCCAGGTTCCACACCAAACATCAAGTCACTCCATCCCCTACTGTGAACACCCTCCTGACCCTGCTCAGGCTTTGACCCTCTGCTCTGGCCTGCCTCCGCTTCCATCTTTTCCTCCCTACACCAGCGCCTAATTTGCCCAGGGCCTACCTACTTGCTTTTGGACTGTTTCAGGAACAGAGAGGGAAGGAAATGAAAGAAAGGATTAAGAAAAAAAGGGGAGGTTATCAGGAAGAGAAAGAACAAGAAGAAGAGTCAGACCTTCATGGCCCACCATAGCTGTTGATTTTCAGTTGTAATAGCCAACTGATCTTTGTAGTTTCAGCCGATATGAGAGTTGGTTGGTTTGTTTCTGCTGTGACTTGCAAAACAAAACCTATTAACCAATATATGAAGTTCATAATGAATAGTAGGTAAACAATACATGAAATCTCTTGTGGGGTCGTGATGGCATTACACTTGGAATCCTAAGACCTGAGTTTAACCCAAGAAATAACTGTGTCATATTGCACAAGACATGTACATGATTAAAGCCTTAGGTCCCTTTCGTAGAAAGTGGAGATAATAGTTTTTTTATGAATTGCTGTTAAGCTACTATTAGGGGTTGAATTATGTCTCCCCCCAAAAGATATGTTGATGTCTGAGCCCCCATGCCTCAGAATGTGACTTTATTTGGATATAGAGTCACTGCAGGTAGAAGAAGTTTAGTTGACGTCCTACTGGAGTAAGCTGGGCCCTTAATCTAATATGAGTGGCCTTCTTACAAGGAGATGGCCATGTGAATACGTGGAAACACAGAGACAATGTTTGTGAACATGAGGCAGATATTGGAGGGATTTACCTGGGAGCTGAGGAATGCCAAGTCTTGTTGGTCACCACCAGAATATAGGAGAGAGTCATGGACAGATTCCCCATCAGGTCTCTGAAGGAACCAACCCTGCCAACACCTTGATCTTGGACATCTGGCCTCCAGAACTGTGAGGGAAAACACCTGTGTTGTTCTAAGCTGCTCAGTTGGTGGTACTTAGTTATAGCACCCCTCAGAAACTGATGTATGTGTTTTATAAAATTTAAAGATGCATGCAAACATAAGCAGTTACCATTAGGATATCTTTCTTACTTTGCTATTGAGAACAGCAGAAGTCTTCGAAAAATTTCCATTCTTTCAAAAGCTTTCTTTGTTCTTGTTGCTGTATTGTAAAAGACATAGAAGATCATGAGAATCAAGATGACCTCTTCCTTACACCTTATACCACAGAATGGTCACTAATGAACCCACCAGGAGAGATGACTGATTTGCCTTGAAGATGTCCGCTATAGTTGAGATCTCACGTGATGTTTACCAGGGACAAGACTGTGTTTCGTCATTAAGGATGTACTTTTCCCAAGTCACAATGTGTCCTCTGTGCTTCCAAATAACACTGACAGTAAACTTTGATTATAGTTTCTTTGCATCAGACATGCTCCAAGCATTTCATGGGTGTTAATCCCTTTTAAATTACACAATAAGCTTACAAGGGAGGCATTAGTCTTCTTTTTCATTTCTAACTAAGGAGACTCTGCACAGAGAAATTAAGTAGTATGCCTCATACTGCACTGATACTAGGTGATGGAGCTGGGTTTCCAGTCCAAGCATCTGGTTCTGTAGCAGTTCTACACCACCGTACTATGCTGCCGTTTGCAACCATTGCCAAAAGCCAACTCTATATAAAAGTGTGATTGTGATAGTAAACCATCTTATTTAAATATTTAATATTTAAATGCAAGTTAAACAGCACTTTGGAGGTGGTAACATAGTAGAATAAATGGCACTGCATATATATATTTATAGATATGTCTGTTATATATTCGTGACTAGAGATGTATAGATGTCATGCCTTGTTGAGTAGAGAGGTATGTATGTATGCATATGTAACTATAGGAAATTTCTGGTCCACGCAGTTGGCTAAATATGTGCTTTGAGTATTGTACGCTTTCATATTATTTTGAAAATGGATGTATGGCTACATGACTATTTAAGACGGTAAGGTCTAAATGAGGAGACTTGTGTTTGTTATACCAATATTACAGGATTGAAAGGAAGTGTGGTAAGATGGATTGTCACCAAAGAATGCTGCAGGAGAGGTATCTAAACTTATTCCTTCAGGAGGGTACAGATATGTCTTGGGAGGCAGGTGAACCCAGATGGATTAGGATTTGGGGGAGGAAGATTCAAAGTGTATGTACTCACCAGTACAAAGCTGTACTTACCAGCTTTGGCCCTGGGATCATCTCAGCATATCCCATAAGAATAGATGGCACCTTCCCATCCCCCTCCCCCCACAGAGACTGTGTATCTCATTTAAAACCATTTAAAAAATGTATCTCATTGACCCTTGAGAGTGATAATGGAAGGGAAGTCTTTTTGCTGGTAAGATGTTCTTGGAAGTTCCTCCGGTAACATCCTCTTGGAAAGAAAAGATAAAGCAGAGAAAGAGGAGTGACGGGGAGAAATTTTTGGATTTTTCTATTTGCCTCCCTCCAACCCCCCGCAAAAAAAAAAAACCCAGGCAGTGACCAAGATTACCTTGAATTGGTAATAATGTCCTTTGCTATTTGGCTGAGTAAAAGAGAAGGAGTAAGAGAAGTTGGGTCACACTTTTGCCCATCAGAGTTTATGGTGATGAAATTTGTTTCTGCTACATTGATAATGAACTGAATGTTCTTCAGCAACCTCATTGTTCTAAAGTATTTCATTTGTGGCTTGTTTGTGGTCATTGGACTACAAAGTTAACTTTTGTTAAATTACCTGCTTGTTCCTAGGTAAGATTTACCAGTAGAAGACAATCCATCTAAAGTAGTTGACTTCCCTTGCACTACCGAGAAAGGAAAGCTTGAGGGACATCAACCTACAGAAGTCTTGGGGGATGGATCCTCCATGTCTGCCACAGTCATCTTGTAACTATTGTAACTATTTTGTTGCCTCTGCACACTTGGCCTTCCAACAATCCCTCCACTTGTTGTATATTCAGATGTATACAGCATTTCATGAATATAGGCTATCATCTCTTGTCATGTCTCTTAAGTTGGTTTCAACACATTGGTACTTTTCCATCATTATTATTTCTCATGGGTCCCTGGTTTTTAAAGTATTTACTTTTGATTACTCAATTTTATTTGGTCAGAGAGTACCCTTGATCTTCTACAAGTCAAAGAATACCTATGACCTAGGAACTCTATAATTTACCTTGAATTTTTGTTAGGGGCACATCACACTCTGAGCAGTTTCTCCTCATCTTCTTCCTTAGTACCTTTTCTGGTAAAACAAAGTGCTTTTATTATTGTATGCATTTATTCACAGTAATTGTGTTTCTTTGTTTTCGGGCTGAATGACTGCAATCACTGAATTTTTCTTTCTAGGTTGCTTCTGATGATTTCCTTGGTCAAACTCTCTTTTTACTGCCCCACAGGATTTTCCTTTTGAGATGCACAAAACTCGGTCTATTGGCAAATTAGTTCTGGAAAAAAGCAAAGCTTTTTTGCTCTTATCTGCCAATTAGAGGGAGATATTTGTCCCCCAGTGAAAATTTAAGTTACAGATTTAGTACCACATACACATTTGGTTTCTTATAGTAGTATCTTAAAACTCACCTGCTTTGGGAGAGAGGTTTCAACTACAACAGTCAAAATGACTCTTAACAGCATAAAATATGTATCTAATAAACATCAACTGGTTCTAAAATAATCAAAGAGTTTATTTTTTCCACTCACACTGAAACCAATTATCTGTTTTAGTCATGGAATTTTACTCAATCTGGATTAGTTGATGGTATTTATGAGGAACTTACCAGGCATTGGGTAATTGTCTAGGTGCTTTACTTGTGTTAGTTTAATCTGCCCAACCCTAGGAGGTAAGAGAAATGATTGACCCCATTCTACCAATGATGACCCAAGGCTAAGAGAGAGTAGACCAGTTATCCAGATTCTTGGTGTAGGAGAGAGAGACAGGATTTGAACCCAAGTTCTGAATTCAGGATAGTGATTTAAGCTCTGCTACAAACACTAAACTGTGTGACTGCTCTTAAGAGCTATGCATTGATTCTTAGGCATTTCATCAGATTTTCTCCCTTTCAAGCTTAGTTACTTTCGAAAGGCACATTTTGCTTAGCATTGATTTCAAATACGTTACATTTAGCTCCATGAAACTTTTCAATTGAATTGATTTAGAATTAAGTACTGCATCTTTCAGCAAAGTTTAGGTAATGAACTATCTTTGGGCGTGCTTCTCAGCGTTTGCCATGGAGTTGCTTTCCAATGCCACCTAATATAAATTATTATTTTTTCTATCTAAAAGTTGGCTCTGTTTTTTGACAGACAGTGGATGGGCTGCTCTGCCTTTTTTTTTTTTTTTTTTCTTGAGTAGGTTCTGTGTGGAGCCCAATGCAGGGCTTGAATTCATGATCCTGAGATCAAGACCTGAGCTGAGATTAAACATCAGTTACTTAGTCACTCAGTCAGACACGTTTTATCTTTCTTCACTGTCAGTGTTAAGTGTAGTAGCAAACAGAAGTGCATCAGGTTTCTTGGTAATTGAGATGGGACAGGACAAAAGAAACCTCCTCATCGCCAAAAATGAGTTCTATACTAGCAAGATACTAAATTTCAACAAAAATATATCTACAGAAAAGCTTGTGGCCCAAAAAGCTGACCTGTTTTCTAGCATTTTTCAGTGCTAAAAATGGGATGTTACCAGTGCAGAAAAGATGGAGGCATGTCTTTTTCTGTTTCTCCCGTAGTTTTAGCTCAAAGAGGACCCACCTTTAAGTTACAAGATTAAGATAAGAGGTAAAGAACAAGTAGCTACAGAAAGAAGAGTCATAAATCTGTACACTCCTACAGCTATGTCTAACCAGTAACCCTTTATGAAAAATATGTAATGAAGCAAGTGGTACCGGGGAAAAGAAAAAGACAATTAACTGAAGAATAGTGATCTGATGTCCTACCAAATTCAGTGTCATTCGTTTCCATTGCTCTGTCTGGAGCTGACGTGAAGAGACTTCTGTGCCATTAGATCCAAGAAAAAGTTATGTCAATGGCAGCACATCCTTGAGACCAAGTCGGGTCTCACCTTTCCAAGATCTGTTTGGAGGTCATGAGTGAATCTCTAAGAAGTTAAAGTAAATGGGCTGAAAACAGAGTGAGCTTTCACACTGCCTGGAGGTGACCAACAGAAACCAAAAGTCAGCATTGGATTCTGTGGTTTTATCTTACAGGCTAAAGGCATAGCTCTAATTAATGCAAAGGAATTCATAGCCAGGCAGCCACACGAGTACAACAAAAGGTAGAAAGCAAACCAATATAGGTCACGTCATTCAGCATTATTTTGAAAACTTATTTCTCTACCTGCCCTCTTCATCTTTGGCATCTACACAGACAGAGGACACATGTGTCCGCACGCGCGCGCACACACACTACCAAATCAGACAAAAATGCTTTTGGAAATTTATTAAGCAAATCCTACAGAATCAAAGGATAATGAAGATTTTCAGTTTAGCCCAGCGTGACTGTGCATACAAGTGTGTATGTTTGTCTAGTGGTGGAGCTAGTCATATACGGACTGAATTGTCTACAAAATCTATGAGAAATCTGGTGTTTTAAGAAGGGTGCTGTCGACCAGAATGCCGCTTCTCAAAAATTCTTAGTGCCTTACTGAACCACAGCAGCAAGTCACTTGAGAGAGCACTGGGGCAAATCACACTCTGTCATCGTGTCACGGATCATAATGAAGCACAGAGGCTGACTGAACCAACAACAGCCCTCGCCGCTAATCTCCATGCCAGACTGGAGGCTTGAGAAGTTTTCTGATGGGGATGGAGGGGAAGGGATTGAAAGCTGAAGTGAATGATTAAAGCCAAATGAACCCCGTAGGTGAAATTATTTCAATAGCCACATGTCTTATAGCCAGACTTTTGATGATTAAGAAAATGAATAGAACAAGTCAGAAATTCCCTCGCTGCCTCAGGTCAGTGTATAGTAGGGTCAGTCATGGCGCAGCAGATTGACTTCTGCCTGGGAGCCAGGCCAGCACCCACCATCCAGAGACATATGGTGAAGAGGGACATATGGGTCATTGCGAGGGAAATGGACCCTTGTCAGCCCTTACCACTGGAGAAAGTAGAACTGTGTACCTCTTTTGTTCATGCCCTATTTCTTTTTACGAATTTAAGGACTCCCTCAAAGAGCAGCGTTTTTTTCTTTCTTTTTCTTTTCTTTTTAAATTCACAGAAGGGAGTTTTTTTGTTTTGCTTTGTTTTTGTTTTTTAGTTTATTGATTTATTTGACAGAGAGTATGCGCACTATTAGGGGCAGGGGCAGCGGGAGAGGGAGAAGCAGGCTCCCTAAGGAGCCGAAAACCTGACTTGGGGCTCAATCCCGGGACTCTGGGACCAAGACCTGAGCTGAAAGCAGATGCTTAAGGACTGAACCACCTAGGCACCCCTTTGGTGATTTCTTAAAAGAAGGGTAAATAACAACATGCAAGTTTATTTATAAGATTCCACCAGCCAATCACCATAATAGATCACTGTAAATGATTTTATTTTAGTTCTGTTCATTCTTTTCGCCCTGAATATAGAAGTAATTAATTTTCATTGGAGAAAAAAATGGAAAACAAAATTGTATGGAGGAAAAGAAGGAGCAGCTGATCTTTCTGCTACCAATAATAACTATACATCATACTTAGATGTGTTTTGTGTCCACTGTTTTTCCACACATACACATTTCTTCCATAGTTAGAGCTCTAATGTACATAGAATTTTACATCCTGGCTTATTTAATTTAGTGATAGGCGTTTTTGTCGGTAAAATCAAAATCACTTCTAATGACACCGTTATATTTCACCATACTCTTAGATCTATAATGTACTTTTTCATTCCGGTGTTATGGGACAATTACTTTGTTATTAATCTGTGATGGAGATCTTTGAACAAGAACATTGTTCACATTGTTTAATGATTATCCAGAGGTCCTTTTTTAAAAAATTTATATGTCACTCTTTGAGGTAAAACAAGACCATCAAATATATATAGTATATTCTAAACGTGGGGCCCTCCACGGACCAATTCTTGACTTTATTTCTCGCTTTCGCTGTAGAATTCACCAGCGAATATATTAAATGCATATTACATAATTTACAAAACTCATCCTTCCTTCGACTTCACCAACCACACATGCAAGTTGCAGAGCCTCTCTGTGGGGCCACGTGAAGTGTTGTGAGTTGTGGTTACCGTGATTAGAGATTCATTGCTTTCGGCGTTGTAGAAATGCAACGCTTTCAGGGTGAGTAAATCTTTCCATGGACACCACCACAGCTAGATAAATGATACCTGGGGAAAGTTATAAATTTCTATCACTTGATTTCAACTGGAGAATGTAATACCACAATGCTGACTCCTCCGTCCTCATCAGATCACAAACAATGATAGACTTTCCATCTGATTCGCCATGGCAGCTGAGTCTGCCGTATCCATTTCTGACTCCGCAAGACTGTCAATCTCACCACTGAATAATCTAAAACCTGCATTTGCCAAGTCACTTGCTTTAGTGCCAGATGGAGGAAGACTGCCACCATATCCAATTTGTAAGCTTGAGTATCTGATCAGAGGGAGAAAAAAAAACATGCTTCTTGTGACCAAGAATGGAAAGAACCACATGACAATCCACGAATGATGAACTGATGGAAGGAAAAAAAAAATGCAGGACGTGGAAGCTGACAACACAATCCACCTCTTGCCAGACACGGTTAATGTGTATTCATATAAACATATAAAAGCTGTATTTTAACAAAACTGGGTGTGCTCTAGAAAGTACTTCTCAACTGTGCAAAATGGCTCTACCCCTAAACCATTGGATAAATGAGATTTTCAAGGCTCTGCTGAAAGAGTGGGTCAGAGGAAGGTAAAATAGACTACGGGTGAGGTAATTACTGGGATCAAAGTGTGAATATTTTAGAATGGAAATCTGCACAGGGTAAGACTCTGCTCATTTCTATCTGTTTAGATCTGGCATAGAATCATACATATTTAGACACTGTTTTTACTGTGTGATGATAATATGATTGGGGTAGCAATAATAACATTTTGAATTTTTATAGTACCTTATAGCCAATGGAGTTGAAGTGTAGCACAATATGCCAACCCAAAATATGCCATTTTAGCATGATTATTTTGAGCTGAAGTCAATCGAGGAGAAACAGATGAAAGTAAAGCTCTCTGCCTTCCCTCTGTTTGACTAACAACAGAATATGCATTTGTAGAGGGTTCCTTTCTACCGGGAAGGACAGAACTTAATCACAGGGACAGCTCTAGACCCTTGTCAGCCCCGAACAGAATCCCAGGAGCCTACTTAATAACATTTGCTAAAACGACCCTGCACCTGCCATCCGTGTTCCCCCATACATTTGCCTTCCCAATAATCTCCTCACTCCAAGAGCTCAAAGCCTTTTTCCTTTGTCTTGTTCATTTACTAAAAATATATTGTTCTTTTGTTACCAGGCTGTACCAACCCAAGTTTTGGCTTCCACTTTGATCTACTTGTCACTGGGTAGTCCCACGTGTGTGTCCAGTGCATCGGTCAGTACATCGGTCGGCTTGTGTTTGTCTCTTTGTTGTTCATCTGTCTTTCCTCAGTTTAACTTAGGAGGGCCCCAGCCAGTGAATCTCACATGGGTACAGGAAAACTCTCCCCTCCTTACAAAGTGCTCATGTCTATTATTATTATTATTATTTTGATGTACGTATACACACATTGCACAACTCAAAGATGGAGAGACATGGTATTTATAGAAATGGGAACACAGATAAGATTCATACACAGTATTTCCCAGCCAGAGACAAATGGTTCTGGGTTTGCTACCAAGTTTTCTCATTTCATGTCTTTCTACCCGACTTTTTACACAGACAAAAATCCTAAACTTAGCATCAAGGAACTCATACAAGGGCTTTGAAGGTGGAGCTTCCCTGCCACTGACTTACAGAGGTAGCTGGCAGAGATAGTCCATTCACCAAAGATGGCTTGAGTGGGTCTTTCAGTGGCTACTTATCAGGAAAGTACATGTGCCTAAAATGGTTCCAAGAGGCATTTTGTGGTTTGGGCTTTTAGACCATTGTGGTACTTTTTGTTCTAGAGTTGCTTTGCCTGTCCCTTAACTTTTATTTCCTACTTAATTTGCTTTTTGGTTCAGGTTATAGCAAGGGAGTGTTACCCAATATCAGAGCAGACATTAGGGTCAAAAAGCCCACATGGGGGGCACCTGGGTGGCTCAGTGGGTTAAGCCTCTGCCTTCAGCTCAGGTCATGATCTCAGGGTCCTGGGATCGAGTCCCACATCAGGCTCTCTGCTCTGCAGGGAGCCTGCTTCCCTTCCTCTCTCTCTGCCTGCCTCTCTGCCTACTTGTGATCTCTCTCTGTCAAATGAAAAAAAAAAAAAAGCCCACATGGACTTTTGGGGGTGGAGGCAGCATATTAGGGCTGTTACTAATACTGAGGACATCAACCAAGAGGGAAGTTGGTAAAGATTATTGGCAAAAGTGTGTGTGCAACCATATTGAAAATCAAGTAGAGCATATTTTTTTTTAATGTTATGACCCTGATATTATTTTTAAATGGTATTCTATGTAGGTATATTTGTGTTTGCTTCTTAATGTATTTCCACATGTCTCTGAGTATAATGTCTCTGTGTACCTGTGTATTTGGCGTGTGTACCTTGAGCAGGTGTATATAGCGTACATATGAGTACGTGTGCCTCGTGTCTGTTATATGAGAGAATGTTCCCAGAATTGGTTAGAGCTGGGAACTGATGGTCTGAACTGTTCTCCTGATATTTTTATTTTCTGCATATGAAACATCTAATATTGGACTTTGTGAGCAATATTATCATTTGCACATGACTATAAGTAAATAATTAATAACTTCCTGAGGTTTATGGTCTCCAGTGAAGTCCTTACCAAAAAGGAGTGGTGGGCTCTTTGGTAACTTGCTTGCATTAGAGGATACCTAGGTCCAGCCTGATAACTGACTTGAGGAGTGTCAGCGGGCCGAGCTCGAGTCAAGGGTTTAGCCCTGTGTCTTCAGTTCTTCTAAGCTGAGCTTGTGCATCACCACTCCTGTAATCTTGAGTCTCTGGGGGTTTTTTATTTGTTCATTTTTATTGGTTGGTTTGGTGTTCACCTGTTTTAAATAGACTGGCAGAGAAATTGGATTGGAGATGCTCTGGCTTTTCCCACCTCCCTTGATTTACCCAAGTTGCACGGTAAAAAGACTTTTGCTCCAATATCTTGCTTCTAGTCTGATAGTCCTAGGGTACTCTCCAAATACCTCTTTTCTCCTGCTCACCACAATGAGTTTGACTCTTCGTTGTAATGGTTTTCCTACTAGACTTCTGGTCCCATAAGGACTAAGGCTGCCGTATTTGTACTTGGTGCGTAGTACATGGCTACCCACTAAATACTGGCCTGAAGGCACAACTGAATCAACAGCAGGTAACTGGGGAAAGCTCCCAGGCTCTCATGCAAATGCAGAGTATAAAGAATTAGTCCTGGACATGGAATCCTTCTCCTCTGCTGGTTAGGCAAACAAAGCCAATGTTTTAAATAAGTACATCATAAAGAACATCAGTGGCAGAATTTAGTGGGGAAGCAAGACAGCCCATGTGAAAAATAACCTCTTTTTTTTTTTTTCCTATGTGAAGTTTCAGCTTATTTTGCTGAGTGTAAAATTCTTTTATATACTTTAATGAGAAGGAAGGAGGCTGGCTTTATTATATAGGCATAAATGTGGAATGAGGAACTTTGAAAAAGAAAAGCTGTTGAAATTCTGTATAGAAATGTTTTAAAAGGCTAATGTCTGCACACTGTTGTATATTTGGGAATCAAGTGACCGTGAAAAGGAAAGAAAAGAGACAGAGAAACTCCTTCCTATTTGTACCAATAAAATGTAAATGTCTGTTATTTCCCTATGAACATCATCATACTGGATTTGTAGAGCACTGTGTCCTAGAATTTAAAATGCAACAATCCATACAGTGAAACTGTTCCTCTGGCAGCCAAACCTTGAAGAAAAAAAAAAAAATTGGGATTAAAAGCAAATGCATGTGCAGAAAAAAAAATTTCTTCCTCAACTCACATACTAGAAATCAAACCAATTTTATTTCAAACTATTAGCAAGCAATGCCCTGCCTATTTACCACCTGCATTTTCCCAATAATTTATAATTAGAACTCAGCAGTAAGTATTGATTTCCAATTGATGGATATCATCTGTGCGCTAATAAACTGACAGACCTTCAGAAATCTATCCAGGGAGACCTTTAGAATCCATGACATGAGTTAAACATATTTTATTTAACACCAGAGGAAATTTGCATTTCATCTCTCAGGCTTTTACGAAGCTGCTGTAAATGATTTAGCTTAGCTTTTAGATTTCAGAGTCATTTCATTTCAATTTGGGCACACTCTTGTATAATTCTTAGCCTTTGTTCAACCAAATGGAGACGACCGACATTTAGCGTGTGGAATAACATGTCAAAAATATGGGATGCTTCAATTCACGGCTTGTGGATTGAGTAAAGATGTGGAATAAAGCCTTTGATGCGTGTAGAAATCACAGTAAAATGTAAGTGAAACCTAATTGTAAAATGGAAATGAGGTCTAATTGTTTACCATGCTCTCGTAACTGGGAGCCTGCTGGGTAATATGCCACAACACCCCCTAGGAAGTGGTAACGCCGTGTTCACTGAGGTCCGGGGAGGTTTGGCTCCGACAAATGCTCTCATTGTTGATGAGCAAATGGGTGGGGCACTCTTTGAGGAGTGAGATCTTGGGTTTGATGGGGCTGGCAGCTCTGATTCAAGGCGTGGACACCATGGGCAGATGACACACACAGGCGGAAAAGACTAGGTTTTCACATTGCAAGAGAGGGGAGGGAGGGAAGATTCGCGTCCTTAAAAGGTAGCTCTGAACCAACTGAGGTTCCTAGGTGAATGCATTGCTCTCTTACTTTTCTAATCTGAGGAAAGAAAAACAAGGTCGAGGAGTCCTGTTGTTAAATACTTGGCATTACTAATGTGTCAATGTACTGTAATTTCATTTAGATTTTTCTAGCAGAACCAAGTTTTTTGGGTGTTCTTTCTTTACTGTTTTTTTTTTTTTGGTCTTGTTTTGTTTTCAAGGAAAGACGGCAACAAACAGGTTTAATATAAAGTGGATGCCCTTGAGCATTTCTGTGTGGATTTTGTTTGTTTTCTGGAAAAAAAGGATCCTATTAGCAGGTTCATTTGTATAATAATCATTCATTAAAATAGGCTCCGTGGCAATGAAATACCGCACTTGAATTCCAGCACAAAGCCTTTAAAAAGCTAAAATGTCAAAACAATAAAACTAATTAAGGCAACAAAATAGCTTTTTCCAGCTTAATGACAAGCTGGTCCAAAAACACACTTCAGTGATTTTTCTTTCCTCCAGAGACACTTTAAGTAAAGCAAGGATAGAATTTTCCACCATCATTATCGAGTCCAGTGTCAGCTAGGAACCTAGCCCAACTGAACTGTCTGGCAGAGAAGGTAACATGTCTACTTTTGGCTTCCCTCCCTTGCTCTCCCTCCCCGCCTGTCTTCCACCGACAGTGGTGAAGTTTTCCCATGCTCCAGGCACTGTGGAAGGCTCGCAGACTGAGCCAGCTGTGGACCCTGAAGTCCTGCAGCTGATGAACCGGACCAGAAGACAACACATAAATGAACTCTAATCCGGGGGAGAAATGGAACATGCTTTCAAATGACAGGAAAGTTGCAAGAACAGTAGATAGAACTTCTGCAGACCCTGTGTCCAGAGATCAGATTCAAATTCTGCCATCTTGCTCCAGCAATGTCTTAGTAGCGACAAAGACTCTACTTCAGGATCATGGCTTGGTCCTAGTTGTCACCCTCCTGGAATCTCTTTGATATGGAAGAGTTCTTCGTGATGTCTTTGGTTTTTTGTTTTTGTTTTTGTTTGTTTGTTTTGAGGTTAATCCTGTATTGAAGATTCTAGGTCAGTTGTTTTAAGGCTCTCTCTTGCTTGGGGATTGTTCTGTTTCCTGTTGATGGTATCATGGTAATATATCCTTAGTTGAGGTTTTACAGAGACTGTGCTCTTTTTATTCCATTTTACTGGGTGGCCCACGATGTCCCTTCTTCCCACTGGCGGTGGTGGGGGTGATGTATGTTGGCATTTGATTTATGTATCAGCTGCCAGGATTTTCCACTCTGAGTTACTTTTTAAAAGAAAATGTGGGGTACTTGGAGACCGGAGAAAATTCTGTTTCTCACTCCACATTTCCTCACTAGTTTTTAACCTCCTTGGAAGTTTCTTGCCTCTGTTAGTTTTTACCCTCTTGGTTGTCCAAAGATGGTTTTCCCTTTATATTTAGAATGTATTCTTATTAGGTAGCTTTGTGTTATAAGGAAGAGTTCTGTCTTCTTATTTAAGTATCTTTTCACTTACTTATTTATATCATTGTTGACACATAGTTTCTTAGATTTCTTATTTCTACTATTTAGTGGATTGGAATCCATTCCCATTATTATTTATCTGGATGCCTCTCTTTGACCAGTGGAAGCTCCTTCAAGCTTGCTTCTGTGTCTTCTTGGTATGACTTCATTATTTTTGGAGCATTTCCTTACAATTCAGAAACAGTGATATTCCAGGCTCCTTTGTAGGACAACCATCTGTGCTACAGCCATCATCTTTTTTTCCAATGGGCTCTGGCACATTTAGGGTGGTCTTTGGAAACCAAGGTTTGGGCCACTGGATAGTCAGAGCTCCCTTTCTCTTTCAGTGGAAAGAGTTGCTGTCTCCATCCAGGTATGCACACATATATACATGTATGTGTATGCTTTCAAGTCTGTTTTATATTTATCCATCTTCTTACATAGAAAATCTTGAATCGACGTCAGTGCCTTCAATTCCAAGCCAACATCACAAGATTCATCGTAGCTTCCTCCTTTCCATGCTTGTATCTTCCCTTCCCAAAAGAATCCTGGCCCTCGTTGTTTTAATATTCCAATGTTCAGTTGGTCAGTCTGCCCTTCTCTGAGGCCATTTCCTGCTCTTCCCTCCTCCTGTCCACCCCAGTCCAGGTTCAGGCCTGCTCACCCTGGTGACCTCCTTGTTCAGGCTTGCCTAATGCCTTCTTGAGGAAGGAAGGGAGAGAAGGAGGGACAAAGGCAGGGAAGGGGGAGGGGGAGAAAGGGAGGCAATATATATATATATTTTTAAGATTTATTTGACAGACAGAGTGGCAGGCAGAGAGAGAGGAGGGGGGAAGCAGGCTCCCCGCTCAGCAGGGAGTCCCATGCGGGGCTCGATCTCAGGACCCTGAGATCATGACCTGAGCCAAAGGTAGAGGCCTTCACCCACCGAGCCACCCAGGCACCCCGAGGCAATACTCTTTTAAAGAAATGAAGAGAATAGGAAGATGGATGGTGGGTATTTGCGGCTGATACTTGATTTCTTGGTGTGTTGGCATGCTTTCCTTTTCAGTACAGTCAACTTTGATCTGATAGCTGTTGTGGTTGTGTGTGCAGCATCCGTCGGTATTAATGCATGGAGCAGTCCCTAGACTCGACTCTGTAGTTCTCACCGTATATTCTAGTAGCTACCAGACACTCATTCAAGAGCTCATGGAATACCCAGACCTTTCTGATTGTTCTCTTCAGTTCTGGTCTAGAGTATCCATAATCCTTTATTAGGCAGCAAGAAAACTACTTTGTTTTCCTAATATTAGTCAAAACTTAAATTTGAAATAAAAACTATAGCTACCACTGGGAGGAAATCCTTGTGACTCATTGGTCTGTCTCACATCCCCTGTCTCACAAGGCAATGGAGGAACACCCCACTGGGGAGGTACCTGAGCTGGGTCTCCATGGAAAGGCTGGAGTAGAACTGTTTCTTTAGAGATTTCTTAGAGCTTTAGTCCTAGGATATGGGCGTCAAAAAAGTGCTTCGTGATCAAATCGATGTGGTGAATGTATTATACTATAAACTTACCTTTAAAAAAATACCAAAAGGCCCTCAGAAGTCCTTTAGTAAAGAAATTTGCCAAATATCACTTTACTTGGCCTTGCCCATACTTGTTTAATGACAACTCTTTGGTGATAATTGACATAAAAAATGGCTTACATATGAGGAAGAGGTAAATGAAAATTGCAGGGAGCGAGGACTTGAGTGTTCCAGGTTAGCAGAAAAATCTGTTGGGCGGTAGCTGAGGCAAGGTGAAAAGTCTTGAATTCAAGATCAACATTTTGATATTTATCCAGACTAATATAAAATAGTCGGCAATTTTTAAGTTGTCTGCTCTGACTGTTGACAGATCTGGGGAGAAGAGAAAACACTTGCTGAGTGTCCCCTGCATCTCAGCTACATATACACACACACACACACAAACACAAACGACTTAAACTACCTAACCCCACAGAGCTTATATTAACAGGACTTTATTCTCTATTGTCTTTAGTAGCATAACTACTCTTCCAGGAGAATCTTTCACAGGCAGATAATTTGATTGTTCATTTTAGGAACTTTCCAGAAAGACTCATTAACTCTTCACTGGAGAGGATCAACAGTTTACAAAGTCCCCAGATTCCTTGAATTCCTTGCCTTTCTGTTTCCACTTGAAGGAGATCAAAATATGCCACACAAACATGCCGTTTTGGCATAAGAATGATTCTGAGCGGAAAGTAATTGAGACTCAACAGAAGCAGAGAGAAGCCATCTTAGAGCTTCCCTTATCTAACTAAAAGCAGCAACTTCTAGAAAATAAGGCGGCCATAAATTCCTTCTTTTGAGCAGATTTACTCCCAGAAAGGAGAATGTGAATAAAACTAATCCAAATTCCTTTTCTGGGGGAATTTTATGGCCCTGAAGAAGAAAGAAAGACCTCTCTTACCATATAGATAACCATTATCACAAACTTTCTTATCTCCCTATTGTTTTCCTGAAACCCCCTGAGTCTTTTCCCACTGGAAGCCTTTTCTCCCTTTCCCCTTTCCCCTACTAAGTTAGGTACAGAAGCCTTTAACTAATTATTTAGTGAGTTAGTTATTCTCCCATCTGCTTCCATGTGCAAACAAATTAACATTTTTCTCCTGTTGCTCTGTCTTTTGTTAGTTTAATTCACAGGCTCCGTCACTCCGCTTAAGAGAGTAGAAGAAAAATATTTCCTTCTTACACCCTAGTCCTAAACTGTTACATCGCGATTCTCACTCCGTCCTATTGAGGCTGCCTACTGACTGGCTGTGGTCAGCAAGAAACTCAGCTCTGTTTTACCAGCAGGGGTTATGGGTGGTAACTGGGGAGCCAAGGCTCACCATTGTCTGTATCCATCTATCATCTGTCTAGCTGTCTATTGTTCTGTCTAGCATCTATCATATTATCAGTTAAGCCATTTTTTTAAAACTGAAAACTCCCAACATCTTTATTTATTTATTTATTTATTTAAAGATTTTATTTATTTATTTGTTAGAGAGAGAGAGAGCGCACGCCTGGGAGCACAGGCAGACAGAGTGGCAGGCAGAGGCAGAGGGAGAAGCAGGCTCCCTGCCGAGCAAGGAGCCCGACGTGGGACTCGCTCCCAGGACCCTGGGATCATGACCTGAGCCAAAGGCAGCTGTTTAACCAACTGAGCCACCCAGGTGTCCCATTCTCCCAACACATTTAAACTGTTAAATAAGGAGATGGTTATTGGAGAGGATCCTTTCTCCATGCTACTCAGCAATGCTTCCTGACCCCTCTGTCAGTATCTCAAGGTAGAATACTGGTCTCAGTTTGTCTAGCATCAGTTTGTGGTTAGGAGAAAAATATATAGTATGAATCCATGAGACTTGATAGGTCTGAAAGACTCAGAAGGGGTTTCTCTTCTAACCATAGAAATCTAAGTCCTGGAATGGACCTGGAAGTAGTGTGAGGTCGGTAAGCTTCCTGGAGAAGGCTGGTTTGCCTTGCCAGCTATCTAAGAAAGCCTGTTGAGTAGAAAAATCCATGGCAGGCAAGTCTAAAACTTTTTAAGGTAAAAGAAATATAAGCAAATTGCTTATATACCCAACAAAACAAAGCCATAGTTAAACAAACAACAACTAGAAACCAAAGTTATTAATTTTATTTAAACTTAATTCAGTGGATGCATTTTTTTTCCCTTGTAGCTTCAGTGAGATGTTTGCAACTATATTTTCTTTTTTGCAGGCACATATATTATGTGAGGACTTCTTCTTCTCCCTTTCCCCTGCCCAGATTCGTTTTTCATGAACATGTTCAGTACCGTTCTGATTTTATGATTTATAAATCTTGATTCTTGTCTTCTGGGAGCCGTGAGGCCCTCCTAGTCCAGAAAGATCTGCAGATGAAGACAGCATTGATGATTGTTATGTACCTCATAGGGATTTTTCAGGAGACCGTCCCCCGCCGTCACTGGTCCTTGCCCCTAAGTCCATGTGTCTGGTCTGTTTCCCTGCAGATGTGTCACTTTGAGATCTGACTTCACTTCCCTCCGCCGGCTCTGTCTCTTCATGCAGAAAGCTTCAACCTTCAATTCTTTATTTTCCTAAGTATTTGAAAAAACTAGATTACATGGTTAATGGCCACATGGAACAAATGTTTGAGGTTCTTAAAGACATGTAAGAAGCAAGCATGCACATACTGTGTATTTGCAATCATTGGGGAGTGATTGTTTTAGTAAGAATGTTGTTCTGATTATATAAGACCAAGACTGGAGACCCTGGCAGTTGGTATGTTGTTTGATTATTTCTTGGAAGATTAAAAAAATTTAGTCCCTCATATTTGTTAGATAACAATCCTATCTGGGGGCACCTGGGTGGCTCAGTGGGTTAAGCTTCTGCCTTTGGCCCAGGTTGTGATCTCGGGGTCCTGGGATCGAGCCTCACATCGGGCTCTCTGCTCAGCGGGGAGCCAGCTTCCTCCTCTCTCTGTCTGCCTCTCTGCCTGCTTGTGATCTCTGTCTGTCAAACGAATAAATAAAATCTTAAAATAAAAATCCTGTCTTATTAATACACATTATATTCTTTGGAAAAGGCTCTCTAAGAAAAGAGATTACCAAGCTTCAACTATTTAGTGTTTATCCACGCTTCACTTTGTCTTTCTTGTGTGGTTTGTTCACATCCTGCTTTTATTTGTCTCTTAGGTTATTTATTTTATGTATTAGCTTGTGAGAACATTTTATGTAGTAAGGAAAATAGCGCTATATATCTCATGCAGGTCCACACATCTTTTGCCAGTTTCAAAATGCAGAATTTCTGTACTTTTTATATTTTTTATATTCAGGTCTCTGATCATTTATTCTAGATTCCTCTTATGGCTTATTGATTCATTTCTTTACAGTGACACTTGCATACCCCCAAATTAGAAAGTGATATTTTGTTTTGGCCGGGTTCGGTTTGGTTTCAGTTCTGTTGGAACTCTGATGTTTTAGGGAAAACTGAAAAGCTATTTAAGCTCAGAGAGGTTGTATAGCAAAATGGGAGTCACTAGAAAAGATAATAAGAATGGAAAATGTTATTATGAGAAACTTTGAGCTCATTGAGTTTGGTTTAACCAACATTAGTTTACTGTTGGCTACGCAGATGTTCTTTTGATGGCTCTTCTAAGCCAGTGGTTTTCAGCTTTGGCTAGACATTTGAGTCTTGGGGAGCAGTCCATTTTTCTGTTGGCTGGGCCCTCCTTCCAAGGATTTTGATTTAATTGGTCTGGGTGAGGTGTATGCATCAGTGTTTTTAAAAATATATTCTCAGGTCCTTTTATTATGCAACCACGGTTGAAAACCGGTATAACCCAATTTTTTTTTTTTTCTTCCATTTCTAGAAGTAGAAGCTAAGGCTGGGCGAGGACTCAGGACACAAGAGCTTAGGTAAATGCTCCGGCATCGTAACAGTTGGTCCAGCTTTCTTTCTCCAACACGACAGTTTTTCTGTCATGGACAGGAACATCCCATGACCGTTTGCCTAGTTTTGAAGGCCTTTCGTTTCCCCTCACGTTGATGGGCAGTTAGTTTCGTGATGACATTCCTTCTTTTCCTAGTTCGTTTTCCTGCTGTAACGGTCCTGTCAGTGCTTTGCATGGATATTCCCCTCCCTATCCTCCTCCCCACACACGAAGATAAACTGACAGACCTAGAAAGCTAAGTATTTATTGCGCATTTTCGTTGATTCCTGAAACTTTGGGCTCCCTTTCCCTCTCAGAGACTGGCAGTGGATTGAAACGAGACGTTGGATGGGAAACTGATGGGGGAGGGAAGAAATGGAACAAGACATGGGGACAAGGCAGCAGCAGCAGAGCCAAAACATATACGAGAAGGATCCATTTCCTTCTGCCTTAGAGTTTCTAGCTCATTGCCAACATGGAAAAGGCCTCTTAAACCTGGAGATGTGGGAGTAGGGCAAAGTGGGCCAGGAGCACAGGGAGGCAGGGGTGTGGATTTATGAAGCTCAGGTGTCCAAGAAAGCGGACAGATCTGCATTTTCCGAGGCCCCGTGACCACAGATCACGGTGTCTTGAAAGATCTATGTTCTGTACGTTAGAAAACGAAGGTAGCCCTAGAAGAGTTGTATCTGACTACTTGGGACTTCCAAATAAGATGAGTATTCCAAGTAGATGTTCCAACTAGAGGTCGCTGCCACAGCAATTTTTTTTTTCTATTTCATTTACTGTCCTCATCTCGGGTACTTAGAACAGCACTTGACACACAGAGGCGGAGCTCCCCGTCCTCTCCAAGTCCCAAAGTCAGGTTCCCCCAGCAGGGGGTCAAGCAGGATGGAGGATGACAGAGTAGCAAGGCACCATGGACATTAAGAAGGCTATGCCTAGGAGTTTTTTTATTTCTTGTCTTTTCTTTTTTCCTAGAATGCTGTCTTAGGCAAAGTGCTGAAGACCACACGGGTGGTCTTCTCAGCGGCCCATCTGTGATCTCAGAACCCGGTCACTGTCGTGTTTTTTTGTAAGCCCGGAGTTGAGATGAAAATAAAGCCAAGCCCCTTGGAGACTTATTTCTCCACGTTGCAAGGATTTCGATGGGTTGTTTAGATCCCAGAGCTCAGCCTTTCAAAGCTGGATGAGGCCCGAGAGATGACAGGCACAACCGTTTCATGTTTTAATGATGAAGCTGCTGCCCAGAGAGGTTGAGTGAGGTATCCGAAATTAAACAACCTGGTGAAAGCGAAACCGTTCTGGATCTGGGGGCCTGGGGGGTCCCAGCCTGGCGTTATGGCTCCCACACCATGCTGACTAGGCACTTTACGGGAAAAGCTTTATTGCATTAATTCTCTAAATGATCATTGCTTAACTGGAACCATGCCTGCTTTTATTTTAATTGAGATTTTATTTTCGCCTGCCTGGAGCAAGGAGAGCATTATGGTGTTTTAAATGAGAACCAAGGAATTACCTGCACTTCAAATATTAGCAGTTACATTCTGCGAAAGACGCATGTGTACTATCTATTAGAAACACGTCGTGGGTAAACTAGAAACATTTCATACTAATTGTTATAAGCGTATTATCCATCAAAATGTAAATTTCCCAAAGAGGGCTTTATGTGGCTCATAATTTCCTTTATTACCAAATGGACTTGAAAACTCTGGCTGGCTCCTTGTCCTTATGTAAAACCTTCATTTCCTGTGGTGCCTCCAATTTATTTTTCCACGGCTCTCACAGCTTTCACACTGTGATTTTCTATATCTGTTTCAAATGTTCAACAATTTACGGAGAAAATTTTAGTCCATGGCTTTCTCCTTTTAGCTTTTCATGTATAAAGATTAAAGAATGAATGTGCAATCAGCAGATATATAGAAAACATCTCCTGCTAGAATAAAATAGATGGTTCAACTTCTGAAACCCCAATGGAATTTATAATATCTACCTACAGCACTTCCTCTCTTTTGTATTGCGCCTTCTGATAAATAGGCTCCCAGAAGAGACAATTTGGGAAGCTGGAAAGTACTTTATTTTCCTTGATAGCATGACACAGCATTGTCCGGACCTTGCAGGTGGCGGAAACCTTGCAAGCGGAAAGGCAGGAGGAGACCTAGGGGTGAGAGTGACTGACAAATCAAAAGAAACTTGACGCCGCCTAACGCACACCTTCAAGGCTGATGCTGTTTTGGAGAAGAGCACAGAATTCGAGATGACTCCAGAATGTTGATTACCCGCGGTTGATATCTCAGGACTTAAAAATATGGTAATGCAGGCAGGCACACGCTGGTGTGCTCCTTAGAGGCAAAGGGCTGTTGGTTCCTGATAGTGTATGCGGTTGCAGGGGTGTGTGTGTGTGTGTGTGTGTGTGTGCCTGAGAGACAGAGAGACAGGAAGGCGGTGGGGGGTGGGGGGGGGAAAGTAAGAGAGAGAGTTTTTGCATTTCTTCAGTAAAAATACCAGCATGCATAAAAATGGCTTCCATTGAGGTTGTATCTATAAAAACCCAGTGAAGACAGAGGGAAGAAGGTCTTCAGCCTGTCCCTTTGGCTCTGCCGTATCTGCATGGGAGTCCTGCTACCTCTTGGGCTGCAGGGGAGCCCCGAGTGGTTAGATCTCAAGTTCAGCCTGTCTGTACCTACTCCGCCTGACCCAAGGCTCTCTTGGAGAGACAAGAGCTATTCTTCCAGACATGTGCGAATATGAAAGCTTTTATTCACATCTTGATGTTGCCCCTGTTTTATTTGGGGGACCTAAGGGAATCCATGTGCTGCTCTAGGGGTTCTAACTCCGCTGCTCTAAGCCAGCATATGCCTTTGAAAGCACAGTTCCATGGCCAGGTTCTCAGTGTGTTGGGTGTGGAACCAGTGGGGACTAAACAGTAGTTTTATGCTCTCAGTTGTGTTCCCTCAAAATTCATGTGTTGAAGTGCTAACTCCCAGTGCTTCAGAATGTGACCATATTTGGAGATAAGGCCTTTACAAAGTGATTAAGATAGAATGAGGTCAGAGGGGGGTGGGCCTTAGTCCAAACTGACTGAGGTCCTTAGAGGAAATAGGGATACAGATAGACCTAGGGGAGGGGCCATCTGGAGAAGACAGTCCCCTACAAGCCAAGGAGAGAGGTCTCAGAAGAAACCAGTGTTGCTGAGACCATGATGGTTGCCTTCTGGCTTCCAGAACTCTGAGAAAATACATTTCTTTTGTGTGGTCCACCTAGTCTCTGGTACATTATTACAGCAGCCCTTGCCAACTATTACAATGAGTTTCAGGAACATTATTAGCTTAATTTAAAATTATTTTATGATGTTTGACCTTCTATTGTGATTCTTGTATCCAGGCCCTCCCTTATGGGTCTACTGCTTTTACACTTTTTAAAGTGTAAAAATTGTATTCTGGGGCCCAGAATACAATTGGGAAATAGAGAGAAGGTACTAGTTTGGGGTTGGGGGGGGAGCCTTATACTCAGTGTGATACCAGTGATGGCTAGGGAAGGGAAAGGTTGGGGAGAAAACTCTCACTGTCTTAGGAGCCACATCTCTCTCTACCCTTCCCATTTACCACCTGGTGGTTAGGAGTCTGGGTTATGGGAGAAATTCGTGGATTATTGGTATTATAACCATATTACAATGTACAGGAATTACATATATGAGAGAAGAAGATATATTCACTCTTCTAAACCCATTAAGAAGATGGAGGGATCACATAGCTAACACTGATCTGAGACTGAGGTCTAAGCTGGACGTTGACATGGTGCCTGTAAGACAGTGATGTGTGGAAACTCTCAACAGTCAGATGATGGCCCAAAGGTGAACAGCATCAGCTGTTGAAATTCTTTTGAAATGCAGAATCTTGGGCCCTACCTCAGAACTACTGAACGAGAATTTGCATGTTAGTGGCACCTCCAAATAATACAGATTAAAATGGGATCATTATTAATGTATGGTATCAAGGAAGAAACATCTGTCAAGGGAAGGATCCCATTGTATGGAGACGATGGGTGTGATGGTCTCACGAGGCAGCTGGCACTGCTAAATCCCATCCAAGGTACTGGGTTCGAGAGCTGGGGCCCATAGTGTAGGCTTTTTTTTGTCACTACCAGGTTTCTCCAAGATGGAGCAGGTCAACAGAAGCTTTCTTCCAGGAGTTTCTGGAGTGTTCTAGTGATCCACCCATCTCCCCATGAGCTCAGAGCCACAAGGATTAAAATTTGCCTGTTCTCAGCTATTCATTATATACACGGTTGACCTTGAACAACATAGCTATGAATGGCATGGGTCCACTTACAAGTGATATTTTTTTTCAATAAATACAGTACTGTGTATGTATTTTCCTTACATTTTTTCTTAACAACATCCTCTTTTCCCTGGCTTACTTTAAGAGTACAATATATAATAATACAACATACAAAATAGGTGTTCATTGACTCTTTGTTAGTGGTAAGGCTTCTGGGCAACAGGAGGCTATTACTAGTTAAGTTTTTGGGGTGTGTCAAAAGTGATACATGGATTTTTCACTGTGTCGGAGGGTGTAACCCTAGCCCTTGCATTGTTCAAGGGTCTCCTGTCTGTATCCCGTCCTCCAGCTCTGCTCTCTGGATGTAATAGTGATGTGTGAGCGTGCGATGAGCGATGGAAGAGAAGCTCGGAGCCTCAGGGGATGCTTTTCTTACGTTATTTTATTTATTTATTTATTTTAAAAGATTCATTTATTTATCTATCTATCACAAGCAAGCAGAGAGGCAGGCGCAGGGGTGGGGGGGGGGAAGTAGGCTCCCCGCTGAGCAGAGAATCTGATACGGGGCTCAATCCCAGGACCCTGAGATGATGGCCTGAGCCGAAGGCAAACACTTAACCCACTGAGCCACCGAGGCACCCCACGTTATTTTATTCTTGACTGACCTCAGTGTAAAAATAAATTCCTCAAAGGAAAATGAAGAACATCTGATTAACGAAGTTTTTGGTTTTGTTTTTGTTTTTCAAAACTCCAAAGGCTGAGGCCTGGAAAACATGGTGGCAGGCACCGTCCTTGGGAGTCACCATTTTCCGGTACACTGTCTTTAAATCCTAATCTCTGTGGTGTCCAGGGCTTGGCTTGTATGACTTTGTGCTCTTACAACAATCCTATAGTTGTTGCCATTTTTGCATGTCCGGTGAGGGAAATTGAAGTTCAAGGGCTGGTGTGTCCAGGGCCAGAGTCGGGATTCTTTGACTTGCAGAGACTGTAGTACAGTTTCTCATCCCTACCTGTTGGAAAGGGTGCTCTTTGGGGATCCTTGGGGCAACCCTTGGGGTGCCTGGGTGACTTGTTTGCTAAGTGCCCAATTCTTGCATTTGGCTGAGGGTCATGAGTTCAAGCTCAGCGTGGAGCTTGCTGTAAAATTTTTTTCTCTCTTTCTCTCTCCTTCTGTCCCTCCATCTTGTTCTCTCTCTGCTTCTCTTAAATAAATAAATAAATAAATTAATTAATTAATAATAAAGGACACCCCCACACAAGCCACCTTCAGCCATTTAAGTCTTACCGCTGGTTTTAACAGCACATCTTTAAATGTAAAGAAAGAAAATAACCATGATGGGCACCCAGGTACACACAGAACAGAGACTGCTATGATCCCCATGTGCCCTTATCTCCCTTTTCTTGTCATCCTTTGTCCCTGCTGGATGGGCTAAGCCTTGAATGATGACCGGGGAAGGGCTTTGGGGCATGAGTCCATGTGGGCAGGGAAGAGGTGGCAAAGGAGAAGGAGCTTTCGAGAGGAAGGTGCAGAGCGAAAACAGAGGAGCCGAGTACCTTTCTTGGTCCTCTAGTAACTCCCAAAGTTGAACACGAGCTTAGATCAAAAAAAATGATCAGTATAGTATCTTTTGAAAACGAAAGACAAAGGAACAGTGGATGAGAGCAGGATGTGGAAAGTAGAGATGTGTCTTAAGTGGACATTTCCTGGAGGACAATTTCATTTCCCAATCAGGAAGAAGGGCATTTCTCCGTCTGTGGCATCGCGTGAAAAAATCCAGGACAACTCTTGCAGGAGATTGACTCTCTTCTGGAGCCAAGACTGTGCCTCACGCTGGAAAGAGCAGGCAACTTCTGAACATCCTGATTTACAGTATCTTAACACTTAAAGCCTTGAATTGAGAAAGAGGACGTTAGTGTAGTCCAAGCAGAGATAAGGCTGAATTTGGATATTGTTGTAACAAACAAGAAACAGATAATGCCAAGAATATATAAAGGTGTCTATCACCACCTTGGAATAAGGCATTGCCCTAAGGAGACTTTGATCCTCCATACCAAACTCTGGGAATTTCTGGGCTCAATAGATCATGTTAGTAGAAATGCAAAATGAAGCCTAGATTGGATCAGATAAGAGTTGTTGCCTCCCTTTCTAATGAGAAGCCAGAGGACAATTAATGAAAGCTATGTAAATGTGCTCCCTGGCTGTTAAGATTACAAAGAGAGTTCAGGGCTGGGTATAGAGAATCCCGAGAATAGGATCCACAATCAATTACAGAGAAGGTCCTTCTATCTCGGACAGGCACACACATTTTGATAGCTCATCAGGGAACCAATTGCATCCAGGCGCCTTTTGGAAGAAAGATGTAGGAACATGCTCCCTCCTATTTGGGGAATGCTACAAGGGGGCTATTTTTGAATGATTAATTAAAGGGAATCAATCTTCATTGCTTTGCTACTGACGTGAAAAGCGCCAGGCCTGTACAGTAATCGCTTGCAATTATTCAACTACCCCTTTGGCAAGGACAACGTAATTAGTCTTGGTGGTGTCGAGAGATTCTTTTTATTCCCAACAAATTGGCAGTTTTAATCAAGTGTTGCTGGAAATTTATCATAACACAGGGAAAACAATAGGTGAAGGTATAGGGCCCCAAGCTGTGTGACTCCTATCTACAATGGGACAAATTTACAATGCTAACAACATGATAAATACTACCAATCCGCCAATGCGTTGATTATAATTTCATATCAGCACCAAGCCCTGGCAGTTCTTATTTGTTCAAAAACACGGCTGTAACCCTTTTGCTGCCGCCTTGCCTTGGGTCGCTGGGGACGTGGAGGGGGACAGACCTGGCTGCCCATGACCAGCAGCTTAGAAGGTTTCAAAGCACAGGAACCAGGGCAGGCTTCCAGAAATGCCAACCTTCTCCCACCGCAGGAGCCCAGGAGCTGCTGAGAACTGCTCAGGTTAAGATGACAAGCAGATCACCCCGTCCCCCCTTCTGGGTTTTATTCCGAAGAGCCTCTGGCAGACGCGTGCTCTGGGGACCCAAAGACACGCCTTCTTCCCTACTCTCTCTTTTCGCTCCTTCCAGGTGTTTTCATGACTCCTAAGACCTTGGCTTAAAAATAGTAGCTATTCTTGGAGCACGGAAAGCCTGTAGCGATTTATCCGTGTCTCTGTAACACTTTGTACGGGGGAGTACTCTCATTTTTACCATCTCTGAATTTTATGGGTGAGGAACTTGAGGCTTAGAACATGGAGAGTGTTAGAGCCAGGATCCCAGACCAGGTGGCTCAGTTCCAGGGCTGCTTGCCTAACCACCATCCTGTATCACTTCCTACACTCGTCGGTGATGGACTCCTTATCCTTAGAGGTCTGGTACTATATGCCTCAACTTTTTTTTCTTTTTCTTTTTAAAGATTATTTATTTATTTATTTGACAAAGAGAGACACAGTGAGAGAGGGAACACATGCAGGAGGAGTGGGAGAGGGAAAAGCAGGCTCCCCGCTGAGCAGGGAGCCTGAGGCGGGGCTCAATGCCAAGACCATGGGATCATGACTTGAGCCTAGCGCAGATGCTTAACAACTGAGCCACCCAGTTGCCCCATAAGCCTCAACTGGAGCTACAGTGACACTTCCTACTTATCTCGCCTTTGTATTCTGAGAAGAAATCAACAATCCTACCTTAGGGGGCCTGCATGTTTAGTGGTATGCTTCCATAACTGGTATATATTTTTTGGGGGGAGGGCAGGGAGTTGAAAGGGTAAAATTGCTGAAACTTACCTCATCAATAAGAACCACCTAGGGTCCTTGTCACAAATGAGGTTCCCAGGGCCCTCTCCAGATCTGCCTACTCAGATCCCTGAGAAAGGGCGAGGAAAACTTGTTAAGAAAGTCCACCAGGTATATCCTATGATCACGCTCTAAAGTAGAGTATCTAGGAGTGGGTTCCCCTGAGAGTTAGCCGCACAAGATAGTCATCATGATAAGGAGAGTATTTTCCCCAGTCAGATAATTTAGGGATATATGGATTAAAAGATACTGAGCACATTTCTCCTAAGAGACTTCCAATTTGATACCTAGAGAGAATTTCAAGGAGAAACTGGTAGTCACCTCCTTGCCTCAGTCCTTGGACTATGGAGCTCTCTTCCAGGAGCTGCATCTCCCGGGACTAGGGATTTGCCTAGCGTTCTCTGGGACACCCAGGTCCAAAGGATGCTTAATGAAATAAAGGAATCACCAAGCAAGCTTCAGCCGCCAGCTTGAACAGTTACAGAATCATGCAGAGGCATAAATCACCAGCATCTCTTCCCTCCAGGTATTTTAAGGCAGTTTCTGGAAAACATTTATAAGGAAACAGTGACACATATATCCAGAAATTAGAGAGTGTGCTGAATTTGCTCATTTCAGGTGAGCTTGAGAAATGTATTAAATATTTATCCGACGTAGGATTTTAACAGCGTGTCCTCAGAGTCATGCTGGAATGGTCCTCGAGAAATAAACGGTGATCCAATTTTTCTTTTTCTATTTCTGCTGTCATAGTAGCAGCATAGGCTGAGGGAATACAAGTGGTTATTTAAAGGCTGTTTTGGCATTCGGAAGGAGTCTGGAATCCTGGGTTGAAAAGGGTTTGAAACATATCTCATAAATCAAAGGAGGTTAGCCCAAATCCTCTTGCTTAAAGGTGAGCCCTCTTCCAAACAAAATCTAAAAGCTCTGAGAAGTCACGATCAGCACAGTTAACACCAGAGTAGCTGATTTCTGGCCTTTGTAAAATGCAGCGTACTTAAAGGGGGGTTTCAGGAAGGAGCACATCAAGAACTAACTCCCAAACCCAGCAGAGCTCATTTGTGGGCAAGGCCTTGTCAGTTGCTGCCTGATCTCACTTTCACTTCTTTGTTCTACTTGCTGCAAGAAGGAACATCTGGCTCAGAGCCTGGAAAGCAGACTGGATCCTGTCATTGCACCTGCCCCAGGAGGAGAAGGAGAAATACTTTACTGACAAAAGATAGGATTTTCAGAGCCGCATTCCCACCCATTAAAGCAGCTTGTTTGATCCCTTCAAAGCTCAAGATCAAAGGGAGGCTTTTCCGGAGCTGCCAACCCATAAAGCTCCAGGCGAAGAGAAGGACCTCTTTGTTTTCACAGGACCAGGTGGACTCGTCCTTCCACTTCCCAGCCGCAGGAGGGGCTGTGGACAGGTTGAAGGGTTGTCTCGGTCGGTCGGACTCGTGTCATTTGCATCCTGGACCTTCTCGGGGAAAGCGGGAGTTACTCTAAGAAGAACTAGGCGGGTCAAAGCTAGCTGCTTTTCGACAAAGGACTTCCTAAAGCTCCCCCTTTCCCTTCCTCCACCTGGCAGACAGGTTACCGGCCTTCATCCTACTCCCTGATCGCAAAGGCTTGACCACCCCTCTGTGTGCGTGGAGAGCTCCCAGGACCCGGCCTCCCCTGGTCATTTACTGAACCCAGTTGTGAGAACACACGCCTATAGTTTTTGTGTATTTGCAAATCTCCATTTTATCTGGTATTTGCTGGCATGGACTGTAATGGAATGCATGAACCAGGGAAATGAACTTGGACCAGGTTCCCTGAAAAAGTGTGATGAGAGGATTCTGAGCCCTCAGCCTGTCGCCGCCTCCCTGCCAGTAGCAGAGCCCTCCTGGCCTTAGGCCACTGCCACATGCTGACTCTGGCCACGGCTCAAGGAATGGCGGCGGCGGCGTAGAGCTTTTTTCTAGAAGGGAGGCAGCCAGATTGTGACTTCCTCTGGCAAGGGTTACACAGGGCGTGGAAGAGTTTTGCTTTTTAAAGTAATAACAACCTCCTCCCACACACAAACAAACATTTCTAAGCATCTCCAGAAAAACCCTCCCAGCCCCTGGAAGAAACAAAAGGACCGTGTAGGAAGTAACCATAGGTCTCCTTCTAACCATCCTCCCCCTTTTCAGCACAGAACCTGCAGGAAGACGTAGCCCGTGGAGGTTCAAAGCCGTTGTAAGGGGAGAGGAAAGAACAAAAATTACTGCTGGATACCTGATAGGAACAGAAGCCAGATGAGACAAAGGTCAAAGGAATGAAATAAAACACCACCTTCTGGAGCTATGGTAGATGGGGGTGCAACGGAGACCGTGCCTGCTCATGGTCCAGGGATGTGTTGGGTGACATCACAGGATTCTGTATACAGACACTGACAGATGTGTTTAGTTGTTTTCTTGTTTGATCAACCCCCTAAGAGGAAATTGGGAACAGAAAATACTTGACATGCTCAGACCCAGCGAGAACGTGGTCAGTGGGAAACGATGAGACTCGGGAGGCCATTTGGATTGGTATGGCCAATTATAAGCATCTTATAAGCCACTTACAAGCACCATTGTGAGGAGGTGGCTCCTCGAGAAGATGAGAACCCTGTCTGTCTACAGACATGTGTCGTCGTGTCGCCATCACTTAACCAAGGTCCTGGCACATAGTGGGGATGCAACAAAAACATTAATCTCTCACAACCTACATATTTGACTAACATAGAATGTATTTGTTTCGGGGGTCCAGGTCTATGATTCATCAGGCTTACACAATTCACAGCACTCGCCATAGCCCTTACCCTCCCCAATGTTTATCCCCCAGCCACCCCATCCCTCGATCCCACACCTCCCAGCAATCCCCAGTTTGTTTCTTAAGATTAAGAGTCTCTTATGATTTATCTCCCTCTCTGGTTTCATCTTGTTTCATTTTTTCCCTCCCTTCCCCTCTGTCTTGTTTCTCAAATTCCTCATATCAGTGAGATCATATGATAATTGTCTTTTTCAGATTGACTTATTTCACTTAGCATAATATCTACTAGTTCCATCCACGTTGTTGCAAATGGCAAGATTTCTGGGGGCTTTTTTGATGGCTGCATAGTATTCCACTGTGTTGTGTGTTTGTGTGTGTGTGTGTGTGTGTATGTATATACCACATCTTCTTTATCCATTCCTTTGTTGGACCTCTGGGCTCTTTCCATAGTTTGGCTATTATGGACATTGCTGCTATAAACATTTGGGTGTATGTGCCCCTTCAGATCCCTACAATTGTATCTCTGGGGTAAATTTGTATCTATAGTACGATTGCTGGGTCATAGGGTAGCTCTATTTTCAACTTTTTGAGGAACTTCCATGCTATTTTCCAGAGTGGCTGCACCAGCTTGCATTCCCACCAACAGTGTAGGAGGGTTCCCCTTTCTCCACATCCTCGCCAACATCTGTCATCTCCTGACTGGTTAATTTTAGCCATTCTGACTGGTGTGAGGTGGTATCTCACTGTGGTTTTGATTTGTATTTCCCTGATGCTGAGTGGTATTAAACACTTTTTCATGTGTCTGTTGGCCATTTGGGTGTCTTCTTTGCAGAAATGTCTGTTCATGTCTTCTGGCCATTTCGTGATTGGATTATTTGTTCTTTGGGTGTTGAGTTGAATGAGTTCTTTGTAGATTTTGGATACTAGCCCTTTATCTAATATGTCATTTGCAAATATCTCACAACCTACATTTAATCCTTTGGCAAGTTCTTCTGTCCCCACTTTCAAAATATGTTCTCAACGCAACCACTTCTCACGTCCTCTGCTACCACCCCAGACTCTGCTGATGACGTCTCTTGCCTGGATTTTTGCAGCCATCTCCTTATGAGTCATGCTATATCTGTCATTACCACCTTTCCATATCATCTATTTTTTTCCCTAGCAGACAGAATAATCTTTGTAACAGGTAAAACAGATGATGTTATTCTTCTGCTTCAAAAGCCTCCAGTGGCTTCCTTAGCCCCAACACACACATCACTGACGCCCCCTGCATCTTCATGCTGTCTTCCCTCCTCTCGGCCCCAGCCATGCAGAACCTCTTGTGATTCTCCACTAAGCCAGACATTGTACCACATCAGGGCTTTCGCAGTTGCTGTCTACCTGCCCAGAATTGCCCTCCCAGAGAGCCATCTGGCTCCCTGCATTACTTTCCTTAGACCTTTGCTCAAATTCCGTTGTCTTGGCAATCCCTCACATGATCGTTCTATTAAAAACTCACCCTTCCCTCCATCTTCCTTCCTTGCTTTATTAGTCCCCATGATACTTGTTATCATCTAACGGTCTGTGTAATTTACTTGATTATTGTCTTTCTCCTGCTAGAAGGTAAACAGCATGAAGTCAGGGATTTTTGTTTTAGTTACAGTCCCAGTGACGAGAAAATATCTGGGACGTAGTAGGCTCTGGGTTCATATTTGTTCGGAAAAGGGATGAAAGAACAAACGCAGATGTTTTACACAAGAGATTAGCTTAGAGCAAACTGATTGCCCCCTTTCTCTCTGAATAATAAAATTATGATGCATTTTTAAGTTGTTGGAAAGCACACGGTGACAAAAATATGAGCCTCGAAGACCTCATTTCTAAGACTGTTAGCTGTATGACCTCTCTGGCCCTCACTTTTCATAAAAGTTATGTAAAAATGATAATGCCAATCTCACCAAACTCAGAGAGCCGCCGTGAGGGTAAAACATTATATATATAAAAACATTTTGAAAATGATAATGCTCTTAGATGTGCATTATTATTATTTCCTATGAACTCTTCTTCCCTAAGGAAGTGCTTTGCACTTCAGGTAAGGTAATAAAGCATCACTCAAGCAAGACAAATCATCTTAACAAATTGGACACCTTGTTAATTTCATAGGCCAGAAAGACGGGAGGCGATGGGCCCCTTTGAACATTGTTTCACCACGAATTCTAAACAGCAATTATCAGCGCCTACAAGTATTCTTGATCTCCCTGACTTTGTGAAAACCCTGGTGATATATTTGGCAGCAAGAAGCAGAAACTGTCAGGAAGGTTTACTTAATGGTCCTCAAGCCACAAGTATTTATGGAATATCTAGATGCTGAGAGGGAAAGCAAGTTGCATAAGATTGTCAGCCCTTGGCCGCAAGCATAGTCCAATAAAATACAGAATCTTAGCGCACCTAATGCAAAGTTTTTTCTAGATCTCGTTAGTCATGATCGTAACACCAGTGTTTCTGGCACTTGCCCATCTTCCTGGTCTCAGATATTTCCTGTCCTCTCTCTCGTTTTAGGCTTGAGCAACTCCCAAACCCTTATGGCCTTCTCCAAAACACCACGAAAATGGCATGTCTTTATGCATGTTTCTTCCATCTCAACAGTCTTTTCTCTCTTTGCTATTTTTCTTTGTCTTTGCAATCTTTCCCCCTCCTCTTCTTTCTCCTGCCAGAAGTTGTTAATTCAGGGTTTAAGACTCAGCTTAGCCATAAACTTTGCAGTGTGTTCGAGTTGCTTCGCCCCACCAGCCTTGTTAAGATACTGTTCTTCGTAGCTTTCCAGCAACACATAGCATCAGCTCTCCATTGCAATCAGAATGAAATCTGGTCTTTCCCTGTTCTTAGTCTGATGCTGGTCTCCTGTGGTCCTCACCTCCCACTGTCTTTCCAACAAATATCGGCCCACTTTATGGTCTTCGTATTCCTGCAACATGCCTAACTGAAGTCTTAAAAACTTAAAAAAAACGTAATGGCAAGGCTTTAGTAACCTTACCACATCCCTGACAATTGGGGACGATGTCATGGAAGAAAACAGGAGACACCTACTTAATGTGGGTTGTGGGTTTTGAATTCAGAGAGCCTCAGAGCCCTTGGTACCAGGTCACTCAGTACCCATGGCAACCCCAGTGTGGTGATGCTCTCTGTGGAAATAAAACCAGAAGGGGGCTTCTCAGTGTTAGAAGGATTTGGTGATTGTCGATCGGCTTGGACTTCAGACACCAGGCACATTGGTTACCTTGGGCTGCGGAAGTGCTGAGGTGTTCGGGTGCAGCTGGGGATGTTCTAACCAGGGATTGACAGCTCTACCAAGAATCTTGTAATGGTCCATTTATGCAGTGATCTACATTTAACAACTACAGTGGGCTTAATAAAAATTTAATCAGATTCCAGTAATCAAAGAACCATGGTTTCTCACAGTCTTCTGGTTTAACACCATGTTCACAGGAACCAGTCCAAAAGTATGACAGAGGCATGATCTGCCCTATTTGCCAAAAGTAAACTGGATTCAACCCAAAAACTAGTTTCCATGTTTTTCAAATTCTAATGAGCACAATTACATAGAAGGAGAAAGCTCTGAACAGCTGAGTAGGAACATTGAAGTTCTTGGTTTTCTTTTAAGTCTTGCTTACCAAATGATACCATATTTAGGTGGCTACATTTTTCTACCTCTGTTGGCCCCTAAATATGGCTTTCAGAAGCATAGTAATTTGCTTAAAAATATTGTGAAAATACTAAACATCACCAGTCGATAAGTGTTACTGATCTTGAGGCTTATTTCTATCCTGCATTTTAGATATTATTATAACCCCTTGAATTTGTGCATTGCAAAAGTTGTGTTTCATAGTTAGGGTTATTGTAATTACATGGTGCCATTGCTCCCATATTCTGGATTCATGATCATGTAGGACATCAAGAAGGACAGAGACAGAGGTACAGTAGAAAGGACTAGGTTCTAGGCCTGGCCTGGTATTGGCTCTTGATTTTTGGACAAGTCACCTTCTCTGAACCTTGGAGCTCTTCTCAGAAAAATTACTGGGCTGGGCTCAAGCAGAGATAATCAAACAGTTTGCAGTCAGGATCGAAAGTTTCCGTAAACTGATGTACTAGATCTAAAGGGGCTTTAATAACTTGACTTCAAATGGTACTCCTAGCCTAGATATTCAAAGGGAACCAGACACAGATATTCATATATAAAGTCCTCACCATTTTTCAAGTTCACAAGGACACATACTAAAAAATTGTGTTTTATGAGCTTGACAGAATATGTGTGAGGTTATGTTGGACTTAGGAACTGACTTTTTGTGACCTTCGAATAAATAGCGTTTATTTATTTATTTTTAAGATTTCATTTATTTATCTGAGAGAGAGAGAGCACGAGACAGTGAACACATAAGCAGGGGGAGAGGAAGAGGGAGAGGAAGAAGCAGACTCACGGCCCCAGCGTCTGCTAAGCAGGGAAGCCTATAAGGGGCTCCATCCTTGGACCCTGGGGCCGTCAACTGAGCCAAAGACAGATGCCTACTCATCTGAACCACCTAGGTGCCCCAGATAAAGAGCATTTAAAATGCTCCCGAGGTGTAAAATGTCACAAAAGAAAAGCAGTTATGCCATCTTTCAGGTGGTGTAAGGCCTCCTCTTCTTGGGGAAAATGGCCATATGAACTAACCAGAAGAGCCTTTAATGATGCACGAGGAACACCCTGATTTTTGCCTGGATGGGTCCTTTACTTCCTCCTCCTGGTCACGGCTGGCCCCCTGCCTGGATGTGGAACCTTCGTCCTCAGCCTCAGGTCACCTCAGCAGGGGTTCTTACTGACACAGGAACAGCATGTCCTCCAGGAAAACTTCCCATAGTTTCCCGCATCCTGAATCTTTTTCTTCGTAGGAGAACGAAGACAGTTTTTGACACGTTTGCGTGCTCAAGAGACTGTACCATAAAATGGATGAGTCATGAACAAAGGAGGTATTTTCTCAAACCTGGATTACTTTTCCAGTTTAACAAACAAAATTGAGAGTGCAAAGTTGTGCAGTCAGCATTGGCAGGATCATTAACACCAGGTTTAATGCAAATTGCCTCTAATTATGTGTGGAGTTGAATTAATAAATTATATATGGAGAAGCAGCTCTGAACAGCTGGGCAGAAACTTGGAAGCTTCTGGTTCCCCTTTGTGTTCTCCTTCCTCAATAATAGCACAATTTGGCTGATGCACTTTTTCTGACTCAGATGGCTCCTTAAACTTCACTGCCCAGAAACCCCACGTGATAAACTATGTTGACGATTCTGTGTTCGCGCTGACAGTGGGTTTTGAGGTCATCAACTCGTAAACTGATGTCTGAACATATGTCTTTGGCTAGCATGAAAATTCTGCAGCCACGAAATATTGTCTAAATAAGCACATATGTGCTTTTAGAGGATGTCATTCATGTGTTCATCTTGGGCAAACACACATACCGTACCCAGTCTTAACCCTTCCATTACTGCTGTCCTCTGAACGTCCAGAAAGACGTTCTCTGTGATAGGCTCTGTCTCTACCATCAGCACTGAACCTCGAATGAGTTTTTCTCCTCAGATTACCTTTCCACGTTCAGTGTTTTATAATACTGCAAGTGAAACAGCTTTGCGCATCACCAGAAACCTACAAATCTACATTACTTGTGGCAAAGTGGTGGTTTGTTACACTGAATGACATTTAAAGATGCCTATATCTATATCTATAACTGTATCTATATCTATCTGTCTTGTCAAAGCTTTTTAAAAGCTTTTGCCGGGGTGCCTGGGTGGCTCAGTGGGTTAAAGCTTCTGCCTTTGGCTCAAGTCATGATCCTGGGGTGCTGGGATCGAGCCCCGCATTGGGCTCTCTGCTCAGCAGGGAGCCTGCTTCCCCCTGGCCCCCCGCCTGCCTCACTGCCTGCTTGTGATCTCTGTCAAATAAATAAATAAATTCTTAAAAAAAAAAAAAAGCTTTCACCTTACACGAATAACTTACCAACAGAAGTGATTTGGGTCTGATGAGATATAAAAAAAAGTCCGTGATAAGGAAGGAGCTGAAGGAGTTGAATAGAAGAATAAAAAATTTCATAGGATCCTGGGAAAAACCCTCAAAAAGTCATCACATGTATTATTCTGGTCTAAAGGAGGGTTCTCGTTAAGATTTCTATTCAGAGGAAGAGCCCAATGAAGAAGATAAAAACTCAAAGACTGGAGGAAGAGAATCCATAATTGTTCCCATAGTGATTTAGTCTGTTACTTTTTTTCTCCCCATCATCTGGGAAATGATGCCTATATTTTCATATGGCGTTAGGGAGTAATACTGACATTGTCCGTGTATATCCTATGATCCTGTGACTCCACTGACCACTGGGCTGTCCCCACTGATCTTCACTGATCAGTGATCTCATTTTGGGGGGTCATATCATTATACTCAAAAAATAATTCTCAGAACTTCCATGAATCTTGGAATGAGACGAATCCTTGCCAGCCTCCTCTCTGGGACTCCCCATTCTTAAACCCATTTGAACCACAGCTTCTACTCATATGAAAGCTGAATATGGTTCCACCAGGGACCACTTACCAGGAAGGAAACAAAAACTTGGCAGCTATTTAGAAAGTTCTCCCCTTAAAAATCCAAGAATAGAAGGAGAAGGGAGAAAACGTAGCATTCCGGAAATCCAATGATGGAGTGGGCACTGTTACTCTTTTTTTTTTTTTTAATATTTTATTTATTTATTTGACAGACAGAGATCATAGATAGGCAGAGAGACAGGCATAGAGAGAAGGGGGAAGCAGGCTCCCCGCTGAGCAGAGAGCCTGACGTGGGGCTTGATCCCAGGACCCTGAGATCATGCCCTGAGTGAAGGCAGAGGCTTAACCCACTGAGCCACCCAGGGACCCCTGGGCACTGTTACTCTTAAAATGGCCTCACCATCCTGTGTTTGGAGGCACAGAAGTAGGTAGATAAGAAATGTAGGTCACCTCTGGGATTTTCATGGACTTGCATACTTTAAGTGTTAATCCCAAAAGCCTCATCGATACTTATCTTGACGTATGAAATCTCCATGCAGAGCAGGATCACTTCAAGTAAATGGGCAAGGAAAGGTTTCTGTTGGCTTTTTCAAGGTTTCAACTCACATCTCAAATCTCGTCCAAAACAAACACTGCATCAAACGCATTAAGCTCCAGGATTAGGATCTGACTGGATCTCAGAGGCTTAAGGGTAACTAGGAAATGTGACAAGTGACAACATGGCAGGGCGCACAGAGGAGGAAGGTCAGCCTGGGGAAGGTAGAGGAGGCAATGGTGTGTGTGTCAGATTGGGGCAGGTCCGACCCCCAGCAGAGCCCTGGCCCTCCAGCTGGAGGTGGGCCATCTCTTGGAGGTGCTTCATGTAAGGAGTCTCCCATGTGCAAGGTAGGTAGCGACGTGAACAAATCCATCCCAGCGTGTGGTGGGAGACCAGGGCCAGAGCGCAGGCAAGAGCAGAATGGGACAGCGGGCTCTGTGGAGAGCTGGACCATCAAAGGCTGAGCATGTCCTCCTCAGCTGACACTCTGTGACTGCAGCATCCAGCCTTCCACAGGCGCATGCGCCCAAGCACGGCTGACTTGATAGGCTGTGGCTATGTTTTGGTGTTAGTTTCCAAACCCTGCCCCGCTCCAGTCCCTTTGGTTCAAGTTCGGGTTGCAGGTCTCCAGTAGGCTGGAACTTGGAAAGTTGGAGTTGAATAGAGGTATGATTCTCTTCCTGTCTGTTGGAACTTCTCATAATTGAAAATCCTTTGGAATGCCACTAAAGGTTTATTTGATGATATTGATCAAAGGCTTTTATAGATACTATGGGAAGGGGGCAAGGTACTCTTTCCACTGACAGGGACTGGAATAGCCTGCAGTTTTTATTGGCATATGAAAGTGAATTTTGTATTTTGTTTATGTCCCTTGGAATTTCTCTTTATTATTTTTTATTACTTCCAACCTTACTTATCAGCAAATCATCCCAGTGAGGGTTGTCAGATTTAGCGAATAAAAATTTGAATAATAATAATCAATATTGAATATTGAATAATAAATAAAAAATAAAAATAACAGCTAGTTATATTTCAATTTCAGATAAACAATGTTTTTTAGTATTAATGTGTTCCAAATGTTGCATATCTCAAATGTATAGAAGTCTTGTTGTATTAGGAATTATGCCTCTTTTTTTTTACAAAAATACCTATGAGTTGCCAAATTTAGCAAATCAAAAAATAGAATCCCAAGTTAAATTTGAATTTCATATAATAACAAATAATAAATTTCATATTATTAGATATTCTTATACTAAAATTTATTTGTTTATTTGAAATTCAAATTCAATGAGGTATCCTGTCCTTAATGTGGCAACCTAAATCCCGATACTGAGTATATTCTTCCATCTTACTTTTTTTTTGAATCCCCTACAAGGCATTATGTACAAGGTGTTATGGACTGAATGTGTAGCCCCCAAAATTTGTAGAGTGAAACCCTAATACCCAAGTGATGGTACTTGCAGATGGAGCTTTTTATCCACCATGGGATGAGTTCCCTTACAAGAAGAGACCCCAGAGAGCCTGTGCCTTTCCTCCCTCTTCCTGCCTCCCTCCCTTTCAGCCTCCCACCCTGCACCACAAAGCAAAGGTCACATGAGCACATAGCAAGATGGTGGCCACCTATAAGCCAACAGAAGAGTCCTATAGAATAGAAGCCAGCCATGCTGGCACCCAGATCTTGGACTCCCAGTTTCCAGAACTGGAACTATGAGAATCTGACTTTCTGTCCTTTAAGCCCACAGTCTTATGGCAACCCAAGCTGACCAAAACAGAAGATGTGGTTGGGATGTCATGAAAGGGTTCAAAGTGAGTAACATGGGCTCTGTCCTCAAGGACCTCTCTAGAAAAAAGAGAAGAATGCATAATGGCACATGGGTCTGCTCTGCTGCCTGAATCCCTCCCATCTCTGCTCCCTCCTATTCCAGCCCGGGTTCTGCTCTAGGAGGGACCCTACATGTTTGTGATCTTCGTGACATACCGAATGGTGTCACAGCTACCCACGATCTCCTTCTTCTGAGTTCTCCGTGGTCCGGTCCATCCTCACCACTGCCAGCTGAGGTAATTTCTAAAACATGGATCCAATCCAACTGCTCATCCAGATAATCCATGCTTCTTTTTATCCCCCATGAAATGAAGTGCAAACTCCACAGTATCAAAGTTTGGCTCCTCCAGCCTCGTTGGCTCCTCCAGCCTCGTTGGCCCCTTCAGCCTGCTTGCTACCCCTTCCTCTTTCTCTGTGAATTCTATCCTCAAGTAGTACCACCTGTTATGGATAATTGCTGGTGTCCTAACCCAATACCTCTGAATGTGACCCTCTCTGAAAACAGACCCTTTACAAGTAAAATTAGGACTGTTACAACAGGCCTCTGGGATGACTGATGCTCTGAGAACAGGGGAAAATTTGGACATAGAGACAGACATGCTGTAGAAGGAAGATGGTGTAGAGAGACACAGGGAGAAAATCATCAGATTTTTTGCAGTGAATCGCCTGAAAGCAAAAGAAAGGCAAAGCTTGCCACGAACCACGAGCAGCTAGGAAGAGGCCAGGAGGGGTTCCCCCATGGGTGTGAAAGGGAGTGTGGGCCTCCATGGGTCTTGTTTTTGGACTTGCAGTTTCCAGGGTTGTAGGGCACTGAACCTCAGCTGCTTTAAGTCACCCAGATGGTGGTCCTTTATTTCAGGTGCCTTAGGAAATAATGTACTACCATCTGACTTCTTTTTTCCTTGAATGTGTCCTGCCACTCTGTGTCCTCTGATCTGCAGTGTCCTGCCATGCCCATCCCTCTAGCCCCCCCCCCCACCTCCCTGTGTTGACTCTATGGCCTAGCAAAGACTCTGGGACACCTTCCCTGAGTGCGTACCCTCAGGCAGAATAAATAGGGTTTTTAGCCGCATTCACAGAGAAATTTGTTCCCACCTCTCCTCTCCCGCTCTAATATGCTATTGTTTCCAGTTGTTTAGCACCGAACGAACATCGCAAATATTTGTTGGCCATGTGAAATGCGTAACACAGTGAAGCTATTGTACAGTGCCATTGGCTTTCCCATAAACTCTGTGCAAAGCAGGTTTTATTAGTGGTTCTGTTTACAGATGGGAAGCTTAATGTTCGAGAGTTTAGTAAACTGTGCAAGATCACGTACCTCTAAGTTGCAAAGCCAGGTTCAGACCATCTGATTCCATTGTCAACTATATTGGCATGTGGCCTTCTACATATGTGTCTTTCTCTCCTTTTTCAGAGATTGGATACTGTCCTTTCAGCATCTTGCCATGGCTTCCCACCTAGAGTAGTCCTCAGTACAGAGTTTGTGAAATTTCAGGGTATTCCATTGCGTTCAGTTGTAGTGATTATAATACATAGTATGTCTTGGTGAAAAGAATAGAACAAATTGCAAAGGAGAGAGATCACATTTGCTAGAGAATTGACAAAGGTTTTAGTAAATATGTGATTGTGATATTTATCACATAATTGTTCTTCGTGTCTTAAAGAATATGGTTAAATTACCACCAAGATGAAATAATGTAGCCCTTCAATATTTATCATACTTTTTGCAAACTTTTAATTGATTCTTACTTCATTTCAGATACTTTTTTCCAGTATCTCCACTGACTTACATTGGTGAAAGGCTGGAAAAATTTGTATTTGTATGTGAGATCTAAAATTGAAAAAAAAATTGAGAATCCTTAGAATTTCAGAAGTATTTTCCACTAAATAAGTTTTTATTACAAGTTTATTCGGTGGATGGAGGTGTTCTAGAAGTAGTGGTTAAGAATATGGTTGATATGAAATGAAATGAACACCACAAGGAACATTATATGACCTTTCTTTAAGGGTGTTAAGATTTACACAAATTTATATGGATCTGTTCAAGGCAATAAGGAAGGTCATTTTTTCTTATGTCTTCATAAAACATGCCATTGTGTTGCTAAAATTCCTGGATGTCTCATGGAAAAGAAGGATGTTCTCAACAGAGTATTTCCTAGGTGTTGAAATGTTAACAAGGATTGCCAGAAAGAAGTATTCAAGCATAGGAAATAAAAACGAAATCAACCACTATTATTTATTTTGCAGGATTTCTCAGAGGCTTTATTCGCTAGTATCTTTAATGTTTCTAATTTTTATTTAAATTGTAGTTAGTTAACATATAGTGTAATATTAGTTTAAGGAATAAAATTTAGTGATTCATCACTTACATACAACACTTGGTGCTCATCACAACAAATGTCCTTACTACCCATCATCCATTCACTTAAAAAAAATCTCCCAATAAGCAGAAGTCTAAGGCCAGATGGCTTCCCGGAGGAATTCTACCAGACATTTCAAGAAGAGTCAATGCCATCTTTCTCAGATTGTTCCAAAAAATAGAGAAGGAAAACTCCCAAACTCATTCTATGAGGCCAGCATGACCTTGATCCTAAAACCAGACAAAGACCCCACTAACAAGGAAACTTACAGGCCAACATCCCTGGTGAACATGTATGCAAAAATTCTCACCAAGATACTAGCAAATCAAATCCAGTAGCACATTAAAAGAATTTTTCACCACGATCAAGTAGGACTGACTCCTGGGTTGCAAGAGTGGTTCAGTTCTTGCAAACCAATCAATGTGACACATCACATAAGTAAAAGAAAGGTCAGATGCAGAAAAGAAGCATCTGACAAAGTACAGCATCCATTCTTGATTAAAAAAACAAAACAAAACAAAAAACAAAAACAGGGGTGCCTGGGTGGCTCAGTGGATTAAGCCTCTGCCTTCTCAGGGTCCTGGGATCGAGCCCCGCATCAGACTCTCTGCTCAGTGGGGAGCCTGCTTCCCCTCTCTCTCTGCCTGCCTCTCTGCCTACATGTAATGTCTGTCTGTCAAATAAATAAACAAAATCTTAAAAAAAAAAAACCACACACACAAAAAAACCCTCAACAAAGTAGGGATAGAGAGGACGTATCCCAGCATCATGAAACCCCACATGAAGTTCCCCACATGTTCAGTGGGGAACAAATGAAAGCCCTTCTCCTATGGTTAGGAACAGGACAGGGATGTCCTCGATCACATTGCTATTTAACACACTCCTAGAAGTCCTAGGGTCAGCAGTCAGACAATAAAATAGAAAATAAGAGTCATCCAAATTGGCAAAGAAGAGCTCAAACTTTCACTCTTTGCAGATGACATATACCCTATGTAGAACCCGAAAATCAAAAAATTGCTAAAACTGATACAATAATTCAGTAGTGTTGCAGGATACAAACTCAAGGTACAGAAATCTGTCGAATTTATGTACACTAATAATGAAGCTGCAGAAAGAGGAATCAAGGAATCCATCCCATTTGCAATTGCCCCCAAGCCCATAAATGCCCAGGAATAAACCTAACAAAAGAAGTAAAAGATCTGTACCCTGAAAATTATAGAACACTTATGAAAGAGATGGAAGAGGACACAAAGAAATGGAAAAACATTCCAAACTCTAGGATCAGAAGAACAAATATTGTGAAAATGTCTATACTACCCAAATCCATCTACACATTTAATGCAATCCCTATCAAAATAGCACCGGTATTTTTCACAAAGCTAGGACTAACCATCCTAGTGTTTGTATGGAACCACAAAAGACCCCGAATAGCCAAAGCAATCTTGAAAAAGAAAATCAAAGCTGGAGGCATCACAATCCCAGACTTCAAGCTCTATTACAAAGCTGCGGTCCTCAAGACAGTGTGGTTCTGGCACCAAAATAGACACATAGATCAGTGGAACAGAATAGAAAACCTAGAAATGGGCCCACAGCTATATGTTCAACTAATCTTCCACAAAGCAGGAAAGAATGTCCAATGGAAACGACAGTGTCTTCAACAAGCGGTTTTGGGAAAACTGGAGAGTGACATGCAGAAGAGTGAAACTGAGCCATTTTCTTACACCATACACAGAAATAAACTCAAAGTGAATAAAATACCTAAATATGAGACAAAAAACCATCAAAATCCTGGAGGAGAACACAGACGGCGATCTCTTTGACCTGGCCTGCAGCCACTTCTCATAAGACATGTCTCCAAAGGCCAGGGAAACAAAAGCAAAAATGAACTACTGAGACTTCATCAAGATAAAAAGTTACTGCACAGCAAAAGAAGCACTCAACAAAACTAAAAGACAATCAATGGAATGGGAGAAGATATTTGCAAATGACCTGGAAGTGGTCATTTAAAATCCCCAGAATAAGAAATCGAAGCAGTCTGCGTATCTATTTTTCTCCTTCACCGTCTCGATGAGGTGATCCAAGAAAAAACATTTTACCAACTTTTGGTTCATTATTCATTTGCTAGAGAGTAGACAGAAACTATTTTTGGCCATTGAAAAAATTAATTTATGTTTTGAATAATTATTTGTCTGAATAACTTTCACTGAGTCACCAAGTTTATTAATTATTTAAGACTTAGGGGGCATCTGGGTGTCTCAGTGGGTTAAGCCTCTGCCTTCAGCTCAGGTCATGATCTCAGGGTCCAGGGATCAAGTCCCACTTCAGGCTCTCTGCTTAGTGGGGAGCCTGTTTCCCCCTCTCTCTCTGCCTGCCTCTCTGCCTACTTGTGATGGCTCTCTTTCTCTGTCAAGTGAATAAATAAAATATTTTTAAAATAATAATAATAACTTAAGACTTATATACTATGCTATCTCATTAATAAATCCTGGATCAGCAAGACATGTTCTAGTGTTTCGTTTTCTCAGTGAGAAAATTACAACTTTCTCTCTACTACTACATTTTCTTCTTGAATTTAGATCTAGAAGTGTATTTATCCATCGTATCTTTATAAATGGATCAACGAATAAGTGAACTGAACAAAGAGCATACTGGCTATATCTTGGAAATTCAGGAAGGCCTTCGTGTAGAGATCTACTAGAGAGGAATGGTATGTGGATTGAATTGTTTACAGTTTTAGCAGATTCATCACCACAATTATAGGTGAATGTCATCTAATCCTTGTATGTAAATCTCTTGGTGAAATACACACAAAAATAGTCCCGCTCTTGCTTTTTTTCTCTCTTCTCAAATTTCAGGCTTTTCATCATTTAAATCCCAACAAAATGAACCAACCTGAAGCAGACCCATGCACCTCTTGGTTTTCACTATTTATACCTTCTCAGCTAGTCAGTTTTTGTGATTTCATTTATTGAGGCTGAATCCAGTTACCTTGTAATGGTATGTTAGTAATATACAAAAAGCTACAATGAAGGCCTTCCTAAATTTCTAAAGTAGTATGGCTTAAGCCAGGCAACAGCTGTTTAGAAATATTGAATAAATATCTGTTGCAGGAAACTAAGGTTTGGAGGACAGCACATTTGATAGCCGTTTCTCATGAGAATTCATAGACGTTCTTCTGCCATTGTGAGCTACCAGCCCCAGTATAGACTTCCATCCTTTCTTCTATGAATAACCTAGAGACTGGGTATAGCATAAGAACTGGGTAGAAGTTTCTATCTTCAGCCCTTCCTTCCTTCCTTCCTTCCCTCTCTGACTTTGTACATTTTGTAGAATTTTCTGGATACCTCATCAGTATCCATTCTCTACTTTCAACGTCTAGATATTTCCCTATTGGTTGTTATGTTTTAGTTGATGCCACCTCTTGGTCCAGACATGGATCTTGATTGGCTTAGGCCAATCAGGAAAATCTTACTCCCCTCTTCCTAGCCATGGCTCGTAAATAGGAGGCAGACCCTCATGCTTAAGTGGCCTTTTCTCACCCCCTGGATGGTGAGATTAGAATGTCCGCCCCCAAGGAGGTCATTTTCCTACCAAGGAGAAAACCAACCCAAGGATAAATCTACTATAGAGGAGAACAGACCCAAGAGAATACCACAGAAATGATGGTGGAACTAATCAGAACCTTTGAAGTTCTTACCTTGTGAATTTTTCATTTATATGGTCCAATAATTAACATGCAAGCCAATTTGTTGTAGATTTTCAGTTACTTGCGATGAAAAGTATTCTCCAGGATACATCCTTCTTCCTCTCGGTAAGAATGTATTGAATACCTACTATATTTCAAAGTTGTATACTATTTGTATTAAGGAATACAAAGAAGTAAAATCTTTCCTATAAAGAAGCTGTACCTTCATTCTTTGTTCTACAAAGTCCATTTATCCCACTTCTGCGCCTCTTACTGGGGACATTTTGTTCTCTTTTTGTCCTATTGCTGCTCTGGGTGCTGAGATCATCAGGTTACCCTGACCTTCTGTGTTAGAACCCATACATTTGAGAAGAATTAGATACCATTTGGATTAAAAGATGTCGAGGACCAAATACCAGGCCACTCCTAAGGTCTCCTTTGATATACTGATCTCTAGGAGAGCAAAAGACTTTTATCTTGTCAGTGTAGAGAGATTTGATGTGTATTATCCTTCTTCTCTTAATAATGTCTCTTTGCATCCAGTGAGGCCCAGCTGTCACAGTGGAAAGTAGAGGAAAGATGGAACAAAAAATGAAACTTGTTGTGGGAAGTGTTGGAGCCAGAGGCCATGTTCATCCAGTGATGATAATGGTGGTCGACCCAGGAGAGCCGGGTCCATGCTATTTCAACCAGCACAGTATTGTCATAGTGACAGTAGAAACTTGGAACATTAATAACTAGATCGAATACTGTATTGATTGTCCACTCATTATTTCAAGATGTCCGTTGAACACCTAATACATAGCACAGACTGGGAACCCAACTGTGCATAGGACCTTCACTGTGTAATGCTCACACTTCAGTCGAGGGAATAGATACCTAAACAAGTTGGTGTAAATGCAGAGTGAAAGGCATTAAAACAGAAGCAAGGGAAAGCAATCCCTCTACCCAAGGGTGGAGAAAGTTTTGATGCAGGAGTCGCTGCACAGATTGAGGGAAAAAAACACAGTCTTGTCCATAGTCCTGGCAGAACTGGGACCAAATCTGATCCCTTGATTGCTGGTCTGACATGTGCCTTAAAAGACAAATCATGCCACCCTGTTGTGAAGAGCCCTCATGAACTGATGGGAAAGAAATATCCAGAAGAATGGAGCTGGAAAGAGGAATAGTTTTGAGAAAAAAGAAACCTGTACATCAAGACCAACAAATACCAGTACAGAGGTAATCACCGGGAAGCTTGATGAAGCAGAAAACTGAGTTAGAGCTGAGAGGAAGTTGCCTCTGTGGAGAAATCACATGTTCAGTTGTCCTCCAAAAGTAATCTGTATGAGAAAACTGCCATGGACCCAGGGCAAGATTGGGAGTGGACAAATTGCTCTAAATTGATGTGCTATCAAGCTAGAGAATTGCTCTAAAGACACACTATCAGATTCTTCTGGTCGCCATCTTTTCTGTATCTTTGGTGGTTCAGGGCTCCTGGATGAGCAGTCTATAAAAACATATACCCCCCGATTCTTTGTAGAAATTCCTTAAGAGAAAACAGGAGATTTTAGTGATCATTCAAAAAATGATACCAAGGGCCTACTTTGTGGAAGGTACTATACTATGTACTTTGTTTTTTAATCTTTGGCCAATTATTTATTTTTATACCTTGTCCCTCATAATGAAGTAGGACTGCTACCAAATATAAGTAAAATACAGGATGGCATAAGTTTACACCTGTTTTTCCTGCTCCTGCTTTTAACTCTGTGCATTTTTTTTGTTTGTTTGTATTGAATGGACTCCCCATCCTTTTGGTTATAAAGGCCAGTCTGGTTGCAACTGCAGTCTGTAAACTCAAACTTAGACTGGCAGGTTTAATTCTCCAGTCTGCAATTTAAATATCTGCTGGACAGTTTAGATGTCAAGGTGGAAGGGGTCAGCATGAAGAAGAGAGGAGGTGAAATGGATCTGGCTCGTGGTTTCGCGCTTCTCTCTTGGTTCTCTTCCAATCTCCTCCTGTGGCAAGAATGAAGAGATTAGAAGATGGAGGAGAAAAATGGCCTTCTGCTACTGGTCAGTTAAGATATCCATGGCAAGAAGTGCTCCAGGCATGTACATCTCTGGTTTGATCTTGTTCCAGATGCTGCTGATGACCTCTGTTGACGTAGTAGGCTTGAGTAGGTGACTAGAATTACCTTAGGGTAATGCTCAGATCCAGCCCCTCCAGTCACCAAAGACACTGAGCCATAAGGACCTTCCAGAGGCTGTCTCCTCTTTCTGAAATCACCCCATTATTTCTGTAGGATTGAACAATGTGTTTCTACCTCTTGGCCCTCGGGAGGAACAAAAGGAAGATCGTCACCTAATGCTATAGACCGTCCCCTCTTCCAGATTGCTATGTTGAAGCCTCAATCCCTAATGTGACCATATTTGGTAATAGGACCTATAAATAGGTAATTAAGGCTCAGTGAGGTCATAAGGGCGGGGACCTGATCTGATAGGATTAGTGTTCTTCTAATAAGAGACATTGGCGAGCTCTCCCTCTTCTTCCCTCCTACCATACAGAGAAAGGTCATGTGAGAACACAACAAGATGGAGGCCAATTATAAGCCAAGAGAAGATGCCTCACAATGAGCCAAACTTGTTGGCATCTTAATCTTGAACTTCCAAGCCTCCCAAACTGTGAGAGAGAAATTTCTGTTGGCTAAGTCACCCAGACTATAGTGTTTGGCTTTGGCAGCTCAAGCAGACCCATACACTTAGGAACACCTCATTCCCACAGGTTGATGGTGACTATTTAAAATGTCATTTCTCCATTCTCTTGCCTCCTATGCGTCTACAGACTCAGATAATGCCAGCTACGGTGGTGTAGTGATGCCAGTGCTGGAGCTGTATGTCGTCATAACCTCCCCACCCTGGGAAATTGCTCCAAGGGGCAGTGGTTAACTGGGGGCTCTGCCTTGGACCCTTACTGCACTTTTTGGATAGATCCCACTTGGCATCCTTTGGGCTTCCTATCTGTCCATATAGAAATGGAAACAACATGACTTGCTTCATGTGCGTTATTTCTACCTGGGTGTGTGAGTCTTACCTCTCTGTTCTCATTGTCAATTTCTCGAAGCTGTGCTCTAAAGAGCCTGGTAGAGTGCTTGCTGCTGGCGGCAAAGAGCTTTGCTATTTGACTCATCTGGGAAATGGTATCTCGTGTGCATTCCTTTGCCTTCCGCCGTATTTGTCGCCTGCTGGTATCACCATCATGAATCCTGCTTCACCCCCAGGAATATTTAAATCATAATGACACCCTGGGACAGGGAGGGAATCATTAATCACATGGAATTTGCTTACCAGTGACTTCTAGCTTGCCCCGTAAACCCGGCTGTTGGTCACACAGAAACCATGTGAGGAGACGGCAGCTCATTTGAACCTGGAACTTTGCTTGTTCTTGTTTTAATCCCACAGTCTGGTTGCTCTGTTTCTTTTCCAGGCACACACTGCCTAGAAACCACAGTTGCCGCAGAGAGTGGCAAGGGGTCCTCCATAGGCCACAGATTCCCGAATCAGGAACAGGTGCAGTCACACCCCCTCCACAAACAAAGATATTTTGTCTGAATGGGCACAACGTGGAAGAATGGGATGTATTAATAGCTAAATAGCGTCTTTATTAACAGTAGAACAGCTGGCAGTTCTATATGACAGCGCTCATTCCAATCCATTTTATCCAATTGCAGAACGATAAGCGCGCTCCACCAGGGAACTAAGGGGACCACACGCAAGCAATCAGCCATTCAGCAGCTCTCTAATTGCTTCACAGTTGGAAGTGTGTTCTCCTCAGCCACTGTTATTCTTTTAGGAGGAATTGTTGGTGCACTTGCCTATCTCAAATCAAGGGCGGCTAAGGCAGATAAGCTGCTTGAAGAAACTCCCTTTGTTTTATAGGGCCTTGTGAGCCATCCTGCATGGGGGCGCTCCCTGGTCGTGGCTGATCAGAAATCCCCAGTGCTGGGTGCCCAGAGGGAGGCTGGCGCTGGGTCCCCGCAACCTTTGTTATCTCCCGACAAAGCGATTCCCCTGAAGAGGGAAAAATAAACTCCCAACTCATAAAGATCCTGTTAGCCCCTGCTTGAGAACCTTTCTTCAGGGCGTCCTACTGAGCAGAAGAATAGATTCAGGGCATCAGGTTAGATGTCTGAATGCCGTCCGTGGTCCTGCCAGTCTCTGAGCAGCCGGAAGCGGCCCTGGGAGGTATCCCTGTCAGGGTATAATCAGGTCACACAGGTAAGACGGAGGAAAGATGGGAAGGAATCGCAGGGGGGCCGAAATCACAACGCACGAAGCAACTTTCAAACAAGAGCCGGGCCGGGCCATCGAGGCAAGCGTAAAAATACCCATAATTCATTTCCTCGGTGGGGTTGGAGATGGGGGGCGGACCATGATTTAAATCATCTGCAATGTCAAAGAAAGGAGGCTGGGTTACTTTCTTGTTCTTTTCAACTACTGTTTAATTTTCTCTGTGTGTTTGTTTTACTGGCAGTTTACCCAGCCTGAGAAAATATTGTTTGCCGAGCATTGTATTTCTGCCTTTTTACAGGGTAATTCCTGTTTGGTGAGTTTTCAAAGTATCCTTTGGGGAGAATATTAAAAAGCTCTTGGCTGTATTTAGCCCAGACAAATACAGGCAGATATGAAATTATAAAATCTTCCTGATTTGCAGAGCTTTCTTTGTTCTCTCTTTTCATTTGGGGATTCAATGGCTCAGAGGAATAAGAGTTATTATTGAGCGTTTGCCAATCAGGCCACGGATCCGTCTCGGGCTCACCCAAGTTATTGTTGGGACTTCTTGTTTTGTGCTCGTTAGCATTCGGCTCCAGATAATGAAATGATAGGTGACTCCATTTGATCTACCCCATTTTTTTTTTAATTACCCCCACATGGCTCTCAAACAATTCTTTTTCTTTTCATCCCTACTGATGGTACTTTCCGAATAAAGAGACACATCTTTGGCCGTGACAATAGATTCCGATGAGAGGGAAATCATTGTCAGAAATAAAACAGACCCTCGAGAGCTCAGGCCAGTGGAAATCACCCATTCACAAAGAAAGTCGCCCGAGCTTCCCTGAAAGGCAACCAAGATGCAGGGGACCCAGCAACAGACTCCCATAGGAGGCAAAAAGGTCGCATTCTTTAGAGGAGCTCTTTCATGTCGCGTCCATGATGGGTTAAGGTTTCAGAGCGGTCTCAGTTCCCCCCAAGAATTCTTAAATTCTCGGCCCTCCTGCCAAGAAAGTGAAGACGCATATGCATCTGTTTGGAAATCTCCCAAATGTATGTGCGAAATGGGCCAAGCTGCCTTCCCTGCCAAACGCAGCGAGCCAGTCCCAGCCTCATGCCGAGGACTTCATTTTCAGGGCGAAGGCACCTGCAGACAATGCCAGGAAGGCAGGAGGGGGAGGCGAGGGTATTTTTGGCAACAGGATGCCAGGGTCTGCTTGGAGTGGAATAAACAAATCAGATTCCTCTCTAGTTAGTGTGAATATTTAAAGGGACATGCCGAAACACGTGCATTAAAAAAAAAATAACATTATCTCCCTGCAAGACTGAATTTCTTCCTCCCTCTACCCTCCCCTCCCCCCCCCTTACTCAACATTGTTATTTTCTCGCTGTCCAGTTGAGTTCATAGTCAGGGAGGGATGCTATCCCTGGCCCTTAGAATTCAGGGTTTCTTGACTCTTTAAATCAGCATCTACCATTTCTTGGGACATGTTAAAGAGTTCAAAGAAATCTCCCTATTTACCTTTGCTTAGACTGGCATTTTCAAGGGAGTCTGCCGTGTAGACCTTTTTTTTTTTTTTTTAAAAAAAAAAAAAGAGGGGCGCCTGGGTGGCTCAGTGGGTTAAGCCACTGCCTTCGGCTCAGGTCATGATCTCAGGGTCCTGGGATCGAGTCCCGCATCAGGCTCTCTGCTCCACAGGGAGCCTGCTTCCTCCTCTCTCTCTCTGCCTGCCTCTCTGCCTACTTATGATCTCTCTCTGTCAAATAAAAAAATAAAAATCTTAAAAAAAAAAAAAGATTTTATTTATTATTTGACAGAGAGAGATCACAAGTAGGCAGAGAGGCAGGCAGAGAGAGAGGAGGAAGCAGGCTCCCTGCTGAGCAGAGAGGCCGATGCGGGACTCGATCCCGGGACCCTGAGACCATGACCGGAGCCGAAGGCAGTGGCTTAACCCATTGAGCTACCCAGGCGCCCCCGTGTAGACCTTTTTTTTTTTTTTTTTTAAAGATTTTTATTTATTTATTTGATAGACAGAGAGAGATCACAAGTAGGCAGAGAGGCAGGCAGAGAGAGAGGAGGAAGCAGGCTCCCTGCAGAGCAGAGAGCCCGATGTGGGGCTCGATCCCAGAACCCTGAGATCATGACCTGAGCCGAAGGCAGAGGCTTAAACCACTGAGCCACCCAGGCGCCCCCTGTGTAGACCTTTTCTGAAGGGCATACCTGCACATGATCCTGGGCGAGACACCATTTATAGACAGTCATGGCCGCCATCTTTGCCCTCCTGACTCACCTGAGTAATATTTTCATCTCAAAGTATATCACATAGGGGTAGAAACAAACCTGCCTTTTTTTTTTTCTTTTTTTTAAATATCTTTTTAACCCTTTCCAAGTTGGACTTTCTCAGTGGTCTTACGAGATAGGGTAGTTATTCTCATGTCAGACTACATATAAAGGTGCTAAGGGTTCAAAGGACATACCCATAGTCAGTGGTTCCGGAAGCTTCCCCACTAAGCTGGCCTTTGCCTTCATCAGAGCGCTCATTAATTTTTAGTAGAAGCAAGAGTTGAAAGAGGCATTGAGTAAAATTGAATTGCTCCTGGAGTGTCAAAAGCCATGTGTCTCATCAGGATTTCCTAAGAGTGTAATGATCGCCGTCATCTTGGCAATTTCTTTCTTTTCTCTCCGTCCACCTGTGTACCCAGTCAGAGTCTTGCCACGTTTTAGATCTTTTCTTCACAGGCTTCTGGGGTTCTTCTCCCGCCTTACTTCTAAGGCACATTCTGTGAGACTCTGTGTCCTTGTTTGCTCCCCTCTGGTCCCAGTTTCTTTGTCTGTCTAAGTGACACCGATTACATGAAGACGATAAATCCTCTGACTCTGATGCCGTTCTCATTTCCGTTGCCAACCACAGGATGTTCTCGCCCATGCCGGCCGAGCCATTTCCTCTTTTGGCTATGGGAAGGGCTAGAAAGCGCCATCTGGGAAGAGCGACTGCCCTTCCCCATGTGTCAGACTTGCCAGGGAGCAGCCGGCCATGTGTGCCTGAGGACTGGCTCCCCTGTCCTTGTGGCACCAAGTGTGACCACCAGCCCACAGCCTGCTTGTTTAGTCCGAGCTCCTGTTCCCACCAGGGGAAGGAGTATGGGACAGGTGTTCTGAGGGCAGTGAGTCTAAAGGGGGAGCTTATTCCTTGATTAATGCCTTTGTGATTCTTTTAAACTCTCCACGTGCATTTGGTTTGGTCTTTAACATGTGCCTGAAAGTTTGACTGAGTAACTTGCGGCTGCTTTTATGAAGTGACTCTAAGGCTGATGTTGACATTGTCGGGGGTGAAGCCTGTCAGGATTACCTCAGAGCCTGATGAGGTAGTGTCACACGTACCACTAGATTTATTCAGTGTGTGTGGTGTGTGTGTGTGTGTGTGTTAATATTTAATTTATTTATTTGACAGAGAGAGAGAGAGAGATCACAAGTAGGCAGAGAGGCAGGCAGAGAGAGGGAGAAACAGGCTCCCTGCTGAGCAGAGAGCCTGATGCGGGGCTCGATCCCAGGACCCTGAGACCAGGACCTGAGCTGAAGGCAGAGGCTTAACCCACTGAGCCACCCAGACGTCCCTACTCAGTGTGTACTTTTAAACTGAGGTACAATTGACATATTAGCTTGATGTTAGTTTCAGGTATACAACATGAGCCGATATTTGTATCTACTATGAAATGGTTACCACAGTAAGTCAGTAAGTCTAGTTAACATCCATCACCATACACAGTTACAGAAAAATTTTTTTCTTGTGATGAGGACTTTTAACCTCTACTCTCTTAAGCAGTTTCCAAATAGGCAGTGCCGTGTTAGTTATTGTAGTCATATGCTGTGCGTTTTGTTCCCATGACATTGATTTTATAACAGGACGTTTTTACCTTTTGACCCTCTTCACCCATTACACTAACCCCTCCTCTGGCTACCACCAAGTTGTTCTCTGTATCCGTGAGCTTAGGTTTTTCTGAAAGTGCATTTTTAATAACAAGAGATGAATTAACTAAATAAATCATACTACTTTTATTCAGCGGACTACCAAGAGCCTGTTGGAAAGGGTGGTGTTGCACTATATTTATTGACCTGGAAAAGATACTTGTGACACAGTAACATGTATAAAATTATTCCACTTATGTAAAATTATAGCTATTTATGTCCATATATATTTATATGTGGAGATGGATATCCAGAAATGTGTTTATCAATTATGTCTGGTCATCTCTGGGTGGTAGATTTTGACACGACTAAAAATTTTTTCCCTGTTGTAACTGTGTAAAGTGACAGATATATTAGCTCATCTTTCTGTGGTAAAAATTTTACAGTATGTCCATATATCAAATATTATACTTTAAACCTTAAAATTACACAATGGTTTATGTCAATCATATTGCAATACAGCTGGAAAATCTTTTTTTTCCCTAATAAGGGGTGTGTGTGTGTGTGTGTGTGTGTGTGTGATTTTAAAATTTCTCAGAGTAAGAAAATCTCCTATTTAATAGCAGGAGAAGGTAAAGCTCACTTCATTTTGATAAAAGACATCTTCTCTTGTTTTTTTTTTTTTTTTTTCATTGAGCAGCTTTGCAATTCCACCCTCTTTAGTAGTATCGGAAAGCGTTTACAGAGTGTGTGTTGGTGACCGAGGCATTTTTAGATGCCAGATGAAGAGTCATTTAGAAGGACCTTAACCCCACCCTTTCACAGGAAAATAAAGCAGAACTGAGGAAGACACTGACAAGGAAACAAGAACGAAACTCCCATATTCAACAAACACGATCGTCAGTGTTGTAATCTCTGCCGCCTATTTCACTGGAAAGTCTGTGACAGTAGGAGTCAGAATCAATTTGCATGTACAGGATCTGGGTATGAAATTTTGAGTTGCTCGGAAACTATTGTCACAGGGATCTTAAAATTCCAAAGGTAGGCAAGACCTGTAAGGTCATTTAATTCGATTGCCCACCTAGTACATGATTACCTTCCTGCATGTAGCGGTTGTATTTAATGAGAAGGGAGCAAGGTCCTGATAATTTACCGTCTGCCAGAGCTCTCAAGAGGAAAGAACAGGCTTTTTAATCTCTCGGAGAATATGTTCCAGAAGCACTTAATGGCGTTTGCTGGTGGTTCTCAAGTGAATTCTCACAGTGGTTGTGTCAGGAGCACCAGGGTGGGGACGGTGGAGGGACGCAGGGAGAAGGGGGTCTTCAGAAACTCTTAGAGCATCATTGGAGAATTGTGGCGCGACTCTCAGATAACTAATGGAGATCAATGTATCTGTTGGTGGCTAATAAAATGTAAAGGATCTGTGCACAGTTAGGGAGGAAGGAAAATCCAGGCAGGAGAGGAATTGGAAGGAGGAAGAACACACTGAAGTCAACATTGCCTCTAGAAGTAAGAATGACGGGGTGCCTGGGTGGCTCAGTGGGTTAAAGCCTCTGCCTTCGGCTCCGGTCATGATCCCAGGGTCCTGGGATCGAGCCCCATATCAGGCTCTCTGCTCAGCAGGGAGCCTGCTTCCTCCTCTCTCCCTGCCTGCCTCTCTGCCTACTTGTGATCTGTCAAATAAATAATAAATCTTAAAAAAAAAAAAAATAGAAGTAAGAATGACAAAGGGCAGAAGAAGATGGAGTAAAGGTAACATTAGGTAGAGAAGAGAAACTCAAATGACTTTCGAAAGGCCCAGCACTGGGATGTTTAAACAGCAGCACACTGATTTTCTTTGACAGAAAAGTCTCAGGATCCATGAATCTAAAAGCACGTTATCTTCCATAGTCCTACAACACATTCACTTACCACGTAGGCTGCTAGATCTTTTGCAGCTTGTCCAGAGATTTAATTGTCTAAAAGGAAAAACAACAAAACTAGGGATCTTTACCTGGGGGTCCTAAATGATCTGTGGAGAGAAATCAGAGGCCCATGAACTTAGATGGGGAGGGGGGAAAAAAAGAAAAAGGCCAAATATCTTTACTTTGACTCATCTGTAACTAAAGTGGATGTTTCTTTTAATTTTGAGTATAGGAAAACCTCACACTAACCAGTAAGACAGGCACCTGTGACTTGGTCACCAGTGGGACTTACTGATGCTTTTGTATCATACCACAATTTCTGCAGGAGTATTGTTTATGATGATTACTTACCTCAGAATTACAATAGACATTTGACCTTCTGCCCCAGAGGGAAGGATTCCCTCTAAGTGCCAAATGGGGGGGTCTTTTACATTAGTTTTCTTAATAAGACTTGGTGGTAATATACATTGAGGAGAGTCCTCTGGAAAATTAAAACACATTAATATAAAATATTATTACATCGATAATTATGTTCCCAGAGGAAACAGATGTAGAGAAATGACCCTCAGGACACCGCTCTGGGTCGGGATGACCTAACTGTTTTCCAAGTTGACCATCAGTCACGTCCTGGCTTGCGTTCTGAGTGTTGTCTGCTTTTCAGCAGGTGTGATGATCCCTGGCCCAGTGGAAATCAGGCAGACTTTAGCAGGAGAGTCCCAGCCTCCGTTTGCTTTAAGCAATTGTATTTTCCCCACATCATCTGCGCCATCTTGTGCGAAGAACACTCCAGTGACAATTCGGTCCAAATGGACAGACGGCAGTGAAGGGGGTGGGGTGAGGAAAGGGAAAGCTCCCATCGCTCTGGTGTTTGTGTGTTCCCAACAAAGGACGTACCTCCCCAGCTCTGCCTCTTTGAAGCAGCCCCAGTGTGGAGCTCGGAGCAGATGGTTCTGCCACGTCAGGCCCACAGCTGTGTGTTTCTGGCCCGGGAACAATGTTTGAATTCCATACAGAAATTTTGTGAGATATGTTTCTTGTTGCCTTTTCATGAATTTTATTTGGTAATTTTTTTCAACCATAAAGAGTCTGGAGACCATATTGAGAAAAATGTTGGCAAGGGAAAGCTTTTCGTGAGCTAGCCAGATTTATTTAAAGAGGATCAATCACATAGAATTTCTGGAAGAGGGGCCGCCCGTTGGCATAGTTGTGTGTCCTGCATTGCAGCCAGGGTCCTGCTCTCTTACTCTGAAATTCCTTACCAAGCCAGGGAGCGGAGAGCATTTCTGTAGAAAACAACTAGAAGGCTAGAACTCTTCTATATTGAGAAAACTCACTCACTCTCTGAGCATGTCCAGCACTTAGCATTTCAAGTTAAGGGGGAAGGAAGTAGAAGAGATTCACAGGTTTTGGAGCAAAACAAGAGACCATGTTGCCTGATTTTATGGACATGTGCCAGGTCATTTCTGGGTTTACTGTGAAGGACTTCTGCCATCCTTATTCTAGGAGTACTCAGGATCAAAGTATAGGATGCTTTCTATGTCCACTGTAGCAGCCCACCTCCCCATAGGGAAGCTTTCACCTTGTACACGGTGCGCGCGCGCGCGTGTGTGTGTGTGTGCGCGCGCGCGCAGGCCCAGACCCCACCCAGTTCCATTTGGTTGGGAATTCCTGATTTTTCCTGAGATAACCCAGCCAGTCTGAGTAAACCCAGACATTGGACAGAGGCCTTTCTAATTCCAACCACATGTATGATTTAGCAGGATCTGCTGCTGTATATAAAGAACTCTGAACTAGCCACTTCGTTTCAAGCAAAGATGTGAATGCCGTGGGGGTTGTGAAACATTTTTTTGTTTTGTTGTTTTGAAAGAAAATGCATACTTTCCCTCTGGAAACCCTGTTATTTCCTCTGGTTCCCTAATTCTGAACTTGGTGTCTGAAATAAATTTTGGATGGTTTCCACCATGTCGTTGAAAGGCAAGGCCCTGGGGACTGCTACTGTTATCAGAGAAAGGGGTCCAGGGCCCTTGTGGGTGTTACTCACTAGTGGGCTTGGCTTCAACACTTGGCCGTCTTAGGAGCTCTTCCTCTGACAGGCAGGGCCCTAGTACTTGGGTCTCTGTCTCAGCATCTGCTTGCAAGAGTGGATTCCTCTGCCTCACATTAGATGAATAAACCAGAAGAATCCAGCAGGGAGATTCGTGTTCATGGCTGTGGCCAGCTTTGCCTTTCATGACTTTTTTGCTTTTTCCTTTTGTGTGAGATTGGATTTGAAAGTGAACTCGGGGGGCACCTGGGTGGCTCAGTGGGTTAAGCCGCTGCCTTCGGCTCGGGTCATGATCTCAGGGTCCTGGGTTCGAGTACCGCATCGGGCTCTCTGCTCAGCGGGGAGCCTGCTTCCCTCTCTCTCTCTCTCTGCCTGCCTCTCCATCTACTTGTGATTTCTGTCTGTCAAATAAATAAATAAAATCTTTAAAAAAAAAAAAAAGAAAGCGAACTCGGTTCCACACCAGAGCCTGTGACAGCGGGCAAATGAGAGGAAACCACATGGAGGTAGAGCCACTTACCACACACACACACACACAGACACACAGACACACACACACACACACACACACACACCCAGAGCAAGTGTAGGAAACCTGGAAATGACAAGAGTGGTTGGGGCTGACTTGTTTGCAACCCTGGGAGCTGAGCTTCTGTGTAAGAGTTTTTCGGGGAGGCTGCGGGGAGGAGAAGGGGCCAGGTGTTTTAGCCATCTTCACTAAGCGGGCTTTCCTGGGGAAAGATGAAAGCGTGCTTTCAGCTGGGTTTGCTGTGTTGCTTTGTTAGTAATCAAGAGGCTCTTTGGACTCAGCATGGGAAAAAACAAAAAAAAAAAACAAAACAAAACAGAAAAACAAACAAAAAAACACAATAGACTAACTGGTGATGGCAACAGTGAGAGGATGCCATCTCTGAAGAACAGAAGCCCCCCTCCCCCGTCCTGCCCAGCTAACACCATCAGGCAGGCAACTTGGAGTGGAGGACATTTTACTTATTTGCTTGTTTAAGATTTTATTTATTTGTCAGAGAGAGAAAGAGAAAGAGAGAAAGCACAAGCAGGGGGAGCAGCAGGCAGAGAAAGAAGTAGGCTCCCCGACGAGCAGGGAGCCTGATGTGGGACTACATCCCAGGACCCTGGGATCATGACCTGAGCTGAATGCAGATTCTTAACCAACTGAGCCACCCAGGTGCCCCGATTTTATTATGTAATTCATGATAAAGTCATCCCATTCTTCTGATAATTTCACATTCCTGCTACTTCTTTTTGCAGTATTTTCTCCCAGTCTGTGGCTTGTATTCTCATGCTTTTGACAGTGTCTTGTTCAGAGTGGTAGTTTTTAGATTTTAATCAAATGCAGCTAAGCGATCATTTATTTCATGGATTACGTCTTTGGTGTGATATCTAAAAAGTCACCTCCGTACCCAACATCATCTGGGCTTTCTCCTATGTTATGTTCCCCAAATTGTACAATTTTGTGTTTTCCATTTGGGTTGGTGATCCATTTTGAGTTAATGTTTGTGATGTCTGTAGGGTCTGCATCTAGGGCTGTGTTTTTTGGTATGTGGATGTCCAGGTGTCCTATCACCATGTATTTGAAAAGATTATCTTTGCTCTATTATATTGCCTCTGCTCTTTTATCAAAGATCAGTTAACTGTATTCACATGGGGTCTATCTCTGGGTTTTCTGTTCTCTTCTACTAATGTATTTGTCTATTCTTTTGCCATTTCCGCACTGTCTTGATTGCCATAACTTTACAGTAAGACTTGAAATTGGGTAGTATCAGTCCTCCAACTTTGTTCATTTCCTTCAATATTTTGTTGGCTCTTCTGGGTCTCTGGCCTTTGCGTGTAAACTTTAGATAGAATCAGTTTGTCAATAGCCACAAGTAACTTGCTAGGAACCAAGAAAATTTTTCTTCTGATGCAAATTCTGCAGCCTTTAATCATGACCTTAGTTTAGACTTGAATCAGTGATCAGATACAGAATCGTGGTGACGCCTGCTCTTGCTTGGGTCTACATTTTCTCCACACCGACCCTGGCAGCCCCCTTTTCCTTCATTCTCCTCCCGTCTCCTCTCCCCTTCCCTTGTCCTTGGCTCACACATCCTTCTGCCCTGCGTCTTTAAGTTTCACTTTCCCGCTTTCATCCTGTGCCTTGCATTTCTTCATCTTCTCATCCTCCCTGAGGCTTTGTTTCTTGGTCTCAGATCCTTTGTTCTCAGAGAGGGTTCAGGGAGGCAGTTGAACTTGTTAAGTAACTCTTGCTGCCTACGGTGGGGGGGCGGGGAGCATGTGTCCACAGAGTTGCATAAATAGAACTGAGTCATCAGAGACTGATTTAATCAAAGAAAGAGCCCAGGTGTGGAGGGTGAACCCACCTGAAATGTGACTCTGCAGCCGTTATTCTACGACGCTGGGCCTCAGGTTCCTCTCCCTAAAACAGGGACTTGTTAACATCTGCCTCGTTAGGTTTGTTGCATGTCTCCGTTAAATAAGTACATATTTAGCTCTCCTGTACTTGTCTGGGCAGTAACTGCTCCCTCATTGTTGCATGCGAGTATCATTGCTACTTCTAAGGTTAGAGAGTAACCCTTCTGACAGGGGGACGGAAAAGTTTGCTTTAACAGACGGATAAGAACAACTTCTAATTAATGCATGTGTTGTTTGGGTGGATTTGTGTAAGCCAACATTTCCTTTACTAACACTTCCTTTGCTTATAAATGCCTTTATTCACAACCCAGGTGAATTTCCATCTGAACACTGTTTTCAGAGTAAAGCTATTCTTATGGGTCTGCTGTGGAACTAAGCAGCAGAAATTTGTTACTGTGGGTGTGACTCCTCTCTGCCTTCATACACTCTGAACAATAAACACTCTGTCTGGTTCTCTCCTGCCTGTATGACACTTCTAGGAGATTAGGTATTTGGGTGCTATTTTGGTTATTGACAAGGCAGGAAAAAGACCGGGTGGGGTTGCAGCTGAGTCTTTGGTTCTTTGGTCTACATTTTTTTTTTTTTTTAAGATTTTATTTATTTATTTGACAGACAGAGATCACAAGTAGGCAGAGAGGCAGGCAGAGAGAGAGGGGAAGCAGGCTCCCTGCTGAGCAGAAAGCCCAATATGGGGCTCCATCCCAGGACCCTGAGATCATGACCTGAGCTGAAGGCAGAGGCTTTAGCCCACTGAGCCACCCAGGCACCCCCTCTGGTCTACTTTTAAGTAAGACATTCTTTCATCTTTTCCAGACTTAGAAGTTTTTATTAAATAAACAAATAACACACGCTATGGTCTCCTGAATCACAAAACAAAGCAGACCATCACTGAAGGGCAGAGGGGAAGAAAACTGATTCTGAGCATTCTCGTCTATATTCACTTAATAGAGTTATAGCTAAATGCTACCGAGATTCTCCTCGAACCCTGCTTTCCCCTCCCATGGCAACTTCTCATCAACACTGTCTACCCTCCATTTGTAGGTCCCATGACATAGGAAGGGTGTGTGAACGGAGAGCCCTGGTACCCTCCTTTCCCACCCATTCTCACCCAAGAGAAGCACTCAGAGGTCTCATGGTCAGAGCGAGAAGTTTGGAGTAACATGGACAGATGGGGCCTGTGGGGGATATGTCTCCTTTCCTCTAACAACGCTTATGTTCACACACAAACCTTTATGTTTTTGTCTTTGGGACGCTTTTGCCTATGGGGCAGATGAGATGAGCAGGAATCATTTATTCTCTGATACAAGTGAGGGACCAGTCATTTTGGCCCAGGACCCAGGGATGTCTTGGGACATGGGAATTGCACTGTGAAAACTGGGATAGTCCTGGGTCGACTGGGTGTCTGGTCATCCTAGAAATAAGAATTACATATTGGATAGAATTATTTAACTATTGAACTAAAGATCCTCATGTTAAATGATATATAGAAGTAAAATAATACATTCTGAGTTATTAAAAAAAAAAGTTTGCTAATTTGCACTGTGGTCTATACCTGACCTTCTTCAAAACCCTACCCTACTTCCTGTCTCTACCAACAGAAGTCCTCAGCTTAACAAGTGAAACTTCAGCCTCTGTATTGAAGGATTTTGCATTAGTTATCTATTACTATGTAACAAATGGCCCCCAAACCACAATAATCATTTGTTATCTTCTGGTTTCCATTGGGTTGGGAATTCAGACAGGGCAGAAGGGCACGGCACGGAGGTCTTTTATCTGCTCCACAAGGTAGACTCTAAGTCTTGAGGACTGAAATCACCTAAGAGCTAAAGAGTCTTCTTCCAAGATGCTCAGTCCCATGACCTCTGCATTAGGCTCCTCTCCAAAGGGTTATAAGGGTCCTCACAACATGGCAGCCAGCTTCTCCTCAGAGCTGGTAAGCCAAGAGAGAACATGCCAGGAATGGAAGTGGATTTTATAAGCTAGCCTTGGGATTCATGTACCACCACTTCTATTGCATTCTAATCTTTGGAAGTGAGTCACTTATGCAGTCCACAGCCAAGGAGAGAAGTGAGTTCTACTTTTTAAAAGTAAGAATGTCACAGAATTCTTAGGCATATTTAAACACCACCTAAGGTGTTGTGAACAAATTCCTCTGAGTGTAAAACACTGGGGGTGGTATAATGATGCCAAAGCTTCCTTAAATGGTGGTTTTCATTCTAACAGTTATAGTAATACAATAGCTTACAATAACAGAGTACTTATCTTCCAGACACCTCATGGACATTCTCTTGTGTATAATCCACGTGACACATGAGGGCTAGTCTTATCATGATCCCTGTCTAGCAGATGAAACGGAGGAACTACTCACTCTATGTACAGAGAGGTTAAGTAACTTCCCCTAGGTCACACAGTAAGGCTAGAGCCCGGGTTCAAGCACAAGCAAGCCCACTCCAGAACTGTTGCGTTCCATGCAATCACATTACAGTGATTTCTCTCTGAAATCTAAGAAAACAAGTTTGATGATTTAATGAATCAGATTATTTTATGATTACTGTTCTAGGGGTCTATGTAAAAATCCCACTCTCCACAGTGTGTTCACATTTTCTGTTTAACCTTATATCAGGCGACTTTGGTCATTACAAGAGGTTCCATTTTGGAAGGGACAGTCAAGGGGCTGCAAGCGATTGAAAGCCTTGTGGGCTGGGCGAGGACCACCCCATCCATCGAGGTGGCCATTCCGAGATCAGAGGGAAGTAATGAATGAAAGTGTTATGAAATCCATAGAAGTCTCTCGAGTTATTACATGCTTCCTCACGTAAGGTGGTATATCTGTGTTCTCTCCTGTTTCCGCCTCACAACGTGAAGCAAAACAAAATGACATTAAGGCAATTTAGAGAGTCATTATTAATTTGGATTCAGCTTGTGAAGACTCTAGGGGTTTCCTCCACTGCATGTTTTTCTAGAGGTAATTTTTTTTTTTTCACCTGCTCCGCGGTGCTCTTTTAACTTTCCGGCTGAATGTCAGCGAGACTGGCACAGTCCAAATGTGCTTATTGTTTATATAAGCCGGTGAACCCCCACCAAATGGCTCACCAAGCCAAGCTGGGAATTCCCAACCGAATGCTCCCCTCACCAAGACGTGTTGCACACACTTGGCTGAATTCAGCTGGAAGCTTCCACGGCCGATGAAGTGTGGTACAGCCATCCGAATCCTAAAGGTGGGCATGGGCTTGAGGAAGGTTAATTAGGTGCAAAAGAGAATGACAGCAGAACAAACCACCCCCGCAAACGGTCTATTTTATGTACTTTAACAAATACAGGGGACTTACTACATGCCAGCAGCTCTTCTAAGTGCTTTTAAAATATTAACTCATTTATCCCCTTAACACCTGGGAGCTCACAACCCTTGATGGGTCTCATTTGAGAGATGAAAATTTGTTCCGCAGCCCAGTGCTGTGAAGTGACTTGCCCCAGGTCACAGGGACTGGAGCTGGAGTCCAGTCTGGGGAGTTTGATTCCTGGGAGTCCTGCTGTCTGTCTACTCTGAAATGTGGCCTCATGCAGTTTTGCCTCCAACATAGGCTTCTCCAGAAGGACCGCATCATCCCCGATCTCAGAATAAAAGCCCATTTCTCATCTGAATGTACTGTTAGGCATTTCCCAGAGCGAGAAGCAGGGGGGAAATGCTCTTCAGCCAACCAAATGTCAGTAGCTAAAAACTCTAGCCCGAATCGATATATACAGCCGCGTGTTGTCTGATATTTCCCAGATGTGTGGATATAATATTAGAAGAGCATTTAATGTAATAGTCCTTTTGGCATTTAAATACGGGTGACAGGAACTCTTTAAGGCCGCATAAACAGAGCACACAGGTGTTAGGAAAAACAGCTGTTAATAAAGGCCAGGTCTTTTCAAACAGAGAGAGAAATGGTGCAATAAAAGGGTTATAACCTTATGTTTTTAGGCTTATGACCTTTGTTTCATTAGGTGCACCTTTAACTGTGATAAACATCCACTTAAATGAATATCATTTCCTTACAATTACAGAAGGGTCATACATAATACACTAAGTTCCCTTGGCAGCCTATGTGTTAGTCATGCATATTTCATGAGCACTTTTATTCCCCAAGTCACTTTCAAGCAATGCTCAATCCCACGGCTTTGGTGCCTAGGAGATAAAGGTCTTGTCGGGAAGGAGATCTCAGAACAATTATTGTAGCTCTGCACTTTATCAAGGAGAGCAGCCGAATGACCCGCTCGCAACATCTGACCGGGACCATTATCAATTTTCTTAATATACGTGATTCTTCTTATTTATCACTGGATATGAGAAACATGTTCCTTGGTTTTGTTGGGCTGATTTAAATTGTTGGAATGATGCTGAACGATAGAAGGCAATCGGCCCTAAAGAGAATACTTAAAGCAATCTAATGAATGTAAAAGAAGGAAAAAAAAAAAGCAGCCATGTCCTCATGCCTACAACATGCTCAATACTTGTGGGGCAGCAAAAAATAGATCACGGTCCACGGAGCGTGGCCAGGCAATCTAAGCGAGTCGACATCTGTTTGTGCAATGTGATGTTTTTCCCAGCTGCGTCAGCTGGTGGGAAATAAAGTGTTGGAATGATAATAAGCAGAAAGGAAGTTTGCAGTAACAGTGAAATATAAGCCTCTTTATAGTCTCAATATCTTTTGTGGGCAATTTCCCTGTTCTCTTCAAGACTATTGAGTTCATCAAGACAGCTTCATCGTTGCGAGATCTCCCTCCACACTTGGAATATGACTGAAGAGATGTGAATCCCATCTGCCAGAGTTTGCAGGTCGACTTCCTGGGTTAGATCAAACTGAAAACAATTTACTTTTTAAAAAATGACGCCTTTAGACGTCTCAGCAATGCAGAAAGTAACTTCCTTGTCTTTTTTGCTCACGCCATCTGCCTGCCGTGGTTGCTTTACTGTAAGATCTGAGATCGAGGCCAGGTCGGGATCGGGATATTGAATTCTATCTGCTGATTCAGGGTCTGACCTTCCCAACTCCATCCTGCCCCCAGACAGATGTGGGTTGGGAGCCTTTGTTCTGCATTCTCGCAGGGAGTGAGGGGAGCTTGGGGGTGAGAGGGAGAGAGAGAGAGAGAGATGTTTCCTTTAAACCAGCTAAATTAATATTTACGTTGTGATAATATAAGAGAAGCCACCGAAAATTATTAATCTCAAAAGGTTATAATTATCTTTAAAATGGTGGCAGCCATTTGAAATGTAAATCGTAATGCTCCGGGAGAGGGCTCCTGTTCCTGGTGCCTGGGGCCACCGCCTGCCTGGCTGCCACAGCTGCAATTGATCATTCCCAATCAAAGGCAGAGGGAGACATCTCTGGTGGCACAGAGGCGGGCCGGGCGGGGGGAGCTAGCAGAGAAAGATGCTCTGTTCTTTGGGCCTATTATCAAAAAAAAAAAAGAAAGAAAGAAAAAAAAAAGAAGCTCGAGCGCATTTCAAATATCTCTTCTGTTGAATGTGCAGCCCTTCAAAGCTTCCCCACAATAAATAAAGTTTTCAAAACCCATAGACTCTCAAAGATTCATTGAAATTTCCTCTGAATTAAGCAGCCTCTCTCTTTCTTTGCTCCCCTCCCCCCAACCCCCCTCCGTGCCATTACGGAGGCCAACTCAGTTTGAAACAAATGTGAATTAGATGATTAAATATGAGACATATTTCAACTCTTTTCACGCCTTCATGGATGGTATGGTTACTTTTTGGCCCACACTTCTCTTAAGTCAATGTACTGGTTACATTGTTAAAGATTGGCTTCTCTAAAGAAGAGAGTACAAGGGAAAAGAAGGACCCCATCCCCACCCCCTCGCCCCCCACCCCATAATAAAGCAGAGACTGGAAGTGTGAATTCCATGTGTCAGGCAGAATCCCAAGGCCAAATGCTTCAGGAGTTCGCCAACAAATGACAGGAGACAACTGGAATCTCCCCCGGTCCCTGAATATTACTGACTGTGTAGACATTTCTCAAGGTCCATTAAATTCTATTTGACGTACATTAAAAAAGATTTAATCACAGATGCCAGTCAGCTAACCAACCCATTAATCTAGCTGTTTTTCCTAAGAAAATTGTATTTAAAAAGGTCTTTTTTCCCCAATTTAATTTAGTCATCCTTTTAAATTTCATGTATTTATCATGTAAATGTGCCTTATTTGCAAAAGAAAAGCACAGGATTCAATGAAATAAATAGTTATTTCATTAAAATGGATACAAAAAACCCTGTGATTAGGGTAATTAATTTGCACACTAAAAGCTATCTTCCTGGTTCAGATCATTAATATTGATGGCCTTCGATTTTGTTCTCAGTAATGTTCCTTGAAATATACTCAGAACTGGCACTGAGGTTGAAAGAGCAGCCATTGGAACACGGTGAAAATGAGGCATCAGTGTGCATTTGGGGCTACCGCTCTTCCCTCTTCTCCCACCAAGAGCTAGCCCCCAGTGTGAAGACCTGTGTCTCCAAATAAACTGGCCAGGTTCTGTCTGAATGGGTTGGTGCGGTTTACCTCGAATGTCAGTTCCTGATGTCTGATGCCTGGCACTTACTGACGCCTGTCTCCTTTCGGAGGAGGAGAAAACATTTAAATTGCAAAATAACATTACAGGAGATTATGTCTGGGTACCACATACTGTTAGGCACAGCATTGCCCGATAACAAGGCAACGGCTGTCAATATACCTTTCTCATTAGATTTGCATCTGCATATTATGCAAATGGGTCCGAGCGAGTTTCCACTTTGATAGCTCTCTGCCACAAGTTGGAGTCAAGGCACATATTTTGTTTCAGTTCTGTTCAGCAGATGTATTCCACCAAAGACCTTGTAGAAAAGGTGTCATATCAACGCGGTACACTATCAAATGCAGCTGTAGGCTGCATTCACATGAAAATCAAATCCTGGAACAATTTTAGATTGCCTCACCTAGCTGTGTCAGCATGCTCAACATTCCCAGTGACGGAAAACAAATTAACATTCTGCACGGGGTCTGTGTGTGTGCAGACGAAATCTGAGAGCTACACCAGAGCCGGTTGGTATCTTGACTTGGATTTTAGGGCTTGCTGAAAGGGATGTTGCTGATGCTTTTTAATTACAGACAGAAGGATGATTTGTAGGATTGGTTTTCATTTTCCCAGGTGCTTTTTTTTTTTTTTTGCATTTGAAGTTCCCCTTCAAGATTATCAATTTGTCTCACGTTAGCCAAATGACCTTCTTGCTACTGCTACCTGGACACTCAACTTTAGGCCACTAAGTCTTTTCCAAATATCAGGACTCCGGAATACAGGGCTTTTCACAAGCTCTGTAGTTGTTTGGGTGTTCAAGTGCCTGTGTTAGCATTTTAACACCGTTTTATTAAATGAAGATCATATGGCCAGGATCTGTCCCACCTCTGCCCTCAATAGCACAACAAGGTCCATCTCTGACCTTGCACAGATCAGAACCCACGTGGTTCTGGACTTAGAACAGCAAAGAGATAATTCAGAGATGAGCCAACAAGGACAGCTTCATGCATGTCTACAGTGTTTTCTATGCAAAAACAAAACAGAAAGCCTATCCAGGATGCTTTTAGACACTTCATCTCCAGAGGAAGAGGAAAGACAAAACAAAACAAAACAACTCCCAAAACCAAAAAAGCAAAAAACTGCCGAGGTGGAGAGAAAAAAAAAAAAGTGGACGTTTTCTAAATCAACTCCGAGGCTACTCCCTGGGGTCTCTTCGCCCATCTTGTTTGGTGCATTGCTTCAAGTGGGGCTCTCTAGGAGCTCTGTAATAAGACAGGGTACTGCTGCAGAAGGCAACGTGCTAATTAAAAAGAGGAACACACCACAAATCTGCTCGTTATTATTCATGGCAAGTGTGCAGCAAATCACTTAGCTGTTTGCTTTTAAAATAAAAGCTTTTTTTTAACCCCATTTTTTTCCCTTCCCTTCCCTTCCCCACCCCTCCCCCCCTTTTTGTTTCTTTTCTTTTTCTTTTCTCCCCTTGGCCTGCCTTGTTTAAAAAGACACGCATGGTCTCAAAGACTTTTTCTAAAGAATGACATTGAAAAGACATTGCCCCGAGGTTTGGTAGAGCAAAAGCCTGGATCATTTGTACTGTTTAATGTCATGCCTTTTCTTCCCCCTGATTCTTTTTTTTAAAAACAGCTATTCACCCATTACAATATGCTTTCCACAGTATGCTTCCTTTAACTGACTCCAGATTAACAAGTAGGTGAGATGAGTAGGGAGTATTATTCCAGGGTTGTTGTTGTTGTTGTTGTGTGTGTGTGTGTGTGTGCGTGTGTGTGTGTGTGTTTTCTCTTTTTTTCCCAAGCATTAAGCAGGAACGGTAATCAGAAAAGCAGTTTTCTGTAACTCAGATCCCCCAGATGCTGCCTTTAGAACAGATTTGCAGCCTGATTGTTAAGCCATGCTCACGTTTATTAAGATGCCAGCCACTACACAAAGGAGAAATACCATTATTTTAGAAACAACAACCAGTCACCATCCTCCTCCCACAAACAAAGTCTAAATTCAAACCGCATCCCCAGGGACTTCCAGATTCTTACAGGAGCCAAACACAGCAATGGACAATGACTTTTGTCATCACTCACCTTCTGCCACCGCCTCTCTGAAACCTATCACCATTTAAAGGGAGCTGTTATAACCGTTACTTCAGATTTATAGAATCCTTTTCTTCCAAGGTATCTAAGAAGGTTACAAATGAGCAGTCCACCCGCACATTTCATCATGACCCTTGATGTCGGACTCCTGATTTTCCGAGTGTGGTAGCTCCAGCATATGAAGATTATATCGCTCCTTCAAGAAGAACACAGGAAAGAGGATGCTCAGATAACTACTTGTATCTGGCATCTGGGGGACTTGGAAAGCAATTTCAATGTTGCTCTTTCTCGTTTTGTTTCGTGTCCCTTGGGCAATGCTGTTTAAATAAGATACACGAGCTCTTTTGGCTGCGAAGTCCATGGGCTAGATGAAGGGCCAACCAGAATTTCTGATGCTCCATCTTAGAGTCACAAAATGTGTGCACCTTTTACTCAAAAGGAGACTTTTCATGTAGAAGGACAAAGCTGAACTGTTAAGTATTGCATTTGCACAGCTGTTTCCAGATGGGCCGTGTTACTGTAAGCTTTAGTTCTATGTTTGCTGGGATGACTTCGCTCCAGCCCCAGGGTGACCTGCCGAACCCCTCATTTACAGCAGAGTTGTGATGTTGTGGGGAACTCTGTACTATTGGTTGACTGGTTGGATTTGTATGAGTTTGCCCTGGGATCCTATCCTACTCCTTGAGGCTGTTGGGTAGGGTTCATAGGTTCCGCAAGGAACTGGGTATCACAGTGATACCTCCAAAGGGCTTTGCAGGTTTCCTGGCTTCTATCTGTTCATTTTGAACCCAGGTGTGCTGCTATGTTAGTGCTGTTCTGATAAGCTGAACAATTGAGGGAATTTCCACTTGAGATGAATGACAAATGTCTTATCTTCTCTGTGTTAGAGGTTGAACTGTGCCTCCCCTCCACCATTCATATCTTGAAGACTTAACCCCCAGTACCTCACAATGTGAGGATATTTGGAGACAGGGCCTTTAAAGAGGTAATTCAGTCTAAACTGAGACTATTAAGGTGTCCTTATAAGACCAATCCAGTATGACGGGAGTCCTTCTAAGAAGGGGAAGTTGGGGCACACAGAAAGGTCAAGGATGTGCCCACCTAGAGGAAAGACCATACAAAGAGTCAGCGAGAGGGTGATCATCTACAATCCTGGTGGGATATGTGGGGGCGGGGGGGCTCATAGGAAACCATCCCTATGGGCACTTTGATCTTGTACTTCTAGCCTTTTGAACTGTGAGAAGATAAATTTGTATTGTTTAAGCCCCCCAGTCTGTAGTATTTTGCTGTGGCAGTCCTATCAAACTGATATACCTCTGTTAGATGGCATTGGGCTACCTTTGGCTTGATTATAGAAACTCTCCATTATGATCATAATCTTAATAGGATACTGATGAGTAATCCATACAGTTCACCAAGTTTTACAAATGGCTGTCAATGTTAATTTCAAGTTGACGAATGAGAAGATTGCTTCTGTGATGTTAATCTTCAAATGTATTCTTATTGGTGAAAAATCTGCTCTCATGTTCCCCTTGGCAGTCTTATATTCAAGAGGATTTATCAAGCTATTTCATTTTGAATTTTTAAAAGGAGGCATGCATGTGAATTTAATTTTTCCTTAATTGATTCTTGTTAAAAAATGTCAAAAGCACTCTTAATATGAAGATAGGGTTTATTGGATTAAAACTGAAAAGGTTATAGTCAATATTGATGTGATCATAATGCTGGTCCTATATTTATAATTTTGGTATTTTGTTTATCATGAATTTTTTGCATTAATTTTCCTTAAGTGTTTCATTAATGTATTGTGTTTCGTGGTCACTGAGTTTTTAATGTCCCTTGCCTTTTGTTCCTGGTGCCTAGCATGCCTCACCCCATTCCCACTTCCAGATGTAAAGGCAAGTCATGTTTCCAGTCATACCTGGGTACTTTTTTTCTGCTTCCGTAGTCCATGGGTTCATGCCCCCAGCATGACCTAGGGGCTGATTCTGATGGCTGGAAAGCATCACAGTGGAAGTTAGTTCACTATCCAGAAAACTCCAGAAGGTCTTTAAGTCATTTTAGTTTATAGTTCCTGTAAAGAGGGAGATGATTGGCTGAGCTTCTGACAGTTTCTCAAGTGGGGAAAAAAGCCTAGATCAGTGTCATAGTAAAGCTAGCATCAAAAGAGGAAGGGGGGCCTTGTGTGTGTCTTCAGGTATAGGGTATAGGTGGGGCAGGGAAGAGACAAAAAGAAAACCAAAAAGTACTGACAGAAAATCTGTAAATTTACAGACAGATCAGACACAGAAATCCTTTCTGTTCTATCTAAATGCTGGGAAATGCATTTTGAGAGTAGCAATTATTTTCAAGGATGTGGAGTAACAGGAACCCTCATATTCTGCTGGTGGGAGTGTAAATTCTCTTTGATGAGAGTTTTGGCAGTTTATATTAAGGTTCGAATTACTTGTCCCTGTGATTCAGAAATTCCACTCCTAGATATGTGACCCAGAGAAACTCTCACATATGTGAATGGAAAGATACTAGAAGCAACCAGAGAAGGAACAATGTAAGTATTTCCCTTAGGGGATGGATAATGAATTATTGTATATTCTAGAAGGAAATGGTGGAGAGTGGACAAAATGAATCAATTAGAGCTATCTGTGTTGATAATGACAAATCTTAAAAACAAAACTGAAAATATTGGTGAGGAGGTAGAGAAATCAGAACCCTTGAGTACTATTGGCAGAAATGGGACATGAACCAGCTGCTATGAGAATAGTTTGATGCTTCTTCAAAAAATTAAATGTGGTAGTTAATTGATGTGTCAACCTGACTGGGCCAAGGCATGCCCAGATAGGTGGGAAAAAGTATTTCTGGGTGTATCTGGGAAGGTGTTTCTGAAAGAGATGAACATTTGAATTGGTAGACTGAGTAAAGATCACCCTCAACAATATGGTTGGTCATCGCCCAATCTGAGAAAGGCTGAATAGAAGGAAAAAGCTGAGGAAGGGCTAATTTGCTTTCTTTGTTTGAGTTGTGGATAGCTTGTTGAATAAAAAAAAAATTTATAGATATGTACAGATGTGCTCTATTAATACGTTCTAGGTGTCTGGTGGAATTTTCCTATGGATCTGTGTGGTCACAGGAAACTTTGGACCCAGCTCTACTTACCCAGGGGTAAGTCATCAGCTTAAAAATGTTTCCATTTTGTCCTGATTTTACTAACTGTACCATCTTTCTGTAGAGTTCTCTTGACAGGGCTTTTTTAAGCAACTAAATTATATTTCAGGGTCTAAGTTACAAACAATGCTCAAGGCTTTCTAACACCAAAAACCATTATTTAGGGGCACCTGGGTGGCTCAGTCAGTTGAGTGTCTGACTCTTGGTTTCTGCTCAAATCACGATCTCAGGGTCATGAGATCAAGTTCTAAGCTGGGCATGGAGCCTGCTTAAGATTCCCTCTCTCCCTCTAATTGTGCCCCCCCCTCTCAAAACAAACAAACAAACAAAAAACAAATAAAACAAGCCCCAAACCCCAACCGTTATTTAATAAATTTCCTTTGATTTTTCTGCAACTGACATAAAACATGAACTATGGCGGCTATACCATGCTGTAGCTGGCTGGTTCTCTGATTCTAGGATTATATCATTCAAAACAATAAAAGTGGCAGCAGGGGACTATGTGTTGGGTGGTGTTAGCTGGAAGCACAGGTGAGAGAAGCAGAGACAATAGGGTTAAAGTTCAGCTTCCCCATTTGTTTTACTTCATTGATCCTCAGTCTCCTTACCTATAAAGTAAAATGCCAACTTCATAGAGCTGTAATGACATAATGCATGGATATACCTAGCATGTGGCAGTTATCTAATTCAACATCAGTAATGTTTTTGAGGTGCCATCTCTTGCATCCTTCTCGAAAAGCTTTATTATTTTCACTTTGTCATCCTAAAGTTGTTTGTTCTATTTCCAGTATGGGGGAAAGGCACATTGAAATGTGAAATGGAAACTTTTTTTACCAGCTTGGAAATAGTAGTAAAAATGCCATCTAAGTTCTTGAATTTAATCATTCTTTGTGACTCCAGCTGTAGTGATAACCTCTTGAAAAGTCAAGCTCCACTAAGTTTTTATACTTGAATTTATGGGGCTTTTCTTTTTTTTTTTTTTTAAACCCATAGTAGAGGAAGCTGCATTTAAAAATTTATACTTGTGCATTCCAGTGAGTATGTGTGTGACCGGAAATGAGAGGCTTTTAGGGGAGAAAACAAATTGTAAGAAGGGAGAAGTTCCAGATTATATTTTTGCACTATTTCTCAGATTACTGGTTGAACTTGAAAAGGCAACTCTTCCCTGCATTTCAGTTTTCCCACGAGTCAAATGGAGATGACAGTATCCATTAGCTGTTACACATTTCTACCTTATAAAAAAGGGGGGGTGTTGCTATCAGGATTAATGAGATGATGTTTGTAAACAGCTCTGAGCTCTTCGGGAGGCAGATGTTCTATAAATACAAATTATTAATAAAGTATTTATACTGATGATTGCAGGGAATGTTAACAGTTCTGGAGTAAAGAAGTCATCAATTATTTGGTACATTCAGTGGGAGGGAAAGTATGCCTATGGAACAGAGATGCTCAACAGGCTTCTATAATTATTGGTAAATGTACTGTGACTTTGAGATGGCACCATCTACAATGATAGCAGGAAATCATTTTAGTTAGGATCTTCACAGGTTGCACGGGTGGATATCTCAGTATTAGTGGTGTATTGCAAAGGATATCTGGAAAGCAGGGAACATGAGACCATATTCTGTAGATGAAAAGTCAGACTCCAAAAACGCACAAGCTCACTTCACCGGTCCAGGGAAAAGAAGAGCTCTTGTCACCTCAGAGCACATCTTTGTCATATGTTATCTATTCTGCTGTACTTGCTACTACATTTCTCTCTTTCTCTTCTACTTTAACGGTCTTACATTTTTCTTCTGTCTTTTCTGTTCTTTTTACTTAACTACTTACTTCATGGTTTCTTTCGATTTATGACTTCTCTAACCTCATTGTTTCTGCTTGCTAGTTTCTCCATATGTGGTTCTTGTCTTTTGCTTTTCTCTGGTATTGGTGCTTGTGTCTCACATCTGATTTTTAACCCCCTGAGAGAAAGGAATTGAGTTGACTACTCAGATCTAGTAGTCACTAATGGGTGTAAGAAGCATCTACTGGGAAAAGTCCTCATGGGACTTCACTGGCTTATTCTTGCTCTCTCTCTCTCTCTTTTTGTTTTCTTGGGGTGGGGTTCTTTTGCATTATACACTCATTGTTATTACACTGAGTTGTGAGGAGTTTTGCAGGAGATATTAGACAAGTAATGGAGACCATTGGAAGGAAATAGCCTTTGACCACTGAGCCCAGAAGTGGCTCAAGGGCATGGTAGTCTCGGTGCTATATATAGACTGTCTACTCATAAATGAGGATGAACGACATGAGGAGGAGAGCTTAGGGTTCTGATACTTATTTCTCTAAATATTTTAGTTTCCTTATATGTTACTCCTTCTAAATATTCAGAAGAAGAAGAGAGACTCTTTCAACCTGGGAATATTGCTTTATTTCGTACTCTCTGTCTCTGTCTCTCAAATAAATAAATCTTTTTTTAAAAGGCTTTATTTACTTGAGAGAGTGATAGAGCATGAGCAAGGGAGGGTAAGGCCGGAGGGAGAGAGAGAAGCAGACTCCCTGCTGAGCAGGGACTCACCCCCCCAACCCGCCTTCCCAACTCAGGGCCCAGAACCCTGGGATCGTGACCTGAGTAGAAGTCAGATGCTTAACTATCTGATCGACCCAGGCACCCCATAAATAAAATCTTTTTAAAAATTACTCAAAATTGGGCGCCTGGGTGGCTCAGTGGGTTGAGCCACTGCCTTCGGCTCAGGTCATGATCTCAGGGTCCTGGGATCGAGTCCCGCATCAGGCTCTCTGCTCAGCGGGGAGCCTACTTCCCTCTCTCTCTCTCTCTGTCTGCCTCTCCGTCTACTTGTGATTTCTCTCTGTCAAATAAATAAATAACATCTTAAAAAAAATTACTCAAAATTATTAGTTCAGTTTAAAAAGAACTTAAAGAATGTTGGCAATGTATAGCCTAGAAAGAGTGTTGCTATTCTTCATATATAACAAGTTCCCACGAATTAAGAAAATGATACTGTTCTATAGGAAAACTAGACTAAAAAAAATCTTATTAAGACAAAAGTCTGGAGAAGTTATTCATTTGGCCTATGAAACAAATGATCAAACTTGTTGCTAATCAAGGAATGAAAGGAAAAAATATTCATATTTCATATCTCTCGATTGGTAAAGGTGAGAAAAATGGGAAAAGTAAACTCCTGTACCGTGTTGATAATCATTATTGTTAAGACTACAGATTTTTTGAGAAGCAATATGGTAAAATTTCCTGAGAGAGTTGACCTATAAAACATAGATTAGAACTGCTCAGGTGGATTTTTTTCAATAAACAAGGGTGTGGTGTTTAAATCTATTTTCCTTATGACTTTCTTACCATTTTTCCTCTAGCTTAATTTATTATAAGAATACAGCATATCATACCTTTTGATGGCTGCATAGTATCCCATTGTGTATATATACCACATCTTCTTTATCCATTCATCTGTTGATGGACATCTAGGTTCTTTCCATAGTTTGGCTATTGTGGACATTGCTGCTATAAACATTCGGGTGAAATCTTGCCATTTGCGACAACATGGATGGAACTAGAGGGTATCATGCTTAGCGAAATAAGCCAAGCAGAGAAAGACAACTATCATATGATCTCCCTGATATGAGGAAGTGGTGATGCAACATGGGGGCTTAAGTGGGTAGGAGAAGAATCAATGAAACAAGATGGGATTGGGAGGGAGACAAACCATAAGTGACTCTTAATCTCACAAAACAAACTGAGGGTTGCTGGGGGGAGGGGGGTTAGTAGAAGGGGGGTGGGGTTATGGACATTGGGGAGGGTATGTGCTTTGGTGAGTGCTGTGAAGTGTGTAAACCTGGTGATTCACAGACCTATACCCCTGGGGATAAAAATATATGTTTATAAAAAATAAAAATTTTTAAAAAAAGAATACAGCATATCATACAAATAACACAAAATATGCAGTAGTCAATTGTTACTGGTAGGGCTTCTGGTTGATAGTAGGCTATTAGTAGCTAACTTTTAGGGGACTTAAATGTTATATTCAGATGTTCTAATCCACAGGAAGTCAGCATTTCTAACCCCCATTGTTCAAGAGTCAGCTATAATTAATACTTGAAGTATTTTTAGGAAAACAGTATTAAAATAGCAAAAATATATTATAGATTGTCATATTTATGGTTCCCTGCACTTTTTTATGGTAAAAAGAAGAAAGGTGACAGACTGAATGTTCTAAAATAAAGTATTGATTAAAGAAATTATAATTTATTCTTATAATGAATTTCTACAAAGCCATCAAAATTATGTAGATGAGTGCTTTTTTTATGGAATATTTTCCTAATATATTAAATAATAGAAAACAAAAGCCTCTAAGACTAATATCTCACTTTAGTTAAAATACAACTACTTGGAAAAAATCTGGATTGTTAGAACCAAAATACAGACAAAGAGTCCATTCAGATTAAATTATATTTGGGATAATTGATTATTTTTTAGTAACATTTTCTTTTCTGTCATATTTTTATGACAAATATGCCACATATTTGCAGTAAAATAGTGAAATGTTAACCAGGAAAAATGTCGATTCCTTATTATTTTCAACGATAGTGCCATCCACAAATATTTTTTCCAATTTTTTTTTTCTACAAAAACATTCATACCTGTGGAGAAATTGAACATGGAGTACATTGACAAATCATAAACTCTGTAGATAGCTTTAGCAGCTATGTTGCTATATTCTTTTCCTCTCATTTCACATCTGTACATACAACATACACAACATTATGTATATGTACATACAACGTATACACACAACACCATATATGTGTGTGTGTGTGTGTGTGTGTGTGTGTGTATACACACATATATATATATTACAATGAACTGTTTGTACATTACGGCATTATGGACATCATGACACTTAATCCCCAGATACTTCCCCCCCACCGCCCCCCTCCACGTACTTCCTAAGCAAAAGGAAGTTGCCCCACCTAAGCACAATCCCATGACCAGGCCCAAGGAAGTGATTGAGACTCCTCATCCTGGCTCTAAAACAACAGTTGCCTACTTTCTCCTAATTATGGCTAATATTCCCTGGAGGTAGGGAAACTGATAATTTAACTTGCTTTCAAGGCCTTCCAAATAAATGCACTTTACCATAGTTGGTGCAGGTGCTGCTGAAAGTCCTGGGCCCAGAGAGTGATATGGTCCCTTGGAATTCCATTTTATTTAGAAATCCAACATAGATGTGACTTTTCTAAATGTCTTTCCTGATAGTTCACTGTTGAGACTGGCCCTTTCCAGCTGCTCTTTCAGATTCAGCTTTCAAAGGACATTCAGGAGTCCCTTGCAGAATGTCTTCTGGCTTATTTCCTGTCACCACATCTTGTTTTTTTTTTTTTTTTTTGTTGTTGTTGTTGTTGTTGTTGTTTTTAAAAATTTCATTTATTTATTTGACAAACAGAGATCACAAGTAGGCAGAGAGGCAGGCAGAGAGAGAGGAAGAAGGCTCCCTGCTGAACAGAGAGCTCCATGTAGGGCCCGATCCCAAGACCCTGGGACCATGACCTAAGCCGAAGGCAGAGGCTTTAACCCACTGAGCCACCCAGGCTTCCCTACATCTTGTTGTTTTTAATACCCAAACTTCACATAACTTATGTGTTTTTTAACAAACTATGTTTTGGCCCACGCTTATTTTAAAAAATCATATTTGTGAGCCTAAAACTTAATACAACTTTTTAAACTAAATGCTGGAATGGCCTCTTAAATTCCGAATTCAGTCGTGAGGACATGCCCTGTGGTGTCAGGCATTTAGAGAGTGTGCTGAATAACTGGCAACTCTTGGTTAATAGAAGTCATTGTTTAGTAACCAGGAAGCAATATTTTAATCATGTTATAGCCTAACAGGGTAATTTGTTACTTACGTATGTAGGCAATTTGCTGTATTTTAGTTACCTTTTAGGAAATCACTAGGGGACTTTGTATTAAACTATGATGGATTATAATTCTTTTCCACTTAAAATAAAAGAAAATAGGCTCCTGATCAGCATTCTTAGGAAAAATGTCCTTTTGTTTCATAGGTATGAAGTACTTGCCTTAAGCAAGAGACTCTTATTTTAGTTTTCCTGCTGGCTGAACGCAGAGCCTTTAATACTCAGGGCATGTTAATTCTCTTTGCTTCATTTGTAAAATGACAATAATATCACCTTCTTCCCAGGAAAGATCACATCAGAGTTATAAGTAAACGCCTCAGTAGAAAGATACTGGTTTCATTTTAATGGGTACTGGTAGACTCCATTCATGCAAATTAGAATATCCTAGGTACAGGAATCATACAAAAACAACAACAACAACAAAGGAATAAACAGTCATAAAAATAATACCAAAGCACCACTTATTCATCAACTATAAAATGCCAAGAATATCCTTAAAGAGGGTTATTATTCACTATTGTGAAGAGGTTAGGGTATGAAAATCTTGATTGAGCCCATTTCTGTTCCAGAGAAGATCTGTATGGAAAAGATATGTTCTAGGAGGATTCCTGGGTATTTTTAGGACAGTGAAAACTATTCTGTAGGAGATGCTGATAGTCTGCACGTGTCATTATACATTTGTTAAAACCCATAGAGCAAACGGTAACAAGAGAGAACCCTAACGTAAACTATGAGCTCTGGGTGATAATGATGTGTCAATGTTGGCTCTCAGGTGGTAGCAAACATAGCTTGGTGTGGGACGCTCACGGTGGGGAGTTCTGCATATGAAACAGAGGGTATATGGGAACTCTGCCCTTTCCATCCAATTTTGCAGTGAATCCACAATTGCTCTAAAAAGTAAAGTTTATATTTAATAAATGAGTCCCATTGAAAAGGCTAACTCTTGGTGAGCCCTATAATAGGAAACAATTTTCTTCATTTGTTGTTTTCAACTACTTTGTCACATCTCTAGGTCATATTCCATCACTTAACAGGAAGTCTGGACCAGCCTGAAACTTTACTTGAATCTCTTCTCTCTTCCCCTTTGAGGCATAGGCTGGGACCCTGAGAGCTTGATGGGGTGGGATGGGGTAGGGAAGATGGGTGACCTCCCTTGGAGATACCTTCCTGCCACTTCAAGGCATAGCCCCTTCTGTGGGTTGGGGCAGAGAGTAGAGAAAGGGGAAAGAGAAAGGGGGCCATTGTCCCCGTACTCAGGGGCTGATGGTACAGCTGTCTGTCTGCCGTGTCTGCGTTTCTCCATGTTAGGCTTCCAAGAGCGGGCTTTCTCATGGGACGTATGTATGAACTCCATGGAGGGCCTTATAGTGCCTCTCCATTGCCTTATTTCTTGACCTTGGAGATTCAGTTTTAAGCAACATCTTCCTTAGTCTCTAGCTCCACCCTGTAGACTACTGCTGGTGTGGAGCCTTGCTCCGTGGGCACATCTTTTATGGGATACTGGCCAGAAGACAAAATATGAGCCCCCTTTGGCAGAGTCTAGTTCATCTCCAGAAAACACATGAATTGTTGCCCATTTTAGCAAAAGGCAGATGTATAGGACAGTTCTTTGCCATTCTCTGTCCTTTCTTTCCAGGAGTTATCTTTTGTGGTCACACAGACCCAGGGCTGTATCAATAAGTACACTGACTAAGTAGATGTCAATCAAGAGTAGAATGCCACTTCTTCCTCTCCTCACTGTCGTCTTCATAACTCTTGGAGTCTCCCCCTCAGTGTCTTGGCTGACTAGAGTAGTGGAAGTGGCCTATCACAATGAACATGGTACTCTGCATGTGGTCCATGACTTAATGGGAATCACGACTCATGACCCTAGAATGGTGGTATCTTCTCTCAGTTTCTTCTTAGACACACAGTAGTGTGGTCTCTATTCAAGCTTTGCTCAGAGATCTCTGGCAAACTCTCTGCCTTTGAGAAATTTTCAAGTGAGAAGCAAGTGTGTATATGTCTTTGGAGGTCTTCCTTCCTCTCCACCCCCCAGTGCCATAGATATGTGTCACATATATCCATGAACCTTACCATTTGTTGCTCAGGAAATGGGTCAGTCTGCAAATTCTTGCCCTTCTTCAAGGATCCACCTAAGAATAAGATGCTAGTTCCCCTATCTCCCTGGCATCCCTGGTCTCTCTGAGTTTCTTGGAGGCTATCCTCTTCCCCCCAACCGTCCACCCCTCTCCCTGACATACAAACAGTTCACTTAGGGAGGAAAGAGGGAATTAGGATATAGCTGCCAATCCCTCTCTCTGAAGACTCCAGTGAATTTCTTGCCATCTCATACCTCAGTTTTGAGGAAGAGGAAGGGTGAGGTGAGGGGTTGGGTAGTAGCTGTTAGGACTCATGGTAGTTTCACTGCCTTCTTTGTAAGCCTCAGAAGAATTGGCCTGTTGCATTTTGGGCATCCTCTCTTCAAAACGTGGGGTTCTTAAAGCTCTCCTGACCTCAGCTCTGGTCTCTGCAACCTGGTACTGAGGCAACAGGAAAAAGTCTTCCCACCATCCTTTTAGTTACCTTTGGGGTTAGAAACCTATGATGTCTTTGACGAAGTTCTATTTCTTTCACTTCCCCTCACCCCATGGTTTGGTATTCAATCCTGTGAAGAATAATTTTGATGCAAAGAGAGAGGGTGGGTAAAGGTATCGTCATGCTGTCACCAACTCCCCACCATTGCTGCAGAGTATTTCATATTCCACAGCTCTTTCAAATCCCACAGGGAAGCATGTTCTGAATAGGTGAAAGAAAATAGAGACATCATGAGTGATTAAGGGAGATGTATCTTTCAACACTATGAAAATAAAACAAGTGGTATCATGACACTTTTTGTAATTAATCTCACATAATCCTCTCAAGTGGTAGTAAGCCAAGCATCAGAAAAACTTACCTAATCCTTTTGTGGAATCACCATTTCACTCGCTCACCAATTAATCATCAGAGTCTTGCTTGACTTCACTTAATATCCTTGTCTGAGCATGAATTGTCCCCCAGAAGCTGCTTTGACAGCTCCCCACCCCTTTCAGTATTATAGAAGCAAAATGGTTGTAGTGTTTCACTCTGTGCCAGAGATGAACTGGAATGTCCCCATGGAAGGGTATTGCCTGGTCGAGGAAATGAAAGTCCTGACTTCCATACTAGTATCTAGCTGGGCAGCTGTGGGGACATTCAGGCCTTGTGTCTTCTTCTGTAAAATTAGATAATAGATGACATTAAAAAGCCTTAGAAGTTCTTCCTTGCTAAACAGTGCTGTGGACATTACATCTGAAAAAAATCGAATTCTTACCAAATAGTTTAAGACACCTAACCAGAGAATCTCCTCATAAATAAGAAAATTAATTAAATATAATATTATATAAATATGTAGTCAGCTGGAAAATATCTATTCTCATGTACTGAGTAAGAATATAAGTCTGTTGCCACACAAATTACCCTGAAATAATAGGAGAATATTCAATTCCAAATTATTCACCTTCTCAATTTTTGTCCTGCTTAACATTGTATGAAATGAACTATTAATTCTATGAAGGAACTGGAAATTAATTTTTATGACAGTCTAAACTATTGATAACCTATGTTATGATAATTGGCAGATTATTGATACTTCCTTGAAGCTTATGACATATTAGATGTTATGCTAAGTGATTTTTGTATCTTATCTATCTTAATTTGAAAGGTTTGGGAATTTGCCCAAGGTCACATGGCCCTGAAACTCCAGCTCAGATCTGCTTTGCATAAGTTGAGTTTTAACCACCGTCTTGCATTTTCTGTCCCTTCCCTCACAGGCTTGATGCTGGATGAGACTCTGCAGTAAGTCTGTGTATTCAAATCTGGGCAGCCTGCATGCAAATGTTAATCTCTTGGAACAGTGCTTACCTGTGCTTCTGAATCTTCAAGATGCTTAATCCTTGATTTAGTGTATTTATTACATGTTTACTAATTTTCAAGCATTTTTTTTTATCTGATAGAAAAAAATGTGGTCAGTTAAAACACACAAAACCAGAACAGTTAAAAAAATATCTAACCAGCATTCTCACTACCTGGAAATATTTATAGTTAGAAATTCGGTTCCTTTATCCTCCATTCCTAACTTAGGTCTATCTAATCTGGGTTTTAAACTTTTTAAAAGTAGTACTGAAATGAATACACTATTCTAACTCATTTTTCCCCCTTTAACTTAATGTTATACACACAGTTCCAGAGTTTCCTAAGTGATGTGTTTCTGGAAAATGTGTGTGAAACCCAAATGTTAAGTCCAATAGTAGACTCATATCAAAGTCAGGGGTACAAGAAGGAGGTTCTTACCAGAGAACAAAGAGGTACTGCAACATTTGTGGATATGATTTCTACAAGTGTGGCTTTTCATAGGTATTAGCAAGTGGAGAGAGCTTTCCCTGGCCCCCATGGGGACTGGAGGTAGCTGCTAATTTGGGTATGAACTTTGGGGCACCAGCCATTGCACAGTGACCTGAAGACCTGGCAGAGCCAGTTGAGGAATCTTCTCTTCATTGTACTCCATTTTCCACTTCTATACCTCTGTAAGGTGAGGGAGGAAGGTAGAAATACGTCAGTATTTAAGAACTGCAGGGACAGCCAATGATTTTGTGGTTAAGAGGTTAGATTTTTCCAGGGTGCCTAGGTGGCTCACTGGGTTAAGCATCCGACTCTTCATTTCAGTTTGGGTTGTGATCTCAGGGTCAAGAGATCAACCCCTGCATCAGGCTCCATGCCCAACATGGATCCTGCTTAATATTCTCTTGCTCTCCGTTTGCCCCTTCCCCCACTTGCACACATGTTCTCCCTTACTCTCTCAAAAAGCAAAAAAGACATTAGATTTTGCCACCTTACTTTTCAGGAGCTGACTTCTTCCTTTCTTGGCTTGTAGTCACTGGACTGGGGATCATCCTAGCCCTAAATCAGCTATTAATCAAATGATTAACTATTTAAGAGAGTGTGCATTGAATACCACCTTCTGTTAGTTTCCTAGGGCTGCCAGAACAAAATTGCCACAAACTGGGTGTTTTATGACAACAGAAATTTATTCTCTCACAGCCCTGGAGGCCAGAGTTGAGAAATGAGAATGCTGGCAGAGCCATGCTCTTTCCCAAGGCTGTAGGGGAGGGTTTCTCTTTGCCTCTTCCAGCATCATAGCTGTTAGCACTCCAGTCTCTGCTTCTGTCTTTACATGGTCTTCCCTTTATGTCTTCTCTTCCTTTGTCTCTTGAAAGGACATGCCATTTGATTTAGGAGCCACTCAAATAACGCAAGATGGTGTCATCTGGAGATCCTTACCTTAATTATATCTTCTAAGTCCCTTTTTCCAAATAAGATCACCTTCAAATGTTCTGGGTGGACAGATCTTTTATGGGGATAAGGGAAGTCATCATTCAATCTGCTACCCTCCAGTGTTCCAGACACTTCGAACATGGGCTGGTATAAGAAACGTGTAAGTAAGTAACTGGAACACAATATAGTAAATGCTAGAAAACGGGTATAGCAGAACTGCTCTTAGAATACAGAAGAGGAGTGGAAAATTGGGTGGAGGGGATGTGCTTACCTAGGAAGCCTCATAGAGAATGACATTTCAGGCCAAAATATGATGATTCATTCTGGGCCCTGACAAAAGACTTAAAAAAATGATTTAAAAAATCATATTTAAAAATAAATATGTTTTTTTTTTACTTTGTTTTTTCTTTAAATATTTATTTATTCATTTATTTCAGAGTGAGAGAGAGAATATGAGAGAGCACACAGAGGGAGAGGAAGAAGCAGACTCCCTGCTGGCCAGGGAGCCTGACTCAGGGCTCAATCCCAGGACCCTGGGATCATGACCTGAGCTGAGGGCAGATGCTTAACCAACTGAGCCACCCAGGTGCCCCAAATCTGGTTATTTTAAATGTGGATGACAAGAGACATGGATCGGTGTTGGACATTGGAGACTGGTGGGGTCTTTGGTGAATGAGAGAGCAAGGGTAGAATCTGGGGGTTTGATCAGGTCTAAAGGGGTCTAATGAGTCACAATTTCTCTGCCACCATTCACATTTTTTCCCCCACCATTCAAATCTGACCAGAGTTTCCCTGTGGGAATGGGAGTGAACTGACCTTTCTTTTGAACAGTGAGCTTCTGAGTGCCTGTTATTAAATGGATGAAGCCTTTTGCCTCTTCATAATTCCTCATTCTAGTCTAATTCAGACTCTTTGAACTACTTTTCTGGAGTGTTCTCCTAAATTTGCCCCATCCCCCACTTCCTGCGTCCAGACTCCAGCATCCAGCCTGTCTTCTCTCCCCCGTCATAGGACTCCAGGTTAGTGTGCCCCAAATTATATTCAGTTGTCTTCATGTCAGTTTCCCCCACTAATCTGAAAGTTCTACAAGGGCAGAAGACACGTCTTACTTATCTTTCTATTCCTCCTTTCTCCCCAGTACCTCCTACCGAAGGGAGCTCAGTAAATAAATGGGCTGGGAAGAAAAGGCTCATTCACTTTTCAGTGCCATCAGAGTCCAGTTTTATGGAAGGAAGCACATAAAAACTAAGTCCAAGATTTATCTTCCACTGTCAGTGCTGAAATGTTTTAGCTAATGATCATCCACATTGCTGTTAGGTAAACATGTGGGGGACTCTAGGAAAAACCAATTCATTTGTCAATACTTCCCTACCCTGTCTTGCTACTGCTGCACAGATAGCACTCCTTATTTCCTGGGCTGTCAATCTTGCAAGCTTTGGACACTAAATCACCTCCACAGAACACCACCTAAACTGCTGGTTATGACAGGACAGCATATGAGGCAGTATTAGGCCAATAGATGAACCAAATCCCAATATTCAAAGAGCATAGCTGCTTTTGTCATCCTTTTCTGTTTCCCTATCAGGGTCCACAGACTCAAAGGCAGGCAGCGTCAATGAGAAGTGAGCTGGTGTTAGCCATAAGAGCATAGTGGGGACCGAGGTATATATTAGAGGGCATGTGTAACCATAAGGTCATGCCAGTTACCGCAAGGGTCTACCGTTGCCATATTGGTGGACGTTCAAGTACTTCAAGGCAAGATACAAATCCAGAGTTTTTTGTGCCATTTCCAGATTTTAAAAACACCATGGGGAGGGAAAATAAAGTAGGTGATTCTTTTGCAACTTCCTAATACAAACCAGTGTCCTAGAGCTGCCAATAAGGTACATCAATGTTATTTAGTATTCACAGAACTCTGACAAAGCATGGGAGGATTTTCATTCCCAACTTGGTCCTTTCCCAGAACATTTTTCCCCTTTCAAAATGGGAGTTCTGTAAAATGGCCATTTGGGAAGCACATGGAGCTTAACGGGCATCTGGAATCTTACCAATTGAGCCTCCATATCATAACCAGGAAACATGAAGTAGCAATTCTGAAGCTGATTTTTTCTTTCATTTTTAACTCAAGTAGACTTTAAGTGAAGTAGATTTTCACTGGGGGAAATTGACAACTGGTTGCTCTCTGAAGGTTTTTCTCGGCATTAACAAGAGTTTTAAAGTGATCTAAGGATCTCTTTAACTGTCCTGGGCTCCTTGAAGGGTATATGGCTTCTCTTCTTGGTGACGTCTTGGCACACATTTTGCTCATGGGGATGGGTCTCTTAGTCAGCCCCCATCCCTCATGGCCCAGCTCTTTGATCTGACCCTGTACTATAAACATGCCTGTTTGTGTATCTACACCCCTTAACCATTTCAACCTCAGGGGTTTGTCTGCCACCCTGAAGGTCATGCATGGATCTAGGTAAGGAACCCCTGGCTGGCATGAAACCACACTTGGGCAAATAAGATGTAGTATCACTCCAGTGTGCTGGGCTGCCGGCTAAATATTTTACATGCACTTCCTCATTTAATTCTCAAAATAAAAATCCCATGTAGTAGGGACTACAGTTATCATCTCCTAGGTGAGGAAACAGATGTGTAGAAGGAATAAATAACCCATCTAAGGTTACAGGGCTCATGGGTGCCAGCCCTGGGATTGCCATGCTACAGTGTAGACATTAGAGCATAGCCTTTGGCTTTCACCAGAACTGAAGTTGAAACCTGGATCTGCCAAGTTACTTAACTTCTCAAAGTCTCAGTGTTTTTCCTCATGGGACCTACCTACTGCTTGGCACATAATGACACAGGCATAATAGATATGAATTAGCAGAGCTCAGTGCCCAAACTATCCAACTATTTATTTTTTCCCCCAAATCAAGTTCAATCAGATTCTAGCCCCTATTTTGATGACTTGGCAGAAAATTCATTACCTGTCATCCTTGGGATTTCTTTCTCCTTTGCCCTGGGTTTGTAAGGATATATCAAGGCTCACATAGAAATCTGAGCAAATATGCATTAAGGTCAGTTTTAGGAAAGGCAGCAATGTGCGCTCAGACTGGAATGTACCATCAGTGAAAAAAATCACTCGGCCGACTTACCAAGAAAATACCTGGCTAAAAGCGCCTTTCAAAGTAGCTGCACGTTCTCAAGGAGTTTATAGTTGTGGATGTGAGTGGAGGAAGTCCTGTGTCTGCGCTGTGCTTGTCTTAGCATTAGCTGCCACTTCTAAGTGAGCAATGGTTATGATCTAGCATTTCCATGACTATTTATTCCTTGGCAACTCAGATGCTTTATACTCTCCCATTTCCAAAGCAAATGCTATGATTTGTCATCATGAACTAGTCCCTTATGGACAGTTAACATTTCTCTTCTGTTTCTATCAGCGTTCGACTCCTTATTGGTTCCCAGGAACCCACCTGGCTTTCACGTCACTGTTCCGCTCTTGTTTCTGAAACATCTAAAGATATATGGTGATCTTTTTCTGCCTTTTCCATTTGAAGGGCTAGTATTATCCGCTCTCTCAAAACTAGTATAGCATCAGATACTCATTTGAATCTAACGGCTTGGCGTTAGATCAAGACGCTTGCCCTAACACTTCTCAGAGAGTTCCAGAAGCCTGGTCATGCCTGCATTGTGTCAGTCATTCTGTGGTGGTCCCCAGGTTCACAAACCATCACACACCTAGGAACCATGTGCCAGGATATTTCCCCTCCAGGATCAGTCACTCATCTCTGGCCACCCTGGATTTGATGTCTACAGTGAATGGGCTTAGGAAGCTTAGCTGTGGATGCGGATCCTGGTCTCCTAGACTTGTTTGTGCCTCAACAGGGGTAAGGCCCACTGTAATATTAGTCCAGACATGAGGTGACGTGCCATGTTGTGTTTTGTAAAGATAGGTGAGTCATCAATATCCTATAGGTTTGCAGTACTTGTTTTGTTTTGATAGTAAGCAGAGAATATTCGGTCCATAAAGAAATTGTCAAGCTGTAGTCTTATAATCCTAATACGTGTGACAGCCTATGTGTGTATGTGTGTCCTCCGTTTTGGTGAATAATACAACGGAAGGAAGTTGACTCACTGATTACCAGTTCCTTTCATTGAATATTGTAACTTTAAAAGAACATGATAAGGAATATATCATAGATAAAAGGATTCTACTTACCTTAAATGACCTGGATTTTGTACAGGAAAAGAGGTAAAAAATGAGATTACATATTATAGTCTTCTGTGTCAGTATAAACAAATCAAAAACTTGTTTCATAAATATGGATCCAGCCTTGTTAAATAATGACACTCTTAAAAAGAAGCTGTCCTTAATTTGTAGATATAAAATATATAATAAGAGACATAATTTCTAAAGCTTTAGCAATCTATTCTTTCTTTATTTTAAGATTTTATTTATTTATTTGAGAGAGAGATAGAGCGATCACAAGTAGGCAGAGAAGCAGGCAGAGAGAGAGAGGAAGGGAAGCAGGCTCCCCACTGAGCAGAGAGCCCAATGTGGGGCTCGATCCCAGGACCCTGAGACCATGACCTGAGCTGAAGGCAGAGGCTTAAACCAATGAGCCACCCAGGCACCCAGAAATTTATTCTTAATAAAGAAAATCTAGTTTTGGCTCTGGAATATAATTGAATGGCATAAGCAAAGAATGAAGAACAGAGATGATTTGACTCGGTGCCATCATGATCTTAGGCAGAAACCACAAATTGAGCCCGAAAAAGACATTGCAATTTCTTTAGAAAAAGACTTTACTTATTTATTTGAGAGAGGGAGGGAGAGCACAGAAGGAGAAGCAGACTCCTCCCTGAGTTGGGAGCTCGATGCGGGGCTCGATCCCAGGACCCTGAGATCATGACCTGAGCCGAAGGCAGACACTTAATTGACTGAGCCACCCAGGTGCCCCAAAACATTCCAAATTTGTGGCAGTGAATTATAAAATCACACAAAAAGATTCAAGCTATAGCCCTCCAAATTATTATTTCTTTGTTTACTCCAAAATACAGGCTTTGTAGTAAGAAACAGTCACTACTAAAAATTTTTTGGTTTCATAGCCATACTACCTACTTTTGCTTTGGCCACATCTACATTAACACACACACACAGACAGACAAGCACGCACACACACACGCACACACACACATGCAGAAAACTCTCACAGCGCATTGGATAAGCAGGTCACAGTACCTATCTCCCAACTTTGAAATTTTCCATGACAGCAGACCAGTGGTTTTGGAATAAATTGAATCCGTTTTTATAGAAGCTGCATGTTTCCATATCCCCTCCTCTCCTCAAAAAGAAGCACTGTGGATAGTGGGACAGTCGTCAGCAAAATTTCCCCGAAGCTAAACAATTTCAGTTAAAACTCATGCCTTCCACTTTGTTCGGATTTCTTGTCTTCTGTAGTTAAACTGAAGGGGGAAGTGTTCTGTGAGATGTCTACTCAGTGATTGTATCAATTTAAGAGCAAGATTAAACAAGCGAATGAATCATGCAATAAGCCTCATACACTGGAAAAATGGGTCATCATTCTGAGAGTAGTAAGACATCTGGAGCCAAACCAGGTTCACGTGGTTGAAAATGTCATTTAAGTAGATTCTTTTAACTTGTTCCTGAAAGAAAAAAAAAAAAAAAAAGTCACTGACAACTATTTGTCTTCTCAAAGACACTACTTTCAAATATCTTATCCCGCAAGCAGAAGAATATATTTAATTCCAGAGAAAAAGCCTTTCAGCGCCTTGAGAAATCCTTTTTGTTCAAAACTAATCAATTTTTGCTTTGTGCACAAAAGTAAAATACTTTGTCAAACTCCGTGCAGAAATCCTTTTAGCTATCTTAAAAAATACATTTGGTGCAGCCCTGGCTGATTTCTGTTATATGGGCAAAAATTTACTTTGTCAAATTATATTCTTCACAAAGCCTTTCAGCTGACTTAAAAATCCATTTTGTGCAAAACAATGACCATGCATCAGCTTGGAGTGATTGCACAGTAGTTACTTAGCCTGGTAAATGGCAGCAAAATGTCAGCTGAAATGAAAGACACACAACCCAGGGCTTATCAGGGAAAGTGCAGATGATTCATGTAGCATCATAAATAAATAACTCCGACTTTGTGTTGAGGTAGGCTTCACAGCGGAGGTTCCTCTAGCAACCATCGTATGTTTCAAAGCAGTAGTAAGGGGGAGGCCTTAGCTGGTGATAGTGACATGTTTAAGATAAGGTGTGGTGACTTAAGTGCTTATTTTTCGAGGTCTCTAAACCTGATATTTGTGGGTGAACAGGGAAAGAAGATCTTCTGCCCAATGACAGGCCAGAACGTGAAAGTCGCTATTGAAGTAATGATGGTCATGCAGAGAGAGGGTACTTTCTCAGCCCACTGCTCAGGGCAGCTGGAATCTTTTTCAGCACTCTGGGCCTGGGTCCTTGCTACCTCTGGTTGAAGGAGTTGCATCAAGGAAGGGGTTTGGAAACATGGAAAGACAGGGTAAAACAGAGATGAAGACATGGGTCTTAACTCATGAAACACAAGCTCCCTAACCCTACAATGGTGCCCTCTGCCAGCCAATAAGGGCCGTTGTCACCACCTTGAAATCCACAAGAGGCCCTTGCCATTCTTCATTTTGAAGTAGGACCCTGCGAATTTTGTAGCGCGCCTCCATCAGGGAAAACCAGGTCTGCCATGTGACCTTCGCAGGTCCTCGGTACTTGTGCCTTTATGAGCCCTTTCTCCTCTAAAAGTGTTAAAAATATATATATTTTTACAACTGTGCTGGTGGAAAGACGAAGATATTAACATCGTCTTTGAATTTTTGTTTTCGGACTTTAAAAGACACTAAAGCCTTTTCATGGGCCCTGAAACTCCTGTTGACTGTAAACCGTGCCTGCTGTGCCTTAATGGGGATGTTGTCCCCCCAGGTGACAGCCGCCGGGGACCCCACATCAGCGGCCCGTTGGGTCGACAATGCCGTGAGGTCAACACATGCTGTTGAACAAATGCGCCTAGACCTCAGTTCTGTCTGCAAGATGGGGTCACGGTCTCTGAGCGTACGTGTTATGTAATGCAGAACAGGCGTGGCCCCTCCCTGCAGGTACCACCCAAATAGCATAGTGGCTGCCAAGGAGCAGTCCCTGGCCTTCTTCCAGAAGACCCGGTTCAAGGTTCTTACCAGAATCCTTATTTCCTCGGAGCTGATCTGGAACCGCCATATCACACCCGTTAAGCTCACTCCACTATCGTTTTCGCATTCTCTAAGCAAAACAGGCACTACACACAGTGGCTGAGCGTTCAGAATTAATTGGCAGGAGGCTCTTCCTGCCTCTAGGCCCTTTCATTTCCATGCCTCTTTTAACTCCATCCACGGCAGCTTTGACTTCCTTTTACCCCTCTGAAAACCCAGGGAACTCGGCTGCTGAGTCCCAAGGGGACCCCAGCTGCTTTGGGGTCAAATTGCATGTTTTGTGTGTTTCACTTTGCTTCTTCACTGCCCTCCATCAAAGCTGTGTCGCCTATGTGGCTCTGCTGCCCGCCCACACGCAGCGTGGGACCAGGGACGATGAGTTCTAATGGGATTTAAGAATTCTCAGCCTGTGTTCCTCAGCCCTGGCTGTGCCTCAGTGTTGTTAGAGAATAGGGGGGAAAAATCAGGTATCCCTGCGTGGTCCTTAAACCTCCTGAGTCCAGATCTCCAGAGACAGTGTTTGGGCTTTTGTGCTTTCACAAAGTTGCCCAGGTAATGCTATTTGGGTTGATACTCTATCTGTTCTTCCAACTAGTCAAGCAGTGCAGGAATCACTGTGAGAGCACTCCCGACCTTACTTTGTTCTGCATTTGGAAGAAAGACATACCAGCGAATAGACATGAACTATGATGACCCTTAAGGGAGATATTGCTATAGTGAAATATTATCTGCTGTCTCTTTGTTGCATGCTCTTTCACACTTGGGACCGTGGCATGGATTTTTACTCAGTTTGACAGGTATATTGAGAATGGTCAATTAAAGTGTGGGCCGTGTGGCCCGTGCTCAGTTTATTTCGGGAGCCTCTGGGAGCACTTCACATGGATCGGCATCTTCTCAGAAGGGCCGAACTGAGGTGCACAGGGGAAGACCTCTGTGCCTGCCTCCGAGAGCTCATAGAGTACGTATGAAGGTCCTGTGGACAAGAAGACCAAACATGAATTCAAACGTGAGCCTCAAATGCAAAGCCAGGAGGGAGAAACGTGCAGCCATCGATTGGTGCTGGAACGGATTCTCACAAAAGCCATGCTCGGTAGATTTGCTTCAGTTGTAATGTAAGAAGCTGGATAAGCGGGCGCCTGGGTGGCTCAGAGGGTTAAAGCCTCTGCCTTCGGCTCAGGTTCCGGAGTCGTGGGATCGAGCCCCACATTGGGCTCTCTGCTCAGTGGGGAGCCTGCTTCCTCCTCTCTCTCTGCCTGCCTCTCTGCCTGCTTGTGATCTCTGTCTGTCAAAAAAAATAAATAAAATCTTAAAAAAAAAAAAAAGAAGAAGCTGGATAAGCATTTGTTGTAGATGCTTCATAAATGCTTTCAGTCGAAAGGAATCACGGTAGATGAGCTTTGGGAGATGAGTGTCTCCAATTCCATCATCTTTGTTAAATAATCACCTTTTTGGATTTTGCTCCCCAAATTAAGGGATATTACACCACTTCTTTTGTCGATTTCATCTTCATCATTTTCAAAATGGAAATGGAAAATTTAAGTTTTCCCTTTTCATAGTTTTTTCGGACACTCTGTGTTAGAATTTAAGACCTTTCAAGAAGCCTCTCACGTGACCTAGAATTTGCTGCACAGTCTGTTTCACTCTTGCCCTTTTCTTCAGAATGCTCTTTTAGGTTCAAACCATGGAAGAGTTTTCAAGGCAAAAATGTTTTAAACATCCTTAAAATGCTGAGATCAGTTGCTGTACCCTGGCCATCTCATGGACCATCTCTGGTTTGAATTGTGGAGACGGTTGCCATGGAGAAAGTCTTCAGATAGAAGTTTGCACCCAGGTGCTCCGGGCCCCCATTGCTGCTGTCTGGTTGGCAGCAACAAGACAGTAGGAATTCAGAACCTAATTTATATGGTTAATATTCCAAGAGCAGCTCCCTTCACAGACCTCTGTGTCTTAGGTCAAGGTCTTAAATTCTGAAGCCTATTGTCTAGGCTACCCTTGTAAGTGGGACCATCGTTCCTGATGTGGTTATTCTTAGTAATGACCGATTTCTCAAGGGTTTCCAGTGACCTCAATACTGCCCTGAATGTTTCTCTTCCCGCTCTTCTGCTGTTCCCTAACTCTCGCAGCTCAGAAGGGGTGTTCTATTGTATTTTTCACTTCGCTCTTCAATAATGGCTCTGATTTTGTAGATCCCTTAAAATAATAACAAAAGTGGCTATAGTCACGAAGCACCCCAGATTCTCACAATTGTCAGCTTATACACACAAGGTACTACAACAACTCATCATGCAGTGTTTGCATATGCCCCTTTCACATTCAAATTTAAAGACTTTTCTGCCTAACTCCAGATCTCTATTTGCAGCATATTCTATAAAGTCAGGTAGTTAAGAGAAGATCACTGATTTATGACACAAGACCTTTTATGTAAATTATGTGCTCACTCTTCAAACAGTTCAAAAGGAGAACCTAGGGAGTCTTGTTTTCAGCCTGTATGCTTTATGCCTCTCCATTAGCAGATAACGGAGAAAGAACATATTGTGGACGCAAGAAAAAGATTTCTGAACATGGGTGCTTGCTAAAGGTGGTTTGGGATATGGTTTTAGGTATTTCAATTTTACTGGGCTTTGTCAGAAATAAATCACAGTTTTAGTCATGGTCTGTGTCTCTACAATAGTTTTATATATTTAAGTGTGAGTGAATTTGATTTATTTTTCCTGTGTCCACTCAAATTATTCCATCCTATTAGTATTTATGTCAGCTAGGTTGGAGAGTGTTTTATACCTGGGCCCTGCACTCTTTTCAGGCTCCAATTTTATTGTGGGTCTGTTAAAAGGTCACTTTAACCTCTCAGCAAAGTGAAGAGCATAAAGACATACAGCTTTTCTGTCACTTCAATAGGCGTCAGTAAACATTCAGCTGGGCTTACGCTGTCGTAAGTTTGCGAAAGAATAGCTGTCTAGATACAAAGGGCGACATGATGATGAATAATCAAAATAATTCTGAGCTCCAAACCCAAGCCTGTAGGAGGTGTTATGATGGAGAGTCCCCGGCAAAAATCCCATGATCATTTCCATGTAGGAAACAATTGAGCTGGCTTTGCCTCCTTCCCCATGATACCGTGCTGAGTAATGTCCTCTAGCTTGGGAGGCCCTCGGGTTACAGCCAAACATTGATTATTTGTCAGATAATGCTATCAGACTTACAAAGACATCCACAGTGCTCCCGCAAGGAAATAAATGACTCCACCATCCATTTTGGTGAAAAGGAAGGATGGGAGGAATGGAGGAACGGAGGGAAGAAAGGAAACAGCTACACAGTGAGGCTTGCTGCAGTAAGCACTCCAAAAGTCTACAGTGGTTTGAAAGCAGACTATACTTTGACAAAATCCCAAGTCCATTGCCAATTAATAAAATGCATTTTCTCTGTATAGCAAGGCATGGTTTTTACGTCTCCGAGTGGGGATGGTGGGGGCATGAAATTTGGGAAGTGGGGACACCATGCCAAGTGCTGTGGTGACATTGGCTCGCCCAGTTTTCTCAGCAACCAATCCAAGCATAGACCTTGTCCCATAATCCCGAGGAAGAAAGTGAGGTCCCGAGAGGTTCAATGAGCTGCTCAGGGTCAGCTGTAAATAAGAAGTTTCTTGTCTGCCAAATCTCTGGTTCATTCTTAAAAATTGGGGTTGTATGCCTGTAGAAAATGATTAGTTACATGGGCTTTTTCCCAGAATATTTTCTGCCAACTGGAATTGCGACCAAATGAATCTTTTCTTTGGGAAGATCCGGTGGCACATACGACTTTGAGAACTGGGTTCTCTGCTACCATCAAAAAATTCCTTTTGTCTCAGACATTTGGTCCTTGGCTTCTTGGGGTATCCACACCCTTGAAGCTTTTTTTTTTTTTTTTTTTTTTTTTTGCTTACTCTTGATGGCAAAGCGCTTAGGAGTGGTCTTCTGCCCTTTTGAGCCTCCCCCTTCATCTTTTTTTTTTTTTTTTTAAAGATTTTATTTTATTTGACAGAGAGAGAGATCACAAGTAGGCAGAGAGGCAGGCAGAGAGAGGAGGAAGCAGGCTCCCTGCCGAGCAGAGAGCCCGATGCGGGACTCGATCCCAGGACCCTGAGATCATGACCTGAGCCGAGGGCAGCGGCTTAATACACTGAGCAACCCAGGCGCCCCCTCCCCCTTCATCTTGAGGGATTTAGTGATACATGACAAGTCGAAGCTGTGAGCTTTTTCTCTGTAATGGGTCACAGGTGGAGAAGATCATACTCCACATTTAGATAGGATGAAGGAAATCTTGTAAAAAGTTCCCATGAAAATAAAGAAAGAAACAGGAAGCATGAGTGTCTGTTTATGGGGGAGTCTCTTCTCCCTTTAAAAGGTGGAGAATTTTCGGCAGCAGGAAGTGAGGTAAAGTTCACATTCTGGATCCACTACTGATGCTGATGTAAGAACCGAATAAGGACTCTTATTTCCCTCCGAGCATTAACAGGCCGCCTTTTCGGCTGTGCACTTCATGTTCACTTGCTTTAACAAGATTTACACAGTCCTAACTCACTTATTAAAGGCTTCAGAAAGTGTTTTAAAGCAAAGGTCTTTAAAAGCAAAATGAATGTCTCAGCCCTCAGTCTGAAGGCTACTGCATGGGGCTCACTGATTTCAATATGTGTGTTGGAGTTGAAAGGTGGCTGCAAGGTTTCTCTAATTGTTCGAGTTCTGATTTCTGTTCTATTGATTTCTTTAACTCCTTGTATTGGACACCCCACCCCCACACACACCACACCCCAGGTATTCTATTACAATAATGCTTTGTGAACGTTTTGCAAAAGGGAATTTGAGAATTAATGGATGTTCAAAGTTTCAGTGCCTGGTGTCGGGGGAGAGGAAGAAAGAGAGGGAGATGTGTGTGTAGACATAGAAAAATCTAGAAGCAGATGACTGGAATGTGGTGCAGAGGGTTAAATCTTACTGGCAGCCTTGTGAAATGTGTTTAGAGGTGGCACGAATTAATTCCTGTGATCAGCAATCTGTAAATAAGAAACTCTGAAGTGTAAGGGTAATGAAGCAAGGGAAAAAAAAAAATTCCTCTAAAGAAAAGCTCTCACTAAGCTCATCTGACCACTTCTCTTGCAGTCAGCACTTTAGAAAACCCTACACCAAGCTCTGTTTGTTTTTCCAGCAGTGAAACAGACGAGACAACTTCCATGCACTAAAAGATTTTTAAAATACTGATTTGAAGAAACAGAGGCTAATAAAAAAGAATGAGCTCAAGAAAGAGACATGGTCTTTTTCTGGGCAGCTCACACTTCTGCACTGTGATCTGCATTACTGTTATGAGAAATGTTTTCTAGAGATGACATATTAGGTAGACAATGGAAAGAGAAAGACCTAGGAAACGGACAGTTTGCGTACACTTACCCCTATTAATATCATTAAGCAGGACAACCTGTGACACCACAGCTAAAAGCTAGAGATGAACTAACCAGCGCTTTATCTCCCGTTGCCAAGGACTATGTGATGAACTCTGCAGTGACCCAAATTTATTATAGAATAGTGTTCATTGCTGCTGTACTGAGCGCTCTGTGGCAATTACAGCACATTACGCAGAGGAACCAATCTCAGGGGGAAATGTCTAGTCTTTTAATCAAGTACTGGAAAAGTCAGGGTGTATAAAAATCACCCTGCGAGATATATATGTGTGTGTGCGTGTGTGTGTGTGTGTGTGTGTGTATCCCATCTGTGCATGGGCATCTGTGTTTGATAATAGTCCTAATTTTGCCCAGAAACTGCTTTTATTATATACAGAAGTCATGAAGGTCCAATGCTCTCATTTCATCTTTGCTCTACATCTTTGCTCTCCAATTTTTTCTTACATTCTCAGATTTCGGGAAACTTAGAAGGTCAGGAAGTTACACAAAATGAAAGGAGCACTTGAAAGAGTATTTAATTTTATACGTTTTGTTCTTTTAATTTTCCTTATTTTCCTAACCCTACCTACCCACCTACCTACCCATCCATCCATCCATCTATACCTCTCTATCTGAATAGTAAGGGCTTTTCTAGTTTCCAGCAATTTGATGAGCTGCACAGAGCCAGTGACATCATTCCAGAGGACATATTTTAGTATTTAGTGGAAACAGGAAAGCTCATGCTACAAGCATGCTAAATCTGATAAGCTATTGATTGGTTGTAATGGATGAGAGGAAAGCTTGTATAAACACAGAGCTAGAAGACACTATTAACATGCTTTATAGGAGAAACAAGCAATTGTTTTACACCGTTCCCTGAAATATCTCCCGAGAAAAGATTAAGAATTAGAAATTTGGGTCACAAATACATCGAGCCAGTGCAGTTAAAGTTTATCAAGAAGGTTGGTGCAAAACTGTGGAAAGGAGAAATAAAAAAAGAGGCAAGAGGGACAGAGGAAAAGCCTGGAAGAAAGGCACAGCGTAGGTCTACGCTCACAAGCCATCATTAGTTCGCTTTTGTTGGCATGGGATAGGTTATAAATAACCTTTAGCTTCCAAAGTCATTGTCCTTGGTGAAACTAGTTTGTAGGGGTTGTCAAAGCCTAAAAAAAAAGAATATTCGGCTATTTAAGTTATTTGTGGAGCATAACAAATAGCATGGAGGACATGGGGAGTTAGAGAGGAGAAGGAAGTTGGGGGGAAATTGGAAGGGGAGGTGCACCATGAGAGACTATGGACTCTGAAGAACAATCTGAGGGGTTTGAAGTGGCGGGGTGAGGAGTGGGAGGTTGGGGGAACCAGGTGGTGGGTATTAGAGAGGGCATGGATTGCATGGAGCACTGGGTGTGGTGCAAAAACAATGAATACTATTATGTTAAAAATAAATAAAAAATAAATTTAAAAAAATTATAGCTGTAGTAATTATCGTGATCCTAACATTTCAGAGCTCCTCACTGATTCCTTTTTATGGTAAAGGCATTCACTATCTGAAAAAGCTAGGTGAAAGATGTCATATTTGAAAGACCCACATTTGCCTCTTGAGAAGACTATGGCTTCAGTGAGGGGCTTCCAGCAAACCCATAGCACCCATCTCCTCAGCAACTCCTGGGGAGAACATCTACGTCTTTGTGACACTTTGGGTCAGAAGTCCTGGAGCCTGTGACGTCATGATACTTCCAGTTTATATTGTCCTTGTGAGTGTCTGGATCTCTCCCACACGTGTGTGCTACTCAGTAGATGCTCATGAAGACAAGGAGATATGGAGGAGTATTTGAAGGCTTTGTGTCTCTTTCCAGTCACACTGCTGGGTCCTCCGAAGTACACCTGGGGAGCTGGGACCCAACACTTCCGGGCAATGTCAGTAATATGATTTTAAGCCCTTAAGCGAATGCAGTGCCATCAATACTTCTTCACTCCAGCGTATGGATTTCCACTTCTTGGACCTGCAATCAGAGGGAATTTATGTCTCCCACCGTGGTCAATTTTTACTACCAATTGTGCATGTCCGATTTTGTGAGGTACTAAACAATGTATTGACAAATTAAATCAGTAGAACACCATTTTAGTAGTAGAGAGATTGGTTCTTGCTGTAATTTATAAGCTCACTCTTTCCCACTTCACCCTTTCTGGAGTGTTAAATAAAAGCGAAGGACATACATTGCAGAGCGGTGGAAGAAATGAGATGTCAGAGCAGTGGTCGGGGAAGGGTGGAGGAGAGAACCTAAAAAACACGATAGATTCTTCCAAGTGAGATCTATGACGGAAGAAGGGAAGGTCTGTAGAGAGCTTGAAATTAAATAAGATGGACTAGCAGAGATGTGAAAAAGCTCCGGGAAGGGAACTGCACACACAGCACGGGGAGACATTTTTCTGACAGCAGTAGAAGTGGGAACTGGAGACAGGCCTATTACAGGAGAAAGGGAGAGACAAATGAAGCCATGGAAAAAGACACATATGCCCAAGTGTCTATGAATAGCCCCCCAAGAAAAATAGCGAAGTCAGAAAGCACTCACCACTCTATACAAGCTGGAGGGCACTTTGCCATTATGGAGTCTTTACAGAGTCCTTCTGGTTCAGAAAGAGCTTTTTATTTTGTTTTTCTCAAATGTAAACTCCAAGGGGAGCAATCATTATTATTGTCTGGCTAGGTGCCCTGACCTTTTGGGGGTCCCCTGGAGCACAACTCCATACCACATTCCTGTGAATGGCTTCTCCCAGAATCAGGCCAAACCTGGAGTCTCACTGGTCTTCCTGATCCTTCCTGATGGTTCTCCTTCCTTTTCAGAGTCCATCCAGACCTGTGCTGCGTCAGGCTCTCCATTCAGCCTGCCCTCCGCCCAGTTGGGAAAATGGAATAGAGCCATCAAATAACAAAGTTCAATCATGGCTCCTCTCTGAAATTTTCCCTCATTCTCTTCATGCCCTTTCTTCCAGAAGGGGGTCAATCTTTCTTCCTCCATTACTCAGCACAAGATCCAACACAAGATCTGACGGAGGGTCTAGGATTTCTGCAGGAAGAGCCCTAAATTTAGCAATCTGGAAGAGAGGACAAACTATACTTGTGCAGCAAACATGTGACTCTTAACTGATGTCGAAGGTTTTAGGATTAGTGAAGATTGTGTAGAGGGTAAAGGTGCCCCCATTATAACCTTTGGCAGCACCAAGTGTGAACTGTAGGGCTTACAACCTATAAAGCATACATAAAGGGCCTTTCTAGAACTGAAATAAGTTTTATCTTTTTATCCTTTATAGAATGTAACAGAATGCAATGCTTTTTGCTTAGGGTTGCTGAAAGTAGAAAATAAGTTTTGAGCACATTTTGAAAATATTAACATTCAAAAACATTAATTCTTCATGTAAAGCATTAAGCTCAGTCAAGTTTTTTTTTTTGGGCAAGTGGATTTCAAATCTGTTTCTATTTTTTTCCTATAATTCAACCAAAAATAGCTTTTCTCCCTATCCCTCTCCCTCATCTCTCACCTCTCTCTCTCTTTCTCTCTCTCTCTCCCTCTCTCTTTCTTTCATTTTAGGACATTGATAAAAACTGACCCTAAAAACAATTTCTAAGGCAAGATGCCCAAAGTTTTCAGAACCACATTTTGTTACATGGGCAGACAGAGAAACAAAGAGACGATGAAGAAATTTTTTTTTTAAAGGAAACCTTTATATGTGGAAAATTTATTTATTTATTTTTAAGATTTTATTTATTTTATTTGACAGACAGAGATTACAAGTAGGCGGAGAGGCAGGCAGAGAGAGAGAGAGAAGGAGGCAGGCTCCCTGCTGAACAGAGAGCCTGATGCGGGGCCCGATCCCAGGACCCTGGGATCATGACCTGAGCCAAAGGCAGAGGCTTTAACCCACTGAGCCACCCAGGCGCCCCAGAAAATTTATTTTTGACCTTCCGTTTTTCATAAAAGATGCAAAGTGTAGAGCTTATATGCAAATATTACTAGTGACTGCCAACTTAACCAGATTGAAAGATAAGGGATTTGCATCAAAAGAAAATGCATATCCTGTCAAATATAGGCCCAGCCAACTTGTCGTATATAGTGTTCTCTGAGGCTGATGTGGGGGATTGCTATTTCCTATACAAGGTGTATTAGGATTCTCCAGGGAAACACAACCCATAGGATATATAAGAATATATATAAAGAGATATACAGTGAAGGAGTGGCTCATATGGGTACATAGGCCAAGAAGTCTCACAATTTGTTGTCAAGCTGCAGGACCAGGAAAGGTGGTGTGGTTCTAGTTGAAGCCTGAAGGCCTAAGAGGCAGGGGAGCCAATGGTGTTAAGTCTCAGTCTGAGTCCAGAGGTCTAGGAAGCAGGAGCAACAGTGTCTGAGGGTAGGGAAAGATGTTTATCCCAACACAAGCAAACTTACCCTTCTTCCACCTCTTTGTTTTATTTGGGCCTTTAATGGATTGGATGATCCCAGTCTATGCTGCTTTGAGGGCAGATCTTTGTTCAGTCTACAGTTTAAATGTTAATTATCCTCAGAGACACATTCAGAAAAAATGTTTTACCGGCTCTCTGAGTATCCTTTAGCCCCACTGAGTTGACACATCAAAGTGACCATCACACTGGCCCAGGAAATGACTCAAGTGTGTGGAGCCAGGATTGAATTTGCAGTTGGAAAACGCAATGGAGTTCTGACTGCTATTATATGCAAATGAGATCTGGGTCTTTCACTTGTTTTGATAACTATAAAATGCAAGGTGCTGGCTCCTGCTCTTCATGCATCTCCCCAAGCAGTAGAGAGATTTAAAAAAAAAAAAAAAGTTTTTTTTTAAAAGATTTTATTTGTTTGAAATAGAGAATGAGAGAGAGAGAAAGAGAGAGAATGAGAGGAGAGAGGTCAGAAGGAGAAGCAGACTCCCCACTGAGCAGGGAGCCCGATGCAGGACTCCAGGATCATGACCTGAGCTGAAGGCAGTTGCTTAACCAACTGAGCCACCCAGGCACCCAAGTAGAGAGATTTTTACTCATGGTGTAAGATCTATAGTATTTGAGACAGAAAATCAAACAGTAACCCTTTGGAGCAAGAACACTGGACTCACTCTTTTAACTCTTTATAGAGCATTTGTTGTCCTAGTGTGGACATTTAAATTTTTTACTCACAATGAGAACCATCACATGCTCAGTGATGATCAAAGAGTGGTGGCCATGTTGCACCCATACACACCCCCATTCTGTGAGGTATTCTTCTTGTACCTGACTTCCCGAATCCCTCACCCACTTGTGGTCATATATCTGAGATCCTGCCTGTATGTCTACCTTTGTCCCAATGTCTCAGCTGCCTTCTCGGATCCTGCCTTGCATCTGTCACTCTACCTCTGGATACCTGGGTCCTCTCTCTGAACAATGTTCCAATAGTCCCATCACTATATATATATTTTAAAGATTTTATTTATTTATTTGACACATACACAGAGAGATCACAAGTAGGCAGGCAGACAGAGAGAGTTGGGGAACAGGCTCCCCGTTGAGCAGAGAGCCCGATGTGGGGCTCGATCCCAGGACCCTGAGATCATGACCTGAGCTGAAGGTGGAGGCTTAACCAACTGAGCCACCCAGGCACCCTGAGTCCCATCACTATATTTTATGTCACTTAGTTATATTTTCTTTGTTGTACTTAAACATTGCTTCTTATTTCCTTATTTGTTTGTTTCTTGTCTCTCTTCCCCAGCCAACCCCCCAACTAAAATGCAAGGGCCATGATTCTGGGGCCTTATTTTTCTTGTTCTTTATTCTATCCAATACATAGAAGAACATTGCTCAGTAACAGTTTAGTGAAAGAAGCAGCCCCGTACTGGGAAATGAGTCAAGATACTCACAGTCTTTCTGCCTGAAGTTTTGATTATTGACTTTCTGGGCACCTTGAGGAACTGTTACTTCATGGAGTTGGGGTGCTAACAGCTTGTGTGAACACTGCGTGGAGAGTGGACTACACTTGGATGCCAAGACAAACCTCAGGTCATCCACCATCGGCTAAGCCTTAGCCAGATTAGGTGGGCCAGCTTCCTTTCTAGTAGAAACATCTAGTCCAGGGCCAGCAATTCAGTGTCATTGAAGCCATCACATCCTGGTGACTCTGTTATCAAGTGACTTGTGAAATGAATTGCTCAGATACAGATACTTGAGAAACAAGTGCTTGGGATTTCCAAGCTTTTGGTAGATTGGGCTGTGTTACTGTCAGATATGACTGTCTGTGGCATATGGTCTTGAGATGCCTATAAGTACCTTCATTTGTTTTTTCATTTTGTTTTGTTTTTTAAATTTTATTTTTTTCCCTAGTGTTCCAAAATTCATTGTTTATGCACCACACCCAGTGCTCATGCAATATGTGCCCTTCTTAATACCTACCACCAGGCTCACCCAACCCCCCACTCTCCTCCCCTCAGAAGACATGAACAGACACTTCTCTAAAGAAGACATACAAAGGGCTAATAGACACATGAAAAAATGTTCATCATCATTAGCCATCAGGGAGATTCAAATCAAAACCACATTGAGATACCACCTTACACCAGTTAGAATGGCAAAAATTGACAAGACAGCAAACAACAAGTGTTGGAGAGGATGTGGAGAAAGGGAACCCTCTTCCACTGTTGGTGGGAATACAAGTTGGTGCAGCCACTCTGGAAAACAGTATGGAGGTGCTTTAAATACCTTCATTTGTTTTCCAAGCATTGCTTTTACTCACTTGCCTAAAATATCTGAGTAAGTAAGTTTCCTTTCTTCTTCTTCTTTTTTTTTAAGATTTTATTTATTTATTTGACAGACAGAGATCACAAGTAGTCAGAGAGGCAGAGGTTCCCTGCTGAGCAGGGAGCCTGATGAAGGACTCCATCCCAGGACCCCAAGATCATGACCTGAGCTAAAGGCAGATGCATAAACCACTGAGCCACCCAGGTGCCCCAAAGTTTCCATTATTTTGCATGCAAATGTATTTGTAAGAGAAAATAAGCAGGCTCTGATCAATCATTTTTACCTTCCTTTAAGAAGAGTCAGATCACCATTTGATAGAGAAGAAGATTAAATTCTTATGTGGGAAGACAGGCCCCCTGTTATGGAAAAAAAAAAAAATAGGGCTGGGTGGGACTTAGAGTCAGAATGAACCAACCACCCAGCTATCTTCACCTTTGGACCTAGAACCATGTACAGAATTATATATTAGTTACCTTAGATTTGGGTTCCCCAAACTGTTTTCCAGAAGAACACTCTTCCTGCAAGATTTGTCTCAGAAAAAGAACTCTGAAGTCCCATAAGTTTGAGAAACCTGGATTCTAGGAAAACAGACAATTTGGTAAACCAGATTTAAATCTATGTTTCCTAGATGACTCACCTTGGTAGCACAGGAGAAGGGTTAGGTAATCCTTATTAACATTCCATGAATTTTGTGTTCCCTGGAATACACTGGGGGGAACACTGCTGACTCAACTTCATAGAAATATAAGTCAGCTGGAAAGCTCTAGCTAACATTTACTACATTTCATCCATAAAGAACTCAAGAATAAATTGAATTTCTATGGAAGGCCCTTGTTTGTGGGACTTTTTGTTTGTTTTTTGTTTTTGTTCACCATAGTTTGGTCCAATCCTTTTCTAGGGACTTCTTCTAGAAGCAGAACTATAAAGAAATGAAAGACACATCTCCTTACGTTGACATCTTATTTATTTTAATATATGCCAGTTGTTGCTCTAGTTTTTATGCTTTCTGATTGTTATCCCTTTGAACTTTTGCCCCGAGGCAGTTTAATCATGACTGGTTCAATTGTGTAAATCCAATAAACAAATCTTGGCCAAGGTCCCTTGGAGGTATTATCTTGACATTTCTCTGAGTGTATTTATAAAGCTCTTTTTCCCAGTCGTAGAGCCATAGTTTTGCCATGTGTTCTTGAATTCAAAGAAACCCACTACTTTACAGAAAAAAACATCTTAGATCACTTAAAGGCTCTTCATTCCTAAAAAGAACACATTTTTGATTGATCTTAAGTCTCTAATTTCCTTCGTATTTTTACCTTAAGAACACGCTTGGCAAAGGCATAGCCACAAGGAGTCAATTGCTACAACCACACTTCATTTCTTATGTCTCTTTTTCCTAAGGATAATTTCCATGTTTTTGACAATGTCTAAGTGTAGCCTAGATCAGAAGGGTATTTTCTACTGCCTTTAAATAGTTACTCTTATTTAAATGTAAATATGTTCTTTTTCCTTTTGGTTGACACTACCTCTGACCAGATGATAAATATTGCTCAAAATTGCTCTTTGCAATAAATAAGCAAACAGGATGACAGTGGGGTTCTTACTTATCACCAGGGTAATACACAAGCATAATTGGAAAGCTGCCTTGAAGACGTGCTTCTCTCCCAATCTTTCCTTATAATTATAAATATAGGTGGGACGTTTTATATTATTAATTAAGAAACTTGAGAAAATTATCATTTTAATAACTCTTGTCTTCCTTTAGAAAGCAAGGAAGATGGGCCACTTATGTGAACATAATCTCATTTCTCCAATCTGTTTAAGATAGTTATTTTCCTGAGGAATATTCATATCAGCTTGTAAACTGATATATAAGAACTTAAGTTAAAATGTTTCCACTCCATATACTAATATGTAGCTCTGGTATTCATCCAAGAATTGGGCCCCTCACAATTATAGCATCTGTTTTTGTTTGGTTAATTTTATAATCTCAGATGTTTCCATAAATCCTGAATTAAAGAGAAAACTGCTGGGACCAATTTGTGTGGGTAGGCTACATGTAATAGTATACCATCACTGTGTAAGGGTGTCTTGCTTTTTTTTTTTTTTTTTTCCTTGTGGCTTGTTATTACAGAGATCACATTTCAGCAAATGCTTCCATGCTTTAGAAAAAGAAAAGAAACAGTGGTACTGCACAGAAAAATAGTCCATTTCATCTTGTTTCAGTTAGATTATGATATTTGGAATTTAGGCCATTTGTGCTGTTGGGAAGATGATAAAAATTGGGTTGGTCTCTTTTAGCTCTATCCTGAAATTTCTACACAGTTCATAGATATTTCTGGTTCCTTAAATTAGTTCAGTATACCCTGACAAATGCCTTCTTAGTGTTGAAAAAAAAAACAAACAAACAACAGGGTCAATAAACAGGATGGTCAGGGACACAGAAATACCTTGTTTTCTTCCTCTTATGTACTTCATTCATTCATCCACTCATTCAGAGACAGAGCGAGCACAAGGGAGCACAGGAGCAAGAAAGTGGAGGGGCAGAGGAAGAGGGAGAGAGAATCTCAAGCAGACCTCCTTGCTGAGTACACGACCTCACACAACCTTGAGATCATGACCTGAGCTGAAATCAAGAGTCAGACACTTAACCAACTGAGCCACCAAGGCGCCCCTTCCTTAAAGGTACTTCAGAGAAAAATGGAGACAATGAAAATGTGGAACGCTGTGTAAAGGCCGAAAATTTGTGTTTTTACGCGTCGCTGGTCAGATATGTCCATTGTGTTAAGGTCCCTTCCAGATATAGGATACAACTTAGAAAACAGTACCTGGAGCTTTTAACAAGTTAAATATTTATTCCACCATTAGAAGGGTATTTAAAAGAAATCTCATTATCACTGATGAAAATGGAATCACAAATAAAAAGAAGCATCTCCGTTGGCTTCTGCTCCTTTGCTCTCTAGGTGAAATCCTCCTTTGAGTTGTACTCATTTGTGGATGAATAATTTGGGGGACTCCACTGGAGGATTGATATTTTTAATTGAAGGCTAAAACCCTGCTAGTTCTCTCTTTCAGATCATAATAATTTTTCTCAATAAAATGAAGTTATTTATCTAATTTTCATTTAGAAGACAATTGAACTTTTTAAAAATGGCTCCAGTTCTTTTATAAAAATTAATTGATGGCATTCATTTAAGTCTAACTTCTGAATTTTTAATTTTGGAACTAATTTTATGTGCTTTGGAGAACATAGTTTCCTCTTTACTGAGAGATGTAATATAATTTCATTTATCATTATAACTCTGAGGGATGCCCTTAAAATAATACATTATCCTTCAGTAAGCTTTCCCCTACAAGTTACTTGAATTTTGGTTATTTCAGATAAGAACTTGCCATTTTATTCAGGAAAAACTTTGTAGTCATCGGTTTTAGTTATTAGACATTGGGAAAGTTCTACGAGATTCTGTAGGAGGGGGTAGCAGATCTGTAAGGTAAGGAAGAGGTAGGACAGGGTTATGGCTTTGGAGTGTGGCAGATAGGAAACATTCAGGCATAAGATCTTCTGTGATATATCTAACATCCCTGAGCTTAATTATGAATGATAAAAATGTTGAAGGCATGCTCAAAGGATCAAGGGGAATACTAGTGCAACATGCCTAGCATAGTGTCTAGGAGAAATACAGTATATATAAAACTGAAGAAAAAAAATGTAATATTAAAAACTAATGATTTTCCAGGATGACAGACAGCACCAAAAACTCCCACAGATTTTTAAGCCTTTCTTTGCCAAGACTTGTGTGGTTTAGATAGGACTAAAAATGCCAAGAAAAATGAAATCCTTCTACCTTTATATTCCAACATGCCCTTTCAAGTCAGTCTAGAAGGGAATGCATGTTATTTAAGCAATTATAGGAAGGGAGGTGAAAAGGATCAATAATATTCCATTTAATATTTATATTACTGGAATCCTATTCAGTTGCCAAGCAATTAATCCAGGTCTACTACAAGGGTATGTGGCAATATTTTAGATATGCACCAGAGTTTCTCAGATTCTGGACTTCTACCTAAAACTTGCATGAGAAATTTCCAAGAAACACTGAAGAACCAGAGAGTAGAAATATTGTTAGTATTCCTCCCCAAGGGTATTAGACTGTGTCCAATTAGAAGGTTTCACTTCTCTACCACAGATATGCAGGAGATAGAGACAGATTCTAGCAAATATTTATTTCTCTTTTCTTCTTTTGATGTACTTCTGGAAATCAGTGATAGCACATAGTTCCACTCCTGGCCTCTGGATAAAACCTTACATTCCTTTCCTTTCTAGGACCGAGGAAAAGAGTAGATTTAAGAGACCTTAAAACATGATTGCATTCCTTAGGTCACAAGAAATATTTCTTTGCTGCTTAATTGCAGTAGAAGACAGCTTAATTTAGTATATAAATTATATAGATTATTCATGTATTCATTATATAATTACACTGATGAGTTTATACAAATGACTTAAGCATTGCCACACACACAGTTGAATATGTTTACACAAATGGAAACGTTAGACACCACCTCTTGAACTTTTAATAAGTCCTGGTCAGCCGTTGGCAAGCAGAATGCATTGTTAGAGACCCAAAATGGTACCCTAATTGTGAAATGGTGGCTATTTCTTTATTTGTGCTGAGAGCAAGTCATGACTCAAGGGGCAGAGCCAAGAGCCCAATACAAGAGAATGCTGAATCAAGAAGTTATTTCCAGAGGGCAGAGCTGGTCCTTAATCAACATTCCCTATTCCCGGAGTAGGGGACCCTAAAAATATGTCCTTTACCAGATTTCACAATTGCTTTAGAGCATTGGCTCTACGTGTCTTACGTTATCCCCCTCCTTGAGCATGAGCGTCTATTGCGGTGATCCTACCCCACCTCTCACTATTGCATTCTGCATTCTGCATTCTGCATCTGTGCGTGTGTGTGTGTGTGTATGTGTGTGTGTATGTGTGTGTGGTGTGGGGGTGGGATTGGGGGACGGGTGTCGAGGGTGGGAAAGCAGGATAGCCGGTCATTTTAGTTCATAAGTGAAGAAGAGTTGCACTCGAGCAGGTGCATCTGAGTAATGGAATCTGTGGAGACTTGCCCTCATCTGGGACAGATTTAATGATGGCATTGTGACTTGGAGCTGATACTGTAACTGAATGAGACCAGGGGGTCGAGGGAGGGAGAGGGATAGAGTATTTAGCAGGTGCCAGGCACATGCGCTGTTGTGGCCAGAGGCTGAACGGTAGCTGTCTCCAAAGATGAGTCCGTAGCTATCCTATCCTCTCTATTTGTATGTCTTTTCCATCAAGAAGTATAATCCCTTTCTCCTTGAACTTGGTCTGGCTTTATGACTTACTTTATGACTTACTTTGACCAACAGAATGCTATGGAAATGGTGCTATGCCTTGCAGAATCTGGGCTTTAAGAGGCAGCTGGCAGCTTCTGTCTTTATTTGGTCTGCACTTGCTACTATGACCGGGATCCCAGCCCAGGCTCCTGAACAATGAGAGACCATGTGGAAAGAAGGGCTCAGCCTTCCCAGTGTTTTAGCGGAACCCACCCCCAGTCCACTGTCAGGGAGTGAATTCCACTCCCTGAGCAAGTTCTGGAAGACCAACAAAAGAACCACCCAGCCAACCTACAGAATTGTGAACAACAAACCCTCTCTTTTGCTGGAGGCCACCGAATTTTGGCGTAGTATGTGACACAGCAATGAGTAACTGGAATGCTAAGTGTTCCCAACCAGATTGCAGACATTTCTAGCCAAGTCTGGGAAACTGGTGAAATATGCCTGACAGGATGTGATTAAAAAAATTATTTTTGGTTAGAGGAAAATGAGACAAGGGTTTTTCATATATAGGGAGAAAGGAAAGGAAGAGGCTAGAAGGAATGGGAAAAACAGCACTGCCTGCCCAATGCTTTAGACTGTGAGCCTGGATCCTGCTAGGGTCCTGTGGGAAGAGAGGGTGGCAGGAGGAAAGAGAGGGTCCTTGGAAATACAGCTTGTTGTCACTGTGACAGAGAGTGCCTTGGACATGGTGCCAGTGTGATGGGCTTCTACTCAATTTGTGAACAGAGCAGGAGCGCAACAGCACTCTGGCTCTTTGGACATCTACCAATTTGCAGGTGTGGAAGGACGGCACCTGGATGTGGATGTCACTCCAGGCAGGTAAGGCTGGGAAGAGGTGGCATGGGCCCTGCAGGTGGCTTCAGGCAAGGATTAATGAGCAGAACCTGGAACATGAGAAGATCTTCCATAAGCTCCCCAAACTCTGCTCTGCCGTCTCCTGAACAAGCTGGGTGGGATTTTGAAGTGGCTTCATTAGCATGTGAGCAATAGAATGGTGAAATCGGATTATTATTGTTAACAATCATTTGGCCTCATTTGAACTCCTCTGTTGGTGACTCCCAGGAAACCCAGGCCATATCACAATATTTGTATTTATAATTGTATCTAATATATATTACATATATATTATATATATTACATAACAGTATACAAGTATATACCTAATTGTAGTATCTTTTTGCACTTTCAAGTTCATTTCATGCATATTATGTCTTTGAAATGCCTCCTGACTACTTTGTGAAGTATACAGAGCAATATTATTTACTCCTTCTTGAGAAGTAAAATCATCTTAAGTAAGCAATTAGGGGACTTTCCCAAGATGACAGACTATAAGTGATAGAACCAAGACTTGACCTTGGTTCTCCTAATTCCAGTAATCAGTAGAGGGTTGGTGCTTACAAGCCAGATTGAATGTATGTCTGTAGGTATTGACTTTGGAATTTGACCTATGTGCCTATCAGTATATACACACATGCATTTGTGCATGTACAAACATAGACATATTTATTCTGAAGATATAGGCTTACATCTTATCACAGGCTTCAGTGAAAAATATAATAACAATATAATTCAGATATAAATTATTATCTTATCAGAAAAAATATACCCCCCATAAAATTTCCTCTAATATATATGCTGACACCGTACATTAAACATATCTTTGCTCACTCTTAGGTATTCATTTCTCAAAAAATATTTTCTCCCACATTTTTAGCATGTAGTATTGTTTTTTTTTTTTAGATTTAGTCTCTACTGATCTAATGTTGTCTAGCAAAAAGGTTATGCATCACCAGTTTCCACTGAAATAAGCTGTCATCAGCACATTTCCTTATGAAATAATATTCATTAAAAATAGGATATTCTCTCAGCTGAAGTGACAGCTCATCACCTTGTCAATTTTCTATAATAATATACACTTTACAATCCGGTGTTAACAAGACACAAGGTAGCATTTCAGTCATCTACTATAGTGTCAAAATGGAGACTCGATAGACTGTATTCAAAGAAAAGGTGCCAATTAAATGTAATCTCTCTACAGTCAGTGCTCCAGTACCATAGAGTAATGTGATCTGTATCCTTATTATCCAATATTAGATACTGGTGTTGAACCACATTCAGTTTCTCTTTCTCTCTTTCCTTTTTCAATATAAACCCCAAGCATATTGTCATAACTACTATAAGACTTAACAGGGGGATGGCCAAATCAGGGATGTCAAGACCTAGAGCCTAGGCAGATGCATAGGAGAAAGAAAAGCAGAACATTTAATACACAGAAGGAAGCATAATGCCTACGATGAACATGTTTAGATGTTGTCAGAGCTAACTTGAAATCTTTACCACGTTGGCTGTAGGCATTCGGGTTCATCATTCACTTTTTCAAACCTCAGTTTCATTTTATGAAAATGGGGATATGAATTCAACCCATTTTGGAGTTTTTTTGGGAGGGCAGCAGATATGAGGATTAAATGGGATAATGTTTATAAAGGGTTTGGCCTAAGAAATGCTAGCTCTATTCATGTGCCTCATTTAAAAGATGTCATTGAGAAGTGACTTCTCGGTCCCACAGCTGCTTGCAGAAGTTCCTGTCTTCATTTTTTAAAGATCTGTGTTTTTCTTTGTATTTAAAGGAAATGTTTGTATCTCACTGCATTAACTGAATATGTGGCTTGAAGTCTTTCATCAGCTTGGAACAATTCTGAGTTATTAAAAAAAAAATGCTTCTGGCCCCTTCTCTTTCTCTTCCCTTCTAAAATTCCAATTATATTTATGCTAGCCTTTAGCACTGATTCTAGTATAACTTATGTATCTTTCTCTATTTTCAGTTCTTAATTTTTCAGCATGAGTAAACCTCTCTTTAGCTATGTCTAATTTGCTGGTAAATGCCAAATTACATTCTTTTTTCTCTAACATTTTTTATGAAAACACTGAAACACAAAAAAGAATGAAAATAATTTTATACTGAACACTCATATATCCATCAACTATATTCTAGCATTATTATTACATTATCCTTACATTGTCACATATTTATGTACCTTCTCTGTCTCCCTTCTTCAATCCATCTTACTCTTTAATGCATTTCAAATTAAATTTCAGACATCAGTACACTTCCTTCTAAATACCTCAGCACATACACCCTTAGAGTTCAGCATTTGTTTCTAGTGTGTATTTTGTTGGAGGTACACTTTACATATAATGAAACACATAAATTGTTAATATTCATTGCTATACTTTGATAAATGCAAACACTTGTATTAACCAATGTCCTATTAAGATACAGAACACTATCATCACCCTAGGAACTTTCTTCATGCCCTTTCCCAGTCAATCCCAACTTCCACACCCATAAACAAGCACTGTTTGTTTTTTTTCCACCATAAAATTGCATGTTCGAGAGCTTTCTATTAAGTGTATTCTACAGTTATGTGTCCTCCATGTAAGGCATTTTTACTCAATATGATGTTTTTAAGATTCAGCTATCTATTTATAGGTATTGTCTTTTTAGATTTCATTGTATTAGCAGTTGTATTAATTTCCAAGGTGGGTGCAAAAAAACACCAGAGACTGAGCGGCTTGAAACAATGGGATGTTTGTGGTGTCTGGAGACCAGAAGTCTGAAATCAAGTCATGGGCAGGGCCATGCTCTCTGGTCGCTCTAAGGCAGACTCTTTCTTGCATCCTCTAGCAGGTGGAGTTTGCCTGTCACCCACCCATAGCATTCCTTGGCTTGTAGATGCATAACTATAGTTACATGACTGTCTTCTCCCTTTGAATCTTCATACCATCTTCCCCCTTTCTGTTTCTGTCTTTGATCCAAATTTTCCCCCTTTTACAAAGACACCTGTCATATTTGTCAAGAACTTCGTTTTTAACTTAATTATCTCCATAAAGATTACATTTCCAAATGTGAAATTCTAAGGTATGAAGGACTTCAAGGTATCTTTTTTGAAGGATACAATTTAGCCCATAACATCAGGTCATTCCCTCTTCTCATTGAAAAGTATTCCATTGTATGAATATTTTATAGTTTATTTTTAGTTTGTTCTATTGATGGACAACTAAATTCATTGCAGTTTTGAGATATGGCAGAGCTGCTATAAATACCCTTGTTCAAGTCTTTTTGTGATCGAATGTTCATTTGTCTTAGTTAAATACTTAGGTGTGGAATTGCTGGATCATAGGAAAAATATGTGATTTAATTTTATTAAAAAAAAAAAAAAACCCTATGACCCAGCAATTGGCCTGCTGGTTATTTGCCCCAAAGATAGAGATGTAGTGAAAAGAAGGGCCATATGTACCCCAGTGTTCATAGGAGCAGTGTCCAGAACAGCCAAACTGTGGAAAGAGCCGAGATGCCCTTCAACAGACAGATGGATAAAGAAGATGTGGTCCATATATACAATAGAATATTATTCAGCCATCAGAAGGGATGAATACCCAACTTCTGCATCAACATGGATGGGACTGGAGGAGATTATGCTGAGTGAAATAAGTCAAGCAGAGAAGGTCAATTGCCATTTGGTTTCACTTACTTGCAGAACATAAGGAATACCATGGAGGACATTAGAAGAAGGAAAGGAAAAGCAAATTGGGGGAAATCGGAGGGGGAGATGAACCACGAGAGACGGTGGACTCTGAGAAACAAACTGAGGGTTTTAGAGGGGAAGGGGGTGGAGGGATGGCTGAGCCTGGTGGTGGGTATTAAGGAGGGCACAGATTGCATGAAGTACTGGGTGTTGTACATTAACAATGAGTCATGGAACACTACATCAAAAACTAATGATGTGTTTTTATGGTGACTAACATAACACTATTACAAAAAAAAGAAAATCATTTAAAGGAAAAACAAAAAGAAAAACAAAAACCATCAAGTCTTTCCCCAAAGATTTTGAGCATTTTGTATACCATCTAACAGTGTGTAACAATTTTGGTTGCTCTACTTTGTCACTGTCACTTAACAGTGACATTATTATTATTGACAACATTTTATTGTTTTATGTAGTTTTTTGTTTATTAAGATTTTACTGGCATTAAGTGAGCTCTGCCTCATATGTGACAGTGGAAATCTATCCAAACTTTCTATCTCTATGCAGCCTACCAAAAAAAGGAGGAACCGAGAACCTTATAGCAATGGCAATAAATATGAGCCCTGGCTAGCAGGAAATTATCTTGTGTGTCCCTGTCACTCTGCACTGATCATAGAGCCTGATGGGGGCTTCATCTCACTATCCTGAGATCAAGACCTGAGACAAAACCAAGAGTGAGATGCTTAACCAACTGAGCCAGCCAGGCACCCCAGAACCAACTTATTTCTGATACTTATTCCTTACCCCCCAAATCAGAAATAAGCCCCACCTCACTGAACTTGGGCCTGCAGGTAGAGGGGCTTTAAACTTGGGGATGGTTTTGGAGAAAATGGAGGGGTGGAGTGCTCAGCTTGACTAACAGGTCACAGGTTCTGTGAGCGTCTCTGTGGGGATGGGAATAGGCCTTCCTGGCTCTTCCACCAAATCCTTAGGAAGGATTCTGAGAAGAAGCCATTAGCTAGAGAACAGCCACCTCTGGCCTCAAGGCTAGTCTCGCCAAGACCCTTTGCAGTAAGGGGGAAAGGCCGCTGCACACGGTAAGCACTTTGCCTCTCAGAATGCAGGGAGAATGGAGAGCTAGGGAGCTTGGAAGTATGCTCCCTCACCACCCTGAATGTAGGAACAGCCACTGGCAGCTCAAACTGAAAGCAGAAATCTTTCTTCAGATCTCATCACAGGTGTTGATCTGATCTCCGGTTGTGTTGGCTTGTTTATCCTCCATTTATGGAAGCTTCTTGCGTCTCCCAGGTCCACCACCGAGATGGGACAGACAAACTCAGTAAGGATATTTTCCAGTCCTCCTTTGAAAGAATCTTTAAAAAACAGAAAAACCCAAAACACTGGATTTGCTTTAAACGAAAACCCTCTTAGAACGCAGGCAGCCAGCCAGCATGGAACCTGGCCCCCTGCAGGGAGCTGCCAATAAGGAGTCTGCCGGGGCACTCAAATGCCAAGTTTTCTTCTAAAACCTAGTCTCCTTTCAATAAAAGATAAGACAGAAGAATAAAACAGAGGAAAGTCCTACTCTGAGATAAGAGTCTCCCTCCCTTGACTCTGGTCACAGACTCAGAGGTGTTGGCACTGGCATGGGGCCTCCCTGGCTTGGTCTCCTACACTTGGGCTCCCCTTTCAATCTCCCTTCTCCTTGCCCTGCTGACCAGCGGTGGGCACTCCTTCTGTCTCAGCTCCTCTATCCCTCAGCTGCTCCTTTTCTCCTATTGCTGACAGTGGTCCTTCCGTGTTAGCAGGGGCAAATAAGTATCTATGTATTTATTTTTTAATCGCTCAGAATAAGTTATTGACCGACTAAGTCCTCTTCTAGTTTTGGAACAACCCTATTACTCCAGGGCTGACAGGAGGGGTCTTGTAAACAGTGCCCCATTGATGTGTGACTTCAACTCATCACCAAGGTAATTGTCATGCTGGCTCCCCTGGGAGGACTGATACAGCCATGAGCCAGGGTGTCCTGTGAAAACAGCTGGAATGCCACCTCCTGGCTGGCCTGGCTACCACGAAGATTCCTCTGGCTGAGCCCAGGATGTCCAAAACTGTTCTTCTGTCATCCCCCAGGACCAGTCTCACCCTTGGGGGTTCTCCCAGCCCGCTTGTCAAAATACCCCAGTGGCGGCATGGGGTGCATAAGCAGGTTGAAGGGAGTGGGGAATGTTCATGGCAGCCATGTTGCTGGGGCTGGCACCAGACATGCACATCTGGTCTTGGGTCTGCAAGCTCATGAGTTCATAGTCCAGGGCCAGCTCTGGCTCTTCTGGTCATGGACTGATCCTGGGACTGTAGCCTCCTAGGGTGATACATGACTGCCAGGTAGAGGGTGGTGACTAGCTACCTGGGCTTGCTGAACCTCGTGAGGCTCTCCCCCAGAGGGGGAGGCGCTCCCACATTGCTCAGGGGCCCTTCCACCAGCGCTTTCTGTTCTTTGTAGTAGTCCAGCAGGTTCCAGAGCATCTGGGAGGACAGGGCCTTTGAGTTGCCTATGAGAATGACCTCATATCATACTTTGGTTAGGGCCATGTGAAGCTGCCTGGGGTTGTTTAAAAATCCAGTGCTCACTAGTGCACTTGCAGGAGAGTAAGATAAAGTCTTTGTCCCACCCCAGAATGTGTCCATTGGGCGAATTCTACCTCCTGGTAGAGTTTGCTGTGCAGGGAGCCACTGAAATGCATGAGTTCTATGAGGTCGGAGGGTTGGCCCTGCTTAAGGGCATGATGCTGCTGAGCTAGTCTGGCTTGGCACCTTTCTTCAGCAGCCTTGTGATGATCTGCTCTGTGTGTCCCACTTCCTTCCTGTTCAAGAATGAGGTGCTTGAGCTGTTCTGGCAATCTCTTCTGGGCTCTGCATCATCTAGAACATCAGCTGATCAGGTTGGGGTAACTGGAAGTCCAATCCCTTCTTCCTAAGATCTTCTGCAGTGATGACTTTTTGAAGCCAGAACTCTTAGAAGTTGGATGAGAAATGCTGAGGGTAGGATGCATCATGGTGGACCTGGAGGTGGATGAGATGGATGGAATGGATACCAGCACCACGAGCTGCTTGAAGAGTGACTGGGACAGCCCAATCTCATCTTCCATTTTGCATATCACCATGGAGCTCAGCTGGCAGTGGTCATTCATGAAGATGAGCTAGTTGACTCCAAGGACTTTGGGGACCATGCACTCTAGCTTAGTGGCTGGCGTGCTTGCCTCAATTAAAATGGGCCTCACCTGCCCACGCCTCCACACCCATCTGTGTTCATGAGCAACTCCCTTTCTATGGTTAGCTTCGGCATCAGGTAAGGTCTCTTTTCTGCCAACAAGAACTCCCCAGTCTCCTCGTTCATTTGATGCAGTTTATGGAGCTCCCCATGCCCTCCATGTTCCTGATCTGGTTGTGCAGGGACAGAAATGATACTGAGTCCTGATGCAGAACAGCATGATTTTAAGCTTGGTCTGGTAGATCTTCTTGCTCAGTCAATCTATGATTATATTACTTGGGGCACAGAGAAGCAGGGGAGCATTGCTTTGCCCAGCCAGGTAGTAGCTGATGGTGGCCAAGGAAACTATCCTCCTAATGCCTGGTAGGTCTTATATCAGGCTCATTGGTCTTTTTGTGTAGTCCGAAGAGTGGTTCCAGTTGGGGAGTCCTTGTGCCTTAAAGTTCTTGGGCAGCTGAGATCTGATGATAATGTCCTCCAGCTGCCATCTATTGTAGCCCCACCTGGAGGTCTCCTCCAATGAGGTTGACTCCCACCTGAAATCCATCTGCAAGTTTTGATCACCACGACACACCCAAACTGCTCTGCCGCTCAGTGGTGAGGTCATCACCATAATTAACAGGGACCTTGAAGACATGGCTTGATCGTTTGCCATAGGGGATACCAAACCATGTTTCTTTGCAAGCAATCATATCTTGTTCCCTTGACTAAGCCACATATCTCAACCAAATTATGACTACATTCTCTTCACCAGAGAATTGATATTCAGTGTTGAGCCAAGTAAAGTAGGCATTTGTCTTCTTGTGAAGGACTAGGTCCCACCTGATGATGATGTTATGCTGAGACTGGGGCTCTTTTTGGTTTCTCATCATCATTGGCTGGCACCTGGACAAGGGTGCTTGTAAGTGCATGTGCAGGGGAGTAAGATAAAGTCCTTGTCCCACCCCTGGAATGTGTCCATGTGGGCAAGGTCAGGATGTCCAAAACTATTCTTCTGGCATCCCACATGGCCCTAACCAAAGAATGATATGAGGTCATTCTCATAGGCAACTCAAAGGCCCTGTCCTCCCAGGTGCTCTGGGACAAGGCAGAACCCTTGTCCCACCCCTGGAATGTGGCCAGTGCTTTGCCCTGGTGCTGGTAAGCCTCCTATGCAGGAGGATGCTCCTGGGCTCTTCTCCACTTCTTACTTCTCTAGGTCCTTCACGCTGGGGGAAGGATTTTCCTCGCGTTGGCTGCACCTCGGAGTTGTTGACTGATCTGTGGAGTGGGGATGCGCCCACCCCATAGCTGCTCTTGCTCAGAAGGGGTCTCCATTAGCACTGGAAGCAGCAGTCCTAAATCATGTGCTGGGGCTTTGCGGGGTCCCCGTTGATGTACTTGAAGCTTTTCTACCTGACAAAGGGTGGTCCACACAGCCGAACCACAACCCAGTTAGCTTAGGCAATAATGAAGCTGTGGAGGAAGACATTGTGGGAGCCACTGGAACCCTCCAGAGCCGGTTCCCGGAGGAGCCCATCTTAGTGGCAAGTCGCCTCTTTGCACCCCGGGAGGTGACTTACAGTGCGGCTGTCAAAAGTTAAACGAGGTGGAGGGTTACATACCCACTTCTTGCCGGTGTTACAATAGGTTACGCAAGCAGTACTGTGTATTCTGCTCGGTGAACAAGCGGCTGGTGTGACTGCACTGTCATCTACGGACCTGGGATGCAGGGTGCCCTGAGTACCCCGATCCGTGCCTGGAGCTGTCACGGTCACGGCGCCCCGCCCCTGTGCATGAGAGGGACTGTGGCAGTCGCCTCCTGACCTGGGAACATCTGCGCCTGGCTTGGAAGGATGCAGTTCATGAGCTTGAAAGCAGCCACGAACGCAGCCATGTAGCTGAGTTACTCATCCTGCTTGGTGTCCAGCAGCGTGAGCATCTGTGAACTGGGACCCTAGGCCTCCGCTCGGGAGCCCCCAGCCGGGCTCTGCCCCACCCTGGAGACAGCCACGAGCGCTCATACCCTTAGACTGGACGGAAATGCTCGTGAAGGTGGGGGAGGGGTGGAGAGCAAGCGGTGCCCACTAAGTCGCCACCCACCTGCCGCTCACATCCCTGCAGAAACCTGAGCTGCTGCTACCACCACCTGCTGTGAGTACTTTTGATTTTACCTCTTCTGGCAGGTGCAGGGTGGCCTCGATAGCATTCCTGGTTCCAGACATTATTGTTTTTTAGTCAAAGTTTTAGAATTTCCATTTTGTTCTTTTAATGTAAGTTCCAGTTTTCTGGTTAATTTTTCCATCTTGTCATCACTTGTGACACACTAATCACAGTTAAAATCTAGTATCTGGGTCACCTGTGAGTCAGTTTTCATTGCCTTTTTTTCCTTATCCTTTATTTTGTATACTTGAAAAAATTTTTTGTTGTTGTTGAATTGTGGAAATTATATATAAAAATTACAGAGGTTCTGGAAAAAAAGAAGTTATCTTTCTCTAGAGAGGATTTCTTTAGCTTCTGGCAGGCAATTAGAGTAGGCATGGATAACTTTAATCCAAACAGATTGAGCTGATTCACAGCTGGGTTTCATTCTTTGTAAGGTTGGTCGATTTCTTTTTTTCCTTTTTTTTAGTAGTCCCCCCCCCCCCAGTTTTTATTGAGAAATAATTGATCTACATCACTGCATAAATTTAAGGCATACAGCTGATGGCTTGATTTACGTATATTGTGATTAGTGCAATAGGTTCAGTTAACATTTATCTTCTCGTATAAATAGAATACAAGGAAAAGAAAGAAAATAAGAAAAAAAATCCTTGTAATAGGGGCTCTTAAGATTTCCTCTTAACAGCTCTCCTATACACATATAGCAGTATTAGCTACAGTCAACATATTAAATGCTACACCCACAAAACTTGTTTATCTTAAACTGAAAATCTGTACCTTTTGATCACCTTCCCACCTTCTTCCAGTCCACCCCAACCCCTTCCCCCACCCTCTATCTTTGGTAATCACAAGTTTGATCTGTTCTTCTGTGTTTCTTTCTTCTTTTTTAAAAAGATTTTGTATAAGTGAGAGCATACAGTATTTGCCTTTTTCGTCTGACTTATTTCGCTCTGCATAATGACTTCAAGGTCTATCTATGTTGTCACAAATGGTAGGATTTCCTTGTTTTTTTGTTGTTGTTGTTGTTATGGGTGAATAGAATTGTGTGTGTGTGTGTGTGTGTGTGTATCACAATTTAATTATCCATCCATTGATGGGTACTGAGTTTGTTTCCATGTCTTGGCGATTGATTGTAAATAATACTGCTGTGAACATGGGGGTGAAGAACTCTTTTCAAGTTAGTTCATTTCCTTTGGATATATTCCCGTGGAATTTTTAGACGATATTGTAGTTTTTTTTAATCTTCAGATTATTCTCCATACAGTTTTCCCCTGTAGTGGCTGTATAGATTTATATTGCCATAACAGTGTAAACAGTGTACAAGGGCTCCCTTTTCCCCATATCCATGCCAGTATTTGTCTCTAGTCTTCTTAGTGATGGCCATTCTAATAAGGTGCAAGGTAGTATCTCACTGTGGTTTTAATTTGGATTTCCCTAATGAGTAGTGGTGTTGAAGATCAGGATAATCTATGTCTAGTTTAACTTCACTCTTAGACTATAACCCTTCTGGTGTTCAACTGAAAATTTTTTTTTTTTTAATCAGAACCTTATATGTGTCCAAACTATTAGATAGACAGGATGGAGAGGCTTCGAGTATAAAGAGTACAGTGTTTGGGCTTTGAGTAGTGTATCATAGAATCAGGAAGTCATCGATTCAGGTTAAAATGATACATATTCACAGTTGTTTTATAATTTGAATTGAAAGAAAATTTAGAGCCTTCTCTCCAAAATGAATTTAGGGAAATACTGTAAATGTTTTTAAAAATGTGAAGATATAATCTGTGAACACATAGAGGTTCAGAGTAGACAAATGGGAACTGTAGAAGAGTCAAATGGAAATTTGAGAAACGAGATAAGAAAGTCACTGGAGGTCACAATAACAGATTGGACGGTGAGAAAAGACCCGTGAACCTGCAGACCAGTCAGTAGAAATAAGCCAAAACAAAGCCCAGAATGAAAACAATGAAAAGAGCCGTTGACCTCTTTATCATAGGGCAATATCAAGACATCAAACAAAACAGTAATTGGAATCATAGGATGGCGGGGGTAGATTGCATAGAGAAAAGTATATTGAGGAAAAAAAGGGTAGAATTTCATAAATTAAAAGAATTTATGAATGCTTAATTATTTTTTTAACATAACAGCTCAGTATGATTTGCAGGGCGAACTTTTCTTATCTAGCAAACTGATTTGCCATTTGAAAGTGGGTGTTAAAGTTTATTCAGATATAATTGACCAAAACAAGTGCACACATCCCAAGTACACAATTCAGTAAGTTTCAATATATGAAGATTCCCCCTCTCCAAATTTACTTCTGCCCATTTGTAATTCCTTTTGCTGACCCCTTTTCCTGGTTCCAAGCAACCAGTGGTCTGTTCTGTCACTAAGGGTGAATTTACATTCTCTGGAATTTCACATACCTGGAATAACCATGATATATGCTTCTTTTTTGATTTTTTTCTTTTAACTCATAATTTTTTGGAGGTTGATCCTTGTATCTACCAGTAGTTGGTTCTTATTTATTGCTAAGTAATACAGATCCCTTTAACGAACTATTAGAAGCTGGTAGAATTAAGGTGTGGTGCTAGAAGGGTGTTTACCTCTAGCAGAAGGGTGAGGACAGGAGTTGGGAAGGGCCTGGAGGGAAGTTTCTGCAGTGTGGTTGCTGTTTATAGGGTGTGCACATTTGTCAGAATCCATTTGACTGTATTCTTAAGATAGATGCATTTCACTGTGTGTGATTTGTACATCAGGAGGAGGAAAAAAAGGCAGTGAAGGAAAAATAACCAGGGACACTGCCCAGTTGTCATCGTTGTTGATATTCTTGTGTGCCTGAGTCAGAGATTTATTTTTCATGTTTTCTGGTTAGCCAGAAGTACTATCTTTGGACATATTTTTAAAGCATTTCTCTATGATTTTATTCTTTTGTGAAGGCAAATTTAAGAAAAGTGTATTTTATGACAGCTTTTATCAAAACACTCTACCGCAATCATTACTGCTCCCAGGCTGTTCCTATGGAAATGAAATCTCTGCCCCAAACTGAGGATATCCACGATAATGCCCAATATGTTATATACTAGATTGGAGTTGCTAATGTTGAGGCATCATTTTAATGATTTCTTTCTTTCTTAGCAAAATGTGATAAAATACCATGCATTCCTTCCATCAGAGAGACTTAAATTTTGTCATAAAAATGAAGAGACAGGGCACCTAGGTAGCTCAGTCCGTTAAGCGTCTGCCTTCGGCTCAGGTCATGATCTCAGGGTCCTGGGATCGAGTCCCCCCCCCACCCCCATTGGGTTCTCCACTCATTGGCCAGTCTGCTTCTCCTTCTCTCTCTGTGTTCTCTCTCACGTTTGCCCTCTCTCAATAAATAAATAACATCTTTAAAAAAAAAAAAAAGAGAGAGACGTTCAAACTATTCCAACTAACTAGTATATTTTTATTGAATGGCAATTAATGGAAGCTTGGCTGTTCATTCATTCACTTAAAGTGTTATTATCAACTTTCTTTTAGAGTAGGTGTAAGATTTTTTATGCTTTATCTACTCCCAGATACTTGTGGTCTTTCTAATGATAAATACTAATTTGTGTAGAAAAGTGATTACATTTTTTATATGACTTGGTACACATAATAAACATATTCTATCAGGCTATATATAATTAAGCTGGGAATATTACTGACTATACCCGGTATTCAGTATCACACTCAGTATTAGACTCAATATTAGGCTAAATAGAAGTGAAGTTAAGGGTGTTGGCTTTATCAGAACCTGCTGGTGCCTGGACCAGCTCTTGTACCAACATCCCCAAGAATGTTCAGTCTGCTGTTTGATTTAAATACCATTTATTGCAATAGAGAAAAAATGTACAGTTGAGCGTCCAAGTATATTTGAAAAATAATTAATCTGCCAAACAAATCTATAGTGCCCCTGTCTTGAGTTTTGCTTCTGTAGGGTTTGGATCATTATGACATTACAATTAAAACTGCAGAACAATAATCCCCATTTAGTGATAATTTATCTCCATGTCTGCTCTTCTTACCTCAAAATTCCATCATCTGATGCTCTGAATCATTCAGGTGGGGCCAAGACCCTCATTGCATGATACTTTCATGCTACTAAGAAATCCAGCGTCACTGTCTTGAATGGAGAGAACGCTGAAGATACCACTTCCCTTTGCTCCTAGAAAATTTTCAAACTGCTTGGCTTATCAGCTCCTCTGAAGAATAGCCTCTTTTCTTTTCTTTTCATTTTGGGAGGGGAGGGGCAGAGGGAGAGAGAATCGTAAGCAGGTTCCACGTCCAGTGTGGATTCAGACACGGGGCTCAGTCTCACAACCCTGAGATCATGACCTGAGCCGAAAATAGAGTTGGACACTTCACCAACAGAACCAACCAGGTGCTCCAAGAGTGGCCCCTTTCTGTACCTTGCTCTTGCTTCTGCCTTTCCTGCCTTGCTCACCCCTCCAGTTGCTCAGATACTCTCTTTGGCCCCAGAGACCAACAAATTCATTCTTGGGTGTTGGTAATTAGAACATTCTTCATCAGATAATCTATCCACAGTGCTGAATCTTTCTTATCCCAGAGTCTCAGCTTAAATGGGACCTCTTTTTTTTTTTCTCCATTTTATTGAAGTAGAACTAACAAACACACACCAATATTTGAAGGTATACGATGTGATGTTTTGAGATACATATACATTGTGGCAATGAGCACCTCAGTCAAGGTGATTTAAGATATCCAACACCTTACATGGTTATCACTGTGTGTGTGTGTGTGTGTGTGTGTGTGGTGAGAACTCTGAAGATCAACTCTCTTGGCAAATTTCAGGTATACAACAGAGTATTGTTAACTACAGTCACTGTGCCGTAGATCCCCAGCAGTTACTCACCCCCCCCTCATAACTGAAAGTTTGTACTCTGACTGACATCTCATTTCCACCACCTCTTAGTCCTCGGCAACCACCATTCCACTCTGTGCTTTTATGAGTTTGACTTTTTTAGCTTTCACATAGTGAGATCGTGCAGTATTTACCTTTCTATGTCTGTCTTATTTCACTTAGCATAATGTCTTCCAGGTTCATCCATGTTGCTATAAATGGCAGGATTGTGTGTGTGTGTGTGTGTTCGTGAGAGAGAGAGAAGCCTCCAAAAGCTTCTTGTGTTATGGTCCCTCTTTCTACTTCCTATCATTTTTTATAAATTTACCTGTATGATTACATGTATTGTTATGTTTATGAAACTCATAAGTCTTCCTTAATTTGTCTGTTGACTTGTTTTCACCTTTTCTGTCTCCTTCTATTGAACTAGAAGAAGGGTTGTGCACTGGCCAATTCCAGGGATTCCCGTTGCATTGTGGTTTTATGTCATCTGTGCACCCCCTACCAGAGCAGGGCTGGATAAATCTATACAGCCTCCCATGGTGGGCCTCAGTAACAGCCAGAGCTCATAGTAAAAGCTGTTATTCTTAGTCCCTAAAACAGTGCCTGGCACACAGCAGGTGCTCCAAAAATATTTGTTGAAAAATGAACTCCTGAATTTATGCTTTCAAGGGACTAAGGGAGTTAGTAATTTTTTCAGCTATAATCTTTTCCATTTGTGTTCATATACTGATGTCTTTCAAAAAACAAAAACAAAAAAATCCACCACCACCACTAATAAAAGTAACCCAAACCCTACATTGACTACCCAGTGAAAAGAACCAAACTTCTAATAAAAATCACAAAGAATCAGTGACCCAACTGAATTGCTTGAGAATGATGTGCTCATGTTACTGATATTTGAGTTTAATATTAATGATTATGGACAGAATGTATTTCTTTATCTTTGTCATTAACATTTGGATATGTATTTGTGTTTAACCATTAATAACTAATGTGCTGCAAGTAAGGGATATTACCCATCTTTGTAAATCTTTTGGGATAAGACCGCTTTGCTAGGTAGATTGGATTTCCAAATAATCTGTATGAGTCTTTGAAATGAGAAATATTCCTCATTCTCAAACACTACATATGTTAAAAATAATACCACATTTTATTTGAAAGGAAGTAGAACATTTTCTTCCAAAATTCCAAGCACACACAACCATATAGATGCACCAGGCACATGTGGATTGGCGAACTTGATGTTATCGGGATCAGGATTATAAAATTTAAAATAGATTCTCTGTCACGTAATGTCTTTTGAGCCACTTTTAGTATAGAGATCCGGCACGAAATCTTTTCCACAGTTTTCTGAACAGATTTTAAACACTGCAGGGTTGGATTTTTTTCATCCTCTCTTGTCCTTGGACCTGGCACTTGAAGGCATGTGAGCCCTTGGGGCCAAGGAGGGAAGGCTGCCCCATCTGATGGGTCATTGAGCCTGGGGACAAGTATTTCCTTCACTGGAATTGACAACCACCAGGAAAAGCCAACCCCTTCACCTAACAAGCCCATCTATAAAATGCAAATGCTGCAGCTCCCATATTTAAAAAAAAAAAAAAAAAAAGGAGAAAAGAAAAGAAATGGACATTTTATTACACTTAGGCATTTCCTCCTTTTTCTCTGTGGTATCATTTGAAGTCTGCTTTTTAAAACAGTTGAACAAATGAATCCTTCTGTCCTCACTTCCAGTTGTCAGCAGTGTTCAGTGTGAGATGAAATAAATTGCCCAGCCCTTTCATCTTCTATAATCAGCTCGGCACAGCTGAGTACACCCCCAGCCCTGCGCTGCCCCTGCCGGCGCTCACTCCGCCTGTTCCGCCCAACAGGAAGTCGAGTGGACTTACTTGGCTTCCCTCCTGGCTGGCTTCCTTGCCTCTTCACCTCCTTTCTCCCTGCCTGCACGACGACTGTGCCATGCGTTTTGTGGAGGAAAAAAGGGTAGGGAGTACCATCATTTTTTTCAAAGCATATCTGACCCAGGGATCGTTCATGGATTGTTTTTTGTTTTTTTTTTTTTTCCACCTTCCAGCTGGCTCAACTATAGCATGACTGCTGTAGTCCCATGCCTATCCACCCTATGTACAGATGGGAAGATGTGTGTGTGTTGGGGGGGGGGGGGCTTGAACTGCACCTCGACCATGCCAGAGTGCTTTGTTATTAAAAGCAGAGAAGCTCCACATTTATATGGATGTCAGCCAAGTAGGACATCCACGAAGAGGAACTTAACTGCAGGTGATCTCTTTCTAGCCCCCAGACTAGCTGGGAGGCTATTAGGGAACAAAGCAGAGGGTAGAGCTTGACGGAGGGGCAGCAACAAGTACCTGCTAGTCTGGGGAGCTGTTTGGTTGGTTTCTGTGTTTTGCCAGGACCGGACTCCTTCGTCAGACTCTCCCTTGTCTCCTCCGTGCGTTTCTGGTGAGGCTGGCAGTCCCCGATTCCTCCTCCTCCCCCTTGTCCTCCTCCTGCTCCTAGGAGAGGCAATGGGGTCCTAATGAGCCAGTCTTTACTAGGCATCTGGTTCTGTTGTCAGTACCTTCTGTGTATTAGATCAGTTCCTTGTGCAACAGAACGACGAGATAGGTACGACTGATTGCCTCCATTCTTCAGATGAGGTTACTGAGGCACAGTCGGCTAAACAACTCACCTTATGGGCAGGCAGAGGACCTGTATGGCAGCCTCCTGGGCCAAGAGGTTAGTTCAGGGTCAGGCCCGTGGCCCAGTGGGAGAGCAGTGGTGCAGGTGGAGAGGTGCTTGCACTGGCTTCCTTCATGCATTAACCAGCTGTGCTGGCAGGGGGGGTGGGGGTGGGGGCTGGACTCTTGGGTTGCTAGGGAGCGGCATGCCTATCACATGTGAAGATGAAACTGTAATGATATTTATTGAATTGTGGTCTAGTTGTCCCTAAATTCAATTTACATCAGGATGTTTTTGTTTTTTGCTTTAATATGAGACAGTAGGTTCCTTTTGTTTGCTTAAGCCAATTACACTGGGATTTCTTTTACCAAGGAAAGAAATGTTATTGAGCGATAGCGGTATTTCTAAAGATTCTCAAGTAATGCTGAATGCTCCCCCTCTATCTGGGCCTGCTGTACACTCCCCGCCCCATGGCCCTCTTGAAATCCACATTATCCCTCTGAAAATGATAGGGTCCACTCACCTAAGCTGTCAGCTTCTTAAAACTAAAAGCCTTTTTGAAATGAGAGGGTATGCTGGCCTGGAATTGTGTATTGATCTTTTAAATTTCAACTTAGAAATTTAAATTTTATCTCAAAGGGAAAGGAACTAGAAATGAATTCATGTTTTCCAGCCACTTTCTGGTGAGGGATCAACAACACTTGGAAACCAATTATAACAACAGACCAGAAAAGACAATGCCTGGGGAACGAATGTCTCTGTGTGGAGAGCTGGTGGGCTCCAACAGAAGGGAAATATTTCTCCTTGGGCTTTCATTCAAATTAGCTCTTTTCTCAAGACCAGACTCTCTCTCTCTCTTTTTAAAGAACTCTGGCCCTGTGAAGATGAGCTGTGTGGGAACTATACAGTGAACCATCTCTCATTGCGACCTCTTCCTTGGCCATGACAAAATGCTCCCATCTGGGATTATGGAAAAGGGCAAAATGATGGTTGTTGGTGTTCGTGTCCACGGTTTGCAGAGCTGCCTTGTTTCATGGGAGGGAGTTGTGTTGTGATCACTCTGAATGATAGCCCCCAACCCAGTGCCTTGCACACAGCAGCTGACTTTCCTGTGATGGTTAATTTTGCGTGTCAACTTGACTAGCCACAGGGTGCCCAGATTAAACGTGATTTCTGGATGTGTCTGTGAAGATGTTTCTGGATGAGATTAGCATTTGAATGATGGGCTCTGCAAAATAGATTAGTCTCCTCTGTGTGTGCCTCACTGAGTCTCTTGAGAGTCTCCATAGAACAAAAAGCAGGAGAAGAGGAATTTGCCCCCCTTTTTCCTGCCTGCCTCCTGGATATCTTATCTTCTCTTACCTTCAGACTGGGATTTATACCATTGGCTCCCTTGGTTCTCAGGCCTTTGGACTTGGACTGAATTACACTCCTGGCTTTATTGGGTTTCCAGTTTGCTGGTGGCACATCATGGGACTTAGCCTCCATAATACTATGAGCCAATTCTTCATAATAAATCACCATATGTAGAAAATACATATTATATATGAAATATGTACATATGTTATATATATATTAATGTATATAATGGATATATAATATATATACATCTACCTAGATGTATGTGTAATAGGTATATCTATTATGTATATTATGTATAATATGTAATAGGGATATATATAAAAAATATACATTTTATATATAACTCATGTATCCTCTTGGTTCTGTTTTTGTGAAGAATCCTGATGAGTACAATTAATTAAGCACTTCCAGCATCAAGACTTTTTAAAGAACTTCACAACCGTGAGTTTGTTTAAACTTAGTTTGTTCTATGAAATAGTATTACTATCATGCCCATTTTACAGATATGGAAACCAAGGCACAGAAGTATGAAGTAACGTTAGCACTTAGCAGTCCCCCAGGTATGAAGTGGTAAAACAAGGATTTGGCCCCTCATTTAGCTCCTGAGATCCACTGTCTGATGCGGATTCCTTTTGCGTAAGGTACCTCATGAATATTCGATGAACTGAACTGAAAGTTCATGTAAACTAAATTTACATGTGGCTTGACTAGCAAGAAAACAGGCCTTTTGTGTTACGAAAAATAAATTCGCCCCCAGGTTATGAGAAGTAGCCACAGTCAGAATTCCTCCATTCTCCTGAGGCTTTGATGACCTTAAGATAGATCCAGTCCCCAGAATTACTTTACTGTCATTAGCATACATAATTAAATATTTGTTAGGAAAATTAATATATTTAAATTTGTTTAAAATTAAGCTGACCACTAATAGCTCTGCTCATCAGTAGAGACTTTGTTATTTTACAGCTTAAGAACATTTTAATGGCCAATAAAATTGCTCCCTAGATCCTAGCAGTGTTCAGATTTTGAAATTATAGCCGAAGATACTGTTAATCATTCCTAAATTACCAACTGCTCACTATTAACCTCTAAATTGTCTAGCTGATCTGTACATTTGAGGAAAGTAATAAATATGACTTCCCCAGAGGTAGATTAATAGGCAGGACAGGTATGCTTTATATAGTCGTATATACATTTAATGCACAGATGGCCAAAGCATGGAGACCAACTGTGATGTCTCTATATGGGTATCTTCAAATATAAGTCTATGTATTTAGCTAACTTGGAGGGAGGGCATCAAAATTTTGACCATTATCAAGTCAACTCCAGTAATGGTATTATTCAAATGTTTCACTGTATAAATAGAGTTTTATCAAGTTTCCAAAATATATCTATTTCTATTTCCCTTACTTAGCGTGTCTGTTTATGGACAGATGTTTAGTGATGCGTTTCCACTATAAAATATGGCAGAACAGTAGGCCTTTGAATAGATCTCTGATCATTTGGAGATTAAACATCAATTAAGACTGTTCATCTAAGCTTAAATTATTCTATCAAACACTTTCTAGCTATAAGTCAAAATGGGAGAAGGGTAAAAAAAGACTGTGATTGTAAGATGTTATGGCCTCTGTAGATGAATATAAAGTGATGTATTCTGAGCTCTTGGAATGGAGAGGATGATACCGTTGAATCATGCTTTCTTTGCAAACACATTTAAATACACCAGCAGCACTGTGTCAGTTCCAATCTAGCTAGATCCCTGTTGAGATTGGGGTAACTCTCCTATCCACTTGTGGGGATGTTTTCTATGATGGTAAAAAATCAGACTAAAGGTCCGTTGTTTTCTCTGGCTAACTGTATTGACTCTGAAAATTCCATGATCGTTTTAGAACTCCTTTAAATTCAGCTGACTCGACGTTATCAAATGCCGGTCCCACGCAAGATACCATGCTTGATGCTACAGACAGTACAAAGGTCATCAAACAGAGATGTTATCTTTAGGAGTTTATTGAAGTGGGTAGACAGGCACAAATTAATCACAACATGCACGGGTGCTACAAAAGCGGTGCCCAATCTATGAGGAACCAAGCAGAGGCAGAGACTGAGCTTTCCCTTGCAGTGAAGGCAGAATGGCTGCAAGGAAATAACAACAATCGAGGTAGGCAAACATTTTGACGTGGGAGGGGGTGGTGGCGAGGAGGTCCCCTGAATCTGGGATGTTTTCACATCAACTCCACAAACGTTTTGGCGTGGGGGAAGGGGCACCGAGTGTCAAGGTCAGCAATTTCTGTCTATGGGACTTTAATCCTCACCTCTCCTCTTTGGCTTCCCTCTGAGACTTCTTTAAATCACAGTAAACACACTCTGTTTTACTTGGCTTCCTAATGTCTCTAAGCCTCCTGTTCTCCTTTACTAACTAGCGGTAAAGCCCTTAATAAGTGTCCCATGGGAACAGCCGACCCTTAGCAACTCCCTGTCTAGGCCTTACTCTCTTCATTTCAGGAGCCGGCTGGCTGTTCCTGGCAGATGTGACTCAGAGCGGCCAGGGCAACTTGTAGTTAGCACCACCAGCGTGGCTGGAACCGGAAGCTCACATCTTGAGATCCTCCCACGTTGAGACTGGGCCTGGATCCAGCCTAGGCTTCCGAAATCCAGGGTTATGCCTTTCAAACTGGCCAGCTCCTCTCCCCTCACTGGTTGTGGGATGCTAGTGAGTCAGTTGAAGATGTGTTGAAGGCAGAACTCAGGTGGAACCATCACTTTCTCCTGGTACTGCGGATGTGCTCCATTTATAGCCATTTTGTAATTCAGCTGTTGTGTATACGTGCCCTTTGTGTAGTTGTACTAACCACATCATCTCTTATTTACCTCAAGGAGTACAACATTTGTATTTAACCTACAATTATAAATACCCAGTAGGTTATTACTGTGCTAGTTGAATTTAATTTGTTATGAATGAGAAACTCTAGCTATCCAAACTGAAGTAATTTCTAGAAAGCTGGCCAGCTGCAGCCAGATTCTTTATCTGGCTCTATATCTCTCCTGGCCCTATATCTCTCATCATTTGAAGTCCTTAAAGGCTCTGGAATCTTTAAGAACCATCCATCTTTCTTTCTTCCTTTTTTTTTTTTCTTTCTTTCTTTCTTTGTTCTTTCTTTCTTTTTATTTTTTTCAGTGTTCCAAGGTTCATATTTTATGTACCGCACCCAGTGCTCCATGCAATGGGGGCCCTCCTTAATACCCACCACCAGGCTCACCCATCTTTCCATATAATCTTCTGTTAGAGTTGTGTTATTAACTTTCTCAGAATAAACATGACATTACAAAAACGATTGTTTCCGTGACAAAATAGGGGGTTTCAGGCTTATAATCATTACTCCCCCGACCTGACTATACCGCCTTCATAATTCTTTTTCACCACCAGAAGTAATTTGTTATTGTCATCTAAAAATCATACTTAGGTTCATCGAAGTATGACAAAAACACAAACTTGAATGCTGCCTTCTTCATCCTTCATAGCACTTGTCAGATGTTTCTTGATCATCTTTAAGTTTGATCTTCCAGTTGTACTTATAGCTCAGCTCACCAATGACAAAGATGAACAGAAGGATAAAATAAGTTGTTAAGAAAACAGCCCATAGTCAAACAGTGCAGTAGCATGTTCTTAGTTACATGGAATATGTTTTGTGACTCAGGCAGGGCTGGATCCAGACGCCGAGAACTTATGGACACCATAAGAATCATTAGGACGTTAGTCAAACATAGAGATTCCTGGCCTCATCCCAAACATATCCAACATGGTAGATTTGGGTGGGAAGCAGGAATTTGCATTTTAAGTTTTTACTTCATCAGATGGTTTTGGTACAGTTTGTTTGCAGAATATTTTGAAGAAAAAAATGCCAAAGTGGCTACTCATAATTAATCAGCCCCTTTATATCCAACTTGAGGGTTTTGTTGTTGTTGTTGTTTTTGTTTTGTTTGTTTTACTATTAAACTAAGGCTGTAGGAGAAGAGCATGTTCACTTTTGTGACTTGTAATGCAGATCTAAATCTGCAATTGAGAAAAACACTTAAGTACCCACAGTTTCCTGCGATTTGTCCTTTCATTGACTTTAGGAACCAACCAGAAGCCCTTTGAAGATTTCCAATAGGCTGTGGACCACACTTTGAAAATCACTTTTCTCAGCTGTCTCAAAAGTATGGCAGAATGCCCAGAAACTGATATTTAACAACCATGGAAATCTATCTGCTTGAAATCTTACAAGTAAAAACAACTTTGGGAAGCCAGTTTCCACTTCATTATTTGGCACTGGATGAAAGTTTCACATCCACATTGGAGATCCACATTCAAAGACAGAGACACTTCAATATTCACGTCAATTTTATTTACTTAAAAATAACAGCCAGAGAATGTGCAGCTGACATTGATCCCTGGCGGCATTTGGTTTGTTTATGCCCTGTCTTGGCTGTGCCCATTATCGTGTCTGCATCCTCGGGACATACTTAGAGGAGCCACGCAGACTACAGTCTAATTATAGAGAAGTGGAAAAGCATAAATTTCTGCCTGCAAATGCTGAAATCTTTTAAAGTGAACAAAAGTTACACTTGCTCAAATTTAAAAGCAATAAGTGAAGAAGCAAACACATATGAGAAGATCAAATGATGTAACCTCAGGTGATTTCTACATTTTTATGTTCTTAAAAATTGTATCAGAGTGTAACTGATATGCAATAAACTACACAAAACTAAAGCATATAATTATGTAAGTTTCAACATAGGTGTACACTTGTGCGTTACCACCGCAGTGAAAGTAATGAACCTACCCATCAATTTCATAGGTTTCTTTGTGCCCTTTTATTATCTCTCCTCTGCCTCTGTTCATTATCATATAACCACTGATTTATCTTCTGTCTCTACACAATAGTTTGTTTCCTAAAATATTACATAAATGGAGTCATGTACTTTTTTTTTTGTCTGACTTATTTTATTCTGCAGAGTTATTTCCAAATTCATCCATGTTGATGGCTATATCATCTGGATGCAGTAGTATACTTGGATTTCTTTTGTCCAAACCCTCATGTTGTTCTTATCATGTAGCTTACTTTTACATACGTCGAAAGACCCACTACGATATTTTTGTTTTCCTTTAAACAGTTGTCTGCTACAAAAATATAAGTGATAAGAACAAAGTATAATTTACCTATTTCCATATTTTGAAACTTTCCTTTGAGTCCTCCCATTTGACCCATAGGTTATATAGAAATCCTTTGTTTAGCTTACAAGTGTTGGGAGAATGTTCTGTTATTTTTCTCTTGAGGGTTTCTAGTTTTGTTCCATTATGTTGGATAATGCACTTGCCATTTTCAATTTTTTGACATTTGTGGGCCAATATATGGTCTCTTTTGGTGTATCCATGGACACTTGAAAAACATGTGTAATCTGCTTTTCTTGGGTGCAGTGTTCTCAAATATTGATTTGATCCTGTTGGTGTTAAGTTTTTCTGTAATCTTGCTCATTTTTTTATGTAGCTTCTCTATCCATTGTTGAGAGTCCAGTGTTGATGCATTCATTGTGGGTTTGTTTAATTTTTTAGTTTGACCAGTTTTGCTACTTCTATTTTGCAGCTCTGTTGTTTGTTATATAAATCTTCTTTGTACCTTGACCCTTTTATCATATGTAATGTTTCTCCTTGGGGCTGGTAATTTTATTTTCCTCTGAAAGGTACTGTATTTCAGATTAAGGTAGGCACTCTTTCTTTTTATTAATTCACATGACATATTTTTAATAACCTTTTACTTCCAGCCTGACTGTGTCATTATATTTAGAGCGAGTTTCTTGTAGACATCATAGTTGGTTGATTTCTTTTTTTTTTAAGTATACTTTGTCAGTCTCTGTTTTTTAAGTAATGAGTTTAAAACAACTTAAACTTAATTAATTATTGATATGTCCAGGTTTAAGTATACCATTTTATATTTTGTTTTTGTTCTGTTTTAGCTTCCCACCTTATCTCTGGTGATACCATGGGGGTTAGATTTGTTACTGGTTGGTCAGGATGAAAAACCTGGTTCCCTCCTTGGCCTTCTCTGATATAGCCCCCAACAAGGGTGTTGTAGCACCTCACAGTGTTGGAAACCTAGGCTTTCCACTGGGCCCTTGCTAGTGTAGATTTGGTGGGGCTGTAGTTTTTGTCCGTGATGTCTGGCTGAAGCAGAGAGGATGTTATCGAAAGTTTTAGGTCTTGGTATGCTGCCCCTTTTGATCTTTTGGCTAGGAAGAGGAGATTTTTGTTGAACATTTTTGTTTGTTTGTTTGCACACATTGTTACATTGGGCTTGTTGCTCTTCAGCAACAAGGCCAGGATATACGAGGCACAATTGTTCCTTGGGTCGTCAGTTCTGTAGTTGGTCTGCTTTCTTGTTTTTGCTTTTCAGAGTCTTATGTTTGTTTTATGTTTACCGTCCAGGGTTTGTAGTTGAAGGCAGCAGGAGAAATGGGGAAAAGTCTGCATCTGTTTTGAAGGAGTGCTTTTTATTATTATCAGGGGTCATATTTTTCTGCTTCTTTGTATACCTGGTAATTTTTTATTGGATGTCAGACTTTATTTTCATCTTGTTGGTTGCTGGATATTTTGTATTCCTGTAGATATTCTTGAACTTTGTTCTGGGACTCATTTAAGCTACTTGGAAACCGCTTCAGCTATTTGGATCTTACTTTTAAGAGATTGTAGACAGGACTAGAGCACTACACAGTCTAGAGCTAATCATCCCCCAGGGTTGCTGAAAGACCCTTCTGTGTTCCCTGTGTCCCATAAATCTTGATTTTTTTTCCCCTTCTGGCTCATGGGAACAGGTACCATTCCCAGGCCCGTGTAAGTGCTGGGTACTAATCTCTCTTACTCTGTGGGTGTTCCTTTCCTTAGCCTTGGACAGTCTCTTCACATGAATGAATAGATATAGTACTCATTTGAATAATCCAGGGGACCCTCTGTTGATCTCCAAAGTTCTGTCTCTACACAACTTTCTTTTGTCTGGCGTTCTGACTTGCAAACTAGCCACCTTGATCTTTCTGGCCACTCAGCTCTGTATCCACAATTCAGATTTTGCTGGGCTCTCCCTTGGTTTTCCCTCCCTGCACTGAAGCCTGGGAAACCCTCTTTGAAGCAGTAAGCTATGGCAATCATAGGGCTCATCTTCTATTTTTCCCTTCTGTGGGATCACTGTTTTTCATTGACTAACGTCTTAGTGAAAACTTGTTTTATATGTATTTTTTTCATTATTTCAGGTGGGAGGGTAAATCTGGTCTCTGTTACTCCTTTATGGCCAGAAGCTCAATATCTGTTTATGACATCCACCAGGTGTGTAACTGGAAAACAAGTATCTCTCAGCCTGCCCCTAGCTCTTTTATCCTATAATTCTTTGGTTTGAAGTTCAAGTCTATGCCCTCACTTCTTATATGTGGAACACTTAATCATAAGGCAGCCCTTTAAAAACTAACTTAAATACATTTGCTAAGTGCTGGTTACTCTTCTAAGGCCACAATCCCTTATCTGTACCTCTTGGGAGCCAGTTTTATAATTTTCTATTTTATTTATTTATTTATTTATTTATTTATTTATTTAATTTTTTATTTTTTATAAACATATATTTTTATCCCCAGGGGTACAGGTCTGTGATTCACCAGGTTTACACACTTCACAGCACTCACCAAAGATATAATTTTCTATTTTAAAAAGGTACATGTACCAAATATAACTTTATACCCCAAATTGAGTCTGAGGCAGCACTCTGTAATCAAATACATTCATATTTCTGTAGCAAAACCATGAATATTAGCACTAAGAATAAATAAGGATTATACATAGCCTAATTTAAGTTTAGATGAAGATTTGCTGCCAACTGAGTTTGCCGCTTTTTTTTTTTTTTTAAGGTTTTTAGCTATTTGGTTTGAGAATTTTGGATGAGGAATTATATAGATACATTATCTCCTGTAATTCTCAAAATCATCCTTTGAAATAGGCAGTATACTAATGACCACTTTACAAATGAAAGGAATGAAGCATAGGGAATTAAGTGACTTGCCCAAGCTCACAGAGCCAGCAAAGGATAGACCCGGGGTTCAAATCTAGTATCCTGGTCTCAGAATCCGAGGTCTTACCTGTTATACATTACTGCTCCTCCTCAAGGAGCATCCCCTAGGGCATGCCAGGAAGTCAAGGCTGACTTTGAATACTCTTTGGGGGAGGCACTTCTTGGGGACTAGATAATCTGAACTAGGAGGCACTCTCTGTGCCAACATGGTCTAAGGATATGTTTGTACTTGGCTCAGATCCTGGGTAGACTCTGGTGTGTGTATGGAATTTCTTGCATATCCTTCAGGTATACATCAGGATGTTTGGGTGCCTGATCTGAACCTGAGACTGCTGTACCTGAGTTCTGTGTCTGGGATGCCACATTATCTCATAGTTGTCTAACACAGAAGGTAAATATTTTAGGATGGGTTTTCCTTGTATCCATACTTAAAAGTTGGCTTCTGATTGTCTTTGCTGAAGGCCCAGTTTGTTATAACTCATGTTCCAAGGTGTCCCAGGCCTGTCTTTAGGAACTCCTCTTCAAATCCATTTTGCCTGTCTAAGTGCTGTTCTGCAAAGAACCCATGCCTAAGAGGGTAATTGGGTGCCAGGATGGAGTCTGTGTCCCATATCACAAATCTTGAGCTGCCCACCCTGATGTGTTGCATTAGGCCCACATCTTGGAATGGAACAGGTGCCTTCTTCTAGTACACGCACAAGTGTCTCATGCACTACATGTGATCCTACCCCAAGGCTTTCCTAACCGTGTGCTAGAACCTTTGTGAAGGTAATTAACTGAAGTCATAAATGCGGGGCCTTTACAACAAGAGGATGGGACATTCCACCTTGCTCTCTCTGCAAGGAAAGGCGATGTGAGGACATAGTAAGAGGGTAGCCGCCTACAAACCAGAAAAAGGTCCTCACCAGTAATGCAATTTGCTGGTACCCTGTCATAGTCTTGAAGTATCCAGAGTTTTGTGAAAATACGCATTTGTTGTTTAAGTCACCCAGTCTGTGGTATTTTGTTATTATAGTCTAAGAGGAATAATATACCCACCTATCATAAGGAGGCAAGGTAGAATGACCCTGGAAGGGACTCCCCCAAAATCTGTAGACTATGTAGCTACCATATATAAATCTGGCAAGCTGAGGTAGCTCTTAAAAATTACCTTGACTTGGGTGCCTGGGTGGCACAGTGGGTTAAAGCCTCTGCCTTCAGCTCAGGTCATGATCTCAGTGTCCTGGGATCGAGCCCTGCATCGGGTTCTCTGCTCAGCAGGGAGCCTGCTTCCCTCTCTCTCTCTCTGCCTGCCTCTCTGCCTACTTGTGATCTCTCTCTCTGTCAAATAAATACATAAAATCTTTTAAAAAAATTACCTTGACTTAACCATTAACAATACCATTAACCATGCAACTTAATACTGAAAAAAAATAATTTTATAGTTAAAAATGAGTAGAAGACCTGAATAGACATTTTTTTCTGAAGAAGATCTACTGATGGCCAGTAGACACATGAAGAGAGGCTCAACATCACTCATCAGCAGGGAACTACAAATTAAATCCTCAAGGAGATAACACTTCACATGTGTCAGAATGATTGAACTGAAAAACACACGAAACAACAGGTATTGGTGAGGATGTGTAGAAAAAGGAGCCTTCATGTATTGTTGGTAGGAATGCAAACTGGTGTAGCTAATGTGGAAAACAGTATGGAGGTTCCTCAAAAAATTAAAAATAGAATTACTGAATGATCCAGTAATTCTGTTTCTATTTACCCAAAGAAAATGAAAACACTAATTTGGAAAGATAAATGGAGTATGCACTTTTATGTTTATTGTAGCATTATTTACAGTAGCCAAGATATAGAAGCAGCCCAAGTGTGCATCTGTAGATGAATGGATAAAGAAGATGTTTATGGATAAACACATACCCAGAATGGAATATTACCCAGCCACAAAAGAGAATGAAATCTTGCCATCTGCAACAACATGGATGGATGTGGAGGGTATAATACTAAGTCATATGTCAGGGAAAGATAAATACCATATGATTTCACTCACATGGGGAATATAAGAAACAAAACAAAAAAGGGGACAAAAAACCAGACTCTTATCTATAGAGAACCAACAGATGATTACCAGAGGGGAGGTGGGTGGAAGGCAGGACCAGATAGATGAAGGGGATTAAGAGTACACTTATCATGCTGAGAACTGAAAAATCTATAGAGGTGTGGAATCACTATATGGTATGCCTGAAACTAACAAAACACTGAATGTTAATTACATCGAAATAACAAAATTACCTTAACTTTTCCTTACTAATGCATTGTACTAATTATTTAAGCTCAATTTTGTACCTCTTTCTTTTATTCTAGCTTGCCCCCAAAGGTAGATAAACATCAAATGGGCTGTGCCATGTCCTCTGCCTAAAGGTGTGACTTCTGCACAAAGCTCTAGTATGATGCCTAATCCACATGTAATATTACACACAATTAGTTACCGAGGAGGGAAATAGAGCAAATGTGGACACAGTTAAAATTAGTTCACCTTTGGAGGACTGCTTGGATTTGGATTTAATACGTTAGAGGGATAAAAGGTCCATACTCTTCTTTCAACATTTTAAATCAGAAAATGGGGCATATGGTCCTTTTTGTCGTCATCTCTGCCAGGAAAATATTAGGTTGGAGCTGGTTTTATATTAATCCTTTTGTCTTAACTTTATTTTTACATTTCACTTTCTTTCCTTAGATTCTGGTCTTTTAAACTTTAGTAAGCAAGCATTTATTTTCTTTTGGTTCCTTCTCTGTATCCTAAGGGGGAAAAAAATACCTTTTTATATAACTTAGGTTAGGAAAAAGTTAACCCTATTATTCTGTCCCGAAGGAACACATCACCTGTCATACAAACACTGTGGTTTCCCTCCACCTGTGGGTTTGTATGGAAGGTTAGAGACCTATCAGAAGGGTTGGACAGTGATGGCATTTGGGATATACTGTTGGTATTAACCTGCAGCCATCTTTTTCAGGTAGAACTGTGATTCCTAACAACTCTTTGTTTTAAATTCATCTGACAGGTTCTTGAAAACATACGTGTTTGGGCCTTTTGAAGCCTGCCACATCACATGAACTGAAGAAACACTGATTTAAAATTCAGTTTCTGGGGGCACCTGGGTGGCTCAGTCAGTTGGGTATCTAACTCTTGATTTTTGGCTCAGGCCATGATCCCAGGGTCATGAGCTGGAGCCCTACATGGGGCTCCTCACTCAGTGTAGAGTCTGCTGGAGATCATCTCTGTCCCTCTGCCCCTCCCCATATCATGCTCTAAATCAATCAATCAATCAATCAGTCAGTCAGTCAAATCTTCAACACAAAACTCATTCTGAGAAGACAGGTGCCATTTCTGTACTGTGCCTTACAGCACTTCCATACAGGAAGAGGTTGTATGCATGGAATAGTTTTGAACAAAGATTTCTGTTTAAATTTCATTTTGTTACATAAAGGTTAGGTAAGGTGGAACTCTTTTTGTTTTGTGAATAGTTTCCTTTGATTTCAGACCGACTTGTACAGGTCTCCTAACATCCTCCTGCATAATTAGCGCTGGAAAATATCATTTGCCAGCTTGCCCTTACTGATCATGACAAAGAAATTTGCTTTTGAATACTGCGTTATCACGGTATGTGGAGGTGTGTGGAAGACGGGGAGCAGACTCTTCCTCTGCCAGATAACCGTGCCTTGCCATAACCTTGACACGAGGTACATTAATTTATCAATGAAACAAGATGGGATTGGGAGGGAGACAAACCATAAGTGACTCTTAATCTCACAAAACAAACTGAGGGTTGCTGGGGGGAGGGGGGTTGGGAGAAAGAGGGTGGGATTATGGACATTGGGGAGGGTATGTGCTTTGGTGAGTGCTGTGAAGTGTGTAAACCTGGTGATTCACAGACCTGTACCCCTGGGGATGAAAATACATGTTTATAAAAAATAAAAAATTAAAAAAAAATTTTGTTTAATACCCAGGAGTCTGGGGCCAGGGCATGAAAGCTCCTGCTATTATCTCCTCCAAAGGGCTGATAACCTTCTGGCAGGATGCTCAGGCACGCCAAGACCACCAGAATGCCAGCCCTTGGACTGAACATCCCTAACGCATTCACCTCTCTGGCTTCCGTTTTAATGAGCATTTATTTAGCCTTTGGTTAGAAACATTTCAGTAAGTTCAGAGCTACATAATCAGATTGTAACCTACACTTTCCAATTTTTTTTTTAAATACACTTCCACGTATGTTTTGGTGTAATTTTAACCTAAGAATCCTGTAGTATTGCAAGATTGAGAAATCATGACTGAATTTCTAAGACAAAGACTAAATAAATCAGCTGCATGAAATAGAAAAACAGAGTAAGTTCTGATTCATTGATTCACCCACCAAAATATCCATAGTTCAAAGTGGAGTAAAACAGACAATTTGGTTGTTCCAATCCAAGCCCAGATATTTGCTGATAAATAGTCACAGATACATGGTAAGGGGGAAAATAGTTAATATTTTATAGGCACTCACCCAAAATGCTTAACAGTTTTCCACTAGTTACTCAAATAACAAAGCTTTCTTTGAATATCCCTTAGCAGAAGTGCAGCGGGAAGTGTCCGAGATTTCCGGATGGACCATGACATTTGACATGAAGAGCCTAATAATAATTTCTCAGAATAAAAAGGAAGTTAAAAAACAGAGGTATATAAAAAGACATGTTTATGTCCTCATTCCAGTGTCCAGCGTTAACATGTTTTAACCGCATTCCTTTTGTCTCATTTTTGGGGGGCTGGATGCTTCTATAATAAACATGTACCGAATTCTTTTGTAATCCTATCCAGAGGCAAGCCATTATCAACATGGCAAAAATTCAGGTCAAGTGTGTATGCCCTTAGCCTGGGAGCAGACAGAACGGAACGGTTCCACCACGAGAAACTGAGATAGCCATCCCCTCAAAATGCATTTTAGCTTTTGTGTAGTTCTGAGAGACGCTTCTTAAAATAGAATTCTTCTTCTTGAAGTAGAGTTCTACTTTCCTTTTTTTTTTTTTTTTTAAACTGATGAGGTTGTTTGTGTCTCTATTGGATGTGCCAGATGGAAAGGTTTTCTCATTAGAGGCAGCTGTTTTAGCAAATTACCTCACTACAGCATAATGACAGAGTTACACCAGACTATTGAAGAAAATCCTTTCTCTTCCCAGTGAGATCATGAAAACTAGAAACAATTTCAATGAGATTTTTGATTTACTTTGGAAATGGCTCAGCTGGATGCAGGGGTGATCAGATGAGGTATTTTTTTGTTCATATTTCACTCAATATTTAAGTATAGCTGTGTAAATATAAGATATAGATTTACAGTTTGATTTCTTTTTCAGCTAATGGATTCATTATCTTTGGCAGATGATCTCATTAGTTCCTTAAGTATGAATGATTCTACTGGGGGAGATTTCTCCCTCGACAGTATCCCATCTAAAATACACGATCGTAGATCTCCATTTCGCATTGGAGCCTCATGGTTATAGTGTTACTTTTGAGATTCTTCTAAGGCAGAGCCCTCCCACTCAGGATTTTTTTTTTTTTTTCCCTAGAAAAATGCCTTCAGTTCTTGAGATAAAATTTCCACAACAGGATATGACATTTAGGGCTGCCTCGGTAGCTCAGGACGGTATGCAGTTGCCTTCAGTTCAAGTCATGATCCCAGTCCCAGGATGGAGTCCTGCATTGGGCTCCCTGCTCAGTGGAGAGTCTACTTCTTCCTTTGCTCCTCCCCCTGCTCTTATGCTCACTTGCTCTCTCTCTCTTCAATAAATCAAGTCTTAAAAAAAAAAAAAGATGCAACATTTATATGGAATCTCCACTGTGACATGCAGATTTTTCACAACAGGGCAGAAATAGTATTTGTATGTATGTGTCGGATATAAGAATTTATAAAGTATTTGTGTGTTACCATTTTAGTCTCATAATTATTCTCATTTAACAGAGGTAGAAATTTCAAGTTCGTTTAGGTTGGAGGACTTGTTACATGAAAGAAGTTGTTAGGTGGTAAACCCAGTCTTGGTAATGTTCAACACCCAGTTTAGTGGAAGAGTTGGCACCTGGGTGATAAACTGAACATCAGGCATAGCAGGTTTTTTTCCTTGAGTGCTGAACCTTGTTATTCAGGGTCCATTATTATTCCTGTAAGCTCAATTATTATTGTAATAATTTTGACTCCAACTCTAATTACTTTCTGTGATGGCATTTAAGAGAACTAAATTTTATAAGTCTTACTTTATGAGGAATTTAGTTTTCACAATCCTCTGCATATGTAGAAGTTTGCTTCTTAACATGTTTCTCTGCAGAGTGGTCTCACCTCCTGCACGCATGCATGTATGCGCGCGCACGCGCACACACACACACACACACACACACACACATGTTTGTAATGGCCAGAAGGTTAGTACCTGAGGATATTAAAATTCTATTGTCCTTTGACTCCTTCTTAAGGGACCTTAATCTTTTGAGCTCCTATCCAAAGAAATGAAGAGATTTCCAAAGAAATATCTGGAAATGTGGAAACCCTCCCTCAGCAGACTCTCTGGGGCATCAGCCCATCAGGAGGGAGCCCTGGCCCACTATATAAGAGGAAGTGGGAGAGGTGGTGTGGAATCAAATGAATCTTCCATGAAGCGCAACAGTTTCCTACAAATCAGGACACATTAGCTGGGGAAATTCTCATTCACTCCTGAATGACTGTTATTGCCGTCTCTCTTCTCAAATTGTCACATTTTCTTATAAGAGAGCTATGAGAGCACAGTGCCATACTTGGAGCCATCCTTGGGGTCATGGTTACCAGTGGCCACAGTTGTCAGGGACAAAGAGAGAAAGACGCTTGCAGACTCAATGATCACCAAGGTTAAAGGAAAGAAGAGCTCCATTCCACTAGCAAGCTCTACTGCTGGAACTCTGAGAAATTAAGGAGACTCCATATTCATTCACAACTTCAAGTTTCTAAGGAAACTTTCACAGTGCAAGGTAGATGCACTTCTCCTGCACCAAATATTTCATGCGTGCTTTCCTGTCTTGATCATTCAGAAAGCCCAGGGTTTCATCTCTTGATTCCAAATTTCTTTGAAGTATCTTGCATATGAATTGCATACCTGGGGCACCCCTCTGAAGATTGTTTGGTTCTGGGTGTCATATTTGGACACAAATTAGCAAAGCTGGAGGGGTAGTATGTCTGATAGAGTGGTCAAGTTAAGGAAGATCTCGCAAAGACTGGAGGCAACAGGGCCCTAAAAAAAGAGTCACAGTATGGCTGAAGTTGACTTACTTTCACCTTCTACAGAATGAATGTCCACCAGTTCTCTCTTTGCTTATTTATTAACAGAATTATTCGCAGCAATTATCTGAGTCCTTAATCAAATTTAGTCTGCTCTTGCATATTTAGAAGAGATTCTTCCTGAATAATGCATGGTTTCTCTCATCCTTTTTTTTTTTTTTTTCCCTCCGAAACTTCGACACAACCAAGCTTCTTGGTTTTTTGCCCTTTGCTTGTTCATTTTAGTTTAATACATGGTTTCCTTACATTTTTTTTTTCTACAATAGTTCACTGTCTTCTTAATCTTTCACTATAGTCATCGACGAATTCAACTACTTTTCATCTCATCCATCTTCCAGGTTGTTAATAAATATACTAGAGGATCATGGTCTTAGTATTGATGGATCCCAAGGGAGCTTTTCTATTAATCACTTCAATCTTAAGGTTACCCATCTATTCTGTGTGTCCTCCCATTAACTACTGTTCGTTCTGTGTAGAGGTTTTAAATATTCACACCATAACCGCTGATTGTTACCATGTTGCGAGTATTTCTCATAAACAGCTATCCAGCACTTCCACAATTTTTAGGGATCTTCGACTGTGTGACAATGCCTATGCTGTATAATGCAGGGGTTGGGCTGATGACTTCATTATCCTAACATTCAATGATCTATCTTTGTCCCAAGTAGAAACCAAACAAGTGCCAGTGTCTGTCACGGAGAAGAATAATTAGCACATTCATTAACTTGGGTCCCGTTAACATCTAGAGTTAACTCTAATTACTGGTAGATTTCAACTGAGCTCTTCTGTCTATAAATGACTGTTGGTAAATTGATAGTATTTTTGGTTTGACGTACATCACACATACAGAGGGCACATCCACACTCAGCTTTCACATAACTCCTCACAAAAAGCTGAGGCTTGTAAGCTAATGGATTAAAAATATGTATGGGTGTTAGTGACAGAAGAACATGGGATAGAAGCATTGGTTGTTGCTGTTTTTGATAAATCAAAATGTGGGACTCGTACATAATAATTTTTAACAGTGTTGATTAAAGTAGTTCAGTTTGTCATTGTTTAAGAAGCTGTGTCCTAGTGTTGGACTGGCCAAATGGATATATTAATAAAAAATTTTACATCACTTTTCTCTTATCAATTCTTGAGATAATATGCACATTTCTGCCATCACATGAAATTATGTTGTCATCAGAAAGCATGGTTGGGTTCCTATTGTGGCAGTGTTGTGTGTTTCCCTGCAGAGACGCTCCTGCTTGCTGCGAGTCCTTGTGTGAGAAGAGATGTAAATCACAGACTGTGTCACCCTGGCCAAGAAACAAAGGGTCTCTTAGCACCACCTCCTCAAGCAGATGTCAGACACTGCTAAATTCAAGGTCCCTCGTGTCTTCCTTTCTGAAGCATAGTGTCCCTTAAAGGAAGATCCCTGTCCTGTGTGTGTTTGCAGCTCTGACCTCTTTATAGTCTTCAGATTCTAGCTTATTACAGTCTTCAGATTATAGTCTTCAGATGATACTAGCATGATCAATTTTGGTCGTTATGGGGAGTAATAAAGCACTTTCTCTTTTCTCGTCTGCTCATTTTATGACACCAGTTGGCCTGGGCCTTCTAGTTCCCCTGCTGTAAAGACAAGAGTGTTTGCTCTTATGTGAATAATGAGGAGAAGAAGAAGCAGCCACCACCAAGTACTGTTACTCCTTTTGCTTGAACCTGAGCACATTGAGGCCCAGCAAGGCTTCATAACTTGTCTAGAGTTTGCACGTTAGCCCTCTGAAGCTGGGCCTGGAACTCCAGCTCGTCTGCTTTTAAGTCTAGCTATGTGACATTCAGCCAGACCATGTGGGGCTTTTCAAAGAAAATCCCTATAAGAATAGATGAGCTACAACTAGTAAGAGTACAAGTAATTTGTACAATTTCCTTCCTTTTAAAAAGTATCATTAGAAAAAGGAGTAACATGTCTGTGAAATTGTTATCAAAGATAGGACATACCATCACCGAACAGAGACTTCTCAGGGTCACCCCCAGGGAAAGCATCTCGCCCATGGTGGGGAACCTAGGCTTTGAATCAGAGTTTACTAACATCCTAGTCATGTGACCCTGAGGAAGGCTTTAACCTCCTGGAACTACAGTTGACTTATCTGTGGAAACTGGAAATACCACCAGTCATTGGGCTGCAGTCTTCTGACAAGGTAGTGAGGTGATGAGTGTCAAGCACGCAAACGAAAATAACAATGACTCTGCATTATTTTAAGTCTGAGCTTCAGTGGTTGTTGCCATTTGCCTTATAAATCCTTTTGTTCTTAGAAGAAAATACAAAGGGGGGGTTTAGGTGTTCCGGTGGCAGATCTGGTTGACATACACAGCAGGACTGCTGGGTGTCCGTCACCTGCAGAGTTGTAGAGCACCTAGCAGAACACGGGTGGGACCCACCATAGCACCCACTGCCCCTTCAGCTGGATAGCCTGCTCTGCCTAGAGCCAGCCGAGGTGTTTGTGGTGTCAGAGTCTCCCAGCTCATGTACCCCAGGACCCTCTCATCGGAAATGATTCCGTGTTGGAGGGAAGGGCGGGGGATTTGGAGGATCTGATCAGAGGCTGCACAGCAATCCAGTTCCAATCTGTGATGTGCTTCTGGGTCCACAAGGTCAGTCACAACTAATCCTGCTTCCAACAGAGGGGGATGCTGGTCAGTGATCACCCTAATAGCTCAGGAAGTATGCAGAGTGGGGAGGCCTGCGGTCCACTCTCAGTATTTCTGGGATCTAGCTGTTCAACCTGGGTAAATACCAGCACCTTAACCTTTCTTCTCTGTAAAATGAGTGCAGTGAGAACCATGTCACTTTGTTGGGCAGAGAGTGTGAAAGGCCCCATAAAGCATAAGTTGCTGTAGCAATGAACCCTTTCCATCATTCTTGCTCCACTTGATCCCCTAAATATCTTGTGAGATAGTAAATTGTTACTACTATGACATCATAAGCTATTTTACTAAAGGAAATTTAGTAGTTGCTTATGGTTACATGGTACATTAATGCATGGTTGCTTCACCTACAGGTGATTTTCTGACCCTCGAGGTGTGACATGTGCTCATGTCAGAGCAGGGATATCCTCTTGATGCTGACCTCGCACACTTCATCATCCGGCATGCTCCATGTGCACTTTCCCAGAGCATTTGTTTGCTCTGTGCTGCTGATGGAAGCCGTTCCCTTGCACAGAGGCCTGTGAGCACTCACCCTATCGCGGTTGTAAATAGCAGTCAACCTGCAACATTCGCCAGACCCAGATCTTCTCTTCAACCACGCAGTCTCCTCCACTGACCCTCTCATCGTCACCAGGCACACGTTGTGCCCAATTAGAATCAACCCACATTTGAGACCCTGGCTAGCTCAGTCCTTCTGCACGAAGTTCTCTTTGTGCCCCCACCACACCCACACCTTCTTGGTGTATGTGTGTGTTCCTTTAAATAATAAACTTCATTTTTAGAGCAGTTGAATGTTCACAGCAACTGAGCAGAAAGTATAGAGAGGTCCCATATACTCTTTGTCCCCACGTATCACTTTCTTTTCTTTTCTTTTTAGAAGTTGATAACAATGCAGCTTAGCTAACAGGCTCTTTGTCCATGAGATGCTACTTCTCAATGGTACCACCATACACAATGCAATAGAGAATCCATGACAAAGGCTGTCATACTGTACATGACTGTGCTAATCCTCTATTTTATTGGAAGCCATATACCTCTTGGAGCTGGCATTTCATTTGCCTCCTTTGCCTGATAGAAACTCTGCTGCCGTGACGATGGGTAGTAGTGAAGCTAATGGTCTTTTCCAAATTCCTTCGTAGATTCAGAACAAGAATGAAAGCATGCATGCGAGAGGGAGAGAGAGGGAGAGAGAGAGAGAGATCACACAGTCATTTCCTACCATTTGTGTTAAAATATTTGGTTTTAGGCACATTCAAAAATGGTATGCCAGGCAGCCTCCATTAATATTTATTTTGCCATTAATATTGATAAGAAAGTACTTTGTAGCTCGGCTTTGTTGCCTCTCCCGATGTCCTCAAGCTCCCTGTTCTTCAAGCTGGTGGCCATTAGCTCGCACCTTCCTCTGTACCCCAAGCCTCCAAGAGCCTTGGCGGGCCTCCAGCTCACTTACGCTTAAATGGACACTCAAGCTCCGACGGACACACAGCTAAATAGAGGCCAATAATTCAATACAGTATGACTGTACTGGGGCTGCTAGTAAATCCATCAAGCAGTAAATATCATCTGAAGCCAATGCAAGCTTTTATCTTTCCAATTTTTTTGTATGTCTGAGCGAAGCCCCGGCATTCAGTGAATCATGTAATTTATTCTGCAGTGCTGAGCCTGGGCTGTCTCAGACATCATATTGACTTTTTTTTTCCCCCCATCTGTCAGGGGCAGTCAGCAGCTCCGCTATTGTGAGAACGCATCACATTACATGTATTTATTTATTTATTTCTGCGGCTTCTTTGTAGCATGATTGGGCAAGAACACATTATCTCAGATCAACGAATACTAAGAAAAGCATCTGAACATCATTACGACAGCATGTTAAACATTTGTCCTACCCAGTTTGTTAAATCAGCAAATGTATTTCCAGCAAATGCTTGTAATTGTTCATAAAGGGCTCCCTACTGCAGGATTTTATTAAGCTGAAAATATGGCCTGTTATTTTCTTCAGCTCTTTAGGTCAGCAGTGATGCCAGTATATTGTAAATAACACTGAGCAGCTGTTGTATTGACTTGCTTGGTATGGGAGTGTGTGCGCAGGCACACACACATATACACACACACACCCAACTTCATCTCTGAATGTGGCACACATATTTTGTGCATGTGTGTAGGTCCGTATGATGTCAAGTACTGCATATTTACTTGGCAAAATTAATCCAATGATTAGGTTATGGTTCAGGCTTCTTAGAAGATCCCTGGTCTCCTAATGAACCCGAATTTGGACCAAGAACAGACCTCTTGTGGTTACTGTGGCCGTTTTACTAAAAATTTAAAAATGTAGACCCGAAATTTGAATGTTAGTTAAAGCTCTCTTGTTCTGCCTTCTGTGTATCACACCTAACTGGAAAGAGAAGCAAGAGGAAGATGGACGAGTGCAGAATGTTTGCTTCACAATGGGATCGGAGTCTGCTGAGGACACGTGTAGTTAGTTGTCTACAGAATGACTGGATGAGGGCATCCCATGTAGAGCCTGCCTCCTCCTGAAGGGAGGAGGCCACTAGCCCTTCTTGAAAGCCACTTGTTCTCCTTTTAGTTTAAGTTTCAGCTTAACTTGGAGTTAATTCAGAGTCTTAGGTTTGATTAGTGTTGCATTCTGGAAGCACACATCACAGAAGCATCGTTTAAAACTTAGTTTCATGGACCTCTCTAAGTAAATAAATATGCATTCTACATTTAGTTCCTCTGGGGTGCCTGGGTGCCTCTGTTGGTTAAGCGTCCAAATTTTAATTTGGGCTCAGTTCATGATCTCAGGGTTGTGAGATCAAGCCTTTGAAAGGGCTCCCTGCTCAGAGGGGAGTCTGCTTGAGATTCTCCCTCTCTTTCCTTCCCCCAATACATGAGGGCTCTCTCTCTAAAATAATACATATTTTAAAAAATAAAGATAAAATTAATTTACTTCCTCCAATTATCAACACAGAATGTACAAGAGGAGCAGCCCCTTAGAATGAGCTGCGCTGTTTGCCAAACTTATGCTTAAAAATAATGTCTAAAACAGAAGAACGGACCTTTTTATATACGACTGTCAGTGAGGCGATTCATATGTTTAAAAGTGGCAGCATCACCACTGTTTCAAGAACCTGGCTCCCTTATATGTACGATGAGATTTTTACAAAATAACATCCCATTCCTATGGAAGGCTTTGCATTCTTTGAAATAAATAGTCTTGCCTTGTACTTGAGAGAAAACCTTTCCCTATGGACTGATGGTGAAAAATGACTCCGTATTTCATACTCCATTATTGCTGTCACTACCTCAGAAAATACCAGTGGGGTTTCTCCTACCATATCGGACCTGGAGCATCTGGGTAAACGTGAGTCCGGTTCTAAGATGGGATAAAGTGTTCACATCCTGAGGTGTATAGTTAAATCCTCCCTTCGCCGCCGCCTGGCACACAGCATCAGTGCCTATGTTCAGCTCCCCTATATTAACCTCCACTTAGAAAGTCCTGCACCGTACACGAGGCTTTTAGTATTCCGAAGAGCAGCCACACTGTCTTTCTAAAGAAACACATTAAAAGGCAACGCGCTGAGCCATTTTCTAACACCTGAGAGCAATTAATGTAAGCAGAGACAGGAAACATCATCAATTATTTAAAATAAAATGAATATGTAATGCTGACCTTCTCCAACTGCCATCCGTTTTCTACTTACACCTGAATCAACTCTGGGGAACACAAAACCCACAAGGCACTTCACACTGTAGTATGCGGTGAGTCGGTCGCTGGTCGGTGGCAGGCAGAGCCGCCCGGTGGGGTGCACTCAGCCCCCTGGAGGGTGACGGAGGAGACCTACAGCCCCACGAGGGCTGGTGGGACCTCCAGCTCCAGGCACGCAAGGGCCACCTGGGGCCAGCAGCTTCGTGTCTGAACTTTTCCATGCCCTTTAGCTTTCCCGGCGAGTTCTCTTGTTTCTGAGTCCTTTATTTTATGTTCCCACCATCTAAACAGCTAATGTTTCTGTGATTATGTATTTCTGAATGTGTGTGTGTGTGTCTATACATATATTCTGTTACATCTCTTTATCTGTTCACAGAAAACCATTAGCCTTTTCCTTTTCTGTTTCTGCATCTAGCCTTGTCTGCCCTGGGAATGGACGAAGTGGTCCATGTGGGCCAGGCTTATTTGGGAAACCCAGAGAGTTTATATAGCTGCGGTCGTGAGTTGCTGGAATTAAATGACTCATCTGCTGTCTGAATAGAGTGTCTTCAGACAAAGAGGAAAGTTCTCTCCTTTTTGATTCTCTCAGGGCAGTGTCACCGGCTGGGGACAGGGTCCACCGAGGGGCCATGGAGTTTATTACCTAACGTCATGACTGTGCATGACGTATGACATGAGCCAGGATTTGGCAGAGTAATGGCCAGAGATTTTCAGAGCAAAGCCTATTAGACACTGAGTACGAGAAGTCCTCTGTGACCGTTCAGGCTAAACAAGGCTTGAAAGTGCTGGTGTCTGTTTTTCCCCTGACTGGAATTAGCGACTCCAAGAAAACACACAGAGGGTCTCCTGCAGGTTGACCCGTGCTTCTGCCTCGGCCATCAGCTTAGGAGCCTCACACAGATATCCTGAGACTTGGCCTAATAGTCTCGGCGGCGAGTTGCACTCATGACTCCGGAGACAAAGTTGATTACTAGTTTCTGGGACCGGATTTATCACAGAGTGACTCCTTGGGCTGTTATTAGGAATCTTCCCGACTTGCTGTTATAAAACTTTATTTTTTTTTTTTTTAAAGGAATGGACATTCACGTTGGCACAGAGCCTAATCACAAACTAGGTTTCAGTTGAGAAGCTTAAAAAAAGAGAAAGGGAACCATTTGCTAATGCTAATTGTGGATGAACAGCAGTAAGTTTTTTAGTGCCATCTTTAGAATCCTATGGCCCAAACTGGCTTTGAGTCTTCGAACATGGCGTTGTCTTTCTTAAACTTTAATGCGAGCAAATGGCTTTGGCGGGGAAGCTGCCATGAAGCATGTTTTACTGCTTGATTTCTTTATCACCACCCTTCTCCTGCAAAGAAAGGATGCTAGGTTGGGGCACCTGGGTGGCTCAGTCTGTCAAAGCATCTGCCTTTGGCTCAGGTCATGACCCCAGGGTCCTGGGATCGAGTCCCACAGTGGGCTTCCTGCTCAGCAGGGAGTCTGCTTCTCCCTTGGCCCCTCCCCAGTGTTTGTGATCTCTCTTTCAAATTAAAAACAAAAAAAAAAACCCCAAAACCCCACAATTTTCTTTTCTTTTCTTTTCTTTTTTTAAAGGATGCTAGGTTTTAGAAATCCATGCTGAGGAATTGAGCTGGGATAGGTAAACAAAATTCACAGACAGCATAAAACTACCTTCTTACCCTGAAATTCCTGACTAATTAGCCATCTGTGCAAACAAAGAGACAGGGATGCTGACGACTGCTGTGTTATGAATTGCTATGGCCACAGGTGGAAACATGGCTTTGGGCCAAGTGGTGGACTCTTGAATATCATAAATCTGATTACTTCACTGACCTAAATGTGGCAGTGTTGATATCTGGCATGAATAGTTAAAAAAAAATTAAAAAATAAAAAACTCAAGGTTATAAGGAGAATGAGTAGAGAAGGAAATGTTTAAGTATATTAGAAACAACATGTTCACTATTCTGGGATATTGGGGAGTTTTATGAAGGATAACAATTGGGAAGCTAATCCCCCTATCTAAAAGCCAGAATTTATATAAAATTCTCTTACAGATCTGTGTCACTCAGAGCGCCTGGTCCCAGAAGGCCTCAAACTGCAGACAGGGATATTTCACAGGTCATGGAGTCTCCGTGAGAATTTTAAGGGGCAGAAATGAAAACTCAGCTTTTTAACTGCTCTCATTGCAGAAAGCTGTGCAGGAACCATTACTTAAAAGCATGGGCCCAGCGACTGTGGCCTTGAGTCAATTTAGAGCAAATGCACCTGGAGAGATGGGGCATTCTTTTGTCATCAAGATCTTTGCCATGCAGAACAGGAACAGGGAAGGCAGACGGTGTGGGCCAGCACCACACGATGAATGGGTGAATAAGGTGAAGGACAGAGACGTTGTCCGGAGTTCAGGAGGAAGAGTTTTTCCAGTCATGAGAAAGTGTTACCAAAAGTCTCTTGCCAACCAGAGAAGATACTTAACTTGGTCTTCGAATCAGGGGGAGTAAGACAGGGCAGTGGGGAGATGGAGGGACAGAGGTTAGTGTCATTTGTTTAACATTTATGGAGGAACCAACACATCAAAATACACCATCTTTTGGACTGTCTTAGATTTGAGCTTTCAGTGGTGTATTTCATTGTTTCATGTAATAATTTTTGTCATCCTAGTCTTAATGTTACATCTGTACATTTGTGTTTCATTACTTTTTTTTTTTTTTTAATGTGCTGTTAGGTTTGGAAAAGGTGTCCCAGCCCCTTCAGCTATCCATCTGTTCAAGAAGTCACATCCCTCAAAGGTATTCTGGTTGGCCAAGTCCCCTTGACAAGATCAAGGTCTCCTAGAGAGTGAGGAGAGAAAGGGAAAATCAAAAACACACAAGGTCCTGAAAGTCATCCAGTTCCGAAACTAAATGGCTTTAGAGCACTGTGAATCTACTTTACTTTTCCATTCCTTTCCTTTCCTTTTCCATTCTCCCTCAACTGTCCAGGAACCATGGTACTGTTGTTTGATCAGATTTCCCTCAAGCTTTAGATTCTAGGTGGGCTAAGACATTTTTAATGTTTGTAAATAGGATGACAAAGTGCCCCTTTAACATTTTGGGTACAAAATGTACATGATCTCAAAACCACCACTAGTAACACTTTGAGCAGATGGAAGATGACTCTACGTTGTTGGTAATTGTGCCATAAATGCCTATTCTCTGCCAAATATACTCTAGACTATATTCATCATTATATTAACTATTACACTGATGTAGTTAGTTGTCTTTTCAAGATACAATTTAATCACAATTAATGATGCTTTTCAAAGGTCTCAGTCGGAGGCTTCTTCCAGGTATTGCTATACATTTGAACATCTGTCCTTATGTAGAAGTAATCCAAGACCCTGAAGAGCCTATGTGGAAAACTGTAGAAGGGAATAGAATATTGAAAGGACTGAACAAAAACCCAGTGGGCTAATGGTGTCAGAGTGAGGAGAGGTAAGGCCTGAGCAGTAGGCAAGGCGGACATCCTGCCCAGTCCAAACCAGACTTTTAACCGCAATGGGAGAGTGTTAGGAGAATTGCAGCCTGGGCTGGGAAGGAGGCATGTTATTTTGGTAGGACCGGGTCATGGATTGAATATGGGAGGGAAGAAAAGAGCAACCTCAGGGAAAAGTGCTCAGATGAGGTTTGTGGGACAGTAGAAAACCAAAATCAGGCTTTTAGAGAAAGGTCCTGACTTTGACATTGGACGTGGTTGGATAGCTCCGGAGTAGCCAAGTGGAGATGCCAAGGGTGTAGTTGGAAAACACAGAAGCATGGTGGTCCCAATTACACACGGAGCTATAGACATCATGTAACCTGCTGGACTGATGAAGAAAAATTTTCCAGGAGACAAAAACGTTAAATTTGACTAATAATTTGGGTGCTTTCAGAAGAATACCAGCTTCCTTTTCACATAGCTCTTTGGAAATTTGCTAAAATATAGGTCTGCCCTTTCCTTCATTCCTGAATTATTACCAGACTCTGGTTCTCAACTCTCTGTCCTTCCTTTCTGACCTCAAGCATTTCTCAGAGGTAATAATGATTTTACCTGATGGAAGAGAGGCAGTCATTGTCAAGAAACTGAGGTATGATACTCGTAGAACTTTTGGCTGGTGGCTACATCCCTTAATTTCAATTGAGATTTAAATTCTAAATCTAGTCTGATTTTCCTAACAAGAAGCAAATCGGGCATGAATTTCAGAAGAGACAAAATTTTTAATCAACTATAGGCAAGTGGTAATTCTTGCTGTGGCATGGTGGAAATCACCTATGGGAAGGGACTAGTACGGTGAGGAAGACTGTTCTCTTTGAGTTTATTACCACCAACTTTGAACCCTTACTATTTAAACGTATTGGTCCTTGCATGGGTTTGACGTGTTTCCATGCTGAATTTTAACCTTTGCTGTAGTTACTACTATCACCACATGAAGCCAGCTTAATGGACTGACTTCGTTTTTATGAAGAGTATCAAAATGCTTATGTATTTTGTCAAATTTCCTATACTTGGGTCTCCCATTTCACGGAACAAGAGGAAGCATACAGATGCCACAGCTGCCATTAGATTTATCTTAAACGAGGAGTTTAAACACTAGTTAGATGCCAGGATCCTGTTTCATACATATACCAACTGTTGGCAAATTGAAGAATGGAGAGCAAAAATGTATCTCTTATCCTCTCAGCTAAAACCTTCTTCTGAAAAACAGGCACAGAGAGCGTGGATAACATGGAAATTACATCATTCATTCCAGGATAATCAAGAGGTGATGGTATAAACAAATATTAAAGATTTTCTACATCTTTACTCATAAGTCATCTACATCTTTACTCAAAAGCTCAGTCTTTGAGCTTTTCAATGCATACATTCTTCTGCGCACATATTCAGAAGAAGTCAATGAGAATCCTCTCAGCTCTCTTTTTGCAGGAGGAAATAAGGAAAGCCTCCTTGATCACAGAGGGAGTTGACCATGAGTGGAGACCAAAGGCAATAAAAGAACCATTGCTCTGAAGAGTACTTTAGTGATCACATCTACCTAAAGCGAACACAGTCTATAACAAACTTATTATTGGACCTGGGTTTTAGAGCTAAGTCTGCTAAAATCTGAATGAACTGGTCCTTATACAAGCATTTCTTCACTTGGATTTTCATCACATGATGGGTTTTTGTTCAAAAGATCTTTAAAGACCCTTAGTCTGGAGGTTGTCCAGTTCAAATCCTATAATACAGAGGTTATTTGGAACATTCTAATGGGCTCATGAGTATTATAGACCACCTTACCTGCCCTCCTTGACCCTCATGTCTGAGCTTCTAAGACCTCAGACATTTGTGCAGTGGTTCTTGGATCGACCTTTTATGTCCCTTTCTATCCGTGTTCATGATCTCTTTGGTTGATATTAATTTCTGTCTTAGAAGATCATTTGTGACTTTAGGATTACTGGTCCAGATAACCAGAGTCCCTATTATATTTACTGTGATTTCTTGATCAAGCCTAGAATCATCATTTTAAACTCTCTCTGGCTCCATTCTTTCCGATATTGCCTCAATTTTCTCTCTAACCCAAATATTACTGGGCTACTCAAAAATTTTAATCAACATCTCAACTTGGGAAAAGAAAAGGAAAAATTCCTTGGCATAGGTCCTTCACTCTGGAATTCCAAAGTACTCTGAATGTTTCTGACACTCTTGACCTTAGGAACCCTTACAGAAATACCATCCAGGGCTCCTCCCAATTCCTAAAATAAGGCCTTCAGCTGTATATCCTTTCTGTCAGCTCTGCCTGGAGTGTTCTTCTCCTTTCTTCCTAAAGCAAAACTCTGCTTAATCATCCAGGTTCACGTCAAATATGGAGTCTTCTATGACCCTTCCCTTACTCACCCTGCAAAATTAATTTCCCCTATTGTGGTTTGATACCACTTAGCTCTCACATTCATCCTTCTGGATCATTACTCATTACAGTTCGAGGTGTCCTACATTTACTGCCGTGACCGTCTCTTCCAGAAGATTGTGTGTTCTTTGGAGACAGGATTGATGTCTTATTCATCTTTGAACCCTCAGCACCTAAAACAGGGTTCACAAAAAGTGAATGTATTGAATTCATTCAGGATCCTAAGAGAGCCCTTAGAGATGGGCAGGAGTTTTCCTTTCATTTGTAATGGATGCTATAGGAAACACTGGAGAATGAAACTTTCTCAAGGTATTTACTGACTCTTACTCTGAGGAAGTTATTTATTGCTAAAGCTCAGTTTCGTCATGGCCGAGATGATTTCAAGATGACGCTGTTCATGGATTTCCCGGTTCTTGTCTAATTCTTTGGGTGTGATTGAATTTATCAGCCCAACATAGGTTAAAGGAGTCACATGTCCAATACTGGATGGGCATTTGTTAAAGGAAGGAGCACGTTTTGCTTCCTACCCACACCTTTGGTTGTTGGTGCAAAGCCCTCAGAGATTTGTCTGCTTTTTGTCATAGCGGCTGGCAGCATTCAAGATGGTGGCCTTCAGAAGTCAAAAACCCTGAGTAACAAAGACAAACATCACTTATTGCGTTTCTGTCTTGGTTGTTTTTAAACCACTGATATGTAATCCTTGGAGATCAGCCTGATAGAGATCCTTTAGTCATGGTGTGGTCTCCTCCCATATCATCCCGACTTCCTCCCATGATGAGACTCATCCTGCCTCATGAGGACTTGTTCTAACACACGTGGATACATGAGCTTGGTTGGCTTTTCTCTATGCTTTTCCTGGACCGCATGCATTTGTATCATCTGGTAAAGATTCAGTGCTTAAGATTCCAGGGCTCCAGCTTCATTCAAATGAATCTAATTCTTAGGAAGTCTGGCCAAAGACTCTGTATTTCCAATAAGCCCTTTCACTGCTATTCCTAGTTTTATGAGGAACTATGTATTTTATGGGTTGAGTGGAATTAAAAAGAGAATGTCAGCTCCTGGAGAGTAGGGCCTTCTTTATCTCGTTCACATCCTATTCTAGCCTGTAGCACGCAGCTGGGCCCCTGGTGACTGGGTAATTAATAAATACTTATTGATGTAGGCAGAAAAAAGACTGTAATTCCTACCTCTTCTATCTCAAGGGCATAAATGAGGGCAAAATGACATAATGTATGTGAAATCACTGTGTACAGAAAAGAAATACGTCATCACACCAATCCATGCAAAGTAATCACTTAAAAACATTGTTGTCTTAAAACCCATAGTGGCTTATTTAGAGCTAAAACTCATTGATCTCTTACTGTTAGAGAGAGAGGGGAAGGAAAGAGAGATAAAGAAAGTGTTATGTACTACTCTCCCTCCACTTTTATAAATGAGAACACCAAGGTTCAAAATTATTGTCATGGTCAGGATCATGTATAGTTGATAAGTACTAGATCAGTGCTTTTTAAACCCTAAAAAGGACCAGAATCATGTGAAGAGTTTCCTAAAACAGGTTTCTCTAGAGTTTCTAGTTAAGTAGGTTTGGATTTGGGCCTAAGCATTTACATTTTATTTACTTTTTTAAAAAGATTTTTTATTTATTTGACAGAGAGAGATCGCAAGTAGGCAGAGAGGCAGGCAGAGAAGAGGGGGAGGCAGGCTCCCCGCTGAGCAGAGAGCCCGATGCAGGGCTTGATCCCAGGATCCTGGGACCATGACCCGAGCTGAAGGCAGAGGCTTAACCCACTGAGCCACCCAGGCACCCCAGAATTTACATTTTAAATAAGTGTCCCTGTGTTGCTCAGTTCTTGATCTTGACCATGGTTGAGAACCATTATATTATAGCTAAGTTTGGATCCAGGAATTTTACTTTTGGGCCTCTGTTCTTGATATTTTCTTGTTGTACTACCATTCTTATCTTTATGGACATATTCTTTATGAACATACCCCTCACATGGTAGTCTTTTCCTAACTTACCTTTGATTAGGGATACTAAGTTTGTAGAGAAGTTCAGAAGTCAATAGCAACTCCATTTGGACACTTCTTAATACTGTTTTACAGTTGGTAAATGGATTTCTTTTTCATGGAATCCCTGTAGGTGAACCGCCTTGGAAGATTTAAGAACAGATAAGTTTTTGGAATTTGAAAGCCAGAGTCAGTTTTGGGAACAAATTCCTAACTAGGTTTTCAGCTCTATTTGTTGCACTTGGTCTCACAGGTACATCTGTGCTATTCGTGTAATACCTTCAGCCTCGACGTGTTTCTTTCCCTTTGTTTCCTCCATGTGGTCTAAGCACGAGAAGGCTCTGTGTTCTGTAAGATGAAGGGAACATTAATAATGTGGAGCTAATTTTATAAAATTTGGAAATGGTACCTGAATCCTAAAACCTGAAATAAAGTGGGATGTATTTCCTGGTTTCTCTTTTCTTCGTTGAAACAAATAAAACACTGTTAAAAGAATGACTTATATTGTCGCTCTCGCCAGCAAGAACGACCAGGAGACCTCAGCGAAGCAAGCTTTATTTCTGCGTAGCTGTTGGGATCCCTCTCTCCCCCGTCCGTGCATGTCTATATATACCAAGGTTGCACAACCAATCACTCGCAGCCACATAGATACAAAATCTTAAGTTCCGCCTACTGGCTCACATCCAGCCGCCATCTTAATAGCGTGTTTACTTTCGGGCATCAAAAAAGTCGTGGGGCGCCCGGGACAACCCTCCCCCCCCCCCCCCCCCCCCCCCCCCCCGCCGCCGCAGGCCCAGCCAGAGCAGCTCCGCACCGCCGCCACCTGGCGGCGGCGAGGGCTTGAGGCAGCGGCGGCTGAGGCAACGAGCGGGCATGGCGGAGCCCAAAAGCATCACCGCGCATGCGCTACAAGCTGCTCGGGCACCGACATCTCCCCCTTTTCTTTTATATTAGGCATGCAAGGCAGGAGATCGTGCCTGTCTTAGGTTGTCAGCTGCCATGAACATGCTTACCCGTCATTGGATAATTCCCCCTCGTTGGAGAACTCCTGGCTTAGGTTGCTATGTGCATGCAGCCAATCTTACCCGTCATTGACTACCGATCTAGTGCTGCCAGCCAGATTTGGGGAAATGTACCAGCTTTCAGTGCCATGCAAGCTTGTACTAGCGCCAACTGTTGCCTACATTGTTGTTTACGTAATGATGCAAAACGGCGGAACATAAGGATTTACAACAGATACCCAATCCTGTAATGGAGCTATGTCAATCTCATCTGTTTAACTCTTTCGACAGATTAGCAGCAATAGAAAGGTCATTATAGGCCACGGAGGTTATGCAAAGTCCAGAAAGTGATTGGATGCATCCGGTCGTCAATAGTTTCTGGAGAATGTGCACTTGTTACAGATGTGGTGAGAGCTACAGCCGCTGCAGTTGCTGCAGCTGCGGAGGCTGCTACAGCTGCAATAATGGCTGCAGTGATCCCAAAGTCTCTTTTATGTCTTGAGAGCAATATAGGCGAATTGTTAGGATTTACAGAAATGGGCATGGGAATGAAAGTAGGTATACAGGAGGGAGGATGGCGGACTCATTCGTCAGTGGCATGGGGAATGGCCAGGCTTTCACTATTGCCCATTGGTGCATCTGTTGAAGGGATGCTGGTGTCGCCAGGATCACTATCAGGCCAAGCATCAGGACGGGGCGGGCCATGTTGATCGATTCTTCTAATCAGTCGCTCCGGGACCCAGATAGGCACTTGGGCATCCTGTGGAAAAAGACAAACAGAACCTCGGTGCCATCTTAGGACCGGGTCAGGGCCTCTCCATTGGCCCGTGAGTATATCCTTCCACTTTGCCTGGGCTAGAGTGCGTTCAGTAACCACCGCATACCTGTCCACTGCAGATGTACCGTTATGGTCCAAGGACAAAAAATTTAAAATGTAAAGGGTGAGAGATGTAAGATCATGGGGTGACTTGTAGTCATCCCCTATTCCCCCTTTTCTTATTTTTTGTAAGCATCGTTTGAAGGTGCCATTGGTGCGTTCAATTATTCCTTGACCTTGTGGATTGTAAGGTATACCTGTAGTATGGACTATACCAAATTGACTTAGGAATTGATGGATAGATTTTGATGTATATGCAGGTCCATTATCTGTCTTTATTTGTTTTGGGATACCCCAATCTGCGAAGCATCGTTGGCAGTGTGTGATGACTTGTTTTGAATTCTCCCCCGTGAGGGGAGTAGCCATTATGATACCCGAATAAGTGTCCACTGATATATGTACGTACTTTTGTTGCCCGAATTCAGGTACATGTGTGACATCCATTTGCCATAGGTGATTAGCTTGAAGGACTTTGGGATTTACCCCTAAGGAAGGCTGAGGGAGTAATGTGGCACAATTCCCACAGGTCCTTACTATATCTCTTGCCTGTTCTTTGGTGATATGGAATCTATATTTTAAGGTATTAGAATTCACATGCCATTTGCTATGGAACAGCTTCGCCTGTTCTAAGGTAGGGCAAATAAGTTGGAAACGACTATTGTGGTCTGCTAGAGCATTGCCCTCGGATAATGGTCCTAGTAGGCTCATATGGGCTCTGATGTGATCTATAAAAAATGGTGCAGTGCGCAGTTGCACAACCTCTTGTAGTTGCCTTAAGATCCATGGAATAGGTGAATCACTTAAGGAGAGGATGGCTGTTTCAATATTTTTTGTTGCATTTACCACTTATTGACTATCAGAAATAATGTTTAGGGGAGTGTCTGAAAATCTTTGGAGCACTAGGAGCACTACTAGTAGCTCTCTGACAGAGGGCGCTAGGGAGTCATATTTTTTCCCCGGCTTCTTTGTATGTCTTTCCCTTTAAAGGTTCGTTAGGGACTTCCTCTTTTAATTTAAGTGTGTCATGGCTTCCCCAAGCTCATCTTCAGAGGAGCTCTCCTCTGAATTTTCTCCCCCTCTGCTAGATCCTGCCTTAGAGGCTTCTCTGACCTGCTCCTCGATAACATTTTTAACCATTTTATGGTTAGAGTCTAGCGGAGTGCCGTTAGCCTTAAGCACCTCCGTCAGTAGTCCTCCCATCTTAGTAAACTTTGATCCCATTATTTCTTGTCCTATGCCTAGGAACCCTTTTACTTCTTGTCCTATACTTAGGAACTTTCTCACTTCTCGTCCTATACTTAGAAACTTTCTCACTTCTCATCCTATACTTAGGAACTTTCTCACTTCTCGTCCTATACTTAGGAACTTTCTTATCTGAAATTTTGTGCACACTTACCGGATCCTTGCGTTCACTGAGAACTCCTCGGTGTAGGTTTCAGGTTTCCCGGGTTTCGGCACCACTTGTCGCTCTCGCCAGCAAGAACGACCAGGAGACCTCAGCGAAGCAAGCTTTATTTCTGCGTAGCTGTTGGGATCCCTCTCTCCCCCGTCCGTGCATGTCTATATATACCAAGGTTGCACAACCAATCACTCGCGGCCACATAGATACAAAATCTTAAGTACCGCCTACTGGCTCGCATCCAGCTGCCATCTTAATAGCGTGTTTACTTTCGGGCATCGAAAAAGTCGTGCAGCGCCCGGGGCCCCCCCACAGGCCCAGCCGGAGCAGCTCCCCACCGTCGCCACCTGGCGGCGGGACGGCTTGAGGCAGTGGCGGCCGAGGCAACGAGGCAAGAGCGGGCATGGCGGAGCCCAAAAGCATCACTGCGCATGCGCTACAAGCCGCTCGGGCACCGACATTATATATCAGTACAGTTGGAGATAAAAATTGAGGATGACTCTTTTAAATTTAATACTTAACAGCGGGCCTTTGTTGATAGTAAACATTAGCAGATGTAGGTGCTAAATTCAACTTCCAAACAGAGACTCTAGTCTTCTTTGCAGTGAGTGTCTAAGACTCTAGTCTTCTTTGCAGTGAGTGTCTAAGAAATATACATATTTCCTACTGTATATCCATGTTGGACGTGGCCTTGATCATTTATAAGCTATAATGAATTAAGGCACACAACAAATTGAGTTTTTGACACTCTGTTTAATGAAGTCAGATTGTTCTAAAATAACAAGTACATCATTAAAAATGAAAACAAAAAACCAAGGACAATTAATTCTTTTAACGTTTTCTCATTGTATACTCTAAGTATTGAACAGCAGCCTTCTGACAGCAAAGCCATTTTGCCCTTAGGTCTATATAGACTGACACTCAGGAATCTTTTGTGGTTCCAAGAGAAGACCACAGAATTTTCCCATTTGAAAGCCACTGCAAACAGCATTAAGACTACAAGGTGTTATTAGGGGAAACATTTTGATCAAATAAAACTAGAAGTACAGGAATTGAAAAACATGTTGTAAAAGTGCATTCGTTTTTTTCTAAATGGCAAGGCTTGTTTCATATTTTCTGTGTCTCAGCTGTTGGAAAAATTGCATCGTTAAAGTGCGACCAGATTTCTGCAAATAGTTTTGATCATAACTTTAGACAAAGTTCAGGGAGAAAATGGAGTTTTAAGAGGGTATAATATGAAAAGAATGAAATTATTGTTTTAGAGTAATGTGTTGCAGTCTGAAAGTGTGATTAATGTTAAGAAAAACAATTTGAAAAATTTTCACTGCCAGTGGAACTAAATTTATCTCTATATTTTAATTGTATAGTTTGTGTAATTGAAAATAATTTGTATAAATACAAAAAAACTGAAAGAAAAAAGTTCTCTCTCTCTCTCTCTTTTTTTTTTTTAGAGACCATGTGTGCAGGGGTGGGGAGGGCCAGAGAGAGAGAATCTTAAGCAGGCTCCACATCAGCGTAGAGCGCAATGGGGGGCTCAATCTCCTGACTGTGAAATCATGACCTGAGCTGAAGTCTAGTGTTGGACGCCTAACCCACTGAGCCACCCAGGTGCCCCACTAGCTTTTACTTGCTTTCTCCTTGTTTTCAAGTTTACAATTGGGAGCTGCTCGAGACAAGCTGGATGAAACAAAATAAGGAGCACTCAGTGGGGAGTCTTCTTGAAGATTCTTTCCCTCTGCTCCTCCCCTTATTTTAAAGACATTCTGTCTTTAAAATAAATATGCTCCTGAGCTGTTGCTCAGGACGGAACATTACCGTCAAGGAATCCCGTGTTAGAAAAACCTAGTTAGCTGCACAGTTACGATTGCATTTTGTTGCAAGTAACGAAATTCTCTACTCAGAAGCTTAAACATGTCAGGGTCAATATTCTTCATGTGACATGACATCTGAGGGTAAATAGCCCAGGAGTGGGTCAGTGGCCCGATGGTGCGATTCATCCTCTAGGCTTATTAGAACTTCCTACTCGGTCATCCACATCTTGTGACTCTTGTTCCCAAACATGCAAGATGGTTGCTGCGATTAAAAGTATTGAGTCCTGGCTCCAGGCAGGAAGAAAGGGAATGGGTGAGAGCAGTGATGTCATCAAGCACACATTTTCATTTTATTTGACGAGGAGCATTCATTCCAGGGCGTGGCAGGTACTTACTGGCCAGAGCTCTGATTCATGATCACCCCTGGCCACGCTGGCAGTGGGGAAGGTGATATGTCCATTCTCGAGCCCGCTCAGTAGAGGAAGGCAAAGGACAGGGAGTTCTGAACAGCTGTTGTTGGATCTACAGTGCCCATAAGGCCAGTGGCTTCACTAGGGTACCCTAACTAGAGCCCTTGTTACTGGAGATAGCTCTATTTCCTGAAAACTTCACCCAGTGGCACCCCTGCGTGGGATCCTTTTATTAAGGGCACATGCGTTGAAGATACCTTGGTTAATGACAAGTGTTCTTGTGAGCTCTATGCAAGAGACAGAAGTTTTAAGGACACTTCTGCCTAGGTATCTCTGCTATGGTTACACCAGGCACCCCTAGAGCAGTCAGACTCAACACATACACACATACACACACACACACACACACATCTCTGGAGTTCCCCGGGACACACGTGAATTCCCAGAGATACTGCAGCCTGAACTCCGTTCGTGGAGAGAGTAGTTTTCCATACACTGCTAAACCACCTACTCCTCAATGACCTCTGCTCCAAATACACAGAGCCTCAGTTGAAGCTTTGAGACGACAGTTAATGAGTATTTGATGGAATCTTTAGCCACGGGCCCTCCAACTCCTTGGTTCCTGTCCAGCAGAGGTGGGTTTTTATTCCCCCAAATTACATTGTATTCCCCCCAGTAATACATGTAACTATCCATCTTGCTTAAATACCTATGAGAGAAGAGGACTCTTTGACTGATCTCATTCAAGTCTTATAGTGAGATTGATCAACTTTCTGCTATCCAGCATCTTCCTGTCCACGAGAATGTCAGAAGGTGTGACTCTTGCGTCCAGCCAGGGGAAGCTGCGATTCTGCAGTAATATTCAAAATGCGAACCCACTCATAGAGCCCTGGCAATCCCCAAAGGGAGTGAACCCTGGTGGCAACAGCGTTCACCAGCAGAATTCCCCACTTGGGGCAGGGGGACCCATTTCTCCCACCTAAGGCAACTGGAAGGTGAGTCCACGGCATTGGTCTTATGTAGGACATCCTGGTTTGAGTGAATCCCAAAAAGGCACAGGGCTGATTTGAATTCATGCTATCGGTAGTGTCATGTCCAGGGAAAACAGTGTCTAGTGGCGGTGGGTATCCTGCGGCCACCCTTCCATGCTGGCATCTGTCTGTCCTGGCCACACTATTCTTGTTGAAAAGACCATTTCACTGCCTCCTGCCTCTTGGTCTTCCACAGATGCCTTAGTTCCTGCCCTTTACCAAGCCTGCTTCTCTCCTCCCTTTATGCCGCTCATAGTAAATAATTTGGCTTTTCAAGAATGACTGGTTAGGAAATACTTACTGAACACTTAGCTATACGATCTTATTTACTATGGCACCCAAGTAGATAATCTATATAAATTTTGTTTTATTCCCATATACTCTCTTTGTGACAGGAAGGATGCATACACTCCATAAAAACAAGATTAATTTGAAATAAGGAAGATGGGGGTACCTGGGAGACTCAGTCAGTTAAATGTCTACTTTCCTCTCGGGGGTCAGGGTTCTGGGCTCCTGGCTCAGCAGGGAGTCTTCCTCTCCCTCTGCCCCTCCCTACCCCCACCCCCGCCCCTACGTATGCACACACACACACACACACACACACTCTCTCTCTCTTTCTGTCTCTCTATCTTCCTTTCTCTCTCTCTCTCTCGCTCACTCTCTCTCAAATAAATAAATAAAATCTTTTAAAAAAGAAGGAAAATGAGGTTGAGGGAAAATGTACACAGCAATAAAATTGGCACCCAAATAATAAACTAAGAAAGCCGACATTTTCTAGAAGTGAGCCATGAGCCCTGCAAGTCATTTGTAGAATAAAGCATAGTGTGATAGGCATATTAACGTAACAAAATCAATTTAAAGATTTAAGTAATAGATATTTCTTAAATAGACTCTGCAATTGGTTTGCCTTTTCCCTACTTCTAGGTAGGTAATAACTACCGGCCCTCACATTGTCTGAACATTTTCCAGCTCTGTCTATAATCTTCAGCTGTCTGAAACATTTTTTTTTATGATTTAACGGTAGTACTTAGCAATAGCTTTAAAGATCTCAGATTAAAATTGTTGCAGTGTCCAATCGTGTGATTCAGACACTCGGGTCTCTCGCGTTAGATTTCTTTGGGGGTTCAGAAAGTCTAAATAGATTGTCACCTTTCCCACGCGAGAAGTTAAATAAGGATGACAATTGTTTCTGAATTTTAGGCATGTGCTCCCTTGCGTTTAAGGAGCTGTCAGTTAAAAGGTATGTGAACTGATAAGAAAGGCACTTTATTAAGCACCAAAGTTGGTTTTTGAGAAGGTTTTCATTTTGTCTGAATTCCACCTGTCTGCAGGGGTGGACAGCGCCCCCGTCCGAGGTGCCATGCTACCCCGACCACGGCACACAGTGTGGGCTACGGCAGCAGGCAGCCCTGCCCGTGAATGTGACCCAAGGCAAGTCACTTTACCCTCTGAGCCTTGGTTTCTTTATCTGCAAGCGAGAATAATAATGTATATTTCAGAGTTGGAGGACTGAATGCGGTCACGTTTTAAATACACCCTTCACAGTTCCTGGCACATAGTAGGTGCTCTTGGGCTGTTTCATTCTTCTCTCACCTGAGGGAACAAACCAGAACTTCAGAACTTCCCTTACACCTAACACTTTGGTTCTTTTGTGAAGAGACTTTAATGAAAATAATAGTAATTATTACTGTAAAACCAACAAAACCTCAAACCTCTCTTGAGAGTAGTATCATCAAATCTATGTGGAAAATGTTTAGGTCTGGTAGTATAATCTCTTCAAATAGGAATTGAAACTGATCGTGGCAGTGGAGTAAAAAATTTGAATGCGTCCTGAAGAAAAGATGCATTATTTCATTAAAACAGTGCCATTTGTGTGTGCGCGTGTGTGTGTGTGTGCGTGTGTGTTGGTCAACCTAAGTTAGGGACCTGGGCTTGTGTTCTCTCTCTCCTTTTTATTGCTTTGCATGTTGGCATGTTCACTTTAAATGTCTTAATGATTTAAAACTCCTAGAGAATCCTAGTAGCATTCTGAAGAGAAAAATTAATTCTGAGAGTGAGTGACAGGCAGTACTTCATTTGGAAATTCTTCTTTGCCTTTGCCTCAGTCTGTGTGTCTGTACAGTAGCATCGCTGAAGGAATTTCTTTTTTTTTTTTTAAGATTTTTTATTTATTTATTTGACAAAGATCACAAGTAGGCAGAGAGGCAGGCAGAGAGAGAGGAGGAAGCAGGCTCCCTGCCGAGCAGGGAGCCCGCTGGGGAGCTCGATCCCAGGACCCTGGGATCATGACCTGAGCCGAAGGCAGAGACTTTAACCCACTGAGCCACCCAGGCGCCCCGCTGAAGGCATTTCTGAAGCACTGATGCTTGTGTCCCATCCCCAGAGATTCTGATAGAAATGGCACCGTACCTGGGCATTTTAAAATGGTCGAGTTCTTCAAAAGGTTTCTCCCTGTGGGGCCAGGGTGGGAATCCACCACCATGTATGTTTGTAATTGTTCATTCTCTTTTATGTCTTGCTTTCCGGATAATTGAAGGAACGCTGTCTCTTTCAGAAGTTTCTCATGCCCAGTAGGTCTGGGCCAAGCACCTGTGCGGTGGGCTTTCCTGACGCCCCGCACGCCTCCTTTCATAGCATTTAATACATTTACTTTGAGTGTTTTTTCCCCACACTAGGCTGTAAGCTCCCCGTAGGCAGGGTCCTGACTGGATTTTTCATCATTATCTTCCTGGCAGGGAGGGGAACTCAGTGACTACTTATTGATGTTTATCATTGAATAATGGTACAAATGCTATTTTCTCAGAGGGGTCAGAATACTTCCCTGTGTCCCTGTTTTGAAGACTGGATGCCAAGGAGAATGAAGAGGAGTTGGAGATGTGAATGGGCTGAGGAGGAGGAAGCGGAGATGAGGGGGAAGAAGAATTGGAAGGTCGGGGGGGGGGGTGTTTACTGCTGACCTGTGGGGCTTGGAAAAAAAGAGACATGGACAGGAATTCTTCATTCATAACATACTGAGCTGGAAACTATGCTTTGTATTCGGCAGAACGGACCCTATGGAGAGTCTCAAGATTTTTTTGAGTCCATATCTATGTTTGTTGTGAATTAGGATAGAATGAAGTAGTGAATTTTTTATTACCTACCTAGGTGCCTTTCAATATGTTGATTTAGAACTTAATTAAATCTGTTCCGCCTTACAAAGGAGTCACCAGGGACGACATCAGGTCGGTTTATTAGGGACCTTGGTGGTCTATTTGATAGTCAACTATTGACTCTCCCTCATCAAGGGATTGAATTTTTCAATGTCTCAGTTTACCTGTTTATTAAACAGTCATATGTGCACGTAAACTGTGTCAATTCAATTCACCGTTGGCAGATTACCCATCGAACTTCTGACAGATGGGCTCAAAAATTGAATAACATTTTACTGATTTGATTGCAATTTAGCAGATACACATTTAACACTTCAATTATATTAATCAGAATGAAAGTTTGCACATGACTCTTGCAAGCCAACAGTCTGAGGGTTTTGAACCTATTTCACCCTCTTCATTAGAGTGTAGAGTTTGAAACTACATGGTTATAAAATAAAATGAGGGAACCGTATTTCAGGGTTTTGGTTTTTTGGGTTTTTTTGTTTGTTTTGTTTAGTTTTGTTTTTTTGGTTTTTGGGTGGTTTGTTTTTTTGTTTTTTTTTTTTTTTTTTTTTGCTTTCATTCAGCTCTTCAGAGCAAATGCTAGTGTATTTCTATTTTTTTCTGTGAATAAAAATGATTCTCTTCCTCACTTTGGTCACACCCATCCCGTGATGCCCTGCTTTATGCTCTTTCTATGCACATCTGTCTTGCTGACTCGCTTAGAAGTTTTTCTAGGCAGCATTTCATATTTATTTGCTTGAATCAATGGTGGACATCTTCTGTGACTCCTCTTTGCTTCCCAGTTGCTATATCCAATCAGTCATCAAGTCCTTTCTCCCCACCTGCCATTTTTATTTGGTGACCTCCCCTCTCTCCTGGCCTTCTTACAGTTCTCCTAATTAAGAACTTCATCCTTCGTCTCCAGAAAAGTTTCAACAGCAGCCGAATGGATTCCCCTGCTTCTGGTCTTGCCCCTTTAAGTTCATCTTCCACAGACACCTCAGAAATTGACCAATAATAAAAGTTATAGCATTGGAGGTTTTAGCATTGGCTTTTATGGGAACAAGGGTTCTAAGATTGAGACATTTGATAATCCCAGCTTCCTGGCCTAACACCTCAAATGGTCCAGTGGACTATTTCCTCCTATTTCTTGGTCACCCAAGTGCCAGCCTCCCATTGATACCAGACTGCTCTTCATTGCCCACAGAGCCCTCAATGCTCATCTCATTCCCTCCTTCCCTCTGCCTGGAAGACCTTTGCCCTCTTTCCTTTGCCTTCCTCCATCTCCCCCAATCACTCAGCTCAGACAAAATGTCCTCCAGAAAGCTTTTGATGTTTGCCACTGCCAAAAACTCAGACAAGGTCAGATGAGGTCAGGCAAGGCCAGGCAGCTGTCATCACACAAGTGCATGTCATTACTGCACTTGACATATTATATGGAAGGTCTTGGTGGTCCACCACTAGGTTATGCATTCGTTAAGGATCTGGAACCCAGTTTCACTCTTCTTGATATCCTTTATGCCTAGTACATGGAGTTGTGAGTGTCGAAATGAGCCAGGCTTGTCATCCACCATGTCTAGTGTCATATGTCCGTTAGTGTTCAGTAACTGTTACACCTTTTAGGTTTGTAGATTTTTGCATAACCCAAGAGAGCTCTTTTGTAAGGAAATGGCATGTCATTTATAGTGTTAAATTGGGATCTGGCATCCGTTTGTAAGGAATGGTATGGAGGAGGTATTGGGGAAGTTCATGATAGGTCAGTCTTTGGTATTTACTATACAATTCTTTGGGTCTTGGAGTATTCCAGATTGGAGGATATTATAATCAGCTAATTAGGCTATATCTCTCATATTAAGAACAATATTAAGAAAGCATGTAACAAAGAAAGCCCTTGTACCCATGGAGGAAAGTGGACCCCCTCTCCCTCTTCGTTCTTGGCCCATGCCCCATTACACCCCCCTTGCTGCTCTTCACCCCACTGGCCTTTCTTCAGCCTTTTGCGGGCTTCCTTCAGCTCCTGAAATGCTGGGCTTTTAACAGCTTTTAACAGAAGGGAACATTCTGTTTAGCATACTTCTGTTAAGTACATACCTGTTAAGGTACATACCTCCTGTTAAGTGTACCTGCCCCCTCAAGAGATTCCCAGTCATTCCTTTGGTATCAGCCAACATTTACACATTGGCAGTTCCTTAATCTAACTCCAATCCCAGATCTCCAGCAAAGCACAAAGGGGATATTTAACTGTTTCAAGTCCCACCAGCACCTCAGACTCAACATGCCCTAAACTGGACTTCAGTCCCCCACCCCCACCCCAACATTTTCCCTCCTTGACTTGGTCCCTATGTTTATGACTGGGAGCACCATTCATTTAATTCATTTCCCTTCTTTACTCTGCTACTCTAGGTAACTTTCAAAGTCCATTCATGCTGTTTTCTTAACCTTTTAATTTCCTTATTGCATTATTATGCCAGGGGTTGTACACTGGTGATCCTCTGGCTAGCTCTGGCTCCAAGATAAGTTGAATTTCAAATTTGTGCCTTGATGTGTCCCAGTGGGCATAAGCTCTTCACCTTGCCCCCGCCCCTCGCTCCTTGTGGAGTGACCCCAGCCCACTCCCTTGCAGTTATGCCATCTACCTACTCACTTTAGGTTTTCCCTGACTTACACCCACACTGTCTCTCCTGGGTGACTTCAGGACACCAACAGGATGTTCAGATCCCCCTCTTCTTTTATGTAATACTTATCACAGTCTTCCCAGTGCCTTAAGTAGTGGTTCAAACACACTCTGCACATCTGAATTATCTGAGGGACTTAAAACATTTTTTCACCCCAGGCCAAATAAATCAGAGTCTGGAAGGGTGGTATCTGTGATTTTAGTGTTCCCAAAGAGATTCTCATTTGGAGCTGGGAGTTAACTATGGACCCAAAGAATAGATTCCCAGTTCCCAAGTGACCCAGTGGTTGCCCGCAGTATTACCCACATATACATTCCTATACTGTCTTGGGATATCTCTCATCTACCATGACTTCCATGTGGTTTCTAAGAGCACAGAGTCATTTCAGAACTTTACCAAGGTCAGGCCTCATGCTTCCCTTTTCCCTAGGTTACCTTTACTTCTTTGCCTCCTGGCACACATCTGTACCTGACATAGGACTGAGCTCAGGCATCGCCCCCTATGAAACATTGCTAAAAATACCCACTGCAACTGGGAAAAGTGACCTCTGCTACTCTTGTGCCTCATGATGGCACTGGCTTTTGACACATCTGTGCCAATACTGTTTTGCAGGGCTTCTTGTGCTTTAACGTGCATATGTAGGCAAATGTTTAAAATGCAGATTGTGATTCAGTAGGTCGGGGCTGGGGCGTGCCGTTCTGAACTTTGAGCAAACTCAGAGGTGAACCATGTGTTGGGCACGAGGCTTTACTAAATCGAAGTGTTTTTATACCTCTTTTGGTTTTGTTGTCTATAATTCCTGAGGACAAGGACAAAATCTGAGTGAGTTCAGTGCTTGACACCCAGCTGTCAGCCACCAAATGTTTCATGTATGAACGAACACATGATGAATGATGGAGTGAGTTAGGGATAGAAGGATGACTGGATGGATAGACGGCTGAGTAGATGGATGGCTGGGTAGATAAGAGGAAGGAGAAGGAAGGAAGAAAGAGAGGGAAGGTGGAAGGGAGGGAGGAAGTAGAGAGGAAGAAAAGAAGGAAGAAAGCAGGCAGGCATTTATGAATACCTCCCAGTTCCAGCAAATAAGCATACCTTCTCTAAAAGCAAATTTGTGGATAACCCTTTCTGCAGTATTTTGACAGTCATGCCAGAAATTGTAATCGCTCCAAAAGCATCTTCTTTCTGCCCTCCAAAGGAAATATTAGCCATGTTTCTGAGAAAGAAGTACTCTGGATTATGGAAATCAAGGACTTTGGAGCATAAGGTATTTTATGGCTCTGGAAGAAAAGCAGACGTTGCAAGAAGGCATGAATGGGGATAAGGTCTATGATGACCGCTCACAGCCAGACAGCTTACAGGGCCAGCATTTTTAAGGCAGTGTCTTCATTTTTCCCTGAGGGGTTCCTCACCTACTATGTGTTGATGTGGGAGACACAGCGAGGCTGGGCTGCCCAAGGCGCCAGCTTTGGTGCCCCTGAGGGATTTTTGATTCAGTAAACTATTACCTACGTGATATTGAGCAACTTCCTGTACCTGTCCAAGCTCCTCTTCTTCTATTTACAACAGGATAGTTTAACATCAATATTTTAAAAAAATATTAAAGAATTGAGTAAGTAATACACGAGATGTTGCATGCAAAGGGCTTGGACAGTTACTGGGTATATTAAAAAAAGAAAAAGAAAAAGAAAGGAAGAAAGAAAGAAAGAAAGAAAGAGGAAAAGAAAGAAAGAAACGTCTAATAGATGCCAAGATGCTAGCTGTTAGGATCCACAAATGAAGACCACACTGATTCCTCATTCAGTGTGTACACACAGGGGGCACACTTCAGTCAAGGATGGGCTAGCACTGAGACAAGGGAATCCAAGCTCACATACTGATCTGGGCTGTTTAGTCACTGTGTGACCATGAGCAAGATACTCAAGTTCTATGAACCTCCGTTTCTTTACCTGTGCGTTGGACAAAATCGTACTTAACTTGCTGAGCGGTCACCAAGGTTCGATTTATTTGTTGGACTTGAAGTTACCATAGGAAAAGTTGGGATGTAACTTTCTTGCTACTTACAAAGAAATAGCCTGAGACATAAATGAATATTATAATACAGATACTGCAGCAGATGATAACAGAAAGGGTATGTTTAGTACATAGTGATGATTTTAAAACACTGGTGACTGTGCTAGTAGATAAATTGGTAACATATTTTGAATCTCTGGTGAACTGAACAGGAGTCAGTAAACTGACCCATGGGCCAAAGCTAGCCCACTATGTGTTTACATAAAGTTTTATTGGAACATCATCACATTCATTCATGTCTGTATTATCTGCAACTCCTGCCTTGAGAAAAGAAAGAGCTAGGTAGTTGTAACAGAGATCATCTGGCATGCAGATCCAGAAATGTTTACTCCTCTTCAGAACATTTTGCTGGCTCTTAATCTAAATTAATAAAGTATAATGAAACAGTTCCATAGCTCAAAAAATTGGGGGGTTGTAAACATTTTAAGATTAAAACTCCCAGGACACTGATACTGTTTCAGGAGATCTAGCTATCTAAGAGCCTTGGAATTCTGCATGGGGCTCAACCCAGCTGTAGAGACCCTGATTTTCAACCTGTTTCAGAATTCTTTGCATATAGACATATGAAATCAAGATACAGAGAAAAACAAAAAATATACAAAAGGCTACTAACCTTTTACGCTGCCAGTGAAAGAGAAGGGAATTCAGGAAAGGTATTATCTAGCACAGACATTTCTATGAACCTTCCAGTTATTTCCTGATTGATCTGTTTAGAAAGTAGAACTCTTCCTCCCCTCTCTACCCCTGCCTTGGGTACCAGATTTCCTCTTATGGCTAATTCATATTAAACGGAGATCTGTCCATAAATAAATTTATGAGTCTGACATGCTACCTACTGCGCTAATGAGGCACCTTCATAAATAAATTTTAAAAACTTAAGTTCCTAAAATTGCTACTCTTGTCACTTAGAGAGTGACTTCTTTCTTTGTGAATAGACATTCATTATCACTAATGATCAGGGGGAAAATGCAAGTTTAAATCAAGAGACTATTTTACCCATGCAGTGGGCAAAATTAAAATACCTGACAGATAGCAAGTATTGGGGGGCTTAGAACAACTGGCTCTTTCACGCGCTACGAGCGGCTATAAAGGTTGACACAGTCACTTGGGAAAGTGAGCATTCCTGAAGTTGAACTCTCCTGACTTATGACCTGGCAATTCCACACCTAGGAATCCACATATACTCCAGAGAAACACTTGCATACACAGAGCCGAGTAAGATTTGTGGCATCGGTGTTCAGGGCAGGGATTACAAACAGCCTGGAAGCAACGTACTGTACTTAGGGGAAGAGTAGATGGACAAACTTTGGACACAGGACTTGAGAGCTGCTCAAAATAAATGCAGCACAGTGTCATGCAATAAATAGAGGCATATCTTAGCAATATATGGAGTAGAAGAAGTTCCAGAAGATGACCCATGCCATGAGACCCTCCCATAAGGTGAAGAGTAATATGAAAATATTAATTTTTTAAGGAGTAAATATAGAAATAAAAAAGTCACATGAAGAGAACGTTAGGGGCTGGGGATCAGGGAATTCAAGGCAATGTTTAGTTTCAGGGAGCTAGGGGGAGGGGAGGGTAGCTGGGTTTTGGTTCTTGTCAAGAACTTTGCCTTTTTCCCCCCTTGAATAGTGGAGTTACAGGTGTTTCTTTTACATAAAATAAATGGGCAACTAAATAAGTCCAAAGCAGCCACACACTTGGACAGTAAGAACATACTATGAATCAGGAATGGTAATTATCCATTCTGTGCACTTGTATTAAAACACCTGTGCAATGGCCAGAGCGTCATCTGGTTAAAGTGCTGACTTTGGACTCCACAAGCAGCAGGTGGGCACTTTGCAAGCTAAAGATTGGTTTAAAATATAAAGTATTTTATACCTGAATTTGGAATTGCACTTCCTACCTCCACCCTATTATTCTTCCTATCTTTTGACAACCCCCCCGCTCAAAAGGCAATAAAATATAAAGTTGAGGGGATTCAGACAAAACCATGTTAATTCTTTTGATTATGTCTGAAACTATCTCCATGAACCTGAGTTAATGATGACCTAAGGTAAAACTTGTCTGCACTCCTGACCTCTTTCAGATGCATTTCCCAGAGCAATCAGAATAATGTCATTTTAACATCTGTCATTTCAATCAAGTGCAAGGCTAGGGTACATCATATGGTTTTCTAACCATCACTCAGCAGTGTCACTGCATAGTCAGTATTGATTTCCATTGGCTTTCTGTCAATAAGGACACAGACAGTTCAACTGTGAGACATTCATAAATACTTACTACATTAGTCATATCAATTAAAGGCTGTGTCCCACATTTTTTTACGGAATTGGGTAGTCCGAGTGTTCTCAGCTTGAGCTGAACAGAAAGTTGTATACAGCTCATTGGAAATGCAGCTTGAAAGTTTTTGGTCCTTGAGTTTTTGGCTTCCCTTTCTATCATATCGCATCACAATATATTACGTATAATAATGTTACAGCTTTTAAAATCCATACCAAATGTTATCACCAAGACAACAGATTTAAAAATAGCGAGTAGTAGCTACTTGCTTGGACTCAGTAGTCACCCTGATTGAGTTCAAATCCTGGACCTGCTTTTCACCAGCTTTGTATTAGGAGGCTGTCACTTATTTCTCTCTACCTGGGTTCCTCATCTGTAAAATTGGATACCAGTATCTACTTCATCTGGCTACTCTGAGAATTATGTGAATATATATGTACATTATCATATGTGTTACATATTATACAATAGTCCATATTCTGTGTTTACATATGTGTATTTGTTTATATATATCTAAATTTAGGTTCTCTATATTTCATAGAGCAGTGCCTAGTGCTCTATCAATATTATATAAATAATTATTAAATATCAGGTTTCTTTTTAAAAATTTTTTAAAAGATTTTATTTAGTAGCGAGCACAAGCAGCAGGGAGTAGAGGCAAAGGAAGAAGCTGGCTCCCCACTGAGCAGGAAGCCCCATGCAGGGCTTGCTCCCAGGACTCTGAGATCATGACCTGAGCTGAAGGCAGATGCTTAACTGACTGAGCCACCCAGCTTCCCCAAAGATAAGCTTTCCGTTAGCTCCTAAAATACAACTAAAAACAAACTTAAGGATGGAAAAATGCCACTGTTTCTAGACATACCAGGAAGGCAATGAAAACATGGGGCTATGGTAAAGAAAGGAATGCATGTGTACCGTGTGTTGCCATGTACCGTGTGTTGTGTTGGGTCACTTAAGTTGTCTTATTACCCTCCTCACAGTTAAAAAAAATTTTTTTTTAAAGATTTTATTTGTTTTGTCAGAGAGAGAGAGAAAGAGCGAGAGTGAGCACAGGCAGACAGAGTGGCAGGCAGAGTCAGAGGGGGAAGCAGGCTCCCCGCGGAGCAAGGAGCCCGATGTGGGACTCGATCCCAGGATGCCGGGATCATGACCTGAGCCGAAGGCAGCTGCTTAACCAACTGAGCCACCCAGGCGTCCCCCTCCTCACAGTTTTGAAGAATCATAAGTGTCACCCCCATTGACCGATGAGAAACGTGAGAGCTGTAGAGGTGTCATGCCTTCTGTAGCATCATCTAGTGAGTTAGTGGTGGCACTGGAAGTTAATGACCCTAGATAACCAGATTGTTAAATCAAGCATCAATCTTTTGTTTTGTTTTTTTTTTAAATGCAGTTTCAAGCGTAATGTTATTATCATGCATAAGGATCAAAATCAAGTGGCATTTTGGCACATGGTCTCTGAAGTCAGAGATTCAGTGCTGGAACCCTGGAGGTGACAGGCACTGTGAATTGGGCCCAGGACCTATTTTTCTGAGTCTGGTTCCTCACTTTTAAATGACTAAACCTAAGTTTCAAGGCTGTTGTGAGCATGAAATGAGCTAATACATGTAATGTTTTCAGCAGAGAAATAATGCCGAGTACTTGGTAGCCAATTGTCTCAGTTTTAGAATCACTGTTGTTCCTGCAGCTTTATTTCTGAAGAGGTACCCACAGAACCACTCCGACATGCGTATGTGAATTTGCACAAACCCTCCACAGCCTCTTCCATCAACATGGAAAACTCATGCCTCATAGGCACAAAATAAATAAATAATGTGTGGTCGGGCTCTCAATGGGGAAGATGTGAAAGGGCACCTCATAGAGATGCTGACATTGAAACTCTTTTCAGTCCTATTTTGCTTAAAATTTGCTGTTTTCTTATCAAAACCCATGGCTAAAACTATGTCAATATTTTGGAAAAATTTTTAGGTTATGGAAAATTGGCACAAAGAGTTCCCTATCTCCTTTTCCCACTTGCTGTAGTGTTAACGCCTGTATGATCATGGTATATTTGTTAAGACTAAGAAATTAATATAAGGACAATACTCTTAACTAAACTGTGGACTTCATTTGGGTTTCACCTGTTTTTTTTTTTTTTTTCCCCACTAGTTTCCTTTTTCTCTTTCTGGATTCAATCCAGGGTATCACAATGCATTTAGTGTGGTTGATTTTGAATCATTCTTTTCCTTCTGTCTCTTTCTTCCCCCCTCCCAACAGCTTCCTGGCTTTTCAGAACAGAGAGTACCCAGTGCAGAGACAGGGGGCGGTACACTGGGATTGAAGAGGTCCTTCCAGAGAAGATACCTAGAACTAGTGCTTTGGATTGTCTTTATGTTGTAGCTTTTTTTTTTTTTTTTTAATATTTTATTTATTTGTCAGAGAGAGGGTGAGGGAAAGCAAGTAAGCACAGGCAGACAGAATGGCAGGCAGAGGCAGAGGGAGAAGCAGGCTCCCTGCCGAGCAAGGAGCCCGATGTGGGACTCGATCCCAGGATGCTGGGATCATGACCTGAGCCGAAGGCAGCTGCTTAACCAACTGAGCCACCCAGGCGTCCCTTATGTTGTAGCTTTTATACAGATTTTTTTTTTCGTTTATAATGCAGTATTAGGAAGAAGGCTAGTTGAACTAAAGAAATGTGATTGAAATAAGAGAGGTGGGAAGAAAAGAATATTAATGTGAGTAACCCTAGCTAGTATTTGTGAAGTTTGTTTGAACATGTATGTTACAGAAGTCTATAGGTTAGTTGATAGTTAAGCTTTTAGTTTCACAAATATACCATGGCTATCAAGATGTTAATGTTAGGAAAGATATTAAACTCAGACGGTGATATACACCAGTTATATTTAAGAACCAAGTCTCTGAATGTTTCTCTGTTAAATAAAATCTTCTGTGGCATGGAGGCTGAAAGAAAGCTTCTCAATCCTTTTCTGTGAATGTCATGATACATGCGCACTAGGGAAATCTCTCTTACGAACAAAGATGCAAATATCTAGATAAGTTATTAGCAAATTTAAGAATCACATCGTAACCACATCACATGTTTTTCAGGAATATAAGGATGGTTTAACATCAGGAAACTGATAAGTGCAATTCCTTAATTCACTGATTAAGTAGCATATTAACTGGAAAAATCCATTTAATTAAATGGATACCTAAAAAACTTCAAGTGATAAAATTTATTTCTCATTCTTAATTAAACAATATTCACTAAGGAGTAAAACAAACCCATTCCCAAAATGTGAGAACAACTATCTATAGAAACCTATAGAAAACAAAATATTTGATGATAAGTCATTAATACCTTTCCCACTGAAGTCAAGATGTACAGAAAAATATCTGTTCTCACCACTAGTCTTCAACACCGTACTCAAGAGCACCTGGGTGGCGTAGTTGGTTGAACATCTGACTCTTGGTTTTATCTCAGGTCATGATCTCAGGGTCAGGAGATAGAGCCCTGGTATACGTTCCATGCTCGGTGTGGAGTCCAAGATTCTCTGCGCCTCCCCCAGCACGCTGTCTCTTTCTCTCTCTAAAATAAATAAATAAAATCTTAAAAAAACAAAACAAAACTGCACTTGAGGCCCTCACCAGGGTAATAAGAAAAAAGTACACAAGTAATGATCCAGAAAGGAAGAGAATAAACTCAGTATTTGCAGACATAAACTTTTTGAAGCCAGTAAGTTGCTGGATATAACATGCATATACATATGCAACAGTTTTCTTGCATATCAGAAATAATCAACTTAAATATGTACTGAAAAAAGAGCCTATTTATAATAACCACCCCCTAAATTCCATAAAATGTGTGCAAATAAACCTAACAAGGAGGGTGTAACATATATAAGGAAAATTGTAATACTTTACCAAAGAGCTTAAGAGAAAACTTGAACAAACGGAAACATTTTTCCTTTTCAATATTCATTCTCATAAAATTCTGTATATTTAATGCAAACCTAATCCAAGTCCCAACCACCTTCCACAGTGAATACTGGCAAATGGGTAAGTTTATATGTTTGAGAAAATATATAGTCAACAATATATTTTTACACTGAAATACAGTTATCATACACTAGCTTTTGGTGTACAGCATAATGGTCAATATTGATACATATTGCAAAATGATCACCGCAGTGATCTAGTTAACCTTCCTCACCATACATAGTACAGAATTTTTTTCTTGTGATTAAAACTTTTTATGGTTGGGGCACCTGAGTGTCTCAGCTCGTAAAGTGGCTGCCTTCATGTCAGGTCGTGATCCCAGGGTCCTGGGATCAAGTCCTACATCCAGCTCCTGGCTCAGCAGAGCTTCTCTGCTTCTCCCTCCCACTCTGCCTGCTGCTCTCCCTGCTTGTACTCTCCCTCTCTGTTAAATGAATAAATAATACCTTAAAAAATTCTTTAAAAAGTTTTCATGGTTTGCTGTCTTAGCAACTTCCAAATATACAGTATTTTTAGCTAGAGTCACCATTCTGTACGGTACATAGCTATGACTTATCAGTGAAGCTTTGTACCATTTGACTACTTTTGTCCATTTCATCCACACCCTGTGGTCAATAATATTTAGAAACATAAAAGGAGGAATTGTCCTTAGAACAATCAAAACATACTTTAAAATTATAGTAATGCGCACTAGCATTTGATCTCTGTACATGAATAAAAACATAGATCATACTAGTATAAACACCCTGGAAGTACATTGTATTACGGAAATAATTTTTTTGATAAATGTAGCATTTCATATCAATGGGGACAAGAAAAAATATTCAGTAAGTAATTTGTGGCAAATGGATGATAAAATTAGACCTTTAGCTAAGCTTCACACAAATATCTGATGAATAGAAGAGCAAAACTCGAAAAAAATACAAAAATATAGGAATATCAAGAATTTTAAAAAATTATCTTGAGATGTACATCATCTTGAGATGATAAAAGATGGTAAAAACTTCCTAAGTAAGTCAGAAGATCAGAAAATAAGGTAGATTTGACCTGACAGAAGTTAAGAATTTCTTTACCACAAGTAATGCGATCAATTTAAAAAGCAAGTGAGAGATGGACAGAGAAATAACTTCAGCATATTTAATGGACCCTGGATGAATTTATACATATGATAGAACTCCAAAATTATCAACTAGAAAAACACACACACAAATTTTTTTTTTAGGAGTGCCTGGATGGCTCAGTGGGTTAAGGCTCTGCCTTTGGCTCAGGTCATGATCTCAGGGTCCTGGGATAGAGCCCCGCATCAGGCTCTCTGCTCAGCGGGGAGCCTGCTTCCCCTCCCCTGCCTACCTCTCTGCCTACTTGTGATCTCTGTTTGTCAAATAAATAAATAAAATCTTTAAGACAAAATAAAAAAATTTTTTTTTTAATTTTTAATGGACAAATATTTCAAAGTGCAATTTGAGGAAGAATTATGAAGGAAAGGCAAATATATAAAAATTTTTCTCAACTGCCTTCGTAGTCACAGAAATGCAAATTAATAATGAGTTAATGACCCCATCATATTGATTGATAGTATCATGAGCTGGTGATAATGTGAGGCAACAGCACTTCACAACACCATTGATCGAAGAAGCAGAGCCATTTGGGAAAAAGTCGGCAGAATCTTGGAGACTGTGACTCAGAATTCTCCTAACAAGCTCTTCTGTGGAAAACTGTGCACTAAAAATGCATTCCCAAATCTACTCAGATGATGTCATTCAGAACCATCGCTTGCATTGGCAAAGAATTAGAAAAATTATCAAAATATATCAATAGGGATTAAATACATTCTTACATTCCTATATTTGAAATAATATTCCATCAGTAAAATAGTGAGATTGATCTCTATGTGCTGATATGAAAAGACATCAAAGGCATTAACATTTAATTGACAAAACGTCTACAACAGGATTCTCTTTAAGTTTCTTTAAAAAAAAAATCCCATTGCTTTTGTACAAAAGAGACTTCTAAAAAGAGGTGCCAATTGAAAGCAGGAGGTTGATGGGCAGAGGTATGAAGGGGGCCATCGTGTTCAAAACTCCCATGGTGAGAGGATATTTCTGTAATTTATTCCTCATATGCCTTTCTAAATGTTCTCCACAAAGCCCTTTATACTTTAAAGCTAGCATAAAAGACATTTTTCCCATGGTGTCTAGTCAGCCTAAGACCTTTGCAGCAAGGTGGTGGAGAGGAGGGAGTGAGAAGGTTGTCTGTTTCTAACTACTCCCTAGGTGCAGAAATTATGGAATTTGTGTTACCATCCATTGATAACTTTCTTTTGCTTTACTGGCTACCGAGAAAAATTTTCTACCTGGTTCGGTTACAGAGACATGCACACCACAGTATCAAGCAAGGATGTCTAAACAGAGGGGCTGTTTTCCAGGTATTTGGAAGTTTTCCTAAGATGCAGCTTCTCTCTTAGCAAGGACAGATCACTTAGGTATGTTGTATTTAAGAATTGTGATTCCCCAGGGTGCTTGGGTGGCTCAGTTGGTTAAGCATCTGCCTTCAGCTGAGGTCATGATCTCAGGGTCCTGGGTTCGAGCCCTGCATGGGGCCCCCTACTCGGTGGAGAGTCTGCTTCTCCCTCTCCCTCTGCTGCTTGCCCAGCTTGTGCTCTCTCTCTCTCTCAAATAAAATATTTTAAAAAATTAAAGATTAAAAAAAATGTGAATCCCCTTCTATGGTCTGCTCTATTTCCAGCTGTCTCAAGATTTTTACCTGGTGGTACTACTTATTCCAAAAATCCTCTGTAATAATAGATATTTTATAAATTCAGAGCACATGTCTTATTCATCCTCTATCTCTCGTGCCTGGTAGATGCACAACAAATATTTGTTGAGTACGTGTTAACGAAAAACTGGATAAATGAGGAGCGGCAGATGAGGGAACCTTAGAAAATGTATTTATTGAATATAGTTGTATAAACATACATATTCACATGTCACTCTGGACATAGTGTACTATGTTGGGTGAACTGTCTACAGTTCATGCCACATTTATTGTCTTCCAGAATCACATGCTAAAGAACTCCTTCCAGGATTGTTAAAGACTGCTTTCTCGCTCGGGCATATCAAAGGGAGAAGTGTAAGGCAAATTCTCATACTCAGAGTAAGGAGGAGAGATGAGCGGTACTCCTCACCTCCAGGAATGGCTAAACCTTCCAAATGACCTCAGTTCGGGTGACTTTACATTTCATAGAGATCACATTTTCATAATAAGAATGTCTCCCACGTTAATATACCAGATATTTTCCTGTTTTCTGTCTTTCTGTTTTCTTACTCACTTGAAAAATGTTGACAAGACCCTATTTTCCTTGCTTAAAGCAGCACTGGCAAAGGGAAACATGGGAACAGCAAACAAAGGTGATTTCTCACAGTTTTATTTTAAGATACCTGGGGGAAATGTTGAGTCAAAGGGGTGAGTTTCATTATATCCCTAACCAACTCTGGGCTTTCCATTTTATCACCATGTGACTACTTCCCCTAATGGACAGTACAACCAGGAGGCCAATGACTGCTTATTAGATTAACAACCACATAAGATGCCTTTTAAAATTAGATATTTTTGCCCCCAGAGAACCACATTTGGGTGTTCATGGTATTGGGGGGCCGACAGAGAACGGTCATGAACTCAGACTCCCACCTGAAAACTGTGGATTGTTTTCTCAGGGAAGATGAAGCTCTCTGTAGCAGGTAGACCACAAGCCCTGTTATTTATTCAAAGCACTCTGGATTCCAATACAATGCTTACTTCTTCGTAGGTACATGGCTTCTGAGTGTCACTGTCCTGTCCTATATAAATCTAGATGGTAACACGTATCTCCTAGGACTACTGGGAGCATTTACATAACTCCAAGGAATCTTGAAGATCTTTGGGCTCTCAGTGTGGTTTTTAAGACTTGTGCTCTTGTTCTCAGCACTGCTTTGGCAACAGGGAGGCAGAGTGGCCCGGCAGCCCTCCCGCAGAGCCACCTTGACTGCCTGACCCTGTAGGACAGAGCCACCTGACCCTGTAGGAAGGGTCAACCTGAACTCATTGCATTGTAAGTTTATTTTGGCACCCACCAGCCTATAACAAACATTTGTTATAACAAACAGCCATTTATCTCTGCAGCTTTGGGATTCATCAGAAAGCAATAATGATGTGTCAGCTATAGATGTTAGTTCTGAGAACTCAGTAAACACCTTCTTAGCTCTGTGAAACAGTCTAGGAAGCTTGAAGAGAGGTTCTACCAAGGTCAAGAATCTGGGCATTTGACTTGGTGAAACAGTGGGCCGTTTGTTTGTGTCTCGCTTAAGTTCTTTAAAAACATGATCCAGAAAGTTGTTTTGATCCATCTGGATAGATTTTTTTAAAAAATAGGTCCCAAGCTGTATCTTAAGATGAAGGAAGAAATAATCTTGAATTAAAATGACTTCGGAAGAAGTCATGTCGCTGAGGAGCATGGAGAACTGAGTATTGAAAATGAGTATGTATTGGGCATGAGTATGCATTGAGTATGCATTGAGTATGCAATGGGCATAGTCAAGGGGTCTAATGATGGTGTCAGTAGCACTGATTAATAAGGATATTTATTGAACCTCAAGTAATATATATGAGGCTATTCCTTAATAAAGTACAATTATACAAACAGTAAATTTATGATTAAATTTCTATAGCAAGCACATGTTTTTAGGTATCTTTTTTTTTAATAAGAAAGAGGCAAATTAAGGTCATGGGGCGATGTTCCTAATACAATAGATATTCACTGTTACGTGTTGTTTTAGTATTAAGGAGACTTAGACTAAATATGTCCTAATGGCATACTAATTTGGGATTGGCTATAAAATAATGAGATTGGCCTTTATACCAATAATATCAGAGTATTTAAATTTGCTTGATGTAACCTATAACTTGTCTTCTTTTCACCTAATGCTTTAGGACTCTGATCTCACAGTTGAGCCTTAAAAATGTACCATTCCTTCCTTCTCTTAGCCAGTAAGCCCTTGTTGCTCTACTAACTGCTAATCCTTGCACAGCGATACAGAACATACAAAGTACTTTAAAAAAATGCTTAATTAAAATCTTGTCATGTAAACTTTAATCAACACATTGCATTATATATAATGGGTTTAACACAACAAAAATGAATGCCTCAAATAAAATATACCATGCTTCCAGTAACTCAAAAGTATTTTTATGCTGCTTTTATGAAATTAGTTTTTGTTTTGTTTATGCATATATATATATGTACATAATAACATATTTCTTATAGTACTTGTATTCTCAACCTCTTTTAACCATAAGGTTATTTAAGGATTATGACTGACTCAGCCTGGCAACAGTGTAGTTTCTCAAATGGTATCTTCCAAATAATGGGAGGTCAGTAAATATCTTTGGTGTTAAATAAATGATTCCAAGTATTTAAGAGATAAAGCTATAGGTGGGACTGTCAAAGCAGTGGCTGCTTTTTAATCAATGCCCGAATACTTGGGTCTTGCACAGGTAGATTGTATCTTTATCCTTTAACAGTTTAACTACATCTGAAGCAGATCTGAAGGCATGCTTTCCAGTGGCAGCCCTGATTCATTTCCAACTCTATGTGTGTGTGTGTGTGTTTGTGTTATGGAGTATCTATGCATATCTATAAAATCTGCTGGTTTCTGCTAATGAGGACTCTGAACAGAGAAGAAATGTTTCTCTAAGTCCAACCGGAGACGGAGTTATTTGGAATTGATGCCTGTTTTGAGTCTCTCCTCTGATGTGTAAGGCATTACCTGATTTAAGATGCTGTTTCCTCCAATTGGTTGTCAGACATTCTCAGGAGACTGAACTCTGATAACTGCTGGAGAAAAAGTTTCTCAAAAGTAGAGCAGTGTGTTTGTAAAAGAGAGTGGAGAGAGGGTGGAGAGGAAGAGGGAGCTCACGTAGTAGACAGAATTTCTCCAATTAAATGGAAGACTCTCTTCCTCATTGTAAAGATACACAATTAGGTTAGACCCCTGAGCCACGTGTGCACTTGCCTGTTACTGCCGGTGAGTTTCTGACAAGAAACACAGTCTGACACAAGGATGACTTAGGTCAAGATCATAAATAATGAAGTTGAGCTGAAAGACCTTTCTGTGTTCTTACTCTGTGAAACTTACCAGCATTTGGTAATTGACGGCTCATTGCAGGCCCGGAGTCGGAATGCACACAGGTTTTCGTGTGATGTGCCCAGAGGAAGGTGGTTACGGTAAAACTGAAGAAGCAGCAGATAGAGTGATTATGGAATGTATCACGTTCTGTACAAGATGAAGCATAACCGACAGAGAGAGTCACCCAAAAGCAGAGGGTAATGGTAGCACTAGGCTTGGTGGACAGATTCAATTATTTGGCGAAGAGTGGACATGACCCTTGATGCTCTTAACGCAATACCCACACATCCTATTCACAGACAACATGTAAGCGTTGTTATTAGACATCCGCTGGCTTCTATTTTGCCACCTCTTTATCTGGTCACATACCGTTCTGGTTGTCTTAGGCCCACAGGAGTACAAAGCATTCAGAAAAAGGCCCTTAAAAAAAAGGCGTAAGCCAGTGTAGACCGGGTACAACATTGCTGCTGTGTGTTTCAATTCCTGTGGAAGAACACCGAGACCCCAAACTAGGACAAACCCCCTTAATGCTCAAAATGAATAGAGATGAGAACTTTTCCTAATAAAAGTTGTGGTTCAGCTGCACTTGCTGAAACCAAATAAACAATCTCGAATTGACACTCCGACAGAAATGTGTATAAATTATTCAGAATGAAATGTTCAAGTAATATTAACCTAAAGGTATAGTCATCAATTTTACTCTGACGGATGGCATTGGGTAGTTAGTATTCAAGTGTTACTACATAAATAAAATTGATTTATGCTAACTGAGAAGACGGAGAAAAATTTTTATCAGGATGCCCAAATTCTCTTCCTTCTGGCTTGATCAATCACCTCCCTACTGAACTGTGTACCGTTTTCTTGCAAAAGTCTTAGCCGAGAAATTGGGCTCAGGCAAAATGAATAATACATTTGCTGCAGTGTTAGACTAATGACCCTTAAGTGCTTTTAAAAAAAAAAAAAAAAAAAAAAACCAGCAGTGATGACTGCTTCCCTTATGAACAGATTCTGGCTTTTTTCCCTCCCTCTCGTGCTCTCCTTTTCTTAGAAAGAAAATAATTAAGTCTGGAGTTGGCTGCCTGTTTTGGAGGTAGAAGTGATGAGCGGGTGAAGGAATCGATAAAGCCAATCGAAGCCCATATGGAGTTCCAGCCACTTGGTTTCCTTTCTTACTCTCCCCCCACCCCCCACCCTCCTAGATCGCCCCCTTCCCCCCACTCGGCGGGGCCACTTCGGGTTGCAGAGCTGGCATTTGTGGTAATCATCTTCGTATTTCCTTTTACTGTTTTCATAATGCTATTGTGTTATCATAAAGACATTGATCAAACAGTGACAGGCAAGACAGAAATCTATTTACTTTGCAAAAGTAGAAGGGCTCTCTGACAGGGCTGCGTGGTTAAAATCTGTATCAGCGGGCGTCGGTGTTGCACAAAGGATCTTTCTCTCTTCCCGAGTGGGTTCCTAAAGAGACACAACCGGGACTCAAGTGTCTGTACCCTGGTGTCTTTTAAAAATGTGCACAAGGCTGCAAAGGAAAGACAAATGCCTACATGAAACATGCTTTTTTTAAAAAGCTTGCATAAGGATAATTACAGGGAAAGGCAAAACCTCTGCCTGAGTAATGTAGAATTATTTTGAATGGACATATTCTAAACCCATGGGAACAGCTCTGGAGGTGGATATGGACTATTTTGCGATGTAGAAAGGGAAGAGGCACAGTCCCCATGTTCTGTGTGTGTGTGTGTGTGTGTGTGTGTGTGTGTGTGTTGAGAATGCCATTGGTAGGCAGCTAGCTGCTGAAATGGAATTGTTTGCTAAGAAAGTAGTCATTTACAAACTAGCACGGGGTCAGGTAACCTCATTATTCTCTTTGCTGTTCCCATTAGGTCAACACAGCCACCCTCCCTCCACCCCTTGCCTCTTAAGAAGCGTGGGCTAGTTTTGCCCTTTTAACTTGAGCTCTTTATTCTAAGGAAAGCTTGAACTCTACATCACCACTCTTTCTCTTTCATTTTATTGCCATTCTGTCTTGAGGGGAAATCAGCTGCACATTGTGTGATTCTTACGCCCCTAAGTAATGTTTCTTTAAAAAAAGAAAAAAAATAGATGAATCCTTTTCAATAAAGTAGCCCCAGTTTGATGGACCTACCAAAGTAAAAAGAAGGCACGAAAACGGTTATTATTTGAAAAGGGGCACATGCCATGATGGCTGTCACATCCCTAAAGTCTTATGGTGAAGTCACTGGTCCATTGTTATTCTTAGGCTCCACTTCTCTCAAATAAAAATGTAAAGGGAATGATTTAAAGCCCCAGTGACATCACTGGACAGGAGCTCAAGTACACATCTTGCGTGCAGCTCAGAAAACATATAACCTAAGGTACACATAGCTGTCAAGACTCCGAGTCCTGTTTGTCTGAACCAGAAGCTCGCATACGTGCACACACACCCAACCAGTCAGATATCTGCTGTGCCTTCCAGATGGACAGACTTCCTCATCTTCCCAGGTTCCACTGTTCCACGATGTGCCTGTGCACTAGGGAGAGAAACCAATCACTATGTCTCAGGCTGGAGGCATGGTAAGACCTTCCAGCTCCTAGGAACACAGCAACTGCCACCAGCCTTTCCACAGAGCTATGTAAATGCCTTCCACACACCTGTTTCCTTCTGCTGCTTTCTCATTTTCATCTGTCATTAGGGTCTAATGATGATATCGTAAGGATGAGTCTTCCTGCAGAGGTGAAGTGGCTCTAATTTACATATAATGATAACATAGGGCTGGGGGTTGGCCAGAGTGCTTCCATGAGTAATGATTTCCTAAAACCCCCTCCAGAAGGCCAAATAATAAGAAGTTCCTTTGTGAAAGTGATGACCAATCAAAAAATATTTATTTACTGAAATAAGGAAAATATTATCTGACTTGGATGACAAGTTCCTCTTATGATGTGTTAGAAAATGTCAGTTGTATTTTGGTCTCTGGATACAGTTCTCTTTGGAAAAGATAGATTGTAACCAGATAACAAAACATTCAGTTGTTGGTTACAGCAGGTGATAGGAAGGCTGAGCTTTCCAAGTGTGCCTGGAAAGACATAAAAATATGGCAACATTTCTAAGTTGTGTTTTGCAGCTGAGCTCAGCCCAGGAGGAGGAAGGTCAGTGTGTCTTCTGTGGGTGTGGGAGGGTTGGATGGTTTCACCCAAGGTTTTAATGTTTAATTAAAAAGAACACATGATTGAGTATAAATCAATAATGTCCCAAGAGAAAGCTAAATACCTTTTCTTATTGTCATTGTTCTTGTACTTTTATCAAGGGAGTGTCCTAAATGAATATCTTGCATGGTAGTGACTGGAATAGTGTTCTTTGTTTTTAGTAAAGGGAATATAATTTTAGCCCCTAACATGTAAGAAGAAGGAGTACTTGCTTCCCTCACATGGGATTATTTTTTTTAATTGAAATATATTTGACATAAACCTTGTGTACGTTTAAGGTGTACAACAAGTGAATTCGATCCATTTAGGTGTTGTAATGTGATTGCCCTTTGGAAGAACGATATCCTACCATTTGTGCAAACATGGATGGACCTTGGGCATATTATGCTAAGCAAGATAAGTCAGATAGAAAAAGATGCACTGTGGGATCTCGGATGGGAGGGGTGTGGTGGCAAGAGTGGCTCCTGGTAATGAGATCAGTGTCTGTTTCAGAGGAAAGCTGACATAGTCGTGTGTGTGTCCATTCCTCCCTCCCACCCCACACCCCTTCATGCAGAAACTTTCTGTCCTGGATTTATCCTCTTGGTAGACATTACATGGGTTTGGTTACATCTTATTTTAGCTTAATATTTCCCAGAGGGAAATTACAAAACCTGACAGTGTTGATAAAATATTGGGAATGCCTTGGTTCTAGCAGCAAAAACATTCACAAAGCCCCTCCAGGAGCCTCAGTTACTTTTCCGAAGGCTCATTTTTGCCACTACATGTTGACGTCCAATAGCTTCAGTTTTAGAGGAGTCTTAAAATCTTGTTTCCACTTAGAAGAGCACTCACTGTTGTGCCTTCTATTTTTCACTTCACACACACACATGCACATGCACAGAGCTGTTAGAATAAATGAAATAATAATTGGAATACTTTATGAAGCTTGGAGGCAGAAAGAAAAACATGGAAAGCATTGTCAGTGTTCTTTGTGGATCAGGATTCAATGTAATTTTTGAACCTCCACGTGGCTTCTCCAGTAGTGATTGCTTCAGCCTCCCACTGCTCTTTTCTGCATACCCAATTTTGCTGTTAATGGTCTCCAGCTGTAGTTGGCTTACTTTAATGGTTTAGTCTTATGCTCTCATCTCTCATGTCTGAAGTAATTGCAAAGACAGTGGAACCTGAGACAGTGTTTAAGAGAGGAATCACGCTAAGTTTGTCCCTTGGCTAAGTCACAGGCCACCCTCCAGGTCTACCTGTTTTCATAAATTTCACAAGAAATCAGAAACATCCAAGTAACAATTCTCCAGCTCTTTCCTGACCGCAAAATGCGTATGAAAATAGAATGTCTAGCACTTTATTATTTAGAACAAACTTGATTTATGTATTCCTTGGCCAGGTATAAGTGGAACCTACTCAATGAGTGAGGATGGACATTTACCCCTGTTGAGGCACAAATGGGCTCAGATCTTTTTTTCCATGTTTTAAGACTGTACACCATTGAACATCAAGTTTTCCAGACTTCTTTTTCTCTCCTAACACTTGGAAAATCATTGACTCTGTGACTCGCACATTTATGTGTTAGCCATTTGTGGATGCTCTATCAGGGACCAGGAACTATTTTCTGTATACATGGTCCAGAAGTGAACGAGCACCCTCCCCTGAGGTGGCTCGCAACATAGGGCATATGGTGATCTAATAAAGGTAGAAACGGATACAGTGATTTCCAATACTGTTAAGTGCCAGGGAAGAAATAAAATAGGCTGATGTCTCAGAAAAGGACTTGCAGGGATGGGGAGTGGCTCCTTTGGATTAGAAGGTCACATTATGCTAAGATAGTGATATTTCTCTTCGAAAAAATGACACCTGAATGACGAGAAGAAGGAAACCAAGTGAAGATCAAAAGAGAATGTCTAGGTGTAGGAAATGTCTGCACAGAGTCTAAATCAAGAAAAACTGGAGAAAAAAAAAGACAGATGGCTTTTGAGGCAGGATTTTAAGTGGAAAGTAATAGAAAATGAGGTGGAAGAAATAGTCAGGAACCAGATGATGTCGGTCCTTGAAGTCTTGTTCAGGAGTTTTGAGTTCTACTTCAGTGGAAATGAAAAGCCATTGGAGCATTTTAAGTAGAGATGTGCTATGATCTGAATTAATTTGGAAAAGGTAGTGACTAGCAAGACACTGCAGGCTGATGACAGACTGTTGAAGTAGTCTGGGCACAGGATGATGTGGCTTGGACAGCAAGTGGTGGGAGCATAGCAGGACAGAGAGTGAATGTATCTGGACATGTTTTGGAGTCACATTCAGAGGGCTTCTGTTTGGTTGGAAGGCAGTACCATTTGCTGAGGGGAAGATGAGGGGGAGTAACAGATTTGGGGCTGGAGGGGTGTGGATCAAGACTTTTATTCCAAATTATGCACATTTGAAAGCACTCTTAGACGTCCAAGTGGAGAGGCCAAGTAAACAGGTATGTATACAAATCAGGTGCATAGGAGATGAGATCCTTTTTAAGACTTCTCTTTACTAACTCTGTGTATTTTTTCTTCACCCCATGCCTAGCTTCCTCCATTTATACTCAGGATCCTCTTGAAAATTCCTTCTGTCCCTAAAGCTTAGCCCAGATTAAATGGGAGCAAAGTGGTAACTCCCATCGCAATCTTGATGACAATGTGGCCACTAGTCATCCATGAAATACCAAGACAGTAAGGTCTAGATACATGATACTCAGTAATTATCCACATACCAGGTCTTAAGATGCTCCAGGTGGGTATTTATGTACCACTCTGGGCATCTTTTCTGTTGCAGTTCGTGTGTGATCCTAGCTGGCAGACACCTGTTTACTTTCCTTCGTGGAGACTGGTACAGTCTTGTGTGAGCAAGTGTAATAAATATCATTTAAAAGACCATGATAAAGGAATCTACATAAATAGCTTACATTTTTCAAAAGAACCTTCAAAATATTGCCTTTATCAGATATAAAATCCAGTTTGTTTCCAATACGGTCTTACGTTGAGTTGTTGATAGTTTTTATTAAGATTTTGTAAAATAAGTCTTTTATTCTCACATTTGGAGGAACAGAATTGTTTTTAGGTTACTTACTAAAACAGTCACTTGTGTACTTTATCGAGCAATGACTTACTCCAAATCAGTACAATAAAAAGTATTGTAACACCTGTGTCTTTTTAACGATGTTAAGCAAACTGATAGGTTTTTCTCCCATTTTAAATGTATTAAATGCCATTCATTTCTCCTTGTTGTACTGCCCCGCCTCATCTTCACTGAGTATTTTTAATAAACATCCTATGGATTGTAATTTTGTCATGAAGAAATCAGCATACAACATTTCAACATAATACAAAGCAAACATTATTTTTAAGCTGTCTCCCTGCCCACCTACTTATTTGCAAGGCTAATCTAATATAGTATCTGTAACGAATGTTCAGGCAGTAAAGGATTTAGTATAAATTTCAGCTGAGGTGGTTGATGTAGGAAGAATTAAGCGAAGCAAATATTAACAAATAAAAAAGTTCATGTGCAACAACATGCATTTCAACCATGGCAGTTGGTAATGCCCCTCCAGAGAGGGTGCTGGAAGAGGTAAAATGCAATGGAGCCAAACCACTTGGTGAAACAAATCATTTGATTTACAAATAAACAGTCTGGTCTGGAGACTTCCAAAGAGTTGCTGGATCTTGGGAGGTTTATGGGACATAGGGTTTGTAAAACCATCATATGTGTGACACATACTTGCTAGCTCGCGTGAGAACACTGGAAATGCTTTGGCAGTTGAAGGAACTAAATGTCAGGGTGGACATTCTGAGAAAGATTTGGAGATCTTTGACCTGAAGCCAGCAAAGCATTTGGGTTAAGAGACTGCAGTTGCTGTTTCATTTACAGCTAACCATCTTTCTGCACCTTTTAGAACCTCATCGCCTCTCACACATGCAAGGTAGAGGGAGGCAGTGCTAGTCCTTAGTTCACAGATTAGTGTGATCGTTAAATCAGACATTGCAATGAGTTGCCCACCGCTGCATCGCATGCATAATAGTCACTTATAAATGTTATTTATTACTGTCATTGTTAATTACGTTGATGGGGCAATAAAAGAGGCATGATTTTCCCAATGACCTTAAAGCTGTTCAGCCGTAAGAAAATATTGAAAACTCTAGGTAGGTGGCATTTTAAAAATACACATTATGGAGATGTTTTTGTTTCATTGTTTATTGCAGACTTCCCACTTGCAGGTTTTCTTGACTGTCACCAAAATACAACATTTGTTCAATTAATATTTATCCATCTGCTCTGTTTATTAAGAAAGATCAAGTGTTTATTCCATGCCCAACCTATGATAGAGCATGATTATTAAAAAAAAAAAAAAGCAACATAGTTTCTACATTGAGCAACTCAGAGACATGGAAGGATTTATTTGCATAATATGATAAATGCCAATAAATTGAATAAATTCAATACACAATGGTTAGGCAGCCCAGAAAGGCAGGTCCTTAATTCTGCAAAGGGAAGTCAAGAGAACATTCTAAGGGAAGTTATATTTAAACTGCAGTTTGAGGTTTGCCAGGTAGACAAGAAGAAAAGGCTATTTCTGATAAATATCACCTACAAAGGTGAAAATAGGAGAAGGTTACAGGTTTGACATAGCTAGAATCAGGTGGGGAAGGAAGAAGGAAAAACCAGAAAGATGAGCGAGGGCAGAACTGTGTTTTGCTTAGGACTGTCAACTCTGTCCTGTAGCCACTGAAGGACTTGAGCACAGGAGTGATGTGACCAGTCCTGAGTTCTGGAGGGAGCACCGCAGCCACCGAGGAAAGCTGTCCTTGGAAAGAAAAAGCTAATGAGCGCCAGGAGACTAACAGGGGAGTCCACATGAAAGTTTATGAGATTCTAACTGAAAGCCATAGTGGGGATGGAGAAGGAATGGTAATTGAGGTAAATTTAGAGAGCAAATGGATAGGATTTAGTCATTGTTCATATCAGCTATTTGGCAACATGGGGAGCCCAAGACCACTGCCTTCTTTGTTGGTCCAAGTGCAGCAGGTTGCGGGGCAAATAATTTCATTGAAAATTGTTTTAACATCGTTCCTTCTTGAGTTTGCCTTTGGTGCTTGATTATGCGTATGATAGAGAAAAGCAACACATGGGCAGAATCTATATTAACATGTGTTTCCTGGGACTATATGTTCAAAAATATTTTACTAATAATGATGCACAATTGAAAAGGTTTAGAGATCACTGCTATAGTAAGACCTCTGTGTTTGATTCAATTCGGTGCTATTAAGGGAAACATGTTTCTAATTATCATTCTGAAAGCTATGCAACATATTTTGAACAGTTACTCTCCATGCCCTCAAAATCTCATAGCATAAAATAGGCATCTCTAACTTCTCGCTGTCCTATTTATCTTACGCTTTAATGTAGACAGTAAGTAGAGCAGACAGATGCTGTTTCCCTTTGCACAGAACCTGGCTCAGCTCCTCATTGTAAACATCAACCTGAACTATTGAAACTCTAGTGTTGGTTACTCCCCCCACCCCTTTCCTCTGTAGTTTCAGTAGACACATGAACTATTCATTTGGGCCAAGCCTAAAGAATTCAGTCAATGCACAGATGAAATGAATAGAATATAAACCTGTATACACATCATTAGCTAGCGGAGTGGGAGAAAGTGACAGGCCTTGACATCATCATTGATTCAGGAAGGTGGGTTGGACAGTAGTGCTGGGATTCAAGTTGGTCAGTTTAAAAGGAAAGGGGGTTATCACTGGGGGAAGAGTCAGAGGGAGATGAGTCTTTGATGGCCCGCTGAATGGGATTCTGCAGAAAGAGGGAGAAGACTGGCTGAGCCTTGCCTGTCATTTAGATTTAATTCCCTAGCCTGTGCTCCAGACTCCGTATTTTTCTTTGCCGTGCCTCTTCTCACCCTGAAACAACAATCAGCTTTTGACTTTCCCACTTTAAAAAGAGTCCTAGTAGAGGTTGTCCAAGCCCTTGGGAATTCCTGGGCTCAGCTTGCTAAGAAAAGTAATAATAAACATTAAATACAAAGGCTACAGAGAAAAGTTCTAAATAATAAAGGTGGTTGGTATTGCCAGAAGATAAATGAGGAAGCACTTTGCAGTAGGTATTGAGGAAAAAAAGAATGGGTTAGGCCAAATTATTCAAGAAACTTGAACTCTAGTTCAGGACCATAAGGAGAGAGTGAATAAATTAGTCAGGAGTTGACAGAATAAATGGTGCAGGGAAAAAAATACAAAGGAACTTTGTCTAAATGACTACATATATGAAAATCTTGATTGAGGAATTCATCAAGGTAATAGACCAGAAATACAGATGGGGAACATCCACTCTACAAACCTTCCAAGAAAGTATGTGTCAGAGCATAGGGATCCATTTCCATCAGTCTTCTTTTAAAAAACAAGCCCTGAGCAAAATTGTCTGAGCTACTGGGACATAGAGTGAGATTTGTTAAATGGATTCAGTGTGAAGAAAATTCAAGCATCTCTTGACCGAATCAACTAAAGTGAGAATGTCAGAAGTAAATGACCCCATGTATGTATAAATAGACATTTAAGTTCTTAATACGCAGACAAGAGAGAACATTACCAGAGAGTTGAGAGAAAAAAGTCCTAAATATTAGGAGCTTGTTACTTTTCCGAATATAAATACATGACTGCTGGGAATTAAAGTTCGTACAACTCCACCACAAATAGTTCTGTGCTTGGTAAATTTTAACTTTGACGCAGATCTGTACCTGACAGATGAAAAAAAGAAAAAGAAAGAAAGAAAGAAAGAAAGAAAGAAAGAAAGAAAGAGAAAATGAAAAAGAAAAAAGGGAAAATCTTATTTTATTTTTTAAAAGATTTTATTTATTTGACAGAGGGAGACAGAGAGAGAGCACAAGCAGGGGGAGCCCGAGACAGAGGGAGAAACAGGCTTCCTGCTGAGCAGGGAACCCGATGCCAGGACCCTGAGATCATGACCTGAGCTGAAGGCAGATGCTTTAACTGACTGAGCCACCCAGGAAAATCTTAACTATACTGTGGGAGGAGACATTTAGGGTAGCTCTGTATTCTCTGGCAAAGGAGGCAACAGATAGTGATTTGAACCTCTGGAAATCACATCCATAGGAGACAATAAAATGTCTTTAAAGCTTGAACAAGGGGCAAGAAAAATGCCGAAGAAGTGCTTTGCTGCCTCATACAGCCCACCATAAGGTCCGACATTGCTGGTGGTGCCAGAAGGTGAGGAAGAACAGAAATACGAGCTTAGGGTGGATGGAATGAACTCTTAGTTCATTCACCAGGATAGAATTACTTTCATCTAAAGAAATCAACAAAGCCAACATCTCTTCTGAAGCTTTGAAGGAAAGCCTTTAATATTGCATGTCTTAAGGCAAAGAAGCTGTTGGTTGCCAATACCAAAGGCTCCAGGAAGAGTCATCATGAATTCACAGAGGTACATCATCCAGAAGGAGAGTAGGCATTCTGTGACCATGGGATCGTCCACAATTTAATGAGTGAACTACCTGATTTTTTTTTAAATTTGATTTATTTATTTGACAGAGAGAGATCACTAGTAGGCAGAGAGGCAGGCAGAGAGAGAGGAAGGGAAGCAGGCTCCCTGTCAAGCAGAGAGCCCCATGCGGGGCTCGATCCCAAGACCCCGGGATCATGACCTGAGCCGGAGGCAGAGGCTTAACCTACTGAGCCACCCAGGTGCCCCCTACCTGATTTTTAAACAGAGGCGGACCTTCCCCCTCCCAGGATAGTGACATCATCCCCAAAGTAAATGTTGTATTTCCATGAACACAGAGACTGATTTTTAAATTGCTGTCTGTATGAGATATGATTAGCACTTCTTTGCAAGCTGAGAGGCACCAAGCTCAGGTGCAAATTCAAGTGGAAAATGCTGCGCCATTATGGTAAGTGTTGATTCACGTCAGATTAGTGATTACAGTGCCACCCGTCCCACCTAATACTACAGACTATAAATATGGGGGGAGCGAATTGTCACGGGCTCCTGGGCAGGACTCGCATCTGAAACATGCAGGTGGTACACGGCATCCCTTCTGTCATGTGCAGGAAATGCTGGGGGTACCAGGTATCAAACCGGGGGAATAAGCCACATTCTCCCAGTGACTCAGTGAATCCCTTGCTGCTAGTAGACAACACAGGGAAACAGCTCATAGTTCCCCTGTTTACACTGCCGGCATTCAGAGAGGTTTTCATCTGCGCCAGATGCTTTTTCGGTGGACGGCATGGTACCTGGGAGATCGGAAATACTGAAGAGAGCTTCCTCGAAATGTCTTGTTGATAATCAGGTGGGAACTAGGACATTGCAAGCATGTGGATCTGTTGAAGGGCGACCAAACCAGGTTGTCAGAAGGACTCATCTACTTGCCTGGTTTCAGCCCCCCTCAAGAAGGAGGCTCCCTCTTCCTTCACTCGTTTCTTCACTTCCTCCAAGTGTGCCGCCGGAACGTATGGCTCTACAGCTAAACTCTGCAGCTTCGCGTCCTGGCACCATTTGGAGCCAAGGCAAGTATTTATCCTATCTGTGTTGCAGTTTCCAACTGTAAATAGAAATCAGAAGTACATTCCTGAAAAAGTTACAGTTGAAATTAAACTGGTTAACATATGTGTGGCTCTTTGAGCATCGTGTTTGGTGTTCCCTGTTATTATTCATCGACGAGGATTTACTGTGTACCAACGGCATACATTTCCTGCAAATAAAATAGAGTCTTTAGAACTCATGGTGGGTCTCCCTTCAGTCACGATAACCGTGCCTGGTCTCAAGAAAGTGTTGCAATGTTTTAAGTAAAATTTTTAAAATATGTGGAACAACTGAGGTAGCCTGTCCCCGAAATAGAATTCCCTCTGATAATAATTTGGGAGGGAAAGAGAACTAAAGATAGAATTTTATAGTAAAATGAAAACTTGTCATCCTCATTTACGTTCCCCTCCCTCATATATGTAACTTATTTCATCCTTTCGTTATTACCGTCTTGACATCTTTGGCCACGTGCATATCTTCATGAGTTCACAATCAAGCAAGATTCTTTGTGTTGCAAGGGCCAGGAAATTCAGCTTAAGAAAAGCATTTCCTGACAGGTACACACGTGAAGTCCAAGGGCAGGGTGGTTCAAGGGCAACTTACTTGACGTCGCCAGGACCCAGGCTCTCTGTCTTTGTCAACGGTATACTATATACTCCATGCTGGCTTCATTCTCAGGCTTCCTATGGTGGCAGAAATAGCTGTCAGCTAATCTAGGTGCACATCCTCCTAGATCTGGATCGAATAAGAAACATGGTTTACCTTCCTCTCAACAGTATCAGCGAAAGTTCCATTGACTCTCATTGGCTGATGGGACCACATCCCCATTCTGAACCAGTCTTGGTGGCTGGGAGAGTCATCCTTTGGGTGTCACATTGTTGTTGTAGTTGCTCCTGAATTCTACCTGAAGCATAAAGCCTAGGATAGGGGTAAGGAAAATTTGTATAAAGGAAAACTTATCGTATTGTATCAGCAGATGTATCAATTTATATAAAGGAAAACTTATTGTATTGTATCAGCAGATGTATCAATTTATATAAAGGAAAGCTTATTGTATTGTATCAGCAGGTGGCCTCGTGACAGCAAAAGCCACAATGACTCATTTTACCCATCCCGTAGTTCTAATCCCTCCAAGCCATTCTTTGATCACCTGAATGATCCTTTTTACCTCTTGCATAAAATCTAGAGTCTGTGTGTGATGCTCAGGGCTTTTGACCATCCTAATTTATTTCTTACCATACCCCCTCTTGCATTCTAGGCTCTAGTTTATTTTTATGTTTGTTTGAATTTTTTTTTCTAGTTTATTTTTGAAACATTTCCATCCTTTTTTGACTTTGGATTTCCTACCTACCCCCCCCCACTCATCTTGTTGCTACCTTTTCTCTTACGTAACAGTCTTGTGAAGTCAAGATCATTAGCAGTCTCATTTTATAGAGGAGAATGTTGAAATGCAAAAAGAGTTAAGGAACTTGGTCATGGTTCCGATGTTATCGGTGCCCAAGCTTGGATTCTCCACAGATAGTCTGGATTCATAGTCCTTCTTCCTAACTCCACTCTCTCGCCTTTGTTAAATAAGGTGGATGCATCATCACACGTGAAAACATGTGGAAATCAGTGTTATGTTTGGGATCTTGTTTGGCCAGATGTCCTTTATAAGGACATGGGGGTTTCTCAGTGGTATGATTGTTTTGTTCCTGTTTGGGCTACACTTTGCAAAATGTGACAAGTGGATTAGAGAGGATTTTTGAACATGGATTTTGAAAAATTAAGATGTGATCCATATTTTTGAATTTCCCCATCTCACCAATTTGAGTGTAAAGGTAAAAAACATTATATAAACTTTATTTGCTATCATGTGTTACATGTCTACAGAAGAACAAAATGCAGTCTGAAGTTGCTTGTTGTTAAGGAAAGAGAATTACATACAAATTAAACATCCTTCAGGGTCATTCTTGTAATTTGAAGAAGGTATTTGGTTTTAGCTTTTTTTGGGGGGGGCGCAGGTTTCCAGCAATAACAACCAAGATTTAAGATGCTTTTACTGTTTCCAATGAATAAATAAGTATTATAAACCTATACTTAACACAAGTCATTTTCTCATTCAACAGCTATTTCTGGTCCTGTGCTAGGCATTGGGTATTAAATGATGAACACAGTTGACATGGTCATTGCCTTCATGGCACCTCTCTTGGAGGAGGAGGCTACTATGTGAAAACAGAGCCAAATTTGTAATGTAACATGCTATGGGAAGCTGCCTAGAGGTAGAAGACCTGAGGGCAGTGACAGAGAACACCAGGGGGTCCATCAATATGTCTGGGAGTCACCAGTTCTCCAGTGAGCTGAAGACCAAATAGAAAGGAGCCAGTGGAGGACAGGGCAAGGGGGGCAAGGTGGAAACAGCATTCCATTTAAAGGGATGAGGGTGTATGGAGAAAGTTTTGATATAGTAAAGAACATTAAAGGATGGCCAGAATTTACAGAACAAAGTCCATGTTGGGTGAGTGACTGGAAAAGAGGCTGGAGAAAGAGGAAGAATTTGAGATACAAGATCTTGCCGCCGCGGGAAGAAGCATGGATTTTAAGTACAGTGGGAAGCCATTGACTTTGTGAAGCAGGAATGCATATATAAGATGCTTCTAGATGCCAGGTGAGTGGTGGCAACCCTGCAATCAAGAGGGAGTTGTCTTGTGGAAGGCTAGAAAGGAAAGATGGGAATGAAGAGAGGTGGACACATGTGAGAACTATTTGAGAGGCAGCATGGAGAATGTCTAAGTTCTTTTGTTTCTAGGAAGTTCAGGAGAGCAGTTACGAAAAATTATTATTAGGAGTACTCAGATCCCTTAAGGAGTGGGGCAGGTGGATCCAAACCAAAGTTACTTCAGAACGAATATTCTCTACTGGATTCCCCTTCTGGTTTTGAACACAGATCACTCGAAGAACTTCCTGTTGATTCTGTGGCTCTCACAGTGGAATCTAATCTTTCCCAAACTGATCCTTTCCTGCCTCCACATTGTTTTTCTTATAATTTCAGGCTGAGAACCAGCTGGAGAAACAGATGCTCTCTGTACTGAGAGGTTTCTGTTGCAAGTCATGACATTTACTGACAGTCCGCTTGGTAGAGCGGTCTACATGGCACCCATCTGTAGACTTTCCCCAGAAGAGCCTGTCCCCAGGCTTTCTCCAGAAAGTTTAGTTCTGTGTTCTCAAGCACTCTGTCTTTTATTCCCTGGCTTCTCTCTCTCTCTCTGCCCAGTAGGAACAGATAAGTGAAACTCATGGTTCGGTGCAGTTCTGAACTTATAACCATACGTTCTTTGCACAAAAGACTGATAACCTTTCCCCATTTCCCTCATTGTAGAGATGAGCACTTGTGGACTGATGTTGCTCTGTTTGAGAAATCCTGATTTCATTTTATGCAGAGATGATCATGGTTGGTACTTTGAAATAGCATCTGCTTCTTTTACAACTGGTTCTGACTTTACAAGAGTGTAACATTGTCAGAGAACAATGAAAGTTCCCAGCATTGTGAAGTTTATAAATCTCTCTCATGTTCACTGGTAGGTTATTGATGATCTCCACAGTAATTAGTGGTAGACATTAGTATTACCATTTATATGAGTCAGTAGAGACTCAGAAGGTCTAAGTGAACTTTCCAGTGTTAGGCAGCTAGAAAGTCATTTCAGATCTTCATTCACCACCAACTCTGATGTCCTTGTTTTGTTTTGTTATAACCTCTTATTTACTGTAGGAGGTGGAGGTATTATATTTGAAGATATTCTGCTACATTCTATTGGGATATAAAGTTTTTTGTTTTTGTTTTTGTTTTTAATCAAGGCTTCCAGAAGTATTTATAGAAGAGCTCTAATGTTTCCAGCAGAATATTCAGGGCATTAGAGAAAAGCAAAAGATGCCTTGTCTCAACTCTCCAGGTAATTTGTAAATTTGTTTCTTAACTTCCTACAAAAAGGTAGGAAAAGAATGTAGGCTGCATAATCCTGGGAGCAAAATTCAGAGTAGAAGCTTTGCAGCCAGTAGGTCAAACACTTTCAATTAGCAAAGGCAACAATTTCCATACCAAAAGTCATGGCTACTGCTTCAACTCAAGGGCACACATTACTGATTAGTACAGTTTCTGCTGTACCATGCAGAACATGGCTCCGGGGAAATCTCATGAACCCTCTTCCAATAGGAGTATACGTTTTTTTGTAGTTACTCATGCATCTGAAAGCATGTTGTGTGAAAACAAGGAAACTCTTTGGAAATAAAGCAATATATAGTTTTGTAGCATCTCCATACACTTATGTTGTTATTTCAAGGTTTGAACATTATTTTAATGTTACAGCGGAGTGACAGAGAAATGCAAAGACAAGAGTCTGACTCTGGGGTTATAGAGATGAAGTAATCTGCCTGCAAAAGAATGTTGTGGTAGAAGGTGAGTCCAGGCATTCTGAGCTCCACTTGACCAGTCCGGAAGGGGTAGTGTCCAACAACAATGACTGTGTTCACAAAGACGCAGTATGTCTTAGCTCCTCAACTAGCAGATGGACAAACCTGGGTGATCTCTTACCTTCATTACTTGCTTTTAAAGATTTTTATATATATTTCAGTTTAGACCTCTCCCTTGAAGTGTCTGCATTAGATTGAGATGAACTGTTTTTAGAATAATCAGGATGTGGGGCACCTGGGTAGCTCAGTCAGTTGGGCATCTGTGTTCTGCTTGGCTTGTGATCCCAGTGTCCTGGGATAGAGTCCCACATCAGGCTTCCTGCTCAGCAGGGGGCCGTGCTTCTCCCTCTCCCACTTCCCCATTTGTGCTTGCTCTCTTTCTCTCTCTCTCTCTCTGTGTCAAATAAATGGATAAAATCTTTAAAAAAATGAATAATCGGGAAGACTTAAGGAAGGTTCACCCCTGGCCAGACTGAAGCATAATGTTCTCAGAAAGGCTACTATGGGTTGTCACCTGTTGTGATGATTACTTTTTATGTGTCAGCCTGGCTAGGCTGTAACAGCTAGTTACATAATCAAACACTAATCTAGGTATTTCTATGAGGATATTTTGTAGATTTACTTAACACCTCCCTACCTGTCTACCTATCTATCTTATTGGTTCTATTTCTCTGGAAACTGACTTAAAAAGATCTTGATACTTAGAGTGGTTCTTGAAGAACAGAATGGTAGAGATGAGTTTTCTGTAATGGTTCTGCAGTTTCTGGAATTGGTTCTCTAATTTGATTAGATATGAAGACAATAATGACTCTTTCTGGCAAAGAGGTAAGGAGGACAAGTACAGAAGTTAACAGGACACTGATGGTCCATGACGTAATATGGAGGTAGAGATACACTAAATACCACCATTAGCCTCTTCCAACCAAACACTCACAAAAGGCAGGATTCTAGGTTACTGCTGATCTCCTCAGGACCCGTCCCCACTGACACTCCCTCCCCCCTACTTTTTGACTTACAATTTGATTCAGGTCTCAAGAGGTCCCAAAGGGTGAGGTACAAGGAGTAGCCCACGATGGGGTATAATATACTGTAGAAGAACTGCATGTGTTTCCAATTTATGCAGACAGAAGTCTGGGGAGTATATGCGGAAATGGATATGACGGGGTGGAATAATGGTGCAAGAAACATGAGGTGGATCAGGCTGACCTGGTTGCTCTGGGAGCATGAGGCAGAGATTGTGAGTTAATGTTGCAGCTTAGGAATGCAACATTAGACCTCGAATTGGTTTGTTGGTTGGTTAGTTGTTTGGTTGGCTAAAATATACACCCAAAAGTGGCCTGTTGTAAGTGGAGTTGAAACACTGACCTGCCTTGTTATTGCGTAGAGGAAGGGACCCAAAGGCTTACAAAGATTAAATGTTAGAGTAGGTTTATTATTTTATTTTATTATTTTTAAAGATTTTATTTGTGTATTTGTCAGAGAGAGAGAGACCACACAAGCAGGGGGAGTGGCAGGCAGAGCAGGCAGGAGGAGAAGCAGGCTCCCCACTGAGCAAGGAGCCTAATGCAGGACTCTGTCCTGAGACCCTAGGAGTATGACCTGAGTCAAAGGCAGATGCTTAACCGACTGAGCCTCCCAGGTGTACGTGGATCTATCATTTTATACTTGCTGCATCACCATGGGAGGGTCCAGAGGACGTACCTTTCACTATGGCTGTGAGAAATAAATCTGTGAGGGGAGCTCAATGTATTTGAAGTGCTCTGTGATTACTCTTTTTTTTTTCTTTTAGTAAGAGATTACAGTGGAAGCTTCTGCATTTGGTTTGGGAAACCTAAATGCAGCAAGTATAATTGAATCCTAGATTGGCAGGTCCAAGTGGCAATGTCTGATAGTCGGGGGCAAGGCGGGCATAGTCTCTATACCGGACAGCAGAGTCAAAGCAGCAGTTAGAACAGTCTGACCAGCAAAGACCTATGGCATTGGTTAGTGGCTTGTGGTATTCCTAGAAATGAGACAGATAACAAGCCTACTTAGTTGTTACTTCATCTGTATCAGTGGAACAGTTCTAGGTCAAGGGAGCAAAAGTCTAACTTGAATCACAAAAAGAGTCAGGGCTCCTCAACCAGTCTCCAGACTAGAGCCAGTTCTCAGACCCCCAGAACCCCTTGAACGAAGGTCAGGCCATATCCCTTTGAGGAAGGCTCTTAGTGCACTGGCAGAAATCTCGATCCCAGCCTTCCCAAAGGGATCTACAGCCTTTTACGAGTGATTGTGTACTGGGGGAAAGGGCCTTTGAGGTATTAGTAGACAGTGGCTCTGAATGGATACTAATTCCACGAGGCCAAAAATGTCAGTGTGGTCTACCAGTCAGACAAAAGGTTTATGGAGGTCAGGTGCTGAGTGGAGTTTTGGCTTAGGTCTGTCTCACAGTGGGTCCAGGGGGTCCATCTTGTAGTTATTTTCTCAGTTTTGGAACACATAATTGGAAAAAACATACTTAGCAGTAGGCAGAATCCCGCCTTGGCTCTTTAACCTGTCAGATGAAGGCTATTAGGGTAGCGAAGTCCAAGTGCAAGTCATTCGAAGGTTTCATTTCCATTTCCATTTATGGATTACCTTTAAGAAAGTTATAGCAATGTATTGTCCTGCCAACAGAGGATGTGGCCCCATGTCCTCACCAGCACTGGTTGTTAGTTTTTAATGTTATGAGTTTAAAAAAAAAAAAAAAAGGGCTCTTGTTTATATTTTGAATTTCCTTGCTGCTAAAATGACCACCTTCTCATGTGGTGAAGAGTCAGCCCATATCAGCCCATATTTCTTTTTGTATCACTTGTTTCTTCATGTCCTGTGCCTTTTTTTTTTTTTTTATACAGCTTTATTGGCCTTTTCACGCAAACACAATCTCCGAGACTTTGGTCTTTGTTGAATATGGACTTTCAGTCTCTATAACGTGTCCATAAGCATGAAGAAGTCAGGTCAATGTGTCTATAGATTAGTGCAGTTGAATTGCCCTGACACCCTCCTCTCACCCCTCAAGGAGACACCAAAGGACCAACAGGAAGGGAAGGTGGTGGCAGACCTTGAGATTTCAGTTGGTGGCACAGCCACTAGAGAAATTCGGAAGACAAATCATCCTGTCACCTTCCTGAAACGAGAAAGGCATTTAGGCGGCAATACAGATCTAATACCCAGCTTGCAGAAGAGCAGAATTTTCCAATTTGGTGTTGCTCCGGGTTAAAAAACATACCAGCTGAAAAATGTGAATTGGAATCATGTGCCATCCGTCCGTAATGTAATGACTGATTTCCCACTCCAGATTCAGCGAGCTGCAGGCGGTGGGTTTGAACGGAGTCCAGGTGGAAGGGGACCAGACATATTAAATTTAAGGCCTCTATTGCCCAACTCCCTACAGAAATTGTGCAAATAATGTAGCTGAAGTGCTCTCTGCATGCTGGGTAACCCAGCTCTTTCGGCACACTGATTAATTCCTTGCCCTTTTCTAGAGGATGCCCAGTTAGCAAATACACAAAAAGGTGACAGAATCCATAATAGGCTCTGTCAGTGTCCTCCTCTTCATTTTCAGTTGAGAAAAACATTTTTTTTTTTCAATATAGTCCTCATGAAGGTAGGATATGCTAATTACCCGCCAGTGTTATTTTCCTTTTTGTTAACCCCGCTAATGTCCATAACACCAAAGCCCTACCCCCCAAGTGGATGCTTAGTCCCCACTGAGGTTGTATCCTGCAGCATAGAAGACAGATACCCAAGCTTCTTAAAAACAGGGTCTTGTCAGTACAAAACAGCTTTTAATTGTACGTCTTGAATACAAGACGTACAATTACGTCTTGTACGTAAATTGGACCATTGGACCACCATGTCAGTGTGGACTCCTCTATTCTGTCTACGTGTATGTACACAGTCTTCAGAGATCGCACTTCTGTGAACCCCCACCCTGCTTTAGGTGCCTTTTCTCAAAAGGAGCCTGGGAGACGGGGGTACCTTGTGGCCACAAACAATGAGATACATTTAATCCAAGATTTGCAGTGACTCCCTTGTTGGTCTTTACCAAGCTGGAGGTGTTGATGTTGTCACCGTTCCAGTGAGAAAGTCATGCCAAGAACAGCATACCCAACTCTACTCAAGCCATCCAAAGCGAAGGTTCTCAAAAGTTATCTCATAAGTTACCTGGATACTATTTTTTTTTTCTAAATGGAAACATTTTAGAGGTGACTCCAATACTATTCCTTTTTCACTTGTAAATTCTTTTCTAATTGCACACCAGGAACCAAGGGATAGTTCAATATTTGGCCTATGAATATGAGCATATGACTTGGAAGTCAATCTGGCAAACACGGGGATGCAGTGACTTGGTGCCTTTGCCGTCAGGGGTGATGAGCTTCTCAGCAGCTTGACTGAGGATTGTGTTACAAGTGCTGGGAGGATTTAGCACCATCGGGAGCTGAAGAGATGAGTCAGAATGGATCTTATGAAGGCGACATGGAGTTCGAGTCCAATTTTGCCTCTGTTTTCTGGATTTTTCTTTCTAAATGTTTCCTTCGAGCAGGTGACTTGGTTTCAATGGGAGTGAACAAACAGCCCCAGGAATTAGTTACCGATTTGCTTCTCAGTGTCGTGTTTCATGTGGCACTTAACAGGTATACATGTTTTTGCTGGTCTTTTCCGTATGCGGACATTGCTTAGGGGGGAGAGGAATGCCAAATAAGAAAGCACAGTTCTTGGAGATGGCAGGCGTAAATCCTGCTTTGCCATCACATCAGTGTATGCTTGAGATATAATCATAGAGCGTGCCATGAAATATTTGTGTGCACCGTGTGTGCGTGTGTGTGCTGTTCATGTCTGAAAGTGTTCTTTTCATGCAGTGGTCTAGCTGTGGCCTGCTGACCTAAGGAAAAACATCTGGCAATTAAATGGGAAAAATTGTAGGGTTAATTGATAGGGGAAGACTAATAGGATTCTGGCTGTGCTTGGGGTCACAAGGTGACCTCCGAGACATCAGGAATTGGAAACTAGAAAACATTTGATTTTCTTGCACTGGAAAAAAAAATACTTGAAGCGGCCCAACATGCCACGGTTAATCAGCATCAAAACGGATTACTCCACATCTTACTCTTAGAGGTAAAATGTAAAGGAATGAAAATCACTCTGGTCTGTTGTTACAGATGGAGTTGTGTCCCCCAACACCACCCCTACCCCCGACCCCAGCATTGCTGAAACCGAAACTGCCAGTATGATACTATTTAGAGATAGGGCTTTTAAGGAGGTAATTATGGTTAAATGAGGTCATGAGGGTAGGGCCCTATTCAAGTAAAACTGGCATCCTCCTCTGAAGGAAAGAGTTGCTGGGGACATACACATAGAGAGCAGTCCGTGTGGGGACAGAGGGAGGAGGCAGCCATGTGCCAGCCGAGGGGAGAAGCCTCAGGAGAACCCATTGCAGCCAACACTTGGATCTTGCCCTTCTAGCCTCCTGAACAGTGAGAACATATCTTTCTGTCACTGATGTGACCTAGTCTGTTGTATTTTGTCTTGACTGATCAGATGAAGATACTCTATCAAATTGCCTGAAAATAAAGGGTCGGGCACTATGGGTCAACACAGATGTATTGAAGGAATCCAATCATAGAGCATGCCACACTGGCCAAAATGAGCCGCCAAAATGGCCGTCTTGTGTTGTTGCGAATTATCTGGGAGCAGACACAGCTTTTGCACCCATCTGGAAACGCTCCTGAGAGTGTCTGAGTTGTCTGTGAACATTGTCAGGGCCATTACCATGGCTTCCCAGAGGAATAGGTCCTCCCTCTGTCTTACTCCCCACAATGTCCTGTGCATGTGGCTGACCCCACTCTATGTCACTGAGTTGGGCAGGTGACTCAGACCAAGGCAGGAGCACAGTAGCCTCCTTCCAGAATGACAGTTCGGAAGTGGCTGTGTAACAGTCCCAGCCATTTTGCATCACTCCACACACATTTCTACTGTGACTCCTCTGAAAGAGATGTGCACATTCTACTGATGTCCTAGACTCTCTGGGGGCCATTTCTCGGAGAATCAAGTCAGAGGAGAGGAAGCCCAAGCCAAGAGGAGAAAGGTCTGTTTCTGGAAGCATTCTTAGAGAAACCTTGAAGCCCTTCCTGGGCTTCAACTTGGATTTTCCCATTACTGGAATGGATAGGTAGGTCCGTTTGTACTTAACCTGCTTGAGTTAGTTTCCTGGCTCTCAACAGTTTCTTATCCAAAGGAGAACATTCTGGTCCCCACTGTAGCTACAGATTAAAAGGGAGATTTAAAGCTTTGGCCTCACATGTCCTTGCCCTTCAACCACCTCATCCAAATGTCTGTTAAGTTCCCTGTAAGGCTGAGTTCAGGTTCATGCCCTCTGCTTGTCTTTCACTTTGTGGTAGCTCCTGAGGTGTCCATGCTGTGCTCCGTGGCTCGGGTATTTTGCATGTGTATAAGTTCTGAAATATACCACCTAGAATCTTGGAATATTAGCATTGGGACCATTCTCTGCAGTCTAGTGAGTCAGTTAGTTGAGGATGCATGGAAAGAGTAAGCCATCCCTGGATGAAGAGGACATTCTCGGGGCCGATACAAATGATTTGGAAGCAAAGACATGAGAGGCAGGTAACCGTCAGTGTTGCGGGAAATAAAGGGGTTGGCGGTGCTGTAGTAGGTCTCCTAGATGTGCAGGGTGGAGGAGACAGCAGGAGTTCAAGGACTTCTCTTTAAGAGTAGACATGTTTACTAATTATGGTATGTCGAATGGTGATTTCTCCCCAACTCATGCCACCTTTGGAACCTCAGAATGTGACTTTATTTGGAAATGAGGTCTTGGTAGATGTAATGAAGATTCTCAAGAAGAAATCATCCTGGATATCGTTGGGCACTAAATCCAATGACTGGTGGTGTCCTTATAAGAGACAAGATGCAGAGACCCAGGGAGAGGGTCACATGAAGATAGAGAATGGAGAGATGCCGCCACACGCGAAGGATCGCCAAGAGCCACCAGGAGTTGGACGAGACGATGGAGGATTCCCTCCCACAGCTCCCCGAGGAAGCACAGCCCTACCTACACCTGGGCTCCAGACTTCCAGACTTGTGGCCTCTAGTACTCAGGGACTATAAATGGCTAGCTTTTGAAGACCCCAGGTTTTTGGTAATTGGTTACGGCATCTAAGCAAGCAGGTGACCTAATGAACCTCTAAGTATGGGAAAGAGGGAAGAAGGTCGAAAATGTTCAGAGGTGGCTTCACTAGAGAAGCAGTGGTTCATGTCAGATTTCATTAGCACTGAGATCCCAAAGAACGGTGCTATTCCCTGGGTTCGTGTCTCCCCCCCCACCCCCCCGCCTTTCAGCCTCAAGAGTCAGATGCTGACAAGCCTTGTCGGTTACCTGCTGGCCATTCCCTGCCAGGAAAAGCAGAGACTCAGTGAGCTGTTTGCTGAAAAGGGGAAGAGATCCAATACAAGAGAGCGCGGCGATTTGACTGTGGATAGTTTGCAGTGTGCTTTGGCACTATGACAGTTGGGCCATCTGCTTGGTGGAGGTAGCCCAGCTCCATCAAAGAGACAATATCATTTCTGTCAACTTCTTAGAAAAGCATCCTTGTAACACAACAGTCATTTAGCAGGTTCATTGTCTGGTCTGTGTAGACGTGCATGACCAGGGTCACCGCTTGTCCCATTTGCCCTTGACTATCCCAGTTTACCGGTGTTGTCTCTGCCTAATTAATTATAGCCCTTTATTGGGGTGATAAGTCAACCTGACTTGCGATACAGCCCTTTATTTTTTAAAAAGCTTGAAAACTTGACAAACTGCTTTACTTTTTTGTTGTTGTTGTTGGCTTTTTTTTTTTTTTTTTTTTAGGGAATTTTGCTGGGAATGAGAAAAGGGAAGCTTGTCACCGATTGGTTTCCTAAAGACTGATCGGCTCCCCGCTTCCCTCAGCCCTCCCCAGGCCAGGCTCCACCCTTACCTGCTGTTGGCTTTGCAAGGCCTCCAACCAAGAGGAGGAAATTTGGCCTCTTCAGCCCTGCGCCCAAGTACACACGCATCCGTGTCTGCCGAGCAGGTGTAAGCTGGCATTTTGCCCAAGCTTGGCCAGACAGCTTCATAAATCCTGCCCGACTGCAGCCCCGAATTACTTTTCATGACACAAAGCCAAGCTGTGTTATTCACCTAATGCCCCGATTTACAGTTCCCAAGACAAAAGAACATACAGATAGAGTTTCAGGGCTCTGTTTGCCTTCACGTTTATCTAGAGGTTAGTTTCAGGTCAAGCTCAAGAAACCTGACAAATGGTGGTGAATAAACCTAAAAATAAATTAAGTGCAAGTGGGAAACTTACACATTCCTTGTTCTTGTGCCAAAAGCAAACTCAACCCAATTTACGTTCTTTTAATATCTGAAACAAGCAGCTGTTCTCTTATTTGTGGCGTGCTGGGGAGTTATTATGCTCCCCTTCAGCTCACACAAATGTGTGTGTGCTTATGCACAAGGCACATGCACGTACACGGGGTCCCCTGTGTCTTAAGTTAGTCTCTCTCCCTCCCCTTCCTCTGGTCCATCCCTGCTCTCAGGATACATTCAGGTGATAAGATAATGAGAAATAGGAAGTAATTAACAATACAGTATTAATTAGTGCTTTCTCTGGGCAGGGCTTATGATTTTATAAAAGTAAATAAACAGAGGCCTGGCAGTGCGTGAGTCTCTTATAATCGGTCTCTGTGGCCAAGAGCAGTCCCAATTGGAAATGTCCCTGCAGGGTGCCTGGGTGGCCCAGTTGGTTAAGCATCTGCCTTCTGCTCAGGTCAGGATCCTGGGTCCTGGGATCAGCGCCCTGCTCAGCAGGGAGCCTGCTTCTCCCTCTGCCTGCCACTGCCTTTGCTTGTGCTCTCTCCCTCTGTCAAACAAATAAATAAATTGTCATGGATGCCAATGGAATCCATGACCAGGAAGTCCACTCCCCAGGGGCTGCCGGGACAGCCCTTAGCTCTCTATGCCTGGGTCAAGGATATTTCTAAGAAGAACGGCAGCCAACCAGAAAAGTCTACCTTCCGTCCTTCTGAGAACTACAATCAACTTCAAGATTTACCCTATTCCTGCTAATGTTTTCCAGACACGAACTTTCTCAGGATATAGGATTCCCTGTATTCCACCCACTCCCCCCACTCTGCTTTATTTTTCTGTTGATGGGATTGGGTTAGAAATCTCACTAAGGGAAGTAACATTCCTAGGGGATAAACACATCGATCCCTTGGACATTTCACAGTGGTTTTGTAGAGTCTAGCTTTCTTTATTAGTTACGGAAAATGCCCAAGATGCTTTCTAAAGACCAAGTCAAGGGGTGCCTGGGTGGCTCACTTGGTTAAGCATCTGCCTTCGGTTCAGGTCATAATCCCAGGGTCCTGGGATGGCGTCACACCACAGGGCTCCCTGCTCAGCAGGTCGCCTGCTTCTCCCCCTCCCTCTGCCTGCCATTCCCCCTGCTAATCCTCTCTCTCTCTCTCTGTGTCAAATAAATAAAATCTTAAAAATTAATTAATAAAGACCAAGTCAAGTAAAACCCATCATGGTCAAAGGTCTGAAGGCCAAGAGGAAATGCAGAAGATAAAGGAGATTCAGTGACAAATCTGAAGATGGCTGGTAGATAGCTTTTAAAAGGAGCATGTTGAGTGTCCTCTGACACCACTAAGAGCCCCATGTGCTCTTCCCCATTCTGCCAGATCTCACATCCTGCGCCTGCTTAATGGGGTTCTACCGGAAGCTCTCCTGTCTGTCTTCCCGACAGCTTCCCTTGATCCACAAACAGGACAATGAATGAAATCCCAGGGGAGCAGCCTTTGGCCTCTGGCTCATGGGAGTCGGAGGGTAAGCGCCCCAAGTGTGGAACACTGAGGTATGTTTTGCACATGCTGCCGACAGACCCCAGTAGGAGTGCATCTCCCCTGCCCATGTTAGTAACTAGCTCTGTTGTATGTCCTCGAATGGCTTCTCTTCCTTCCCTGGCTCATTTCCCCACCCCACTTCAGGGATCCCCTCACAAATGGAGTTCTGGTACTCAAACCCTTGTCTGTGGTCAGCTTCTGGAGCTTCCCAAACTAGGAAGACCCAGCATGAGGAAATCGGTGAAAGGGCGAGGTGGGACCATGGGAACTAGGTGCCTGGCTTGTGTCGAGTGATCCTCTTAGGAGATTTGAATATGGCCCAGAGGATAGGGCAAACTCAACCAAATTCTCTCTTCCCTTCAACAGATCATTTCCTAGGCGACTTTCCAGAATAAGGCAAGAAGGTGGGTCCAAACCCATAGGTGAGGACCATAGAATGTTCATTTCCAAATCCAACCAGGCTAATAAAAAGCACAGTGTGTGTGTGTGTGTGTGTGTGTTCATGTGCACGCAAGGGCAGAGGCTTCCTGGGGGGAGACTAGGTAAGGATTTCTAGTCTTCCACTATTAGCATCATGACGGGAAGGACAAAGCAATGCTTTGAGATTTGTCTTTGTGTTTGAAAAGGCAGTTGAACGTTATTAATGTATCCCAGGAAGTAGCGAACACCAACTTGAAGCTTTTATCAGCTTTTCTTTGCTCTAATTTCTAAAGCCAAAATGCCTTCCCTCCAAATAGTCGATTAAAAGAACATATGAAATTAATGAAACATATCATTACTTTTACAATGGCCAAATTGTAGATTTGTCACAGTACAGAGACAGAAACTCATTAAGCCATTGTGCTTCTGCTTCACATTTTATAGTGTATTAAAAGAAAAGGAATTTTCTAAACGCACCAAACCTTCTTCTTTTTTTTTTTTTTTTTTCCTATTGTTTCTCTGAAACTTCTTTTATCGTCTGAGCCGCAAATCAACTGACTGGTCTCTCTCTGCCTCTCGTGCTGGCGGAACAGAAATTAAGACCAGCTCTGGCTGAAAAGGAGAATCTCAATTTGGGGTTGTGGATTTCATGGTTTATTTGAGGAGTAGGCTACAGTTGACAATCCTTCGCCTCCTTTGAAAGCGGACGAGGATAGCAGCATTCTTCTCTATCAGCACACGAGAGCCCTTCCCTCCCATGCTTCGGAGAAACTGAATTATTTATCCCAAGGGGGCTGAGCATTTTAGCGAACGTCAGCACACTGGCCGTGGAACGATCCAGCTAATCGTTCAGTTCCCTTCTATGTTATAGTGAACAATGCTGCATCTTTTGAGTGGATGCTCTGAATACGGGAAGGAGTGATAGGAGAAATCAAGTGTGAATCAAGGTGGAACCAGGCTGTTTTCCTCGGAGACTCCATCCTTCCACTTAGCGGCCATGGAGCTCTTGGAAAGAACGTGAAAATCCTCTCATACCTATGCAAATCATGCTTCTTCATGGCCTTTTCTTTGCCAAAGTCGGTCTTTATTTAAAAAAACCTATTGCAGGGGCGCCTGGGTGGCTCAGTGGGTTAAAGCCTCTGCCTTCGGCTCAGGTCATGATCCCAGGGTTCTGGGATCGAGCCCCGCATCAGGCTCTCTGCTCAGCAGGGAGCCTGCTTCCCCCTCTCTCTCTGCCTGTCTCTCTGCCTACTTGTGATCCCTGTCAAATAAATAAATAAATAAAATCTTAAAAAAAAAGTCTATTGCAGGGACAGTTGGACACAAATAACTTATAAATATCTACATGCCCTTTTTGCTTTGGGGGAAAAAAGGAAGCCAACAAAATTTCTCATGAGGCATCTGACAGAAAAAATATCTTTATGGACCTTAATCATGGAGCTTTGTCCTTCTTGCCTTATTCTGGAAAGTCACCTAGGAAATGATCTGTTGAAGGGAAGAGAGAAATTGACTGTGGTGGTGCTTTCCTGGGTTCTCTGGGTGGCCTTGAGTTACTTTTGTATCAGTGAGGGTTCTCCAGAGAAGCAGTACGTAGGCAGAGTATATATAGATAGATACACTGAATATCTATGTAGATATGGAGAAAATATATATATTTGTGTATATATATATATATACACACAGAGAGATACATGGACTATTAATATATATGCAGACTATATGCCTGTTTCTTCCTCTCTCACACACAGAAAGACTGATTTAAAGTAATTGGCTCATCTGGTTATAGGGACAGGCAACTCCAAAATCCATAGAGGAGACCAGCTGGTTCAAAATTCAGGCAGGATTTCTGCATTACAGTCTTGACACAGAGTTCCTTCTTCTCTGGGAAACCCAGTTTTTAGTTTAAGGCCTTCAACCGCTTAGATGAGGCCCATCATACACATTATGCAGGGTCATTTACTTCAAGTCTCCTGACTGTAAATGTTAATCATATCTACAAAATACCTTTGCAGCAGCATTTAGACAAGTTCTATAGTAGTCGCAAAGCCTAGCCTAGCCTTGCCAAAGTGACACAGAGAAGTTACTGTCAGACTTTTTGTAAAAAACAAAAACAAAACCAAAAACTATAGCCTTTATGCTTCATATTGTATTAGAAGAATATAGTATTTCGGGTTAGAGAGACTTGGATTCAAATTCCAGGGTCTGCCATGTACTGTATGTCCTTGTATGTTTGGCACTTACTGTATGTCTAAGTGTACCATTACCTTGAGCCTTCGTCTTTTTACTTACAAAATCATGCATTTCAGTTAAGATTCTTTCTATTGCAAGTTGCAGAAAACCCAGTCCACTCACACTTAAAGAGAGAATGGGTTGGTTCAGGACACAGTGCATTTGAGTTGGCATGATCTGGGAATTCTTTTTGGTCCAGCCCAAATGTGATGTGTCCTGGTGACTCAGTTAGGATCCTGTTCATCTCTCTCAGATATCAGCTCCCTTTGCTCTGTTATAATTTCCTTCTCATATGGTTCTCCTGGGCCGGCGGTGGTCCTTTACTGGAAGCTTCCGTACACAATCCATCAGGTTAAAAGTTATTTAAAGGGCACATTTCTTCTCTCCCCAGTCCTGCCTGTCCCCAGTCCCTATCTGTGTCCTATGGCATGAGGTGTTTAGCAGGGCAAGGGTTGGTTACACCATTTCCTGGAGCTGAGCATGGAGTCTTATCCGAATAGATGGACTGAGCATAGGCAATGGAAGGATACCAGTGAAATTTTCACTCCTGTTTGTCCACAAAGTAGGAGTAGTAGATGCTATGGAGGTGAAAGCAAGTGTCCCCTGCATGACGATTTTTGTGCTGAACTCACAGGGTGGTTATCAGAATTTTCTGGATGCTTGTAAAGCCCAAGGAGCATAGTAGGAATTAAGGAAGGGTTGTTGCTCTTGTTGACCTGCTTCTAATAGTACAAGCTTGGAAGAGATCTGAACTGTACCTCTTGACCCTGATTCTCCCACATCTTTCCCCTCATTCCTCACTGAATGTCTTTCTGAGAGGTCTAGCCTTGGAAGTTCAGACTCTTTCTGGTCAAATCAGCTGTGATTGGTCTATATAAGTTGCTTACTAAATATTCTCAGGCATTGGGGCACACTGTGTTAGGACAGGAATGGATTTTAGGGAAAAAATATCTTAGATGCATTTTTAAAATGATGAGCTATTAGGGGATTTGTCTTAGATAGTTTTATCTAAAGATGGCCAACATCGTCTTGGTATATCATTTGTGTGTAATCAACCTGTCCTAAAGAGAATGAATAGAACTGATTGGAAGTGAAATTTTGGCAAATTGAAGTGACAGTAGAGGATAATTTTTAGTTGAGATTGAAATGAAGAGAGTTCAGAGCAAGGAAAAAATGAACCATAATGGGAATTCTGAAAGGTTCAGTAATCAGCTTATCTTGAGCAGAAGAATTAAAAGCAATTAATGGAACAGATTGGCTCCTGGGGTAGACTTCAACACAACGCCCACTCTCAGCTCTGTCTTTCCTTCTTTTAGTTCGGTGCCCAAAGTTTCTCCCTTCTTCTCTGCAACTTCTTTTTTAGCATTTGTCTTCTAGTCACATTTTTGGGCTTGTTACTGGCACCTGTGCCTGTGACCTCGTCTCAATTTTGCTTCATAGAGAAATGAGGGGTGTGTGTTGGTGTGTGTTTGATGATGGAGGGGGGGCGTGTATTAGACCTGCTAGTGTTTGAGATTCTGAAAATTAAAAAAAATTATTCTTGTGACAATATTATTTTGAATATTTTGGAGTGGGAAAATATTGTAGCTAAGAATATTCCTAAAGGGGCGCCTGGTGGCTCAGTGGGTTAAAGCCTCTGCCTTCTGCTCACATCATGATCCCAGGGTCCTGGGATCGAGCCCCACATAGGGCTCTCTGCTCAGCAGGGAGCCTGCTTCCCCCTCTCTCTCTGCCTGCCTCTCTGCCTACTTGTGATTTCTGTCTGTCAAATAAATAAATAAATCTTAAAAAAAAAAAAAGAAGAAGAAGAATATTCCTGAAAATCATCTGTTGGCATGGCAGGAACCCAGCAAAACCTTAGACCCCACCTTTGACCGAGACCCAGAGGTAAGTGTCACTGTTAATGGGAACTGAAAGGGGTGTCCATTTTTAACAACCACAGCTAGAGGAAAGAAAGGAGGAAGTCATCTTTAGAAGACAGGGGAAAAGATGAGGTGTGGCGAAAGATGATTCATTCCTCGGAAGAGTCTTAGGATGGCAACAGAAATTCTTTGCCAGAGTATTTGAGTATTTTTTTAAGTCATTCTTTTTTTTTTTTTTTTTTCATTTCTTTCCCCAGTTTATGAGACTTGAGGGCATTTGCATAGTGAAATGTTTTTCTCTGCTGTGCCAACATCCTGGTTAGGTGGTCGAGGATTACCCTTGTTTTCCTGCTGCTGGCGTCAGCCCTCAGATGTAGGGAGCCCTCAGATGCACTGAAATCCTGACTTGGAAAAACACGGGAGTTTTATGAAAAAAAATTTTCACAACTAGATCATATTTCAGTCTTCCCAAACTTGGCAGAGTTCCTTAGACCTGCAACTAAATTAAAATCGAGAATAAATCAGATGAGAGGAAAAGAAAGCAAAAGTGTTCAAGGAAAGAGCTGTGTGGGTATTGGAAGAATCATACTTAATAATGTCTCGTGTACATCTTGAATCCTTAGTAAACAAGGATTAGTTTAAATTGCAGTCTCAAAATGTTAGTCTGCTACCAAGCACTTCCATTATTTTATTTTTTTCTAAATATCTCGGTAGGACTCTTTGTCCATCAATACTGTTACAGGGCGCCATTGTGAACTCTGGCCAACTTGGCCTTGGCACCTTTCATTGGAACAAGGCAGAAAGGTTGGTGTATTGGCAAAAAGTGAATTTTACCATGATCACAGCTGCCGTCCAGGTAGAAAGGCAGAGAAATGTTTTATTTATACCAACAATGACAGTATTTATGGTGTGCTTCCTAAGGACTAAGTGTTTTTTGTAAATTATTCCAACCTATATTTATATCAACTGTCTGAAGTTCATAGAAATGTCCTCATTGCTTCGGATGGGGAGTCTGAGGCTCCGCTAGATGAAAGTGACCTGGCTTGTGACAGAATTCCAGCCCATGACCCTGTGACTCCAAAGCTCATCTTTTTAACCTCTCGTGCTATACCCAAGAGTAGACCTTGGCTGATAACTTATTTTTAAACAACTCAACATAGTTGTGGCCTGATGGGGAAAGGAGACAATTAGGTATATCCTTCGAGGCCATCCCATTCTTCTTTAGCTGTGGAGCGAGGGATGGAAGCGCTTTTTCCACCCCACTCAAATGCCTTATAAGTCCGTTGATTGAATGTTTTCATGGCATCATCCCAATTTTGCTGTAGTGATGCTTCTGCTTTTTTGTAATGAAATCTTGGTCAGATTTCTTAACCTTCCAGATGTTTTTGGTTTAAGACCCTCTCCACTGCTGTTGAAGATTCAGTCTCATCCATTTTCTAAGACAGCTCTCAAACTCAATCCCAAGCTTGCCTTCTCCCCCACTTCCCCCTACCCTCTCTCACATCCCACCAGAGCTAGCCTTGGCTGTGGATACAGTGGCTGGAATTAGGATATAAGGAGAGGCATGATCTCTTCCTTACCCAATTCCCCTGTTCTTTCTCTGGTAGACCTCGCTTCCCTCCTTGCTTGAAACTCACTCTTCCTGGTGCCACCTCCTTGTCTCCCTTCAATAATAGAAGACTCTGATTATGAAGCCACGGCCTATCACTTATGGGAAGAGTCTCTGGCTTGTTCGAGTTCAGTCTGGTCTCTTTGGTCCTGGTGGCCAGGGTTGAGCTGTAGTCTTGTTTCAGGAACAATATCCTTTTCTCTAGGCTGCTCTGTTGCTGAAGAACCTTCCTCCTCTCAGAGGGGCAAACTCTCTGCCCCTCTGGCCTCTGCCAAAGCCAGTTACTATATTACATCGTCCATTTCCTGGGTTGGGTGTCCCTTTGCTGGATCCAGTGACCATCTAGATGCTACACAGTTCCTGCTCTTTGTCACCCTAAACTCTCCAACATAAGGGTGCTGTGGAGGTATTTGGGTTCCTATCTGTGTTCTTCTGAGCCCAGTGAAAACTGGAAAGATGCCGTCTTTTAATCAGCCACCTGATACTGTATTCCTTTCAAACCCTTAGGGAGTGAGCTACTCCAGCAGGTGTCATACTAGTAGACATTCCTGGGCCCGGTTTTGTGTCCAATAATTCCCCAAAATGTTATGGTGTAATTTCATGGCTCTCTTCTTCTTTCCCCTGGGATGGAGGGCATGGCAGATACTTCAAATGACAGCGGCTACTTAGAAATGAGGCTTCTAAGTATCTTTCCCAAGATGGTTGTCTTCACACTCCCCTCTGCTGGCCCCCCCATGGTATGGGTTCTGCAGCTCAGCAAGCACTCACCTAGGGCTTGAGGTGCCAGTGTCCCCCTCCTTTCAGCATCCTTCCTCTCTCTATGAGGGACTCTTGGAGATGGCCCTTCCCACCCCCATCTCCAACACACACCTGCTTTCATGGCTAAAAGTACCTTGTTCACAGACATGCCACTCAAAATCCAGCCACGTGCCTGCCTGGCTTATATAAACTGAGCTGGGGTTGAAGGCCATCACAGTGGGAGTGGGCACGTACCAGCCCCTCTCCATAGGTGTATGATGAGTCCTAACTGCTGCAGGCTCCGTGGTGTCCCTCCAGCTGAGATTGTGAGATAAGAAACATCTTCTGTACCTTTGAGCACCATTCCCAATACAATAGAAAAAGCCCAGTTGGACATCTTGCACTTGGAGATCCATCATTCCTTGTAGACTTCAGTCTTGGAGCATCAAGAAGCTTTCCTGTTACATTGCTTTCAGAGCCACAGCCTGGTTGTGTCAGTCAGGAGATACCTATTAGATACTTGCTCAACGTGGCACCATCTTTAAGGAGATAGCGTTTTAGGGAGGTAGATGAGCCTGAATTTAACTGTGTTTTGGTCGATTCTGTAATGATCGGCAGTCTTGTAATAGTGACATTGAACAGAATGGTGCCGGCGAACTAGCCCTTGACACGATTCTTCTGTACCCAGGAAGACTTGAAAGTGCCTCTCTGACTCACATAGATTTTGGCCCTATTCCCTAGTGCTCTTTGTAGAGGGAACCCACGTCAAGTCTTCAGGCACAGATAAATGTGCACCTAACATTGGAACTTGTTCTTTATTATGCTCAACTGAGGGTAATGACCCCAGAAAACATGCAAAAGCTGAGAGCCCTACACTTGCAAGGGCTTTCTCTGTAGATCTTCTCAATCATCAGTAGAAAACGATTTATCTTGAAGTTTACAAGACTTCAGGGATGGTTTCCCCCATGCCTCTCTAGTTACCTGCCCCTGCTTTTAAACTGCCTTGTTTTCATTTGAGGTCACAAGTGTGTTTTCCCCCACTCTCTGATTGTTCCAACCCTGGCTTTCCATTAAGACACAGGTCAGATGTGGCTACTATCTCTGCATGGTGAATAGAAGCCACTTCTCTGACAGGGTTAGTGAAGTGTAAATGGAAGAGAAAGTGTAGAATATTTGTTGGGAAAAGTCTTTGATCAGGGGAGTCACTGCAGTTCTGTATAAAGGAAAGCACACATGTACATACCTGCATGGCATTTTTGTCCTATCGTGGATGATTTTTTTTTTTTTTTAAGCATTCCTTTGTAGAGAAAAGAATGATGTGGTACTGAGCAACACATCAGAGCTCCTAAAGACTTCTGGGAAAGAGACAAGAAAAGAATAAATGGGTCAAAAGATAGGAAAGGGGACTAAAAAGAAGAAGGAAGCCTGAAATGATAGAAATGATAAGGAAAGAAGAACTATTTATTTTTATTTAAATGGGAGTGAAGGGTCCCATGGACTATCAAAAAGATAGAGTCCTTAGATAGAGTTGAGTTTGATAGGAAAAAAAATGGGAAAGGAACTTGTTGGATTTAATCAAAAGCTATTAAAATGAAACAAATATTTGGAACTTTGAAAATTTATAAACTGAGAGATTTGTGACTACAAAGGAAACAAGCAGTTAGTACAAATCTTGCCAAGTAAAAAAAAAATTTTTTTTTTAATTTACGGGAAATCAGAGGTTTACTCCCATCTTGACAGGGAATGGTAAAGATGGTGGCATTCAAAACTCAGGAAACAAGACAGCAACTCAGACTGTTTGGGGCACTTAGATGGGGACTCAGCTGAGTCTGCTGATGTCTGCAAATGTATCCAACCCTTGTTTTTGGAAATCCATGGGTCTGTCTTGTCTAGTGATTCTCATTTGAAGTCCACAAATGATAATATAAGGCATTGGAAGGAAACAAATCCGTAACTTAAGAACACAATGGGATTATTGTCAAAGGATGGGCGACAGAGAGCCAGAATCTCCAAAATGTCAATGGGAGACAAACAAAATGCACCAGTGTTTGAACAGAAGGAGGAGGAGGAAAGTGCTGACTTTTGGCAGGCAACTTTCTTAACCCCTTGGGAGTATTTTTGAAAAAATATCTTTCTATCTTAATCTTAATTTTTTTGTTAGAAAAAAAAATATTTATTTGTCTGTTGGAGAAAACCTAGAAATATAGCAAAATACCATTTTCTCTCATGGGAAAAGAATCATTTCGAAAAGGTCTGCCTCCTGCCTATTTTCAAATAGTATTTTCTAAATGACCTGCTCTTAAATAGTCTGTAAATTGATTTACAGACTTGAGTTAAGTTCCCTTCCTTAGGAAATCAGAGAGTTTTTACTCTGATTTAAAAAAAAAAAAAAAAAGCCACTATCTGGAGCATCTTTTACTAAGATTTTTGTTTTCTTTTAGGGATTCTTTGTCAAAGTTGAATTAGTCAAAAATAACTTAAGTGTCTTTAAGCCTCTGATGTTAGCTTGCCTCTAGTTTGCTAGAATCTTAATTTTTGAGGCCTGATTTTAGAAAAGTGTGATTCTCTGTTAAGAATTTTCTGAGTAATTTGGACAACCCAAGGTAACCGGGTTATACAGGTGACCCATACCCCCTGACTATACCCACTCTGCCTCATTTCTTTTTCTCTTCCCTCAGATACAGATGGGTGGATTAAGACCTTTTGTCCCTAAGCAAGCATTCCCTGCCAGAAAAGGAGGTGCTGGTGGGTTTATTTTACCTGGATACACAAAATGTACCATCACCTGTATCTCAGTATTTTGACTTGATGAGTAATTTGATCCATTGGATTCCAGGCATAGTGCAGGGTTTTGGCTCCCTCCCTTTAAAAAACACTCTCCTGATCAATTAAATGTAAATCTTGCAAGTCGTATTCAAATTCCTTAACTGCCTGTAGTTTTCTCTGGAATAAAGTTTTCAGAAACAGGGAATGCACTGATGTCAGAGAGCTCTTATGTCTTTAAAAGGCGTGTGCAAAAACTTAATTCTATAACCAGATTGTGGGGTATGGGCAATTTAAAATTGTTCGTATTTGTCACTAGCGTTCTGACTTAGAAGCTTATGAGAAAAAAGAAAAAAACCCCACCACACAAACAGAATGTGTTTTGGAACTTAGTTTCTTCTAAAATCTAAATTCAAAGATGACTTTGTAGACAGAACCTTCCATTTACCTACTACTCTTTGACATATAAGACGCTGGCAAGAAGGCAGGACGTTGTAGGATCCGTTCTGTAAACTTTTCACGTCTGCTCTTCAGAAGGCTCCTGTCCGCTTGTCTGCTGTCTCTTCCTGGGGCTTCTTTTAGCCTCTTTGGTTTCCTAGCCAGCTGTCCGCCTCTCCCTGGCATTCAGCTTCTGACCCATGGGTCAGACCCCCTTGCACATTCTTCCACACTTCCCCCCCTTGTCTACTCGTCTTTGGAAAGCAGAATCCTTGTATGTGTCGAGTCCTTGTATGTGTCTTCTTTTTCCTCTTCGGTGTGAGTCTGAGGATCCTTGGCGAAAACACTCCACTTTTCTGTAAGCAGAGTGACTCTCTCCTGAGAGAGTCTCTCCTGACTCCACCGTGTTTGACCTCTGGAGATGCAACTTAACTTGGGGGAGGACAAAAAAAAAATTTCCTCTGAATGTGCTGTCCTATATTTGTAACTGCATAAGCAAATGTCTGATTTCCTGGGCTGGTTAAAATTAATGTGAATTTACAAGGAGGTAGACATAGCGAGTTAGCAAAAACAAGGTCTGCTGAAATTAAAAGAACAGTCCAACCTGACCTGCTTCTATCAGAAACGTTTTTTAGCTGGATGTAGTATCGGATAGCTCTGAGAGCATATTTTCATGGACCACTTTGCATTTTTCATGTCCACCATAGGGGAACTCTTTCAAGAAACCTGGCTCATAAGGTTACCTCAGTGCTTTTGAAATTCAAGATGCAGAGCGAGCTTTGCCAAATAGAGCACCGTCTAGTTCAGTGATCAAACACTGCGTATTTGGAAAGCAGAACTGAAAGTCTGCTAATTGTTTGCCTACATTTATGACAACTAGACAGAGCAGGAGCAGAACCTTTTTTTCCATGTGATTTGTTGCTTTCGCTTCTTCTTTTTGAATAATTAATCCTCTGCATATTTACCTATAACCTTTATTTCACCAAAAAAGGTTTTGATGAAAGTCTTCACGAGCACATACCCTAAAATTTTAAGTGAGTTTCAGGACAAACTCCTGTGGGGATGTTCTGTTCCCCCATGGAAAGGGCATGAATTCTAGGAAAAGTCCATGTATTGATTTATTGATTTTATGCCTGAGCAGTAATCCCTTTTTGCAAATTAGTTTCTATTCTTTCACAGTTGCGCTTAATTTACATTCTTTTCCCCAGCGGCTAAATAAGTGTGCAACTGTCATATTTAAGAAGTAAATACTGAGACTATAGGCGACAAAGGGCAGCTGGTGGGCTGAATCCAGTGGATAGGTTTGATCTGGTTTGTAACACATTTAAAATAGGAAATTTCCCAGCTTCGTCTTGAAAAATCCAAAGGTCTGTCATCACTCTCCGTGGGTCGCCTGCTTGCTGAGTCCCAGGTGCTACAACATATAAAGGCCGGATTCTGCTGGTGACCCTCTCAAGCCCGAGCCCTGGCCCTGGCCTTCTCAGTCATTCATTAATTCCGCATCGGTTTCCTGCAAGCTTTGGACAAACCCAAGTTTTGATTTTGAATGCTGCAAGAGACTTGGGTAGAAGTTCCCACAAGGTCAATCCTGATCTTTTAAATAGTCTAGCCTTTCCTAATAAGATAGTGCTGATTGCGATCTTCATTTAGGTCCCCAGTCACAGCCAATACTTAACAATTCTCTGTGCAAAAGTTTAAAAAATATGACTTACTATTAGTGATTTGCATCACTAATATCCCCAAATGCATGGTGTTCAGAACCATATTTTACACATCTGTGCCTGACAATTAGAAAGCAGTTTTGTAGGATGGGGTATGCAAAAAGTTTTACACCATTTTCAGATCTATAAAGAGAAAATTAGAAGCTTGCAAAACATGAAAATTGGGTGGGTCAAATCTCTCCTATGGGTCTCCAGGAAAAAAAAAAATCCCTCTTCCTCGTGAAACTGAATCTCAAGTGTGTTTCAAGGGGAATGCTTAGCAAAATACATCTGTTTGCTTTGGATAATAAGTTGCCAGAGAGCCTGCTGAGCTTAAAGAATTTCGTACTCACACATATTCCCAGTTCATTCAGCAAACTTTCATCTGGCCCAGAAGCCGTTACCCACGTTTATAATCTTATGCAGTCCTATTGGCTCTACTCAGTACATTGTGTCTTGGTTATTATTATTATTATTTTTTATCAGTTTGTGAGTCCTGAAGGGTACCCATCAGCCCCCAGGAAATATGTGCCCAAGGGATCATATCAGAAGGCAGTATACACCTTAAAAAGGTAAAATAAATGCACCCCCAACTGATCATTTTTTAATCAAAAACTTGTGTGATCAAGCAAGTCATTCCATTTATTTGTAAAAATTTTGAACTTACAAAACAAGCTACTTGTGCAAAAGGTGGGGCCACGTAAATAACAGTGTATTCATAAGGCGAAATACTTTGTGTATTTCTCTTGCTACTCTGTAGCCATATCACCACACACTTCACAACTTAAAACAACACCATTCCATTTCTTATCTCACAATGTATGTGAGTCATGAGTCTTGGCTGGGTTTTTGCTTGGGATAGCACAAGGCTGCAGTCAGGGCGTCACCAGAGTCTGCATTGTCATCTGAGGCTTGACTGGGCAACAATCCACTTCCAGGCTCCCTCAGGCTGCTGGCAGGATTCCAGTTGTAACACCGAGAGCCTCAGGTGCTTGCTGGCTCTCATCTGTCCTCAGCACCCAGTGTCCACCTGCCGTCCCTTGCCACATGGGATCCCCAACATGGCCAGGAACTCCCTCAAAACTAACGTGGGCAAGAGACCCAGGAATCATGGGAGCTACCAACCTAGAGTGATAGCTTACAGTACGAGTAACCTCAGACACGCTGTCAGTTTCACTGTATTTTGTTGATTAGAGAAACAGGTCACGGGTCCCGCACAAACTCAGAGGGCGCATGCAGTGTGAGCACCGAGAGACGAGGATAATGCGGGTTACCCTTCGAGGCTGTCCACGACACTCTGCGACATTAAAGTGATGCTTTCGAAAACATGGATTTGGAGGTGGGAAATTGCTCCAAGTATGACATTAGGTTGAAAAACAAAGTAGTAGGAACTTTTATGTTAAGTAAATGCATGAGTTTTATTAAGTATATTAAAAAATACAAGAAAAATAAAATATACATGGATACATAGTAGAAGCTCTTAACAGACATTGTTGATTACTGGTTTATAGGCACTCTCTGCTTTCTTCATATGTTTCAATGTGTTCCAACTTATCCACAGTCCACATAAATTTCTCTCTGTTAGTTAGAAATAAATACATTATTTTTAAACTCATGATTTTGAGAATTCACAAGTAAGATCATTTCATTATAAATTTTCTTTACTTTCATTATCAAAACGGGCCAAGATTTTTGTTTTTAGAAGTTTTTATTTTATTATATATGTTTTTTAGTTTGTGATAAAATCCCAGTACTCCTTTTTTTTTTTTTTTTTAATTTATTTATTTGTCAGAGAGAGAGGGAGAGAGAGCGAGCACAGGCAGACAGAATGGCAGGCAGAGGCAGAGGGAGAAGCAGGCTCCCTGCCAAGCAAGGAGCCCGATGTGGGACTCGATCCCAGGACGCTGGGATCATGACCTGAGCCGAAGGCAGCTGCCTAACCAACTGAGCCACCCAGGCATCCCCCCAGTACTCCCTTTTAAGTGAAATGCTTGGTTGATGGCTGGAATGTGGTTCTCTGAACTGGAGCTTGTCCATCCTCAGCTCTAGAAGCCTTCATCTATGGTTAACATTTTTTGTTTTAAAGAATTTTAAGAATCAAATAATTTTTAAAAGAAATTGCTTTCTTTAATATGTAATTATTTGTGGTTGCTGTTATCACATATTCCTTTGGGGCTTTTATCCCTAAAATAGTAATGCTGCCTGACAGGGACAGGGTCATGGGTTCCTCAGGTCTCTGCATGTGAGACATAAGTTTTGATTTGGAGATGATAGTGTCAGGCAGACCAGAACCCTAAGTCACCTTTATTTAGCTCCTCTCAAAAAAGATCAGTACTTTATTTGTTGTTTATTTTAAATATTTTATTTATTTATTTATTTATTTGGGAGAGAGACGGGGAAGGTGGGAGAGAAAGAGAAAGCAGGGAGAGAGGCAGAGGGGGAAGAAGAGGGAAAGGGAAAGAATCTTAAGCAGACTCCAGGCTGAGTGTAGAATCTGGTGCGGGGCTCGATCCCACAACCCCAAGATCATGATCTGAGCTGAAACCAAGATTTGGATACTTAACCATCTGAGCCACCCAGATGCCCCAGCACTTTTCTGATAAGCTAACAACATCAACAAAGCCAGAAAGCTACCCACACAAACATTGTGTCCTTGGGATAGACATATTTCAACATCTATGCTGTCTACAATAGAGTTTTATCTGCTAGTGCTTGGGATTAGCTAACTAATACATGTGAGCCATAAATACATAATGTGACGACATTTTTATTTTGGTGAAAACCTCAGTCTTCTCACTAAGTTGTTTTGTTTTTTGTTTTTTATTTTTTTTTAAGTCCCTCTAGTTGCAAAGACAAAATGACATGTGTTCTTATTTGGTAATCCTCATAATCTCTCTCAAATTTTACAAAGCAAAACTGAATTTTCTCTGTTTTTCAAGTTCAATGTTACGGTCCTTAAATCTCAAAATTATTACTTCATCTCTTGAGCCATTAGAATATTCTTCTGTGTAGGTCTGTGGAAAATATACTTGGTTTCCCAAATCAAGAATTTGTAGAAGAAAGAGTATTAAGGAAATTTTAAAAATTAAACAATAGAAATTCCAATTTTATAAAGGTGTCTAAAAGTCGACTAAAGTCACTCTTTTTTTGTTGATATGTTGTTTTTTGAGATTTCAAGCCCAAGATTGTTATTTTTCCCTATAAGAACTGTTTTAGAATGCCTGACCACAGTTCTTTGGAGACATGTTAGGTACTGTTTGGGAACTAACACTTGTGTGTTGGAGCTTTCTGTCGAGTCTAGTTGTTCTCGGCAATAAAACAAACAAAAATCACTTGGATGTGAATTCAGATTGAAGCTGGTGTCCCAAGTCCATGGCCTGCATCTTAAAGATATATTGTAGAGGAACTGAAGCCCCTCACTAGTCATCCCTTAATCAGAGCATTTCCTTTTGGAAACTGCAGGCTGTTCAAAGAATTGCCCTTGTCTCTTTTCCCTATTTTTATAAATTTCCAATTTTCTGAAATTTGTAACAGCCACTGTATAAGATACTGAATTTCAAAGTATTCCCGTATCGATGTTAAAAGGAAATTATCTTTTCATTTAAATTAATTTCTTTATTTAAATGAAAAAGATAATCATATGAAAATCTATATGATTTTCATCTTATCATGTCTGACTCATGCTCAAGTAATTATCCTTTGCATGTAGTTCACTAGTTTAGTAATTTTTATAAAATGGGGGGGCTAAGTAGTAATATTTTGGTAATACATTTGAAAATAAGGGAATGTTTTTCTTTCTTAAAAGATTTTACTTACTTATTTGACACAGGGAGAGAGGGAGAGAGAGAGCACAAACAGGAGTAGCAGAGGGAAAGGGAGAGGCAGGCTCCTCACTGAGCAGGAAACCCAACATGGGACTTGATCCCAGGAACCTGGGATCATGACCTGAGCTGAAAGCAAATGCCTACCGGACTGAGCCACCCAGTATCTCCAGGAATACTGTTTTACTAGCTGACTTTCATGTGTTAGTCTTTGGCATGTAGGAGGCATTCAATAAATGTTTGGTGAATGAATTTTGGAAAATGAATGAAAGAATGCACTTGCAATTTGTATAGGTCAAAATTTCCCATGATTTAACCTCCATGGGATATTGGAGGAATTCAGTAATACTTCGGTTGGAAATTGGGTAGGCAACAGAAATTGAAGTCATGGCGGCTTGATCAGTGAGGGGTGCATTTCTCATAACATGATAACCGTGGAATCTGGCAGCTCAGGACTGGGGAATCTACCAAAGTGTTTATGGTTGTGAGGTTGCTGTTCCTTCTGAGAGCTGAATGAGAAGGGGGTAGCCTCTTCTTTTTCAAAAATCTTCTGGGTTGGTTCCTACTGTGTCTCCGAGACTATAACTCCAGTCTCTCAGCAAGCCCTTGCTGCAATGGAAGGTAAGCCATGTTGGTCACAGTTCCACTACAAACAAAATCAGAGAATAAGTATTGGATGGACACAAGAAATGTTTGTCAGTATGTGACATGCTCAGTGTTTGCCACAGAATCACCACAGAATAAATGCAAACTCTTACTCCTATTCATTAATATTATTTCCTTCTTGCAATTCTCTTAGTAACCAAAAATTGGAAGTCTACATAGAGAGAGGTGTGTAAATTTTAACATTGTTGCCTCCTATCTGTGAAATTCTGTGAAGTCAATTATATTTCTTAATGTAGCAAATATTGTTGAGATCTTTGTGTTTTCATTTGAACATTCCAAATTACTCAAGGTGTTCAGTCTTGCCACTATTTCCTTTAAAAAAAAATTATCATATCCTTATTTGAACACATGTGATGATCCAGACATTACACTAGGTACTAACGTACTTTCACTGTCGGCCCAGACACGGCCTGTGTCCTATGACTATGGTAGTCCTGTAATTCATCATCCAAATCAGGACCCTTTGGCAGTGAAAGAGAGAAACTAAAATAATTACCTAATGTTAACTGGTCTGAACTGGAGTGAAACCCATACTCAGTCAAATCTGGAAGTAAGGTCACCTTACTTCAGAAGTTCACCGTCAATACTTATGTAGGGACGTAAGTACCTAATTATGATTCAGTGGGCTAAAATAAAAACATTGGCTTCTATCAGGTGCTATGGAAACACAAAGGAGGAAGTTAACTAATCCTTCCTGGAGTGATCAGCTGGCTCGATTTAGACTTACTCATTGTATAGGGTCAGTTTCTATGCTCTTGAGATGCACACATTGGCTTGGCTTGCTGGGGAAACCCTACTGACGGCCTGAACTGTGTGCACGTGTGGGTGTAGGCTTAGAAACACCACATGTAGTGTGGCTCGTGGCCCATGCACTTTGGCCATACTCCAGACCTGGGGCCTCTACCTCGCATGGTTGCTACCCAGAGTAGCCCAGTGATGATCAGATCAGTGGAAGGATATTCACAACCCGAAGGGCAGACCTGGATCAGAGAGATTGACTGAATGAAAAGGATTTATTCTCTGTCTTCCTTTCCCACAGATAGACTATCTTGAGACACAGTAGTGTGAACGGCCTCTCTGAGAACTTCTTGGGTCGGTGCAGGCTGTCCTGAAGTAGGGTCTGCTCTGGGAGAAGTGAATTGAGGAAGCACCCTTTGACTATTGAAATGTTGATAATTTAGGCAATTCAGTGTCTCCCTCCCAGCCCACCATGACATTCTTCCAGTTCACAACAAACATTAGTACTGGCTGAAATGTATTTCAGAGATTGGTGAGAATGTGGGACAGCAAGATTAGGGAAAGCAGGCATCTAGTGGCTGTGTCACTTCAGTGAACATGTCTAAAAATTGTTTTACTCTATTAGCAAAGATGTCGTTAATAGTGATAACTAATAGTGATAAATAGCAAAAACACAATATAGGCAGATGATAGAAAGGTTATGCAATATCACATTGTTTTATATAACATGAAATATGTGCTCTCTATAGAACTTTAAATGAATTCCATTAAAAAAAAAAACAGGATATGATCTTGAATCACAAGGAATGATTCTTTCTTAATGTGTTGTTCAAGGCACCTGTTAAATTTCTGAGTCGTAAACTTCTTTCCTTTTCTATGAAATGTGAATGTAGTGGCCCCAGAGCATTTTAAAATTTTATTGTGGAACAATAATATAAGCCTCCAAAAAATAATATGTTGAGGACTTAACACAGGCAGGATTTCTTATCAAATATTTGAGAAGCAGGGAGTTGGTTGATTTTTTAATGAAGCTAAGCTCTTTTCAGTAGATTCTAAACTTGCGACAACCTGTTGGAAAAGAGGGAGAAAGAAAAAAAGGAAAGAAATTTCAGTGGAAAGATTCAGAAAGTTACTTTGAAACTCTAACTGAGTGAAGGGACAAATAGAGAAAAGTTGGAAAACGAAACTAGGTGTTTGTTTTTTGTTTAGTTTTTTTTTTTTTTTTTTTAGTTTTTTAGTTTTTTTTTTTTTCCATTTGGTTTTATTTTATTTCTTTTCAGTGTTCCAGCATTCATTGTTCATGCACCACACCCAGTGCTCCATGCAGTCTGTGCCCTCCTCCTTAATACCCACTACCAGGCTCACACAACACTTCCCCCCCCCCACCACCCAGTTTGTTTCTCAGAGTCCACAGTCTCTCATGGTTTGTCTCCCCCTCCAATTTCCCCCAACTCACTTCTCGTCTCCTTCTCCCAATGTCCTCCTTGTTATTCTTATGCTCCACAAGTAAGTGAAACCATATGATAACTGACTTTTTCTCCTTGACTTATTTCACTAAGCATAATCTCTTCCAGTCCCGTCCATGTTGATACAAAAGTTGGGTATTCATCCTTTCTAATGGAGGCATAATACTCCATTGTATATATGGACCATATCTTCTTTATCCATTTGTCTGTTGAAGGGCATCTTGGTTCTTTCCACAGTTGGGCAACTGTGTCCATTGCTGCTATGTACTTTGGGGTACAGATGGCCCTTTTTTTCACTACATCTGCATTTTTGGGGTAAATACCCAGTAGTGCAATTGCAGGGTCATAGGGTAACTCTATTTTTAATTTCTTAAGGAATCTCCACACTGTTTTCCAAAGTGGCTGCACCAACTTGCATTCCCACCTACAGTGGAAGAGCGGTCCCCTTTCTCCACATCCTCTCCAACAGATTTTGTTAATTTTGGCCATTCTAACTGGTGTAAGGTGGTATCTCAATGTGGTTTTGATTTGAATTTCCATGATGGCTAATGATGATGAACACTTTTTCATCTGTTGTCTGTTAACGATTTGTATGTCTTCTTTGGAGAAGTGTCTGTTCATGTCTTCTGCCCATTTTTTGACGTGATTGTCTGTGTTGTGTGTGTTGAGTTTGAGTTCTTTATAGATCTTGGATATCAGCCCTTTGTCTGTAGTGTCATTTGTGAATATCTTCTCCTATTCCATGGGTTGCCTCTTTATTTTTTGTTTTTAATTAAGCTTGGATCTTCTTCTTTCTTACCTGCCATCCATTTTAGATTAGTCACTTAGCTGAACTCTTTTCCTGGTCTTGGGATCTATTTCATCGCTCTCCACAAATTTCAAGGTGGTTTTAATATGATTTATATATCTGACATTTCAGGGGTTAACAGTCTCTGCAATTAAACTCCTGAAGGAAGAAAACGAGTCCTTTCAGGTAACAGTGCATTTCATTTAAGTGAAACAGCTCACAGTTTACCTTTTTTTTTTTTTTTTAAGGGAAATCTTTGCTTCTGAAAGTTTCCAGGACTTTAGAAACAAAGGTGATCGAAGAATTTCTTTTCAATGGTGTCTTCTCAATATCATCTGACAGAAGTATTTCTATTTTTAGGTGTCATCTAGGATTTTCCCTAAGCTTGGGGTGTTCCTTATCTCTTTCACAATGGCTTACAAGCTAGAAAGAACTTGTTGAAGTTATTTAATGTATAATTTTTTTAATTTAATGTATAATAGGATGGGGATTTTTTCCCTACAAAATATTTGGGAAACTTACCCCAAGAAGATGGGTGTGGCTTTCCTAAACAGAAATTAGAAGAATTTGGGTTGCCAGTGGGTGGGGAGAAAAGAATGGATTTGAAGTTCTTTCTAGAATTTTCAGTTTCCTTCTCAAGAACAAAGAAGTGTCACTGATGCTAAGGCAGTACCTGGTACATAAGGGAGTCTTGGTAAATGCTATATGCCTAGCACATGAGAGATACTCAGGAAATATTTATTAAACATATGTCCAATGAATAATAGACAATGAGCAAACATTTAGTAAATGAATGCCTGCAGCTTATTTCTTGCCACTGTCTCCTCGAGATCCATTCTCTTGAGCAGGAAAAATAGGAAACTGCACATTGCTACAGAGGACATTCTTTCCAATTGAAGCAAGAAGTCTTGGATGACTTGTTTAGCTGGTGCTTTTGTACATGCCAATGACACTCTGTCCTTGTCTTGATCAAGGCTATTCAGCTTCTCTGTCTTTCCTGCAATATATGGGGAGGAATAGCTTAGAATGCCAGTCTATACCACCTAGATGGTATAGTGACCCTTCTCTCCTAAATGTTATAAACTTATTTTTTTTTTAAGAACTTTTATTTTTTCTTTTGAGAGAGAGAGCTGGAGCACAATGAGAGGAAAGTCAAAAGAAGAGAGAGAAGCAGACTACCCCTGAACAGGGAACCCAACTTGGGGCTTGATCCCAGGACCCCACAATCATGACCTGAGCTCAAGGCAGATGCTTAACCAATAGAGCCACCCAGGCACCCTGTATAAACTTTGAATCTGTTTTTTCTCTCTTGCAAAATGTACACAGTTTTACACTAAGCTGAAGACATTATGAGTGTATTTCATAATTTATGTAGCTTCCTCTGTTTTTCATAGAGGTCTCACCCTTTCAGTGGTGCAGTTTGGTGAGTGGATAGGGGATGAGGAAGGGTCAAGGGATTGAACTCACTGTGTGAATCTCCATTTCCAGAACTTCTTAAGGGTGTTTTTATCCTCTGAATATCTAAAATCATGTAATACATTACTGTTGAATTAGTATTTAAAAAAAAAAAAAAGGTTGAGAAGGATTAAAGAAAGAATTATTTTTTAATTGAGGACAAGGCTATATGGTTTGACCATATATTTTTTTAAGATTTATTTATTTATTTATTTATTTATTTGACAGACAGAGATCACAAGTAGGCAGAGAGGCAGGCAGAGAGAGAGAGAAAGAGGAGGAAGCAGGCTTCCCACAGAGCAGAGAGCCTGATGCAGGACTCGATCCCAGGACCCCAAGATCATGACCTGAGCTGAAGGCAGGGGCCTAACCCACTGAGCCACCCAGGCACCTGTTTTGACCATATTTTTATACATGCTTGTCTTTGTGAATGAAACCCAGTTGATAATTTCCCAGCCTTTTCCTTAGTCTTACCTGTGAAGCCAGAGCAGAAGTCCTCAGAAGTATGGTAGTGATTATTAATATTTGCTGAAGTCTTTCCACTGAGTATGACATAGACAGTGATAGTGGAAATACATGGGCATAATTTTGGATGGTAAATGGGAAACTGATTCTGCTTTCATTATTTCCCATAACGCTGAACTAACCTTGTTTTTTATTGTTGTATCGTTTTGTTTTGTTTTGTGTTTCTGGAGTCCTCTTACATCTCTCACTGTGAAAATTTTAGTAGTTTGCTCATCGAGGTCAGGTTAAAATGCAGGCTGAAAAAAAAAAAAAATCACAGTAACACTGAAACACCGGTATATTTTTCCGCTGTGAGTGGAAAAGTGAACGCAAAACAGAGAAATTAAGTAACTAAAATGATAAAGCGGGGGAAACATGCAAAACACCAGATTGGAAAAAATAGCTGAGCTGATGTTTTCAGTTCCCTTAACAACCGAGTAGGCAAGTTGATTAATGGTGCAGATTGCGGGTAATTCAGTGGCCACCTGAATGGATATAAGCAGATTATAATCACCTGACAAATTGTGGGCCAAACGTTCTGCTTGGGAAATGGGAACAGGAGACATTAGACACCCTCGCCGAACCAAAGCACCCATTAACCTCAAATTAGACACATAGAGAATGCGGTTTTAAAAAACCTCTGTGACACAATCTGGTTAAAATATAGTACTGATCAACTGCATTACCAGAAGGTAAATTAAGAATATAAATTGACTTGTGAATCAGAAGCCCCAAGCAGGGAAATATGGGTTCTCATCAAATGGTGGCCGTCTTTCCCAGAAACAGGCGAATGACCGCACTTCTCCTTATGAATTGCGAGTTGTGTATTCTGTGATGGTTGTTGGTTTTGTTCCATTTTTAGATTCCCACCCATTCATCAGAAGCTAAGGAGGTCTATTAATCATTTTCTCTAACAGCTAAGCTGCATCATGTATCAATTGTAGTCTTGAAATGAAAATAAGATAAATGATTTGACATGAATCGTGGCCTGATGAACCAAGAACAAAGATGGGATACCTGGTAGGTCTCAGAATGTCTGCCTTATATTTCAAAATGCACAATGACCAGACTCTTCTGATCTGCCATTTCCTTTGGGCTGAAAGAACTACAGGTGACTGAATGGGAAGGTTAAATCCAAATCAAATTACATATTGCTTGTAAAACAAGAGTCAAAGTGCTGGGAAAATAGCAATGCTATTCTTTTTACAGTCTTTTAGTCTTTCATGAAGGAAGTACCCAATCTCGCCTATACAGAGTACATTATAGTTATTATTGATCTTAGGTATGAGGCAGGCTTTTCTGCAAGGTTCCTTAGCACTGTGGGATGAAAGACACATTGGACTGAGAGTGACCAAGGACTTGTCATCAAAGCCTCTGTTTTGTCTGAGCAAGCCCAGAAATGAAGACATTGCTATACATACCTTTTAGAAGAAAGGTTATTTACCTACGAAGGGTTTATTATAATTGAATGGGCCATAAAAAAGATTGGGAGACCTTTAAAAATATGGAAGTAAAATATAACGATATAGCTAATTTCCAGTGTCTAACACAAGAGATGACATTTTTGATCATGGTTTGTGGAAAGGGCTAAACAGTTGTCCAATGAAAGTGACTTTCTAGAGGACCAATCTGGGTCAGCGAGGGCTAAACCAGAGTTGTCATTTTATTATTTCCTTGATATTTTGGTATATGACTGATAAGTACATTTGCTGCCACCTCCTGCTTCTGTACCCTTGCATGGTTAATGATATTGCTAGGAGATTATGACCTTGTTTCTCACTGAGCCCAGCTATTTCAGCATTTTCCTCCAGATGCTCCCTCAGTTTAAGCAGAATCAGCATAGGCTTGAAGGATCAACTCTTGGTCATTTAGTGTGATCTAGAGCCACAATTTTTTGTGCCTCCATTTTTAAAAAATCTGATATAAGATTAAGAGAGGTTGTCATAAAATATCACATGCACAATACATGTATTCAGGATTTGGTCAGGAGCTCAGGCCCCAAGTATAAACAGCTTTAATACAACAGTTGCAGGGTTACATTGGAAGAACTGGGGACGAAGAGATTAGAAGAGCCACCTCTGATCTCAGTCTGAAGTTATGGCAGTCAGTTCTAAACAGCTCCCTGGTAAACTGCTGTGAATCTCATCACTGTCCCTATGTCCGGTTGTGAGTGTCTCAGGAAACAATGCCAACTTTGTCTCTTCCACTCTCCCAGTTCATGTGAAAGCCACTCACTGGCAAATGGTAACTTGGAATCATGGAAGGAAGGGGATTCTGGGAAATGTATTTCCTCCTCTGTGATGCAGAGAACTTTCAAAGAGTAAAGATGATGCTGAATTAAGCATGGCTAATAATTAGGCACTTTACCTCCCACAATATAAATACTTAGGAGGCATTTGAGTGGGAAGATGAGTGTAGTAGAAAAGGCACTGGAATAGGTCTTTGTAAAATATTGATTTTACTGCTTACTACCTCAATAGCTTTGAACAACTGGCATTATCTTTTTAAGTTTCATTTTTCCCATTGGCTTCACCTTTATGAGGACTAAATGAGATAACGTGTGGAATGCAGCTTCATTTGGCTATGCAAACACAGTCCGGTGCTTTTCCAGATAGTTGGCAGTATCACAGTACTTAAAATAGTATTTCCAACGGCCATGCAAATACACAGTACTATTTGAATAAACACTTCAGAAAATATTTGGTTGCAAAGGTCACTACTACCATTACTTTAGTCATTTTTCTTTTGTTTATTCTTCCATTCACTCACTTCACAAGAATTTGCTAAATCTCTTTATGAGGCTTAAAGAGGATAAACTGTCATGTGGTGACAAATAAAAGAGGGGCTATTTCAGATAGACTTGCTACCTTCTCTCTGGCTTCTAACTTCTGTAAAGGCAATATTTGAGCAGAGACTTGAATGAAAGTGAGAAACCAAAGCTAGAAGGAAATTTGTGGGGACACATTTCCAAACAAGGAGAAGAACAAGTGTAAAGTTCTTGAGTATGGGAGTGGAGTGCTTGTGATATCACAACCAGAAACAAGAAATATTTAGGAATTTTTACTGGAGATGTTTATATTCTCTTTGGATAATACATAAGTATATATTCTTGTAATTTATTTCTTATTATTGGGGAGGGATTCATTTTACATGCTAGAGCTTAGTTTTACATTTTAAAAGTAGGTCCCATTTTAATTATCCATAACAAATTTACTGATGGATTTTTATCAACTTCTGCTTAACATGTTCTTTTTCACCCGGTAATCTTTCACTTTATTTTTCTTCTTTCTGAAATACATTCTTTATACTCTCTTAAGTTAGTTACTCTTGTTGTTGTCATTACTATTACTGCTTTTATTTTTCTTAAGTGATAGGTTAGCTGGGTATAAAATTTTAGGTTACTAGTTATTTTCTCTCAGCTCCTGGAAGATAGTATTGAATATTATTAGATTGTTTTCTAGCCTCAGCTATTGCTATATGAAGATTTTCCCAATGTAAGGATTATTCCTAGTAGATTCACGGTCTTTTCTTTCTAGTAGCCTAAGATTTTTTTCTTTTTTCCCCTAATGATCTGCAATTTTGCAGTGTATTTCTAGATGTGGAATGTATTTTTATGTGTCTTCTTTAGTATTCAGAATACATTTCTGGTCTGAAGATTTGTGAGTTTCTTCTTGAATGTCTCTGTTATTTATCGTCAGGTACTGTTCATCTGTAATTCTGTCCCTTGCTTTCATTTAGAAATCAATTTGAACTTCCATGAGCCTCTCAGATTAACCTCTGCCTTTTAACTGCTATTCATTTTATTTATCTCTTTGTGATGCATTTTAAGTGAACTCATCAGTTCTTAAAATTCTCTAGTTCTGGGACAACTGGGTGGCTCAGTTGGTTAAGCATCCAACTTCAGCTCTGGTCATGATTTCAGGGTCCTAGGATAGAGCCCTGTGTTGGGCTCTGTGCTCAGCTAGAAGATTATTTCTCTCTCCCTTTGCTGTTAACCCCACCCCATGTCTTTCTCTCAAATAAATAAAATCTTAAAAAAAAAAAAAAAGAGAAACCTTAGTTCTGGCTTTGTGAATATTTCAGCATTTATACAATTTATTGAGACCATTATGATCATATTTTTTAATTCCTAAGGTTTCTAATAAGCTTTTTATGTAGCCACTTTTTCATTCTTTATTTCTCCACATTTTCTTTGTAATTTCTTTTCTATCTTGAAAAAGATGAACTGAGCATCTCATAAATATCCTCATTTTAAAGACTTCCAATTGAGCTTTCCCAAATTTTATTTTTATTTTAAATTTATATTTATAATTTATATATAATTTACATAAATTATATATAATATATACATATTATATAAATATATAATTTATATATAATTTATAAAAAATATTTATATTTTATTTGTAATAAATCAGTGTTTTAGTTGTTGATTTTCTGGGTTGTCAACATTGATTTTCTTTGGCCTTTATTCATGTTGGGTTTAGAGAGAGTCCTTGCTTCAGTTTCTGGCTTAGATACTAAGATTGGCTTCCACCTGCTATCTCACATGTAGTATTTCTAGACCCTATTCACCTTGCCACAATTCTGGAGCCACAGTTCTGGCCAACCTGTCCCAGAACCCAGAAAGCACTCAGTTTCAGCTCTACTATTCCTTTGCATTTCTGTACTTGTAGTACATGGATATATTTCTATTGTTCTTTGAGCTGAGCTATTTCTAATTGATTTTATCTGCCATTGCCTTATTTTTGGAAAAGGGGTTGTGTTTAAGTGTGAATTTACAGAACCGTCTTAATGAAACATCTTATTAAAACTTATTTAAATGTCTTATGTTTCCATAATTCATCTCTTTCTTCAGAGATTTTAATAATTCATGTTCTCAGGATTCCTCTTGAATGTATAAACTGAGCTATGCATATTCTGGGACAAGCTTGATTTTAACTCCTTTATTTCAATAAAGAGTATACATGTAGTAACTGAGTTTATTTATTTTTATCATGCTTTGTTCCCCCAAAGATTTTAAGTGTAATATAAGTATGACTTATGTTGCATTTCTTTCTTAGAATTTTTAAAATAGATTCAGGGGTCAACTAGCTGGCTCAGTCGATTAAGTGTCCAACTTTTGATTTTGGTTCAGGTCGTGGTCTCAGGGTCTTGGGATCAAGCCCTACATCACACTCCACCCTCAGCACAGAGTCTGCTTGTCCCTCTTCCTCTCTTCCTCCCACTGCTCTCTCTCTTTCTCTCTCAAATAAATAAATGAATTAAATGTTTCTTGAAAATAAATTCAGATATTAGCAATGCTTTTTGGCAGAAAATGTAGTATAGGTGTTTTGGTTCTCTAAAAATAACTTTATTTAAAATCCAAAGCCACACTCCATAGCTCTCATGTCCCCAGACAATTATTTTCTCATTTGTCACTGAAGCTTTGGCCTTTTCCATGCCAAAAATAACCCATTAAATTGGTTGTTGGAGTGTCTGTACTTGTAACTTGACTATACTGAAGTCTGCCAATCTTCTGATTCGCCAGTACTAAAGGATTCACCACCAAGAATGATGTAACCAGCCCAATATGGCTCATAATATTTGGACTTAAAAATGTATTCAGAAAAAAAAAAAAAAAGATTTTCACTGCAACCCAGGAATTTTTCATGCAAAATTGGGGAATATGTAGAGGTGCTATTTGTGACCTCTTGGCTATTTCCATTTCAGTGGCCTGAAAGATGCAGGTACATAGGAACACATTTAATTTGTGCTGATAAAGACGTCTACCTCATTTGGAACAAGTCCTCTGCTTCATCTTTTTTTTACCCCCTAACCTAAATCATTTGGGCTGTTCACATTTTTAAAAAGATAAATGGTGGAGCATCTGGGTGGCCCAGTGGGTTAAGCCTCTGTCTTCGGCTCAGGTCATGGTCTCAGGGTCCTGGGATTGAGCCCCACATTGGGCTGCCTGTTCAGCAGGGAGCCTACTTCTTCCTCTCTCTCTGCCGGCCTCTCTGCCTACTTGTGATCTCTCTCTCTCTGTAAAATAAATAAATAAAATCTTTAAAAATTTTTTTTGAAAACTAAGATAAATGGCTTTCAAAGCATGGGTATCATTTAGAGATTTAAAAAATGGCTACATCAACAGTTGATTGTGTCGATGACTTTGACAGGCAACTGCATTGATCTAAAGAGAGGGATGAGGTCTTCTTTTTTTTTTTTTTAACATTTGAAGTTAATGTGTCATCTTAAAAATTTGTTTTTTGAGTACCCTCCATGTTTAGTGAGAATAGGATCTACAGCAGGACAGAGCTTCTAGGACTCCGGTATTGAGTGTCCAGAGACCTTTTCCGACAGTCCGTCACGTACAGGACAGGATCCTCATCACTCAACTCAGCAGGCCATAGGAAACTGCCTGGCTGATAGTATTTCTGTTATCTCTTTTAATAAAAACTTAATTTCCTTTCTTCCTTCTTAGACTGTCAGATATCAGCCCGTTATTTGTTTTCCTGACAGCTACCGGTCAGCTTGTGAGCACCCGAGACCCGCTGTTCTGATTCCCACCATTTCTTCCCTCCCCCTCCCCATCCTCCTGTTCTGGCCAAGCCATGGGAGAATGTGAGTCTGGGGTTGTTCCCTGGAAGGGCCAGCAGAGTTTCCATAAACACAGCACCGCTTGGCACCAAGAAGATGCTGAAGGAGCAGCTACACCGTGTACAGCCAAAAGCACTTGTGGAAATCCTAGGAATGTTAACCAAAAGAATTGCCCCGAGTCCCCAAACGCTTTTCTCCCAGAACACTTAGCACACTGTGCGGCTGGACAAACAGCTCTTTCAACGGCCTGGGGCTTTCAGCCTGTGGTTTGAAGACTGACAGGATGTGGCAGGCCTGACTCTGGGTAATGTAGGACGATGCAACAAAAATGCATCAAATTAGAAAATGGAAACTTTTCTTTCCCCGAACTGTAATTTAGCTGTCACTTGGCTTTAAAGCAGCTGAAAACAATTTTTTGAAAGTGAATGTTTATTTCCTGAAGTTTTGTGAATAATTATAGGCCTATTCTCTACATGTTCGACATTCCACCCTCCTTTCCCATAACTCTGTCTGCAGTGGCGGTTCCTAGCGGTGCATACGGCAGGCCTTGGCGTCGGGAGGCTGCCATTGAACACATGGCACCTTTGATCTGAGGCGTGTGACGTGTCTTACCTACAACTCCCTCCCCCTACCCAACACACTGTCAGTGTGTGTGCATTTGTGTGTGTGTGTGTGTGTGTGTGTGTTTCCAAGTTCATTTTCTCATTGCTCTGAGAAGGATCTACTGGGGAAATTCCTGATTTTACATCTGTCTTACCACAGAAAGAGAAGGGCAGTATGATGAATTTTTTATGAGCCATGTTGTCAAGTGTTCACTGAGAAACCTTTGCCTTTCTAGGGGAAGCTTTTGACCCCACGTGGTGAGGGAGTTTGTAACCTGATGCTATTGTTAGAATAATTATAGTCTAAGGTTTTCCTGTCAGCGCCCATGTTAGCTCAGTAAGCGTATATATTTTGAAATTCTTATACCTCGTCCTCTTAAGATCCATGCTCTGGAAAATGAGGTGCTTGAAGGCCAATGAGTTGGTCATAAAACAACTTTTATGTTGCTGAAAGGAAAGACTTTAGAGGTATATGTGCATATCAAGTTTGGCAGAGACGAGTGTTATATACATTTAAGAGATTTATTGATGGGACATTTATCAGGATTTCTTGATACAGGAATTCATTTGAATATTATTTCTGTTCAGCATGAAACTGATATTGGGAAATGAGATTATTATAATTAATGAAAGTATTCTTTTCTTGGCATTGCATGGCATTTTAGGGAAGTATATTTTATCAGTGTCTTTCACATGATTTCTCTTTTCACTCCCACTTTTCAGGTAAAATGCTGTTGTTATTTTTATTTTCCAGAGGGGGAAATTAAAATTCAAAGAAATTTCATGGGCGTTAGGCCGAACCTGCATAGGAGAAGATTTTGGGGGCACTCCTCTTAAAATGCAAGGTCAGTTTCATAGGAAACAACTTTTGCCTATCACCTATCACCAAATGTTGCATATGACTCCTCGTGTTGGTTTTCTGAACCTGCTTTGGTACTTTCCTATTTTTTATTCTGCCATCCCAGGACGGTAAAGATTGGTTGCTCTATTGTGTGTTGTTTAGGAACATTTTCTGTAGCTCGTCATTATTTCAAGATAAATTTGGCTCCAAGCTTCCTGTGCTGCAGAGATAGAATGAGAACTGTTGACAATGTGAACGTGTTGTTTTGGATAACACTGTGAGACTCCAGGTACTTAAAATTAACACAGATTTGCACTGGCTTAAATTTAACAGTACCCGTGTTTGAGCTGGCGAAGCGAACAAGGACATTTTAGAAAATCAGTCTTGGAAAAAATGCATCCCTAACTTTTATTCCCCGTAACTGTGAGTGAGAGTCGATACTTTGTATCCATCATTTTACTTTTAAATCAGTGAAACTGATATGGTGGTAATAAATTAGCATATAAGTTATTGTCTCCAAAACATACATTTGTTACCTATGTTTAATAACACACACAAACACACACACATACATATGTATATATATGTGCTCACAGGAAAATCCAGGAGCGATGGATGGCTGTTTTTCATCCAAATTCATCTCAGGGGACCTACCACTTAACTTCTCAGAGAAGTACCTTTCATGATGCTTCATTTTATAGTACTCATTGCTTTGGAGAAAAAACAGAAATTGGGAGTGGGGGTCAGTGTAAGAAGGAGTTTTTCTATTTAACAGATATTCAGAACACATGTAGAAGGTGGTGAAAGCAGGTCTATGAGCTGTCTCCCCTTATTATCAGCACCTGGATGATTTCAGGCAAATTAGTGCAGACACCCGAGCTGTCATAGACCATCTACCTACTTGGCAGTCACAGAGTCGATTGCTGTTGGCCACTTTGGTTTAAAGACGTATTTATGCTCTGGCTCGCATCTCATATCCAGACTTCAGACTTGCAAATCTCATTGCTTACTCGATGTCTCTTTAGATAACTAATAGACATTTTTGATTGAAATGCCCCCAATGGAACGCCTAACCTTTCCTCCACTCTTGGTTCTACCTGCAGTGTTTTCCGTCTTAATGAAATATCCCCTACCACCTTCCACCTGCTCAAACCAAAACCCCTGAAGTTGTCCTTGTCTCCTTCCTTTTCTCCAACCCCAGCTCTCATCTATCAGAACATTTTCTTGATTCTACTTCCCAGTGTAGCTAGAATCTAAATTATAAACTCACAAGCTCAGTACCATCTCTGGGTTTCAAGCCACCCCCAAATCTCACCTTTGTTTTTACCATAGCGTGTTCATGGGTCTCCCTGCTTTGATTTTTGTCTCACATAAAGCTGAATGAATCTCTTATTTACTTATTTTAAAGATGTATTTATTTATTTGAGAGGTGGTGGGGGGAAGAGAGGCAGAGTGCAAGCAGGGAAGGGCAGAGAGAGAGAGAGAGAGAGAATCCCAAGCAGACTCCAGGCTGAGTGCAGAGCTCATGGCGGGTCTTGATCTCACCACCCTCGGATCATGACTTGAGCTGAAACCAAGAGTTGAATGCTTAACCCACAGAGCACCCAGGTGTCCCGGCAGAGGGAGTCTTTTAAAATGAAAGTCACATTATGTCATTCTTGTGGTCAGAACCCTGCATTAGCATTGGCTTTCCACTTCACATGACTAAAACTTCATTTCTTTCCATAAAATTTCATTTCTTTAATTACCTAGAAAACCCACAGGGTAATATTCCACCCACCTGTGTTCCTGTGTGTGTGCATGCGTACACACACACACACACACACCCCTTATCAATTCTCTGGTCTCGTCCTCTACTGCTCTCCACTTTGCTCACTCTGCTCTAGCCACCCTGGTCTTGACCTTGACATGTCAGGCATGAGTACACTCCAGGGCCTTTGCACATGTTGCCGTCTCGGCCTAGAATACCCTCATGCCAGCAAGGTTCACTCTCATCTATTTCAGGTCTTTATTCAACTTACCTTCACAACGAGGCTATCCCGACCTACCACCTCTCCTGCCACCAACTCTCCAGCACCCCTGATCTGTTCTTTTGTCTTTTTTCCTCCATAATCTTCTATTGTATTTTCTCATGGTTTATTCTGTCATGTAATGTCTTTCTCACTTTACTTCCATACAAGCTCCCCAGGAAGAGGAAGGACTCTGGCTGCATTTCGTGCACTGATATATTCTAAGCACCATTCACGTCTGCATGTGGTAGGTGCTGAAAAAATATTAGTTGAATGAAAGAAGGAATCAGAACAAGCTTGGGCTGGACCCGTGTTACTAGCAATTTGGAAATTCCTGACTTAGACGTTCTGTCCTGGCCGACATGAGTCATTCAGGAGATAGGTGAAGGCTAGTGCTAACTCACGACTCTATGTTTACAATGTGCAATATGGTGGGGATTGAAATGAAAAGATAGGGACCCAACCAGAAAGAGGGACAGGTGGTTGGCCACACCAAATAAAGCAAAGGCATGGGCACTATACTGTTCAGAGCAAAATATTAATTTCTGTAAGGGTTCCGAGGCAGAAGACAACAGTAATGGTAGGAATCATGATACAGGGTTCATTAGAACAGAAAAGGATTTTTAAAATTGAATGACATAGCACATTTTATCATTGTCTTTATAAGGCTCTGTCATGTATTACATTTATTCACTCGGTTGTTTTAGGGAATTCCGGTTTTTCATCAAAGGAATCTGTGACGTTAGCTTCCAAACTGGCTGATGGAGGCCTCTAACCAGAAAGGAGGGCTTGTTCACAGATTTCATGTTCTGCTAATCTACGTACACCAAGAATAAGCTGGTGGGGAGGAGGAGAAGGGTGTATATGATTTTCATTCTGTATTAAATCAACCACATCGAGACTCCGGGATATCGTATGGCAAGGGACGTAGGAACTTCAGGCTTGTCAGGTTTTCCTGGGAGGGCAGCAGCTTAGTCAGGCAAGCACAAAAGCCACACAATCACCATATTCATGACTTGGAGTTCATCTCTGCTGGTATCGATTGACAAGCACTCTCAGAGAGAAAGTAGGGAGTGTCGCTCTCAGAGAAAAGCTTCAATATATTAGTGAGTTAATTGAAAGGCTTCAGCACATGCCAGGCTTCAGGGAACCCAAGGACAAACCTGGCTGAAATTTATCAAAGGTGTAAAGAGAAGAGAGTCAAGATCCTCCGCCATTGCTTCTGTTTTATGACTTTTACCTCGTGCTCCACCCTATTTTTTCGCAACTCTTGTCTGGTGTGTATGCTTGCAACCTTTGTTGTGGTTCACTGTGCTTTAATGATAGAATGAAAATGGGTTGTGAGAGTAGTTACCATGATGTGCCAAGTGGGGATGCGAAAATCAGGAACTACTTACAAGTAAGGATGAGGAATTCAACATTCTGTGTCTTCATGCCGGGAATGTTAATGCTCTGAACAGAGAGGTATCCTAAAAGAGGAGCGAAGAACTTAGAGAGGAAGGAGGGAGTTTGGATTTGGGGCAGGAAATGAAAAAGCCAGGCTGGGGGGTGTAAAGGAGAAGGAAGCAGAGCAATGATAGGAGACCGTTATGAAACATACACAGGCCAGAGTAAAGATTGCATGAGAACAACGGGGAATTCTTCTCTGCAGAGTAGTAAGGACAGAAGTCCGGTTCCAGCATATGTCCGAGGAAAATGGAGGCAGTAGTCTGCTTATCTGAGAAGTTCAGCAGCAAAAGGGAAAAAAAAATTTATAGCAGTAGCTGGAAAGGGCAGCTGGGTCAAGAGAACGTTTTGTAGGAGGGGAGAGAACTGTACTTGTTTGATGGCGTAGGGAGACGGCTGTGGGGAGGGTTTGAAGGTGCCTGAGAGGGTGGGCGGGCAGAAATTGAGAATTAGGGTCTTGGCGGGACTGGGAAGAGAGGAGCAGCATGGCGCCCAAAGGGCTGTGAGCTTTAGAGGCAAGGACTTGTTTCTTGAGATAGAGACAAGAATAGAAGGAAGAAAGTCATGTCCCCGAGTCAACATAACTGAATGTGCCTGCAGATGGTGGCTCGTTCTTGGCAATGATATAAATGCTAACGGCAGTATCTGAGGGGGATAGGAACTCCCTTCTTTTTTACTACGACTGTGTCATGATGACAAAAGCATATTCTTAGGCCCATCCATAATTAAAGTATATTTCTTCTTCCCTGGTTTAATTTTCAGTGATTTTTTCTTAAGAGTATGTTTATTTCTTTGAAAGAGGGTGGGCAGAGGAAAAGGCAGAGTGAGATGCAGACTTTTCACTGAGCAGGGAACCCCATGTGGGACTTGATCCCGGGACCCTGAGATCATGACCTGAGCAAGACCCTTAACCATCTGAGCCGCTCAGCTGCCCCAGAATTTCTAACTCTCATTTTTACCAAAATTGCTTCTCGTCAGCTGTCTTATTCTTCCTCTTCATTTTTATATGCTTGTCCAGCGGGTCACATCAGTGTCCCACAGACCCCCCTTCCCCCCATCCCACTTCCCCCTCCCTGGAGTGGCCTCTCCCTCTCCTATGTTACTCTGGTTCTTCTCTTCAGGGAAAGGAATCATCCTGTCTCTTTGCATAAGTATCACCAGAAATGAATGGTGTTTGATTCTTACCTGTGTTGTCATCCTTTCTTGATTTTCAGTTTGGTTTTTCCTTAAAGCATGAGGTATTTGAGGATTAATAATAGCACTTTTCCTTCCTTTCATCTGTTTTTTTCCATTTTCAAATGTGAGTCATTGAAACCAACGGGTTCCAGAGCGGAGGCACAGGGCCCCGTGGATGAGCAAGACAAAATACAGAAAGGAAGTATTAAAGTTTCTCTCTTTTCTATCTGAATGAACTTTTCCTAATACTTAGCCTTTGGAATGATCCAGACCTTCTTACTGAGTTCATAGGTCATATTATCCTATATCACACAGGCTCCACAGACGCTGAGTGTCACGGGGTAGACTGCTGTTCATGTGTGCCAGGCTTAGAAAGTCTGTGCTTTTTGACAACCATTTTAATGGAAGACCATTCTTCATTTAAAAGTGCCAGTGACTTTAAAAGGTTATGGCAGAAAAACCATGGAGCAAAGGTTGCACTCATAATGCAAGCATGGGCAAACAACTAGACATTGGCGGAGTTGTCACTATTACTTTTCAAGAGAGCTCAACATCAGCCAATATTCATTTAAGAAAAAAACAAACAAACAGGCTGTAAAAAGATCTGACAAGTACTTAGCCAACAAAATTGAAATTGCTAAGAAGCCTGTTGGAACTATCGTTTTATGCATAGCAGTATTAGAAATGGTTCTAATCTCAAGTGTATATGCCCTTAGATACCAGTTAATAATGATACTACATGCATATAACTTATAAATAAATAAATATGCATGTATTGGGGGATTTTTGCTCAACATCATTTTACAAATAAGAGTATGCCATAACAGTTTAGAGACCTCTGATCTAGTGCATTTTTTATTGGAGAATAGGAATAGTTTGGGGTTTTTTCATGAAATGACAAAACACTAAGGTCCCTCTAACATTCAAATGTAGCTCTGAGAATAGAAGATTTGGGGGGATTTTAAAAATATACTTATTTCGGGACGCCTGGGTGGCTCAGTTGGTTAAGCAGCTGCCTTTGGCTCAGGTCATGATCCCAGCGTCCTGGGATCAAGTCCTGCATCAAGCTCTTTGCTTAGCAGAGAGCCTGCTTCTCCCTCTGCCTCTGCCTGCCACTCTCACTCTGTCTGCCTGTGCTCACTCTCTCTGACAAATAAATAAATAAAATCTTTAAATATATATATATATATATATATATATATATATATATATATATATATATTTCCTCCTTTAACCACTACACAGCAAAATTCAGAAGTTTCCTTACAAATGCCCCCAAGGATATAGACAGACGCTCTGGGAAACGGCCATGTAGCACAGGCACAGGCACCAATTTGTAGGTTGGGTTCCTGTTTGCTTGGCATATCATAGTATGTCCAGATATCTACTGCAGAATTTGGGACTTATTGCAGAATATAGGCCTTGGAATTTAATTTTACGTCTGCCATGTTTTAAATGTCCTAATTCTCAAGTAGCATTTTTATCTGCTTCAATAATTGACATGGCCATTTGGAACCTCAGTTTTCTCCTTGGAACACTATCAAAAGGTGTCTTCTCAATGGTTCTGCTGTGCAGGGTGACAAAAACTTTAATAATTTTGTCCTCCAAGGGAACAGAGCCCTGACCAAGACCACCAGGCACACTTTGTTTGCCCGGATGACCTGACAGGTTGCTATTTTCCCATGAGTTATTATGGGGGCATAATCACAAAAGGAATTCCATGGGCCACCAGTGACTCATGTGGACTCTTTTTTTTTTTCTTTTTATAGATTTTATTTATTTATTTGACAGATGGAGATCACTCGTAGGTAGAGAGGCAGGCAGAGAGAGGGGAAAGAAGGCTCCCCACTGAGCAGAGTAGCTGGGTGTGGGGCTCGATCCCAGGACCCTGAGATCATGTCCCCAGCTGAAGGCAGAGGCTTAACCCACTGAGCCACCCAGGTGCCCCTTACGTGGACTCTTATATCTAGCCAAAATTCTGTAAACTCTCTTTCTTTCCAAGATTTTAAAAGGTCTGTGAGAGTTCCCATGTATGGATACCATTATAGTTTAAAATGAAAGTGAACCAATTTTGTATTTTGTCAGTATTTTGTTTAGAAAGTTAGAAGGTAGACCCATGAATCATTAGCGTGTTCTCATCTGCTTGGTGATGAAGGCTATTCCACTGAAAAGACTATTATGATTTGTTTAATTATAAAAGTAATGTTTAAAATAGAAGGTATCTCCAGCAATGATGGCTTTGATTTACGTAGTTCCTATTTAAAAGTTTTCAAGGTACTTTAGAGACTTATTAATTCTCACATTTGTCCCTGGAGTGGATAATGAACAGACTGAGAAAATTGAAGCAATGAAGTCACACAGTGCTTCTAAGATTCATTAGTAGGCAATGAAGAACCAAAGAATATAATCAAGAATCACCTTGTGACAGAGTTCCACTAGGCCCCAAAGCTTTCTAAGCAGTATAGTTAGAGGGTTTTAAATAATGATGTTTTAATACATTCCCTACCTGATAGAACTATTGTTAACTAGCCTGTGTCCTCTCAAACCATCTTTGTGTGGACAACATGATTTTTAAAAACACATGTCTTCTGAAGTAGTAATGTGATACCACCTCTAAATAATGACTCTGAGACACATCCTCTTAGGATAAATATTTACTTAAACAGCTAAGATAAACCTCTTGGGGGCAATCTAGACTTTAACATTAGGAAGGTAGTGGGGCTTGCAGGAGAGCTCAGAGAACACTCACTCTGCCCAGGACCTCCAGGCTTTGATCATCCAAAATTGACAGCGGGTCAAAGAGTCAAGAGAACTGTCCTAAGGCACTGAGGCCCTTCTTAAGTTTAAGTCTATCTGCTTTCTAAAGAATAGAAAATGTGGAGGAAAGATGTCAAAATGTCTCCTGAGGTGCACAAAATAGTTGCTGGTGAGACTAGAAAGGAAAGAGACTCTGCAGAGTAGTCCCCCAAATCTTGTAATGGGCAGTACAACATGGTGACACACGTCACGGTTCTGAAAGCTGTTGGCTTGGATGTGAAGCATGGACATATTTCTGGAATATTGTCAGTGCTCAGATTTCAGTTCCTGCTGATAAGGAAGCTGCCGTTCCATCCTCAAAATAGTTCAAGCCAGTGGTGAACTGAGTTGAACTAAAACAGCAGCCAAGTCCAGATCCAATAAACACACTCAGCCCACCTCCAGTAGTTTGACATGAAAGGAGCCTGCACCTTTGAAAAGTAAGTACAATTTTAGATTCTTCTTTTCTTTTCTATAAAATGTCTGGTATAGGGGTGCCTGGGTGGCTCAGTGGGTTGAGCCTCTGCCTTCAGCTCAGGTCATGATCTCAGGTTCCTGAGATTGAGCCCTGCATTGGACTCTCTGCTCAGTGGGGAGCCTGCTTCCCCCTGTCTCTCTGCCTGCCTCTCTGCCTACTTGTGATTTCTCTCTGTGTTAAATAAATAATTTTTTTTAAATGTCTGGTGTATACTTCAAGATCACTAGACACACAACAAAGCCAGAAAATGGCATCCATGGTCAAGAGAGGAAGTAGGCAATAGAAATAGGTTCAGAGATGGGCCAAATGTTGGAATCATCAGAGTGGCTTTAAAATATGTATGCTAGAGAAGGTGAAAGATATAATAGAAACGGTGCACAACATTCATGGAGAAATGAGAAATGTTGGCAGAAGCACAAAAACCATTTTTAAAATCCAATTAAATAGGATACTAGAAACAAAAAATGTAACGTCAGGAAGAATTCATTAGATAAACTTGAGAGAAGATTGCACACAGTAGAGGAAAATTTCAATAAATTTGGAATAGCCGATAGAAAATACCTAACTGGAAAAAAAAAAGAGTAAAAAGAAAAGCAAAGACCATCCGGGATCTGTGGGAAAATAGCAAGTAATTCAAGAAGGAGAGAAGAAGGACAATGGGGCAGAAGTAATATTTGATAAAATAATAGTTAAGAACTTTGTAGAACTGAGGAAAGATCCAAACACTTAGCAAATCTAAGGAGGATAAATACAGAGAAAACCACATTGCAGTCAGTTACTAAAAACCAAAAATAAAAGGCAATGCTTAAAAGTAGCTGGAAAAAAAAGACACATGTGTCTAAAATGAACAGGAGGAGAGAAAACAGTTATGTTTTCACTTAAAAATAGCAGAGGCCAGTAGACAAAGGAAGGACATCTTGAAAATCCTGAAAGAACAAAACAGTTCCGTCAACCTAACATTTTATAGCTAGCAAAAATATCCTCAAAAAAGGAAAACAACATTATTATATTTTCAAATGGAAGAAAGTTGAAATGGTTTATTTCCAGGAGACCTTCACCATGGAAATGGAGAAGAAATTCCTCAGGCTGAAGCAGATAATACCAAACGGATCTCAAGAACCAGCTTTTTTTTTTTTTTTTAATCTTTTTATGTTATGGTTATATGTTTTGTTTCTTTAAGAGACCAAGTGTTTAATGCAAAAACAGTAGTGATGTATTATAAGGTTTTTAACATATATCAAAGTAAAGTAGAAGATACATACAGAAGAAGTAAAAAAGAAAAAGTGATGGTGGGGAGGGGTAGAATAGAATACTATTATATAATTTTTACTGTTTATAAACTAGTATACTACTATTTGAAAGAAATAGAGATGCACAATAAAAAAAAAGAAATAGAGATGCACAATATATTCAGATACACTATTAAAATTTTACATAAAATGTGTAACTTAACAATTAGTACACAAAACAAAATAGAATTCTCAGTAAATCTACTTCTTCCCCAAAATGACAGGAAAAGAGTTGCAGAGATGCAAAGTACAAATGGAGTAAATAGAAACTGAGTATCAGGAGTGCCCAGGTGCCTTGGTAGATTGAGCTTCTGCCTTTGCTCAAGTCATGATCCCAGGGTTCTGGGATGGAGCCCCACCTTGGACACCCTGCTCAGTGGAGAGACAGCTTCTCCTCTGCCCCTTCCCCTGCTTGTGCTCAGTTGTTCTCTCTCTCTCTCTCTCTCTCTCTCTCTCACACACACACAAATAAATAAAATCTTTAAAAAATAAAAAGGAAAAAAGTGAACACTAAATGGGGAAATTAAAGGACAACATAAATAATAATATTATATATAAATTGACCAAAATCTTCACTTAAAAAGCAAAGATTTATAGACTAGGTTAAAAAGCAAGACCTGGCTATAAACTGTCTACAGAAAATATAGGTTAAAATTAAAAGGGAATGAAAATATATAAAACTATGTAACTATTAAATATAAAAAAGGCAATAGCTATATTAATATCAAGACAAAGAAAATTACTAGAGATAAAGACCTTCTGTATTGGCAGAAGGATTAATTTTTCAAGAAGATGTAACTTTTTAGGATAAAAATCAGTATTTATTTATATAAAATTGATATAAATTGATATATGTTGATTCTATGAAATTGGTAATTAGATGGAAGTAACAATGACAATAGAAACATCAAAAAACATCAAATATGTAGAAATCTACAAAATATGGAAAAGGCCTTTTAACTGAAATTAGAGACATGGCTGAATGAAACTAAAGAAGACTTACGTAAATGGAAAAATGCAAAATGTTTTTGGATGGGTGGAAACAACATTGTTCATTTTCCATAAGTTGATATATAGATTGAAAACAGTGTCAGAATTCCAGCAGATCAATTTTTTTAGAAGAAATTAATAAACTGATTCTAAAATTCATGTGGGATGCAAAAGACCTAAGATAAGCAAAACAACACTGAAAAGAAAATTCCAGAAACTTACCCTACCTGATTTTATTATTTCATAAAGCTATGACAATCAAGACTGTACTTTGACACAATGTTAGAAAATGTTTAATGGAGAAGACCTGGAATTCCAGAAACAGACAAATACATGCACAGTAAATTGAGTTTTGATCAAGGTATCAAGTCAATCCTAAACAATGGCCAAGATATTTTGAAGAGATGTTGCTAGGACAGTTGGAAATGAACTGTAATCCAATTCTAATTCCATTTATAAGCATTAATTGGAGTTGGTCATAGGTGCATATATGAATCTCCAAATCATAAAATTCCTTGAAGAAGACAGTAAGAGAATATCTTCATTGTCCTGAGATAAAGTACTAAGCATGAAGACAAAAATTAATAGATTGGGCCTCCTCAAAATTAAGAATATTTGCTCACCAAAAGACACCATTAAAAATGCATAGGCAAGCCACAAACTAGGAAAAAATTATTGCAGCAAAATTATCTGAATTTAAAATGATACCCTGACAAGCACCTGCAGATCAATAATAGAAAGACAAATACCTCCGCTCCCAAAAAAGTGAGAGAAAAGCTGAAGGACTTGATGGAAGAATATGTGAATTGTCACAAAGCTCATGAACAATTTACTCACTGTCATCAGTCATCAGGGCTATGCCATTAAAATCACAATGAGATACCACGCAACAAAGGCTTCTAGAACTATAGAGCAGTAAGTGAGAGCAGCTCTGATACCTACAATTTTGATCACATCTCTCAGTTACCCTGAGAGTCTGATCCAAAGGGGTCAGCAACCACAGGCCACTTAGGTTAAGGTCCCAAGTCAGTAAGGTGGGTTTTAATACCTCATCTGGCTGTCCTTTTAACATTCCCTAGAAATTGAGTTTTAATGGTCAGTCAGGAATTTTATGGTGGGTGCCAATGAGTCTGCCACTTGGGCCCTCTTCTACTCCCAGAGGAAGATGAGGTAATCTGCGTTCTAAGACCCTCTCCCCCCATATCCCACCCCCCAGGGAAATTGACCTGGCCTGAAACAATCCTTTTCTTCTGCTAACAACTTTTTTGTTCTACTGTCCTTGTAAAAACCTTCCATCCTTCCATTTTGTATAGTACTTTGGAATTCTCTTTTTGGTAGATGGAATGCTGTCCAACTCATGAATCATTTAATAAAGTCAATTAGATCTTCAAAACATACACACACACAATGAGATACCATTCATAGTCGCAAGAATGACCGAAATGAAAAGAGAGATTGACATCTCTAAATGTTGGTCATTAAAAGGAAATTAAATCTTTTTGTTTTTATCTTTAGGTTCATTAAAAAATAAATCGCTCATCTCTGCACTCAGGCAGATTTTTTAGAATTCTCCCTTCATCAACCTCAGGGTTTCTTATCACTGATAAACAGACCTAGTTGAAAATTCCTAGAAGGTATTTTGTCATGAGTTTTAACTGTTGAGATCATGCACACACACAAAAGGAAACCATCTCAACAACAACAGAATGCTCTCATTTTATCTGGAGATTCAAATACATATACTTTGTCAAATATGAAAGCTGAATTTTAAAACATCACAGAATAACAATGTCATCAGAAGTCATTTAGAATTACTCTGTCCGTATGATCTATCTGTGAAAAGAAAAAAATCCATGAACTTTAACTGATAATCAGCCCACAACATACAAAGAAGAGGAATGGCTAAAGAAAATGGGGAAGAGAGGAAAAATCACATTAATTCTGCAATAGCTTCAAAGAAGAAAATCAGAAAAAATTAAAAATCCTTAAGAATATAGTGTTTTCATAGTGAAGATAAAGATGGAATGAAAAAAGATAAGAAACAAATGGAAGACTTTGATTTTCATTTATTCAGAATAATTCTGTTCCTCCTCATGAGTTCCATTCTCATCATTTAAGGGCAAGACCTCTTAGTCTTTATCCCTAAGTTCAACTATACAGTGATGTGAATCAGGGATTGGGAAGTTCCTCTCATCTTGCTACTTAGAAATAATCTACTACTTGACAAATAATCTGTGATGAGAAATATGAAGTATTTATTAACACAGAACCATTCAGAGTTATTGATGAAAAGGAAAGATCCATCATATAATTCCCAGGGCAATGAAGGAGATTCTACTTTATTGATTCTGTAGTTAATAGAATCAGTCATTTATATGACCTGTTAAAAATGATTTATATTTGAATGATGAATTTTATTTGGCCACTTTGAATTTTTTTGATGTCGGGAAGGAAAACATTTTTCTAAAATGAATAATTTGTTCTTCTTTTTTTTTTTTTTAAACTCAGAGTGTAATTCATGTGACAAGAATGAGTCGAGAAGTAGTTAAAACACAGTCATGGAAAAGAAACAAGTGAGTCTTTAGCAAACAGTCCTCTTGGCTTGAAATAAAGCTGGGTAACCAACTGCTATATTCTGCTTTGATCATAATATTCCCTCATCTTCCCATGCTTTCTTGCTTCTCATTGAAATGAGCAAATACAAAAACTGAAAAGGGTCCCAAGTCCCACAAATACAGTATCACAGTGTTCCCTCACTTAAGTAGTTTTATCTGTTTGGTTTCTTGTATTTGAAAAAACAAGGTGATTTTTGGGAGATCTCTCTTATTTGTCTTAAAAACAAGCATCTAAAGTTGGGTTCTCAGAACCTCCAGAATGTGCTCAAGTGTTCTAAAACCAAAGTTAAGAGCATGCACTTTGCAGCTAAGCAGACCTATGCCTGCCTTTGACAGCTACGTGATCTTAGGCAAATCATTTAACTTCCTGGCTCTTTGTTCCCCTCGTGTGTAAAATGCAGCACCCAGTGGTCATTGTGGTTGACCCCCCAACATCATTCCACTTTTGATGATTCATCTAAGATACTTGTTGCCATGCTGGCTCCTTGCCACTGATTGTTTCATGGATGGGCAAGCCTGTGCTGCTTGGGGTCAACAAGATACAGCAGTGTAGCTGGTTCTGTTGGATGTGGACCAAGAATTATGCTCCATTGCTGGTGGCCGATATCTCATGACCATGACGGTGATGAGCTTTAGGATGAAGTCAACATGGCCAGGGAGGTTGGAGACAAACTGACAGCTCTTTGATGATGCTCTTGAGATGCTGATCAACCAGAAACCTTTCCTCTCTATTGACTTAAGCTCATTACACAGTCAGTTTGACTTTCAGCAGAAAGCTCAGTAATGAGGGCAGAAACAACAGACCTACCTCTTGGAGTTTTTCTGTAGGGATTAAAAGAAATAATACATGTAAAGCTCTTAGCTTTCTCTAGTACCTAGGTGCACAGAAAATTCCCAGTTAAATGCACCTGTTGCTCTTGTTCTCCCAGCAAAGAAACCTGGGCAAAGGTCAACTTCTCTTTGTTTGGGGGGGAGGGGATCTCAGAAGAGGAACAGGATTTAAGCAAGATCTAACCTCTCAGTGACTCTGATCCCACTTGTAGGAGGAAAGTACTTAGGACTTTCTCATGTATGTGCCCTCTGATCTCACATTTTAATTCTTAATCTTTTCTCCTCTGTTTGGGTATCCACTGATTTCTACTAGGTTTTCTTCTTCTTCTTCCTCAACTTTTTACTCTGTAAAGTGCCTTGATATGAAATGAAATGGAGTTAGTGGTAAAAGGATCAGTTAATGCCTTTTCTTTTTCTCCAAGTTTTTAAAGAATTACAAGATGATCTGCTCATCCAGCAGATGTAGACAGGGGTGTGGCTCATAGGTTCTTTGCTTCCTTGTGTCAGGAAGGAATGACCTCTTTTTGTTTCAAGGGTACAAAAATTTGCATTGCCAGGTACTTAGGGAATACCCGAGGGCAAGTTTTATTCTGAAGGTGATGGGAAGACTGGGAGCATCAGGATGGCTTTCCTGAGAGTAAAATGGCTGGACCGTGGGAGTCAGAGGAAAGGGGCATTATGACACCAAAGGCAGAGTGAATTGCATTTCTGTGGGCTGAGTGGTCTGGACACATGACTGGTCCCAGCGGTGTGTAGATTTGCTGCTGTCTAATGTGGGGGGAGGGCAGGATTCGTGACCTCATTCACATCTTTCTGACCAACACAAGTCATGGCCTAGAAGCTGGGACCCAGTCCTTGTGGCTGAGCCTGACATGACACCCCAGTCACTTGCTCTTATGAGGATCACATAAACCTAAGCAACGAGGGACTCATTAGCAACCAACAAGAACTGCCACCAGAGGCCTCTCCACAAATTTCTTGAACCTCACAAGCCCTAGACGTCCTGGTGTTCCACTAAGAAGAATATGGAAGCAAGAAAATATTAACTTTTGTGCGAACCTTGGCCATTGTAGCTTACAGACAGACATGGTATATTTTTGAAATAGGAAGAGATGTTCCATTTTATGTACCTAAAATGACAGTGCAAAATTCCTCCATGATTCAGACTCCTAAGTTCGCCTAACCATCTAGTATTTGATGCTCTGGTATCTCCAGGCCAGGCCTTTCCATTTCTGGACAACTACACATGCTATTAGTTTTTATTGCTATTATTATTATTATTATTATTATTATTAGCTTCCTTTGTTATAAGGAGCCCCTGACTATTAAAATAGTCAAAAAGAAAATATTGCTTTTTTAAAATTCTGTCCTTTTTTTCTGTTCTCATTTCTCTCTCAATTTATGAAGTAGACTTTAGGGTCAGATATTAGAAAGGCAAACCAGTTTTCTGCACATTAGGTAGTAAAAGCAGTTATTACGCCATTAGTCACAGATTCCGTCCAGAGCATCTCTCTACCTGACAAAGTGTTTAAAGAGGAAACACTTAGTGAAAGCTTTAAGAACAAAACGCATCTCAGTGAAGCCACCGTGGTGTGCCACGCATCAGAATATGGAGATTAAAGCACTCATCAATTTTTCTCTATCACAAAACTGTCCTACTTGTCATTTTAAGAAACCAGCCTATCAAGCATATGCTTTGATCATTTATAATAGATTCATTCTGACTGGTTGTCAACGTGGAAATTAAAATGCCTAGTTGAGAAAGCACAACAGGCACTTTGGTAGAAAAAGATTAAACATTTGTTCCAAATAATAAAGCTTTCTTTGCTAAGATAAATCAATTTAATATCATTAGGAACTTTGCTTTAGAAATCACATCCCACATCTCATGTTTAAATTAAGGTAAACTAACTGCGCTTAATACCTATGATGTGTTCCTCATCTTAGATTTGGACATGGGCTACAATATATCAATGTATTCTATTTTGTCAGGATATTAAATGACTAGTAAAAGAACCATCCTGGAGGAGCTAAGTCCTTTACATACTTAATTTTTATTGTTAAAATGATTACATCTTTTATCTTCTAACACGTTAAAAATGTGAAGGAAACAAGGTCAATAGACACAGCTGGGCATGTGTGAAGTGTAGTCCTTCATTAAGAGTAAGCCTGAAGTAATTTCCAAGAATTGAGTTTCTCCAGTTTAGTTCATGGGTAGTTTTGTTTTTCGGAATTTCCACAAATTTTTATTCAAACGAAAATTTTTGTTTATTTGAATAAACATTTGTGCCGTACATTAGGCACTTGGGACAATAAAATAGACAAAAACTCCTGCCCACATGAAGCTTGTTTATTCTGTCTGCGCCAGAAGGAATTTCTGTTTTTTAAATTCCAGTTTAGTCTACACGCAATGTTCTGGGCTCCTGGGTGGCTCAGTGGGTTAAGCCACTCAGTCCTGGGACTGAGTCCCACATCAAGCTTCCTGCTTAGTGGGAGCCTGCTTCTCCTTCTCCCTCTGCCCTTCCTTCCTGCTTGTGCTCTCGCTCTCTCAAATAAATAAATAAAATCTTGAAAAAAATATGCAGTGTTCTGTTAGCTTCAGGTGTGCGATGTATGATTCAACACTTTTATCTGTTATTTAGAGAATTTTGGATTTAAAGCAGTGACGCTATGAAGGAAGTAAAAAATCAGTAAACCTATTCCTAAAGGTATATTTACAAGAATTAAAAAGTGAACCCCCTGTTAGCTAGTTAATAGAATCATGTACTCTATAAATCTGTTTGACACAATTGTCATGCATATTACTTATCACCACTTTTTTCATTTCCTGATTGTAACCTAGCCCAAATGTTTCCCATCTCAGTACTAACTTCCCACGCCTGATTCACCAATGATAAAGACAAATTGAAATGCCTGTTGGGAGTATGTGAGCCTAAAGCGTGGATATGGTCATTAATGAGAAAAAAGGTAGCTCTCTATTTAAACAAGAACACAAAAAGACCAGATCAGTCACTGTGGACCCTCACCAGATCCATCATTTTCCTTGCCATGGGCGAGATAACGCATCTTCTTAGGTCTTCACCCACATGCTTTACTGTGTGTCTCCTCACTAATCAGTAATAGAATTTCTTGCAACTTATTTCTATTGAGTATTAAACCAAATGCAGCTAATGTAATAGCTGACATAGTTTTTGCAGTCTGGAAAAGGTCAAAGAAGAACTTACTTATTTATGATGGAGGGTCATGTTTTCCAAACCCTGCTCACCAAAGCACTAGTTCTCAAGCTAGTTCTCATGTGCTCTGTGTTAAGAAGGAGGCTTTCCATGGTCAATGTTTGAGAGACCCTACAGAATGTATGTCCTCCTACGGAAACCATATTATAGGGTCAAGACAAGTTCCCAACAGAGACATGAAACGTCTAGTAAATAAAATGACAAACTGATGGGATTAAATCTGTGTGTGTGTGTGTGCATACACACCTGAGGGGGTGTCTTTTTGACACTGCCTTAAATCTGTTAGGAATGTTAACAAACTCTTAAAGCCACACACTTGATTTGATCCCTGCCCTAGGCACTGTTTCGCTTTGAGAATCCTTTCAGATTAGAGGGACTAGAAATGAGAAATAGTTAGATTTTCCAACCCAGCATTTCCTCATCCCTGTACGGTCCCTTTAAATTCTCTTCCGATATCTAGTCTCTCTCACACCTTTTCAGCTAAAATAAGCCACCGGACTCTTCCCGTGGTCTCCCTGAAAATCATCTTTCCATGGCCCCGAAGTAGATTCCATTTACTTTGCTCCTGCCACCTTTTCACCAGAATCAGTTTTCCAGTGATTTCACTACTGAGTAATATGGGACACCATTTTCCCAACTTTCAATAAACATTTTCTCCCCATTTTTCCAGCCTCTGCTAGCAGTTTCCTTGCTGTTGTTATAACTGTCACTGACAATTTCATGACTGTTATTTCTGCCCCTGCTAACGTTTGCTCTTGGACTCTAGGGAGTCACCTTCGAGTCTCTGGTGGGCGGTAGTATTCCCGTCAAACTTTCAGCTTTCCATCTTGCCTGGCCATTTGCTGGCTGATCTGGCTGCTTGTGTTTTCTTTCCTTGTCATGTATCCTTAGAATGAATTCCATCTTTTTTTTTTTTGGTAAATCGACTATATAATTTATTGCCATAATTCATTGATATATGTGAAAATGAAAGTAGACACTAATATTAATTATTCTCAGGTAACAGGCAAAAAGTGAGACCCTCTTGGGCAGAATAAGATGTGTGCTTACCACATTTTTAGGTAATCTGGGTTTCTTTTTTTCCTATGTGAACATTATAAACAGCTGCGAAGAACATTATGGACATACTAATACCTTCCTTTTTCACTTCAGTAAGTAAAGCTTTCTAATACATGGACACAGTTTAGAGCTAGCTAAATTTTGAAAAACAATCCTAGCTCTGAATTTTGAATATCCGGTTGCAGATCTGATTAGGGTTTCCTATATATTTCAAGAAAATCTTATATAATCTTGTGCCTCAATACTTTATCAAAAGTTTTGTTTGTAAGGAGTTAAGCAAATCGGGTTTTCACCTTTTTTACATATTGTATTTAATTGTGAGGAAATCTAGAGTTGATAAAAAAGTGAACATATTAAGCTCAGTGATGTTAATAAGATAAGAATGCATCATTTACTCTATTAATAAATATATCCAAGGGACACCTGGGGGGCTCAGTCGCTTAAGCCTCCAACTTGACTCTTGATTTTGGCTCAGGTCATGATCCCAGGGTCCTGGGATAGAGCTCCGCCTTGGGCTCTCTGCTCAGCTGGGAGTCTGCTTGTCTCACTCTCCCTCTTCTCCGCCCCCTGCTCACACACTCTTTCTCTCTCTCAAATAAATTGAAAAATCTTTATAAATAAATAAATATACCAAAGAAAATTAATTTTACCATTTGATTAACCTGACTTCCTCCCAGAAATCTGCAAAGGCAAGAGTAGAAGATGGTACCATGCAGAAAGAAAGGCGTGATTCCATCCAAACGTCATTCCACCAGCATCCGGATGGCTCAGCAGAACATGAGAATTTCCTCTGTTTAGAGTCGAATCAGCCAGCAGAGCGTGGATTCTGTCTTCCCAGATCTCCCATCTGTGTCCTGGGTGCTCAGAAGTCCATTCATTTTTTTAAAACTCTAGAAATCAAGACGTTCATTTATGGACCTTAACTTAGCGGAGGGGGTTCCTAAAATGGCTGAATGCATGACGTCCATGGGATTCGTCTGCATTTCCATATTTTATTCTGTGCCATTTGGTTGGAGCAGCTTCCATATTTGTCCGTGGCACTAGGAAATCTGCTGTACGACTCACCTTGTCTCACTGTGTCCCGGGTTAGGGAAGTAAGTGCACCAGCTGCTTGACGTGCTGTGGGAAGGGATTTCTGCTGATCAGGCAGACTCTTCTTTTGAGAGACTCATTTCTATCCCAGGAGGTGACTTGGACACTGGGAAAAAAATAAATATGGAAGACCCTAGATTTAGGTACAAGTTGCGTTGTATGAAATACAGAGCTCCTCCCGCAGGGCAGTTCAGAATCTAGGACTTGAGAGTCAAGCAGAGTCTGGAAAAACACAATTTCCATCTAGAACCCTTTGAATTTCATTCCTCAGTGTTTCTTTAAGGTTCTTAGCCACTCACAGTGTGTGGCCAATGTGCAGCCTCTTGGAAATGACATTAGACAGGATATTGCAATGAGGGCATCCATTACTTAACTACTTGGGGAACACTGACTCCAGTGACCAAGTACAATGTAAAATATTACGTTGGATGTAAGTCAAGGGACATGGGAAACTTTAAGGAGTTGAAGTGCAGGAAGTATTGCTAAAGTTGCATCCTCTACAAATGATCGTTGGCATTCAACTCAATGATCTCAACATGTTGGCCAAGTTTGAAGTTCTAAACTTTGAATGCGTAGGGTAAAGCACGCTTTCCGAAAATAGAGAATGCAAGTCAAACCATTTCATACAGATTTTTATCTCTGCGAAATATAAATCGGCATTTTCTTTGTTTCCTCCCTGGAAGTGTACTCCACGTGCAAACACGCTTCACTCTTAAGAGATGTAATTATTTGCGCTATTATCTTTTTTCCTCTAGAAACTCATTTTCTTTTTCTAGTTAATAGTGCAGAATTGCTGTGGGAGAGGCTCTGCCTCTGGGGTAGATGTTTTGCAGACTTTGAATAAAATGGACCTTCTCGACAGCCCAGTGGATGTGGGCTCATCTGACTTCCCTCCTGGGGGGGTTCCTGGCAAGACCTTGTGAGTCCTTTCACTGGACACATTTCATTTCCCTGAGCTTAGTCAGGAGTCAGTCTTGGCTTATATGGATTCCCTGCTAAGGTGGAGCTGTGTCCTTTGGGTTTACTCTGCACGAGTTACAGTATCTCAGGCTTTGCTTTTTGCCGGGAACAAGATTGCAGGGGCAGTCTCCAAGGACTCTGAGGTCCTGGAAGGATTTGATAGGGGTTTCGACTTAAACTTACATGTTAACATACAAACCAGAGGGCTTTCTGCCGTGTGATGAACATTAAGGTGATTCTTTTTGGACAGATTATTGTCTGTCAACTGTGAAAATGACCATGGGTCGGGCAAGCCCAGAGTCAAAGGGAAATCAAAGCAGGCTCCATAACTATGAGTAACATTCCCTCGATTGCAGTCACATATCTCACACACACATACACGCAAGCACACATGTGCTCGCACTCACACACACTTTACATGCTGCCATGTGCTTGACATAATCCGCAAAGCCAAGAGGGATTCGGAGAGCCGACCTGTCTAACATCACAGCACAGTGAGTTGTTGAGCTGGGATTCAGGTCCAGGTCTCGCTGATTGAAAAGTCCAGATTTTTCCATTACTCCGCGCTCTCTCTCCGGACATCATGAAAAGGGAATTGTGAAGTCATCTAAGAAATCGTTTACCCCAAATCCTCCCTTCACTTCGAAGTAATGGAAAATGGAAGCTCGGCCCAGGTGACTCAGAGAGCAAAATCAAGACTCAGAAATGCTGAGCCGCTACATAGTAACCCTTTACTAAGTGGGGGGATGCAGGCAGAATTTCAGAATACATCGCATTTTTCTTGCCCAATAATTATTCTCAACGTTGTTCTATCCTCCACAGTAGCCATCACACAGAGCAGTTCCGTTCCAAGATGAATGGGAAATGCAACCGAGTGCAATTAAAATTATCATCACTCTGTGTGTGTGCTGTTGGAAACCCACCCCCTGTTATGCGTGCACCATGGATGATTTTGCCCTCGGAATAATGGGGAGAACATTCAAATTGGAGACCCTAGAAAGGGTTCCAGGGTAGCCTCATGCAAAATCCTCCCAGTTTAGGTGAGGAAGAGAGGCCCAGGGGAGCTCCCTGTGGGGCTCCTTTCCTGTGTTAGTGCTTTGGTTTGCCCTTCAATCTTCCACATCTGTTTCATGCCCTTGTCACCACACCGCCTTTCTTACCTTTTAACTAAATTTACTTATTTTTATCTCTGCACAGGCACATCTAAACAAAGCAAAACACACGCGCGTATACCCACCCAAAGTGGGGGAAGTGGTCCTGAATAAAAAAAAATATATAGAAACTACAGGGAAATACAGACATGGTTTTGTGTGCCGGCTGGAAATCTCAGGGCAATATGGTGCTGACCCCTGTTTCCCTTAGGGGAGACTTTACGTGCAGAAAAGCGTCGTATTAGAGATATCACTTGAATTTGCTTTTGGCTTTCTGGCTTCTCTTTTCAGTGTCTAAGAAACAGCTTCCAGCATTGATAATGGGATCTCAGGCTTTCTCATTCATTCATTCATTCGTTTGTTTGTTCTTTCATTCATTTGTTCATGCATTCTTTCTCTATTTCCACCAGCTTGTAGTTAAGGCATTTTTCTTTCACATTAAAAAAAAAAAATAAAAAACAAAACAAAACAAAACAAAAAAACACCCCAGAGTTCTAAAGCAATCTACAAACATTATTTTAGGAAGGATGCCTAAGCCTAACCCATTCACCAACCCCTCATGTTATAGAGCTCTTGGTTTTCCAGTGTCCATCCTTGCTTCTCTGGCGGTCACACACACTGAATCTTATCATGTCTTTTATCACGTTCATCTTTCAGAGAACAGGTCATCTTTTTTATATTGACTTCTTTCTTTAAATGAGAAGGAATCCTCATGCCTTGGTCTTACCTGCAGGAGAAGGTCTTCATAAAACTTAATAATAAATAGTATTTATTTATTACCATGAATGACGAGTTCCATCCTCTGCTCATTTATGGCTAGTCCTCTCTGCGTCCATAGACTGTCTTTTCCTTCCGGGTGGGCATCTTAGAAAGGAAGATGAACCCCCTACCTTGTTGGTTGAATTGTCTTTTTAAAAAAAAAAAAAAAAAGATTTTATTTTATTTATTTGACAGAGAGATCACAAGTAGACAGAGATCATAAGCAGGCAGAGAGAGAGAAAGAGAAGCAGGCTCCCTGCTGAGCAGAGAGCCCAATGCGGGACTCGATCCCAGGACCCTGAGATCATGACCTGACCCAAAGGCAGCGGCTTAACCCACTGAGCCACCCAGGCGCCCCGGTTGAATTGTCTTTTTATTTAAAAAAATCTACACCTCCGCAATAGACCCATACCTGCCTCAGGCTCCCATCACGCTCATCCCAAAGGACTCCTAAACCCTCGTCTGCCCTGGTTCTTGCCAGCTCCAGCCCTGGCCTTTGCATTTCCCTGTCTCCTGCCTGTCGTTTTCTCCAGACTCTTATTATCTGCGATACGAAATGCTGTGCGCTGATAGATATTGGCAGAACCTGGTTAAAATTCATTTCACATAGCTTGCTCTTACTTCAAAGGAACAAAGGTTTTCTTTTCTTTTCTTTTCTTTCTTTCTCTTCTCTTCTTTTCTCTTTCTTTCTTTCTTTCTTTCTTTCTTTCTTTCTTTCTTTCTTTCTTTCAATCCTAAGAACAGAAAACCAAGTTATCTTTGTGGCATTAAGCGTGAAACTGGGTCTTTGTTTGAAAAGCAACATCTGATGTTTCCTCTCTTTTCAACTCACACAACTGGGTCCTTCTGTATTACGCGCCGCCCCCCCGCCCCGGTACCCCAGCTTTGGGATTTTGTCGTGTCAGGAGCTGCTGACAGCTGACAGGCTGCCGTGTGAAGGGGGAGGCTTCTCCTCGCCAAATTTCTGAGCCTGCGAGGCAAAGAAAAGGCCTCTGTCTCGAACAGAGAGAGTATGTTTGCCTCCGTTCTCTGCTGCTTTCCTGCAGCTGGTTATTTGCTGCAAGGGAGGGTGGTTCCGTCCACCTCCAAGCACAGCTCTCTCTGGTCCCCACCTCGGAGCCCTCCGAGCCCTCCACTCACCCATGGCCACGTAGATGCTGGAGATCACTAACCGCTTGTGCTCCCCCACATCCAAGTGAATTTCCAGTCAGTTCTACATCCCAGGGGTTCAGCCTCTAAATAATAACTGAAAAAGTGATATTTGATTAAAACCTAAAAGCCCCGACACGTCCCAGCTGAAACATTTGGTACCGATTGGTGGGCGTGGGTTGGACTCAGCAACCAGAAGGAAGATGATAGAAACGAGTCATTGTTGGGGGTCGGCTGCTCAGCCCAGGATGGTTCTGCCTTTTGTTCGTGCGGCGAGCTGCATTAATGTGGGTCAGTCGTGACGACACCACTAACGTCTGGCACATCAGAAGTGTGGACTCACTTATCACCATCTGTCACTTAAGGAGATCTTCTATCAAGTCCACTGCTGTCAACCTCATAAAAGACTTCATTTTTGTACTTCGATTCTGGACAGACCATGGAAGGAAGCATTCCTGGGGCATTTTTGACAGAGCCTTTTTTTTTTTTTTTTTGCATTCCTACAAGAAAAAATGGCATTCTCCCCGACTACACTGGCATGATGAATAACATGACCAAGCCACCCTATAATCCAGCCCAGGGCTGGACATTCTTAAAGAGAGCACGACTCTGCGTTGATCACTTTCTTTCCATCTGATTCTATGCAAAACCGCCTGTGAAATCCTTGAAGCCAGATAAACAAACAGAATAAATAACAGGCTGCACTTAACGTGCTTCCAGAATTATAGGGTTTTGAGAGATGGCATGCTATCCTGCTAGAAGCCATAAAAATACCCCAGCTGTTTCATAGTGTGTAGGAAATATATTGGTTTTACATTTTATAATTTCAAACTCCGTTGTCAACAGGCAACTTATGTTACTTTATATTCCACTCATCACAGCCCACTGTAATTTCTCATGGCAGAGCAAAGTAAAATATATTCCTTGGTGCTGACACTACTTATTGTTTTTTGTCTCCTATAAATGATTGGTGGCCCTGCTTTGAATTTGGGTAAGAAAGTGCATTTCCAGAAGCTTTTATAAGAAACAGCAACATTCTGTAGCACAAGAGAGTCAGTCTCTTAGGAAACAGGAAAAGGCCATTTGGCTCTTTCTCACGGGGCATTTGTGTTTTCTCCTGTTGCTTTCTGGCAGGGTCCTCTAGGCCTCTCCTGTCAGAGGAAGTCATCAGGCAGCTGTTGAGTCTGTTAATCCTTGCTTTAGTGCCCATCCACGCACGTCTCCCCGGTAATTATCGGCAGCCCTCGACGGCATCCTCGTAAGGTTCAGGTCAGAGGATCCCTTCCATTTTCATGTCATTGTTGATTCAAAGGCCATCAAGTGATAATCGTCAAGAGCCCGAGAAAGAGAAGAGGTTGGCCATTGTCCGGGAACCTTAGTAAGATGAGGAGCTCTGTCTGTTGGTTTTGAACACGTTACCCAAACCCTGGCTGGCTGAGTCATAAAAGAGCCCAGAAAGGTTTCTTAAGAGGAGATCTGCCCTTCCCACCTTGAGGCAGTTTATCTTCATGGAACCTTTTCTTTTTGGATTTCTAACGTCGTAACCTGCTTCGAGAGGGCTGTCCACTCAGGACTTCTGGGTTTGCGTTGAGAGTGGCCTTGTGAGTTGTGGCTCCTAAACCGCGTGGGCGGAGGCTCTGTCTGCTTCCGGGGGCCACTCTGACTGTCTCCAGGGGTCTTCTGTGAAGACGACACCCCTGCCTGCTTTCTTGAAATGGCTCCAAGTCAAGCCCGCTCAGCGTGAGCTTACTTTATTGCAATTTAGGGCACTCATGTGTATCTAATGACAGAAAATGTTACAGCAAAGAGATAATAACACCAACAGCCAACCACGTTAGTAATAAAAATACGAATCACCATTGAAGTTTCCATCGGAAAAACATTTTTTTTTTAAGTTTCCTTAAAACCCTTCCATAGATAGAATTATACTTAAGACAGTTTCAGTAATTGAGGATTGCGAAGAGTAGCACGCACCATTTTAAGCTTTTTGCAAATGTAGTTAATCCTCCACCGAACCTATGATGTGGGTATTATTGTTCATCCATTTTTACAGATAAAGGGATAAGACCCAGAGAGGTTAAGGACCTTGCTGGGGGCTACTCAGCTGGTAGTAGCAGAGTGAGGATTTAAACCCATGCGCTGAGTGGGGTAACTACCTTGAAACCATCAAGCACACTCCTCCCAAATGGGAGAATTACTGTGATAATTCTTTTGTATTCAGCAAATCACTTAAGGTATCTTACTTATTTCCTGAAATTTCCTGATAAATAGCTCCTTATTATTACTATTATTATTATTATTTTTTACATCTTCATCTTTAGTAGTAAACTCCTCAGTGTCATTTCGGACAAAGTCTCTCCCTGAAGTTAAGGGGTGATGGTATTTGGAAACAGAAACATAAGCTGCCGTTCCCTCTTAATGTGTCCAGAATCACCCAGGATTTATCTATGAGGGGAGGCGAGGCAGAGGCAGGGTGGGGGGGGGGGGATATCAAAGAAAAAAAAAGACAGACCATGAAATTGAGCAATAGTTCCCATTCATCATGACTTTACCAAACACTCCATCAACAGTGTCTTTTTAAATCTGCCCTACAAATATTGGGGCTGTGGTGTGTTTTGCTCATCCTGAAACTAAGGAGAAAGCAAAGTTGCTTTCATGCAGCTGTAAATTCTGGAATCCAGTTTCAAACCCAGGTCTTTCCGCCTGTAGAGTCTAGACAGCCCCCCTTGCCGGGTAGCTCCGCATGGTAGCAGCTAGGCAGGGCCCCAGACACTCCCTACCCAGTAATCCCAGGATCATCTTGCAGAAAGACTACAGGCTTGAGAGTTTGGTTTCAAATGCATTGAAGAAGAGTGGTACGGTATATGGTAGCCTTCCGTCTCCAGGGTGGGGAGTTAGATAGTCAGTCTTCTCGGGGGAGCATGTTCAAATTTATTTCATTAATCTGAAGTAAGCAACTCGTATTTTCACCCAACCTCATTTCCATTCATTCGGCTGCATCGAAGCCAGTCTCCGTGGTTGGCTTCTTCATTGTTCAGGGGAGATTTCATCCACTAATTGAAAAGAACACAGCTCTGTCCTCCGCAGAGCTAAATACATACAACAATTTCACCACCAATGCCAGACACATTATCAGTGTCCTGATCTTTGGCCTTTGATACTTTCAAGAGATGTCCCAGGGGAAATCTTTCACTAGAATGTTAATCTGTTGCTTCTCTGACCTTCTACACATGTACCACATCATTATTACAACCCACATGCTTCTCTTTTCACGCTGTCATTTTGACAATAGAACCATCGGGCAATTCATCTTTGGACTAGATAGCTGGAACACAGTGCATACCAGTAAGTGAAATCAGATTGGCTAATGGTATTGTTTAAATGCAATAACATTTCTCTTCTGAAATCCACCCAGATTTCAAATGGTATGTCATTCCGGAGGGGGATGCTTGGCAACAATTAGCTGCTGGTGATTCATCACAGGGTCCCACTGTGGGGATCTCTTTTTCACCTTTTTTTTTTTTTCTGAACATGCTTAGGAAACATAAATTAGTCCCTGGATTGGACCGGTGTGGATTTATCAGTCAAGTTTCCTGTCTTGACTGTCTTTCTTCTTCTGTCTGGCAGATGTTTGTTTCATCTTCAGATTTACTGAAAGCGGTGTGGGGATCTGAGAGCGTTTAGCAAGACTGAAAAGACTTTTCTTTTAAGACTCTCCCCAAATGTCAAATGTCACGTCCTCAGGGAGGCCTTCTTTTGACCACCCTGCATAAAATAAACCTCGCTCCTATTACTATCTATCCTCTTTGTCCATTTTTAAAAAAAAAAAATACCTATCATCAGCTGCCATAGGGTTTATTTATTCATTGTTTGATTATCCACCCCCACCTCCCGCCAGAATGTGAGTTTCATGCTCCCTCCTCTGCAGTCTTCATTAGAGCTAGGACGGTGACTGGCCCAGCGCATAGTAGGGGCTCCCCAAATCGGTATCTGTCAAGTGATAGCCAGTCTTCCACCTAGAACAGACGGGATGAGGCTTTTGGAGCCCAGTCGCTGCAAATCTCACTGACACCCAGTAGGCATTTCTCTGTTTCAACCTTGACATGAAGGCAGAGGAGAGACTGTTACACACAAATTACTGCTTGTTTGCAGACCAGCCTGATGCACTGAAGCGTTTGAAAAATATATGGTGGGAAGGCTCTAGGCTGTTTTGTTTTATGGAGTCCTTTGCTGTACTGACCAGAGTTCTCAAGCATAGAAGGACTGAGGTTTAGTGACAGACATTATTTGTGTGAGATGCCAGGAAGTTCTGAGCCAAATAATCATAACCGAAGAGTCTTGTAAGGTCGGAGGAGGGTGTGTGTGTGTGTGTGTGTGTGTGTGTGTGTGTAGGTGTGTGTATGCATCACTGCACCTTTAAACCCCTCCCTAGTTCCATCCATAAGTCTATAAATTGCCCTTACGTACTGCTTCTGTCCCTTTGCAAACAACCCAGTAAAAGCCAGCATTGTAAGCCCTGTTCACATAGGCTCATGGTAAAGGAAGTATTTTTGCAAGGTGCCTTGATTGCCTGAAAGGGTTCCTTCTCCTTCCAAAAGTAACGTGACAAGTTGCACTTTTTGCAGAAGTGCTAGGGAGTGCTCCAGGATGTATAGTCTGGTGGGAAGAGTATAAATGATTCATCTTTCTTGGATCCTCTGTGAACCATAGTTCTTTCCTTTCCCTACTGAGAAAATGACCACTCTTCCTTTGCGGATGTGATAATTACCACACTGGCGTAATAGCCGTTAAGGAGAGTTGCCATGGGAATCTGCTGTGCAATCCTAAATGGTAGAGAAAATGGGCCAGGGAAGGAGTCACTCACAGGTGCAATTTTTGGTATCTGATAACATTTAAAAGAAATTTCCATTTCACTATCTATCTATCCACATACCTACCTCCTTTCCTCTCTACTCTTTTCTTCTGTGTTTCCCAGAACACTCCCTACCCTCTCCTCCAAATATTGGCTTGCATTTCTCATCAGGATTAATGTCTGATTCTTATTCTCATTGACTGGAGGTAGATACAAACAAAGGAAGACAAAGAATATCAGGAGAGGGAGGAAGGAGACGGCGGCTGTGAATTGTACTTTAAACATGTGATCCTCTAAAACAGAGGATTAAATGCTTGGGGGAGAAAAGATGATGTGAAACCACAGTCAGTGGGAGATCAAGCGGCTTCAAACAGCTCTCTTTCGGTGGGTGAGGCAGGTGTCCGGGTCCCCAGTGGAAAGGAAGCAGATCACGTGACTAGAGTCAAATCCTCAGGCTCCAAAAAGGACTTGCAACACTCGGAGAGGAGAGCTCACACACATTTTGGCTTTCTCACTGTGGACGGCGAGGGGGACGGGGGTTTCTTTGAATGCCGAATTAAACAACGCGGCTGCTGCTTTCAAAGCATGTCAGTGGGAACAAGAAATGAACGCACAGAAGACCAGAACCTCAGCCGCAGGGAATTTCTTTGCGAGCAGGAGCTTGTTGTGCCCTTTCAAATCCGGCTACAATATGTACTTTGCAGCGTTACTGCTTTTCATCTTTATCGTTCGCTCCCTCTAAAGAAATTGGTAAAAGCGTCACGACAAATCCCAGAGCTGCTTCAACCTGCAGAGGCGGCTTCTAATTCCTAATTCATCTCAATGGAGATTGAATTGTTCAGATCAGCGTTTCACTCGAGGAAGAGAGAAATGAGAGAAGGTTGGCTCAAATTAGTCCTTCCAGAGGGAGGAGCGGAGATCCGTCAAGTTGTGGTTGGCACGCCAACCTTCGGGCCATGTGTCCACTGTTGTGTTACGCTCAGCAAAACACGGGACATGAAAACAATTTCCAAGCAGATAAAACAGCCTTCAAAGTTTGGAGGTTTGGGGGTGCCCAGGGGGGTTCGTTGGGTTAAGGCTCCGACTCTTGATTTTGGCTTGGTCACGATCTCGGGGTCATGAAGTCAAGCCCCACATCGGGCACCACACTCAGCAAGGGGTCTGTTTGTAGATTCTCTCTCTCCCTCTCCCTCTTCCCCTCCCCTGGTGACATGTGTGTGTGCTCTCTCTCTCTCTCTCTCAAATAAATAAACAAAATCTTTAAATGAAAAATAAATAAGATTTTAAAAATAAAATTGGGAGCTTTAGTATGAGCACCTGAGGAGGCCGGAAAGACAGAAGCGAGACCAGAATGCGATAAGAAAAACTGAAAATGGTCTGCATTATTCATTTATTCAATGCTGTGCATCAACCGTGGCTCTAGACTCCAGTCAGAGCTATGCTGATCAGCCACTTATGTGGTGAGTATCAGGGCAACTGTTTACCCTGCGTTGGCAGTTCAGGTGCCCCCCCCTCCAAGGCAAGCCTGATCCCTTCTTGTGGACCTTGGACCTCTCGTCACCACCCTCCCCCCACCCCGCCACCACCCTCCAGCTCCCTCTTCGGACACTGTATCCGTTTCCTCTGGCCGCTCTAACTCATACTACGACCCACACATTTTCTTACAGTTACGCAGGTCAAACGTCCGGAATGGGTCTTAGGGGACTCAACTCCAAAATGCCCACAAAGCTATTTCCCTCTGAACTCTGCAGAAGGGCTGCTCCCAGGCCTTGGCTTCTGGCTGCATCATTCTGAGCTCCACTTCTGTGAGCACATCTGTTCTGACTTGGATCCTTCCACCTCCCTCTTCTAGGGACCCTTGTCACCGCGTGGTCCTCACCTCTGTGATCTGAGATAACCTTCCCATTTGGAGTTCCCTAACTGAATCCTAGCTGAAAAATCCCTTTTGCTGCATAGAGTAGCATATGCACAAGGTCGCAGAGATTAGAGCACGGATGATAATGACGGGTCACTACTCTGTTTACTCCAGGGACAAAACACCCAGGCTTTTTTTTTTTCCATTTCTGGTTTGATACTCAGCTTTATCCATCTCTTGCTTTCTGTGCAGCTTTTGGCACAACCCTCAATTCCCCCAGCCACAACTGTTTCCTCACAGAAACTGCTATTCGCAACATCACCTAGATTATCCCCACTGCAGGATGAATCTGATGCATTTGAGGGCTTATTTTTCCACATACATATTTTCTTTGTACGTGGATGACCATTCCTGCCTTCTTTTTACGAACTATAAGGCAGCTCTCATTATTTAATGTTTACTAAGCTCCAGGCGCTGAACTGAACACTATAAACATTAATTCCCTCGATCTTTTCCACAGTCCGGCGAATTCAGCATTATTTTCCGCACTCTCAGTGGTTGAGACCAAGGCTTAGCATTTCAGGTCCCACCCAGCACTTTCTAGCCTCTGTGTCTAACTCCCACTTCTCTGCCAAGTGATACATCTAGACAGCTGACTGGCCCCTGGGGGTCTTCATGGCTAGTCCCAACTCTCTTCTAATCCTTGACCCACAGAGACCCACCACTCAACTTCGACCAGCCAGAAATACGGCAGTCAGTTGACATTGTTCCTTCTCTTCCTACATCCAGGAAGCCTCCAAGCCCTCTGGGTTCCATGGCCCAAATGTCCCTTGAACCTATACCCTTATCTCCTGTTTGATGGCTACCGTCTTAAGTTTTAGCTTGTTTTGATTCCTATTTTCTTGTGTTGCTTACTGAACTCGCTTCTAAATGATATTGTACCATGATGGTTCCCCCTGCTTTCTCTTCCAGCTTTTACAAGTTTTTTTCTGGACCTGGTTTCCAGAGTCATATTAGGAAAATATTATTCTTTTTTATTTTTTTAAAGATTTTATTTATTTATTTGACAGAGAACACAAGTAGACAGAGGCAGGCAGATAGAGAGGAAGGGAAGCAGGCTCCCTGCTGAGCAGAGAGCCCAATGTGGGACTCAATCCCAGGACCCTGAGATCATGACCTGAGCCGAAGGCAGCGGCTTAACCCACTGAGCCACCCAGGTGCCCAGGAAAATATTATTCTTGTCCTGTCATTTCCATACTTAATTGGTCTCATTCATCTTCAAATCTTGCCTTCTCCTAGCACTGTGCCTCTTTCCACTCAGTCCCTCTGTTCCTCATACCCTCACCTCCTATCTCTCCTCTTCCCCCCTCAAGTCCCCCACCCAGCAAATGCAGAGCTAAATTAATCAGGTTAGGAATAAAATGAATGAGCATTAAGATAATTGTTTTCACACTCAGTAAGAAATAAAAAACAACTTCAAGATGAATTTTTTTAGTAATTAGATAATTTGAAATAACAACACTGGGAAAGGTCTGGCCAGCAGGCAACACTTAAATGGGTTAAGTGAGTGTGACTTGGTTTTCCTTGCCTGAAAATCATTTGGTTGACACATACCAAGAGCCTTAAGATGTACATTTGACCTTGTATTTCCACTTCCGTGAATTTATCCTATGAAAATAATCAAGCAGTAAGTATGCAATTAAAGATGATATTCTTGAATATAAATCTTCATGCTCAAGAACATTTCAGCATTATTCATTAGAAGAAATTTAGAGACATGTCCAGCAATAACCTAATGACTTAAAAATTAAAATATGTAATATGCCGAAATATTAGAAATCATGTTTTCTAAAACATACCATAAGAAAACACTCACAATACAATTTTAAATGGAAAAAGCAGAATTTTATGCTCCATAAAATACATATTTACGTATATACACAGGAAGAGAAATTGGGAAACAAGCGTCATAAATAGGTCATCGTGTTAACATTAAGTCATTTGACTGTAGATTTGTGATGGATTAAATCACTTTTTTAGTACTTTAAATTTTCTGTCCAAGGGTTAGGGATGGGGGACTGGATGAACACAGAAGGTTTTAAAGCAGTAAAAATACTCTGCATGAAACTGTCATGGTGGTAGCCTTTCCTTCCTACATTCATGCAAACCTTTAGAATGTGTGTCAGGAAGGAACCCTAATGAAAACTCCAGCATTTGAGGGGACTGTGATGTCTCATTGTAGGTTCATCATTCATCATGGATATGCACCTGTTGGGGGGGGCGGTGTTCATGTGTGGAAGGCTCTGCATATGTAGGGGTTGGGGGTCCTGTGGGAAATCTCTGTACCTTCCTCTCATTCTTGCTGGGAACCTAAAACTACTCTTCAAAAGCTGACTCTTTTAGGAAGCTCTTTTTCTCTCTACTTTACGGTGTGTGAGCATGAGCTTTGGAGACAGTCTGGATTCAGATTCCTATCCTAATTTCTCTTCTTACTCTGTGACCATGAGCAAGTCACATAACCCATAAAACTCCATTTTCCCATCTGTGAGTTGGAAGACATCAAAAGATGCATAATAATCCCACGGAAAGATTTTGAGTGTCGGAGTAATATCATCATGAACATCCTATTGTAGTGTCCAACACAGCCTCAACACGCATCTGACTTACAGCATTACCATCTATGAGACCACAGAGAAAGTTATTTAGTGGCTGTGGATCGCGGTGAGTCCTTCTGGAATGAAGGCAAAGTGCACAGTTGAAGACATAGTACCTCCCACTCAGTTCATAAATGATAGATGTGAATGACAGTACAGGGGTTTTGAGCTTGGTTGGGGCATCCAAAATTAACATAGCAAGAGTCAAATCCTAGATTTTAGACTGGCAAAAAAAAATAAATGCGGGGCATTTTAGCTTCAGTTTCTTGTCCTGAATGGGTGCAGTATGCCTTTTAGAAGGTGACTGTGAGGATAAAATGTATATTGTATAAATGTATGGCGTTCTTAATCTAGTCCCTGAGTAAGTCAGTCCTTTAAAACTATGGTTAGCCTTCAAATGACTGAATGAAACCAAATTAACTTTCTGTAAAATTTTCATGATGTTTTCTAGTGAATTATAAATGACAGAGAGAATTCATAATTGATGATGCATTGGAGGTTAGCCAAACAACAAAAAATGTCCTAGAATAAAAGCGAGCAAATCAATCTGTGAGCTCAGAGAAGTTACTCATAGAGAATTGGGGGGAAGGGAACAGTCAAAAGCATGATTCACTAAAGCTAAAGGAGTGGATTGTTCAATAAAAACATACCGAGCAAGTGGCCGTTCGAGGTCAACACTACTTTTAAATCGTTTCCATTTATGGATTGCTTCCCACAACAAAGTTACTGAAAAGCTCATCAAATGGATCCTGTGTATCTCCAGGTTGATGTGAGACATGTGGTGAGAGACTAATAAATTGGCGCCTCTTACATCCTATTTTCTTTGAGTATTCGTACACCGTTGTTTTAGGGACGGTAGGAGAAAATGATTTTTTTTTCATTAACGAAAACCGCATATAAACACAGTTGCTTACTGACTTCACGGCCTGCAGAAAGACAGCCGAAAGAAAAATGAGACCCCCCAAAAAAGGGACCCCAAAATATATCCCCATTTTCTGTAGTTCCCTCTTTTTTTTTTCCTTGCAATTTTCTAGATGAGACATTATCTTGGGGGCAAATTAAGGGATTTGACATTTAGATAATTAGACTAAATCACTTATTTTTGGTAAGCAAAACAACATGCATTATCGATTTTTGAGCTCAGCTGACAGCAAGTGCCTGTGAGATTCACAAAAGTATTCAACAGACAGGTTGACACCAGTGAGGGGTTAAACCAATTTACATTTAGCTGATTTATTACAGTGATACTTTAGATTCCCTTCTTGATCTCCATCCTCGGCAGATACCCAGCGTGCCTTCCCATTAATTTGGCTTTGAATTCTACTCCAAAATCTGTGAGTTGTTGAAACAGGATGAAAAAATATTCCAGGATGTGCCTCTTCTAGGGAAAGCAATTCTGAAGATAACACTTCACAGGAAATTCCTGCCATTGGGTGATCAAACAGTGCTGCGGGTTAATTGGCAGGAAGGCATTGGAGAGGCAGTGACTTTTATGGTGAGTGCAGTAATTAGGCTGGGTTGGTTGCCCCTCCACTGAGCACTGAGATGGAGTCCCCTGAATCTGTGTTTTCTTTCTTTCTTCCAAAGCTGAGTAGCTGAGTAGAAACTCTTCCCAAATGGCGGAAGAACACTCCTCATTCTTCTGACCGTGTGCACTTTGGTTGGCCGCGTTTTCTGGGACCACTTTGTGTTGCCGAGGTGGTTGGATGTAAGAATGAGAGAGGTTTTTGTTGTTGTTGTTGTTATTCCCTTTTTTTTTTTTTTTTAAGATTTATTTATTATATATTATGGAAAAAGTGTGAGTGGGGGAAGGGACAGAGGGAGAGAGAGAATCCTCAAGTAGACTCTCTGCTGAGTGTGGAGCCCAGTGTGGGGCTCAGTCCAGCACCCTGAGATCATGACCTGAGCCACACTCAAAAGTTGGATGCTTAACTGACTGAACCACCCAGGTGTCCCAAGACTGAGAGGTTTGACATGAATTTCTATGATAAAAGATTACCAAGATGGAATATGCTAAGCTTGGAAGGAAAATACATCACTAGATAGATTTTCCTCTTATGCTCTTCCAAATGTTTAATAAAAGTTAGAATTTCTTCTCCAGGGCTTAAGTGCCTATATTGTATTCCTCTATATCAATGTGTTTGCCCTCATAGTTTCAGTTACCAGTTTGTGCATTGGGAGGAAAATCAGGTTCGAAAGATTTCATGCTAATCTGTTGCAAACCATAGAATATCTTCTTAAAATGGGGAAAGTGGAAGGGAAGTGACAACACTCTAAAATGTGCTTCTCGGGTGCCTGGGTGGCTCAGTGGGTTAAGCCACTGCCTTCGGCTCAGGTCATGATCTCGGGGTCCTGGGATCGAGTCCCGCATCGGGCTCTCTGCTCAGCAGGGAGCCTGCTTCCCTCTCTCTCTCTCTCTGCCTGCCTCTCCGACTACTTGTGATTTCTCTCTGTCAAATAAATAAATAAATAAATCTTAAAATGTGCTTCTCATTCTCTGAACTCTTTTACCTCAGTCTGCTCTGAGCTGAAGTTAGTCCTCCACAGTATCCTGCTGCTCAAGGAGATACATCATTTAGAAGGAAAAAAAAAAAGATATTACTGCTCGTAACACAAAAGGTAAAGGGCATTGGAAAGTCAACTCAATCAAACACGTTTTACACCCATGGATTCCAGCTGTGTTGATTTCCTACAGTCCGGTCAGACTCCATTTTATTTTATTTTATTTTTTTTTAAGATTTTATTTATTCGACAGAGAGATCACAAGTAGGCAGAGAGGCAGGCAGAGAGAGAGGAGGAAGCAGGCTCCCCACAGAGCAGAGAGCCCGATGCGGGGCTCGATCCCAGGACCCTAGGATCATGACCTGAGCCAAAAGCAGAGGCTTTAACCCACTGAGCCACCCAGGCGCCCCCAGACTCCATTTTAAAATACGCATTTCTAGAGGCACCTGGGTGGCGCAGTGGGTTAAACCTCTGCCTTTGGCTCAGGTCATGATCTCAGGGTCCTGGGATCGAACTCCACATCAGGCTCTCTGCTCAGCAGGGAGCCTGCTTCCCCTTCCCCCTCTGCCTGCCTCTCTGCCTGCTTGTGATCTCTCTGTCAAATAAATAAATAAAATCTTTTAAAAATAAATAAATAAATATTTAAAAATAAAATATGCCTTTCAAAACAATACATGAGTTAATATCAACTGGATTTACCTTTTAGTTGGCAGCTAGCCCTTTCACTTAGCCTGTGACCCGGGTTGGGCAAACAGTTGACAGAGGGGGGGGCATCAAGACCCGTAATTAACATTTCAGGGTCTTAAATAATGTTGGCAGCAGGAGCCTCGAGCAGTATCTGTTCTTTTTTTGTCAACTAAGTCTAGATTTTTTGAGACTGGCAGAATTTTTGTTGTTGTTGTTGTTTTTGTTGTTGTTTCCCATTCATTTTACTTTGCAATACTTTCAGGACTGGGGCAAGCTGTTGTAAATATGAAACGTACAGGATCTCTTTTCCAGCAAGCTTCTTGCAGGGATAAGGGGAGAAAAATTGTGTACCCACAGACTCTGTTCTAGGAGACAATCCTTTTCCAGACAGGAAATGTGAATAAGATAGGGCCTTTGGGTCATCTCATATGGTTTTCTGATTTTTCCTCCAGACTGAGCAACTAAGGCTCTATTGCCATTATGCAGGATTTTCTGTTTTTCTGTCTTTGATAAGTGATGCCACTGTAGGATTTGGTTTCTCAGTATCTTTGTAGGGCACTTTGATCCAGCTGGCCCATCCGCATGTGATTCTGCCGTTCTGTGGACTCCCTGGTACCCCCTCCCTTGCACACGACCATCACTACCCCTACTTCTGTGCTCCTCCACCTCCCACTGGTTCTGCCTCTTCTCTGGGAGGGAATCTGGGGTCTACCAAGTTCCTCATTGCTCAGTCCTGGGTCACATCCCCTGAGCTGATGCTCAGGGCTCTGTTCACGCTTGGTGAGAACATGAGTCATCTTTGCACTCGACCACATAGACCTAAGCCCTCTCCAGAGGACTTGGGTAAGAAAATTAGTTTAAAGGTGTCTGTTTGAACATGACCTCTGTGACCTTAGGTCTCTTAACCAAGTGCAGTAGGGCACTGTTCAGTTCATCCTAAACAACTCATCTTTTTTTTCTGAACCCCATATTTTAATTCCTAAAGGAGGGGAAGAGTTTTCATTTCACATCATAAAATTATTATGGGAAAATGACAGTCCTTGAAACCAAAGATACCTGTGACAGATTATATTTTCCAAGTGGCCACAAAAGGAGCTCCCACCCCACGTGCTCTTCTGAAACTCTAAAGAGGTGGAGTCGAGCTACCGTGCCCTTGAAACTCATCAGGTTATGACTTCCTTATAACCAAAAGAGTGGACGAAAGTGACGCGATGGTTTCTGAGGTCGGATCATAAACGACAGAGGCGCTTCTGCCTTGTTTGACGGAATACTAATTCTTGACCCATTCTCACACCATGGAAACAAGCTGACAACCATGAGGTTTCATGCTCTTAGGGAATCCAACAGCCTGTGCAGAAAAACCCCATGGGGAAAGCCCTCAGCCTGCATGATGAGAGGGGGAATGCCAGACCTCAGCTTGCTGAGCTCCAGTCAAAACTCACCACAAGAACAACCACCATGCCCGGACTGCCCAGCTTAACCCTTCCAGAGTTTCCAATCCACAGAAATCACGACTGTTCCTGTTTTAAGGCACTAAGTTTTAAGTTTTAGAATGATTCATTATGTGCCAATAGCTAAACGGAACAAGGCTCTGTTTGCTCAGACTACCATAAAAAACCAGCACAGCTTGGCTGGCTTAAATCACCGAAATTTATTTTCTCACAGTTTTGGAAGCTGGAAGTCCAGGATGAAGTTTCTGGTTAATTTGGTGCCAGGTGAGGGCTCTCTTCCTGGCTTGCAAATGGCCGCCTTTTCAGTCTGTCCTCACGTGGCCTTGTCTCAGTATGTGTGTGTGGTGGGGGAGCAGGGAGAGGGAAAGGGGGTGCAAGAAAGAGAGAAAGAAGGAAAAAAGAGCCTTATGCCTTCCTTAATTAACCTTCATTACTTCCTTAGAGACACCTTCTCCAAATACAGCCACCCTGGGGGGTGGACTGTCAATATGCAGATTTTCAGGCGAAACCCATGTTCAGCCCAGAACAACATCTGAGTTCAGATTCCACTTCTCCCTCTGTAAAATATACTCAAACTGAGCAACTGGACACTGAGCAAACCTAGAAGAGAACATGCTAGGTAGTCTTTTGCCACTTCTCAGCTCAGCCAGAAAAAAGGAGGGTTCCCCCGCCTTCCCTAAGCAGAGAGAAAAAAGACAGTCTGCTCTTCTGAGGTGGTAGAACTTGCTGTTTCAAAGCACAGAGGGAAAAAAAGAAAACTATATAGGACAAAGAGTTCTTTTTCTTTTCTTTTCAAAGTGTGAGAATGTGTGTGTGTGATGGTAGGGTCTCTGTGTGTAGGAGGGGTGTGTGTGTGTGTGTGTGTGTGTGTGTGTGTGTGTGTGTGTGTTGTATGTGATTGAAAAGGAAACACAAAAATACACCCAATACATATTTTTGAGACATAGATGTAATTATTTTCCACCTCTTTCCTCTGGAAAAATCAGTTCAAATATTTAGCATCCAAAGGACAAACTATGGGAAGTTAGAGAGTTCTGTGTCCAAGATAAGAATTTGCCAATACCTTTTCATGGAACAATTAAATGCTAGACCTGTTAAACTAGAACATGTCAAAGCAGATCACATTTTTTTTTTGGCTCTTGATCCATATCATTAACAACACAAAACAAAGGGTGAGAGAGACATGAGCGAACTTCTGGGGGGGGGGGGATATGTTTATTATAAATACATTATCTTGATAATAAACATGACTTGGTGATAGTATCACAGGTGTACGCATATGTCCAAATTAACTGTGTACATTAAATTAGCAGGGTTGTTTTTAGTGTATCAAGTATATATCAGTAGAGCTGCTAAGGAAGAAGCAGGTCAGCGTTTCAAGCATCTTTTTCCTATTTCGTGTACATGTTAAATCCTTTCCTATCAAGATGAGTTTTTGTCATTCTTCCTTTTATTTAGTGGAGTGAAAACATGTTACAGACTGCTACCTAAGACCACCTAATCATAGTGTACACAGACTTAGCTGCTCACGGAAATGGCTACGAACCATGCACACCAGAACACTCCACAGACTTGAACAACCCAATAAAGGAAAACGGCCGATAATCTCTTTGGTTACTTACTTACCTAAGTAAAGGTCAGGAGATCTCTTTAACTTCTGAATATCCGGGTTCCCATCTGTCAGATGGAAAAATGCCTATCTCTACCCCTCTTTCCTTCCAGTAAGAGTTTAATAAGTTACAGAAAGAACTTTTGACCACATTGTTCCAATAGATTATGCAAGCACAATGTTTTAATATTACTCAGCGACCCAACGACAGATGGTTGAGACCTTCGTATGTGGCTCAGGTAAAATCACTCCAGTGAACTGGCATTATCCATATTTAATCATTCTTTCTAGTACCAACAGTCAAATGAAGAATGAAAAAAAGAAAATCTTTAAACACAAGCAGTCATTTAGAGAACAACAACAACAACAAAAAAGCAAAAGAATAAAAAGTATTTGAAAAAAACATCTAATAAAGAACTGTAATCCAAAATACACAAAGAGTGATGCCTGGGGGGCTCAGTGGGTTAAAGCCCCTGCCTTCGGCTCAGGTCATGATCTCAGGATCCTCGGACCAAGCCCTGCATCGGGCTCTCTGCTCGGCAGGGAGCCTGCTTCCCTTCCTCTCTCTCTGCCTGCCTCTCTGCCTACTTGTGATGTCTGTCTGTCAAATAAATAAATAAAATCTTAAAAAAAAAATACACAAAGAACTCTTTTGGCTGAATAGTAAGAAACTAACTTAGTCCCATTTAAAAGTGGGCAGGACAGACACCTGGGTGGCTCAGTGGGTTAAGCATCTGCCTTCGGCTGAAGTCATGATTCCAGAGTCCTGGGATCAGTCCCACATCAGGCTCTCTGCTCATCAGGGATTCTGCTTCTCTTTCTCCCTCTCCCTCTGTGCTCCCCCCCCCACTCTCTCAAATAAGCAAATAAAATCTTTAAAACGAAAAGTGGGCAGGAGATCTGAGCAGGTGCCTCAGCAACAGTGATACATAAATGGCCAACACATCTGAAAAGATGTCCAGTATGTTGTTACTAGGGACTTAGAAATGAAAGCAACAGTAAGATACCATGATATATCTATTAAAATGGTTCAAATTCAGAGCATTTAAAATACTGACCACACGAAGTGCTGGAGACACTGTAGGAAGACAGAAACTCCTGTTTATTTCAGGGGGAGTGAAAAATCGAACAGCCACTCTGGAAGACAATCTGACGCTTTCTGACAGAGGTAAACATGCCCTTTGATCCGCCAGTCATGCTTCTTCCTATTTCCACAAGAAAATGGAAAATGTAGATCCACACCAAAAACCCGTAACTACGATGTTTATAGAAGCTCTATTCCCAATTGTCAAAACTTGGACACAACAAGATGTCCTTCATTAGGTCAGTAGATTGTACATCTGTGGGGGAAGAGTATTATTTAGCTAAGGAAATAAGCTATTGAGCCATGAAAAGAGTTAGAGGGAATGTAAATGCTTACTGGTCGGTAAAATCAGTGAATATGAAAGAGTTACACACTCTATGCTTCCAACTCTCAGACATCCTGGAAAATGTCTAACTCCAGAGACAGTGAAATGGCTGTGGTTACCAGGGGTGCGTGGGGAGACAGGGATGAAGAGGCAGAGCAAAAAGGATCTTTATGCCAGTGAAGAAATCCTGTACGATCATACGATGGTGGGTATCTGTCATTATAGACTTATCAAAAGCCCCAGAATGCAGAGAGCGAACCACGGTATCCACGATGGACTTTGGGTGATGGTATGATAAGAGCACAGTGGGGAGCCTGTGCCCGGGAATGCGGAGGAGGTAAGTGAAAAATCCTTGTACTTTCTACCCAGTTTTTCTGTTAAACCTAAAACTGCTTTGAAAGTGGTCTCTTTATTAACATGAAGAAGCAGCAGCCGCACGGACATGATGCCTAATTACCTTATTCATTCCCGTGGCTGACTTCCTGGCAGCAGGAGGTGTGACTATCATTATCAGCCTCAGAGGAAAACGGAAGACGGAGGCATCACGCCGTGGTCACGAGGGGTTGTCATTTCCTCTCTCCCAGAAGCGCATTCTAAATTTAAATATGTCCAGCTTTTTTTTTTTTTTTTTTTTTTAGGAGGCTCGTGTCACCCCTTCCCTATACTAGATATTCAAAATACTTTCCGTGATTAAGCCCTGGAACATGGGGCTGTCGTTGCAGCACAAAGAAATGATCATGGTGGGGGAGAGCACCTGGGTGGCGCAGTTGGTTAAGCTTTTTGGGGGCTCTTGGGTTTGTGAGGTCAGGATTTGGAGCCCTGCCTCTGGCTCTTTGCTCAGGGAGGAGTCTCCTTGGAGTTTCTCTTTCCTTCTGCTGCTCCTCCCCTTCTCTAAAATAAATAAAAAAGGAAATCTTTCAGAAACAAAGAAGAAGTAATAGCGGTAGAGTGAGGCAAGGAAGAATGAAGGTGGACCATGAGTGAGTGGGGTTGCCTACCGACGGCCAGTTTGATCTGAACCATCCGCTTGAGAGTAAGCCGAGATTCACAGGGTTCGATCCTGACGGCCCAGTTTGCTTCACCATATTTCTCGGCCATAAAAAAGAATGAGATCTTGCCCTTTGCAACCACACGGATGGATCTAGAGGGTATGATGTGAAGAGAAATGTCTGTCAGAGAAAGACAAGTACTGTATGATTTCACTCATGTGGCATTTAAGAAATGGAACAAATGAACAAATTAAAAAAAGAAACAACCAGACTCTGGAGGCGCCTGGGTGGCTCTGCTGGTTGAGTTGTGACTCTTGATTCCAGCTCAGGTCATGATCTCGGGGTCGTGGGATCAAGCCCCGTGTCAGGCTCTGTGCTCTGCATGGATTCTGCTTGAGGGTCTCTCTGTGCCCCTCTCCTACTGCTTACATGTGCACTCACTCTCTCTCACGCTGTCTCTCGCAAACAAAACAAAAAAGAAACAAACCAAAACCAAAACAGCACAAAAAGACCTTAGACTCTTAAATGTAGAAAACAAATTGGCGGTTGCCAGAGAGGAAGATGGGTAGGGGTGGAAGAAGTAGGTGAAGGGGACTAAGAACATTCTTACCAGGATGAGCTCTGCATAATGTGTAGAATTACTGAGTCATTATATTGTACACTTGAAACTAATATAACACTGTGTGTTAACTACACTTGAATAAAAAAAATTTTAAATTTTAAGCCTATTTTACAAAAGTGTATTCCAGCCAGAACTCTTTGTCCTCAAACACATTTGTTTACCTGGGGTAGAGGTCAGAGGGGTTGCCCGGAGAAAATGAGCTTTTAAATACGGAAGATTATATATTAGACCATTATCAAAATATATCCATATGCATATCAATATGCAGTTGGAACTATTTATATGACTGCATGTATCTTTGTGACTTCATTGACTCCAGGCCACTCCTTTATTTAAGATTCAAAGCATTTAAGAAAAATCACATAAAAAGGGAAAAGTCTACTTACTGTAGGGATTCATGTTATGTGTTGACATCCGATAGACTGTGTTTAGGGAGTGTTTAGGTGCAGAATTAAGTCCTAGGAAATGATAAATAAATTCTTAGACTGCGCTCTCACTTTGTAGGGATATTTGAGGGGGCAGAACTGTGTTCCGTCCCATAGTCACTCAAGTCTCTGTTCTGATAGACGCACATGTACCCATCCATCCACGTGGCATGGGCTGTGTGATACTGGCTTTGGGCTCTGTGGAGCTCTTCAGGGCATCCCTATGTGATCTTTGTGTAATTGTGGGAATTCTTGAAAATTTCAAAAGGAATGGCTCCTTAGGCTACAATCTCCATTAGTTCTGAGAGAGAATACAAAGTGGGTTATCCTCAGATCTTAAAACTCTACGTCTCCTGGCTCGGTAACCATACTTGAATGTGAATTAAATATCAAATAGTGTGATGAGTACATTATTTAACACAAACTGAGACCTCACCAGAAACCTCAAGACCGAGCCTTGGCTCAAGACAGACATCCCCTGCAGATCACCCCAGAAGGTCTTATGGGCCATAGGACAGAGAGGACTGGTATAGGACTGGGTCCTGGTCGGTCTGGCTTCCCACCCCATCTCCACCTTCTATAACAGCATGTGCTGAGATTAACTGACCATTTTGCTTCAGAATTCAGGAAAACCCCGGGAGGTATATGATCAAGAGATGTGGAACTGGCTCCATTTCACTCACTAGAGCCTGTAACCTCTAAAGGACAAATCAAATGGCTAGTCAACAGTCTGTCTCAAAATTTGATACCACACAGCTTCTCGCGGTGGCTGCTGTGAGCATTTTTGTTCTGCGGTCCCGTTGCTGGCTTTCACAAAGCATGAATGGGAAAATAATGAGGAAGAAAAATAGTCTAATGTGAGGTGGCTCGTATCAGAACAAGGGCGCTGACAATAAGACATGGCGCACACCCGCCTCAGAGGGCTTGTCTGTAGGGGGGCTGGCCAGCGCGTTCTTTTTTAAGGGCAAAGATAAGGGGCCAGCTGTTGAGAAGCAAAAAAATGGTGAATTGAAGAAAAGGTTTGAAATTTGAAAAGACTGATTGAAAGAAGGTCCGATAGGCTCTTGGAGGAATATATGAACCGTGCGTGTCGTAAGGGAGATAGGTCCACAGCCTCCTTGCACTGTTTCCCATTTTCTTTCATCAGCAAGAAATCATTTCTTCTCCCCAAACACTTCTGCGCTAACATCAAGTTTTCATTCTCATTGGCCATAGGGATAGCACCATCTTTGATCTTCAACTTACTGAAGCAGCAGCCTACTGTTCTACTTCAAAGTACGCCTTTGTGACTTAAGGGCATTTTAATAAAGAGTTCTCCAAAACCCAGTTGCATATCATCTGGAATAGTAAGGAGCTGTGTAGCTCATCAGGTGATATAATACCAGAATCATAAGGAAGCTTCTGTGAGGGAAAAAAAATCGCCCTCAATGGGAGAGGAAATAATAGCTGTGGAAACATGTATACCAGCTTTGTAAGGGGGACACGCTCCTTTGTCGTGTCCCTTCTGCTTACCCACGCGTCTGCTGCTTAGAAATCAAAGTTACACCCTCAAAATAGGATGGTGTGGGTTTGAAAGGCTTCCATTCTAAAGAATGTGTGAAAATGCAACTCGGAAAATTCTCCCACATGGATCTTGAACATGCGAAATGTCTGCAGTGTGGTAGAAGGAGTTGAGGTCGAAAAAGAATCTCTTCTGTTACAGAATTGTTTGCAAACAAACATGTCTTCAAACCTGTCCCTTTGGAGCCAAGAGAGAAATTGCCTTTTTTTTTTTTTCTTGACCTGGGCAGAGGAAGGAAGACGTTTCCTTAGGTATGAAAGACAGAAGCTCTCTTGCTGTGTTCATCTCAACCATCTGTTCATGAAGGAAGCACAAGTCCGCGAAGTCTTGAAAGAAGCAGAGACAAGTCTTCTAGCTGAAGAAGTTCCTGGTAGCCAGATAATTCAAGTCTCAGTAGTGAAACTGTTAAGCCAAGTTAAAAAACCTGGCAAGAGACGCACGATTCAACAATACATAGAAGGAAACGTTTTCGCTTTTCAGAAGATGAAGGGTTTGGTATTTGTATTTGGTCAAATATTTGAGAAAATGAGGTAATAGTTGGTGCCCTGGGGTGAAAGAAAGCATGTCCATGGCAAACACAAGCAAGAAAATGGAGTCACAAAGTTCCCCTTTTGGTTAATTTCACCAAATGTTACTATTTTTGTCATATTGACTTTTGCTGTTTTTCTCTGCATTCCCTCCCACACATATCTTAACTACCCCACCGCCCTTTCTTCGTGGAGAACTATTGGAAATCACAGTGAGGACACCATGGCATCTCCCCCCGCCCAGAATGCCATCTCTTCAGAGTGAGGGTATTGTTCTCATGTGACCACAATATTGTGCATTTAATATGGATAAAAGCATTTAATATGGATAAATTAATTGTGCATGTTAAACCAGATTGAAAATTCTCAGTTCTCTAGAAATACGTGTCTTGGCGATTTTCCTCTTTCCCTCAGGAGCTAATCAAGGATCACTGGTGGCATTTCCTGATCACATCTCTTTGGGCTCTTTTAATCCCAACAGTTCACTTCTCACCTTTCCTTTCATACCATTGAAAATTTCTGAAGAATCCAGGCCAGTTGTTTGTCAAATGTGTCCGTCTGAATTTGTAGATTTCTTTCCTCGTGTTTTAATTAAGTTTACGTATTTGGGACAAAAATATTACATGGGTGAGTTTATATTCTTCTTCTTGCTTTAAATCCAGAGGCTCATTTGTCCCCTTACTGGTGAAGCTACTTCTGAGTCCTTAAACTGAAACTCTGTCTTATAAAGGTACTTTTCATTCCTTTATAAGAATCAGTAGTAATCTGGGGGGAGTACCTGGGTGGCTCAGTAGGTTAAGGGTCTGCCTTTAGGTGCTCATAATCCCGTGGTACTGGGATCGAGTCCCGTGTTGGGCTCTGTTGTAGGCGGAGAACATGCTTCTCCCTCTCCTTCTGCCCCTTTCTCCCACTCATGCTCTCTCTATCAGATAAATAAGATCTTTGAAAAATAGTGATCTGGGGTATAAAATGAGGAGCGCGTGCAAATTTCTCCCCTACCATGGTAGACAGGATAATACCAGCTCTGTGCCCACATCCCTATAGATATCCATGCCCTCATCCCTAGCACTTGTGAAACTGTTAGGTTAAAAGACAGGTAAGGGGAGTGAAGGTCGCAGTTGGAATGAAGGTTGTTAACCAGCTGACCTGAAACTAGAGAAATGAGCCTGGATTTTCCAGGGGGATCCAATATCATCACAAGCGTCTTTGAAAGTAGAAGACGGACTAGAGGAGTCAGAGGGAGATGCGATGAAGGTAGAATGACCAGACATGTAAAATACGCTTGCTTTGAAGGTGGAGGAGGAAAACCGCAACTCAAGAGTGCAGGCATTCTCTAGACGCTGGACACGGCCAGGAGCCGCATTCACCCCTAGAGCTTCGAGAAAGGAGCACAGACCTGCGGACACCACAAGGTTAGCCCAGTGAATCCACGCCTGGCTTCTGACTGTTAAATCCACAGAATTGTCTTGTTTTAAACTCCTCGATTTCTGGTAATACGTTACAAAAGCAGTAGAAAACACACCCCCTCTAACTGAATCTGGTCATGTCGGCATTTCTCGATGATCCTTGCCTGAATTCTTTCTTATTTGGGGACTAGTAAATGGTGGTGTTTACTGTGTTGATTTTTCCTTACTTATTAGCCAGCGTTCTTGTGAAAGAACTTCTGGCTTCTTTTTTTTTTTTAAAGATTTTATTTATTTATTTGACAGAGAGAGATCACAAGTAGGCAGACAGGCAGGCAGAGAGAGAGAGAGGAGGAAGCAGGCTCCCTGCTGAGCAGAGAGCCCGATGTGGGACTCGATCCCAGGACCCTGAGACCATGACCCGAGCCGAAGGCAGCGGCTTAACCCACTGAGCCACCCAGGCGCCCCGAACTTCTGGCTTCTACTTGGTTCTCCTCTCTCCCTCTGTGTCTTGGATACCATTACGAACACATAGATCCTTTTTTTTTTTTTTTTAAATTTGGAGTTCTATAACTTAATACTTTCATTTTGTTTTTGATCCTTCACTTGTCCCAAATTTGAGCATTAGTCAATCTAGCTCACTCCTATGCCTGCCTAGCATTCCCTTATTAGTTTTTGAGCACTTTTTTTGTTTTCTAGAATATAATATTTAGGGTTAACCTTATCCCCCGCCCCCATTGTTTTACCCCAAACATGGATGCCACCATTTTTCCCAAGGAGTCTGGGTTTCACTTAATGGGGGAAGGAAGGAAGGCTGATTTTTCCTGTAACTTTGAGGTCTCGGTTTACTTTTGGCTTTAGTCTGCACTGGGGTGTCTTTCCATAGTCTCAAAGACCTTTCTTGTAACTTTTTCTGTGAACCATTGATGTGTCTTGCATATTTTGTATCAGTTTGGGTTTGGTTGTTTTTTTGTTTTTGTTTTGTTTTGTTTTTGTTTTTGTTTTTTTCTGTTGCTATAGTGGGGAAATTAGCCTTGGACTTGATAAACCTGTTGCTAATTGTTTTCTTCCAAATTTCTCCTTCATTGACCTTGTTTTCCAATGTGAACTTATCTTAGGTGAATTTATTCACTTTGTTAGTGCACCTGGATTTTGAGTTCGAATTACAGAAGCTTTCTCCATGTCATGGTTGTAAAGAAATTCACCCATGTTTTATTCCAGTATATTTAGGTCTCCCATCCATCTGGTGTAAGGTATGAGTTCAAAAATCACGGTTCAGCTGGTGTCCCAAGAACACTTGTTGTCAAGTCCATATTCTCCCCTAACCATTTGGTATGCCTTCTTTATCAGTCACAAATTCCTATGTTTTGAGGTCTGTTTTTGGACTTTATATCCTGTTCTGTTGGCCAGTCTACACATGCAGTAATACCACAGTATTTTAACTAGAGGTTGGATAATGTATTAAGTCCTAGAGCTAGTCAACATTTCATGCTTTTCTTTGGCGTTAGCTAGCTATGTTCTCCTTTTATGTGAATGTTCGAAGTACCTGTTGTAGCTCCCAGAAAACTTACTGGTATGTTTACGGGGACTGCATTAAATTTATGTATTATCTTAGGGATTTTTAAAATTTGATCTCCTTGTTGCTGTGAATATACTCAATGTACAAAGTCTGACTACTTTCCCAGTCATTGTGCATCTTTCTCAGTGGTTTTCATTCTGCTAAGCATCTTAGAAATACCTGCCCCCCCCAAAAAAAAGAAAAAGAAAGAAAAGAAAACAGAAATAACTGGCAAAACTCTCATTCTTAGGGCTCACCTGTCTCCCACACTGGCTCAATATATCTGTGACATAACACAGCATCAGTATGTGTCAGATTCCTCGGGTGACATCAATACACAATAAAATCTGAGAACCCCTGATTTATTGGGGGTGGAGGAAGAAGAATCCTTTGGAGCCCTAACATGAAGGGAACTGAAGGAGGAAAAAAAGTGTTTTAAAGTTCCTAGTATTAGTGATATGCTTTTATTTGGTCCATGTATTTGTAAAGTTAAAAGGTCTTTGTGACATTTACTGCTTTTTGGTCTGAATTCTACCTTTTTTCCACTCAGAATTGCTGTCCCTGGTTTTCTCCCCCCCCCCCACCCCCATCTATAAGTTTTTATTTCAATTCCAGTGAGTTAACATAAAATGTAATACTAGTTACAAGTGTAGCATTTAGTGATTCATTGTTTACATACAACCCCCAAGGCTTAGCACAAGTATTCTTGTGGTATACATTTCCTCAGCCTTTTTTTGGCTTGTATGAATTATGCACTTTTAACTGTTTTTTTTTTTTTTTTTTTTTTTGCACTGAGTATGTAATAGGGTTTTGTTGTTGCCTGTGATTTTTTTAAAGTAGGTAAGATAAATCTATTTCATATTGTTTATAGACTATGTCATAAATGATTACATATATATGCACTATTACATACAATATTATATAGATGTGTGCTGCAGGCTGGGAATAGAGCCCTTGAGTTCTTGGCAAGCTCTTGATCCCCCGAGGGCGAGGAAAAGGGAGTGTGGATCTCCATGTGGTAATTAATGCAGCAGCATAGGAGAAAGCGAGAAGAACCCCAAGTGGAGACTGTTTGTGTCTTGCAGGAGGGGAGTCCTCTTTGAAGTCTAAACTCCAGCTGATTATGAAAATTAATGCTGGGACAGATTTTTGAAAAAGATGAGATAAGGCAATGCTAAATGAATCACACCTACCAACCATTGCCCTGCCTTTGGAAATGTGCATTGAGTTTTGGGTCTAGTTCCTAAGATCAGTGGTAACCACGACGGTGACATCATGCCTAAATGGGGGACAGCTGCTGGGAAGGTACTGGCTCCAACTGATTCTGGTATTGCAAGCATTCCAGAGTGACCTGTGAGAAGTAAAGTGGAAGATCTTTCTTTAATATTGAACCACTGATATTTACTTACTCTGAATCCTGTATATGCATGTTACTTAAATGATAGGTGTGGTCTCAGCTGAATCATAAGAGGCTATAATTCTACTTTTCTTTTTCTCTTTCTCAAGAGAAGAGGCTATCTTCTCTTGGCATCTTTGTCCAGAGTGCCCTTGTTTATTAGGAAGGACTGTTTATTTTTCTGTACTAGTGGTTATATTTACAGTAATAATTTGTTTGCTACCCTTCATCTTCTTTCCCTTATTTAGATACCTCTAACTGGTTTTGATAGACTTCCCACCTGTGTGATAGTGAGCTTACCTAACTTCTCTTAGTGTTTCTTTCTCCTTTGTTAAATTATTGTTTGTTGAATTATTTCTACTGGGTCAAAATACATAACCTGGATGCCCTGTTCTTCTACCTTGACCATCCACATTTCCTTTAACCTTGAATCTGCGCTTACACATATTTAATCCTTACTATTGGTCCTACTGCTGGAGCTCACTCTAGCTTCTCCTGGTGGGATTAAATGTGTGTCCTTGCAGACCCTGAGGAGTTGTTCATGGGGGCAGTGTTCCTGAGATGTTAATACATTTCCATTGTTTGTAGCTTTGTTGTGGGGGAAGAGCTTGTCTGGATTTAAGATTCCTGGCTTACACATTGCATTATTTTTTTTAAGATTTTTTAAATTAAAATACCTAAATATTTTTATTTATTTATTTGAGAGAGCAAGAGCAGACAGGAGAGGGAGAAGAAGGATCCCCACTGAGCAGGGAGCCCGATGGGGGGCTCAGTCCCAGGACCCTGAGATCATGACCTGAGCTGAAGGCAGATACTTACCCACTGAGCCACCCAGGGACCCCTCCCACTTTGTCTTTAAAAGTTTCTTTAAAGTGGTCCTCTCCATTGTCTTTATATATTTTGGTATACACATCTGATGCCAACCTGATTTTTTTTTTAAAGCAATTTAGCTTTTTTACTTGGAGGTTCAGGGGATTTTCCCCCCCTTATCATTAATATTTAACAGTTTTACCAGGATATATCTTAGAACTCATGAGCCTGGTTGCATTAGTTTAGGTATAGTATATTTTGGGGTCGTGGAATGCCTAACAACATTGCTTTGTTTCTAGAAAGTTTTCTTAGGTTGTATTTTTAAATACAAATATTTCATTGCATTCCTTTTCTTTTCTTCAAACTCTCTAGTTACCTATTTGTCTTCTATCTTTTTTCCATATCTCTATGAATCTTTTCTCTTTATTTTCCATCTCAAGACTATTTTATCTTTTTCTTCAGTGTCCTTTTGTTTGTTTGTTTGTGTTTTGTTTTTAGTGGAATCTGATTTGACTTCCTTCTGCAAATGGTTGCATGAGAATGTTTAGTTCAGGTTGTGCTGTGAGGTTTTCACCCACTTTAATTGGAGAATTTTTTCCCAATCAGAGCTAACCACTTCAGATTCTTCTATTAATAATACCTTTGTGGATATTGTTTGCCAAGTATGCCCATTTTGAAATGGACTCTCTGTAGGAGCAATCATGGGGTACATAGGCAGAAATGAACGTATGTTTGGCTGACTCCATTTTTGATTTGTGGGTGCCCTCTTATCTGTACTCATTGCATTTTAGTCTTTAAAAATTAATAGTGCTTGGTTTTAGTGGGGGGGGGCTTTGTCTCCTGATTTTACTACTATTTTTTAAATGTCTATAGACCCTTTAATTTCTAATACTTGTTTCCTTCTTCCCATTCACCCCCAATCCTAGGCAAAACCCTCCCAATGCCTGTTCCCCAGAGTAGTACCTTCTTGAAATTCTGATCTGTGCTCCTGCGTTCCCAAATCTCTCCCCATGAATTGTTTATCAACCAGGCACAGAACCACGATGTCTCAGCACTGTTATTTAGCATTTAGGATTTGTCTCTCTTCCTGGTAGATGATTTTTATCCATATTCTGTCCTTGGGCTTCCCTACAGTTGCTACCCCTGTTCTCTGTGTATTGAGCTCTAGAACTTGGTCTGCGGCTTCATGCTTCTGATTTCTCTTCTTAAACAGAGTTTTAAAGTCCATAGTCAATGATCCTATTTAGGCTCTAAGTATGGGTTCTGAAAAGCTTTGTTTGCCATACTTGTTGATCAGAATTTGTGTTTATTTATTTATTTATTCCCATATAGTAGATGGAAAGAGATGAATATAAAAAACCACTGTCTTTCTCTGGAAAGTCAAATATTTCTTACATAGGTCAAAATTTACATCTTACCATTTTTTTCTTAATATGAATGTCTTCCATTTATACGGTATATTTGTCTCATAGCACTTGTGCACAGAGTCCCATATTTGTTCAGTTATGCTTTGAAATAAGCACAATTTTAAGTGAGAAAACCGAGCCTCGGAAAGGTTACGTGAATTCTTCGCTATCACACACCCACATATATTGGAAGAATTGGAATTCAGAGTACAACAATGAGTGCTCTTCCAAAATGAAATAAACAGCTTTTTTAAGTTGTGGCTCTTTACTAGCACCGAACACTCACTTGCATTGAAAATGCCTACTCAGAGTTAAGATCACCACCCCTTGAAGTTGTATGAAAAGTTCCTGCATTGTGTGGGTATTTAGAAATTAGATATAAGAAATAGACTGGGCCTTTGCCCCTAGGTCCTCACTCAGAGCTTCTAGAATCCTTTTAGTTTCCTCAGTGGGAGGATGGTAGGAGGCTCATCTCAGAATTCCTAAATCTCTTGGAATTTTTTGGATAATAAGATGACTTTTTGTTCTAATGAGGTGACTCTTGGTGGGTTGGTGGGCTCCTGAGTAGCTTCATGACGGAGGCACGTCACCAGAAAGGAAAGGCATGACCAGGAGCTTGAAACTTTCAACCCTGTACTTAGGGGAGGAGAGAGAGCCTGGAGACTGGATTAATCATGGATCATACCTATATGGTTAAGCCTCCACGAAAATCTCTTAAGTGTAGGCTTCAGAGAATTTGTGGTTTTGGGGAAATACCTCCATGTACCAGAAGAATGCTATCGCCCAACTTCACAGAGACAGAAGTTCCTGTGCTTGGGACATTACCAGACCTTACATTATGTACTTCATCTGTCTGTGCATCTGTATTTTTTTATGATAAATTGATTATAATATTTCTTTGAGTTTCATGAACTCTCCCAGTAAATTATCAAACCTTGGGGTGATAAGTGGTGGTTATGGGACCCCATGACTTTGTAGCCAAGTTGGACAGAAGTGTGGTTACTCTAGGGTCCCATGACTTGAAACCATCATCTAAAGTGAGGCCAGTCTTATGGGAATGAGCCCCTGAATCTGTAGAGTCTGACACTAACACCAGGTAGTGTCAGAATTGGATTAATTCTAGGATGACCAGTTAGTACCCAGAAAATTTGAGAGGAAAACGCCACATGCATTGCTGTCAGTTTTGAGTAAAGAAATACCTCTTAAAACAGTGGTTCCCAGCCAGGGAAATCATGTTGAGACTCTTTTTTAAAAGAGGTAGAAACCTAATTCATAGGCTCTGTTTCAGTAAATCTCGGGCAAAGCCCATACATTTCTGTTTTAAAATTGCTAATCATTCAGTCAGCCAGCTGATTGCTAATTTTAGCAACTTTGTTGGACACTGGGATAGAGAGGTTCCTGAACCTAATAGCTTTTGCTCCTGTGGAGTTGACAGTCTGCTGGAAAGAAAATTAGTGATTCGGGAATCACACTGTTGATATAAAAAAATGAAATAAAAAATGCTAAGATCAGCAACCTGAGGAGGAAAAAACAGAGGAGAGTACAAGAAATTCATGTAATTTAGCCTGAGAGCCTGGTGGAGGCTTCCTCAAGAAAGGGGTACTTAGCTGAGACCTGGAAGGTGAGAATGCTTGTTACTCACCAAGGCCACAGCATGTGCAAGGGTCCTATGGCACAATGAGAGTTGAGTGTTAGAAGAACCAGGAGAAGGATGAGTATGTATGATGAAGAGACCGAGTCGTGAATAATGAGTTGAAGGTTTTGGCCTTGATCATAAAAGCAAAGGAAAATCACTGTTGGGTTACATGTGTTCTGTGTGAATAGAGTGTGGCTAAAACACCCTCTGATCAGAGTTGCATTGTCAAATGAAAATCCCAGCTTCTTTGTAGAAAGTAGATGGGTGGTGCACTGGAGCAAATGGTTGAAATGGCAGAATTACAAACCGAGATGCTGTGGCATTAAAGGGAAAATAATATGTCTGAGAGTTAAAATTTCAGATGTACCGTAAAGAGGACTTGGTGGTGGAATTGAGTTGGGTTGAGGGTTAAGGTTTGAGGTGTTCTCACAGAAGTCTGTTTTAGAGGCTTGTGCATGTACATGGTGGGAAGTATGATTCATTGGGATAGAGCCTTTGAAATGAATACCAGGTAGTGAAGACATTTCGATTCATTCTCAAATATGTTGAGATGGGACATGCAGTTTTTATGTCAAAATGGACTTGTTGAATAAACTGTAGAACATATCAGTCTGGACATCCACAGGGAGGCAAGACAGCACAATTCCTACCACAGCAGTGTGTCCCATTAAGAAAAAATGTCCCCAGAAAGAATCCTTGCATAAGGGCTTTAACCATTGAGGAGAAGAGTGAAATATCAGGATTATTGGCATCTATCCCACTGGTTTCTTCTATTCATTAAATAAAACATGATTTTAAAGAACCCAGATAAGGCTGGAAGCGCTTGGAGTTGTGGTGAACATGCTTGGCTATGTCTGTAGTTGTACTCTGGTGATTTTTTTTTTTTTTTTAAAATAATGAGGTAGTGTGTAGTCTCTCATGGGAACTGAAATGACTTCAAAGAAACCTTCACCCATCTTCAGTTCTGCAGGAGAGGAGGCAGGAGCCTGCGGAGTGAGTGAATAGGATGTGGAAGTTGGGAAAAGAGGCCAATTAAATTGCAGTGGAATGATAGAAGTGAATGAAATTTTGCAAAAATTAAAACACACACACACACTCAAAACAAACAAACAAAAAGCCCACAGTATCTCTGGTAAGCAAGTAAGTTGAAAAAGAATTGGAAAAATACAAAAAAAGGGGGAGCAGTTCTCCAGCTCTGTTTGCTCCTCTATTTCTCTGTTAATTGGCAATAGGTGATAAGATGTGCCATCTGCTGCATTTCTAGATGAAAATGTCAGTGGCAAAAGCAACCTTGAATTCAGGGAAGCATCTTGAATTAGAAAGCTAGGGGATCTGGTCCACGAGTTTCCTGGGTGGTTGGCTCTAGCACGGAGCGAGAGGACTGTGTTCCAGGCTCGAAGGGCTTGATGAACTGTGAGACCTTTGTCCTCTTCCCAGGAAACAAGAGCTGGCTGTCGGCAACCTGAAAGAAATTTGTATTTTAGGGTAGGCCTGTCTTGGATAGTTCATCTCAGATCCTCTTGGGAAATGACACAGATAAACTGTATACATTTACACAAATACAGTGCATTTGTGTTTATACAAATAGAATGTTTGCAGTGGGATACATTAATACAAATACAATGTATACATTGTATACAATGTATATAAGTATACTATGCAAATAAAATGGACATCAAGTGGGGCTGGGTTGCTTCAACTCTTTACCACACATGGAGCCAGGATCCAGTACGTGAACGATGACATTTGGCATTCTCCTTGCTCGTGTCCACTCCCACGGTTGGGCCTCCTGTTATTCTCAGAAAAAGGCTATCAGTAAAATAATAAAAGTCATGGACCAGCAAGGCCACCCAGAAGTACCAGCATATTCGACGTCCCCTCCACAGCATAGCCCCAGGTGCATGTGTGCCTTGCACATCCAGGCTGGTGGCTCCCCACACACATGCCTGGTGCCTCCTTAACCCGTTTCTCCTCTGCACTGAGGGCTGCCTCTCACCGTGTTCTCACTAATTATCTGTGACATGCCGTTGGCAACCCTGTTTGCGAGGCTTCGTCTATATTCTGCACTAGGTTGGCCTCACCCCTTGGGAGATGAGAAGATGTGTGTCTTTGAATCCAAAGATCTGAGCGTGCAGTCAAGATGTACTCCTGTGATCCCTTAATATACTTTAAGCCAGGGCCCCTTTTATTGTCTCTCAGACACCATTTCCCAAATGCACTGCAGTGTCAGCCTATTCTTCAAAGTGCCCTTGCCGAGAGCACCTGATGTCTCCAGCTGGAAGAAAAAGCTAAGGACAGACTCCACCCTGCTGCTCTCCACTCAGGGCCTGAGAATATGTCAGGAGGAAGCACTGTTTTCCCCACTGAGAGGGGGTAAATGGAGAACATTTGATTTGCCGAGTCTTCAGTGTTTTCTGAAGACACTAGTGTGGGGGGGGTGGGGGCGGGGAGCGCGCTTCTTAGTGTAGCCCTGGATGGCACACGTGGGATCGCATATGGAAAATTAAACATAATGAAACTCAAATGTTCTCTTGCTTGGAAGGTGACGCATTTGAGTAGGAGGCTGCCCTCCTGTGCTTCCTTAAAATCTTTGCAAAATTGAAAGGGAATTCTTAAGTCAAGAGCCAGACAGAAAACCCTTTGCCAGCCAGACTGGACCCTCAGGCTAGAGTAAGAAGCCTTCAGTTTTAGGTTCCCTGGGATGGCAACTGTAATGTTACCTTAGGCTTCACTGAGAATATGAAAACAAAGAATGTGTTTCCAGCGCCCCTTATTCCCTAGCCCTTGTGTTTCCTCCTATGTTCTTGGAGCTCCCTACCCTTCACCACCCGCAGACTTCCTTTTGCTCCTTTCCTCACTCTGCTCTAGAGAAGGGCAGTTCTGGTAAGCCTTTGGGCAGAGCAGTTGAGCCTGCTGGGCTCATTCCATCCCTTCTTCCTTGTGGACATCAGCCAACCATTCATTCATTCATGCCCCGCGTAGTATCAAGGGCTTACGTATTATCAGCTACCTTTCTATCCACTGGAATTGAAGCAAATAAAATCGACCAATGTGAGTGAAATAGACAAAGAACTCCTATTTTAAGGAGGCACAGAAAATAAATGTAAACTATAAGTGCTTTTAAAGTGGCAAATGTGACCATGATGGGCACTGAGCCATGTCTAGCATTGTTGAATCACTCTATCGTACACCTGAAACTAATATTACACTGTATGTTGGCTCTACTGGAAGTAAGATTAAAAACTTCATCCAGAAAACAAAGTGGCAAGTGTTGAAGGAAAACCTGTAGAGAAGAGAAAAGAAATATCAAGGGATGGGTGCTGAAATTTTGGGAGGGAAAGACAGGGGCTAATGCAAGAGAGTTCCCGCAGGCTTTGGCAAAGAGCAAAGAACCAGATTGGCTGCAGCCCAAAATTAACCTAATTTGACTTGGGTTTTAATAAAATCTATCAGCTCCTGTCCTAAGACTCAGCTGGGGGGAAAAGGAGGTTGTGACAAGAAGAGGTCATTGCCAACATCTAGAACTGATTAGGATGGTGCTCTGCGGGGAAGGTGGTGAGGAGGAATGGAATTCTGAGCATATCTGAAGTATGGGATGTTAAAGCTTGCTGACAGATGACATGCGGCGTGAAGAAGGAGAAGCATGAAGAATGGAGATACTCGTCAGAGATTTTGAAGTGAATAACCGAAGAATAGATTTGCAATGAAGTGAGGTAGAAAGACTGGGCTAGGACTGCTTGGGGCGGGGCTGGGAGTAAAAATCAGGAGCTCTGTTTTAGATACATGGAGTTTAAGCTGCTTATTAGATGCTCAGAGGAGAAGCCCAAACCTGCCATCAACTCAGAGGGGGGATTTACAGTCACGAACCTGCATGAGGTCATTCTAGAAGGTGAATATGGTCCGAAGAATAAATGGGGCGCAAGGACTGATCCCTGGACACTCCAACATTTAGAGGCACAGACCAAAGGATTGAGCAACAGAGGAGACGGGAGAGGTAAGAGTGGGGTCAAGTATGTCTTCCTACAGGATCCATGACTCCTCCTCTGGGGACGGTTCCCACACATGCCTGGGTCTGCATGGGGAGTTCTGCCATGTTTTCTCTTTAGCCTTCCCGCTGTTACTTGGCTAATAAACTTGGATGAAGCCGTGTCCTTCAACCCGACCTCAAGTGCTGCTTTAGTCTCTTCTCAGAGCACTCAGACTTGGGTAGGAGAGAATGGTATTCTACCTCAGGCCTCCCTTGGGTCCTCCTAAAAGAAAAATGGAACAAATGCATTTGGCCTGAAAAATTCATTCTTTTTGTGATTTTATATTTTTTTGCCCAGAATCAAAGGGATCTATCTATATTGACAGTACGATATTTCATGTTACACAAATAAAACACATTTTTAAAACAAACCATAATATTTTTACCCAATATGAAGTTTTAGTGTTCCTTTAATACTTAGTCTTGACAAAGGGGCGAGCCCTTCCCATTCTTAGCTCTCTGTGATTGATCCTTTTTTGGCTGGTCATGTGTCTTCGGCCTTGCTAACCAAGTGTCTTCTTTGAATGTTGACATTTTCTTTTTAGCAGACATATCTGAGCATATTTACAAAGTCAGTTCCTGGCTACAGCTGAACTCACTGGGGACCAGTAATCAACATTGTTTGACAGGATCAGGTATCCTGTGTGGGTTTGAAATATGCCTGCGTGGGAAAAGGAGAAAAATGTAGGAGGCATCTATACCAAAATGATTACATCTCAAGGCACTCCTTGCTTAACAGAGTCTCACATCTTTGGGAGTTTCACCTGAATGTTTTCTGTTTTCCTGAGAGAAGGGTGCTTCCTCTTGTTTTGGAGAAAAACAACTTCTTAAAAATCATTTCGGTGACTTTATTCACTAAATTTAATCTTGATAGTTAAAAAAAAAAATGACCCTTTCAATTAAGTTCATGCAAATGCATTGTAAAACCTTAGCATTATACTGAAGTATGTAAAAAGGAAAAAGAAAGCCAAATCAGAATCACAAGATTTAAATACAAATAGGTATTAATGTTGTGCTGTCCATACTTATTTTTTTTTACTTACACAGTATTTTAATTTACTTCCGAAAACAGATCATCTTATACATACTATGAAAATTGATTTTAACCCCTTCTTAATATATACTCAATTCTAGTAAATATTCTATGACTGCTATTTGAAAAGAAGATGCATTTTCTGTTTTCACAAACTAGAGCTTGATATAAAACACTAATTAAAATTACCGTCCTGGTTCTGTATTCACATACTTCGTATTTTTTACTACTCTTCTTTCTTGAGATAATCTTGGGTCTTCATTTTTTGCTTTAAATTTTAATTTTCATCAATTTCAACCAAAGTTTTGTAACATGCCTTAGTCTGAGGCAGTATTCTTTCTCAAAAAGTTATTACACTCTTCAACAAGAGAACAATGGTGGAGGCATCACATTTACTGATTTCAAAATGTGTTACCAAGTTCTAGTAACCAAAATAGTATGGTACTGGCACAAATACAGACACCTAGATCAAAGAAATGGAATATGGAACCCAGAAATAAACCCATACTATATATGATCATTTCATCCAGGACAGAGTAGTCAAGAATATACAATGGGGAAAAGACAGTCTCTTCAAAATAATGATGTAGGTAAGACCGGACCACTATCTTGCACCGTATACATAAGTAAATTCAAAATAGGTACAAGACCTTAATGTAACACCTGAAAGCATAAAAGGTCTAGCAGAAAACAAAGGCAGGAAGCTCTTTTGACCTTGGTTTTATTTTATTTTTTAAAGGTTTCTTTTTTTTTTTTAATATTTTATTTATTTATTTGACAGAGAGAGATCACAAGTAGGCAGAGAGAGGGAGAGAGAGAGAAAGGAAAGCAGGCTTCCTGCTGAGCAGAGAGCCTAATGCAGGACTCAGTCCCAGGACCCTGAGGTCATGACCTGAGCTGAAGGCAACGGCTTAACCCACTGAGTCACCCAGGCACCCTGACCTTGGTTTTAGCAAAATGATTTTGCACCAGTTTCTTCAGGCTCGTGCAGCAAAAGCTATAGTATGTGAGATCACAATAAACGGAAAAACTTTGCACATGCAAAGAAACCATCAACAGAATGAAAATGCAGCTTTGTGATTGTGAGAAGATAGGTACAAATCAAACATCTGATAAAGGGTTAATATCCAAAATATAAAGATAGGACTTACTGGGCTCCTTGTTTTGTTTTGTTTAAATAATTTATTTGAAGGAGAGCTCCCAGGAGAACAAGTGCAGGGAGGGCGAAGGGAGAAACAGACTCCCTGCTGGGTACAGAGCCTGCATGGGACTTGATCCCAGGACCCCAAGATCGTGACCTGAGCTAAAGTCACATTCTTAACTGAGCACCCAGCTGCCCCTAATGAGGTGGGTTTTTCGGGGGGTGGGGAGAATACTTATTAATGTATTTGAGAGAGAGTGCATGCAAGCCGGGGGAGGGCCAGATGGAGAGGGAAAGAGAGACCCCCAAGTGAACTTCAGGCCCAGCCAAGAGGCCCACAATGGGCTCGCATTCACAACCCCAAGATCATGACCTGATCCTAAATCAAGAGTCAGATGCTCAACTGAGTTCGACACCCAGATGCCCCACAGTTTAATGTTAAAAAAAAAAAAAAAAAAAATTTTTTTTTAATAGGGGAACTGGACATGTTTCCAAAGAACACATACAGACAGCCAGCAGGCACACAAAAGGTGCTAAATATCCCTAGTCATCAGAGAAACACAGAGACCTATTTGCAATTGTATGTATCTTTGTAGCCTTATTTTCAGTAGGCAAGACACTAAAGCACGAATGAATAGATAAAGAAGTTGTGCTCTGTGTATAGTGTATATGTATGTGTGTGTGTGTGTATAATATATATATATATGGAATACATTAATATATGTGCATTATATGGAATATCACTCATAAAAAATAACAAAATGTTGGTATTTATGACAGCATGCATGGACCTAGAGGGTATCACGCGAAATGAATTACGTCTGACAGATGAAGACAACTACTATATGATTTCACTTACTTGTGAGCTTTAAAAAACAAAGGAACAAAACAAAGCAGAAACTGACTCACAGAGAGAGGAACAGACTGTTGGTTACCAGATGGAGGTTTTAGGGGCCCATGAAATAGGTGAAGGGCATTAAGAATAACAAACTTTGTTATAAAGGTAAGTCATGGGGTTGTAATGTACTGCATAGGGAATATCATCAATAATATTGTGATAACTTTTTACAGTGACAGGTTGTAACTAGGCTTCCTGGGGGGATCATTTCATAACGTATAAAAATACCGAGTGACTGTGACATACATCTGAAACTAATAGGATCTTATATGTCAGCTCTACTTCAAAAAATTACTCTCTTGAATGGTTTCTATTTTGAATTTCACTGGGTCTGTTATTAATATGGTGACCATTGGTTCTTTATTTCTTTGCATTTTCCTCATGCATCTTATCCATTTTCTGAGTTACTTTAAGTGTATCTCTAACAGGTAGCATGAACAACAGTTGGATTCTGAATCAAATTAAGTCAATTAAGTAGCTTAAGTTTTTCTTTCAAATATCTAAATTCACTCATATTGATTATACCACATAATAAGTTATATTTATGCTTCTAATTTTTGTGTTTTTTAATACTTTTTGATGGATTTCATTTTTTTTCCACAATTTTCTAGGACACATTGACTTTTTTATTCCTCCATCCTAGCCACTCTTTATGTTTGATTCTATTCTATTTATATCTTTAAAAAGCGAACACCATCTTTGTACTGTTCATACCCTAGTGAAATAATGGCCACTGACTTTTTAATTAAACTGTTTTTAGAGGGGTTTTAGGTTTGTCTCAAACTTGAATGGACATATGGAGAGTTCTCTCTACCCTCTCTCCTTACATACATAGAACCTTCCTGATTACCCACATCCCCCACCAGACTGTACATTTGTTACAATCAATGAACCTACATCAGCCTGTACTTACCATCCGAAGTCTGTAGTTTATGTAGATGTTCACTCTTGATATTGTGCATCTTAGGAGCTTTGACAAAATGTATCCACTATCGTAGTAACACCCAGAAGTTCCTACTATTCTCCTTTGCTCTATCTGCTTATCCCCTCCCCCCACAACTGCCGGTAACCAGTGAACCTTTTGCTGTTTCCAAACTATAGCCATTTCTAGAATGTCGTAGAGTTGTGATCATAAAGCTTGAAAAGCTTTTCTGGTTGGTTCCCTTCACACAATAGTTAAGTCCTTAAGTTTCCTGTATGTCTTTTCGTGGCTTGATAGCTCATTTTCTCTTTAGCACTGAAAACTCTACTCTTGTCTGGATATATCATATTTATTTACCCATTTACCTCCTGAAGGACATCCTGGTTGCTTCCAGGTTTTGGCAATTAGGGATAATACTGCTATCCGTATGTGTGGGCAGGCTTTTATGTGGATGTAAGTTTTCAGTTCAATTGCGTCAATTCCAAAGAGTGTTACTGCTAAATTATATGGTAAAACCATGCCTGGTTTAATAAGAAACCACCAAAATGGTTTCACAGTCTTCCTGAGTGACTGTACTATTTGAAGTCCCACCTGAAATGAGTGAGAGTCCATATTGCTCCCCGTCCTCGCCAGTGTTGGGTGTTGTCAGTGTTTTGGATTTGGGCCAGTCTAATAGACAGTGGTATCTCGTTGTTTTAAATTTGTAATTTTTCTAACAACATATGATGAGAAACATATTTTCATGTGCTCACTTGGCATCTGGATATCCTCTTTGGTGTCTGTTCAGGTCTTTTGCTTTTAAAATTTGGTTTGTTTATGTATCATTGGGATTAAGGATTTTTGTCTATTTTGCATAACAATCCTTTATCATGCATGCCTCTAAAATTATTTTCTGTCATTCTGTAGCCTCTCTTCACATACTCTTGATACTGTATGTAGCAGAGCAGAAGTTTGGGATGAAGTTCACATTGTTAGATATTTCTTTCATGGATTATGCCTTTGGTGTTATATTGAAGAAGTTATAGCCACATCAAGGGGACCAAGATTTTTTTCCCTGTGGGGTATCTCCTAGGAGTTTTATCGTTTTTCTTTTTACATTTAGGTCCCTAATTCATTTTGAGTCTCTCTCTCTCTCTCTTTCTCTGTGTGTATGTGTGTGTGTGTGTGTGTGTGTGAGAGAGAGAGAGAGAGAGAGACAGAGAGAGAATGGTATAAGGTCTGTGTACGGATTCATTTCTTTGCACGTATGTGTCCATTTGGCCCATCACTATTTGTTGAAGAGTCCATCTTTGCCCCCACGCATTGCTTTTGCTCCTTTGTTAAAGAAAAGTTGACCATTGTTTACATGGGTCTAGTTGTGGGCTCTCTAATCTGTTCATTGACCCATTTTCCTATTCTTTCACCAGTACCATACTGTAGTGCAAGAGATGGTTATAAGACAATAAAAAAAGTAAGCAAAAATGAAAAGTTGTATTAAAAAGTCCACTCCTTCAAGATTAACTGTAAAGCCATATAATCAAGACAGTGTAGCTTTATAGTAAGTCTTCAGGTAAGGTAATCCTCCAGCTCTGTATTTCTTCCTCAATATTGTGTTCATTGTTCTGGGTCTTATGCCTCTACATAGAAAATTTAGAATTAATTTGTCAGTATCCACAAAAAAACTTGCTAGGGTTTTGTTTGGGATTGAGATGAATCTGTAAGTCCAGTTGGAAAGAATCAACCACCTTGACCTTATTGAGTCTACATAGGAACACACAGAATCTCTCTATGTAGTTCTTCCTCCATATTTTTCTCTGTGTTGTCCTTATAGATGTCTTATACATACTTTGTTGTATTTATACCTAAGTACTTCATTTTTGGGTGTGATCAGGTGAATGTTAATGTGTTTTTAATGTCAACTTCCACTTGTACACTGTGTTATATAGGAAAGGAATTGACTTCTGTATATTAGCTTTTGTATCTTACAAACATTTAACAGTTCATAGTTGTTTAACAGTTTCAGGAGATATCTTGTTGATTCTTTTCAGTTTCTCTACAGAGATGATGCTATCATACACTAATAAAGACAGTTTTATTTCTTTTTTTCCAATATGTATACCTTTTATTCCCCCTTCTTGTCTTACTAAATGAACTATGACTTCTAGCACAGTGTTGAAAACCACTGCGGAGAGGGAACAGCCTCACCTTGTTACTGATCTTAGCAGGAAAACTTTGAGTGTTTCATCATTAAGTATTATGTTAGCTGTAGGGGTTTTTTTGTTGTTGTTCATTATCTTGAAGATGTTCCATTGTAGTTGGCAGAGAGTTTTTATCATGAATGGGTATTTGATTTTTGTCAAATAACTTTTCTGCATTTATTGATCAGATCATGTGGTTTTCTTTTCTTCCTTAGCCTGTTGATGTGCTGTATTATGTTAATTGATTTTTTTTATATATATAAAAGCAGCCTTGCATACCTGGGATATATCCTTCTTGATTGTGGTATATAATTCTTTTTTATATGTTGTTGGATTCAATTTACTAATTTTTAGGGATTTTTACATGTATGTTCAAAAGAGATAGTGGTCTGTAGCTTTCTCGCCTTGCAACACTTATTGTTTCTGGTATTACAATAATGTTGGTCTCATAGAATGAGTTAGGAAGCATATGCTTCTGTCTTCTGACAGAGTTTGTAAAGTATGGATGCAATTCATTTGGGAAAATAGATATAGGCCTATTCAGATTGTCTTCTTCTTCTTGCGTTTGTTTTGGCAGATTCTGTCATTCAAGGAATTGGTCCATTCATTTATGTTACCAAATTTGTGTGCATAGGGTTGTCCATAGTATTTCTTTATTATTTTTTAATCTCCTTGGATCTGTAGTGATGTCCCTCTTCATTTCTGACTTCAGTAATTTGTGTCAGCCCTTTTTTTTCTTACTTATATTTGTTATAGACCTATTAATTTTATTGATCTTTTCAAAGAAACAGACTTGGGTTTCATTGGCTTTTCTCTGTCGATTTGCAGTTTTCAATATCATTAACTTCTTACTATTTTTTTCTACTTCTGTTTAGTTTGCATTTAATTTGTAGGTCTTCTGTTTTCCTAAGATGAAAACTTAGATGATTCATTTTAGACATTTCTTCTTTCCTAATATTTGCATTTAATGCTACAAATTTTCTTCTAGTAGTGCTTTCACTCCACCTCACAAATTTTTATAAGTTCTATTTTATTTCCATCTGATTCAAAATATTTTAAAAATTTCTCTTGAGAATTCTTCTTTGACAGTACATTATTCAGAAATGCCTTGTTTAATTGTGAAGCATTTGGAATTTTCCAACTATCTTTCCATTAATGATTTCTTTTTTTGTTTGGTTGTTTTTAACATTTTATTTATTCATTTGAGAGACAGAGAGACAGAGAGTGCACAGAGGGAGAGGAAGAAGCAGACTTCCTACTAGGCAGAGAGCCCCATGCAGAACTCGATCCCAGGACTCTGAGATTATAACCTGAGCCAAAGGTAGACACTAAGCCACCTAGGCACCCCACCATTATTAATGTTTCATTTAATTCTGTTTGGTCTGAGAGAAAAGATTTGATAATTTCTATGCCTTTAAATTTGTTAGAATGTGTTTTGTGGTCCAGAATATGATCTGTATGGGAAATATTCCATAAGAGCTTGAGAAAAATGCATGTTCTGCTGTTGTTGAATAGTCTATAGACATTAATTATATCCAGTTGATTGATGGTGCTTTAAATTCAACTGTGCTCTTGGGGTGCCTGGGTGGCTCAGTCGTTAAGCGTCTGCCTTCAGCTCAGGTCATGATCCCAGAGTCTTAGGATCGAGTGGGCTCCTTGCTCAGCAGGAAACTCCTTCTTCTCCTTCTCCCACTCCCCCTGCTTGTGTTCCATCTCTCACTATGTCTCTTTGTCAAGTAAATTTTTAAAAAAATTTAAAAAATTCAACCGTGCTCTTACTAATATTCTTTCCGGCAGATTTGTCCATTTCTGTTAGAGGAGTGTTAAAATACCCAACCATAAGAACAGATGAATTGATTTGTCTTTGGAATTTTATCAGTCTTTGCCTTAAATATTTTGTTGCTCTGAGGTTGGGTGCATACACCTTAAGGACTGTTGTGTTTTCTTTGAATATTGACTCTTTTATCATTATGTAACATCATATTTATTCTTTTATCCCTGATAGCTTTTCTTTTTTTTTTAATATAATTTTTTATTTTTTATAAACATATATTTTTATCCCCAGGGGTACAGGTCTGTGAATCACCAGGTTTACACACTTCACAGCACTCACCAAAACACATACCCTCCCCAATGTCCATAATACCACCCCCTTCTCCCAAACCCCCTCCCCCCAGCAACCCTCAGTTTGTTTTGTGAGATTAAGAGTCACTTATGGTTTGTCTCCCTCCCAATCCCATCTTCTTTCATTTATTCTTCTCGTACCCACTTAAGCCCCCATGTTGCATCACCACTTAAATTCATATCTCTCAATAGTTACCCTGAATGTTAATGGCTAAATGCCCCTGTCAAAAGACACAGGGTATCAGAATGGATAAAAAAACAAAACCCATCTATATGTTGCCTCCAAGAAACACATTTTAAGCCCGAAGACACCACCTGATAGCTTTTCTTTTTCTGAAGTCTGTTCTGTCTGAAATAGTATCACTACTCCTGATTTCTTTTCATTAGTGTATTAGGGTTATGTATGGGAACACAAGAAAGGAGATGGATGGATGGATGGATCATGGATGGAAGGATGAGAAGTTTTACTATAGAAATTGGCTCACATGATGATTATACAAGGTGAGAAATTTCATCATCTGCTATTGACAAGGTAGAGAACGGAGAAAGCCAGTGGTGTGAATACAGCCCGAGATGAAGGGCTCACCGTGAAAGCAGAAATAGTCAGATATCTCAACCTTTCCTCCTTCCACCTTTTTATTCTGTTCAGGCCCTCAGTGGACTGGATGATACCTGCCCACACTGGGGAGAGCCATCTGCTTTATTCAGTTCACCAATTTAAATTCTCTTCTTTTCTGTAAACACTGTCACAGACACTCACAGAAATAATGTTTTGCCAACAATCTACGCATCCTTTTACCCGATCAAGTTGACATATAAAATTAGCAATCTCAATTAGTGTTAGCATGGTCTGTGTTTCTCTATTCATTTACTTTTATTCTCTGTGTCTGTATTTAAAGTAGGTTCCTTGTAGACAATGTCTAGTTGGGTCTTGTTTTTTGATCCACTTTGATAACCTCTATTTTAATTGTTAAATTTTTATCATGGGCTTTAAAAGTGATTTTTGAAATGGTTGGACTTCTGTCTACCGTATTTGTTACTCTTTTCTATTTGTTACCTGTATTCTTTTTTTCATCCCTCTATTTTTGCCTTCACATTTTTTTCTGTCTTGAGAGTTGAGCATTTTATATGATTCCTTTTTCCATTTTTTTAAGCCTATCCATTATACTTCCTTTTTTACTTTTTTTAGTTCTTGCCCTCGAGTTTGCAAAATACATTTCATCTATTCCAATCTACTTTGACTTAATACTGTACCACTTTACAGGTTGTGCAAGTAGCTCACAATAACAAAATGCTCTTAATTCCTCTTTCCAGTCCCTTGTTTCAGCACTGTCATACCTTTCACTTACACATAGGCATACTCACATATATATGCATACATAAGCATACATAATTGAATACCCTGGTATGATTATTTTGGTATAATAAATTGTTATCTCTCATATCAATAAAAATAATAAAAATCAAAGATTTTCTTTTAACTTCACTTAGTCCTTCTCTCATGATCTTCCTTTGTTTATATAGTTCTGAGTTTCTGACCTATATCATTTTTCTTCCAAGAAGAACTTCTAAAATTGCTCTCAAGGCTCGTCTACTGACAACAGACTGCCTCAATTTTTGTTTGAGAAAGTATGTATTTCCTTTTTGATTTTGAAGGATAATTTCACAGGGTACAGAATTCTAGGTTGCCTTTTTTTTCTTTCTACTTTTACTATATTTCACTCCATTCCCTTCTTGTGTGGTACCTGAGATCTTGCATATAATTCTTATCTTTGCACTTGCATAGTAAGGTGTTTTTTTGTTTTTATCCTCTGGCTTCTTTTAAGATTATTTACTTTAGATTTTTTTTGAAGTTTGAAGTTGATCTGCTGAAGTGTAGTGTTGTTTTGATTGGTATTTAATCTGCTGCATGTTCTCTGTGATTCCTGGAACAGGATGTCTAACATTACTATGGGGGAAACTCAGTTTCTATGGCTCCAAATAGTTCTTCAGTTCCTTTCTCTTTTTTTGCCCTTTGGTTGTTCTTATCATAGGCTATAGCTTTTGTACTTATCCCATAGTTCTTGGATATTCTGTTACAGGGTTTTTTTTTTTTTTTTTTTTTTTTTTTTTCCAGATTTTTCCTCTGCTTTTCTGATTTGGAGGTCTCCATCATACTTTCAAGCTCAGAGATTCTTTCCTCAACTGTGTCTAGCCTGCTAATGAACCCATCAAAAGTTACACTGGTTTTGATTACCAGCATTTTTTTTTTTTTAGAATTTCAATTTTTCTCCTTATATTATCCACCTGTTCTCATATCTTTTCACCTTGTTCCATTAAAGCCATTTGCATAGTAGTCATGGTTTTAAAAATTCTTTGATAATTCCACCCTACCTGCTGTATCTGTGGTTCTAATGCTTTTATAGTCTCTGAAAACTATGTTTTTGCCTTTTGGTATGACTTATAATTTTTAGTGAGAAGTAGACCTGAAGTACTAGTGAAAAGGAATTGGAATAAATACATCTTTAGTAATGTGGGGGGAAACTATGGGGGGAGAGGATGCTTTCTGGAGTTTGTCCTATGGTTTGGTTACCTTCCATGCTCCTGGACTATGAACTTCACCTGTGCTCTTCAGTTCCTTCCTACCCGCCTTAGGTGGGACCAGATGGCTAGTGGGGGCTGATGTTGTCTATTTCCCTTCCCCCAGCTTGTTTAGGCTCTGGCAGAATAATTTCTCTCGAGGTAACAGAATCCTCTGGCATATTTCACCATAGTTCCATCTTGCCTTCTCTGGCCAAAAACGTAAGGGGATTCTTCTCTGCCATTTACTGTGACAATCTGGTAAAACTCTGGGAGCTGAAGCTTACAGAAGCGTGGAATCCCCCAGATGACTAGTTCCCCTGGAGTTTTTTTCTCTAAGGCTTGTCCATTCTGAACGTCCAGTGATTCGTCAGTTACATGTCAGATTTTCCTATGCTGGTACTGGTTTCCTTGAAGGTGTCTGTGCCAGTAATTTTTAAATTTCTGTGTCTTCCTTTCTGTCTTCCCACTCTTGGGGTGGCAGTTTGCCTTGTGATCTTCCTTCTCTAATAGATCTAAGAAGCATTTTTTATATTTCTCTTTGTTTAGATTTTCACTAGTTGTTAGAATAGTAGCAATGTCTAAATGACTCCCGTGCTGGATGGGAAACCAAAATTGACTCGTTTCTTTGTAAATTAAAGAACGAGCACATCCAAACTTCCCTCCACATTCTTTTACATATAATTTTATGTATTCTTTTACATGTAATTTTATGTTCATTATTAAATTATTCTTTTATTTATTATGGTTATTCTTTCTGACTCTAAGGAATTAGCTTCAAATAAATTTGCCTTTGTTTTTGTTTTGAAAGTTTATTTAATTTTTGAAACAACAATAAACAATTCACCCTTAACCTCCCCCCTGACCACCCCCAGCCATGAATGAGAAAGGAAGGAGCCTCCTAAGAAATAGGAACTAAACAATGAGCAACTCAAATCATCCTTTTAAAAGAAAAAAAAATTACCTACTGCTGATTACAGCTGAAATAGAACCAAGTGTTTATTTTTTCTGATTTTTTTTTTTTTTTTAAATCCCTATTAGACAAGTTCCTCTTTTGGAGCTGAGTCAGAGGGGAGATTGCTGAACCTAGATCAGTTGGCCAATGTCCACAGCATGTTTCCTGGCTCTATTTCAGAGAAAGGGACTTGAGTTGCAGGCCTGCCTCCTGTTCCTAGTCCCACAAAGCTGCCCTGAGTGTGGGCAGCCAACCACATATGCCATGCTGTAGGCCCGGTATAGGCTCTCCACCTTCCACACCAAAGCCTTCCTCCTGGGACTGACCCGGCCTCCCTCAGAAGGGTTACGGGTCTTTGAGACTCGAAGACTGGGCTTCAAATGTCCTGGAAATACCTCTTGAGATGCCTAAATTATAACCATAACTGTTATTTCTGCTTCTGTACCTTCGCTTCCTAACCCATGACGAGATGGAAAATTACCAGCAAACTTTCTATAGGCACTCTATACCCACACAACCCCCGCCCAGAATCGAACCTAGCAGAGTGGCCGCTCCCGGACCCTCACTCGGCTCTGGGCCAAGAGATAACAGCCATCTGGTGCCAGAGAAACCCCCACCCAGAATTGGACGTGACAAAGTGACTGCTCCCGGACCCCCCACCCAGCTTTGGGTACGGGAGATAATAACCATCTGGCACCCCATGGCTTGACAGGGAGACCCCGGCCAATCCTGAGGGGACACATACCCTAGTGGTGCCAACCAAGCAGTTTGAAGAATGACAGCTCTTTGACCTAATCAATAATCTGTTCCCAGCCTTTTCCCACTCTGTTGCGCGCCCATCGTATTATAGAGTTGCTGTTTGATTTTCCCGCGGTACATAGTGATTTGTTACAAGATGCTATGATGTATGCTAAGTCCCTGCCTCCCTAAAAATAGTGTATAAAAAGTGCTGTGATCCTGAGCTCGGGACCTCTTAGCGTCACCCACAACGAGTGCCCAGAGGTCCGGGTTCGAACTCGTAATAAACGACCCTTGCTGTTTGGCTTTGACTCTGGACTCTGGTGGTGGTCTTTGGGGGAGGGGGGTGTCTTGGGATTTGGGCACAACACTCTGGCTCCTTGGAGAAGGGCAGCGCTCTTTGTTCCCTCCTCTGCCCCATTTTCCCGCCCTGTTGAGCCAGAATGAAACCCTGTCTGGTTTGAGGGCTAGATTCCTGTAAAGGAGAGGGAAAGCCATTTTTCTCTAATTTAGGCAGTTGCATTTTTGGGGTCAAATCTAGTTTTTATTTGAAGACTCAATTCTAATGACTAACACCTGTATATTTTTAAATTCCTTTAAATCTTTTGGGGGCAAAGTAGATCTTCAAATCAGATCTTCTTGAAGAAGCTATTTACTTGTGGACTATGCTCCCCAATTTCTTGCCTATTCGAATGCATCTTTCTATTTCTTTCACCTTGTTCATTTCAGATTGATTGGGTTTAATGTTTCTAAGTGACAGGTTTTTTTGTGTGTTTGTTTTGTTTTTATTATAAATATTACTTCCCTCTTTACTGGCACCTCACAGTCAAAGAGATATTTTCTACCCTGGGCACCCCATCCTTTGTATTTTAAATGAGTCATCCAGGCTGTGTCTTAGTATGGCTTACTTTTTTCCCCAGTAAATTTGCTTGTTAGATGCTTGGTAAGCAATTTTGTCGTGTAGAAACAGGTAATTCCTGAGATCAAGAATTCTTTCCTTAAAAGCTTCGAATGTTCTTTTCATTGTTGCTGTTGGTTTTCTTAAGAAAACCTAATTAATAAAGGAGAGACCTCTTTATTCATCAGCTTGTCTTCCTTGTGTTTGTTCTCTTTTCCCTTTTTTTTTTTTTTTTTTTTTTTTTTTTTTTATTATTTGAGGTAATTTTATCAAGGCCAGAATTGGCTCAGGGGCTAAGTAGTCCATATGTTCAAGACTGGAATTCTGCGTCATCTTCAGGACTCTGCTTAGTCCTAGCCACTACTTTTCCAGTTTACTTTCTTACCTCACTGCCTTGTACTTCATTCTTTGATGGCAACTTCCAGGCAGCAGGATGAGGAGAGCTGAGGAGTGGTCTTGCCTCCAGCACAGATGGAGCCTCTTCCTTGAGGGAAATTGAGTACTGGCTTTTGGCAAGTCCATTTCATTGTATCTTATCTGTTCTCTCTGTGGCTTAAATTCCTTATACTTTTTGTGGTTCCTGAGTTAAGAAGTGATCATGTAACAGTATTCATTGTTTTTACACTACACCCAGTGCTCCATGCAATCCATGGTGCAAAAACAATGAATACTGTTACGCTGAAAAGAAATTAAAAAAAAAAAAAAAAGTGATCATGTATTTCCCACCCCCGCACCCCTTACTCAGCTTTTTAAGAATTTGGTTTTTCTTTGTAATTGTGTTCAGCTTCAGCATAAAACAGTCTCTAAACCCACTTCTAGGGTGCCTGGGTGGCTCAGCGGGTTGAGCCTCTGCCTTCGGCTCAAGTCATGATCTCAGGGTCCTGGGATGGAGCCCTGCATCGGGCTCTCTGCTCAACGGGGAGCCTGCTTTCCCCTCTTTCTGCCTGCCTCTCTGCCTACTTGTGATCTCTCTTTCTGTCAAATAAATAAAATCTTTGAAAAAAAAAAAACCACATCTACATTATCAGCTCTTCCAGAAGTTCTCAGTCTCCTCTTTAAAAACACATCGCTGCTGCCTCTCTGCCTACTTGTGATCTCTGTGAAATAAATAAATAAAATCTTTAAAAAAATAAAACATAAAAACACGTGGCAGAAGAACCTTTGTTGATTCTTATGACCACCATTTCATTTTTATCACACTTGATCAAGATGGGTGAAATATGAGAGAGCATTAGCATGAAGGTTAGTTGCAAATATCTAGAAGTGGGTACGTTCTGTAGTGGGTCCTCTTTTGATAAGTGTGTACATTCTATCACAGAATGTACATAACTATAGATTGCTAAGATGCTCTCTAAAATCTGTGCTTACTTACTTGTCACCCAAATATTACATAAAACAGGTGAATTAAGACCTATATCCTGACACCCTGTTCAGCGAAACTTTATAATCCATGTATTTTAATTAACTAGCTTCTTTGGCTCACTGAAATGTATTCACTGAATAGATTGTTGTTTTTTTCTCCTTTTTCCTTTTTTCTTTCTTTTATAAAATCAAATTTACCTAAACACCTCATTTAATGACTATTAATTCACAGTAAACAAATACTTTCTACTTGGCTCTCTAATTTGAATAGGCTATCCAGAATACCATTTGCACAAAATAGCTTACTAACCTTTCGATTTCTGCTTGAAAAAATACCCAGGTGGCTGCTTTATAAGCTTGTTGGAATTTTAAGATTACAGGTTCTTTGTATAACATTTCATCTTTTAGGGCATATTGATATGCATGATCCTGGACCATCTTAGTTGTTTCGTGATTTATAGGGAGTTAAATTAGAATAACAGTAGCCAGCTTATGCTTACTTCCTGTTGCAAAAAGACTGGCTTCTCTAACCCCTGTGTATTTAGCTTTTCCCTTCCATACATTCTGGGAAGGGTGTGGTGGTCAGAATGACAATGTATCAGTGATCTCTGCTTCTTGTTGTTACTTACCTTATGTGGAAAAGGACATTTTGAAGATACTTGAAGGCTAAGAATGATTGATCTTAAGATAAGGAGATTGTACTGGATTATATGTACTTCTGCCTCAGTTTAATCATCATTCCGACTTTTAAAAGCAAAAGAGGGAAGTAAGGATGGGAGCCACAGGGATTGGAGGGGTTAGAGGCATTCATTACGTCACTTGGGCTCTGATAACAGAGGGGGCAGATAGAAAGGAACACCTGCAGCTTTTAGGAGCAGACAGCAGACCTTGGCTGATGGACGGAAAGAAGATGGGGACCTCCGTCCTCCAAGGCTTCCAGTAAAGAGCCTAACCCCACTGACATTATGGATTTGTGAGGCCCAGAGCAGAGGATCAAGCCAATTCCACCCAAACTTCTGATCTCCAGAAGTTGGGGGATAGTAAGTCTTGTGCAGGAGGAGAACAGAATAAATGGGTGTTCTCAGTTATTTATGTTGCTGTCATTTGTTACAGCAGCAATAGGAAACTAATACACCCCAGAAACTTGGAATTTATGCCAGAGGACAGACGAGGTGGGAAGGAGGTGGCGAGTAGAACTGATGGCAATACCAGCCCCTCGAAGAAGAGGGGCGTGCCCCCCAAGATCATGTAAGAACCTTCCTGGGGTTGAGGCTGTATGTGAGGCAAATGGAGATGTGCCTTTGACTTCCTCTCTTTGGGGGCAGGGTAACTTCACTTGCAGAGAGCTGGACTAGTGGGGATGCTTCTCAGAGTGGAAAAGGCAAGGTGGGGGCCAATCAGGGAGCCAGTGAGTAGGGGCTTCCTCCACAATAGGCAAACACAGGAACAAAAAAATTGGGGACCTTTGAAAATATACAGAAACCACTTTTTTAAAAAATTCTTTTAATTTGATTCATTTCCTCACGAGTCCATAAAGTGCACATGCATTTAGAAGAATAAATTAGAAGGAAGAAATCACCTATGATCACAAAAGATTCCACGGATAATAAAAATTTGACTGCCTATTTAAAAAAGGGATGCATGTCGTGAATAGCTTGCAGGAGGGAAGAAAAATGAATTCACACGGTAAAAAGGCAACCCGGATACAAAAGCCACAGAAGGAAAAGGGAATGAAGTACAGAGAAAAGATAAGAAAGATCAAGAAGGGGCGTGTATGTGTCTGACAAATAGACCATTTGGCTTGAACTACTAAAGAAAAACTAGAGAATTTTATTGGGAAAAAAGAAAAAGAAAATTAAAAGGCCTGAATATACATACTGAAGAGATTCAACAATAACTATGGAAAAAATAATGAAGAAAAAGGTCAAGAACTATGATACATATGTTTGTAGCTTGAAAATCGTTTTGTGCATATCTGAAGAGAAGGGAAGTTATATCCAAACAAAGGAAAGTATAAAGCCTTCAGAATGCTCTTCTGTAGCACCAAACACCAAAAGACAACAGACTCTTAGAGTGTTGGATGTGGCATTTTTTCCCCCTAATTAAAATGTAACGCTTGGACTGTGAGAAAGAGATTTTGCAGTGGGGATTAAGAGAACCATGAGAAAAAAGAGGCACGGGGATCAGAGGGTCCCAGTATCTCAGAGATGATACTGTTGTTCGGAATATTTTCAATAAAATCCCCCTAAGAAGCAAGACCTGTGAGAATGGTCGATGAGTATTTAAGGTCACAAGGAAGGAAATAAACCCGGTCATCAGCCTACCACCCGGAGACAACTGGCAATAGCATTCTATTTGGGAAGTTAATTGCATATTTCTTTGCTATAATTGAGCTCACAGAATACAGACTTTATTGTACTTGTTTTTTTTTTTTCTGACTTAAAAGTACGTTCTGACAACTTTTCAAGGTAGCATCAGCACAAACTGCCCCACCAGCTTCAAATCCAACATCCACCAAGCATCCTGCTTCTACAACAGATCGCAATCTGCGTACACCACACTTTTCCCCTTGACTGCTAGGTAGCCTGGTGTCTGGTCTCTTTACTTGTTAGGCTTCTGTTTAATTAACTCTCCACTCAAAACAGATGTATTTGTTTAATAACATAAACTACCCCATGTTTAAAGTGAGTTTTAACAGGTAGATAAGAAACAATTCTAAACCCCTTGCTTTTTTTTTTAATTGCGGTAATTTAAAAATTTTTTTTTTAATTTCTTTTCAACATAACAGAATTCTTTATTTTTGCACCAAACCCAGTGCTCCATGCAATACGTGCCCTCCATAATACCCTCTACCATAATACCCCCACAACCTCCCACCCACCACCCCTTCAAAACCCTCAGATTGTTTTTCAGAGCCCATAGTCTCTCGTGGTTCATCTCCCCTTCCAATTTCCCTCAACTCCCCATGTCCTCCATGTTATTTGTTATGCTACACAAATAAGTGAAACCATATGATACTTGACTTTCTCTGCTTGACTTATTTCAATCAGTATAATCTCTTCTAGTCCTGTCCATGTTGCTACAAAAGTTTGGTATTCTTCCTTTCTGATGGAGGCATAATACTCCATAGTGTATATGGACCACATCTTCCTTAGCCATTCATCCGTTGAAGGGCATCTTGGTTCTTTCCACAGTTTGGCGGCCGTGGCCATTGCTGCTATAAACATTTAAACCCCTTACTTTTGAAACTTTGTAAAGCTGTGAACGACCATGTCCCTGGCCACCTTATTCACCCATGTACATCGCGCCTCCCTCTTTGCAGAGTATGCATCAGTCATGCAGTATGTGCTTAGTTTGCAAACTGTGCTGAGTTCTAGCTCCTCCCACTGCCTGAATTCCTGGGACTGCGTCTTTCTCACTAGGTCTTAACTTGGCAAAAGGAGCTTTTGGACTTGCTGATCCTGGAGATCTGCACGGCCTTTACTTCCCATTACACCAGTATTTGTGAATATACATTTGTTTACTCTCTTGTCTCTCCTACAACATTATAAGCTCTCTTCAGGTGAAAACTATGCATATTTTTATTTATTTATACATAATCAACCCCTGCTGCTGTATTTGATATTTCCTGGGTCCTCAAAAAATATCTTTTTTTTTTTTTGAGCACTTTTTTGTAGAGTCTTCAAAAATGTGATCTTTATCTCTGCTGCAGTGTATTTCAACATAGAAATGAAAAAGAATGTATATAATTGTTCATTATATATTAAATACTTAGTTTTTTTCTAAGTCTTTCCATAAACATGCTAATGTCTTTTTTAACTTTTTAACGTTTAATTTTATTGTGGAAAACACAATTAATAGGAGATCTACCCTTTGAAATTCTTAAGTGTGCAGTACAGTATTTTTGTCTCTTGGTACAATGTTGTTCTTCCAGTCTCTATGTATTAATTCATTTTAGCTGAAAATTTATGTCTGTTGATCAGTTACACCCATTTCTTCCTTCCTATACCACCTGGTAACCATTTCTGAGAACCTATTTTCATTATCTCCTAGAAGGAGAATTGTGCAGAACTTTACCTTCAGTGTCTGACCTCCTTACCTTAGCATAGTGTCCTTAAGGTTCATCATGTTGACACATAATTTTTTCTTTAGAGGCCGAAGAGTATCCCATTGTACATATATGCCATGCCACATTTTCTCTGATGTTACTTTCATATTCTGTCTGTTGAGGACACTCATGTTGTTTTCCCATCTTGGCTATTGTGAGTAAGTGCTACAGTGCATATGGGGAGTCCTCCTATCTCTTCAAGGCACCGATCTGCCTTCCTTTGGATAAATGTGCAGAAGTGGGATTGCTGGGTCATATGGTAGTTGTAAATTTTTAAATCTTTGAGGAAAATTTCCATGTACCATTTTGCTTTTTCTTTGAAAAGGGCACAGGGTTTCCACTTTCTCCGTATCATCACCGATACATTGTGTCTTTGGTTTTATATTAGCTATCTTGACAGGGGTGAAGGGATACCTCATGGTAGTTTTGATCTACCTTTTCCTGATGGTTAATGGCATTTAGCATTTTTCATAGAACTTTTGGTCATTTATAGGTCTTCTTGGAGAAATGTCTATTCGAGTCTTGAGCATATTTTTAAACGAGGTTATTAGTTTTCTTCTATTCAGTTGTTGGAGTCCCTTATATGATTCGGAGGTTAACCTCTTATGAGATCAACGGTTGCAAATACATTCTTTTATTCTGTAAATTGCCTTTTCACTGTTATGTTTCCTTTGCTCTGTAGAACTTTTTAGTTGGATATGGTCTCACTAGTCTAATTTAGTTTCTGTTGTCTAGTTTTGTTTTGTTTTGCTTTTGTTTTTGTTTTGGCATTTTGGTATCCTATCCTTGAAAGCTTTGGTAAGACCACTGTCATGAACCTTTTCCATCATATTGTTGTTTCAGAATTTTAACAGTTTCAGCTCTTATCTTTAAGTCTTTAATCCATTTTGAGTTGATTCTCTTATATGATGTAAGATAAAGATCCAATTTCCTTCTTTTGCTTGTGGCTGCCTGATTTTCCCAGCACCATTTGTTAAAGACTATTGTTACCTTATTGTACATTTTTGGCACCCTTGTTAGAGCTCTGTGGATCATATATGGTTAGATTTGTGTCTGGACTCTGAGTTGTGTCCCATTGATCTTCGTATCTTTATGCCAGTACCAAACTGTTTTGATTACTATAGCTTTATAATATAGTTTGAAATCAGGAAGTGTGATGTCTCTAGCTTTGTAACATATATCGAAAGGAACTGTGGTGTCTCTAGGTTTGTTTGCCTTTCTCAAGGCTTGTCTCCTTATGTTTGTTTTGTTTTGTGTCTGTGTGTGTGTGTGTGTGTGTGTGTGTGTCTCCGTGTGACTTCCAGAATGTGCTTTTCTCTTTTTGTAAAATACGGCATTAGCATTTTGATGGAGATTGCATTGAATCTGTAAATTATTTTTAGTGGTATGCACACTTTAATAACATTCTTCCAGCCCAGGAACATGGGGTGTCTTTCCATTTGTTTTGTGTCTTATTTCATATCTTTTTTTAATGATGCAGTTATGTAATTTATTACATTATAATATTTATAATGCATTTGGATTAAAAAGTAAAAATTGTTTCCTGATTTCACATATTGCATTTAGTTAACATATCAGGTTACCATATCAATTTGCTTTTACTTCCATGTTAATCTTATTTGGTTCTGAAATTGAATTCCCACTCTTAGCCTTGTTTTGTTTCATTTTTGTTTTTCGTCTCAATTCCATCTAGTAAATGTACAGTGTTATATTAGTCCCATGTGTACAATATAGTGATTCAACAGTTCTGTGCGTCATGCTGCTCACCATGCTAAGAGACTCTTTAATCCCCATCACCTATTTCCTCCATCCTCCCTCACTCACCTCCCCTCTGGTAACCACCAGTTTGTTCTCTGTATTTAAGAGTCTGTTTCTTGATCTGTTTCTCTCTCTGCCTCTCTCTCTCTCTTTTTTTTCCCCCTTGCTTATTTTGTTTCTTAAATTCTACATCTGAGGGAAGTCATACGGCATTTGTCTTTCTCTGACTGACTTATTTCATTTGCCATTGTACTCTCTAGATCCATATACATTGTTGCACATGGCAAGACACCATTCTTTTTTTTTTTAAGATTTTATTTATTTATTTGACAGACAGAGATCACAAGTAAGCACAGAGGCAGGCAGAGAGAGAGAGAGAGGAAGAAGCAGGCTCCCCACCGAGCAGAGAGCCCGATGTGGGGCTCGATTCCGGGACCCTGGGATCATGACCTGAGCCGAAAGCAGAGGCTTTAGCCCACTGAGCCACCCAGGCACCCCAAGACACTACTCTTTTCATGGGTAATATTCCCTTTATTTTCTTAAAGATTTTACTTTATTTATTGGAAATATCAAGAGACAGAGAGAGAGCCTGGGCATGGGGTATAGGCAGAGGAAGAGGGAGAAGCAGGCTCCCCACCCAGGAGGACTCCCGATACAGGGAGTCGAAGGCAGATGTTTAATGGACTGAGCCACCCATATGCCCCTATAGGTTAATATCCCATTGGATATATATACTATATCTTCTTTATCCATTTATCTATTGATAGATACTTGGGCTGCTTCCATAACTTGGCTGTTGTAAATAATGTTGCTCTAAACATAGGGTGCATGTATTCTTCTAAATTCCTGTTTTTATATACTTAAGGTAAATAAGTAGTATAATTTCTGGATCATAGAGTAGTTATATTTGTAACTTTTTGAGGAATCTCCATACCCTCTTCTACACCAGCTGTAGCAGTTTTCATTCCCACTTACAGTTCAGGAGGTTTCCCCTTTCTCTGTATCCCTTTCACCAATTGTTGTGTCTTGTATTGTTGATTTTAGGCATTCTGACAGGTGTGAGGTGGTGTCTTATTGTAGTTTTGATGCACATTTCCCTGATGATGAGTGATGTTGAGCCTCTTTTCATGTGTCTTGCCGAACTGGATATCTTCTTTTGGGAAATATCTATTCATTTCTTCTTCCTGTTCTTTAATTGGATTAATCATTTTTGGGTTGTTGAGTTATATAAGTTCTTTATATATTTTGGATATTCAACCTTTATTGGGTAAGTCTTCTGCAAATATCTTCTTTCTTTCAGTAGGTTGTCTTTTAGGAGTAGTTTTGTTAATTGTTTACTTTGCTGTGCAGAAGCTTTTTGTTTTGATGAAGTCCGAATAGTTTATTTTTATTTATATTTCCCTTGACTCAGGAGACAAATCTAGAAAAATATTGCTACAGCCAATGTAAGAAAATTACTGCCTTTGCTCTGAAGATTTTTAGGGTTTGGGGTCTGCCTTGTTTAATTTCTTTATATATATATACATATATACATATATATAGAAAGTACAATGGCAAATGAAATAAGTCATATATATATATAAATAAATATATATAAAAAAATATATATATATATATTTAATTTCTTTATTTGAGAGAGAAAGAGAATGAGTAAGAGAGAGCACAAGCCAGTGGAGGAGGCAGAGGGAGAAGGGGAAGATTCCCTGCTGAGCAGAGAGCACAATGTGGGGCTCAATCCCAGGATTCTGGGATCTTGACATGAGCTGAAGGCAGACACTTAACTGACTGAGCCACGCAGGTGCCCCTGCCTTGTTTAATTTCTTGAATCAATATTTTGTAGTTTTAGGTGTATAAGTCTTTGACCTCCTTGGTCACGTTTGCTCCTAAGTATTTTATTTATTCATTTATTGGTGTTACTGTAAATGGAATTGTCTTCCTAATTTCCTTGTCAGACAGTTCATTGTCAGTATATAGAAACATGACTTATTTTGATATGTTGATTTTCTACTCTCCAACTTTACTGAATTTGTTTATTAGTTCTAACAGTTTTTAGATGGAATGTTGAGGGTTTTCCATATAAAGATCATGTCATCTGCAAACAGGGACAATTTTACTTCTTCCACTTCAATTTGGATATGCGTTTTCTTTCTTTCTTTTCTTTTTTTCTTCCTTTTCTTTCTTTCTTTCTTTTCCTAATTGGTCTGGCTAGGCTTCCAGGACTATATTGAATACAAGTGGTGAGAGTGGCATTTCTAGCCTTGTTCCTGATCTGTGAGTGAATGCTCTCAGTTCTCCTGATGAGTGCAGTGTTAGTGGTAGGATATCGTATTTATTATGTTGAGGTAGTTTTCTTCTCTTCTGAGTTGGAGAGTTTTTAATGTGAAAGGTGTTGAATTTTACCAAAATTCTTTTTCTACATTTTTTGAAATGATCATATGATTTCAATCCTTCATTCTATTAATATGGAGGATTACATTAGTTGATTTTTGTATGTTGAGCCATTTTTACATCTTAGAGATAAATGCCAGTTGGCCATGGTAACTGATCCTTTTAGTGGGCTGTTCAGTTTGGTTTGATAGTATCTTGTTGAGGATTTTTGCATCTTTGTTCATCAAGGGCATTATCCTGTATTTTGCTGCTTTTCTGGTATCTTTGTATGGCTTTGATGTCAGGTTAACATAACGTAAAATGACATTAGAAGTGGTTTTTTTGTTTGTTTGTTTGTTTTTGAAGAGTTAGAGTAAAATTGGTGTAAACTCTCATTTAAATGTTAGGTAGAATTCACCAGTGAAGACAACTGGGGTCCTGGGGTTTTTTGTTGTTTGTTTTTTGTTTTAGTTGGGAGGTTTTGATTCATTCACCATATCAATTACAGGTCTATTCAGACTAATGATTTCTTCATGTTGTAGTCTTAATAGGTTGTATGTTTCTTGGGATCTACCCATTAAGTTATCCAGTTGGCTGGCATAGAATTATTCATAGTAGTATTTTATGATTGTTTTTATTATTTCTGGGGCATTTATTGTAATGTCCCTCCTTTTATTTCCAATTTTGAGTCTTTTTTCCCCCTTCATCTGGCTAACAGCTTCTCACATATTCAAATGTTTTCCATTTGAAGTGCACTTAAATTTTTTTTCCTCAGGATAATAGTTGAAAGTGGGAACTGTGTAAAGGTATATAAACATTAAATAGAGAAATAAGTTGTGTTTCAGAGTGGTAAATTTGGTTGAGTTACCAGTTTTGGCCAAAATGATTCAGTAGCTGAACTATGTTTTGCAAGAATTCCAGTAAGGACCTTCCACTGCCAATTAAGATAGGGAAAGCCACAGAAGACTGTTGCTTCTTTCCTAACAATAAGAACACAAGCTGGAAAAGTGACAAGATTCAGTTTTGTTTAAAAAAAAGTCAAAGCTGAAGGCACAAAGATAACTAAAGGAACTAAATTTTAAAAGCTCATCCACAGGATAAAGACCTATGGATATTTTAAGCATTACTGGAGCCATGAGAAGAGGAGAAATCCACCACAGACAAAGGAATAAACCTGCTGAAATTTTAATTAACTTTTAAAGGTCTTGGGGGCAGACAAGATGGATTATAGCACTAAGGATTCCCAGACATAGAACCAATCTGTCTCTACCCAGTAACTCTTTCCTAAAGGCCTCCATGAGTGCATGGGTATGGTATGCTAAAGCTTGTTAGGGAAAAAGGACAGTTGAGAAATTTCTTCCAGATCATTTGGGGGATCCACTGCTATATGGCTTGCTGAGGGCAAGATATAGGACAGGGGAAATGAGAGAAGTCCCCACTCACCAGGCTCCTCCGATATTCACAAGGGCCCAGCAGTGGCTTGCCAAAGGTTGAGATCAGGGCAAAAGAAGGAATAAAACCCCTCAAAGATACATTGAATCTTCATTGAGGAGGAAGGCAGCATTTTCTGAATGCTAAGGGCAGAGCATTTAAAGACCTAGAAAGCCAGGAAGGACTGGCTATTCAGTGGTGGGATATTCACCATGATAGACCACAATAAATTTTGAAGGAATAAAATTATGTTTCTTTAATCCTCAGTGTTACTAAATTTGAAAGTATTAAAAATACATAGAAAATCCTAAAATATTTGAAATTAAGATATTTCTGAATAACCCATTGTGGAACTCATAACAGAAATTAGGAAATATTTCAAAGTGAGTAATAATGAAAGCACACACATAAGATTCATCAGATACAGATAAAATAGTGCTTACAGCAAAAATTGTCATAATTGAAGAAAAGACATATAAAATCAATGATGTAAGCTTCTTTGACAAAAAGCTAGAAAAATTGAGAGAAAGTTAAAAGGTAGTAAGAATAAGAAATGAAAAAGAACAGGACTAAAAAGAAATGAACTAGAAAACTAACAAAATCAAGCAAGTTAAAGTTTGCTTCTTAAATAAAATATGTAAACTGTAGCAAGACTAAAAAAGAAAAAAAAGAAAAAGAAAAAAAAAGAAAAATGCACAAAGTGTTAATATCTGCAACAGAAGCACATGATTACAAATACCTATGTGTTTTAAAAGTGTAATAAGGGTGGGGTGCCTGGGTAGCTCAGTGAGTTAAAGCCTCTGCCTTTGGCTTGGGTCATGATCCCAGAGTCCTGGGATTGAGCCCCTCGTCAGGCTCTCTGCTCAGCGGGGAGCCTGCTTCCCTCTCTCTCTGTCTCTGCCTGCCTCTCTGCCTACTTGTGGCCTCTGACTGTGAAATAAATAAATAAATAATCTTAAAAAAAAAATTTTTTTTAAATGTAATAAGGGGACATTTTAAACAATGCCATGCCAATATATTTAACAGCTTAAATGAAATGGACAACCTCCTTAAAAAATGCAACTTATCAAAACTGACACAAGAAGAAACCATCTGAAAGGCTCTGTGTCTCCTAAGGAAATGAAACACCTTCTCATAAAGAAATCTGTTAATTGAAAAACAAGTTCTGTTAAAATTTTAAAAAATAAAAACACCAAACTGCCACTTATTTTCAGAATTTAGAGAAACACAAAGCATTTCCCAACTCATGTTTGAGGACAGTACAACTTGAACTGTAAAATCTAATGAAGACACTATGAAAGAAAAAATCATAGACCAATACTTCTCATAAACAGATTCAAAAATCCTTCACAAAATGGGAGCAAATCAAAATGCAGACCTGCTTAAAAAGGATAATGTGTCATTTATTCTTCTCCTAACCCCTTAACCCTCCATGTTGCATCTCCACTTCCTCATATCAGGAAGATCATATGATAGTTGTCTTTCTCCGATTGACTTATTTCACTAAGCATGATACCCTCTAGTTCCATCCACATCGTCGCAAATGGCAGATTTCATTTCTTTTGATGGCTGCATAATATTCCATTGTGCATATATACCACATCTTCTTTATCCATTCATCTGTTGATGGACATCTAGGTTCTTTCCATAGTTTGGCTATTGTGGACATTGCTCCTATAAACATTCGGGTCCACGTGCCCCTTCGGATCACTATGTTTGTGTCTTTAGGGTAAATACCCAGTAGTGCAATTGCTGGGTCAGAGGGTAGTTCTACATTTCAACATTTTGCGAAACCTTCATGCTGTTTTCCAGAGTGGTTGCACCAGCTTGCATTCCCACCAACAGTGTAGGAAGGTACCCCTCTCTCTGCATCCTCGCCAGCATCTGTTATTTCCTGACTTGTTAATTTTAGCCATTCTGACTGGTGTGAGGTGATACCTCATTGTGGTTTTGATTTGTATTTCCCTGATGCCTACTGATGTGGAGCACTTTTTCATGTGTCTGTTGGCCATCTAGATGTCTTCTTTGCAGAAATGTCTATTCATGTCTTCTACCCATTTCTTAATTGGATTATTTGTTCTTTGGGTGTTTAGTTTGCTAAGCTCTTTATAGATTTTGGACACTAGCCCTTTATCTGATATGTCATTTGCAAATATCTTCTCCCATTCTGTCAGTTGTCTTTTGGTTTGTTAACTGTTTCCTTTGCTGTGCAAAAGCTTTTGATCTTGATGAAATCCCAATAGTTCATTTTTGCCCTTGCTTCCCTTGCCTTTGGCGATGTTCCTAGGAAGATGTTGCTGTAGCTGAGGTCAAAGAGGTTGCTGCCTGTGTTCTCTTCAAGGATTTTGATGGATTCCTTTCGCACATTGAGGTCCTTCATCCATTTTGAGTTTATTTTTGTGTGTGGTGTAAGGAAATGGTCCAATTTCATTTTTCTGCATATGGCTGTCCAATTTTCCCAACACCATTTATTGAAGAGGCTGTCTTTTTTTTTCATTGGACATTCTTTCCTGCTTTGTCAAAGATTAGTTGACCATTGAAACAAGATGGGATTGGGAGGGAGACAAACCATAAGTGACTCTTAATCTCACAAAACAAACTGAGGGTTGCTGGGGGGAGGGGGCTTGAGAGAAGTGGGGTGGGGTTTTGGATAATGGGGAGGGTATGTGCTATGGTGAGTGCTGTGAAGTGTGTAAACCTGGCAACTCACAGACCTGTACCCCTGGGGAAAAAATATATATGTTTATAAAAAAATTAAGAAATTAATATTAAAAAAAAAAAAGGATAATGTGTCATGACTAAGAGGCATTTATCCCAGCATAGCAATTTGGCTTAACATTAGAAAATCACTTGGTGCAATTCACCATGTTAACAATATAAAAGAGAAAAAGTATAGGATGAGAATATCTTAATAGGTCAAAAATGATTTCAGAAATGTAAACACCCATTCATAATTTTAAGAAATAGTCTTAGTAAGCTAAGTATAGACTCAAACTTCTTATAGTTGATAAAAGATAACTGAAAAACCTATAGGTAACATTATGCTGAATAGTGAAAATACTGCATACTTTTTAACTAAAATTGGAGACAAAACACTCTCACAACGTCAGTGTCACATGAAGAACCTGACAATGCAATAAGCCAAGAAAAGAATTAAAAAGCAGAAAGAAAGAAAAAAGGAAAGAAAATTGTCATCTGGCAAACACTATGATTATGTATATAGAGAACCTTGTAAAATCACACAACAAAAAGCCAGTAGAAGTAGTAAGTGAATTTATCAAGGGCACAATACAGGAGTCAATATACAAAACTCTACTTTATTTCTACATATTAGCAACAAACAATTGGATAATGCAACCAAGAAAATAATATAGCATATATGGTGACATGTTATATTATTTTCATAATAGCATTAATCACCTGGAAATAAAATGATCACTGTATGTACAATTTCCATACACTAAAAACTTACATTACATCACTGACTTGCAGACATAAATAAGTTGAGAAAAATTCATGTAAAGTAGCTGACTAAATAATAAGATATCCCTTATCCCAAAGTTCACATGTAAGTTCACCACCAATCTAAATACAAATTTTTAAAAGAAATTGATGAGTTGGTTCCAAAGATGATAAGGAAATATAAAGGAGTTAGAGTAGTCAAAATCTCATAGATTAAATTTGCAGGATTTATATTAAAATTTACTGTAAAATTATAAGTAATCAAAACAATGGAAATAGTGACATAAGTATAGAGGTAGGAATGAATGGAACACAGTTGAGTCAAAGAAATAGATCCACCCACCATGTACAGTCAACTGAACCTCAACCAACACACCAAGACCATACAATAGGGCAAAAAAATGTATTGAATAGTTGATGCTGCAACATCTGGATATATTTATGGAAGAAAAGAAAAATGAACCTCTATACCTACCTCATAACAAAGTGTAATTCAAGATAGATCACAGGCCTATACATCAAGAGCAAGAACCATAGTGCTTCTAGAAGAAAACATAAAATAGTACATATAAGACATTGGAATGGGTAAAAATTACATGGAAAACCAAAGCATTATGTGTATATACCTGTATATTCGTGTAGTGGGAGGAGGCAGGGCTCAAAATGGTCTTTCGATCAAATAATTTCCTTCTAGTAAATTCTTTTAAGGAAATTATCAAAATGGTGGGGGGGAGAATGCCCATGTATTTCTTTCCTCTATGAGCTGTAGATAACAGTATTACGATTTGGTAGCAGAATCTATTTGAAATTCTAATTGTTGAAACCAGAAGAATTATTAAAGTATAGGATATCTCAAATTTAAAATTTCATATGAACTTCTAAAGTCCTGTTTTTCCAAACAAAATGTATCTCCCACAAAATCATATATTGAAGTCCTAACCCCCAAGGTGACTATATTCGCAAATAGGGCCTTTGAAGAGGCACTTAAGGTTAAATGAGATTGTAAGGGTGGGACCCTTATCAGGTAGACTTAATATTCCTGTGAGGAACAGAAGAGCTATCAGGGATAGGTCCATGAAAAGAAAAAGCCAGTTGGAAACAACAAAGAGATACCTGCCCTCGGAGAAGAGAGGCGTCTTGTGGAAGAACCCAAATCTCTCCACTCCTTATCTTGGGCTTGCAGTTTCCATAACTTGCAAAAAACATACTTTTGTTGTTGAGGAAACTTATTATGTGGTGTTTAATAGTGGCAGTCCTGGCAACATAATAGATCACGTTTCTAGAAGTATGTAATGTCATAAGAAAGTAGATTTGCTGGGATATAGAAATTCTTCATTGTTTGCTAGGGGATGGCTTTCGTTGTCTTTCTTTGAGTTATACCTAAATTCTTCTGCAATGAATAGATTCCTTCAACATTTAGAAACAAATGAAACATTTAAAACTTTACTATGTTCGACTTCTCAGTTGTTGCACATTTTAGAACAGTCGGGGTAAAGGAAACGTGATCCTATTGTTGGGATCATTGAACTTTTTACGACAAAGGGACATTGCCGTAAATGATTTCCTACTTCCTCAACTACATTGACCGCCACAAAGCAAGTTCCTTATCTCTGCAAAAATTTTTCAAACAATAAAAGGTGAAATAATTAGCGGAAGGAATTAGTAAAGATGAAAAAACGTGCAAGCAACACTGTGATGAAGAATAGCTATTCCAAACATTTGTGCCCACGATGGCTTGCAGTTAAAATTTAAAAATAGCACTTAAATATGCGTGCTAATAACATCCAGAAGGCATTTCTTTTCAAGCCTGTTTGGGCTGTTGAAGGGTTTAATTTAACCACAGCCTTCATTTATGTCTCACAGTTAAGTTTTTTCTTTTAAGCTCAAAGGAACTGTGAGTTGTAACTATGATCTAATTGGTAAGGAATGAAGAATGTTTTTCATGTTTTATAGACAACATGAATCCTGATCATTTTACCGCAATAAATTACGAAGCACTCCACTTGCTGTGTCTCCCCGTGGAAGCTGGGGCCTAGCTCATTAAACTATCAAAAAAAAAAAAAAAAAAAAAAAGGCAACCAAAAGAAAAAAAAAAAAAAAGAACACCAAAAAACCCTTGGTGGTTTTCACAGCTCCTAGAAAGGCTCTCTGACAAGGTGGGTTATTTTTATTTTGCTAATGCACATTCACTAGGCAGTCCAGGAGCGAGCGAGATTCTTTATGGTCTCCAACTAAATCAATTTATAAGTACATCTACATGTCAGAGGGGACGTGCAAAGAACCTAAACTGCTGTATAGAAAGATAATTTATTATTGATTTTTTTTGCAACTCTTTTTTAAAAGCCACTACAACTCACTGGTTCTTCGGTTCCTTTCTGCAGCAAAAATGATCTATACCGCACGGGTGGTGCATCATCTGTGGCTGAGGGAAAGGCTATAAGAGCCAGGAAGGTCCCACTTCCTGATGACTTAAAGACAAATAAAGAATGACTATGCCTGCATTTAAAAACAAGGAGCCCAACTCATCTGCCAGCTCTGCCCTGTTGGGAAACGCCTTAAAAAATTGAGTGCAAATGATAGGGTGTTTAAGTATGCATGTTAAATTAGCTCTTACCTAATAAATTGGGTACATCCCTTAATTTTACTGGAAGAAAAATTACTTTAAGTTCTATATTTTTCTTTTGGCCTCCAAGAGTCCAATATCCAGTTGCAAGTAATGAGACAGCCATGCCCACAGCTCAGGACTGGAGGAAGTTAGAAAAAGACGGTGATATAAAATCTGTATCCTGCATACTGTATCCCTCTCACTATTGATTCTGTTCTCTTCATTCTGATTCTACAGTGAGTGCATGCAGGCATGTGGAATTCCTAATTTCAACAGCCATTTCAACCAAACCTGCTTCCTTGTCCATGATGAGAATTTGGAGCCTTGTACACTAAGACTGCAGTTATAAATCTCACCTACCACAGGGGTTACTTCACATCTGTTCTTGACCTTGATCGAGTCAAATGAAAATAATCTCTGTTAGGATTTATAGTAATTTATGTATAAATACATACTTATACATACAGTAATCAAATATGCAATAGTATGATAGCATTACTGAAGACTGCTATAATGATAATTATCTTAAAATGATTGTGATAGGATGAAAATCACAAAAGCCTCAGAAACTATTGCCATCTATTTGAGCAGAAAATCTACCATAATTTCCTATAGTTCCCACTCTCATTCCCCATGTAGCTCCCTCGGTCAGGGTTACTCTTATTTCCCACATTTTTGATAAATGTGTTAAAGGCTAACTCTAACACTCCAACATAGACCTTTTTGTACTATAGAAATTTCTTCCCTGTTGAAAAGCTTTGAAATTCTTCTACTTTCCCAGGTAAATGGCAGTTTACATTCCAATACTCTTAATATCAGCAGATCTGAGTTTGAATCCCAGATTCACCACTTCATAAGTTTTGTTTGGTTATTTGTTTGGTTTTTATCTTGAATTTGCCACTTTATTTTAGTGTCTTAATCTGTGAAATGATATCAGTAAAAAAAGAAAAAGACTGTCTACAATTCAGATATTTTTGAAGATTGAGTAAGGTAAAATATAGGAAATGTTATGGGAACCACACAGCCCTGTACAAATACTAATCACTAGTAGGCTAGAATTTAATATTTTACTTATTAGATTGTCCTGTTTTGACCAACCAAACCTTCTAGAAAATTGTAACACACCTGTCAATAAAGATAAAGCCAGGGAGGAACTCGGTGTATCAAGGAAAATATAACCATCAAAGATGTGCATTTGGCTCATAGAGAAATGTGGGTACATCCAGAGTCTGCTGGAAGACAAATAATTAATCTGGTTTCCAAGGATAATATTGGTAATACCAATCAGGAGAGCAAATGTAGACTCAGGATTCTCATAACCTGCAAAAGTGATGGTTTATCCCAGAGAGCAGTGACAAAAGTAGTCTCCAACCTTTACTGCCATTTGTACCCACTCTATGGTCACTCTGCAAATGGAGATCAAGTGTCTCTACTCCTTGCCCATACCATTCCAAAACTTGTGCGTCTCCCATCTTATCTCCTCAGTTCAAGAGGATGACTGCGGCAATTATTAAATTTTTTTTTATCTTTATACCGACTTACTGCCAATAGCAATCAAATATGTAATTGTCCCATTTAAGAAGCAAATTGTCTACAAAGCTCCCTCCCCACTCCCAACCCACTATCACTCCCTCCAGTTGTCTCTTCATCTTGAAAATGAAATTTGAAATTATTTTTTCTGCTGCATACCACCATTTTTTTCTTCCTTCTTTTTTGAGATAAGACTGACACACAACCTGTTTGGACATGACTACAGCATGATTCAATATTTATATACATTGTGAAATGATCACTACAGTAAGTCTTGTCAACATCTGTCACCATACTCAGAAAAAAATTTTTGTGTGTGTGGTGAGGACTTGAATGATCTACTCTCTTAGCAGTCTTCAAATGTGACATATAGAAAATTCTTTACTTTATAGGTTTTATATTTCATTCTTCATTTTGCAACTGGAAGTTGTATGTGTTGACCCTCTGTACCCATTTCACCCTCCCATACCCCCCCCCACCTCTAATGAACACCATTCTGACCTGTATATCTCTGAGCCTGGGTTTTGTGGGGTTTTTTTTTACATTCCACATAAAAATGAGATCATACCATAATTTGCCTTTCTCTGACTTCACTTAGCATAATGTCTTCAAAGTCTGTCCATGTTGTCACAAAAGGCAAGATTCTTTTCTTTATGTGGTTGAAAATAGTCCTTTGTATACCTATACTGTTTCTTCTTCATCCATCATTGGATGCTAAGGCTGTTTCCATTTCTTGGCTGTTATAAATAATGTTGGAATTAACATGGGAGGTGAATATATCTTTTTGGTTTAGTGTTTTCATTTCCTTTGGACAGATACCTGGAAATGGAATTGGTGGATCACATGGTAGTTCTAATTTAATTTTTGAGGAACCTCCCTATTGTTTTCCATAGTGACTATGCCAGTTTATACTTCCACCATCAGAGCATAAGGATCCTTGCCAGCACTTGTTATTTCTTGTCTTTTTGATACTAGCCATTCTGACAGGTGTGAGTTGATCACTCATTGTGATTTTGATTTGCATTTCCCTGAGGGTTGGTGATGTTGAGAATCTTTTCATATGTTTGTTGGCCATCTGTAGGTTGTCTTTAGAAAAAGATCTATTCCGTTCTGCTGCCATTTTTTTTTTTTAATCAAAATCTTTGTTGTTGTTATTGAGTTGTATGAGTTCTTCATATATTTTGGGTATTAGCCCCTTATCAGACTTCCAAATATATTCTCCTCTTCAGTAAGATTTTTAGTTTGCTGCAGTCCCACTTCCTTATTTTTGTTTTTGTTGTCTTTGTTTTTGGAATCAGATCCAAAAGATCATGGCCAAGACAGACATCAAGAACCTCACTGTCTATGCTTTTCTCTAGGAATTTTAAGGTTTCAAGTCTTATATTTAAGGATTTAATCCATTTTGAATTAGTTTCTGTGTGTAGTATAAGAGTGGTCGAGTTTCTTTTTTTTTGCCTGGGGCTGTCCAGTTTTCCCAACACCATTTATTGAAGACTATCTTTTCCCATCGTATATTATTGACACTTCTGTCATAAATTAATTGACCAGATAAGCATGGTTTTGTTCCATTCCATTGATCTATGTGTCTGTTCTTAGGCCAACATCATACTGGTTTGATGACCATAGCTTTGAAATACAGTTTAAAATCATGAAGTGGGGCGCCTCCAGCTTTGCTGTTAAGATTGCTTTCACTTTTCATGGTCTTTTGTGGTTCCACATACATTTTAGAATTGTTTGTTCTAGTTCTGTGAAAAATGCCATTGGTATTTAATAAGGCTTACATTGAATCTGTAGATTGCTATAGTTGATATGGACATTATAACAATACTAATACTTCCACGAGCATAGAACATCTTTGCATTTATTTGTTTCTTCATTTTTCAATCAATGTTACATATTTTTCAGTGTACATGTCTTTCACCTCCTGGCTAAATTTATTCTTAGGTATTTTATCTTTCTTGATGCACCTGTACATGGGATTGTTTTATTTTCTTTCTTTCTTTTTTTTTCTTAAAGATTTTTTACTTATTTATTTGACAGAGAGACAGCAAGAGAGGGAGCAAAAGCAGGGGAGTGGGAGAGTGAGAAGCAGGCTCCCTACTGAGCAGGGAACCAGATGTGGTGCTTAATCCCAGGACCCTGGGATCATGACCTGAGCTGAAGACAGACGCTTAACGACTTAGCCACCCAGGCGCCCCTGGAATTGTTTTCTTAATTTTTCTTTCTGATATTCATTATTAGTGTACAGAAACACAATAAATTTTACATATATATGTATATATATGTGCATATATACATATGTATATACATATGAACATATATGCACACACATATATATATATAGTGTATTTTACAACTTTATTTCTGTATTTGTTCCAACAGATTTTTAATGTAATCTTTGGGGGGTTTTGTATATAATACATCATCCACAAATAGTGACAGAGTCATTTCTCACTTCCCAGTTTGGTTGCCTTTTATTTCTTTTTCCTACCTAATTGCTCAGGTTAGCAATTACAATACTATTTTTAATAGAAGCGGCCAGAGTGGACATCTTTGTCTTTTTTTCTGGTCTTAAAGAAAAGTTCTTAACATTTCAGCTTTGAGCATGATATTACCTGTGAGCATGTCACTTATGATTATGCTGAGGTATTTTTCCTTTATACTTGTTTTAATGAGAATTTTTATCAAAAATGAATGTTGGATTTTGTCCAGTGTTTTTTCTGCATCTCTTGAAATGATCATATGATTCTTATCCTTCATTTTGTTAATGTGGTATATCACAGTGATTGATTTAGGGATGTCAAACCATCCTTGCATCCCTGGAATAAATCCTACTTGATTATGATGTAAGATGTTTTCAGTTTTTTATTCAATTCACTTTGCCAGTATTTTGGTGAGTATTTCTGCATCTACATTCAGAAAAGTTGGGCGGTAATTTTTGTGTGTGTGTGTGTGATATCATTTTCAAATTTTGGTATCAGAGTAATTGTGGCCTTATAAAATGAATTTGAGGGGTTCCTGGGTGGTTCAGTGGGCTAAAGCCTCTGCCTTCAGCTCAGGTCATCATCCCAGGGTCCTGGGATCCAGCCCCGCATCAGTCTCTCTGCTCAGCAGGGAGCCTGCTTCCTCCTCTCTCTCAGCCTGCCTCTCTGCCTACTTGTCATTTCTGTCTGTCAAATAAATAAAATCTTTTTAAAAAATTAAAAAATAAAATTAATTTGAATTGAATTGAATTGAATTTCAATTGAACATCAATAAATGAAAAAAAATCTCCTTTTCTATATTTTTGAAAGAGTTTGAGGAGATTGGAATTACTTCTTCTTTGAATGTTTGCTACAATTTTCCAACGAAGCCATCTGGCCCTGGACTTAGGTTTGCTGGAAAAAAAAATTTATTACTCCATCTCCTTACTACCAACTGGTCAGTTTCTTTATGATTCAGTTATATTCAGTTATATATTTCTAGGAATTTATCCATTTCTTCTAGGTTATACAATTTTTTTAAAAGATTGATCGATTGATTGATTGATTTGACAGATATCACAAGTAGGCAGGTGGGGTTGAGGGGGAGCAGGCTACCTGCTGAGCAGATAGCCAGTTGCAGGGGTCGTTCCCAGGACCTAGAGACCATGACCTGAGCTGAAGGCAGAGGCTTAACCCACTGAGCTACTCTGGTGTCCCTAGGTTATCCAATTCATTGATGTGTAATTGTTGATAGTAGTGTCTTATAATCCGTTGTATTTCCATGCTATGTGTGGTATGATCTCCATTTTCACTGATTATTTTATTTGAGTTTTGTTTTATTCTTGGTGAGTTTAGTGAAAGGCTTGTCGATTTTGTTTATCTTCCTAAACACGTTCTTGGTTCCCTTCATCTTTTCTGTTGGCTTTTTCGTCTCTGTTTCATTTATTTCTTTTCTGGTCTTTATTATTCCCTTATTTCTGCTAAGTTTGGATTTTTGTTGTTATTTTTACTTATTTGAGTTGTAAAGTCGTGTTTGAGATCTTTCTTTTTTCTCGATGTAAATATTTATCATTGTGAACTTCCCTCTTAGACCTGTTCCTACTGCATTCTGCACAGGGTTTTGTTTTTTGTTTTGTTTTGTTTTAATTTCTCTTTTGATTTCTTCCTTGACACAGTAGTTTCTCAGTAGCATGTTTTTTAATTTGTACATATTCATGAAATTTTCTAGTTTTCTTCTTGTAAGTAATGCTTGGTTTCATACATTTTTGTTGAAGAAAATGCTTGCTAGGATTTCAGTCTAATTTATTAAGACTTGTTTTGTGGTCTAACACGTGATCTGTCTTTGAGTTGTTTCAGGTAAACTTGGGAAGAATGTGTATTCACCTTTTTGATGGAATGTTTTGTATATGTCTGTTAATCCATCTGGTGTAATGTGTCACTTAAGACTTATATTTCCCTTTTGAGTTTCTGTCTGGATGTTTCATCCACTGATTTAACAAGGGTTTCTAAATTCCCCTGTTATGCCTTGTTGCTGTCTATTTCGCCCTTTTCCATTAATGTTTGCTTTATATATTTAGGGGCTCAGATTTCAAGTCCAGAACTGTTTACAAATATTAAATCCTTTTGCTGGATTTGACCACCTTATCATTATGCAATGCCCTTCTCTGTTTCTTAGTAGAGTCTTTGTTGTAAAGTTTGTTTTGTGTGATAGCAATACTGTTACCTGAGCTGTCCCTTGGTTTCCATTGGCATGGAATATCTTTTCCATGCCTTCACTTTCAGATGTGCTTGCCTTTTTTTTTTTTTTTTTTAAGGTTTTACTGATTTATTTGACAGAAAGAGAGATCAAAGGAGGCAAAGAGGAAGGCAGAGAAAGGGGGAAGCAGGCTCCCTGTTGAGCAGAGAGCCCAATGTGGGGCTCAATTCTAGAGCCCTGAGTTCATGACCCACACCAAAGGCAGAGGCTTAACACACTGAGCCACCCAGGTGCCCCTAGATGTGCTTGCCTTTACATCTGAAATGAGTCTTTTGTAGGCAGCAAGTAGGCAGGTCTTCTTTTCTTATCCATTTGTCCACTATATTTCTTGATTTTAAGTAATTACTGATAGTTACGTAGTTATTGCCAGTTTGTTAATTGTCTTCTGGCTGTTGGGCCCTTCACCTCTATTCCTTTCTTCTTCTCTTCCTTTGTGATTTGATGACTTTCTTTAGTGGTATCTTTAGACTCCTTTCTGATTCACTTTTATTTATTTAGTGTAGGTTTTTGCTTTGTGGGTACCATGAGGCTTACATACAACAATCTATATCAGTAACATTTTATTTTAAGTTGGTAACAGCTTAAGTTTGAACACAGTATAAAGCTCTGTATGCTTACTCCATTTCTCTTCTTACTTTCACAATGAGGTCTGTAATATTTCTTTATACTGGATATATACAATTTCTTTTATTCTAGTCTCTCTAAAACTCACCCTATAGAAGTTTTCCCCCATCAAGTTATCATACTGCTCTTACTTTGCCAATGATTTCCATGTTGCTAAATCTAACAATAGTTCTAAGTTCTCATGCCATAGGTTGCGTTATCCAACTAATCACACCCTCCTCTTGCAATGCTGTCCTTTTTGGGGTTCAAAGATACACAATCTCTCCTGATTTTCCACCCACTTCTTTGGCCACTCCTTCTTAATCCCTCTTGCTGGCTCCTATTCATTGTTTTGCTGTCTGCATACTGTGGTGTTCCAGAGCTCAATCCTTGGCCTCTTTATAATGTCACCCACTCTGATGGATTGAAATACCAACGAAATTCTGGTCACACCCTAATTTTTATCTCCAGCCTAGAATCTCTCCTGAAATGCAGGTGTGAATATTACATGGACTACTTGACATTTCCATTTTTTTTTTCTTGGTCTTTTCTTTTCAACACTGTGATGTGCCTGATAATAGATTTCTTTCGTTTATTCTCCCTTAGCCCTGTTGAATTTTGTGGGTATGTGGATTTTTTTCATCAAAATTGGAAAGTTTGCCATTATTTTTGAAAAAAAAAATTCTATTCCTTCCTCTGTCTCTTCTCCTTCTGGTCTGTAATTATACATATATTGCTATACTTGATGTGGTCCCTCACATCTTTTTTTTTTTTTTTTTTAAGATTTTATTTATTTGCCAAAGAGAGAGAGAGAGAGAGAGAGAGTACACACAAGCGGGCAGAGAGGCAGGCAGAGACAGTGAGAGAAGCAGTTCCTCCCCGAGCAAGGAGCCCGATGCGGGACTCGATCCCAAGATCCCGGGATCATGACCCTAGCTGAAGGTAGCCGCTTAACCAACTGAGCCACCCAGGTATCCCTGGTCCCTCACATCTTGAGGCTCTGGTCATTTTTTTTCAGTTTTGTTCTTTGTGTACTTCAGACTGGTTCATTTCTATTTGTTTCCTAGTTCATGGTTTCTCTTTTCTTCTATCTCCCATTGGCTATTGATTCCCTTTACTTCATTTTTAAAATTTATTAGTTGTTATTTTCAGTGTCAATTTCCATTTGGTTCTTTTTTTCAAAAATAGTTGATACTTTCTTACTGACATTCTCTGTTGATTCATTATTGTCATGCTTTCATTTAATTCTTTAAACATGATTTATTCAAGTTACTTGCACACTTTTGTAATAGCCTCTTTGAAGTCTTTGCTAAATCTGATATCTTTGGACAATCACAGTGACCTTATTTTGCTTTCTTGCTTGTTTCTTTTCTGAGTCACACTTCACTTGCTCTCTGCGTAAGTTATAATTTTTTTGTTGAAAATTATGCATTTAAGATAATACATAGTTTAACAGCTACAGACTCTGAATTCTTCCCTAAAGTTTATATTATTGCTGGTTGTTTGTATTTGTTTTATAACGTATTTGGCCTAAACTTGAGACCTCTTTCACTTGTTCTGCGTGGAGAGTGACCTCTCTGCTTAAGTTTTTTGTTTTTATTGTCATGTTTGGCCTCCTAGGGGTTCTTCTTTTGTTTTTTTATTTTTATTTTTTATTTCTTTGCGTAGCTTAGTTGTCATCCATTGAGTGGATGGAGGAGGTTTGTAAGGCTTCATTTCTCTCCCAGTGGATAATGATTGTCCATGGGGCAGCACATTAAAAGTTCAGTCTTCAAGACTGCCTTGATTTTATTCCCTGCTGGGTCCTTTTGCATTTCCCCTGTGTCTGCATTGAGATACAGAAAGGGGATTTGAAGAGGGATTTATAAATGAATATAATTTTGTCAGATTACCTGGAAATTTGCATTTGGCGTCCATTGATATTCTAGAAGATGGAATGAGAGGAGAATAATCTGGAGGCAAAAGTAGCATTTAAGAACATAGGCCTCCCACCCTCTCATGATAGGGGAAATTCCTCAGGGACCAAGCATCTGCACCTGCGATCTTCTTATGTATGTAGCACAAGGGACTAAAATGTGAAGATAGATAGGTTCTCCATAAACATTTATGTTCTCATTGATGACAGTAATGATGAAAATAATGTGAAAAATCACAGATGCATCGTGCTAGGTTAAGAGAAGAACTTTGTTGAGAAGAGTAAGAAAGGAAAATAAATCTTTAGTGTTGGAAATGAGCAGTTTGAATTGGTTCACATTAAACACATTCTAATTTGAGGTGGCAATTCTTTAATTAGGGATTATGAAGAAATTAAACATGCCAAGAATGTTTTCCAACCTTAACAAGAAAGCTGTTCAAGACTTAGCTGTATTTATACCTCAGACAAGGCCGCCAAAAGAGAATTTTCTCTAACTGCCATTAGCAAAATCATATTTTGACGTTCACATGTTTCATTGGACAGCATGAAGGGGTATGTTTTGGGCTTTCAGTCATCTCCCATTTGAAGCCTCATTTGTATGTTACTGGTAGATATATGTATGTATGTTTTCAATGAACTTTTCCTAAATTCCTACTATGCATACAAGTCACTCACTTCCCTTTGCATTAATGAGAGACTTTCACATGGCTTCCTTAGAAACCAAACAGGCCATGCCCAAGTTAGTAAAAGCCATCAAATGAAATCTCTCTGAAATGAAACATTTCACAGAGAGCTACTGTAGCCGTTCTAAGGATTTTAAATATGCATTGATACTTTCAAAGAAGAGACTTAAAAATCACTTGTAAATTATTTTTCTATGTGAGCTTGAAAGCTTATGACATCCTTAAGACTATGACCATAACCTATTCCAGGGCACCTATGGATAGCATTTTCCATAATGATAGTTGCATTCTTTAGCTGTTTCCAAGGACCACTTCTTTACTCACAACTTTCTTTTGAAATGTGCAAAAGGCATAGAGATGACTTCACTTCAGATTTTTAAATTGCAAAGAAACCACTTTGCTTTTGCTCAGTACCACAAGCAATTTAGGTCTCACTTCTCCAGTCCCCAGTGGTACCTAAGCAATATAGCTACCCTTCAAAGACATATCAATAACCATCTTCTTGGCAAAGTTGTATTGAATACATCTTTCTTCTGCAACAAAATGCAATCTGGTTTTGATGAGTAGGTAGAATGGTAGATGGAAAGGTTAAAGTATCACTCAGTAGCAAGTATTGGCCAAAAGGGGAAAAAAAAAAAGATATTTTAAATTCTGGTCTGAATATATAAATTGGATGAGGGCTATGGGACTAAGGGAGTGGTAATCAACCACATAATAAAAGCAATAGATGAGTATAATTATCCAAAGCACATAAGCCATAACATGACATACAGGGAATGAGATATAAATTTAGGAAATCTTGATTAATATTGGCTCAGTATTACAAAGCATAACCATCAAGCATGAGGCAATGTAATTATGGCTTGCAAAACTGTAATTTACTCAAATTTGAAAAGGCAGTGACATAGTATGGCATAAAAATATGCAGACGCACCCACCAAAATAATCTTAGCACCTTAACCACTTATAAAGTGTATTTTAATTAATTTTGGCATGCCCATATATTTGTAACCTATCTGAGATTTCTGTATGTGTGAGTCTGAAATAAGTTTAGTTCCAGCTGAGCAAGATGTCTGCTGAATGTTAATGAGACAGGTTGTCTATTTTAATATGTGTTTTTATATAAACTGATTATATTAAAGTATGTCATAATTGAATTATTTTCTAGGCTATTTTTTAGGAACATATTTTTGAGCTCTGGTTTTTAGCAGACAGCGTCTGAAATAACCTGCTTTATAAGAGAAAGATCCTATTCCAGTAAAGTCTACTTGTGTAGCAGGTAAAAATAAATTTTGTGGAGACATATTTCTCCTTCGAGGTTGTTTACTCCATGCTTTTTTATTGTAGCAAAACTGATTTAGACTCAGACTCATCACACTCTTCCATCTACCAAGCACCAAGCATTTAAAATTAGTTAAATCTGTGGTCACATAAAAAGCAATTGTGTCATTTAAAGTTCTTATTTTATTCACCTACCGTATTATCCCACATGGGCAATATTCTGAATTATAAAACCATCTGCATACATATAATTGAAGCCAGTTTCCCACAGTTGGCTCCCTTAATATGTGAAAGCTGAGTTTGATGTTAGTAAAATTGATTGTATTTGCTTCTGGAGAGGCAGCAGAGTTGTGGAGACTTCTCTAATTTCCTTTCTAGAATAATGTTTCTAATGTATACACTTCAAACACATGAACATACCTAATATGAGAAAAAAGCCATAGCGGTAATGACAATAGGTGTTACTTAATAAATACTTATCATTCTATAGTTACTTATAAGTTCATGATAAATATTATTTCACTTAATCTTTAGAGTGCCATTACTGTCTATTTTTACATAAGGAAATGGGCTTAGGGAAGTCTATGATCTATCTGGTTAAAGTAGGTAGCGCCTGTTGTGAGAAAAAAAAAAAAAGCAAGGAATATTGATCCACCATAAGGAAACTCCCTGGTCTCAAAATATATCGTGACCATGGTATATCATGGCCAGAAAATTTCAAACCAATTTAAACCTCTGTGTATTACATATGAACCCATATTAAACCTGTAAAAAAACATAGTTGATGACACAATACATATTAACGTAGGGGTTGACTTGGAAAAAAGCTTTATCTACCATGCTGGGAACATGTTTGGACTTGTTATAAATGTGTCATTTATTGAGAGGTTTATAGCTCAGGACTGGCCCTTTTGAAATTTCCGTTCAAGGAATGTTTGTGCTAATAAAATTGGATATCACATCTCCCACTCCTATTTTTCATGCTGCTCAAATAATACCCAAAAACGTTCCAGTAACATCTGCTTGGAGAACAAGCCCATTCTATGTAATAGTCTCAGGCTAAGAACGTTTCAGTATTTACCCATCATGATACTATAGATACTTTTATCTATTATTTATTGTACATATGGCTTGAATTTTGTAGTATATTTTGTGACATTTCTATCTAAAATTAATAGCTGATATCTGTGGAGCCCTAACAGTGTGCCTATTTTACTGATAAGGAAGTGGGGTTTAAGTCATTGGTGCAAGACCGGTCTCTTAGAAGAGTTAATATTTGAAGACCCGAGGTATGATTGCAGAACCCTTCTGACCCCTCCCATCCCTCATGGATAAGGAATGTGAGATCTTCTCAGTCTTTTTTTTTTTAAGATTTTATTTATTTATTCGACAGAGAGAGATCACAAGTAGGCAGAGAGAGAGAGGAGGAAGCATGCTCTCCACCAAGGAGAGACCCTGATGCGGAGCTCCCTCCCAGGACCCTGGGATCATGACCCAAGCCGAAGGCAGAGGCTTTAACCTTCTGAGCCACCCAGGTGCCCCAGCTCTTCTCAGTCTTAATGATTGCATTTTCAACAAAATAGCACTGTTGTTCCACTTTGAAGCTACGGAATCAGTTTAATTAAAATGTTATCTACAGGTACATATGTAAATCCTAAGAAAAGAAATTTGATATGCTAGGACTAAAAATGATACTTAGAACCACAAACTGAAAGCTTGTGTTCAGCATCCAAGAAGCCTCATTGTTCTTATTAATTGATTTTTGGAGTGAGTAAATGTTTTCAATTTAACTCAGAAACTCAACATTCTTTCTGTTAAATGGCGCACGTTCACCTTTTTTAGACATTGAGTTCCACATATGACTTCATTCAAGACAATAATGCCGAGCTTAAGAAGCTTATCCACTAGAAAGTGAAGGGATTGTGTAATCCACAGAGCAGGTGTTGACTCTTGGTGTCCATGGTGTGGGATATTTACATAATTGCTTTAAACTGCAGGTTAGAATGGGAAGAAGAAAGGAGAGGAACTTCTATGAAGGGCTAATTGTAGGTCATTTTCTTATTTAAGGGGAATGGTAACACTACTTAAGAGGATTGTCGGAAGAAATAAAGAAGAGACATGAAGGAAGGGCCTTCTGCTCAGGTCCAGCACCACCACTCCCGCCCCCCGCCCCACCTCCAACCTGGGCCATCCACTCATGGTGGATGGAATGCCTCCTGGGGAAAAGGCAGCACCCTGACTTCTAGGTGCCTGCCAGAGATGCTCATACTCACGAGGCTTAGAGCCAGTGAGATCAACTTGGGGTGAAACCTGGAGATGGCGGGAGTTCAAGGAGAACCACAAGTCTGGTCTTAGAGACGCTTTGAAAGTGTTGGCCTCATCTCTGCCTTTCAGGGGAGAACATGAGGTTTGTTCATTGATGCCAGGTAGACAGCCAATCATCTGGCAAGTTTTTTTAATAGAAGAGAATGAAAAAACAGCACAAAACATAATTGCCTTAAAATGTTGGAAAGCTTACCGAATGGAAGAAGAGTTGGATTTTTTTCTGTTAATTTCCAAAAGGGAGGTATAGACTGATAGTTAAAAATTGTTTGTAAAGACAGCTTTCAACTGAGTAGATAAAATAATTGTCTTACATTTAGAGTCTTCAAGAGCAGAATGAATTAGAAATACTCATTTGTAATGACGTAATGCTCTTGAGTTATTACTCAAATCCATAGACCAGGCTGACTTTTTAAAGTTAATACAGTTACAAACATGTAACAGACACCTGTAGAGGCATCAGAGTAGATGCCTGATGACTGGCAAAGGGTAAAATAAAGTCCCTTAAATGCATTTTTCAAAAGGAAAATGGCTGATGTAGGAATAAAGGCCATTATTCATTGGAAGGCAGAATTCTGTGGTGGTTTTGAGCCTAGGATTTAGAGTCCCCCAACTTGAAACCAGTCCTTAGTCTGTCAACACTATGTTCTTATCAAACTGACCTGAGGAAGTAAATTTTTCACCATTTAGAGTCATGTTTCTTATCCGTTAAATAGGAATAAGGACAAAATGAGAAAGTCTGGCACAGGGAAAATACTAAAAATGATTGAAATCAGCAGAGGATGAAGGAAGGAAAAAGGCTCTGATACTAATAATCCTGGGAGCAAAAAATGGAAATGGACTTAATTTTTTATGTTTCCAAGTTGCCTGTTCTTCATTAGGCAGATGACATCATCCAAAATAGACTGACCATTCCTACTAGGATACATCTCTCTTTTTATTTATTTATTTATTTATTTGGCACAGAGAGAGAGAGAGAGAGAGAGATCACTAGTAGGCAGAGAGGCAGGCAGAGAGAGAGGGGGGAGCAGGCTCCCCGCTGAGCAGAGAGCCAGATGCGGGGCTCGATCCCAGGACCCTAAGATCATGACCCAAGCCGAAGGCAGTGGCTTAACCCACTGAGCCACCCAGGTGCCCCTAGGATACACCTCTCTTAAAATTCTCTTCCATGATTGGGAACAAAGTTTCTGTCAGGCACTCTTAACCATTACCTAATGGAAGGTAAATACATAACAGTTTTCGGTGTATAATTGAGGCTATATTTAAGTAATCATTCTTCTTTCCAGAAGAAGAAATAGAGATTTTTCTACATTTGACACCTGACAGCTTATTGAGCTTGTAAGAATCACACACACACACACACACACACACACACACACACACAAATGAAACTGAATGTCACTCAGATAGAAACACAAAGGGCTTACACTCTTGGTAGCAACAAACCATAAATTGTCATCTTTCATCTGTTTCTGACAGGGCAAACACAGTATTTGTATACTTCCAAAAAGAGTGCATATGAACTGCTAGCATTTGTTTCAAATATCAAGCACTACTGACCCCCAACTGTCAAAATAGCGTAACTCTATTTTGAAACTCTTTTCTCCAGTGTGACTACTTACCATTGATGTTTTGACCTTTCATTTCTTCTGTGCCTCTGTCTCCAGTAGTAAAGTCACTGGGATTGTTCGACCCCCATCCCTCTTCCAGAAGTCACTTCCCTCCGGATCTTTCTACATGGCTTTCACAGGGGTCTCCCTGTTAAGTACAGTGCCCCCATATCCAGTTGGCTTGAGACCATCTTGTTCATCCCCGTTAGGTCTTCTAGTTTGGCATTTGTCCAGGATTTCCCACCTGTTCTGTGGCATCAAGAGTTGGAGTGAAATAAACCTAGAGGGTTTTGGTGGGCTCCACTGGACATGCTGACTTCTGCCCTGGCCACATCCAGGAGCCTGGGAGAGGCTCGAGCTCCCAATCAATTTCTCAGCCCTGAGCATGTGACTAAATCAAACCATGGGAACTGACAATTAGTTCTGTAAAGGCAAAGAGAAACCATAAACTGGGATGAGAGCTCAAGCAGTATTGAAGATCTCATTTTCAAGTACTGAACCTAGGTTTTGGAATGTACTGATTGGAGTAAAATATATTTTTAAGTATTTTACTTATGCATTTGAGAGGAAGGCAGAGAGCACAAGCAGCAAGAAGAGGCACAGGGAGAGGGAGAAGCAAACTCCTTGCCGAGCTGGGAGCCCCACCTGGGGCTGGATCCCAGGATGCTGAGATCATGACCTGAGCAGAAGGCAGACGCTTAACCAGTTGAGACACTCAGGCACCCCTAAAATAAGGGTTTTTGACGTTTTAATTTGGAACAACTTCAAACTTAGAAAAGTTGCTGAAATTGTCACAAAAAAAAAGCACCCATATACCTTTTCCTCGCCTTATTTTTCCCATTTTGCCTCAGTGATTTCTCATTCTCCTTGTCCCCGTCCCGTTCTCCTATCTTAATGCATTTGAAAGTTTGTTCCCTACATGGTGACTGTTCACCCTAACTACTACATATGTATTTCCTGAGATCCCTGATACTCTGTGTCTAACTACAGTCTGCTTACCACTAGCATCAATTTATATTGGTAGAATACTCTAATCCCTCATCATGTTCTAAGTTTGTCGTTTGATCTAATAATGTTCTTGAGAGCAATTTGCTTACCCAGTGCAGGATCCCCTCTCTGTGGTCATGTTAGACTTCATTGTCAGTGGTCTTGTCCCATTAGTTTTGTTTAATCCGGAACATTAGACGTTGTCACAGCTTGTCTTTGTTTGACAACATTGGGGTGTTTTTGTGTTTTGTGTTTTGTTTTTGTTTTTGTTTTTTTTAAGAATCTAGTCCCCATCCGTTCTTTCATTTTAATCCAGTATTGGGAAGAGCATTTTAAGGTTTTGCTTTTTAATTGAATAGATACACACTCTATACTTATATAGAATGGAATTAAGAGGGCCTTTTATTTTATGACATCTAAATTTGGAAAAATATTCAAGAGACCACAGAGGCATCTTTATGGGATTTTATGTTTTTTGAATCCTTTCCCAGGGTAAGATAGTTTGAAATGGAAGCCAAAAGATAGGACTTCTGAAAGTATTTTATCTGAAATATTTTTATTGGTCAACTCAAAAAAATTGAAATAACATCTAAAGTGATAACCCTGATTTAGCAGAAATTTTCTTTCTCTCCTTCAAGATCTATATAGAAAGACTATTTTCTGAATCAGAAATATTGTGCTTTCTAAGGTAGAGTCAACTAAAGCTGCCAGCAATTTCAAAATTACTAACCATTTAAATACACTTTTGTAAAAAACTGCAGGCTAATTCAAAAATATTTAAAACTTAAAAGAACATATTAAAATACATTTTATAGAAAGAGATTTCAGAGCCAGGTATCTTAGCCAGAGCTAAGAAATGATTAAAGTACATGAATATGTAGAAAGGACAGTCCTGGTCATTTGTGGGGGAGGGGGGGGTGGATCAAAAGCTATTAGACATATACCATGGAAGTTTACAAATGTGAGATCCCCGAGTATACAAACTAAGGAGACACATCTACAAGAAAAGAATTGGAGATCTTCAGTAGAGAAGTTAGATTCCAGCAGGGTACTCTGTAGAACAGTTCCCAGTGCGGAATGTGCTGGTGACTGACCTTTGGGGAAGGTTATTTAAACCAGTGGATTGCAGGATTGGAAGGGCCAGAGGAAACACTGCGGGCAGACAGGGTATGGTTAGCTCTGGTGTCCAGAAGCCTTGCCCCACTCTGTTGGTTACAGGGAATGTTTCAAATAGGCAGGGTCCCTCCTCCAAGGATCTCAGAAATGCTCACAGATTCTCAGGGTAGACATTACACCTGAGCAGGTGCCAGAATCCAGACTTACTCAAATAAAGAATTTAATAACAGTTGTTGAATGTCCCCTGTTAACAGCTCAGAGCAATAAAAAGTCATTGAAATTCTCAAGTCCTCTTCATCTCTTGATCTGGTAGATATTCACTGAGTGCCTACTCTTACTAGGTCCTAAAACCTTCTGTTGATTTTTTAACGTTCTGATAATTGACATAAAGAAGTTTGGTTTTTGTTGTTGTTGGTGGTGGTGGTGTTTTGAGATATTTGGGGTTTGGTTTTGTTTTTCATTACTATAGATGGACTTAAATTATCTTATTCTTTTGGAAGGAATAGTTTCTTGGGATAGTTCTAAGTGAGATTATTTTGAAGGTGGTACCATTATAACAAAACCCATTTGTGGCTCAGCAAACAGTATTTCAAAAACTAGATCATTACTTTAGCACCTATTTGGGAGGATATCTGATCATCCTAATGCTAATACAGTGTGACTCTGTCCATCGAAGAGCTCTTACTCCCCCACAGGTAGCCAACTGGTCCAATTTGAGCAGATCAGAGTTCTTCTCTAGGAATGTTGGAATCGTAACTTAAAAAGACAGAAAATTCAGCCAACTTTTCAGTGGTGGGACTAGAGTATATTAGTGGCATGTTATCTATCATAGGGATTGGAGATGCAAAGGAATCCAATGTATAGAGCACGAGACAGAAATAAAAGCAGAGAGCGCTCTTGCCTATGTTAAGGCTCATGGGTCCAGGAGAAAGAGGGGCAAGTCATCATACTCAAAGGATTTCTGCTTCATGCTCTCAGCCCTTGGTAGTCCTCAATACTCTTAGATTGTGGCCTGATATCTCCCCTCTGACTTCATAATTCCAACACCTTCTGTGTCGTGGGTTGCTGCTGACTTGGCAGGCCCGTCAACTTCTCCTTTGTTCCTGTGGTTTTAGATGAAAAATGTAGAAACCGCCTCTCAGTTCACACTTCACTTCCAAGATCAGTAGATACCGTAGGGACTTGAGTATTTTGGGAAAGACAGTATCCTCTCCCATTCATTAAGTATTCAGTAAGTATCTCTTGCTCAGATCCTTTCTGAACAAATTCTCATTCAGTAAGTATTTATTAAGCTCCTACTACGTGTCACAGTCCTTCTAGGTTTGGGGATTAAGCATTGAACAAAGCAAACACCTGACCTCCGTTGGGCAGAGACCGTGATTAAATGAGTGTGTTACGTGGTGATAAAGGCTACGAGCAGAATTTGAGAGGATAACTTGAGCAATATCCTGACTAAGAGGAGAACAAGAGCCGAGGCCCTGGGTTTTTCAGTCAGGAGTTCCTCCAGTCCACACCGCTCCTTTTATCTACCCTCAATCTGGAGCTATTCAAGTTTCCCCACAGCTGGCTTTTTTTCCTGTGAAAAAGAAGATCTTGCAATTTATGTTTTTGCTAAACAGACGTACATATACACATAAACTCAGCAGAAAATTGCCTTCAGCAAAGAATTGCTATCATTTAGGCTGATGTTGATTGGAAAGTAAGATTCACCGTACATTTTCCAAACGGTGTCTGAAATGCTTGAGTTTTCCCAAGGATTGTCATCTTGGAGCTTTCATGAATTTAACATGATGCATCCATTGTAGGTCGTCTGGTTTTCTGGGGCTTTCTTTTTGTTAACAGCGACTACCGAAAACATTATTATAAAATCAGCCTCCCTAGTGCAAGTGAGGATAAGCATGTTTGGGACTCAAAACCTAAAGATGACTTCCATGTCCTAAAAAACCCAGGTTAAAATGGATGGTGTCTGTGTAGAAACTGTACCTTGGAAGTTGTAACTACTTACCAGTCTTGCCCAGCTGCCTAAGACTAATACAAAAGAATTCCTAATTACTGTGATTGGCTGACCTCTCCAATGGGAAGTGGTTGGAAATCAACCCTATGGCTGTCTAGTCAAACCAGCTCACATTTGTAGCTCTGTTTACTTGACATTTTCCATACGGTGAACTTTCTTGTGTTCCTTCTAATCATAGGCACCTGGGAGTTCTCCATGGCTTCCTGGAATTTCAAATATTTTCTTCAGTTTCTTATTCTTTTATAAAATTAGACTTTGATTAAGCAATATGATAAAGAACCAAGTGAACATTTTTTTTTAAAATGTCCAATTTTCGTGGCGCTCTGTACAATAAATGCATTAGGACCAGATGAAATGTAAAATCCCATTGACATTGTGCCCTTATTTTATAACTGGAGAAACCTGCCCAGTCAAGACTTCCCTTTAACCCAGTGTGTTAATTATATCAATATCAATTACAGGAGAAATGTTTCATTGAAACTTTGAAGAAGCAAACATCCCTGCCTCTAGGCATCTTCCTATCCCACCCCCAATGCCACACATCCATGTGCCAGAGTCCACCTGTGAAGGAACTTTAGTTACTGTGGTTCACACTCTCTGGAGATCAACTCCCATTGGCTCTAATATTCCTTGACTTCTCCACTCTTAAACCTAAAGTTACAGTCTACAGCAATAATTTGACATATTCTAATTATCGTGTCATTAGCTACTGACTTTGCAAGCTTATTCTTTTTTTTCCCCTCTAACTTAATTTAAATTCAGTTAGTCTACATTTAGTGTATCATTAGTTTCAGATGTGGAGTTCAGGGATTCATCAGTTGCATATCACACCCAGTGCTCATTATGTCATGTGTCCTCCTTAATGCCCATCACCCAGTTACCCCATCCCTGCACCGGCCTCCCCTCCAGCAACCCTCAGTTTGTATCCTATAGTTAAGAACTTCTTATGGTTTGTCCCCCTCTGATTTTGTCTTATTTTATTTTTTCCTCCTTTCCTCTATGATCCTTTGCTTTGTTTCTTAAATTCCACCTATTATTGAAACAATATGATAGTTGTCTTTCTCTAAGTGACTTATTTTGCTCGGCATAATACCCTCTAGTTCCATCCATGTCATTGCAAATAGTAAGATTTCACCCTTTTTGGTGGCTGAGTAATATTCCATTATGTATATATACACCATCTTCTTTATCCATTCATCTGTCAGTGGACCTCTGGGCTCTTTCTATAGATTGGCTGTTGTGGACGGTGCTGCTATAAATATTGTGGTATAGGTGCCCCTTCTGATCACAATGTTTGTATCCTTTGGATAAATACCTAACAGTGCAATTCCTGGGTTGTAGGGTAGCTCTGTTTTTAACTTCTTGAGGAATCACCATACTGTTTTCCAGAGTGGTTGAACCAGCTTCCGTTCCCACCAACGGTGTAAGAGGGTTCCCTTTTCTCCACACCCTCGCCAACATTTCTTGTTTCCTGACTTACTAATTTTAGCCATTCTGACTGATGTGAGGCGGTATCTCTTTGTGGTTTTGATCTGTATTTCTGATTTGCAAGTTTATCCTAAGTTCTTGGATGACAGTCTCCTATTGAGTTTTGAGATGGGACTACTAGATGACCTAATGAGGTGGTATTTCACCAAAACAAAGGAGAGTCATCAGTAATAAGCAAATGTGTTGTAAAGGAAGTTACTAGCTTCTGCCATAGAGTCCTGGCATTCCCTCTGTGAAAACAGTGCAAAAAACTCTGAGGACAATGGTCTTCTTTCCTTTGTGGAATAATAACTAAAAGTAACCAAGGGAACAGAGGTTAAAAACTACAGTTGTTTTGTTTTATTCTGTTTTAATAACAAAAGGATGGAATGCCTATGCTCGGAAAAACTGTACTTGAAGCAGAAAATATTAATAGTCAATACATAGTAGGAGGTGGTAATTGTAGTGATAGCTTTTTTGTGACAAGGCAGACCACAAGCAAGAGGATACGTGAAACTCCTGTTATATGCATTTCATTGCTAAATAGATTGGGTATGCTTTTTACAAAGGAGAAATTAAGGTTAGTAGATGACACATTCTTCGAGGGAGAAGTACCAAAATTATTAGCAACAATGTATATGTTGATTGTGAGATGGTGTACTTTGAGCCTCTCTTATCCTCACATTGGTTTTGCACACATGTCCCTGCAATGCAGATCACAAGGTTTTCAAGCTTCTCATTGGTGTGTTAGTACAGCTTTCCAGGCCATTCTTCCTGAGAGTGCTCACTGCTGTCTGCCTGTCATTGGTAAAGGTATTCCAAGGACAGCTTATACATTTCCACGAGACATTTCATTTATTAGCAGTGACACTCGTGTCAAGATAAGGTAAATTTATATTTGAGAATCGAGAGTCTTACTCACGTTTTCGATTCATTCAACAAATATTTATCGAATACCCAGAATATATTATTATATTCCCATGTAATTCAATGCAAGTTCCTTATATCAGTAAGGTTCTTATTTGCAACCAAAAGGGTTCAGACTTCTGAAGAAAAAGAAAAAGAAATTATAGAACTTGAAAAGAGAGGTCACAGACTCACTGGGCCAACGTGGCTCAGAACAAAGGGAAGCTGTATAAGCCAGTACCACAGCCAAACATGTCGTTGACCCGGTGTGATGAGAACACCACAAATGGCCACCATTATCTGTAATTTGTGCCACCAACACCAGTTGGTGCACACACAACACCAGTGCAACACAAGATGTTGCACACCATAGCTCAGTCCACCTGGATAATGCCATCCCAGGCATTGGGCACCAGTACCTTCACCAACGCCAACCCTAACATTTTGTGCTATCCATCGCTGTTGCTGTCCTTAGTTTTGGCAGTCAAATGACGGGTGCTGTATCTAAGTAGCTGAGTCCTATCAAAATGAGTATTGGGTGTTTTGAAGCCTTTGTCTTTAGAAATAGGCAGTGTGCTCAAACCGTCAGTCATTGTGACCATCTCTCATTTCTATCCTATGATAATCCTGATGGTGCTAATAGGAAAGGAGCATTTTGAAGCATAATTATATGAGCTCTGCAAAACCTTTTTGGACTTAATCTTCAGAGTAAAGCTGTAACAGGAGGCATTTGGGTGATCAGTGGTTACAGAAATTTCTCCCTGCTTTTCTTTCTTCATTGAGGTAAAACAACCCACATACACTTACAGAATGATTCTCTAAGTATAGATTAAACATTCAGTACTTGACTATCTTAGTCAATAAACATCTGAGGCTTTATTTTTTAGCTTCATGCTCGTAAAAACTGAGGAACAAATAGCACAAAACTGACTAGTCATTAAAATGATTCTCTTAAATCATGCCTGTTGAAAATAATATCCCATTTCTGTTTCCTCCTGACGGAACTTTTCTCCAGACTACTTTTTTCCAAAACATGATGATAATCAGCTTTTGAAAGCTGTGTTTTATTAAAAAAAAAAAAAATTTTTTTTCCTCTGGGCAATTGAACAGACCCTCCTTTTTTATTTCTTTGCTAAGCAATTCGTGCTATTTCTTTAACTAGCTCATTAACAAAAATCAAGTCTTTTCTCTTGAAGCTGATGCCATTGCTAGCAGTTTCTTCCCTGCTCACTGAGTTTCTTTCATTTCCAGTCAGCCAGACATCTTTTCCCTCATGCCTACTATTATCAAGTTCATTTAATATCAACTCTATTAATGGAAATTCCCACTAATGGGAAGGTTCTTTTCTCATACTCCAACTATTTTTTATTAATTTAATGTAAATGTTAATTTAATATCATTTCACAAACTTTTTCTGTTTAATGTCAATTAAGAAGTCACTGGTTTGCTACTCAAAACAGCACTTAATGTCAATTATTGCAATCAGCCTTTCATTTGAAAACTGAATTTTTAAGGTGAAACTGATTTTAATATGTCTTTAAATTTTCTCTGTTGAGCAGATTACAGAAGACAATTCTTTAAACTTTTTATTATTTTAAGGAACTAGAAATGCCTACTGGAGTTTTCTAAATGAGGAACATCATACATTAAAAAATTACTGTAAAACTGCTAGTGTTAATTCAGGTTGCTCTTCAATGGACAATTCATTTACCATATTTCTATTAAATACAGTTTTGCTGTTTTTGTCAAGGGTTGTTTTTTTTTTTTCCAAATCTTTATGCTATATAAGACTGTAGCCATCATTTATAACGTGGTTTGATGAGAAAGTTTCACGTGTAGTAAAAAGTTTGATGAGAAAGTTTAAGAAGCATCTTCTACCTTTAGTCTGGAAGCTAGTAAGAAATACGTTGATTTGCCTCAAGCTTAATAACAAATTAAAATTCTGTCACATGGGAGATGAAATATTAGGGGGCATACCAAAGGCATATCATGGCAAATACCTGAAAATTAGAATAGAAAAAATAAGAAGGGACATATTTATACCAAGAATGGAATACTTCCTCTCTTTTACCTAATCTGACCACCCATTAACATCAAAATAAATATTAATTATTACTTTAACAGCTTATTAGTATAATCAATTTTGCTCTTTGATTTTTCAAAAAAACAAGTAATTTCAGATTATAGAGAGGTTATCTTTCTCATACATGAAATTCTTAGCCTTTAATCCAATGTTAATATACCAAATTTTATATTCTTTAGTATTACTTGGCCTATTTTTATTTGGTTATCATGTATAGCTTCAAAATTAACTCAAGTTAAAAATGGCTTTTGGGAATTGCATTTAGTCATTGCTATTAAATAGCGAGGAGGTGGTCAAGTAGTCTCCAAAATTACATGTGACAGTTATTTTGCTTGCATTCAAGATTTAGTCTATAATATTCTTAAATTCATCAAGTATTTTTTGCTACTCAAATCACACATGAATCTCATATATCTTAGTATTCAAAAGCAGAGAAAGAATCTTGTGATTTTAGCGAGTCTTGACAAATGTCACAGTATCGTCAAAACCATTGATGTCAAGGCACCCATGAGATGAGTGTTACCCTTTAATGTCCTCCAAGTTAGCCTTCCTGGTCAAGAAGGAGTTGCCCTATGTCATAGCAGCAGAGAATATTTTTAATTTAACAATAAATGGTCTTAAAAAAACACAAAACAAAAACAACAAAACGATTGCAAAGGGAGACAACCATGGAACTTAAGTGTTGACCAAACCAGCATGGAGCCTCTGCCTCAAGACTGATACTCTTCTTCAGTCATCTGAAAGTGAAGAGACAGAAAAAACGACGGCCTGAAAAGAGACCTTGGTTTGCCAAAGTGATTGTTTTAAATTTTTATTGCCCCTTTATGGGACTGATAAACCTGATTATCAAGCTAAAAGGAAAAGTGTGAAGATACAGATCCTAGTTCCGATTGCTTAACTTTTATGGGACTCAATTCTGTTCTTTGCGAAATGGAAAAAGTACATTCATGTGGTTAATGTCAAATTTTAAAGCTGAGAAGTTCTGATAAAGTAATAGAAGAGATTGTGATTGTAATATTAAGAACCACACATACAGAATAATAGATGGTGTCAAAGTCCAAAGCAAGATAGGAAATTATCAACCTGTAAAAATTTATAATATAAATACCCAAGGACACCTACGTTATTTTCTACATTTAGATATGGACATTATATTGATACAGCATCAATTATTGTACCCATTCAGTACAGCATACTTCCTTATTCCACACGTATACTTGCCCAAGTTCAAATTCCCCATTCCGTGTCATCAAACTCTTTCTTGGTGATTAATTATGCAGTTCAGGAATAGAATTAGATTAGGAGTCAGGTAACTAAATCAAGTTTCAGTTTTCTTCGCATTACACATTTGGGGCTTGCACGATTTTCTTCATGTTCTGGAATGCTGCTTCCTCATTTGGAAAATCAGGGGTTTGAATTACATAATCTCCAAAATCCTTTTAAATGCCGTCGTTTGAAGATTCTTTAGGACTTTCTGTTCAGTTAGAGCAATTCAAACTACTTCATAGATATTTACGTGCTTCATTCCGGAATGTGGTTTTCTTTAAAGTTCTGTCACTTACTAACCTGGAAGATGAAGATGAAAAGGGTAAAATGAGTTTGGAGACTCCATATCAGTTATTTTCCTTCAAAATGTTTCTCTAGTTTTTCTGTCATGAAAAACACACACAGTTCCAGTGCTCAGATGATGAGAGTTTGGTTTTGGGGTTTTGTTTGTTTGTTTGTTTTTATAAGATTTTATTTATTTATTTGAGAGAGAGTGAGAGAGAGAGCATGAGATGGGGGTAGGGTCAGGGAGAGCCGCAGGCTCCCTGCTGAGCAAGAAGCCCCATGTGGGACTAGACCCTGGGACTCCAGGATCATGACTTGAGCTGAAGGCAGTCATTTAACCAACTGAGCCATGCAGGTGCCCCAGATGGTGAGAAATTTTTTAGCCGGAAGTTTCAGACAGCTTTTTACTGATAGATGTGTCACAGCCAGAGACTAATTTGGAGAGAGGGAACATAAAACCGTTTGGCCAAACCTAGTTCGATCCCCTTTTCTTTGGGTTGAAGGAGGCTATACGCCAAAGAGATCAGTCTCTCAAGGTCAGTATAATAGCTTTGAGAGAATTCCAAGACATGGTCTCTCTCTCTGGTCAATTGAGGCTGGGGTCAATGAGAAGCTTTATGGACTTGGGTGGGGAGAAGCATAATAAAAATTTGAGTTGTCAGATTAAGGCAAGTACGGTTGGCATTCATTATCTTGAGGAAATAATCAATCCCATATATATTCTATTAGAAGGGCCTTTGTTCCTATTTAAGTTTCTGAGACTAAAACATAAAAATATTGGTTATTACACTCTAGTAACTAAGAAAAACTAGTAAAGCCTTTATGTAAATTACCAGAAGCTACCCCTCAATAGATATAAAATAAAATAGAGTAGGATGCTTTCGTTTATGTTATCCATACAGTTTATAGCACTATTAGTATTCTTGGTATGATTTTATGAGGTTATTTAGACAAGACAACAAAGTTATAAACTCTTGTCATGTCTTCCTTAAAATCCCAGCTCAATATTAAATTGCTAGGTATATACAGGAAGAATTATTTTGGTTTGATGGCCCAAGTTAATCAAGCAGCTAAAATTAGAAAAACTTCATAAAATTCTCTTGGAATAGTACCTGGATTAGCTAATTTTCCCTTTGGTAATATTAAAATAACCTTTAAGATCATCTAGAATGGGATCTATTATTAAAATATCAAATGCTCTTTGTTCACACATTCTAAGTTTAGTCCATGTAAAGACATTTAATTTCTGCCAGGGCCAGATAATATAAGGAGAATAACTCTTTTTGAGAAATGAATACCTCAAAGTCAAAGAACATCTAGGTGTAGGAATCTGGTAAAGAAGAATAAACAAGTATGGAAAAAGCAGGAGAAGAAAAGAGATTGTAAAAACTTAGAGAAGTACAAGGTTAATTTGGAAATCCTATCCATGCTACGCAATCCTTTTGTCTCACTTCCAAACACATAGCTTTCTGTGGTTGTTACAATATAAATGAAACCTATATAATGACCATTGGCTTGTCTTAAGAACTGCAACAATATGGTGGTTACAGAGGACTTGAGTCTTGATCTTGGCTCTGCTATTTGCCAGTAGCGTGATACTGGGTTAAGTAAAGATTGTGGAGTCAGTTTCCTCATCTCTAACAGGTGGATTATACTATTTTATCCCAGAATGGCATGAACATCACTAAGTAGAATGCATGACACAGCGACAGACCTATTAACTCAGTAAATGATGGCTTTCTTTGCTTCTCTCATCCCAATTCTCTCCTCACATCACCTATCAAAACAGTGTTAAGGATTATCCATTAAACAGTCAGGTGTCCTTTTAGCTTTTAGTTTATTTATTACATAATAACACAAATACATTGTGAAAATACCAATACAGAATGACAAAGTATGTCTTCCTATCCCATTCCTCAGGCTCCAAAGCCATCACCACTCCAGCAGTAACCATTTCTAGCATGATTAAATGTATTCTTTTACCTTTTCCTGGCCCCATATATACATATATAACACATACATTCAGTGTTTGCATGTACCTGGAATTTTAATATGTAATTTTTTCCTGCAACTTGCTTTTTCATTTAAACAATATTTTGACAATCTCTTGAAGATCTTTCCAACTTCCAAATATAGACCTATGCCAACATAATCTTTAGTCTAAATTCTGGATAGTCCTATAATTTATTTGGTCCTTACCCTGTTATGCCCAATGGTCCACTGTTAGAAATGAACAGTGGTGCATGAACACCTGTATACACCTCTGTGTTCATAGTCGAACATTGTCTTAGAAGAGCTATTTAGAAATAAAAATAATGCTCGAATGAAATGTCCACTATGCATTTTGATAGATAAGAGCTAAAAAATATTTACTTTCCATGCTGCCATGCCATTTCTCCTCAAATTCCATTGGTCTATGCAAACCATATGGCCAACTCTGCTAAGAGCTTAGAAAAAAATATATTCTTCTTATGAATTTCTGTCCTTGGGAATAATAATATAATTAGACAAAAATAACAAGAGTCTGAATGATATTATTAAAGTTCAGAAATATAGCTCTTTAATCTCTAGGTTTTAAAAAAATTAAAAATATAGGAGGATGGGAAGAAATTAACTAGTCAGTATAAGAGGCCAATGAAATCATCAGTGGTGTCCTCCTCAGGTTTTTGTCCTCCCCAGTTTCCTAAATGTCTCCTTCCTTGTCTTGATAAGTTTTTTCTAAATAAATAAAAACAAAGAATTTAAGAATAGAGAAAGGGATATGTACAAGTAGACAAATATGCCATCTAGACTGTAAAAACTAAGGAAATATGATTACAGAATACAATGTAAATGTTATAACACTTAACAACTACTGAAAACCAGGAAATAAAGAGGAAAGAATGAGAGGGGAATTTTTGGTTGCCCTCATGTTTAGATGTCAATATCTTTCATAGCAGGTCCTGGAACAATACTAACTAAAGTTTAAGAATTTGATTTGTTTTCCCTTTTTTTTTTTTTTTAAAGAGGATGCATGTGTGATTGCCTTCAGGGTTGGAGGGTGGGCAGGATGGTAGAGACAGAGAGGGCAAGAGAGGATACCAGACTCCATGCCTAGTGCGAAGTCTGACACTGGACTCCATCTCAGGACCCTAAGATCATGACCACTGAGCCGAGATCTGGGGTCAGACTCAACTGACTGAACCACCCAGGCTCCCCAAGAATAGGGGAGCTAAGGAGAACTCCCGTCTCTTTAGGTTTTTCATACTCTTTTTCTTTGAAGTAAAACATGTACTTGTGATGCAGTAATTCACATTCCTTTCTTCTTTTCATTCAGTTAGAAAAATTAATCTTGTGCTTTTCAAAAGATAACATAGTTTTCATAAAATTCTATCTCTTTGTGTTTCCTTTTGTTGGTATATATTCATGTTCCTCCAATTACTCCATTTGTAATTGGGTAATTGTATTGGGTTTACTTAAAAATTTTAATTTATTTAATTCTCTCTACTGTTTAATAATGTCATTAATAAAGTCCTCATTTTGGTATAGAAACAAAAAATAGTAATTAGTTGTACTCTTTTGTTTTGCCCCTACCAGGGATATTATATATTGCTTTGGATAGGTCAACAATCCTATTTGTTGTTGTTGTTGTTGTTGTTAAGTAATAGTAACATTACTCACTTATAAAAAATTGATAAAGTTAGTTGCTTTTGGACTTAAACTCTTTTTTTTTTTATTTTTGATGTAATGCAAAAGATAGTTGGCTAAGGGACCCCACGCAGATTATAGGGGGAAAAATGACCAGGAATAATGAAAGTTAAATCAATAATAGAGCATACCAATGCAGAAGAAAGGCTTATTTCTAATTATCAGCTATGAATTAGTTATGACTAATAACTTATTAAATAATTTTTATTCCAATTAATCTACAAGTGTGGATAGAGTTCAAGACAAAACTAATAAAATTTTTAAAATGATTATCTTGATTAAAAAAATAGTGTAGAGCCCAGTAGTCTGGGATCAGATTATTTGCAGCTCTAAGAAATGGAAAATGTCATTAAATCTTAAACAATTGACATACTTTCTCCGGTATCATATCTTTAAATGAAAGAAAGAAAATACTTGTTTGTCTCAACAACTCCAAATTTTGAGAATCAAAGCACACCCAAACAGTTTTCTATTTTGTGTGTTTTTTCCACAACATCTGTCCTGGTCTATCTTGTCAATGAATATTTATGGAGTATAGTGAGTCATTGACACACATGAATCTCCCAGGGGTTACTGGGAGTTACAGTGATGAATATATATTATACTCTTAGCAGCTGAGTCAGTCTTATACTGAAATGCTGGACATTAATAAGCTGTATACTCTATACTCTTAGCAGCTGAGTCAGTCTTATACTGAAATGCTGGAAATTAATAAGCTGTAAATAGAGATGATATAAAGTGTTAAAATTTAGCCTGCGTGCCTCCTACTCCCCAAATTTACTTCCAGGGAAAATGGTTGGGGGAGTTTCTTTGTTTTGTTCCATATCACACCACTCGTCAGATTGTTGCTGATACATCAGACATGGGGGCCTGCCTGTGACACCGTTTAACACAGGAACTCTGTTCCCTGGGAAAACTCGAAATTAGAGGTGGTTTCATCTGATACTTCATTAATTTTTGAAATCCTACAAAGTGCCAAATGGTCTGTAGGGAACTGGTGACACAGTGCTTAATCCAAACAGACACAGGTTCCCTCCCGCATCTTACAGTTTAGCAAAAGAAATAAATAGTCAAGTGTCCTACGTAGGTGTCAAAACGGGTCCTTGTACAACAGATTTTAAGGAGGATAGAGTCATAGTGAGAGGCAGGATGGGGCAAATGTGACCACTTCTAGCAAGGGACACTTGAGCTGATAGGTGAGGGAGAGAAGCAGCTGAGCAGTTGAAATTACATGGGCGTGGATATTGGTCAAAGCCAAGAACATGGCTGAATGACATCATCTGTCATTCAGATGAATGACAGGAAATGAGACGAGAGACCAGGACTGAGGTTCATGAAAGCACAACACGTAGTGGTGGGGAAGATTTTAAATCTGGAAATGAGTCCACAAAGAAGCAGCAGCCAATGGTGTTGCTGGAAAACCCGGAAAAATCTTAGCCTTTCTCTTGAGGAGGGTGCAGCATTGCTGAAACAGTTAGAGGCCGAAATACATGGATTTAGAAATAAGCAATCTCCCAGGCTGGAAACCCATGCATAAGCAAGCACAAGCTTCAGAGTGGAGGGGAGCAGAGAGGCTTTTGCGGGTAATGACTTAAACAAAGGGATAATGTCGTCCAAAGATCAGGGCAAATGAGTTATACATTCACTAGAGGGCACCTGAGTGGCTCAGTGGGTTAAACCTCTGCCTTTGGCTCAGGCCATGATCTCAGGGTCTTGGGATTGAGTCCCACATCAGGTTCTCTGCTCAGCAGGGAGCCTGCTTCCTCCTCTCTCTCTCTCTCTCTGCCTGCCTTTCTGCCTACTTGTGATCTCTCTCTCTCTCTGTGTCAAATAAATAAGTAAAATCTTAAAAAAAAAAAAGTTTTTTTACATTCACTGGAGATACAAGGCATTTTAATAATGTCCTATTTCTTGAATAGCATTGCCATCTCCCAATACCTGGATATGTAACCATTGAAATTATTTTTTGTCTTCCTTATTCTCCTTGCAGTAAATAGCTTTCCATTGAGGTCACCCAAAATACCTATTTTCTAGCAACATGAAAGAACCCGACTAGCACACGTATAAAGCATATGCTTCGTGGAATGAAGCACTAGCTCCCATCATGGTGCAGAACGATAGGAAGTTGTTCTTGCTCTGGTCTTTAGGCTGGCTGAACTTACAAAAACTATGGAAGAACTTTCTAAGAGGATATCATCTTAATGTAGATCAGACACTAGGACCACTGGATTATATCAAGTGGTCTCAAAAGATGGCCACAAAAACGGGACATACCTTCCCACCTGGGCTAGATATTCAGAGGTGGAAGCGGGAGGCACAGCATTCATGATAGGACATACAACATCGATCCCTAAAATTGTGTTCATTCAAGTACTCTGTCTCCAACCTGAGGCTGTGTCATTCTCCCAGAGAGACCGTGAAACAAATGTTAAGCTCCTGTAGTGCCGTGGTAGAGTTGTTTTCTTTGTGTCTCTGGGTTCTGAATTCAGTCTGAACCAACACCACACAAGACGAATGTATCTTTACCTTTTTACCTGTGTTTCTGTTGTAAGACCGACACCACCATCTACTTTTTACCTGGACATGACCTTTATCAGCAGACTAAGAGAACTGAACTTTGGATGCTTTGGATATATTCATTGTTCCGCTTTACAAAAGTGACCATCATCCCTGTCTTGAATATGTGTTTAGATTTGTGAAAACACACAATCCTAATGTCAGCTAGTTAGGGAGCTTTGATGTCATCTAGTCTGTCCCAACCCCTGGCCCATTTCTCTTTATGTAAAGTGAAGTGAACTTGTAAGATCACACAGGATTTGTAGTCTGTAAAGTGTAATTTATTAATAGAATTTGGTGCTTACCCAACACACGTATGTGCTGTTATTTTCTCTCCTGTGTCCTGAAGGTTTTCCTTTCTCCGAGATCACTTTCATCATCATCCAGATGAATTGTATTATCTCCCCTCCCTTCAAAATAACCCCACCCAGACTCCTCTCTGGGCACTGCCCCGTTTTTCTACTCCTCTTGACAGTAAAGCTCCTACGATATACATGCTAGCTCCTTTCTTTCCTGAAGTCTTGTCCTCATCACTGTGCTGATGGAGCTCTAGCCGAGATCCCCAGTGACCTTCACTGTCTCCCTGGTGGTCAAGTCTCTGTCCCACTCTCACTGTCGGTATCAGCAGAATGGACACAACGCATTACACTTTCCTTGAAGCATTTCCATTTGACTTCTGGAACACTTCTCTTGCTTGATAACCCTCCCTAGCTCCCCAGCTACCTTTCCTGGTTTTCTTTGCGCCTTCTCCCCCACTTTTCAGCTCTCTAAACCTCCGAGCTCGCCAGGCTCAAGAATCTGAATTCTTCTCTGTCTGCATCTGCTTCTTCAGTAAGCTCATCCAACCTCATGGACTTAAGTGCTATATTGATACATGTTGAAATGACTTTAAATTTGTGTCTCCAGCCTGGACCTCTTCCATGCATTCCAGGCTCATGTATCAGATTCTCTCATTGACCTCTCCAACTGGATGTCTCATAGACGTCTCAAGGTTGAGTTCACCCTTCAAGCCTTTATACCAGCTGCTTCCATCCCTACATCTTGCTCTCCTGAAGTCACCCCCATCTCTGGAAATGGCAGTTGCATTTTTCCGGTTTTACCAGCCAGAAATCTTGTAGTCATCCTTATCCCTACACTGTGTCCCCTCCAACAGTACATTCTTTAGGTTCTTTCACAGTGTATGTAAAAGTTGATGGCTTCTAACCTTCTCCATTTTCAATGCTGTGGTCCAAACCACAATAATCTCTACTTCAGATAGCTACAATAGTGCCCTAATTGTTCTCCCTACTTCCACCTCTATTCCCTTAGTTTTTCCTGCACACAGCAGACATGGATATGCTCTGAAAACCTTTGTCAGACTACCACACTCCCTTTCATAGTGCTCAGAGTTCTCACAGTGGCCTTCAAGGTGCTCCTGTGTATCCCAAGCTTACAGATCATCTCGGAGCCCACCACCACTCTTTGTGATCTGGGCTTTGTTTAGCTCCTAAACATGGTGGCTCGTTTATTCTCTCTTACTGGATGGGGTAAGATCATACATATTTTACAGTCTGTATGTACAAAGAGCACTTGCATAAGTTTGGTTTAAGTGGGGGGAAATGAGTGTGTGTGTGTGTTGTGTGTACGTGCACATGCGCGCATGTGATTGAGTGAGTGTGACATGTTTAATATTTTTATCAGAAAGTTTAGTTACCTTTGACATGGACTAATCCTGATGCCGGAGACAATTCTTCTGTTTAGTAAAACTAATTTATACTACATATGTTATTCTGTTTTTTATTTGTCAAGCAAGAAACTGTAAAACAAGGGGTCTTGTCAGATGCTGTGCTTAACTCACATGAGCAGAAGAGATATTCCTGAACTGTTAAAGAAAGATGGTATGACGTAGTATAACTTATGGAATATTATTTTGAAAAATAGGAAGACTGAATCTAATTAGACCTGGTTTTGTCTGTTTGGCTTTTGTTTTTGGTTTTTTAAAGTGAGAATACAGGCCATCCCATAACCCATGTTGATTTAGGCATTCCAGAATTTGATTGATGGAGTTCAACCTATTGACAATTTATAATGAAATGTAATTATGGCTTTTATTTTAATTTTCAACTGGCACATAGTAATCTCACCACTGACATCGGTGGAGGAAAAAAGTGTCTCTGCTTGGCAGGAAGCATTTATGGCTGAATATAATGCAGATAAGTTTGTTTGAGAATGTAGACAGCTTTCTAGACAATCGCTAGAGATAGGACCTTAATTTAACCCCGAGCCTGAAGCATTTCCTCTGGGATGCGGATGACTGATAACATGGCGGAGGGCAGAAAAAGTATAGATTTACTGAAAAATAGATGTTGCACGCAGGGGTGTTAAATTTCTTCCTCTAAATCATTGTTTAAAAGGACCAGCTTAGATTTCTGCTTCAGAATGAAAACCCTCCGTGTTGGAAGAGAAATTTTTTAAAGCCCTGGTAGCCGGCATTTTCAACATCTCATTTCTAAACCTTAGCGATGTACTTACCTCTAGCGCATCTTGCAATAAGATAGCATGACTACACTCTCTTTTAATATCCTCTATACAGGATACCTCGGTGATTTCTAATTTAAAGAAAATGAGTCCTTCACCGACAGCTTGATAATCTTCCCCATGGGAACAACAGAAAAAAAGTCTCTTGTTCATGAGCATCTTGTAATAACCAGCTCCTTTAAATGGTGGAGTAAATAGATCTTTATTAACAAAGATTACATATAATGTGCTTCTATATCCCAGTCTTCAAGAATAACCTTTTAACAACGTGAATAAATAAGCCGTAATAGGTTTCTTGCCCTTTACTAAGCAAAATATCAAGAACTTCTTTCTGCGAGGGCATAGGTTAAGTAACTCCTTTATTTACTAATGATAAAGTTAATTGTGTGAAACCTGATTCTACCAGGTTAGAAAAAGAATTTGTCTTTTAACTAACTCTTGGCTCTCACAGTGATTTTTTTTTTAATATTACAATTCTTCAAATGAAGTTTACCATCATTTCCTATACTTTTTACTAGATCATGACCGCAAAAAAACAAAAACCAAAAAAAAAAAAAAAACCCAATAACAAAAAACACAAAAACCATTGGATATATTCTACGTCAAATGACTAAGAATAGCCAATAGCCATTCTTTACCGGGGGTGCTCAGAGTAGCAGTTTCAGGATCCATTAATAGCAAACATTCTGTCTTATCCCTTTCATCGGGTTGAGCAAACCAAGTGACACGGTTCGGCAGCTAATTATAAAATAGCCCACATTATAGAAGAATTAAAAACAGCAAATGAATCATCTGGAGAGCCGCCATGGTGGTTCAAAAATTCTATGTGTACTACATGTGAATTTTAATCTATCATTTTAATTACGCAATTCTTCCCAGTGATCCCTTCTCATTACTTAGGCAGTGTGTGTGTGTGTGTTTCCTTTACCTTGATTACAAAGTCAAACCATTTTAGCTGAAATTAAAAATAGCTGTGTATTTATAGAGAAAACAGAGGGCTGTGTTTTGATAAGGCCTCTGGAGGAGGAGGGCAAAACGTAACCCTGGAAGAAGGAAAGGCTGCCTGGTCTTCATATCAGACACCAGCTAACGAAATCCTAAGAGGGTTTGTTTCATGAGCCAGTGGGCTGAGGCAACCTTTAACATGCAGGAAACTGGAGTTAATTAAACTGTTACCGGGATCCTATCTGTCATCCTAGCCGTGTGTTCTACCCCAAGTCCATTTACATTTTAGAATTGAAAAAAGGTTCTCAGGACTGTTGATAAACCGTGTTTACTGTCTCTATTGATTTGCTACTTTTGCATAACCTTTATGTTTTAATTATCTTACAGTATTTCTTGAAGGCTCTTCTGTAGCACTTGCTATCTGATTAGACTTTACTGGCAATTACGAAACACTAGGAGTATACCTTTTAATGGATTAATCTGCCTCAAAGTTATGAGATAAGTACAGGAGGGAAACAGCTAAGAAAAAAAATGATGTTACATTCTTGAAAGGCTATTTTCAAACCACAGTTGTGCTTACTGTAGAGGAGACAGAGTCGGATTATTTGCCTGCTTTCTTCACCGGAATGCCTCCGGGGGATTATTTTACATATAGCATGTCAGAAAGAGCATGCACCGGGAAGCCATCAGTTGGATAATTAAGATACACATTTAACACCTGGCATGCGCCCATTCTGTGAAAGACCTAGAGCCCAGACCTTTTTTCTAATATAAATATTTTTATTGAATGAAGTCTTTATCTATTGTAACATAGATAAAAATTGCACATGTGTTTATTCATTGCTACCTAACGTTTATTAAGTATTTACAAGGTATTAGGCATGCTGCTAAGAACTAATTATCCAGACCATCTCAGGATCATGCGGTAGCCTTAGAGCATTTTACACAAGAAGAGACAGAAGCCCAGAGAAGCTACATAATT